>NC_053389.1:391659144-393071644 GCF_905171765.1 Bufo bufo | reverse complement strand
CCATGTTGGAGGACCCCGAAAGTAGGTCGGTTTTTCTGTCCCAAGCGGTTAGGGCAACACTCCGGGGTGTTCAGAAGAGTAGTCACGCGACCATCCCGAGCAGGCAGACTGTCAGGGGAATTATTTAGAAAGCTTTCCACCTCCCTAGATGGTCTTCCTTTTGGGCTCCTTTCCAGCCCTGTCATCAAGGCTGCCATGTACCTCAGGTCCACGGGTTCTTAAGACCCAGCAAATTCACCCACAGTTCAGCCAGGTCCAAGGGTTCAACCAGGGGTCAGCTGGTATGGCACGACGACCATTTCTCCTTACACCTCCTCACTTCCAAAACCTCGCAGGTGGGACCACCAGTGGAGGTGAAGTTCTTCCAGTCCACTACGCATGGTGCCCGATCCAGGTACTCAGGAGCTTGCTGGCAGCTCTGGGGGACTCCGCCCCTGACCGCCCATGGCTCCCGTTCCAGGCCTCGGCCCTCACAGCCTCGCAGTTCATCTCCCACGTTCGCACCCTGGCGGCGGGCTTGGGTTTCGACCCCAAGACCATTTCAGGGCACTCCTTCCGTATTGGAGCTGCATCCGCGGCTTCAAAGCACAACGTCCCCGGTCACGTCATCCGCAAAATGGGTCGCTGGCGCTCCTCATGCTTCACATGTTACATACCTAACCCTCAGGCTGAGATATCCCAGGCATTCCACAGTTTGGTATTGTAACTTGGTCAGCTGCAATAAAGGTTTTCTTTCCCTACTCATGTGTGTTTTTGCCCCCTTTTAGGCTTACCCGCGGCATGGCTAAGGGCACCTCTCCAGCCATATTAGTTAGGCAGGTTGGTTTTCCTCTGTCAGGTCTCGGCACGTTCGGGGCACTAGCTCTCTGCCGTAGCCATGACCACAAAATAAATAAATTTTTATATATATATATATATATATATATATATATATACACACATATACATATATATATACATATATATATATATATATATATATATATATATATATATATATATATATATATATACACACACACACACACACACCTTATTAAACCATTAATTACCACTATTAATAAAATGTTTAGTAAATTTAAAAACATAAAAATATATATATATATATATATATATATATATATATATATATATATATATATATTATTCCAAATAAATGTAACGCAGCACTTCTTAGATAAAAAGTGAAAAAAATACAAAATTTATTCAACACATGTTGATACAGGCAACGTTTCAGCCTTCTCACAGAGCCATTATCAAGCCAAGTGAAACACATAATAAAGTGACTGTGCATATATAGAAACATTGCAGGAAGTAATCAGTGCTAATTTCCTGTTTAATTACATACTGGTGCATATAAAAACTCCATACAAAACAATTCATTCTCTTGTGACAATTCATAGTGCAGCAACCATTGGATCCCCTCAGGTATAGTGCAACATTTTCGTGATTGTCTTCAATTTGAATTGAGGTGGATCCATCGCTTGGATACACTCAAACCTAAAGGGTTAAACATAGAATTTAGAGTGACCACAGGAATGATCAACTGAGGTATGTAGTGGATGGCGCACAAATTGCTGCTACCCTCGTGTCTGGCGACACTCGAGTCATTGTAGATGATACATTATGATATAAGGATTGTGCAACTTCTTTATGATAGTTTTTTTATTCCGCAGTATCTTATTGAAAGTTGTGGACACCTGTGGGAAAGATCGCTTACCCAGGTTTTATCCATTTCAGTTACCTTATAATATTAATCGTTACCATTATTACAGAGGGACTGTAATATGTGAGTATACGAATGCAAATGTTCATGTGTTGAATATACCGGGTAGTATTCCCGGAAGGTCACATAGATTGTGGTCAATACCATATCTAATATAGTCCTCAAGAAATACAGGTAACTATTATAATGATTATGTAATTCAGGCTGGGGTCAATACAAGGTTTTATTGCTGCTTCTAGTGAATACAGCGCTTTGATGTATAGAGAATCTTGGGCGACATGAAGATGCTGCACGATGTAATACTGATGGTTGACCAGGTTTCCAGACTTGGTAACTTGGGTGCTCCTTCGGTGTTCGCCCTGTTGCAGGGCATGCGCGTGTTGCAGTGTTGGTCCACCCTGGGTGCCAGGTTTGTGATGCGCTACGATGCAATGGCGCAGACATAGTGAACAGGGAGACACGCCGAGTTGGGGGAATGCTCCATCTTTAATGTAGCGTTGTGAGAGCATGCTGCGAGATTGGCCTGCCTCTAACACCGGGTGATGATGCACGGCGGTATGAGGGCAGTGCAGGCGCAGTGTACAGAGAGACATGCCGATATGGGGGAACGCTCCATCTGTGATATAGTGCCGTGAGAGCATAAGGTAACTAAATTTTATGGATTCTGGTGTTGCGGTTTTCTTACAGGTGTGAATTATGTTGGAGCAAGCCATGGATGTTTTAATCACTATCACTATTTGGGAAAACATGAGTATACAGTACATGAAGCACTATGAAATTGAAGACAATCACGAAAATGTGATACACTATACCTGAGGGGTTCCGATGGTTGCTGCACCATGAATTGTCACAAGAGAATGAATTGTTTTGTATGGAGTTTTTATATGCACCAGTATGGAATTAAACAGGAAATTAGCACTGATTACTTCCTGAAATGTTCCTATATATGCACAGTCACTTTATTATGCGTTTCACTTGGCTTGATAATGGCTCGGTGAGAGAGCTGAAACGTTGCCTGTATCAACATGTGTTGAATACATTTTGTATTTGTATTTTTTCACTTTTTATCTAAGGAGTGCTGCGTTACATTTATTTGGATTGTGTTTGGACCCCAGGATCCAGGGGAAAACGCTGGCACCTGAACCATTTGCATCACTTGAAGTAAGGAGTGTTGCCCTGCCATCCTTTGGAGATATATATAAGGAGTTTGTCTGTTCTTTATGCGCGACCAAACCACTGGACCGATCTTCACCAAATTTGGCACACAAGTACATCAGGTGTCCGGGAAGGTTTTTGACCGGGAGTCAGCTCTCTAGGACATACCGTTCCTGAGATATTCCCAAAATATGACCTGCATTAGCAATAAAAGCTCGCATGGCCCTTAGTCTTCACATACGCACAGTTTTACTCCAGGTTTCCATACCAACCCAGCCATTTTTCTTCACTGCTGTAGGTCAGCTTTAGGCTAGGATTACAATAAGTCGCAAGACACAGTGCACTACTACGCTGCTACATGCATCCATCTTGGATGTATTTTTTGCGACTGTCGCGTCGCAGCATTTCGTATATTGCAGTGCAACATTATATCCAACATTATCAAAATTGTTGAGATTAAAATGTCGCGCGACACATGTCGTCATGTATCCCTTACATTAAAGGGGCAGGACTGTCATAGCATGAAGGCAGGCGTATGTAGGTGACGCACGCACCTCCCTCCCAGTTGTTGAGCCTCCAGCCCGATTAGGTCGTGCCCAGGTGATGCCGCGTGTACCGCTGTTCGAACCTCTTCCCTGCCTGTAGCTTGGATATAATGTAAGCTGCGCTGCTACACTGCCGACCTGCCGTCTACCTACCATCCCGCTGCGCTGTTCTTCTGTGACCACGGCAACCTGATCCGGAGGCAGCAGTAAGCCAAGATAGGAGCTCACTTCATTACTTTGTTGACTGGGTGCTGCGCTGAGGTTTCTATCTTCTCCCCCCCCCCCCCCCCCACTGCAGACAAGGTGAGACGCATCGATGCCTCTGCCTGTGGAGAGCGGTTGTTGAAGGGTGCTGACAACTACGGTGAGAGGGCACAGGTTGAGGGGAGTTGAAAGGGTGCCATGAGAGCCGGCTCTAAATGTATATATGTGGGACCGGGGTGGCACCCCTCCCCCTGAAAGCTTGTGCGAAGTGTAAAGTGACTAACAAAGATGAACGTTAATAATTGAGGCAAAGGATAGCGTTGTCCCATAAGTGGTGGGGCTGTAAGAGCCGGATTTATTCGATGGTGGTTTGGACTGGGGTTTGTGGGGGTGAACCAGAGATGGCTCTAACGAAAGGGGATTGAGGGCGTATGACCTATATATTATAACCTGATACTTTGGGCAAGAAAGAGAGGAAAAAAAAAAAAAAAAAAAAAAAAAAAAAAACCTGGAATGAATAGAGCCAATTGGGAGGTATACGAGGCGGAAACAGCTTGGACCCCCGCTAACGGTTATCAAAATTTTCATAAGGGGTGGAAGGAGGAATGGATTTATGTTATGTTATGAACTAACCCAACTAATTTAATCAACTAACCACAGGCTGCTACGGAGCTTATGAACTAATCAAATAATACAGCAAGTCAATTATCTGTCTGCCACAGACTTCAATGGTATTAACTGTTTGGGTGCGGGTTTTGCAAACATGAAGTTCTGTAATTAGACTAACCGCACTTTAATGTATCAAGAAGGAGAGGGAGCAACAGCGGACCTACGGACATATGAATTAGTGGAAGTAGTGAATTATTTATAACTATTTATATGAACATTGTTGATGTATTGCTATTTTTTAGGTCTGTATGTTAATTCTCCTCCTCTGACGGTTTATTGGTAGACACTGTGAGGGGCTTAAGGAGATGTAGGTGGAGGCAGGGCATAAAGTGCAAGGAGTAAGAAATATTAGAGATGGCTAGACAGGGGGTGGGAAAAAAGGGTAAGGCTCAAGTGGAGCTTAATGCCTTAATTTCCCCAATGGTAAAAAAAAACTGAAAGATCGAAGCAATTATTCTTGACCAATATGCGCGGACAGATAAGCCCTTAAAAAAAAAAAAAAGAAGGAGGATGTGGTCTTAGGACATGAGGGGAGTCTATCATAGAGGAGAATTCTGGACTGAGCACCTGAGGAGAGTTTACAGGCTGGGGAGAGTGTAAAACAGCTGAGGGAGTTTGAGGAAAATGCCTCAACAAAAAGGAGGAGCAGGTTCCCAGCCTTCAAGATATATTCCAAGAAAAAAAAAAAATGCAGTTTAGCAATACAGGATCTCTCTCTCTCCAGACTGGAAATATCAGGGAGTTGGTGGGGTTCCTCAGAGCGGATGTGCAAAAATATTAAGAAAGGTTGATAGAAATAGAGAAAAGAACTTCTGACTCTGAGGACCTTTTGCAGACAATGATTAAAGAAAAAAAACTCCTTAAAAGAGGAAAATATGGATTTGAAAAATAGGATACTGGAGTTAGAAAATAGGGCCAGAAGGAATAATCTGAGATGTCTGGGGATCCCAGAGGGCGCGGAGGGGCACGACCCCTGCGCTTTCATACAAAATTGGTTCACGGAACAACTGGGCCAGGACATCTTGGATTATAAAAATTTTGTGGAACGGGCTTATAGGTTGCCATCAAAGCTGCCTCCACCCGGAACGAGACCGAGAGCTATACTTTAGTTTGGTATCGATTAGGGACAAGGAGGAAATATTGCGCAGGTCAAGGAAGGAAGGGAAACTAGAATATTCGGGCGCAATAGTAATGCCATTTTCGGATTACGCTAAAGAAACGATAAAAAGGAAAGAAGTGGTTTTATTGAAGTGAAAAAAAAATTGCGCTCAAATAATGTGAAATATTCAATGTTGTTCCCGGCTAAACTGAGGATCGAATGGGAAAGTAAGATTTGGGTTTTTAATAAAGTGGAAGCGGCACAATCATGGACTAAAGAAAATATAAGGCGTTGAGGGGTACTCGGGCTGGGGCTGGTGCGGGGAGGGGGAAATGCTAAGAGAGAACCAGGACTGAAGTTAACCTGGCTCATTCAGAAGGGAGTAGGGGTGGGTAGGTTAGTTATTTTGCTGTGCTGTTTCTCCCTTCCTCAATGATGCATGGAACTTGGACATCAATCAAGAGGAGCGGGGCGGGATAAAGGGTGAGTAGACTCTAGGTGCTGAATATACGCCCACATAGCACCTAGAGGCTCATTAGCATATTGTAAAAAAGTGTGTATTTTAGCAGAACGGCTGCAGAGAGAAATGTAAAAAAAACACACCTGTTATGTAGTGCTGACATTAGCACGTCGCTAATGTCAGTCAGCTACATAACAGTAATTCTGATGGTAGAAACCCTTTGAGCAATCACATTCAAAATCATGTTAAATAGGAGTCAGCATACACCTGCCATCATTTAAAGTGCCTCTGATTAACCTCAAATAAAGTTCAGCTGCTCTAGTTGGTCTTTCCTGAAATTTTCTTAGTTGCATCCCACAGCAAAAGCCATGGTCCACAGAGAGCTCCCAAAAGCATCAGAGGGATCTCATTGTTAAAAAGGTATCAGTCAAGAGAAGGGTACAAAAGAATTTGCAAGGCATTAGATACACCATGCAACACAGTGAAGACAGTAATCATCAAGTGGAGAAAATATGGCACAACAGTGACATTACCAAGAAGTGGACGTCCCTCCAAAATTTATGAAAAGACAAGAAGAAAACTGGTCTGGGAGGCTACCAAGAGGCCTACAGTAACATTAAAGGAGCTGCAGGAATATCTGGCAAGTACTGGCTGTGTGGTACATGTGACAATCTCCCGTATTCTTCATATGTCTGGGCTATGGGGTAGTGTGGCAAGACGAAAGCCTTTTCTGAAGAAAAACATCCAAGCCACATTTTGCAAAAGTACATCTGAAGTCTCCCAAAAGCATGTGGGAAAAGGTGTTATGGTCTGATGAAACCAAGGTTGAACTTTTTGGCCATAATTCCAAAAGATATATGTTTGGCCCAAAAACAACACTGCACATCACCAAAAGAACACCATACCCACAGTGAAGCATGGTGGTGGCAGCATCATGCTTTGGGGCTGTTTTCCTTCAGCTGGAACTGGGGCCTTAGTTAAGCTAGAGAGAATTGTGAACAGTTCCAAATACCAGTCAATATTGGCACAAAACATTCAGGCTTCTGCTAGAAAGCTGAACATTAAGAGGAACTTCATCTTTTAGCCTGACAACGACCCAAAGCATACATCCAAATCAACAAAGGAATGGCTTCACCAGAAGAAGATTAAAGTTTTGGAATGGCCCAGCCAGAGCCCAGACCTGAATCCGATTGAAAATCTGTGGGGTGATCTGAAGAGGGCTGTGCACAGGAGATGCTCTCGTAATCTGACAGATTTGGAGTGTTTTTGCAAAGAGTGGGAAAATCTTGCCAAGTCAAAATGTGCCATGCTAATTGACTCATTCCCAAAAAGACTGAGTGCTGTAATAAAATCAAAAAGGTGCTTCAACAAAAGTATTAGTTTAAGGGTGTGCACACTTATGCAACCATATTTTATTTTTATATTTTTTCTTCCCTCTACCTAGAAGATTATAAAAGATGGAAAAAGTTTTGAAATTATTTATCTTTGTCTCATTTTCTTACAGCACAGAAACCTGACATTTTAACAGGGGTTTGTAGACTTTATATCCACTGTATATACAGTACAGACCAAAAGTTTGGACACACCTTCTCATTCAAAGAGTTTTCTTTATTTTCATGACTATGAAGGCATCAAAACTATGAATTAACACATCTGGAATTATATACATAACAAACAAGTGTGAAACAACTGAAAAAATGTCATATTCTAGGTTCTTCAAAGTAGCAACCTTTTGCTTTGATTACTGCTTTGCACACTCTTGGCATTCTCTTGATGAGCTTCAAGAGGTAGTCCCCTGAAATGGTCTTCCAACAGTCTTGAAGAAGTTCCCAGAGATGCTTAGCACTTGTTGGCCCTTTTGCCTTCACTCTGCGGTCCAGCTCACCCCAAACCATCTCAATTGGGTTCAGGTCCGGTGACTGTGGAGGCCAGGTCATCTGTCGCAGCACCCCATCACTCTCCTTCATGGTCAAATAGCCCTTACTTTCAAAGTTTTCCCAATTTTTCGGCTGACTGACTGACCTTCATTTCTTAAAGTAATGATGGCCACTCGTTTTTCTTTACTTAGAATTTGTATTATGGCAAGAAAAAAGCAGCTAACAGTCTATTCAGTAGGACTATCAGCTGTGTATCCACCTGACTTCTCCTCAACGCCACTGATGGTCCCAACCCCATTTAAAAAGGCAAGAAATCCCACTTATTAAACCTGACAGGGCACACCTGTGAAGTGAAAACCATTTCAGGGGACTACCTCTTGAAGCTCATCAAGAGAATGCCAAGAGTGTGCAAAGCAGTAATCAAAGCAAAAGGTGGCTACTTTGAAGAACCTAGAATATGACCTATTTTCAGTTGTTTCACACTTGTTTGTTATGTATATAATTCCACATGTGTTAATTCATAGTTTTGATGCCTTCAGTGTGAATCTACAATTTTCATAGTCATGAAAATAAAGAAAACTCTTTGAATGAGAAGGTGTGTCCAAACTTTTGGTCTGTACTGTATAAAAAGGAGTTTCTGTCTGGATGTTCTTTATGCGCGACCAAATGACTAGACCGATCTTCACCAAATTTGGCACACAGGTACATCAGGTGTCCGGGAAGGTTTTAGACCGGGTCTCTGCTCTATAGGACGTACCGTTCCTGAGATATTCCCAAAATATGACCTGCATTAGCCAATATCAGCCAGCAAACCTCTTACTTAAATCCGAACTGCCATGTACACGGTCACATGTCCCTTATTAGAAGCTCGCAGGTCCTACTCCAGGCATAACAACTGATCACAGGTTTTAGCAGTTTGCAGGTCCTTAAATATTCAGTCATGTGAGGTGTGTCAGTCAATATAAGTTCATATTTAATTTATCCAGGTTTTCAGAACAACACAGACATAAATAGACTATACACACGGTCACATGTCCCTTATCAGCCAAAAAGTCCCTGTTTAAGGGGCGGTACCTGTTAAAGGGGCGGCCTCTATGAAGATAATTGTTAAAGGGGTGGTCACTGTCAAAGGGGCTGGCACTGTGGAGGGCACTGTCAAAGGGGCCGGCGCTGTGGAGGTCACTGTTATGGGGGATACTGTTGATCTCTTTTTACAACACACGGAAACATGAAATGAAATAGATGAAATGTACCCATGCAAAGACGGGTCCTTCTGCTAGTACATAATAAATATGCTCATAAATCCCATGATTTGCAATTTCATGAGTCCATGGTATAAATATCACGTAATGTAAATAATATCTGAAGAAGCAAATCAAAGATATTTGCAAAAAAAAAACAAAAACAAATTACGCTATAAACATAAATGACCGAATATGTGATACGTTTTAGTTGTTTCATATAATTGACCAACTGGTATTGGAATGTAATGATGTATAAATCTCCAGTTTGTCTCGTATAAACTCCCCTTGTATAATTCTCAATTTCACTGACGTCAGTATATTAGTATTATATGAGGGGTAATTGATGTCCCCTCTATAAAGGCAGATTTTTGTTCTTGATGTTGTTTAGATAACAGTCACTTGATAAAATTTATAAATTATTAATTGTGGTTAGTGTAACATACTTGCAATAACGTTACCGATCCTTTTGTAAAGCAAGGAGACTCTGCGTCCGGAGTGGAGTTTTAATGCCACGGCGTCTGAGCTGTGCCGGCTCGGCTCTTTCGGCCTCCCACGTGATTGATCATTATTGTGATTGTACTTTTAATTTTACTTTATCCTATTGCACTTCATCAATCCATTGATATCACTCTTATTTTTAATTTTATATCATTTTCTGTTTTTAGATTTGCTCACTTTTTATACTATTTATGTATACTTTGGAATAAATTATTTATGTGTATTTTTGCATTTGACGTTCCTTGCAACACCAGATAGTTGAGTGCCCTCCAAACTATTAATATTTATTAGGCTAGTGTCACACTAGAGGCAAGGAACTCCGGCAGGCTGTTTCAGCGGGTGAAACAGCCACACGTGCCCCTGGACTACCGCTCCAGCCCCATTGACTATAATGGGGGCGGGCCGGAGTTCTGGTGGCAGCACGGCAAACATGCATAGTCAATGGGGTCGGAGCGCTAGTCCGGGGGCACTCATGCACTAGCGGCAGCACGGATCTGACAGACTGTTCACCCGCCAGAGTTTCTTGCCGCTAGGGTATGCCGTGGAGAGTGCACCTAGTCTGTAGATTTGGGACGGTAGAGCAACTGCAACGAAATAGTACTATTATACACTGCTCAAAAAAATAAAGGGAACACTTAAACAACACAATGTAACTCCAAGTCAATCACACTTCTGTGAAATCAAACTGTCCACTTAGGAAGCAACACTGAGTGACAATCAATTTCACATGCTGTTGTGCAAATGGGATAGACAACAGGTGGAAATTATAGGCAATTAGAAAGACACCCCCAATAAAGGAGTGGTTCCGCAGGTGGTGAACACAGACCACATCTCAGTTCCTATGCTTCCTGGCTGATGTTTTGGTCACTTGAATGCTGGCGGTGCTTTTACTCTAGTGGTAGCATGAGACAGAGTCTACAACCCACACAAGTGGCTCAGGTAGTGCAGCTTATCCAGGATGGCACATCAATGTGAGCTGTGGCAAGAAGGTTTGCTGTGTCTGCCAGCATAGTGTCCAGAGCATGGATTCGCTACCAGGAGACAGGCAAGTACATCAGGAGACGTGGAGGAGGCTGTAGGAGGGCAACAACCCAGCAGCAGGACCGCTACCTCCGCCTTTGTGCAAGGAGGAACAGGAGGAGCACTGCCAGAGCCCTGCAAAATGACCTCCAGCAGGCCACAAATGTGCATGTGTCTGCTCAAACGGTCAGAAACCAATTCCATGAGGGTGATATGAGGGCCCGACGTCCACAGGTGGGGGTTGTGCTTACAGCCGAACACCGTGCAGGACGTTTGGCATTTGCCAGAGAACACCAAGATTGGCAAATTCGCCACTGGCGCCCTGTGCTCTTCACAGATGAAAGCAGGTCCACACTGAGCACGTGACAGACGTGACAGAGTCTGGAGACGCCGTGGAGAACGTTCTGCTGCCTGCAACATCCTCCAGCATGACCGGTTTGGCATTGGGTCAGTAATGGTGTGGGGTGGCATTTCTTTGTAGGGCCACACAGCCCTCCATGTGCTCGCCAGAGGTAGCCTGACTGCCATTAGGTACCGAGATGAGATCCTCAGACCCCTTGTGAGACCATATGCTGGTGCGGTTGGCCCTGGGTTCCTCCTAATGCAAGACAATGCTAGACCTCATGTGGCTGGAGTGTGTCAGCAGTTCCTGCAAGACGAAGGCATTGATGCTATGGACTGGCCCGCCCGTTCCCCAGACCTGAATCCAATTGAGCACATCTGGGACATCATGTCTCGCTCTATCCACCAACGTCACGTTGCACCACAGACTGTCCAGGAGTTGGCAGATGCTTTAGTCCAGGTCTGGGAGGAGATCCCTCAGGAGACCGTCCGCCACCTCATCAGGAGCATGCACAGGCGTTGTAGGGAGGTCATACAGGCACATGGAGGCCACACACACTACTGAGCCTCATTTTGACTTGTTTTAAGGACATTACATCAAAGTTGGATCAGCCTGTAGTGTGTTTTTCCACTTTAATTTTGAGTGCGACTACAAATCCAGACCTCCATGGGTTGAAAAATTTGATTTCCATTTTTTCATTTTTGCGTGATTTTGTTGTCAGCACATTCAACTATGTAAAGAATAAAGTATTTCAGAAGAATATTTAATTAACTCAGATATAGGATGTGTTATTTTTGTGTTCCCTTTATTTTTTTGAGCAGTGTATTTAACAAGCTGCTTACATGCTGGAAATGTGATAAGTGTTCAGGCATTTTTTTGTGTTCGTATAGCACATAAGTAAAATACTCTGGCTACTCTGACTACAATTATCATAATGATTTAGGAAGTATGCCTTTGGCATGTACTGATTACCCCTTCAGCAGGGTGATCCACCCTATTACCACCCAGTCGTTTTTTTTTTATAAGAGGTTAAATGTTGTTATAACAGAGTAGTAATTATCATGCCATGTTATGTGTTTTAGAACCTGTTAATTATTTAACAGTCTATTAAATGTAAATCTTTATTAAAATACATTGATTTACAGTTGAAACCAGAAGTTTACATACACTATATAAAAAGACACATATGCATGTTTTTCTCTGACATGAAATCAGAATAAACCTTTCGAGATAGAGAGATATACACTCACCTAAAGAATTATTAGGAACACCATACTAATACGGTGTTGGACCCCCTTTTGCCTTCAGAACTGCCTTAATTCTACGTGGCATTGATTCAACAAGGTGCTGATAGCATTCTTTAGAAATGTTGGCCCATATTGATAGGATAGCATCTTGCAGTTGATGGAGATTTGAGGGATGCACATCCAGGGCACAAAGCTCCCGTTCCACCACATCCCAAAGGTGCTCTATTGGGTTGAGATCTGGTGACTGTGGGGGCCATTTTACTACAGTGAACTCATTGTCATGTTCAAGAAACCAATTTGAAATGATTCGAGCTTTGTGACATGGTGCATTATCCTGCTGGAAATAGCCATCAGAGGATGGATACATGTTCTAATTCTGTTTACGCCAAATTCGGACTCTACCATTTGAATGTCTCAACAGAAAATCGAGACTCATCAGACCAGGCAACATTTTTCCAGTCTTCAACAGTCCAATTTTGGTGAGCTCGTGCAAATTGTAGCCTCTTTTTCCTATTTGTAGTGGAGATGAGTGGTACCCGGTGGGGTCTTCTGCTGTTGTAGCTCATCCGCCTCAAGGTTGTGCGTGTTGTGGCTTCACAAATGCTTTGCTGCATACCTCGGTTGTAACGAGTAGTTATTTCAGTCAACGTTGCTCTTCTATCAGCTTGAATCAGTCGGCCCATTCTCCTCTGACCTCTAGCATCCACAAGGCATTTTTGCCCACAGGACTGCCGCATACTGGATGTTTTTCCCTTTTCACACCATTCTTTGTAAACCCTAGAAATGGTTGTGCGTGAAAATCCCAGTAACTGAGCAGATTGTGAAATACTCAGACCGGCCCGTCTGGCACCAACAACCATGCCACGCTCAAAATTGCTTAAATAACCTTTCTTTCCCATTCTGACATTCAGTTTGGAGTTCAGGAGATTATCTTGACCAGGACCACACCCCTAAATGCATTGAAGCAACTGCCATGTGATTGGTTGACTAGATAATTGCATTAATGAGAAATAGAACAGGTGTTCCTAATAATTCTTTAGGTGAGTGTATATACTGTTCAAACTTTGCATTTATTGTGCAACACCAGCAACAAAAAACAATAACACAAAACAAATACCTGCCCGGCTGGGCTCTAACTAAACATAGGGTAGAATCCCTGACTCACCTATAGAGTGCTGTTCAGACATGGTCATAACCTGCGGCTAGCCCAGCAGCCTCCAGGCTGTAGCAAACGCAAGTCCCTTTGGGGGATTGTGGTCCAGCAGTCCTCCCGACTCTGACCTTGTGGCCCTTGTACCGAGTCACTGCGTCCCCCAAATTCCACGCTGTCACTTAGCCTCGTGGTTCCTCCGCCTAGCCCAGCTGAGACCACACAGACAGAGCCTCCAGGCCTCTGTATACAGGTAGCACACTCCCCACTTGCTGACACTCTGGGAGGTGCTTTATGCCAGGCTGATATATATTAATTATTTAGCAAAAACAAGAAAGGTTTATTCTGATTTAATGTCAGATATTGAGAAAAACATGCATATGTGTCTTTTTATATAGTGTATGCAAACTTCTGGTTTAGCATTTTTATTCTTATAATTTAATTAATGAAACCTTAAAAAGGGAAACGGTCACCATGAATACACAGTACAATCTGCAGGCAGCAGGAGGAGCTCAGCAGTTTGATATGTATAGCAGGCTGGATTCCCAGCCTGCATTTGTGGGAGGGGCATAGGGTATTTAGCCGGCTCACGCCCTCCCTCTGGTGTCGGCATCGCCAGTGCATCTCGTGTTACGGCGACGTCATACGAGTGCGACTTCCGGTTCCGGCTAGACTGACGAGGCAGACGCTGCGGCGGTACGTTCCTCCCGGCCGGCGCTCCTTCTGGGTAAGTTACTCCGGGCCTCGCCGCCGCACTCCATCTCCGGCCGCCCACCTCCGCTTCCCCCACCGACCCGTCTCCTCTGCTGCGCTCCTCTGACTGCGCCATCTAAACTCCGTGCGCCCGGTCTGGTGGGAGCGCACATCCCTGGCGTGGCCGGCGGGGGAGCGGTGCAGCGGGAGACGGGACACTTGGTGCGGTCCGCTCAGGCAGCGCTGGGGCAAGATTCAGCTGGGGCGCTCCGGAGCTGGCTGCTTCAGGTTCCCCGCTTCCAGTCTCCTCCACAACAAGCCATGGCTCCATCCGTCGCACCGCGGGGGGTCCCGCGCGTCTCCCCTTCCCCCCGGGCTGATTCCTCCTCCTTGTCCAGGCCTTGGGGGGGCGGCAGACGAGGACGCCACTCCACGACTTCCCCGATGCGTTCCACGGTGGAACGCATCGGCATCCCGCCCATCTCCGGGAGCTCCATCACTTCCCCGGTGCGTTCCACGGTGGAACGCATCGGCATTCCGCACGTCGCTTCAGTCATCAGGAAGGCCCCCATATTCCCAACCTCCCTGCGCTCCACCGTGGGGCACCCAGGGGGAACCCCTAATCCTGGGCTCCAATATGGAAGGCATACCATGCCCGGACCACTTGTTTCCCCACATGTGTTTTTTTTTTTTTTTCCAATAAAGTGTTGCATGAAAAGCCCAGAATACGCTGGGCGGACATGTTGCGGGGATGCCATGGCCGGGCGGCTCGGTCTTGCGGTGCGGCCGGGCGTCCCGGGAGCAGCCGCGTGGGCCGGTTGCTAGGCACGCAGCGGTTTCGCCCCTGGGAAGAAAAAAAAAAAAAAAAAAAAGAGTTGTGCAGATATGTTCCGTTTTCTCTCACCTGATTCTATTGTACCTGCTTTCCTCCAAGGATGTCCAGGTGGTCTTCTCTTCCTGTCTTGTTCTAATATGGGTCTCGCCCGACACGTCCAGGCTCACTGCCTGTCCAATCAATTGATACTTTCAGGTCCGGTTCAGGTCCGGGGTTTTTCTTTCATCATGTACTCCCTCCTGATCCGTTCTAGTGTTTTTCTGATATGTCCAGGATTGGCTCCACGTCTTCCTGCCTGATACGTTCTGGAGGTTCTCTGTGTTTTCGGCCTGATACGTTCAGGTTTCGTTTTTGCGTGTCTATTTGCCTGATACGTCCAGGTTCCGTTTTCATGTCCGTCTACCTGATACGTTCAGGTTTCTATCTTCGGCACTGTCTGCCTGATACGTTCAAGCTTCTTTTTTCGTGTCTGTTTGCCTGGTACGTCCAGGTTTCCGTTTTCATGTCCGTCTTCCTGATACGTTCAGGTCTCTTTTGTTGTGTCTGTTTGCCTGGTACGTCCAGGTTTCCGTTTCATGTCCATCTACCTGATACGTTCAGGTTTCCATCTTCGTCACCGTCTGCCTGATACGTTCCGTTTTTTCCGTTTTTTCATGTCTGTCTGCCTGATACGTTCGGGTTTTCTGCTTCTAGTTTCTGCCTGTTACGTTCAGGCCCTCGTCATGTCCTCTTGCTGGTCAAGCCTTCATCATGTCCTCCCTCCTGTTACGTTTGGTTCATGTCCCGTCCGGTCGGTCCTGTTGGTGTCTTTTTATCTTTTTCAGGGTCGTTTCTTGGGCTCGCCTTCTCACTCCACGTCTTTCTTTCCCTCTTACTGTCCTGTCGCATCCTTCTTCTTCCCCAGGTGTACCTATCACGGTCAGTTCAGGTTTCTTTATCTGTCACGCTTGGGGCCCGTTGCTCGCCATTTGCCAGAGCGCACGGGTCATGTCTCCTCACTGCTTGCCACACTGGTCAACTCCATGCTGGCAGCCAGTTGGGGCCTCGTTTCCAGTCGCGTCTCGGCTCTCGGTTTGTTCAGGGCCCGGCATATTCATTCACTTGTTCACGTCAGGTCCTTTTCCTCACCACCTGACACGCTCAGGCCGCTCGGTTTTTCGTGTTTTCTTTCAGGTTGTCCTCCCATCGCCTGATTTCGTTCAGGATATTCTTGCGTTTTCGGCCTGCCACCTCCAGGGTTCGTTTTTCCTGTTTCATCATCACGTAAGTTTCGTCTTGTCAGCAGATGTCGGGGTACATCTCCCCGCAGGTTCCAGTAAAAATTTTGTATTTTTTCCTCACTTACCAATCCCAGATTCGCAGGGTGGGAAGTTCACTCTCTCCGCGGGCTCCCGAGTTTTTGTTCGATCCCAGGTTTTCTAACTTGTCCATCCTAAACTTTCTAAGGCTCCAGGTAAGGAAAAAAAAAAAAAAATAATTAGTTTTGGGGTTGCACGAGGGGTTGTCAATTCACGTCAGATCCTCCCACAGGGTCCGGTCTTCTTCGGGCAACATGTCGCATGTCTCGGATATTGAGGACTCACTGTCCATCCCTGAGTCAGCGGTCTCGGAAGCAGCCAGCCGCGCATCTTACAGGCATTGGACCATCCCCAGGATGCTCGCGGAACTGAAAAAAAAAGGGATCCGCCATTCGGCATCGGCACGGAAGGCAGAACTGTATCATCTGCTCTTCCCTGAATCTCCCAGGGCTTCTGAACCACCCGGAGCCTCCGAAGATCTGGTCTCCATGTCGACCATCCAGCTCTCCCTGACCCAACTCCATGCGACCATCAATAACATGGCATCGTCAATGTCACACATCGACTCCAGGCTCCAGGCCGTCGAGAGCAAGATGGCTACGCCTCCTCCTCCGCCAGAGGCCGAAGCCGTGCCTTCTACTTCCCAGGCCAACGTCCCAGGTACAGATCTGGCCTCTCCCGACATCGCCCCAGCGTTCTTCGTTCCAGAAAACATCAGGCGGGATATCCTGGCAGGGAAGGATATCAATTTGGCCGTCATCCTAATCTCCACCCATGATACGGTCGAAAACCGGACAATCGCCTGCGGTGATGTGTCGGTGGTGCTAAGGTCTAGAGACGTCCGCCTCAACAAGAAGCTGTCCATCCCCGAGTTCATGCTGACCTTCAGCCTGTACCGGGACATAGTGTGCTCCATTCATCCCCACCGCAGGGTAGAATTGGACACATACATGTACAAGGTCACCGAGCTGGGGTACAGATATGGCGGTACCGCCTTCTACGAGTACCACCGGTCTTTCTCTGCCAAAGCGGCAGCGGCTTTCCTCCAGCACCAGCATGTCACCAACTGGGCAGTGTTGGACATGGAGATTTTTTGCAGGCACTTCGCCGGGCAAAAATCCCCAGCCTGTGCCGGTTGCCAATCAGTCCTCCATGCTTCTGATTGGTGCCCCCATGTCGCCAACCCATCTCCTGCCAGGCCAACGTCCAGCTCAGGGGCGCAGAAACCCAACCCCACCACGGACAAACTCGGCCGTCCCATCACCTTCTTAGGGAAGAATCAGCTATGCAATAACTTCAACTTGGGTTCTTGCAGTTATGATAAATGCAAGGCTTTGCACATCTGCACCATCTGTTTCAGGGCCCATCCTCAGTCCTCCTGTTCCCAACGCACAGCTAAACGCTCATGACTAGGCGGGGTCAACGTTGACCTGCTACTCTCCCTTCTCCAACTACATCATGACCCCAGTTTTGTCCAGTTTCTCTCACAGGGGTTCTCGGAGGGTTTCCATACCGGGCTAGTCACCCTTCCGCAGGTCACTCATGAGTGCCCCAACCTCCTCTCCTCTCTGGCGGATCCCGGGGCGGTGGACGCTCTGCTGGAGGCGGAGTTACAGAAGGGCTTTATGATCGGTCCTTTTGCAGAATCCCCTTTCCCTCTGTACCGGGTCAGCCCCATAGGTCTGGTGTCCAAAAAATCGTCCAATAAAAAAAGATTAATTTATGACTTGTCTGCTCCTCATGCATCCAGCACCCCCAGCCTGAATTCCCTGGTCCCGTCGGACGAGTTCTCTATGCAGTACTCGTCCCTGGAGCTCATTTTACAGGTTGGGGCAGGAGCTTGGTTGTCAAAAGCGGACATTGCTGATGCCTTCAAGTTGCTGCCCATCCTGCCTCATCTGTGGAAGTTCTACGGCCTCAAATGGAGGGCAAAATATTACTTTGCCACCCGCTTGACGTTCGGGTCAAAGAGCAGTCCCTGGCTCTTTGACCAGTTCGCCCAAGCACTGCATTGGCTCTTGGTCAATCATGCCCACTGTCCGAGGGTCATCCATTATCTGGATGACTTCTTGCTCATCGAGCAGGCCGAACATGCCCCGGACAGGTTGGACAGCCTCCTATGCCTGTTCAGCCGCCTCAATGTTCCGGTGGCTTCAGCTAAGGTCGAGGGCCCCTCCAGGGTAATCACCTTTCTGGGCATCACCCTGGACACCATCAGAATGGAGGCCAGCCTCCCCCTGGACAAATTAAACAGGTTAAAGGACTCCGTGGCCAGGCTCGTGGGCACCCGCACGGTGTCAAGGTTGGAACTCCAGTCTTTATTGGGGTCTTTCAACTTTGCCGCCAGGATCATGCCCCAGGGCAGGTCTTTCACCGCCGGCCTACTCAGACTCCTCCCGGCAGCCTCAGATCAGCATGCGCTCATCCACCTCGGGCGTGACGCGCTGGCGGACCTGGCCATGTGGTCCTTGTTTTTGTCCAGCTGGAATGGCATCTCCCTCTTCGTTCCTCAGTGGAATGAGGCCTCTCCCTTGGTATTTTCCGATGCTGCTGCTTCCCTCGGTTTCGGGGCCATCTGCGGGGATCAATGGTTTGCAGGTCCTTGGCCCACGCAGGTCTCCTCAGACCAGGAGGCCGCCAGGTCTTCCCCCCTGCTCGAGGTCTACCCCATCGTCGCAGCCGCTCTCGTCTGGGGTCAGTCATGGAGTAACAAGCCAGTGTGCTTCATGACTGACAACCAGGCGG
Organism: Bufo bufo; assembly: GCF_905171765.1. Lineage (NCBI taxonomy): Eukaryota > Metazoa > Chordata > Amphibia > Anura > Bufonidae > Bufo > Bufo bufo. The sequence goes on along the minus strand of NC_053389.1, from coordinate 393,052,836 downwards.
TTGTTGACATCCTCGCCAGGGGTAGGTCCAGCTCCCCCAAGGTCATGCGTCTGGTTCGCAGGCTCACCTGGCTGTCCCTGCAAAACAACTTCCGCATCATTTGCAGGCACATAGAGGGCAGGAAAAATACCGCAGCTGATGCTCTGTCCCGTTTCAACTTTAATTTGTTTTTCCAGGTCATGCCAGGAGCTCGGAGAGTCGGGATCAACCCTCCGGGGTTCGAAGCCCTGATCATGGACTAGAGGAGTACGTTTCCGCAGCCCACGGTCTCATCCGCGAGTCTCTCTCGGCTAATTCTGCCCGGAACTATTTAACAGGGTGGAACACCTTCAGGCGGTTTGCCCACCTTCACCCCAGGGGGGACAGGGATAGAGTCTCCTTCATCCTGGCTTTCCTGGCATACTGCCACAAGGAGCTCCATCTGTCCCACAATACCATCAGACTTTATTTAGCGGGCATCCAGCACCACCACATGATCAGTCACCCTAGTCATTCCTCCTTCTTTTCCTCCCAGGCGGTCAAAGCAGTTTTGAGAGGCATTCAGAAGCTCTCTTCCCCTGCCCTTCCCTCCAGACAACCAGTCACAGGGGAATTATTCCCAAAAATTTCTGCCGCCCTAGATGGTAATCCCTTTGGCCCTTTCAGAAGTTCGATCCTCAAAGCCGCTCTCTACCTCAGCTTCTATGGGTTTCTCAGGCCGGGGGAATTCTGCTGCACCTCAGCCCGGAATCCAGGGCCGGTTATCAGCCAGCTCCTCCATAGTTTAGACCACTTCACCTTCTCTCTTCCTTCCTCCAAAACCTCCCAAGTCGGTCCACCGGTACAGATCGAATACTTTAAGTCATTCAATCCTTGGTGCCCAGTGTCCGTGTTCAGTCAGCTGCTCTCCACTCTCCATGACAGAACTCCCGATAGCCCCCTACTGCCTTTTCCCGTGCGGTCATTGACGTCCGCGCAGTTCATCAGGCACATTCGTTCCATAGCTTCAGGTCTGGGGTTCCACGCTGCTTCCATTTCCGGACACTCCTTCAGGATCGGGGCCGCATCGGCAGCCTCCAAACATGGCGTCCCCGCTCACGTCATACGGAAGATGGGACGATGGCAATCTTCCTGTTTTTCCCGTTACATCCCTCATCCACGGGTCGAGATTGCCAAAGCCTTTTCCAGTCTGGTTTTGTAAGCTACAAATAATAAACTGCCTAAAATGCATGTTTTGCCCCCTTTTTTGGCTACCCGCGTCACGTGGCTAAAGGCACACCACTAGCCAAGGTTAGGTTCTACCGTGTCCAGTGCACACCCTCTTCCCAACACACCCCCCGGAGCCTTGACCACAAATATATTTTTGTGGAAAAACAGATCTCTATTCCTGACCTCATTTGTGCATGGGGGAGGTGTTATCAGCAATTGATCGCATTCACTGTTAATACATAGATACCTGTCAGTCATTGATAGCCGCACTCGAGGGAAGTGTTTAGTTCAGAAACAACAGATGTTTAAATGTATAAATTACAAATTTTAAAGCAGAGGTTTCCAAAATATGTCATATAGTCTATAGCCACACACCAAACTACAAACTCTTCATTCAGCTCATCGTGAATGTGCATGTGCAGTACCCCTGAAGACTACTGCAATGGGCTAATTATTGCCAAAAGGGTTAATTTGGTATTGCCCAGTTAAATGTTGTGATTTATTGTTTGGGCACTTATCTTTTATTGTTATATACATTAGCAGACTGTTTAGGTTACCAGGGTGATGGACCAGGTCAGTCCCCTGGCAAGTTATGAGTCTATTCTGAGCAGAGTAGTCTGCAGCTGCCAAAGGAGCAACTCTACTACCAAAGTACCCCTGAAGGAAAGAGACCACACATCTTATAAGGTCCAGAACCATTCAGGACGTGCAAGATAAAATGTCAGTAAGGAATTTACTAGCATTGAGCGAATCGAAGAATCCAAAGTGGAATTCGATACGAAGTTTAAGGAAAAACTCGATCTGCAATTAATCCATTTCCTTGCGCTTTCTCACAAGAAATAGTTTTTTTTCTAAACCGGTGGCTACACGTGTTACATAGTAAAAGTAAGAAACCTGGGAACGCGAGATCACCCATAATGCCGTGCAGACAGGTAATTATTAGCTAGCCAGCCCTGTGATGTCATAGCCCTCTAAAAGGCCTCATTCCATGCAGTCTGCCCATTTCACTGTGAGCTGAGCATAGGGAAAGGCATGACAAGTGTTAGGGACAGTGTTGCTTAAAGCTTTTAAACTGTGGACTATTAGATAGGGAGACTGCAGAGACAGTGCAGGGACTGTAATCTGAAGTTGAAGGGATCTATAGGAGACTGCACAGTTTGCATTAATCCCTGTGTAGGGCACAGAGCTATCTAACTGAACAGTGTGCTCCTTGTTTAAAAGCATTTCTAGTACACCTTGCTTCTCAAATTGGGGTGAATAATCTGTCTACTTTTACTGCTAGTGAGATGTCCACACTGACATTAACTAATTTATTTTACATATACAGTTCATGTTACAGTATGTCCAACAGACAGTTGCCAGGGCTCTCCAAAGGAACGGGTAGTGATACGTGTTGCTGGAGCGGGAAGAAGTAGCAGCAGAAGGGGGGTGGTAACAGCAGCCGCAGCAACAGGCCAGAGCCGCCACTGTTATCCAGCTGTGGTGTATTTCTTTTGGTTTAGCTAGCGGTTAGCTGGGACTGTTGGTTGACTGCACGACAATACATCCATATACTGTTTGAGACCTGCCTGTCATACTGACACACAGTAACTGTTTCTCTACCAGAAAGGACTAGCTATGCATGTTGCTGCAATGCACAGTGATGTACACCGAGATACACTCTCCCTGCAGGCCGGGATAGAGGCCAATTTAACACGCTTTGTGGTGAATTAATTCGGAACAAAGCCATTTTTTGGGAAAAACTCAGTGAAGCGTCCTTCGGCACCTACCACAGACGGACTAGCCATTCCCTCAGTTCGGGAACTGCAGAAAGGGTTAACGAATACAAAATAACATGTCTGTGGTTATTTGGAAAGACTGCAAAATGTCCTTTAGAGCAGCATTACACTGGGATGCCTAGGGCCCACCAGTAAAATTAATTCTGGGGTCCACTGCATAGTTGCATTCAAATATTACCTGATCACACAGTTGCAAACAGCAGCAAAACGTTACAAGAGGATTATGAGGGTCCCTAGTAAACGAAGATAGTGGCTGGCCTGCCTCCATATCTAGAAGTCACATGATGCATCTATAATAATAAACTGGGTGGTTTCTTAAAGAGGACCAGTTACCTCTCCTGAAGGGTCCGTCTTAGGCCTCATGCACACGACCGTTCCGTTTTTTGCGGTTTGCAAATCGCTGATCCGCAAAAAACGGATTTGCGGAACGTGCGGCCGTCAATATAAATGCCTATTCTTGTCCGCAAAGCGCGGACAAGAATAGGACAGGTTATTTTTTTTAGCAGGGCCGCGGAACGGAGCAACGGATGCGGACAGCACACAGAGTGCTGTCCGCATCTTTTGCGGCCCCATTGAAGTGAATAGGTCCGCATCCGAGCTGCCAAAACGGCGACTGATGCGGACCCAAACAACGGCCGTGTGCATGAGGCCTTAGTAACTACCTGTATTCCCAATGTAACAATTCTGGAGCATCTAGTCTTATGACCATGTTCTGCCATTCCCCTGTTATTTCTACTAGAAATTAATGAATGAATGGTCAGCAGCTTGTAGTAAAGGTACAGATGGGCGTTGCCAATTGAGAGTGTCCCTGTACAGTCTGACATCAGCAGAACTGATTGGCAGCAGGTGCGCCTAGGCTCAGCAGCACTCACGACCAATGTACAATGAGGAGCAATAGCTCCTCCTATTTATGGCCCAGCCCAACCTGTGGGGTGCAATGCTACAGTGTTCACGTGTGTGAGCCCCGATCTCAGCCAAGCTGTGTAACCACCAATACAGTAGTAGAGGTACAGTACATTAGAATACAGTGGCTACAAGAAAAAGTATTATGTTAGCCTTGTACCTATAGGCCTGTACAGGACAATTTACATATCATATCACACTGTATCTAAAAGGGAAAAACACAACAACATAATACGTTATGTACATTTCATGTATATGGGATGCTGGATGGGGTGGTTAAGCGCACCCCTTGAAAGCCTCTCTTAAGGATAGGCCATTAATATTACAGCTTTTATAAAAGGGGTTATCCAGTCTTTGGGATTAAATTATTTTTTTTAACTATCCAACAGCGTGTTGTCCCTGTTGATCGATACAATGTAAAGTAGTCAGTTTACAGCTTGTATAAGGGCTCATGGACACGACTAGATGTATTTAGCGGTCCGCAAAAAATATGTATGACGTCTGAGTGCATTACGTATTTAGCGCAACGGAACAGCTGGCCCCTAATAGAACAGCACTATCCTGTGGTACCACTTGGAACCAAACCAGAGTTCGGGAAATGTTTTTTTTTAATGAATTATGAAGGTATTATGCAAAGTCTCACGAGACTTCGCAAAGTATTCACTTCGGCTGATCGGAGCCAATACATTCTAATACTGTACGGAGCTCCTGCTCCGTACAGTATTGGAACCAAGTTTTATGTGAATCGACTTCAGGGCTGCAGTAAACTATTATTTTAGAAATAGAGTATTCTACCGATAATTTTTACGAGTGAGTACTCTAATAAGAAAAAATTAATTAATAGACTGTTTTCCTTTATAAAAACTCATCAGACCCCCTACCATCAGTCCCCAACACCCTTTGTTCCCCCCTGTGCGATCAGTTCAAGTGCATCAGTTCCCCCAGGTGCCATCAGCTCCACTATCCCCCGTGCCATCTGTCCCCCCTCTAGTGCCATCAGCTTATTTTTTTTGTATCCTTGGCCAGCGACTCATCTCTGATCTCCAGCTTCTTCTATACATTTGTCCTGTAAGATTTCCATGGAAGTATCTCCTCCACTTTGGTCTAGACTGAGGTCTTGCAGTAATGTACTGCTGATTTTAACCCTTCATATTTCTAAAGCCAGCCATGACATTGGATGGTCAACAGACATACATATAATGTGTGTGGGATCTCCCACATCAGATATCAGGGAGAGAAGGGTCGGCGTGTTGGATTTCACTTGTACAACCCTTTTAGATTAGCCGCCTGCCAGAGGGTACCAGATTATTCCCTTCTCCCATTCACATGCATGGCTGAGAATCTATGTGTATGGGGTGGGAAATCGGGAGGGTGTTCATCTGGAAGTTCTCTGCTATATCTGGCCAGCTTTATCGCTAGGATTTGTGGACAAACGTGAATCATTGAGCAGGATGGCACTGTATTCCTTCAGGTGCTGCATGCCAGTAGAATTGAGACATTTTGTGGCACCCATCCTATAAGTGCCATCAGCTTTTCCCCCAGTGCCAGTACTTACTTTTCCTGTAGGGGCGCCGGTCCACAGCTCCTCAGTCTTCTTCTCCGCACGCTTCACTCCCGTTCCGTGGTCACATGACAAACTTTTTTTGTGTCGATTTACTCAATTAAAATCGAGTAATCGTTTCAGCCCTACTTTGGATGTTTCATCTGAAGTCTATTCGCTCATGCCTAATGGCCACCACAGAGGGACAGCTTTTAGGGCAGAATATTGTGCTGCACTGTGGTATATGTTATGATGGGGACAGTATTTTGCTGACCTACATGTATTGTCCTACCTTCTGGCAATTTGGACCCGTCTAGAACATGAGGCCACTTTTAGTTTTTTTTCAGGGCCACTTTAATATCCAGTCTGCCCCTGCATGTTATTAAGATCTTCTGCTGGCAAGCAATACGATATGTCTGTTGACTAAAACACGTAAATGTCCATGAGCACAACAGTACAACTATGGTGGCTATATGCCAAGCCACAAACACATCCAAGGTTATCTTAGCTTAGTTATACCTGCACTTTTTAAAGGGGTTCTGCACTTTGTTTAAACTGATGATGATCTATCCTTTGGATAGATCATCAGCATCTGATCAGCGGGGGGTCCGACACCCGAAACCCCCGCCGATCAGCTGTTTACCGCTGGCCCAGTGACATCACGACTAGTATCAACTAGCCTGGGCGGGTCTAAGCTCCGTTCACTTGAATGTAGCTTAGCCGCGCCCAGGCCAGTTGATACAAGTCGTGATGTCACTGGGCCAGCGGTAAACAGTGAGAAGGCCGCAGCGCTGCTGGAGCGCCGCTGCCTTCTCAAACAGCTGATCGGCGAGAGTCCCGGGTGTCGGACCCCCGCTGATCAGAAGCTGATGATCTATCCAGAGGATAGATCATCAGTTTAACCACCTCAGCCCCCAGTGCTTAAACACCCTGAAAGACCAGGCCACTTTTTACACTTCTGACCTACACTACTTTCACCGTTTATTGCTCGGTCATGCAACTTACCACCCAAATGAATTTTACCTCCTTTTCTTCTCACTAATAGAGCTTTCATTTGGTGGTATTTCATTGCTGCTGACATTTTTACTTTTTTTGTTATTAATCGAAATTTAACGATTTTTTTGCAAAAAAATGACATTTTTCACTTTCAGTTGTAAAATTTTGCAAAAAAAAACGACATCCATATAGAAATTTTGCTCTAAATTTATAGTTCTACATGTCTTTGATAAAAAAAAAATGTTTGGGTAAAAAAAAAATGGTTTGGGTAAAAGTTATAGCGTTTACAAACTATGGTACAAAAATGTGAATTTCCGCTTTTTGAAGCAGCTCTGACTTTCTGAGCACCTGTCATGTTTCCTGAGGTTCTACAATGCCCAGACAGTACAAACACCCCACAAATGACCCCATTTCTGAAAGTACACACACTAAGGTATTCGCTGATGGGCATAGTGAGTTCATAGAACTTTTTATTTTTTGTCACAAGTTAGCGGAAAATGATGAGACTTTGTAAGAAAAAAAAAAAAAAAAAAATCATCATTTTCCGCTAACTTGTGACAAAAAATAAAAAGTTCTATGAACTCACTATGCCCATCAGCGAATACCTTGGGGTCTCTTCTTTCCAAAATGGGGTCACTTGTGGGGTAGTTATACTGCCCTGGCATTCTAGGGGCCCAAATGTGTGGTAAGGAGTTTGAAATCAAATTCTGTAAAAAATGACCTGTGAAATCCGAAAGGTGCTCTTTGGAATATGGGCCCCTTTGCCCACCTAGGCTGCAAAAAAGTGTCACACATCTGGTATCTCCGTACTCAGGAGAAGGTGGGGAATGTGTTTTGGGGTGTCATTTTATATATACCCATGCTGGGTGAGAGAAATATCTTGGCAAAAGACAACTTTTCCCATTTTTTTATACAAAGTTGTCATTTGACCAAGATATTTATCTCACCCAGCATGGGTATATGTAAAAAGACACCCCAAAACACATTCCTCAACTTCTCCTGAGTACGGGGATACCAGATGTGTGACACTTTTTTGCAGCCTAGGTGGGCAAAGGGGCCCATATTCCAAAGAGCACCTTTCGGATTTCACTCCTCATTTTTTCCTGAATTTGATTTCAAACTCCTTACCACACATTTGGGCCCCTAGAATACCAGGGCAGTATAACTACCCCACAAGTGACCCCATTTTGGAAAGAAGACACCCCAAGGTATTCCGTGAGGGGCATGGCGAGTTCCTAGAATTTTTTATTTTTTGTCACAAGTTAGTGGAAAATGATGATTTTTTTTTTTTTTTTTTTTTTCATACAAAGTCTCATATTCCACAAACTTGTGACAAAAAATAAAAACTTCCATGAACTCACTATGCCCATCAGCGAATACCTTGGGGTCTCTTTCCAAAATGGGGTCACTTGTGGGGTAGTTATACTGCCCTGGCATTCTAGGGGCCCAAATGTGTGGTAAGTAGGTAAATGACCTGTGAAATCCGAAAGGTGCTCTTTGGAATGTGGGCCCCTTTGCCCACCTAGGCTGCAAAAAAGTGTCACACATCTGGTATCTCTGTATTCAGGAGAAGTTGAGGAATGTGTTTTGGGGTGTCTTTTCACATATACCCATGCTGGGTGAGATAAATATCTTGGTCAAATTCCAACTTTGTATAAAAAAAATGGGAAAAGTTGTCTTTTGCCAAGATATTTCTCTCACCCAGCATGGGTATATGTAAAATGACACCCCAAAACACATTCCCCAACTTCTCCCGATTACGGAGATACCAGATGTGTGACACTTTTTTGCAGCCTAGGTGGGCAAAGGGGCCCATATTCAAAAGAGCACCTTTCGGATTTCACAGGTCATTTTTTACAGAATTTGATTTCAAACTCCTTACCACACATTTGGGCCCCTAGAATGCCAGGGCAGTATAACTACCCCACAAGTGACCCCATTTTGGAAAGAAGAGACCCCAAGGTATTCGCTGATGGGCATAGTGAGTTCATGGAACTTTTTATTTTTTGTCACAAGTTAGTGGAATATGAGACTTTGTATGAAAAAAAAAAAAAAAATAAGCATTTTCCACTAACTTGTGACAAAAAAAAAAAAATTCTAGGAACTCGCCATGCCCCTCACGGAATACCTTGGGGTGTCTTCTTTCCAAAATGGGGTCACTTGTGGGGTAGTTATACTGCCCTGGCATTTTCCAGGGGCCCTAATGTGTGGTAAGTAGGTAAATGACCTGTGAAATCCTAAAGGTGCTCTTTGGAATATGGGCCCCTTTGCCCACCTAGGCTGCAAAAAAGTGTCACACATGTGGTATCGCCGTATTCAGGAGAAGTTGGGGAATGTGTTTTGGGGTGTCATTTTACATATACCCATGCTGGGTGAGAGAAATATCTTGGCAAAAGACAACTTTTCCCATTTTTTTATACAAAGTTGGCATTTGACCAAGATATTTCTCTCACCCAGCATGGGTATATGTAAAATGACACCCCAAAACACATTCCCCAACTTCTCCTGAGTACGGCGATACCAGATGTGTGACACTTTTTTGCAGCCTAGATGCGCAAAGGTGCCCAAATTCCTTTTAGGAGGGCATTTTTAGACATTTGGATACCAGACTTCTTCTCACGCTTTGGGGCCCCTAGAATGCCAGGGCAGTATAAATACCCCACATGTGACCCCATTTTGGAAAGAAGACACCCCAAGGTATTCAATGAGGGGCATGGCGAGTTCATAGAAATTTTTTTTTTTTGGCACAAGTTAGCGGAAATTGATATTTTTAATTTTTTTCTCACTAAGTCTCCCGTTCCGCTAACTTGGGACAAAAATTTCAATCTTTCATGGACTCAATATGCCCCTCAGCGAATACCTTGGGGTGTCTTCTTTCCGAAATGGGGTCACATGTGGGGTATTTATACTGCCCTGGCATTCTAGGGGCCCTAAAGCGTGAGAAGAAGTCTGGAATATAAATGTCTAAAAAATTTTACGCATTTGGATTCCGTGAGGGGTATGGTGAGTTCATGTGAGATTTTATTTTTTGACACAAGTTAGTGGAATATGAGACTTTGTAAGAAAAAAAATAATAAATTCCGCTAACTTGGGCCAAAAAAATATCTGAATGGAGCCTTACAGAGGGGTGATCAATGACAGGGGGGGGTGATCAATGACAGGGGGTTTGTTCAATGACAGGGGGGTTGATCAATGACAGGGGGGTTGATCAATGACAGGGGGGTTGATCAATGACAGGGGGGTTGATCAATGACAGGGGGGTGATCACCACAGTCATTGATCACGCCCGTGTAAGGCTTCATTCAGACGTCCGGATGCGTTTTGCGGATCCGATCCATCTATCAGTGCATCCGTAAAAATCATGCGGACATCTGAATGGAGCTTTACAGGGGGGTAATCAATGACAGGGGGGTAATCAATGACAGGGGGGTAATCAATGACAGGGGGGTGATCAGGGAGTCTATATAGGGTGATCACCACAGTCATTGATCATGCCCCTGTAAGGCTTTATTCAGACGTCCGGATGCGTTTTGCGGATCCGATCCATCTATCAGTGCATCCGTAAAAATCATGCGGACGTCTGAATGGAGCTTTACAGGGGGGTAATCAATGACAGGGGGGTGATCAGGGAGTCTATATGGGGTGATCACCACAGTCATTGATCACACCCCTGTAAGGCTTCATTCAGACGTCCGGATGCGTTTTGCGGATCCGATCCATCTATCAGTGCATCCGTAAAAATCATGCGGACGTCTGAATGGAGCTTTACAGGGGGGTAATCAATGACAGGGGGGTAATCAATGACAGGGGGGTAATCAGGGAGTCTATATGGGGTGATCACCACAGTCATTGATCATGCCCCTGTAAGGCTTCATTCAGACGTCCGGATGCGTTTTGCGGATCCGATCCATCTATCAGTGCATCCGTAAAAATCATGCGGACATCTGAATGGAGCTTTACAGGGGGGTAATCAATGACAGGGGGGTGATCAATGACAGGGGGGTGATCAGGGAGTCTATATGGGGTGATAACCACAGTCATTGATCATGCCCCTGTAAGGCTTCATTCAGACGACCGGATGCGTTTTGCGGATCCGATCCATGTATCAGTGCATCCGTAAAAATCATGCGGACATCTGAATGGAGCTTTACAGGGGGGTGATCAGGGAGTCTATATGGGGTGATCACCACAGTCATTGATCACGCCCCTGTAAGGCTTCATTCAGACGTCCGGATGCGTTTTGCGGATCCGATCCATCTATCAGTGGATCCGTAAAAATCATGCGGACGTCTGAATGGAGCTTTACAGGGGGGTAATCAATGACAGGGGGGGGTGATCAATGACAGGGGGGTGATCAGGGAGTCTATATGGGGTGATCACCACAGTCATTGATCACGCCCCTGTAAGGCTTCATTCAGACGTCCGGATGCGTTTTGCGGATCCGATCCATCTATCAGTGGATCCGTAAAAATCATGCGGACGTCTGAATGGAGCTTTACAGGGGGTTGATCAATGACAGGGGGGTAATCAATGACAGGGGGGTGATCAGGGAGTCTATATGGGGTGATCAGGGGTGATTAGGGGTGATCAGGGGCTAATAAGGGGTTAATAAGTGACGGGGGGGGGGGTGTAGTGGTGCTTGGTGCTACTTTACTGAGCTACCTGTGTCCTCTGGTGGTCGATCCAAACAAATGGGACCACCAGAGGACCAGGTAGCAGGTATATTAGACGCTGTTATCAAAACAGCGTCTAATATACCTGTTAGGGGTCAAAAAAAACACATCTCCAGCCTGCCAGCGAACGATCGCCGCTGGCAGACTGGAGATCAACTCTCTTACCTTCCGTTCCTGTGAGCGCGCGCGCCTGTGTGCGCGCGTTCACAGGAAGTCTCGCGTCTCGCGAGATGACGCGTATATGCGTGACTGTGCGCAGGGCTGCCACCTCCGGAACGCGATCCTGCGTTAGGCGGTCCGGAGGTGGTTAAACAAACTGCAGAACCCCTTTAAGGCCCTGTTCACAGTGTAGCTCAGTTCTGATGCAGATTTTTAACTTTACTAGATTTTTGTTGTTGTTTTGCAGTGGCTTTTTATGTTTCCTTAGGCCCCTTTCACACAGGCGAGAATTCCATGCGGGTGCAATGCGTTAGGTGAACGCATTGCACCCGCACTGAATCCAGACCCATTCACTTCAATGGGGCTGTGCACATGAGCGGTGATTTTCCCACATCACTTGTGCGTTGCGTGAAAATGCTCCATATTGTGCGTTTTTCACGCAACGCAGGCTCCATAGAAGTGAATGGGGCTGTAAGTGTGGATGTGGTGGGGTTTTCACACATGGTTGCTAGGTGACGATCGGGATGGGGTCCAGATCTTTATTATTTTCCCTTATAACATGGTTATAAGGGAAAATAAAAACATTCTTAATACAGAATTCTAAGTAAATTAGGGATGGAGGGGTTAAAAAAATTAAAAAATAATAATTAAACTCACCTCATCCACTTGTTGTGCAGTCCGGCTCGTCTTCTTTCTTCTTCGAGGACCTGGGAGGAAAAGGACCTTTGGTGACGTCACTGCGCTCATCACATGGTCCATCACCCTTTGTACACACAAATCACATTCAATGCCTGTCCCATAATACACTGACCTGTTTTGTGTTGATTAAGGAGAAGATAAAAAACAGTCTTGCTCATGAGCTATGCCACCTTTTGGATATGGCTCCATGTTCCGGATCCACTGCAGACTTTCTGCAGTAATAAGTCCACAGTGGGTCTGCCAGTATTAAGCCTCATTCACACATCAGTGTTTGGTCAGTGATTTCCATCAGTGATTTTGAGCCAAAACAATGTGCTGCTCTAAACACAGAACAGGAGCAGATCTTTCCCTTATACCTTATCTCTGTGGAGGCTCCAACCCTGGTTGTGGCTCACAATCACTGATGGAAATCACTGACCAAAACACTGACGTGTGAATGAGGCTTTATGCAGCAGCAAAAATCTCAGTAAATGGTTTGGATTTTGTAGGTTTGCAGCAGATTTTACCCTCTGCATTTCAATTGACATGCTGCATATTTAGAATAAGCACCACAGGTCAAGTTATGTGCAAGATTAATTACTCAAATTTTCTACGGCAAGTGGATGAGTAAGAAGAAATGCATATTACAAATGTATGACCAGAAAAAAAAGCCACAAAAACCCACAAAAGCCCCCATTTGCCTTGTGTAAAAAAAACTAACGAAACAAACAAGAAAACACACCTCATCCAATGGAACATGCTGACACAGACTCTGCAAAGCAAGGATCTGCACTCCCAATGTCGTTACTTCATGATGCTGGGAAAGTCAGGCCCTTCTTGTTCCTTCCAGTGCAGAAAGGGCCAGCACATGCAATTGGATGAGGTGAATATTTTTTTTCTTAGACCCAGAAAAATTGAAGGCACTATGGGGGGGGGGGGAAACATTTTATACTGGGGGACATTATATATACAGGGGAAATATTGGGGGGCTTTTTACCCTGGGGGGCACTTTATAGATACTGGTGGCACTACATGGGGCCATTATAGATGCTGGGGGCAATATAGTGGCCATTATTTATACTGTGTGCACTGCGGGGATTGGGATGTTAAAAAATACATTCATCCATTTTAGGCTACATGCACACGAACGTTGTTTGTTTCAGTGTCTGTTCAGTTTTTTTGTGGATAGGATGTGGACCCATTTATTTCAACGGGTCTGCAAGAAATGGCTGTCCGCATCAGTATGCCCGTTCCATAGCCCCGCAAAAAAAAAAAAAATTATATATTGAACATGTCCTATTTTTGTCCATATTAGGCATTGTAACAATGGATCCGCAAAAAAAACCAAAAAAAAACGGATAGCATCCATTTTCTTTTGCGGCCCACAAAACACATGCGGTCGTGTGCATGTAGCCTTACATGGCTATTTTTAAAAGCCATGAAAAGTGGATGCAAACCTGGGAGTACAATGGGATGCAGAATGGCCAGGTGTCCCCTTTTTTCCACAGTCATGTGAATATAGCCTTAGGGTGCTGCCACACGTTGCAGCTGTGCTAGGTTTTTGGTGCAGAAAAAAAATAAAAAACACACAACACACACACTTCACATGCAGTTTCTGCCTCTGTCCACCCCATACAGCATCAGGATGTGGTGGTGTAGGCAGTTGTCCGTTTGCCCTATGCTACCATCCTGCCCCAAGTGTCCTTTTTGAAATCCAAAATATGGTCACCCTTCCTAAGAGCCTATTCACACGTCAACAATTCACTCTGTGGAAAGCTGGACGACAGACTGTCTTGAAATGGTAATATTAGCAGCAAATTTATTAATTTTTTTCCCCCGTTATTTTATTTTTTACAGTTATTTACAGGTATTTGTCCAGCTGCTCCTCCACATATTTTACCAGGTTGCGACTGAAGCTTTGCCGGTTCCCATTACAGCGAATGGAGCCTGACAGAACTCCAGCAGCGCACAGTTGAGGCTGGCAGTGATGGACCTTAAATGCAGATGTGAAACAGGACTTATTAGGGCTCAAGCAGACGACTGTTGCCCGTATTGCAGCCCCAAACAGCAGGTCTGCAATATACGGGCACCGGCGTTTGTGCAGCACATCATGATCACATCACTTGAATGGGTCTGCAATATGGAAGGTGCAGTTCGGGACAGAGGCGCGGTACCCCTACGGAGTGCTTCCGTGGTGTTTCGGTCCATGCCTCCGCACCGCAAAATAATAAAACATGTTCTATTTTTTTGTGGTGCAGACGGATCACAGACCCATTCAAGTTGAATGGATCTGCCTCTGTCTGCGCCAGCCACACGGATGGTACCCATGCATTGGGGACTACAATTTGCGGTCCCCAGTGCACAGAATGGGCGGCACACATTCGTGTGCATGAGCCCTCAGTCTACAAAAAAAAAAAAAAACAATAGACTATTAATAATACATTCTATATCTTGTCAGCTATCTATATATCCCAGCCTCCATAGTGGACACCACCCAGCTTTTCTACATGTTAGTAGGGGGTGTATCACTACAGAGCTAAGCAAAGATTTCATTCAGGAGTCTGGGAGAACCAGCCAAGGTCTCTTATGAACCTGTAATGACAGCTATGGACACACAATCCTATATATTTACTGTTAGGGGGGAAAAATCTCTTAATTGATACATCTCTTGATTTTTCCTACTTGTAGCAATTTTAGGAGTATAAATAAGGATACATAGAATTGAATCCCAATCTACAATTCTAAACATATAACTGGCTCAGTGAATCTGGCAGGATGAATTAATGATCTGACTATTTCATACCTCTCCTGCTGCTTGTGTACAGGTAATCATTATTCTTTTATGACCACAATGAGATACTGAAAGTAGATGTGCTCTCACCTGTCAGGTGTTGGCTGCTCCAGGTGATAGCAGGCTCAGGCACTACAACCCCTAGCTTCCGCCTGCAGGCTGCTCTCCTCCCCCTCTTTATTGACTGATCAGGCAGAGCTGGGCGTAGCAGAGCTGATCACAAAGTTTCACCCCGGAAGCAACAGGTAACTTGTACAGAAGACACAAGGAGAAGACATGTAACAGAGGCAGATCTGGGCTTCTCAGCAGATAAGATCCCCTCCACCACCCCCTGAATGTGAAAGAGGAGAATGGCTGTAACACAAGAAGTTGTGCTGAACTTTCTACTGGAACAGGGAGGAAAGGTGAAGAACTCAGAACTGATCCGAAAGTTCAAGCCTGTGGTGGAGTCTCCTGACCCTCAAGAAAAGGCAAACAACCGGGAGCTCTTTAAGAGGTTTGTGAATAACATAGCAGTGGTGAAAGATGAGGGGGGCACAAAGATGGTTGTACTGAAGAAGAAGTATACCTATTTACTGACAGAGAAGGTGACATCAGGTGCAGCAGTGGAGGAAGAACATGGGGAAATAGCCAGCTCCAGCAAAGAAGAACAAACAGAGCTTGTACCTTTGGGTGGCAGTGACAACATAGAGGAGATAGCACCCAGCTCCCAGGAGACAAGGACTTCACTGCAGGATGAATCTGACCCAGATCCCAGACTGCCAGAGCCACAAGATGCAGGCTCTGCTGAAACCACCCCTGAAACAACTGACCAGTCTCAAGTAGGACACTTAAATGAGGAGCCTACAGAAGAAGAGAATGAAGATAAAAGGGAGTCTGTGTTTGACATTGTGTCTAGAATGGACAATGCTGGACCAGTTCCTTTTCCCAAGGCATGGTCTGATGCCCAGACTAAAGACCAGGTTCAGAAGCCACACATGCTGCCATTACGTTATGCCCAATCTTCATTTGAAGAAACGAACCAGAGTGGATACCATCCACTCCAACCAACTGTCCAGCCTAATGCTATTCAGGAGTCCTCATTTACTAAATCCCCCAAGGTGACCAGCAGACAGCTTGATGATACAGGCTCCAAGTCTCCCCACATCAAGAGGTCAGCTAAAATGATCAAAGTAAGTGAGGAGACCAAATATTCAGATGAGGTACACCTGGAGTTATCTGAACACGAGTGGTTAGTTAATTCCACTAATGGACGATGGAATCATAAACTCCTTGAACTTAGTAGGAATGATAGTGAATTGGCTGGTAAGAGAGACTTTATATCTGGATTTACTGCACTGCACTGGGCAGCCAAGAGTGGCAACACAGAGATGGTGAAATTATTGTTTGATCTACGTTGCAAAAATGGCAGTAACATTAATGTGAATGCAAGATCTTTTGGTGGGTATACACCACTGCATATAGCTGCTATACATGAGTGTAAAGATGTCATACTTATGTTAACTAGAGATTATAAAGCAAATGTCAACATCCGAGATAACAGTGGGAAAAAGCCATACCATTACCTAAAGAAAAGCTCCCCTGTACAGCTCAAGTTTATTTTACAAGATCCAGCTACTTTAAATGTAGAACATACTATCCCAATGAAAAGAAACTCCAAGGTTGCTGCCTCCATATTGGGAACCACCAGTGCCTTCCTTGGTGTCCTTTCTGATGACATTGCGTTTCATGACTTGGCAAAAGGACTGAAAAAGCCAGGAACATTAAATAAGTTCTTTACTGCACCCTCTGGGGTGAAAAAGAAGCTGAAGGCAAGGGACAGCTATCCGTCCATCTCTTCTCTTTGTGAAGAACCAGAAGAACCTGAAGAAATTGTGGGAAAGCGCAGACCTGTTTCTGAGTTTTTTAGCCATTAGCTTACTATTGAGTCAGTAGCTAACACCTTGCACTGATGCTGGATTAACTGCATAATCGTAACTCTGCTTTGGGTATGAGGTTGTTTACTATGTGGGTTCAGTTTTCAAAATGTATTTCACAATAATCTATCAATCATTGTTTAACATAATTATGACTACTAGGACATTCTTCTTGTGATATCCCTGTATGTTTGTTTTTGTTTTATGTCAGCCACTTAATGGTATGTAGCTGCGTAGGTCAGAAGCCAGGTAACCGTTTAAAATGTGCTGGTGGTATTTATGATTTTTGTTGTTGTTGTGTTCTATTGATATCGATGATGATGATGATTATTGGCAGTTCATTGAAAAAATACACGTTTCCTGAAATGGTCTCACATGCCTTATTGTCTCCAGAATTTTGTTTGTCTCAAAGTTACAAAAGTAGTTATAAATCATTAAGTCAGTCGCTTTCCTAAAATCCACAGTTTCTACGACCCCCCCCCCCCCTCTCCTGTGTGTATCTGGTCCATCCTTAAAGGGATATTCCAGTAGTGACGTTTTTTCCTATCCACAGGATGGTGGCAAATATTAGATCGAGAGAGGTTCCTACTGGTAGGGATCCCACCAGTCATGAGAAAGGAGACCACGTACCCTATGAAATAAATGGAGTGGCAGGTTGAGCATGTGCACTGTCTCTCCACCGATCTCTAAGGCTACTTTCATATTTGCGTTTTCAATTCCGCTATTGAGATCCGTCATAGGATCTCAGTAGCGGAAGAAAACGCTTCAGTTTTGTCCCCATTTATTGTCAATGGGGACAAAACTGAACTGAAACGGAGTGCACCAGAATGCATTCCGTTTTGTTTGGTTGCGTCCCCATCACGGACATCACACAATGTGGTGCGGAGCAAGAAGGATCCAACCTGACCCACAATGTAAGTCAATGGGGACGGAACCATTTTCTCTGACAAAATAGAAAACGGATCTGTCCCCCGTTGACTTTCAGTGGTGTCCGTGACGGATCCGTCATGGCTATAGAAAACATAATACAACCAGATCCGTTCATGACAGATGCATGTGGTTGTATTATTGTAACGGAAGCATTTTTGCAGATCCACGACTGATCCGCAAAAAAAACGCTAATGTTAAAGTAGCCTAAAGGAGTTCCTGAGACAGACAAGTACAGCGCTAGGCTATTTTTGAAACTCCCGTAGAGATGAATAGAGCAACAGTGTGCATGCCCGAATGCCCATTAATTTCGGGGGACTTCAAGTGGGTTTGACGAAGTCCCCATTCTCGTGATCGGCAGGTGTCCCAGCAGTAGGACCCCCCACCAATCTAATTGTGGGGATAACATTTCACTTCTGGAATACACCTTCAGTCCATGCAGTCCCTGACTAAGGCAGAATGTACACATCCAGACTCCAGATTCTGCACGTGTCCCGTCCCTTTCCATCCTTGGGTTTAATGACCCAAGCTCACAGTATCATAGATTACTAGATCCATGTGATACTGTGAGTTTGGGTCATTAAATTTGCAGTTGATCCAGGGCACATGTCCAGAATTCAGCGATCATCTGGCACTGTAATAGTGACTCCAAATGCCCGATGATTGAGCAAATGCTTGTTCATCTGGCAATTGTGATTTCTTAAAAATCACAATGGTGCCGGTATCAGATTGCACTGTGTAATAGCGATCTGCCATTGTCACACCGCTGCCCTGCGTGGGGACGAGCGATGACGTAGCGATTTGCTCCTCCCACGCCATGGAGGACATCGCTGCATGTAATAGCAGAGATGTCCTCCACTAGTTATCTGACGATTGCCGGGAGGGAAGCAATCGTCTGTGGCAACGGGGTGTCTAATACACCCGTTAGTCTGAAGTTAATTAAAATGGCCAAGTTCAACCAAACGATTGTTTGTCGGGTGAAATTTCACAGCAAACGATCATTTTAGTTGACTGATGACAGACTGTCATTGTCTGTTATCATGACTTTTCTCCAGAAGCTGGTAATAAGATTCTATCCATTAATGAACATTCCCATAAAGAATTGTATGTCCCATGGTTGGTGTCCTTGAACATGGCTAGTTTGAATGACTGTATACCCAGTATAGACTAAAATGTGTATAGCTGTGTCTGTGTGATTGTTCATTAATTCAGCGATTGTTCATCCATCAGCCTACAGTGATCCCCCAAGCTAAAATATTAATTGGTTCCTGGACAACCATTGTAACTTGAGTCCATAACTCTGTGGAAAACCAGTAATTGGTTCCATAGCCCAAAAATGTAATTCCTAAACAAGAAAAAGTGAAGTTTTAAGAAAAATAAGCTGATAACGACTTGCTTTATCCATCTTGGTTATGTAAAATGGACAGGAACAGATGCTGGAAGGGCAGATGTTTCTTCAGGGTCTTGCATAGTCCATAGATGTACCAGAAAAATAAAATGAAGCTGTAGCTCATCCTAGCACAGACAAGGGGCAGTACAGAACAAGTAGTACTGCAGAGCTGCTACTAGACCACCAAAAGAGGTGTTTGACCAGTGAAAAGGCAATGTTGGATCTGAGTCTAAGCCATTGTATGTTGAGTCTGGTTTCAACCTACAGTGTCCCAGAAAAGACCATTGTATGTTGAAAATATTGTATCTTGGGGGATCACTGTACTTCTGTCTAAAGTATGTGGACACCAGATTTCCACAGTACTGCTTCATTTTATCCATTGTTCTCCATTATCCTTACAGTAGATCTTCTTGATTAATAGATCGGCCATTTAGATTTAGAGCACATAAATGAGACTTTAAGACAAAGTCCTACATTTCTCAATGCTGCTACAGTTTCTCCAAAAGCACTGCAGAAATTCTAAAGATATTAGCCCAGAAACCCTAATCCTACAGATGGTGTAAGCTTAGACAGGGTGTCTAGACCTGCACCAGATAAGCCACTCTGATAAATCTGGTGCAGGAATAGACCTTTTTCTCTGACCATATACCAACTATTGGTTGGCTTCCCCTGAGGCCTCATGCACACGGCCGTTGCCGTGCAATATGCGGGCACCGGCCGTGTGCTCCCTGCATCACGGATGCGGACCCATTCTCTTGAATGGGTCTGCAATCCGGAGCTGCAGTGTGGAACGGAGGCACGGAACCCCACGGAAGCACTACGGAGTGCTTCTGTGGTGTTTCTGTCCGTGTCTCCGCACCACAAAAAAATACAACATGTTCTATTTTTTTACGGTGCGGACGGATCACAGATCCATTCAAGTTGAATGGGTCTCGATCCATCCCAGCCGCCGGACGGATGTTGCCCATGCATTGGTACCTGCAAATTGCGGTCCCCAATGCACGGAAGAGCCGCAAAACGGCCGTGTGCATGAGGCCTGAAACAGATTTTTTTTTTACCTTTTACCCCTGTCTGCTAAGCCCCACTTCCTTGCCAAGCATGACGGAAAAAAGTGTGGAAACCCCTAGATGTGCCAAATTGTGCTACTTTTTAGACCATTTTTTGGAGCAGATTACCGTAAATCTGGTCTATTATTTTGCTGTTATCTATGTGGAAGTAAGTAGTTCTAGTAACTTTTCCATGAAAGTATATTTACAATTTTCAGGCATGAATGATGTTTTGCCCCAGGATAAGAGTTAAGTGACCTGATTGCTTGTTTCAACGTGCAGTATACAGTACCTAGTCATCTGTATGCACCTACACACATTAGTCTGAGGGTTGTGTGCTTTTATTAGGCACATGGAAAATGATGATTCTAATTTTTACCTCTGCTGAAGTTTTTCTTTTAGTGTATATCACAAATATCTTATGGTCTCTGGGATCTTTCTCACAGATTTTTCAGAACTGACCCACATATTTTGATGGAACGGCTCACGTGTCTTGTAGATGCATGTCATTTGTAATTGTCAGTAGAGTTAAACTAGTGTCGCATGGCCATTTCACATAATCTAATATGTATATCTAGTCATACTTTTACTTGCATGACTGATATTGCACAAAATACATATTATGGCTCACAGCAGTCTTATCAAACTGATTGGTAGGGGTGCTGGGATAGGCCATCAATATCAAAATCCTGGAAAAGCCTTTTACATTTATGGTGCTGAACTGGAACAAACTCTAACATAGAACTTCACTACATATGCTGTTTTGGATGTTTTCACTGCAAATTCCAGTCAAGCCTCATGCGGAGGCTGTATTGAGGCACACATAGGCTCTATACTACAGTCGTGGCCAAAAGTTTTGAGAATGACACAAATATTAGTTTTCACAAAGTTTGCTGCTAAACTGCTTTTAGATCTTTGTTTCAGTTGTTTCTGTGATGTAGTGAAATATAATTACACGCACTTCATACGTTTCAAAGGCTTTTATCGACAATTACATGACATTTATGCAAAGAGTCAGTATTTGCAGTGTTGGCCCTTCTTTTTCAGGACCTCTGCAATTCGACTGGGCATGCTCTCAATCAACCTCTGGGCCAATTCCTGACTGATAGCAACCCATTCTTTCATAATCACTTCTTGGAGTTTGTCAGAATTAGTGGGTTTTTGTTTGTCCACCCGCCTCTTGAGGATTGACCACAAGTTCTCAATGGGATTAAGATCTGGGGAGTTTCCAGGCCATGGACCCAAAATGTCAACCTTTTGGTCCCCGAGCCACTTGGTTATCACTTTTGCCTTATGGCACGGTGCTCCATCGTGCTGGAAAATGCATTGTTCTTCACCAAACTGTTGTTGGATTGTTGGAAGAAGTTGCTGTTGGAGGATGTTTTGGTACCATTCTTTATTCATGGCTGTGTTTTTGGGCAAAATTGTGAGTGAGCCCACTCCCTTGGATGACAAGCAACCCCACACATGAATGGTCTCAGGATGCTTTACTGTTGGCATGACACAGGACTGATGGTAGCGCTCACCTTTTTTTCTCCGGACAAGCCTTTTTCCAGATGCCCCAAACAATCGGAAAGAGGCTTCATCGGAGAATATGACTTTGCCCCAGTCCTCAGCAGTCCATTCACCATACTTTCTGCAGAAGATCAATCTGTCCCTGATGTTTTTTTTGGAGAGAAGTGGCTTCTTTGCTGCCCTTCTTGACACCAGGCCATCTTCCAAAAGTCTTCGCCTCACTGTGCGTGCAGATGCGCTCACACCTGCCTGCTGCCATTCCTGAGCAAGCTCTGCACTGGTGGCACTCCGATCCCGCAGCTGAATCCTCTTTAGGAAATGATCCTGGCGCTTGCTGGACTTTCTTGGACACCCTGAAGCCTTAACAAGAATTGAACCCCTTTCCTTAAAGTTCTTGATGATCCTATAAATTGTTGATTGAGGTGCAATCTTAGTAGCCACAATATCCTTGCCTGTGAAGCCATTTTTATGCAACGCAATGATGGCTGCACGCGTTTCTTTGCAGGTCACCATGGTTAACAATGGAAGAACAATGATTTCAAGCATCACCCTCCTTTTAACATGTCAAGTCTGCCATTTTAACCCAATCAGCCTGACATAATGATCTCCAGCCTTGTGCTCGTCAACATTGTCACCTGAGTTAACAAGACGATTACTGAAATGATCTCAGCAGGCCCTTTACTGACAGCAATGAAATGCAGTGGAAAGTTTTTTTTGGGATTAAGTTTCATGGCAAAGAAGGACTATGCAATTCATCTGATCACTCTTCATAACATTCTAGAGTATATGCAAATTGCTATTATAAAAACTTAAGCAGCAACTTTTCCAATTTCCAATATTTATGTAATTCTCAAAACTTTTGGCCACGACTGTACAGAGCTGTAAAACTGCCTCTAGGAGAGAGTAACGTGTAAAACACAGTCCAATAGAGTAGGACCCTATTATTCTTTCTCTTCAGTCTGATTCTGCATAAACTTCTTTGCATGCCTCCATATGAAATCGGAGAAACACAGACATACAGTAGGGTGCCAAGGAAGTCTAGGATGCTATGCAGCTAGGAGCTTGTACAAAATCATAAACTGCTTTTGTATATGAGGCATTAATAGCTTACCGACTGCCTAACGCAGGGATGCGTCCTGGCGGCGGTCGATTCCTCCTAGACGCATATACGTGTCATCTCGCGAGACGCGAGATTTCTTGTGAACGCGCGCACACAGGAACTGCAGGTAAGCGAGTGGATCTACAGCCTGCCAGCGGCGATCGTTCGCTGGCAGGCTGTAGATGCGATTTTTTTTTTTTTTATTTTTTTTTTTTCAACCCCTAACAGGTATATTAGACGCTGTAGCGTCTAATATACCTGCTACCTGGTCCTCTGGTGGTCCCTTTTGCTTGGATCGACCACCAGAGGACACAGGCAGCTCTGTAATAAGTAGCACCACACTACACTACACCCCCCCTGTCACTTATTAACCCCTGATCACCCCATATAGACTCCCTGATCACCCCCCTGTAAGGCTCCATTCAGATGTCCGTATGTGTTTTACGGATCCACGGATCCATTGATCGGATCCGCAAAACACATACGGACGTCTGAATGGAGCCTTACAGGGGGGTGATCACCCCATATAGACTCCCTGATCACCCCCCTGTCATTGATCACCCCCCTGTAAGGCTCCATTCAGATGTCCGTATGTGTTTTACGGATCCACTGATACATGGATCGGATCCGCAAAACACATACGGACGTCTGAATGGAGCCTTACAGGGGGGTGATCAATGACAGGGGGGTGATCACCCCATATAGACTCCCTGATCACCCCCCTGTTATTGATCACCCCCCTGTAAGGCTCCAGGGGGTAAGGCTCCATTCAGACATTTTTTTGGCACAAGTTAGTGTTAATTGATTTTTTGTTTTTTCTTACAAAGTCTCATATTCCACTAACTTGTGACAAAAAATAAAATCTCACATGAACTCACCATACCCCTCACGAAATCCAAATGCATAAAATTTTTTAGACTTTTATATTCCAGACTTCTTCTCACGCTTTAGGGCCCCTAAAATGCCAGGGCAGTATAAATACCCCACATGTGACCCCATTTCGGAAAGAAGACACCCCAAGGTATTCGCTGAGGGACATATTGAGTCCATAAAAGATTGAACCTTTTGTCTTAAGTTAGCGGAAAGGGAGACTTTGTGAGGAAAAAAAAAAATCAATTTCCGCTAACTTGTGCCAAAAAAATAAATCTTCTATGAACTCGCCATGCCCCTCATTGAATACCTTGGGGTGTCTTCTTTCTAAAATGGGGTCACATGTGGGGTATTTATACTGCCCTGCCATTTTAGGGGCCCTAAAGCGTGAGAAGAAGTCTGGGATCCAAATGTCTAAAAATGCCCTCCTAAAAGGAATTTGGGCCCCTTTGCGCATCTAGGCTGCAAAAAAGTGTCACACATGTGGTATTGCCGTACTCAGGAGAAGTTGGGCAATGTGTTTTGGGGTGTTATTTTACATATACCCATGCTGGGTGAGATAAATATCTTGGTCAAATGCTAACTTTGTATAAAAAAAAAATGGGAAAAGTTTGTCTTTTGCCGAGATATTTTTTATTTTTTGTCACAAGTTAGCAGAAAATGATGATTTTTTTTTTTCTTACAAAGTCTCATATTCCACTAACTTGTGACAAAAAAATAAAAACTTCCATGAACTCACTATGCCTATCACGAAATACCTTGGGTGTCTTCTGTCTAAAATGGGGTCACTTGTGGGGTAGTTATACTGCCTTGGCATTTTAGGGGCCCTAATGTGTGAGAAGTAGTTTGAAATCAAAATGTGTAAAAAATGCCCTGTGAAATCCAAAAGGTGCTCTTTGGAATGTGGGCCAATTTGCCCACCTAGGTTACAAAAAAGTGTCACACATCTGGTATCGCCGTACTCAGAAGAAGTAGGGCAATGTGTTTTGGGGTGTCTTTTTTTACATATACCCATGCTGGGTGAGAGAAATATCTTGACAAAAGACAACTTTTCCAATTTTTTTATACAAAGTTGGCATTTGACCGAGATACTTATCTCACCCAGCATGGGTATATGTAAAATGACACCCCAAAACACATTGCCCAACTTCTCCTGAGTACGGCGATACCACATGTGTGACACTTTTTTGCAGCCTAGGTGGGCAAAGGGGCCCACATTCCAAAGAGCACCTTTAGGATTTCACAGGGCATTTTTTACACATTTTGATTTCAAACTACTTCCCACACATTAGGGCCCCTAAAATGCCAGGGCAGTATAACTACCCCACAAGTGACCCCATTTTGGAAAGAAGACACCCCAAGGTATTTCGTGATGGGCATAGTGAGTTCATGGAAGTTTTTATTTTTTGTCACAAGTTAGTGGAATATGAGACTTTGTAAGAAAAAAAAAATCATCATTTTCCGCTAACTTGTGACAAAAAATAAAAAGTTCTATGAACTCACTATGCCCATCAGCGAATACCTTAGGGTGTCTACTTTCCGAAATGGGGTTATTTGTGGAGTTTTTCTACTGTCTGGGCATTGTAGAACCTCAGGAAACATGACAGGTGCTCAGAAAGTCAGAGCTGCTTCAAAAAGCGGAAATTCTCATTTTTGTACCATAGTTTGTAAACGCTATAACTTTTACCCAAACCATTTTTTTTTTACCCAAACATTTTTTTTTTATCAGACATGTAGAACAATAAATTTAGAGAAAAATGTATATATAGATGTCGTTTTTTTTTGAAAAATTTTACAACTGAAAGTGAAAAATGACATTTTTTTTGCAAAAAGTTCGTTAAATTTAGATTAATAACAAAAAAAAAAAAAATGTCAGCAGCAATGAAATACCACCAAATGAAAGCTCTATTAGTGAGAAGAAAAGGAGGTAAAATTCATTTGGGTGGTAAGTTGCATGACCGAGCAATAAACGGTGAAAGTAGTGTAGTGCAGAATTGTAAAAAGTGGTCTGGTCATTAAGGGTGTTTTAGCTAGGGGAGCTGAGGTCGTTAAAGAGGTTGTCCAAGATAAGAAAACGGTGGTGGCTTTTGTTTAAAAAAAACAACGCACCACACTTGTCCGTCGATTGTGTCTGGTATTGCAGCTCAGCTTTATTGAAGTGGATTAGGCTGAGCTGCTATACCACACAACCTGTGGACAGGTGTGGTGCTGTTTGTGACCTCTTTTTTTTAAGGCCTCATGCACACGACCGTATTTTTTTGGAGGATCCACGGACATGGAAAAAAAAGTTGTTTTGGTGTCCGCCTGGCCGTGCGGAGCCAAATGGATCCGTCCTGAATTACAATGCAAGTCAATGGGGACGGATCCGTTTGACGTTGACACAATATGGTGCAATTTCAAATGGATCCGTCCCCCATTGACTTTCAATGTAAAGTCAGGAGTTAATATACCATAGGATCTGAGTTTTCTCCAATCCGATGGTATATTTTAACTTGAAGCGTCCCCATCACCATGGGAACGCCTCTATGTTAGAATATACCGTCGGATTTGAGTTACAAATGGAAGGGGGGGGCCCACTGGCCACCAACGAGTTAACTACAGGGGAGGGAGGGGGGCCCACTGGCCACCAATGAGTTAACTACAGGGGAGGGAGGGAGGGAGGGGGGCCCATTGGCCACCAATGAGTTAACCACAGGGGAGGGAGGGGGGCCCACTGGCCACCAATGAGTTAACTACAGGGGAGGGAGGGGGGCCGGCCACACTGGCCACCAATGAGTTAACTACAGGGGAGGGAGGGGGGGGCCCACTGGCCACCAATGAGTTAACTACAGGGGAGGGGGGGGGGCCGGCCGCACTGGCCACCAATGTGTTAACTACAGGGGAGGGACCACGTAGCGGCATGACGTAGGCACGCCGCGCTCCGCCTCTGGCCGCCCTCTCCTCTCTCCCTGCCTCACCGCCTCATCGCTGTGCTCTGCCGATTCCCTTGATGTGGTGCCGGGATCCTAAAGAACGCCGCCCCCTGAACAGACCTGGTTAGCGGAGCCCAGATGCTCCGACCGGCTGCTTGTGCCTGTGGTGAGCCTTCGCCGAATATTGACCTTCTGAGGGGATGCCGAACGCTGAAGGCGGATTGTTTTGACTCCATACGGTAAACCTGCCGCTGGAACCGGTCGTGTGGTGCTCTGTTGCTGTATCTGCTGTGCGCCAGGTGCTGGAGCTGCTGGAGTTGTGCTGCGTTCCGTGTTGCCAGGCTATCGCGGCTTGCCCTATACACCTCGTGGTGATCAGCTGTTTTCTTTCTGGCTGCCTGGGAGGTGCTGGGTATTAGAGCTGGCAGGATACCGGGGCTTGTAGGATACCAGTTAAATCAGGATCTCGACTCCTCTAGGGGAGGTGGGGGCTCGGGGCCAGACGCCGGTTGCCCTGCAGGTGCCGCGGGGTGCTTTTTCAACATTTCTGGAACAACGACTTGTGAACTTTCTGGCTCACGGAGCGGGTAGGGGGTGATAGTGGGGTGGTGTCCCCTAACCTATTGCGATATTACTGTTAACGGCTTTGTGTGCCCGCCGTGAGCTTTGGGTTTATTCCCTGCGACGGCTGCGCTGTTCCGCTGTTTGGTGAACTAATCAACCCCCCCCCTTTTCCCAAAAGGTATAGAGGACTACATAAGGAATAAAAGATCCCCCTATAGTCCTGTCCTTTCCCTTCTTTCCTATGGATGGATCTGTAATTGGAAAATCTCTGGACAAAATCTCTGGACACTCCAATATTGTCTGTGGAACTAGAGACATTAATCTTGTCTAGGGGATATATGAATTTCATCCTTGGTGATGTGTTAAGGGGCTGATTCCTTTTTTTTGTGAAATTCATAGCTGTATGGTTGCGATATAGCGGTGGATATCTATACTTTATTTCTTTTTGTGGGGGCCTAATTAATCACTTGCTCGCAGCTAAGATGGGTTCCTGTAGTTTTATATATGGACTCAGTCTTTATTACTATTAGTGCCGTCTGTATCCTTTGTTTATTTGCCTTCTATGTACTTAATTGCACCCTCCTGATATAGGGTTTTTTCTAATTTATAGAGAAGTGGTGTTTTATATATACGAGATATTGCCGAGTGGGGGTTTTTGTAGGTAGTCGCAATATACTGCTCTCTGTAAAAATGCCGCCAAAATACCGTAAATCTGGTGGTTTGACCTCCCCAAAAGGTGGTTCAGGGGGGAGCCCACAGGCTCGGCTAGATAAGTTTCTGAAGTCACCACCACCCAAAACTAGAGGAGGGGTATTGAGATCCGGCCCCCAGACCGAGTTAGTCTCTGACAATTCGGACCGGCTGGAGCAGGCGTTATCTAAACCTGGTCCCTCTCATAGTGAAGGCTTTGAGAGCATAAATAATAAATTACAGGATATACTGGGAGTTGTAAACGCTACTAGTACCTCGGTTGCAGAATTGACTTCCTCTCTCGCGGTAGTACAAGGGGATGTTACCATAATAAGAGATGAGGTGACGAAGTTGAGAGTAAAAGTTAAGGAATTGGAGATCATAGTTAAATCTGTCACCGCAGAGAATGGGGTGTTAAAGAACAGACTGGCAGAAGTAGATGAAGATCGTTCCTGGTTAAGAAGGAAAGTGACTGAGTTAGAGGATAGATCCCGTAGGTATAATCTTCGATTGGTAGGATTTCCAGAAGGAGTGGAACAGGATGATCCGTCAAAATTTATTCAGAAATGGCTGATAGAGAGTTTGGGGCCAGACTATGATGTATCCTCCTTCTGTGTGGAAAGGGCCCATAGAATCCCCTTTAAAAAACCACCTCCTGGTGCTCCCCCTAGGGCATTTCTAGCAAAGTTTGTATGTTCAAAAGACCGGGACTGGGCCCTTAGACGCAAAAGAGAAGTATCGGAAATATATTTTGATGGTAACCTGATATTAATATTTCCGGACGAGAGAGACCCAAAACAAAAGAAGAACCTTTTTTGAGATTAAAAAAAGGCTGATTTCAGCTAAAATTAAGTACTCAATGGTATACCCGGCTAAATTAAGAGTGGTGATTCTGTTTGTTTTTTCCCCACACATGTCGAGGCGGCGCAATGGTTGGACTCTAAGGGTTTATAAAATAAAATGAGGAGGAGGTGAGGGGGGAGGTTAATGAGGGGAGGTGGCGGGGGGGGGGGGGGGGGGCGGTTGGGTGGAAGGTGAGAGGTTGATGGGTATTGTATTATGCCCTGTCAACCATGTAGGGGGGTGTTGGGGTTTGGGCTAAGGGAGGGATTGGCTGCCGTTCTTTATGTCGTGGCTGTGCGTGCCTCCTTGATGAGATTAGGGATTCCTCTACTTATATGATATGCCATGTAATATTTTATGTTGGAATGTAAGAGGCTTGGGAGACAGAGTGAAAAGGGCGGTTGTATTTGACCTTGTGATCCGTCATCTTCCTGCTATTGTGGCATTATTAGAGACCCACGCAACAGTAGATAGGATATATACATTGAAAAGGAAATGGGCCGCTCTGGAGTATCATTCTTGTTTTTCCTCTTATGCAAGAGGTGTTAGTGTTTATATTCATAGAGGTATGGAGTTCCAACCGTTAGATAGCGTTATTGATAAAGAAGGGAGATATGTATTCCTACATGGGTATTGGAAAGGTCAGGAGACGATATTGGCCTTTATTTATATCCCTCCTCCATTTAAACCAACTGTTATCTCCCATTTAGCTCACTATATAGCTTCTAAAAATCAATGCGTGTTGCTGGTGGCAGGTGATTTTAATGCGGTACTTGACCCTGAACTGGATCGGTTCTCTTCGTTTGCTGGACGCGGGCACAGTGGGTCCCCCTTGACTGCTGTGTGTGAGGAGTTGGCGCTGGTGGATATCTGGCGCTACCTCTACGGGAAAAAAAATATCTTTTCATGTTTTAGCCATTCACTTGGGTCCATGTCCCGTATTGATTTGGCTTTTGCAAGTCGGGATCTGTGTGGCCGTGTCCTGAGAATGAGGTATGAGCCCCATGGGATATCTGATCATTCCCCAGTTCTGATTACGTTTATGGAGGCTCCAACTTCAGGAAGAGTCTTTAAATTGAACTCTCATTGGTTTGAGGTGATAGGGGAGCAATCCCGGGTAGATCAGGACATACAGGAATTTTGGGGCCTTAACGTAGGCTCGACTCATATCCATTATGTGTGGGACGCGCTGAAAGCCCATATTAGGGGCCTCTACTTTACCAAAATTCACAGATTTAGAATGGAATTACGACGTAGGGAAAAACAACTGACAGATTCGGTTGGGAGCTTGCGTGCCGCATTGATTGAATGTCATGAGGAACAACTCATTGGTCAATTAAAGGAGGCTAATTTGCAACTTAAGACACTATTGTATAAAAAAGCACAACATAAGCTTCTATTTCAAGGCCAAAATCGTTTCTGCGAATCCGGTAAAACGGGTAGGTTTTTGGCTCGTTTGGTGGCCAATCAGAGAGAGGATTCCACTATAAAAGAAATTAGGAACCCACAGGGAATTGGGGTGAGATCCGCAGAGGAGGTTAGAGAGGAGTTTAGGAAATACTATTCTACCCTTTATAATTCTGAGTCTATAATTAGCCGTACTGAGATGGATCAATACCTACAACAATTGGTGCTCCCTCAGTTAACTACTCAAGATAGAGAGATGTTGGACTCCCCCATCCTTTTGGAGGAACTTCAAACGACCCTCCCGCTCCTAAAGTATAGTTCTGCCCCTGGCCCAGACGGGCTGCCGTTTGAAATTTATAGGTACCATGCCAAATCCCTTTTGCCGATTCTTCTCCAAGTTTTTAAGGAGTCTTGTGCATTTGGCTCTTTACCTCCATCATTTAGAGAGGCAGTAATTACCTTGGTCTTGAAAAAGGAGAAGGATCCATGCGATGTGGGTTCATATAGACCCATATCGCTTTTAAATACGGACTATAAGATTTTCGCAAAAATTCTGGCTAACCGTTTGAAGAGAGTTATAGCTGGTCTGGTCCATCCTGACCAGACAGGCTTTATTCCGGGACGGCAAATACATAATAGTATTTATAGGGTCTATCTGAATCTGTCAGTTGGGGGCAGTGTGGACCACTCCGTCCTGTCATTGGACGCCGCAAAAGCGTTTGATAGGATGGAGTGGCCATTTCTCTGGACTACGATGTCATGTTTTGGCCTTGGGAACGTATTTTTGGAGATGACCCAAATGCTATATGAACAGCCTGTTGCATATATTAACATCAATGGCATAAGATCTTCCCCGGTTATGATGCGGAGGGGGATGAGACAGGGATGTCCCCTGTCTCCTCTCCTCTTCGCTCTCTTTATTGAACCGTTGGCTTGTCGGATACGTTTGGAGAATCGTATAGCAGGTTTCGGGGTGGCTGGTGTTAGCGACAAAATAAGCCTGTATGCAGATGATGTGATCCTGTTTCTGGATCAGGGGTGGAAAATCCTCCCGTTGGTTATACAGTTAATTGAAGAATATGGTAAACTTTCAGGCTATTTGATCAACTGGACAAAGTCATCGCTCCTTCCGTTGAATCGGAAAGCTGTGGATGTGGGGAGTCGAGTCCGCGTCTTGGCCCCTAATGATTCTTTGGATTATTTGGGGGTTAAGATTGGGGTCCCTATAGATAGGTTTTATGAGCTCAATCTGGCCCCAGTGCTGAATAAAGTTAGGACCAAAGTTGGCGCCTGGCGAAAACTGACATTGGCACAGACAGATCGAATTGCATTGATCAAGATGATTATTCTGCTTATAGTCTTGTTTCCGGTGTGTGCCTGCCCCATTTGGATTGATGATATTTTTTTCCACAGATTGGAGATATTGATCAATGATCTAATCTGGGGAAGGAAGAGGGTGCGTATTAACCACCTCCGGACCGCTGTACGCACAGACGCGTCCTGGAGGTGGTTGATTCATTCCTCCTGGACGCATATACGCGTCCTCTCGCGAGACGCGAGATTTCCTGTGAACGCGCGCACACAGGCGCGCGCGCTCACAGGAACGGAAGGTAAGAGAGTTGATCTCCAGCCTGCCAGCGGCGATCGTTCGCTGGCAGGCTGGAGATGTGTTTTTTTTAACCCCTAACAGGTATATTAGACGCTGTTTTGATAACAGCGTCTAATATACCTGCTACCTGGTCCTCTGGTGGTCCCATTTGTTTGGATCGACCACCAGAGGACACAGGTAGCTCAGTAAAGTCCCACCAAGCACCACTACACTACACTACACCCCCCCCCCGTCACTTATTAACCCCTTATTAGCCCCTGATCACCCCTGATCACCCCATATAGACTCCCTGATCACCCCCCTGTCATTGATTACCCCCCTGTCATTGATCAACCCCCTGTAAAGCTCCATTCAGATGTCCGCATGATTTTTACGGATCCACTGATAGATGGATCGGATCCGCAAAACGCATCCGGACGTCTGAATGAAGCCTTACAGGGGCATGATCAATGACTGTGGTTATCACCCCATATAGACTCCCTGATCACCCCCCTGTCATTGATCACCCCCCTGTCATTGATTACCCCCCTGTAAAGCTCCATTCAGACGTCCGCATGATTTTTACGGATCCACTGATAGATGGATCGGATCCGCAAAACGCATCCGGACGTCTGAATGAAGCCTTACAGGGGCATGATCAATGACTGTGGTGATCACCCCATATAGACTCCCTGATCACCCCCCTGTAAAGCTCCATTCAGATGTCCGCATGATTTTTACGGATCCACTGATAGATGGATCGGATCCGCAAAACGCATCCGGACGTCTGAATGAAGCCTTACAGGGGCATGATCAATGACTGTGGTTATCACCCCATATAGACTCCCTGATCACCCCCCTGTCATTGATCACCCCCCTGTCATTGATTACCCCCCTGTAAAGCTCCATTCAGACGTCCGCATGATTTTTACGGATCCACTGATAGATGGATCGGATCCGCAAAACGCATCCGGACGTCTGAATGAAGCCTTACAGGGGCATGATCAATGACTGTGGTGATCACCCCATATAGACTCCCTGATCACCCCCCTGTCATTGATTACCCCCCTGTCATTGATCACCCCCCTGTAAAGCTCCATTCAGATGTCCGCATGATTTTTACGGATCCACTGATAGATGGATCGGATCCGCAAAACGCATCCGGACGTCTGAATGAAGCCTTACAGGGGCATGATCAATGACTGTGGTGATCACCCCATATAGACTCCCTGATCACCCCCCTGTCATTGATTACCCCCCTGTCATTGATCACCCCCCTGTAAAGCTCCATTCAGACGTCCGCATGATTTTTACGGATCCACTGATAGATGGATCGGATCCGCAAAACGCATCCGGACGTCTGAATGAAGCCTTACACGGGCGTGATCAATGACTGTGGTTATCACCCCATATAGACTCCCTGATCACCCCCCTGTCATTGATCACCACCCCTGTCATTGATCACCCCCCCTGTCATTGATCACCCCCCCTGTCATTGATCACCCCCCCTGTCATTGATCACCCCCCCTGTCATTGATCACCCCCCTGTCATTGATCACCCCCCTGTAAGGCTCCATTCAGACATTTTTTTGGCCCAAGTTAGCGGAATTATTATTTTTTTTTCTTACAAAGTCTCATATTCCACTAACTTGTGACAAAAAATAAAATTTGACATGAACTCACCATACCCCTCACGGAATCCAAATGCGTAAAATTTTTTAGACATTTATATTCCAGACTTCTTCTCACGCTTTAGGGCCCCTAGAATGCCAGGGCAGTATAAATACCCCACATGTGACCCCATTTCGGAAAGAAGACACCCCCAGGTATTCAGTGAGGGGCATATTGAGTCCATGAAAGATTGAAATTTTTGTCCCAAGTTAGCGGAACGGGAGACTTTGTGAGAAAAAAATAAAAAATATCAATTTCCGCTAACTTGTGCCAAAAAAAAAAAATTTCTATGAACTCGCCATGCCCCTCATTGAATACCTTGGGGTGTCTTCTTTCCAAAATGGGGTCACATGTGGGGTATTTATACTGCCCTGGCATTCTAGGGGCCCCAAAGCGTGAGAAGAAGTCTGGTATCCAAATGTCTAAAAATGCCCTCCTAAAAGGAATTTGGGCCCCTTTGCGCATCTAGGCTGCAAAAAAGTGTCACACATCTGGTATCGCCGTACTCAGGAGAAGTTGGGGAATGTGTTTTGGGGTGTCATTTTACATATACCCATGCTGGGTGAGATAAATATCTTGGTCAAATGCCAACTTTGTATAAAAAAATGGGAAAAGTTGTCTTTTGCCAAGATATTTCTCTCACCCAGCATGGGTATATGTAAAAAGACACCCCAAAACACATTCCCCAACTTCTCCCGAGTACGGAGATACCAGATGTGTGACACTTTTTTGCAGCCTAGGTGGGCAAAGGGGCCCATATTCCAAAGAGCACCTTTCTGATTTCACTGGTCATTTACCTACTTACCACACATTAGGGCCCCTGGAAAATGCCAGGGCAGTATAACTACCCCACAAGTGACCCCATTTTGGAAAGAAGACACCCCAAGGTATTCCGTGAGGGGCATGGCGAGTTCCTAGAATTTTTTATTTTTTGTCACAAGTTAGTGGAAAATGATGATTTTTTTTTTTTTTTTTTTTTCATACAAAGTCTCATATTCCACTAACTTGTGACAAAAAATAAAAACTTCCATGAACTCACTATGCCCATCAGCGAATACCTTGGGGTCTATTCTTTCCAAAATGGGGTCACTTGTGGGGTAGGTATAATGCCCTGGTATTTTAGGGGCCCAAATGTGTGGTAAGGAGTTTGAAATCAAATTCTGTAAAAAATGACGAGTGAAATCCGAAAGGTGCTCTTTGGAATATGGGCCCCTTTGCCCACCTAGGCTGCAAAAAAGTGTCACACATCTGGTATCTCCGTACTCAGGAGAAGGTGGGGAATGTGTTTTGGGGTGTCATTTTACATATACCCATGCTGGGTGAGAGAAATATCTTGGTCAAATGCCAACTTTGTATAAAAAAATGGGAAAAGTTGTCTTTTGCCAAGATATTTCTCTCACCCAGCATGGGTATATGTAAAAAGACACCCCAAAACACATTCCCCAACTTCTCCCGAGTACGGAGATACCAGATGTGTGACACTTTTTTGCAGCCTAGGTGGGCAAAGGGGCCCATATTCCAAAGAGCACCTTTCGGATTTCACTGGTCATTTACCTACTTACCACACATTAGGGCCCCTGGAAAATGCCAGGGCAGTATAACTACCCCACAAGTGACCCCATTTTGGAAAGAAGACACCCCAAGGTATTCCGTGAGGGGCATGGCGAGTTCCTAGAATTTTTTATTTTTTGTCACAAGTTAGTGGAAAATGATGATTTTTTTTTTTTTTTTTTTTTTTCATACAAAGTCTCATATTCCACTAACTTGTGACAAAAAATAAAAACTTCCATGAACTCACTATGCCCATCAGCGAATACCTTGGGGTCTCTTCTTTCCAAAATGGGGTCACTTGTGGGGTAGTTATACTGCCCTGGCATTCTAGGGGCCCAAATGTGTGGTAAGGAGTTTGAAATCAAATTCTGTAAAAAATGACGAGTGAAATCCGAAAGGTGCTCTTTGGAATATGGGCCCCTTTGCCCACCTAGGCTGCAAAAAAGTGTCACACATCTGGTATCTCCGTATTCAGGAGAAGTTGGGGAATGTGTTTTGCGGTGTCATTTTACATATACCCATGCTGGGTGAGAGAAATATCTTGGCAAAAGACAATTTTTCCCATTTTTTTATACAAAGTTGGCATTTGACCAAGATATTTATCTCACCCAGCATGGGTATATGTAAAATGACACCCCAAAACACATTCCCCAACTTCTACTGAATACGGAGATACCAGATGTGTGACACTTTTTTGCAGCCTAGGTGGGCAAAGGGGCCCACATTCCAAAGAGCACCTTTCGGATTTCACTGGTCAGTTTTTACAGAATTTGATTTCAAACTCCTTACCACACATTTGGGCCCCTAGAATGCCAGGGCAGTATAACTACCCCACAAGTGACCCCATTTTGGAAAGAAGAGACCCCAAGGTATTTCGTGATGGGCATAGTGAGTTCATGGAAGTTTTTATTTTTTGTCACAAGTTAGTGGAATATGAGACTTTGTAAGAAAAAAAAAATAAAAATAAAAAATCATCATTTTCCGCTAACTTGTGACAAAAAATAAAAAGTTCTATGAACTCACTATGCCCATCAGCGAATACCTTAGGGTGTGTACTTTCCGAAATGGGGTCATTTGTGGGGTGTTTGTACTGTCTGGGCATTGTAGAACCTCAGGAAACATGACAGGTGCTCAGAAAGTCAGAGCTGCTTCAAAAAGCGGAAATTCACATTTTTGTACCATAGTTTGTAAACGCTATAACTTTTACCCAAACCATTTTTTTTTTACCCAAACATTTTTTTTTTATCAAAGACATGTAGAACAATAAATTTAGAGCAAAATTTATATATGGATGTCATTTTTTTTGCAAAATTTTACAACTGAAAGTGAAAAATGTCATTTTTTTGCAAAAAAATCGTTAAATTTCGATTAATAACAAAAAAAGTAAAAATGTCAGCAGCAATGAAATACCACCAAATGAAAGCTCTATTAGTGAGAAGAAAAGGAGGTAAAATTCATTTGGGTGGTAAGTTGCATGACCGAGCAATAAATGGTGAAAGTAGTGTAGGTCAGAAGTGTAAAAAGTGGCCTGGTCTTTCAGGGTGTTTAAGCACTGGGGGCTGAGGTGGTTAAGCAGATATTTATGGCTCTTGGAGGCAGATGGTGGGTTGTCACTACCTTTTTTTCAGGGTTATTATCTTTGTGCACAGATTCAGCGATGTTGTTATTGGAAAGAGAGTTTACTGTCACGGTATTTGAACAGAGTTATTGACACTCCGATAGAGAATATTTTTTCATATCTGGAATCTGGATGTATGGGAATGAGGAAGTCCTTACTGGTCCCTTTCTCACTACAGAGGGTGTGGAACAGGCTGAAGGAGATCCTTAAAGTCCCCGGTCCGTTTGTTTTCACCCCTTTGTGGAGGAATGGGGCGCTGGAGGAATTCTTCAAGATTACAGATTTTGGATATTGGTCACGAAAAGGCATCTATATGGTGTCTCACCTTTTTCATTTGGGTCGTTTTAAAACACTTCAGGAATTTGGCTTTAATAATAGTTCTCCACTAGAGATATTTATGTATGCACGTTTGAAACATGTTTTTGAAGCCTCTAGGAATAGGGGTTGTATTTTTCCACGAGAGAATATATTTTTTGATTACTGTGACGCCCAGAAGTATGATAAGGTGAAAATATCTAGATTATACGCTAAACTTCGAATGGCACTGGTAACGGTTACACCTTTTAAAAGCCCAAGTAAATGAGAGCAAGAGCTGAATTGCTCTCCTTTACAGTGGCCTACTATCTATAGGAACGTGAGAAGGGCGTCAGTTTCTAGCGCGCATAGATTAATTCAATTTAAGATTCTTCATAGACTGTATTATACGCCTAGGGTCCAAGGGAAATTTCCACAAAATAGGGACCGGGACTGTTGCTGCCCTAAATGTGGATATGTTAATGCGAACTATGTCCACATGTTATGGAGCTGTAGTAAAATAAGAAAATATTGGGATGAGGTTTTTTCTGCCTTACAAAAGGAATCCTCAATGAACTATAACCCGGGGATCTTGATAGTGATTTTTGGAGACTATGGTTTAGAAACGGAAGTCTCTCCCCGGGTTAGACAGATCTGGATGAAAGGATTGATGGTAGCGAAAGCTATACTGGTCAAGTACTGGGGCTCTGTCTTCCAGCCTTCTGCAAGGGAGTGGGATCTATACCTTCGGCAAATTAAAATCTATGAGGATATCGGAAAGAATCGGAGAGTTGCACGCAGAGCCACGTAGACATATACTGATATTATTTATTGTTTGTTGTATTTGAATGAATTGAGGGGAACGACAGCCAATGGGGGGGGGGGGGGAGGTATAAGGATATCTAAGATTGTTATACTACACAGCTATGTATATATACTGAAGTGGTTTATATTGGTCTATGTACTAATTCTAGTATTGTTATATTACATTCACTGTTGTATTGGTAATATTTTTATGACTTTCTATAATAAAACAAAAAAAAAGATTAAAAAAAAAAAAAAACTACAGGGGAGGGAGGGGGGCCCACTGGCCACCAATGAGTTAACTACAGGGGAGGGAGGGGAGCCCACTGGCCACTAATGAGTTAACTACAGGGGAGGGAGGGGGGCCGGCCGCACTGGCCACCAATGAGTTAACTACAGGGGAGGGAGGGGGGCCCACTGGCCACCAATGAGTTAACTACAGGGGAGGGGGGGGCCGGCCGCACACGCCACCAATGTGTTAACTACGGGGGGGGGGCTGCCCCCTGCTGCCTGGCAGCACCTGCCAGGCAGCAGGGGGCAGTCATGTACACAGTTCTTTTAGTATATTCTAACCTGAAGCGTCCCCATCACCATGGGAACGCCTCTGTGTTAGAATATACTGTCGGTTCTGAGTTTTCACGAAGTGAAAACTCGGCTATGAAAAAGCTTTTATGCAGACGGATCTTCAGATCCGTCTGTATAAAAACTAACCTACGGCCACGGATCACGGACACGGATGCCAATCTTGTGTGCATCCGTGTTCTTTCACGGACCCATTCACTTGAATGGGTCCGTGAACCGTTGTCTGTCAAAAAAATAGGACAGGTCTTATTTTTTTGACGGACAGGATACACGGATCACGGTCTCGGCTGCACACAACGGTCGTGTGCATGAGGCCTAAGGCTGGACAACACCTTTAAAGGCGTATTCTCAACTTGGACATTTATGGCACATCCACAGAAAATGGCATAATTGTATGATAGATGTGGGTTCCACTTCTGGGTCCGGCACCTATATGGGGAACGGGTTCCTTGACCTGTTTGGTGAAGCTGCAACATCCAGGTGAAGAATGAATGGAGAAATGCATTCACTGCTATAGGAGTTACAAAAACCACGTGGAGACTTGCATCTATGAAATATTTTTGGCACATTCTGTGGATATAACTATATTTTGGCTTATTGAGTTTGGAATATCCCTTTAAATTACGTTTTTGGCCCTTTTTATATTTATTTCTTATTGATGCCCTATCAGATCAGCAGGGGTTCGACACCCTGCACTCCCTGCCAATTCGCTGTCTTGCAGTAACTGCAGCACTGCTCCCATTCACTTCATTGTCAGCAGCACTGCAGTAACCAGCTCCGTCCACTACACTGGATGGAGTTTCACTTCTTCCACCAACTTCTGGTACCGGAGCCACTGAAGAACAATTGATCACAGGAGTGCGTGTTGTCTGACCCCTGTCGATCAAATATTGATGACCTACCCTAAGGATAGGCCATCAATATAAAAAGACTGGAAAACCCCTTTAATATTCAGAAGATCTGTTCTCTGTCCATGAACGTATA
The DNA here is from genome assembly GCF_905171765.1 of Bufo bufo. Classification (NCBI taxonomy): domain Eukaryota; kingdom Metazoa; phylum Chordata; class Amphibia; order Anura; family Bufonidae; genus Bufo; species Bufo bufo. The sequence goes on along the minus strand of NC_053389.1, from coordinate 393,013,859 downwards.
ACAAAAACAGTAAAGGGCCTCTAAATAGGGAAACTGTGCCAAACGTTTTCTTTATGTGCTCTTATCCCATTGGTGAATAGTATCCGATGTGATTCTGGACCCAACTAACGGCTATATTACATTACTATCCGATAGTCGGCCAGATTATCGCTAAGGCTGGGTTCACACCTGAGCGTATTCGATAAGCGCCTTTTACAGGCGTTTTTATCAGGCGTTTTTGAGGCTTATTTTGGGGCGTTTTTGTATTTTGGAAATGCGCGTAGTACGCGCGTTTGTGTGATTAACCACAGAGGCATCCAATGAAAAACTGCCACAATACGCGCGACAATATGCCCCAAAGAAGCTCCTGTACTTCTTGGGGCGTAGGGCGTTTTACAGCGCGTTCGTACGCGCTGTAAAACGCTCAGGTGAGAACCATGCCCATAGGGAAACATTGTTTTTTGCCTGTTGAGCGTTTTACAGCGCGTAGGAAAGCGCTGTAAAACGCTCAGGTGTGAACCTAGCCTAACTCTGTCAGTGTAATACTGCCGCTGATTACCTGATGAGCGAGCAATCACTCATTCATCGAGCAATCCAGATTTTTAAGCATGCTTAAAAATTGTTTGCTGCCGGCAGATTTTGCTGTCTAATCACCCTCTGCTGCCGGCAAACAATGATTCAGTATGGGGATGAGCGATGACATTAGCAATCGCTCCTTCCCATACTATGGAGGAGATCGCTGCATGTAAATGAAATAGTCTCCTTCACTGACCAGCAGGCTGAATCTGTCACCAGTGACCTCCCTATCCAACTATTTGCATAGACACATAGCTGTAGTTCACCTGACTAAAACATTGTTGATTTGAGGCTCTGTTCTCGAGTTATAAGAATTTTTAATATGCAAATCAGGCATTTGGTGCATTAAAGGGCTTCTGTCACCCCACTAAAGTGATTTTTTTTTTGGGGCTAGTTAAATTAGTTATATAGCGATATATGAAAATATAATTGTGTTACTTACATTGATCCAGCAGTTTATTCAAAAAACGAAGTTTTATCATATGCAAATTCGGTCACTACCAGCAAGTAGGGCGGCTACTTGCTGGTAGCTGCTGCAGAAATCCGCCCCCTCCTCTTGTTGATTGACAGGGCCAGCCGGGATCTCCTCCTCCAGCTGGCCCTGTCGGCATTTCAAAAATCGCGCGCCTGTGTGGATTCGGCGCAGGCGCTCTGAGATGAGGAGGCTCGTCTCCTCAGAACTCCCTCAGTGCGCCTGCGCCGATGACGTCTTCTATTTCGGGGATGTCATCGGTGCAGGCGCACTGAGGGAGTTCTGAGGAGACGAGCCTCCTCATCTCAGAGCGCCTGCGCCGAATCCACACAGGCGCGCGATTTTTGAAATGCCGACAGGGCTGGCCGGAGGAGGAGATCCCGGCTGGCCCTGTCAATCAACAAGAGGAGGGGGCGGATTTCTGCAGCAGCTACCAGCAAGTAGCCGCCCTACTTGCTGGTAGAGACCGAATTTGCATATGATAAAACTTCGTTTTTTGAATAAACTGCTGGATCAATGTAAGTAACACAATTATATTTTCATATATCGCTATATAACTAATTTAACTAGCCCCAAAAAAAAAAATCACTTTAGTGGGGTGACAGAAGCCCTTTAAGGGTGCCACCTTTGCTCTTATTGCACCCAAGCTCCACTACTTTCTGGGGCCAGACCCTCCCTGGCTGCTTTGCCACTGCCTGACTCTCAAACAAAACAGCCAGGGAGTGGGTGGTCACAGAAAGGAGCAGAGCTTCGGTGTAACAAGAGCAATGGTGACACCCTCATTGCACCAAAGAAGTGAAGGACAGGAGTGGTTGTGCTCTGGCTGAAATAATTATTTCCAGTGGTAATCCTCACACTGATGCTTCCTAGGGTGAGGGCAGTGATAGGAGGGTGCACCCTTTCTTCCCCCAGGGCACACTCTGATGTTGGGGACCCTGCCTGATGGTAGTTGTACAGGTGCACAGTAGATGATGTGGATGCAGTGGTTAGCAAATGGAGCTGGAGTCAGTAACCAGGCCATTTATTGAGAATAGATATATTTCTCTTTATTAACGTGCACAATGGGAGTTGTAGTACATCTAAAGGTATCAAAACACAGTTCCAAACGATTATCCGTGCCACAGAATGAAATGTATGTGTATAGGCTGACTAATCCATACAAAACTATTCTGATGCATTACAAGGCATTAACACAGTGGCATAGCTATAATTCAAAGGGCTCCATAGCAAAATAAGATGGGGCCCCCACCACCTAGTGTAAGAAAATTCAAACACTAGCATAAGTAGCAAAATCATAGATGTATATAAGCACAATATATCAGAAAACCCACATTAGTAACAAGCCTTCACATTGTTATTCCTCAGACAAAAAAGTACACTGTTCTTGCATCTGATTGGGCCCCTCAAATGCTGGGCCCCATAGCAAGTGCTATGGCTATATGTAGTTATGCCCATGCATTAACATATTAAATAACATGGCATAAGAAGAACAATCTGGGGGACGACACTTGTATAGTACCTTCTATGATGAATAAGTCCATATGTTGGTGAGTTCAATAGAAATCATGCTTGCACTGAAGCTAGTAAACCTAGGAGTGTGAGGTTTTCTTCTTAAATGCAGATCAAATAAAATGTTATTAAATAATGATGAAAGCACATTTTAACATCAAAGAAGCATCATCTTAGATGTGTAGAAGACAATAGGCTACCATGAACTCTTAGAGCGAAGATACCAGCGACTGTAGCTAGGCCCTAGGCACCATGCCAGCCATTCCAGCTCCTACAGGGGTTGTTGCCAAGCTTTCACAATTTGCTTGAAACTGCTCCGTTTTTAGGGCACGCTGATCACCCCTGTAAAACAGTTTGCAAGCTACACCTAGTTTTGTCACATTTTAGTGTGAACTTTCCGATGTAGCAGTGGTACTTACACTACCAATACGTGTGAAGACAAACTAAGGGGAGTCTGTCACCTACATAACATGTTTTAAACTGATTATATAGCTCTGTGAGAGGCAGAACCATAACACTGATGGTACCCGGGTTTAGTCTTTCAGAGCCTCCAAAGTGCCAAAAACGAAGTTTTAAAGATATGCAAATTACCTATCGTATGTGGCAGGGGCGGGCTGGGCCGGGGGGCAATTGCCCCTCAGGCCGCCCTAAATAAACGGCCGCTGGGCCGCCCGTCCTTAAAAAAAATATATATTTTTTTTATTCTTCAGGGCCGCACCGCTGATCACCACAGGCGGCGCGGCCCTGGATGTAATTGCGGCCGTGCTGTGGGGCAGGGGAGGGAGAGGCGTGTCCCTCCCCTGTTCTTCTGATAGGCCGCAGGCACTAATGCCTGCAGCCTATCAGAGGCCGGCTCAGGCAGCGCGATGACGTCATTATCATCGCGACGCCTGAGCCGGGCAGCACACAGCAGGGACACAGGCCGGAAGAGGCTTGCATCGCTGCTGATGGAGGTAAGTATTAGTGTTTGTTTTTTTTCTTCTTTGCGGGGGGCTGGCACTATGGGGGGGGGGGATCTGGCAATATGGGGGGGCTTGCACTATAGGGGGAGCTGGCACTATAGGGGGGGCTGGCACTATGGGGGGGATCTGGCACTATAGGGGGGGCTTGCACTATGGGGGGGATCTGGCACTATGGGGGAGCTAGCACTATGGGGGGTGCACTATAGGGGGAGCTGGCACTATATGGGGGATCTGGCACTATAGGGGGCTGGCACTATGGGGGAGCTAGCACTATATGAGAGAGCTGGCACTATAGGGGGGCTGGCACTATGGGGGAGCTAGCACTATGGGGGGCTTGCACTATAGGGGGAGATGGCACTATGGGGGAGCTGGCACTATAGGGGGTGCTGGCACTATGGGGGTGCTGGCACTATAGGGGGGCTGGCCCTATGGGGGAGCTAGCACTATGGGGGGGGGATTGCACTATAGGGGGAGCTGGCACTATGGGGGGGCTGAAACTATGGAGGGGCTGGCACTATAAGGGGGCTGGCACTATGGGGGAGCTGGCACTATGGGGGGGCTGGCCCTATGGGGGGAGCTGACACTATGGGGGGCTTGCACTATAGGGAGGGATGGCACTATGGAGAGCTGGCACTATGGGGGTGGCTGGCACTATGGGGGAGCTGGCACTATGGGGGAGCTGGCACTATAAGGGGGCTGGCACTATGGGGGTTGCTGGCACTATTGGGGGGGAGGTGGCACTATGGGGAGGAGCTGGCACTATGAGGGGAGCTGGCACTATTGGAGGAGATGGCACTATGGGGGCATTTCTTACTGGCACATTATGGGGGGGGCACCATGGGGAGAGAAGCACTATGGGGGTATCTGGGGGCTCTAAAGGGGCTTTTTTTTAATTATTGGCACATTCTGGGGGGCACTATAGGAGAGAGCAGCACTATGGGGCATCTTGTGTTACTATAGGGGCACTATTTGGGGGCACTATGGGGAAGTGGGGGCTCTAAAGGGGCCTTTTGTATTGGAACATTATGGGGGGCACTATGGCATTTGGTGGCACTAAGGGGGCATTTTTTACTGGCACATTATGGGAGGCACTATAGGGGAGAGCGGCACTATGGGGCATTATTTGGGGGCACTATGGGGGAGTGGAGCACTATTGGGGCATATGGTGGCACTAAGAAGGGGCATTTTTTTACTGGCACATTGTGGGGGAGAGGAGCACTATAGGGGCATCTGCTGGGGGCACTAAGTGGCATTTTTTTTACTGGCATATTATGGGGGACACTATGGGGAAGGGGGAGAGGAGCAGTATGAGGGCATTTACTGGGGCACTATATAGGGGTATTTTATAGTGGCATACATTATGGGGACATTAGCTCAACTGCGGGCACTAAGCGGGGGTATTTCATGTACTGTCATATTATAGGGAAAATTAGTACTACTAGGGGGTATTATGGGGAGCTTTACTACTACTGGGGGGCTATGAGGAACATGATTACTAGGGCACTATAGGGGCATTATTAGTACTAAGTGTGCTCTGGCAGAGAATTATTTCTATTGGTGGGATTCTGGGGAGCACTGTTACTTTGGGGGCACCCTGGCATAGTATCAGCTTAGCACAATTATTTTTGGGGGACATTATCTTTATACTATTAGTGTCTGGGCGCAGTTGTTTTATAGAGCACTGTGTGCCAATAATTGTTTAAGGGGGCACTATCTGTGTGGTAGTAGTATTCCCAGGGGTACTGTTTCTGCAGTATAGTATTGGGGGCATAGCGGGTACAGTATTGGGGGCACTATCTGTGTGGTAGTAGTATTTCCAGGGGGACTGTTTCTGCAGTATAGTATTGGGGGTGGCAGGAAACTAATGTCTGTTTCTCAATCTCTGCAGAGACGGGAGATGGCAGAAAAATCATCATGGCGGTCTGGTCTGAATGGAGAAGATGAGGAAAGAGAACGTCTACATCAAAGGTGACATCACTGGATGTAAGAGGTATGTGGCGCTATGTAGGAGAGGAGATGCTCCGGCTCCTCCTCCTGCCATTTGCAGAAGGAGGATTCAGAGCTGGGTGAGGACGACGAAAGGGGGCAGCAGGCCACGGGCGGGTGGCAGATGGTGGGGGGGAACCACAAGCCTTGAGCAGGATCAGGGGAGGGAGAAGAGCGGAGGAGCTTCCTGGCTGTAGCTTGTTATATAAGCAGGCAGTGCAGCCAGGACAGACCCTCCCCTCTCCGTATGATGTGTAGACAGGCCTCAACTATAGAATGTCAGCTGTACAGTGTGTGTTGGGAGTGGCCTATTATATGAAGGAGGGGCTTTTAATAATGGGCGGGGCTAAAAATGGGCCACTTGACTGGATTTTCCCCCCAGGACTAAGGCTGCCAGCCCACCCCTGGCAAGTGCCCAGGGGCAGAGAGTGTGCTGCAAGTGTCCAGTGCTCCCCGCCTTACTTGCGCCTAACTCCTAACCTCTGTATCGTCCGGTAGGCCCTGTATCCCTGCGGCGTCATTCTCATCTCCATTCATAAACTGGCGCCTGTGCGCTTCACCGCCGGGTAAGGAGATGCGCAGTACATTGCCCACTGTGGGCAGAGGCATACTGATATGCAGTGCGCATGCGCCGGTTAAGTAAGGGGCCACGCGGTGAAGCGCTCTGGCACTGGATAATGAATGGAGACGAGAATGACGCAGCAAATATACAGGGCACTTGCAGCACACTCTCCACCCCTGGGCACTTGCGATAGGTGATTTTCATATCTGTAAAACTTCATTTTTACTTTGGAGGCTCTGAAAAACTAAACCCGGGTACCATCAGTGTTATGGACCTGCCTCCCACAGAGCTATATAATCAGTTTATAACATGTTATGTAGGTGACAGACTCCCTTTAGTATTATCAGGAAATGATCATTTGTACTTTTTGTATCTTCTCCCACTAGAGGTAAACAATGTTGTCCAAATCCTAATATGCACAGTACAAAAATACATACACTACTCACAAAAAGGGATATTTGGCTTTCTGGTGAAATTTATGGAAAACATAAAAAAGTTCACGTTACAGCGAAATTATATCATGAAAGTAGGGCATTTAAGTAGATGCATGCAATGGTGATTTCCTCATCTCACACAATTTATTGAAACAAAAGCCAAGAACAGTGGTGGTTATACCCCCACAATAAATGTCAATGTCTCAATAACTTGTAATGTGGCTAAATCATCAATTACTGCTCGACAACGACGTCTCGTGGGTTCATAAGTTGACTTATTGTCTGCTGAGGCATGGCATCCTACTCTTCTTGAATGGAGGCCCTTAGGTCATTGAGGTTCTGGGGTACAGAGTTACGAGCCTCTACTGATCCCATAGGTTTTCAATGAGATTCAGGTCAGGAGACAGTGCAGGCCGCTCCATTTTTAGAGGTGCCTCAGCATCTAGCAGCCGTTCCCTAATGATGCAAGCTAATAATGCGCGCTTGCAATGCATCTTATAAAGGGAATACTAGTGAGCGCTTCTAGTCTGCAGGAGGGCGGGGATGGGGGGGGGGTAGCACTGTGAGCGCTGTACAGTACTTACCCCTCCTCCTGCTCACTCTTCCCGGGGCCCGCACTGCTATGTCTGCTATGCCTGCAGCATCAGTACTAGAGATGAGCGAATTTCATATTTTGAAATTTGTTCACGCTTTGTTTACTGGTAAAAGGTGAATTGCGTTATGGATTCTGTTACCACGGACCATAACGCAATTCTATGACGGAATGCATATCGGAATGCCTTTAGAGGCATTCCGTTATTCATTCCGTCATAATAGAAGTCTATGGGCTGCAAAATGGATCTGTCCCGTTTCCGTTATGCAGGGGGTCTGAATGGGGGTTTGAAGGGTGTGATTAGGGGCCTGAAGGATCGGATTGGGGGACTGAAGGGTCTGATTGGGGGTCTGATTGAGGGTCTGACTGGGGGTCTAGAAAGGTCTAATGGGGGTCTGGAGGTCTAACTGGGGTCTGGAGGTCTAACTGGGGTCTGGAGGTCTAATGGGGGTCTGATTGGGAGCCTGTGCCTGGTGGTGTGGCCAGGTACCCTTTCAGGTCGTCTAGATCAAACACCTTTAGAAATTGCTGATTTCTTATTCTTCGCATCTACACCTTGTCCAGTGCAGCAGTAAACTTTAGTGTTTGTTGTCTATTTGAGTAGGTTAATCATGCTTACCTCTGCATTCAATACAGTTAGTACAGTATGTGTTCAATAGGCACAGGATGTTCCGTATGTACTTTGTATTTAGTGATATTAACAGGGTTAGCTGTAAATGATGTGATACTATCTCTATGTGAGTTTCTGGTTTACAATAAATTGTTATATTGGATATTTCTTCAGCTTTCCTTGATGTTTTCTGATCAAACTACAGTCTGGGCTGAAGCCCTGCTCACGCTAGCATTGAATTACAATATGGTAATAGTTTAAAGTGTATGTACTGTTTTGGCATTTTTAACAGTGGAGCGTATATAATGCTGTATATGCTTATTTTATCCTATTGAGATCATCAGTAATCTCAACCTCAAATAAAATGTAGAGATCCTGAGAATCCCATTTGGAGGGATCTGCATGGGATTACGATTATCCCATAGGTTGCTTAGGGCATTTTTGGCTGGAGTTTTCCCGCCAAAATCAGGGTAAAGAAGGCTAATTTTAGTATGGTTGCTGGGTTGGGGGGCAGATTACAGGGATTGGCTAGTTGGGTTGTCCTATAGTGGGATTGTTGCTGAGGCTGGGAAGTTTAGGGTGCCCAGCAACACTTACGGCACTGGTGGATGGGTTTGCGGAGGTGTGGAAAAGGTGTATATAATGCAGTGGCTGCCAGCATTAGGCAGTCTGCCAAGCCGCATCTTTGTTCAGCTGCACCTCCCGCCCTCCCCAGTATTTTGTCCTGTCATGGCCACTTTATTAGAAGGAGGGGTAAAGTCGCTCGTCAATAAGTGGCGAGCGGACGAGTTGATTCAGGTATTTAGGCCGAGCTTATGGCTGGTCTAATTCAGTGGTTCTTATTAATCTTAAATTTATATGGTTATTTATTGTTTGAGCTGTTCTTCAATAAAGTTGTCCGTGGCCTAATTTTATTCATTTTTAATTGTGTCCATGTGTCTTATTTGTAGCATTATTGTTTAATTTAAGAATGGGTTTAATTTAATCTATAATCCTATGAGTGAGTAAAACCATCGTAAAACCCACACAAAGCGGTTCTATAAGGAACTTGACGGCTCTCTTGATATGTACATTTTAGGTGTGAATAAAATGCCAACTGTGTGTAACCATTCTCCCTTATCAAAGGAGTATGTCCCTCTGACACTGACATTGTTCAATCACATTCAACTGACAAGGGGAATAGTAACGCCCAGTTGTCAGATTTATTCATACATGTCCAGGAAGAAATGCATACGAATTGTGTAATGCAGACATACAGTACAATAGATATGCCAGGAGAGCGAGAAAGTATCCTTTAAAGGAATATTCCCACAAAAAGTGATAAATATTGTACTGGAAAATGAAGGATCAAGGAACACCTGGAAAATGGGACTGCTAGTGATGGCTGGTCAATGATCACACAACCAAGGTGGTGCACCATTTCTTGATACAGGCAAGCTCTTTCAACTTTGACCCGTAGTTCAGTTGAGTTAGTTGTTGGCCTCTGTGTATGGATGATCCGTCCAGTTCAATGGGGAGAGCTCTGGCAATTGAGCTGGCCAGGGGAGCTGCCGGATACCCTGAAAAGGAGTGTAGTTTGGGCAGTCTGTGGGTGCGCATTGTCTTTCTGGAATACTGTGTCTCCTGAGTCAATGAAGGCAGTAGGACTGGTTCCACAATGTCCTGGACATATGGAAGGCTGTTCAATGTTCCCTTCACTAATGCCAAACGGAAATGACCATGGTAGCTATCGGTGACCCACACATGACATCTGGTGTTGGTCCTGTATATCTCTGCACTTTGCATGATGGCAGTAAGTGCCGTCCAGCCCTCCTGCAAACTCTGATGTGGCCATCAATGACAAATAGTAGTGTTTGGTGATGAAAGCAGGTTCGGGCTTGGTGCTAATGATGATGATGGCCACATCAGAGTTTGCAGGAGGGCTGCAGAATGCATACTGGCATCATGTATGGGATTCATTGCGACTCTGTTTTTTTGCTCACTACAAATGTAAGTGAAGTTTTCAGAGTCCCATATTTCTGCATCATTTATGAAGCTTTTTGGCAAAGCATCAAATTCTTTCTCGGAAGGAATTACATGTTATCTGGAAAGCACAAAGCTTTGCTCAGAATGGTAGTGCAAATCTATTAGTGTAAAGTTCAGAGGCAGAAATGCTTGTTACTAAAAACTGCTCCGCATACAACCCTTCCACTGATATACATGTCATAGCTGATTTGTATAGGATGGATAAGCTCCATTTATGAGATTTTCAGAATCCTTACAGTAAAATGTACGATGCTAGCATTTCAGCTTCTTCAGAAAAATTTGATGAAACAGGATGAAGACTTTAGGAAAAACTCTTTCCAGTAAATTCTTTAAGCGTGAAGTAATTCCTGATGTAAAATATGAACTAGCTGGGTATCTTAAGGTCACCCATCCACCCTGTTTACATGATTTCATTAATAGGATATAGATCTACCTTCAGACACGGATGATGGCTGAATAAACATTCCTTAGTGTTTAAACCGAGACACATGGTTCTAATAGAACATGACAGACTGGAGACATTGCTGCAGACGTGTGGTACTGTAGAATAACAAAGGCCTACTGTCTCCATCATGTGTATATAAATGCAGAGTTTAATAACCTGGCCCCCAAACCATGCATGCAAATGGCAATTTCAATGTAATTCTCTAGGGAATGTATTTCCAGTTAAACCAGATACTAAAATATATGCTTATTAATTTAATATTTCTGTATTTTTTTATTCTTTTTGCTCTACACAATTAGGGCAGCCATGTCTGAGCTGCTGCTCAGTGTTGTCAATAGCAGATTTGCTTTACAGCACTTATGTAAAAAAATTACTTATTGACTTCTATCAGGGTGGATACACACATAGATTTTTAGTCAAGTCGAGTCTGTCTGGGATTACATGAAAAGATTGAAGAATCTGAGCAAGCCTACATCTACAGACAATATGGGAGATTTAACAAACTGGTGTAAAGTAGAACTGGCTTAGTTGCCCATAGCAACCAATCAGATTCCACCTTTCATTTTTCACAGCTCCTTTGGAAAATGAAAGGAGGAACATGATTGGTTGCTATGGGCAACTAAGCCAGTTCTACTTTACATCAGTTTGATAAATGACACCAAATCTGTGGTTAGTTCTCCAAGATCCTTGGAACAACCTCCCTGTTGAGTTCCTTCAAAACACTGGTATACCGTGTGGCTCCCATGCTGTATAAGCGTGGGGGTCATTGTCTAAAGTGCAAAGTGGTTAGGAATGGGTTAAGTGGTGGGAGGGCTCTCGCTGGACTGAGCGTGCCTCGGGGGGGGGGGGGGGGGGTATATAAAGGTTTAACTCCTCCTTCTCTTCCTCTTGGTGTGCGCTCGGCCAGCAAAGAGTTTCTCTGCACCAGGTGAACAGTTAACATGTCCGATATGAATAACGCTGACCTCCTGGCACTCCTACAGGAGAAAGTTGCCAGGGAGGGTTCAGCATGGCTAGCCCCTCTGCTCACAGCAAGCGCGCCGGGGAGTGCATTTGCAATAAGCCGGATTGGGAAAATGCACTCTGACGCCAATAATATGCAATGGCTGGGTCAGGTGTAAGTGATAGTTTATAGTTTTGTTCATGACGCCAATTGCAGCGTGCGCAGGGTACTGACACAGGGCCCTTTAAGGCGTTGTAACTCACGTACCAGGCTAGGAATGCCAGAGTGGTGTAATGTCTCTGTGAGGTAATGGCAATAGTGTCTCCTACCTGGGTACGGCTGGACTCGTGGATCCTGGCTCACTTGCAATAAAATGAGTGTGGTGCTAGTAGGAGTAATTGAGGAACTTGCAGCAGTAATTGAGATCCAGACCTTGGGTAACGTTCAAACTTGTCTTTACTAGTTGTAGCTTTCATCCAAGCGAGATACAGCAATAGTCTTTGGTCCCAGCAGGTATTGGCACTGTGTGGCAGGAAATTATCTTCTGCTCTATCATGTGCCTGGAGCTTTTGCAGGAAAAGGACGTCTGCTTGTTAGCTCTAAAATGTGGCAGGAATTTGGCTTCTGCACAGACTATCTTCTGCTGTCTTGGGGACTGACTAGCTGAGGAGGAATTTGGCTTCTCCTGGGTCTCTGGACGGTACTCACAATAATCTCCAAAGGGTATGCTTCTTCCTGGAGTCCTGGAGTTTGTCTGCTTGCTTCTACCAGCTGAGGCTGCAAGGCTCAGGCTGGGGATGACGATCAATTGTCTCAGCCGAGACAAGATCCTGGCTTTGGATCCCTATAACTGGGAGCTCCTACACGCACAGCCCTCCCCTAGCAGGGGTGGCTGGTACACTACCCTAACTTCCTTCTCCACCCATGAGGCAGGATATGGGCCAGCCCACTTCTGCTCATAGAGGGGGAGCTGAACTGGAATGAACTATTCCAGTTCAGAAACACTAACTGGCTAAGTCCTTGCTGAACACATTGCTGCCACCTGCTGGTGAACATGAAAATGACAGAAATATACATTTATAAGGCTTAGAATGCATATTTGTGAGGAAATTGCATGAAATTACACAAGATGACAATGTTAATGCCCTTAACAGGTTGTAGCGGAGTAAAAGAGTTTCGTGACACAATTCTGGGGTGTTACATTCCCCCTTACTTTGAGTTAAGCCGCCCTCGACTTATGCTTAGGAGGGAGAGGAACCAGCTCTGGGGTACCCAAATAAAATACCAAGTGCTGCATGTTTTACACATAATGACATACCGTATTTTTTGCTTTATTAGACGCACCTGATGATAAGACACACCTATATTTTTGAGGAGGAAAATAAGAAAAAAAAAATTTGAACCAAAAGGTGTGCTTTTGGTGGGTTTTGAACTAATGGTGGTCTGTGGAAGACGCACTGTTATGGGGGAACCTGTGCATGATGCACTGTTTTGGGGGGACCTGTGGATGACGCACTGTTTTGGGGGGACCTGTGGATGACACTGTTATGGGGGGACCTGTGAATGACGCACTGTTATGGGGGATCTGTGGATGACACACTTTTATGGGGGATCTGTGGATGATGCACTGTTATGAGGGGGATGTGTGGATGATACACTACTACGGGGGATGTGTGGATGACACACATATAGCATCTTATGTAATAGGGGTCACTATTCACACAGGGACAATATACTGTGACACATATGATACTGTGACCAGCATAAGATGATCTTATGCTGGTCACAGTATCATATGTGTCACAGTATATTGTCCCTGTGCGAATAGTGATCCCTATTACACCACAGGGCACACAGTAGACTTTATATGTAAAATCTTTTAATGGCTCTGCTTTCTTCTATAACAGTACTCACTATAAAAGCAGCAGTCCGGCCAGCACGTGACGTCACTCACTCAGTCAGTCACGCTCCTGCCAGCTTCATTAATGAAGTGGGAGGAGCATGACCGAGTGAGTAACGTCACGCGCCGGCTGGACCTATCACTATGAAAGCGGCAGGCAGGCGTAAACTCGCGATGCTCACTCATTCACGCTCCTGCTCCTCCTTCATGAATGAAGTGGGAGGAGCGTGAATGAGTAAGAATTGCGAGGTTACGCTGCCGCCCTGCCTGCCGTTTTCATAGTGAGTTATACTACTACAGAGAATTGCCTAGTTTAAAGCAGAGATACTGCTTGAAGATTATAGACTGTACATATGAAAATTGAGCGGGGCCCGATGTATTACAGTACAGTGACTGCATCGGGCCCCGCCGCGAGTGTTGCCAGCCTCCGTCCCCTCCTCCCACCTCTCTGATACATCGCAGGCCGCAATGTATCAGCGTCACCAAAGTAAACATGGCAGTGCTCGCTTTATAAGACGCACTGCCATTTTCCCCCCATTTTTGGGGGGGGAAAAACATATAACGGCTATCCCAAGGTTCCTGCCCGCATGAGTAGGGTGTCCTAATTAACAGTTTCCCTCTCTGGGTATAACCAGTGAACCAAGTACTGCACTAAGCAAACATTACTGACTGACTTTGTAGTGTCCTGACATCCAGACACCAAAGAAAGCATGGGGGTGTCTTTACTCTGTAATCCCACCATTATGTAATGGAATGCCCGCAAATGAAAGGGTGGCTTTATTCTGTATTCCCTTCCCTGCACCAAAGTCAGAAAAATATGGCGTATAGCACGATCACTATGGTGACTATGGGTATATGGGTAGCTAAATGTGGCTCTAAGGTTTGAGGCGCCATACCTTAGGCAAAGGCTCAGAAGGGGAGGTATTTAGCGTTAACTCCACGTCTTGCATTTAACTCCACGTCTTGCACTTCTGGCAATGTCACAGGAGGAGGGTAGTATAATCCCATGGAACTTCTGGAAGTAACACCTCAGGATGGGAGCATTCCTGAACATATAACAAGCGGGAAGAAGGGGTCTATGACTTGTAACCATTCCCGAAGCAGCGGTGTTACCCGTGTAGTTACTGGACCTGCCAGGACTTACCACTTGGTCCTACCTGGGTACCCGGGATATATGACTCCAGATGTAGGCCATTAGTATTAAGCGTCCGCATAAAGGCAGTCCGTATAAAAGGAATGAGAGAATAAGAGCTGTAAAGTAAAATAGGCATACTTGAGTAAGTTGCTACATTTTTGGATAAGTGCAATCATCACAAATAGTGCAGGAAGGTCACATTGCGGCACCTAGAAGAGAATACACACAATGGGCATGTTATTCTTAGGCCTCTTTCACACTTGCGTTGTTGGGATCCGGCATGCACTTCCGTTGCCGGAGGTGCCTGCCGGATCCGTAACAACGCAAGTGTACTGAAAGCATTTGAAGACGGAACCGTCTTCCAAATGCTTTCAGTGTTACTATGGCACCCAGGACGCTATTAAAGTCCTGGTTGCCATAGTAGTAGCGGGGAGCGGGGGAGCGGTATACTTACAGTCCGTGCGGCTCCCCGGGCGCTCCAGAATGACGTCAGAGCGCCCCATGCGCATGGATGACGTGATCCATGTGATCACGTGATCCATGCGCTTGGGGCGCCCTGACGTCACTCTGGAGCGCCCGGGGAGCCGCACGGACGGTAAGTATGCTGCTCCCCTGCTCCCCGCTACACTTACCATGGCTGTCAGGACTTTAGCGTCCCGGTAGCCATGGTAACTATTCAGAAAAAGCTAAACGTCGGGTCCGGCAATGCGCCGAAACGACGTTTAGCTTAAGGCCGGATCCGGATCAATGCCTTTCAATGGGCATTGATCCCGGATCCGGCCTTGCGGCAAGTCTTCAGGATTTTTGGCCGGAGCAAAAAGCGCAGCATGCTGCGGTATTTTCTCCGGCCAAAAAACGTTCCGTACCGGAACTGAAGACATCCTGATGCATCCTGAACGGATTACTCTCCATTCAGAATGCATTAGGATAATCCTGATCAGTATTCTTCCGGCATAGAGTCCCGACGACGGAACTCTATGCCGGAAGACAATAACGCAAGTGTGAAAGAGCCCTTAAACGTTGCATAACATGTAAACTGGTAATTAGTGCAAAAGTATCACATAGGAATCACAAAGAGCTCAGGTATGCGTTTGAGTCTTTTCTTTGGGTGCCAGCTTTTTACGTTGCAATAAACCATGTTTAGAAAATAGTGCAAATTTATTAATGCAAGAGAATGCTCAAATAAGGCTTGAGTCCTTTTCCTTGAAGTAGAATCCTCTGGAAACTTTAAAAAGTCAATTGTAATCCACAGGAATAAAAGAGTTAATTGTAATCCAAGGGAAGTATAAAATGTCTAAAAGCAGCATAATTAGAACCATAGTTCCATAAGGTTATCAAGTAACCTGAGAAAGGGGGGAAAACGATGTGAACTTGGATGCAAGGGGTTAAATAATGATGGAGGAAGTCCTTACAATGCATGACCATCAGGGTGAAGACGAAATAGGGCAACCTGGAAAAGAGAAACATTAAAAACAATGCCAACGGGTCCTCACCCGTCAGGAACAGTCCATGACGTGGCTCCCAAATAGTCCTTTATTTTTTGAAAAGGAGCATTTTAGAGAAGGAAGTCCATGTCCTCCTCTCTGCTAGAGCTGCTGAAGCGCATTAGGGGGCGCTCCTGTCTCTGGTAGCTCAAAGTCGCAGCTGTAGTAGTACACCACTAGTGGTGTCTTTAGGTGATGGCTGAGCAGACAGCCTGGAGAATGCAGCTGTGACATGCTGCAAGCCGGGATCCCTAGCCGGTGCAGAGGCGGTTAATACCTCTGGCTGCAGGGGTTCTGGAAGGCATACAGAGGGTGCCTGGGGCTGCTTCAATGGTAGCACATATGGCTGCACCCTGGGATTGAATGTTAAAACAGAATTGTTGATTTAGCCCACCCGTAGAGTTGGTGGTACGGCCAGGTCAGGGATGAGGGGTTCAGGTTCTGGCTGGGGCTGTTCCTTAAAGCGCGATCTGCCATCCTGAGTTTCTTGAAGGCATCTCACTTTCCCTGCAGAGCTTGGGTCCTCCTGCCAGGTCTCTGGGGTGACTGCAGGGGTTAAAGGTTTGGCCAGCAGGGTCACACCGGCAGCAAAGGGGCCTTGTATTGAACGCATGGGGGCATATTCCACTTGATCCCCTGCGTATAGGTTGTGACGGGCCTGTGGTAGGTAGTGACGCTTTACAGAGCGGCGATATTTCTTACCCACAACGGCTGTCCAGTAGGAATCCCACTCCTCTTTCAACAGAGAACCAGTGCACAGTCCCAGTGCGCCTGGTCAATTTAGGGTCTCCTGGTTGGGGATCATCTATGACCTGCTTCACCCATTCTTCAACGGCCGATTTATATTCCCAGGCCGTCTGGGCATGAGTAGTGATCTCCCATGGGACTTCGGGGTTAAGGCATCCTGCTCTGGCAGTAGTAGCAGTGGGCGGCGGAATGGAAGTTCCGGCCACCTCCGCCGCACCAGTAGGTGTCTTTAGCGGAGCAGGCCTAGGCCTGTTAGAGGTATTGGGACCCACAGGGAGTGGTGCAGGGGCAGCTATGGACCGGGCCTGGGCCTCAGGGTGCGCGTCTGCTCCTACCTGATGTCGCGAGCCGGACGGCCGGTTCCGGTGCCTCCTGGTGATCATCGCGGGGTCCAGGTGCCGTCTGCGGTGCAGGCTGATCCAAGGCCTGGGCGACTGCGTTAGCGGCGTCTTCCGCGGGAGCAGGGTTAGCATCAGCGGCCATCTTGTGGGATGTCTGGTCAGCCGTTGAGAAGGGATCCACAGCCTCCGGGGTCTGGACTGTAGAAGCGATGTTCTCTTCTCTGGTGGCGGCATGCGCTGGCTCTGGGGACACTCCGAACGTCCAGGGGTCAGCTGTCTTTACAAGCTGAGAGACTCGGATCTCAGGTACGGTGGTCTCATAGACGAGCTCTCCCTGGATCGCCATCTGGTCCCATTTTGGTGATGAGAGCGCCATATTCCTTGCGTCTCTCTTCTCACTCAGTACAGAGCATGAGGGTGGAGCCCAAAAGGAGGAGTCTGCACTCCCTTGGCTTGCATTTCAAAGTTCTTGGTGGGCAGGCTTTAGATTTCCCGCTTCTAGGGGTGCGTATTCGGCATCTTCGCGCTCTTGAAAGGGCATTGAGTTTTCCCGCTTCTGGGCATGAAGAAGCAGCGCCATTTTGCGAATATGGCAAATTAACCCTTGGAGTGCTGGTGCGCACGTTTTAGCTTTTTCTGGCACAGCAATTAAGCAATAAAGTACATTTTCAGGGTTTTGGCACAATCCTCAGATATTGCAGTACTGTGAAACATGCAATTTGATCCAGTTAAGGCACACAATTGGATCTGGTTCTGTTGTAGCACACAATTCAGTTCGTATCCTGTTCCAGTGACGCCCAAAAATGCAATAAGCCGAATTGGGAAAATGCACTCTGACGCCAATAATATGCAATGGCTGGGTCAGGTGTAAGTGATAGTTTATAGATTTGTTCGTGACACCAATTGCAGCGTGCACAGGGTACTGACGCAGGGCCCTTTAAGGTGTTTTAACTCACGTACCAGGCTAGGAATGCTAGAGTGGTGTAATGTCTCTGTGAGGTAATGGTAATGTCGCTGTGAGTGGTGCATCTGACTCCCGTTGCTGCCCTGTGCCGAGTCCCCCTGCTGTCAGCATGGCTGTTTCAGCCCCAGCGGTTGTGCAGCCCAAGGTGACTCCTGTGGCTGTGCAGCATCCTAAAAAGCCGACAGGAAGGCTGGTCAGATGGTATGGCCACCAGTCAGTTCACCTCTGAGCGTGCAAGGGATGCGCCAGTGGCTCGATCGGTATCCCAGGCGACAGGAGGCTGTCAGGCTTCTTGAAGGTTTTGAGGCTGGTTTCTGGATTCCTCATCTACCTTATCACTCCGTTGTGTTTACAGGTAATCTGAAGTCAGTTTTGGAGCACCCTGGAGAGGCACAAGCGAAGGTAGAAAAGGAGGTGGCCTTGGGTCGTATGGCTGGTCCTTTCACGGAGCCCCCGTTTTCCAATTTACGGGTATCTCCTCTTGGTGTAGTCCCCAAAATGGAGCCGGGTAAATTTAGATTAATCCACCATTTATCATTTCCAGAAGGGGATTCCGTCAATGATGCGATCCCTAAGGAAGAGACGGCTGTTTCCTATACTTTTTTTGATGCGGCTTTGCGCCTAATTGTGAAAGCTGGCTCGGGGGCCTTCTTAGCTAAGTCAGACATAGAATCAGCCTTCCGGCTTCTGCCGGTTCACCCGGATTGCTTCCATTTGCTGGGTTGTCAAGTCAATGGTTCCTTCTACTTCGACATGTGCCTTCCCATGGGTTGCTCCATTTCTTCTAAGTACTTTCAGATGTTTAGTTGTTTTCTAGAGTGGGTAGTTAAAGTTGAGACTGGTAACAGTTTGGTTGCGCATTATCTGGACGATTTCCTTTTTATAGGTGCGAGTGGTTATGAGATCTGCGCGACCACGCTGGCGACTTCTCGTTTTTTTGCAGCGCAGTTCGGAGTTCCATTAGCCGAGGATAAGACTGAAGGTCCCACGCATTGTCTTTCCTTTCTAGGTATCCAAATTGACACTGAGAGGGGCTTGATTAGTTTGCCGCAAGATAAGCTGGTGCTCCTGCGTGCGGATGTCAATAACTGTCTGGATGCATGGAAAATTACGCTTAAGGAATTACAATTTCTCTTAGGTCAGTTAGCCTTCACATGCCGGATTTTACCGATGGGGCAGGTTTTTTCACGGGGCTTGGGGCTGGCGACGGCAGGCGTTAGGCAGCCCCACAATTTTATCCATTTACCACAACCTATTAAGGCTGACCTTCGAATATGGTTGCGGTTTCTGCATTTCTATGATGGCGCTCATGTTTTCCAGAACCAGAAATCGACAGTGACGCACTGCACCTTTTTACTGACGCGGCTGGTTCGTTGGGTTACGCTGCGATATTCGTAGATCGCTGGTCGGCAGCGCCTTGGCCTTCAGACTGGTCGGGACGTGGTTTGACAAAAAATCTTACCTTTTTGGAACTTTTCCCGATAGTGGTGGCAAAGGAATTGTGGGGTCATCAGATGAAGGACCAAGCGTATTCAGTTTTGGTCAATGAAGGGGCAGTTATAGCGATTAATAAGTTAACCTCTCATTCTCTGCCGGTATTGGCGCTATTACATCATCGTATTCTAACATTTTATTGCATAACGTGGTTTTCAAAGCGTGTCACGTGCCGGGTAAGTGTAATGTAATGGCCGACGCTCTTTCTCGTTTGCAGTTTCATTGTTTCAGGCTGCTGCATCCCACTGCGGACCTAGGGGGCTTCCCATGCCCTCCTTTTCTGTGGGACCTCCCGCTAACGGGTTGATGCCTCTGATGCAGAATGCAGTGGCTCCTTCCACGTGGTCCAGTCATGGTAAGGCATGGGTTGAATGGTTATCCTTTGCGGAACCAGATGCGCATCTTACTGCCGAATATTGCCGTAAGGTCACACTATTATCTTTAGGTCATCTTCGGGATACGGGCTGTTCGTTGGGCGTAGTACAAAAACGGCTAGCCGGCATTTCTTTTGAATTGCGGCTATTTGGTATACACAACGTCACTAAAGAATTAGCTTTTTCCTTGATTGTAAAAGGGTGGAGGAAGGAATCTCGCCCAGTTGACAAATGGCGACCCGTGTCTTTTGCTTTGCGACAGAGACTTTGCGACGCCCTTCCATTTGTTTGAATCACGGTTGTTTTCTTGCGCTTTTGTTTTTATGTTTCTTCTGCGCAATGCGTCTCGGAGAATTAGTTGCCCCGTCACGTACCATCGAGTCTCCATTACTGGAAGACGACGTGTGCTTTTTTCCGGATGCCATAAAGGTTCGCATTCGACGCTCTGAGACGGATATTTATGGGCAAGAGTTTGGCAGTCCATCTCCCGTATGAATGGAGTATTTTGCCCAGTGCGGGTGGTTCGTTCGTTTTCTGATGTTCGTCCCATGGCTCCTAGTTTCTTAGTTCACACTGACGGTGCTCCTCTTACCAAATACCAATTCACGACGGTATTTAAACGCTGTATTGCCAAATCAGGTTTGTCCCCGTCTGAATTCGGTACCCATTCGTTTCGCATTGGGTAGCGGATGCGGCGGGTATGACGGAGGCTCAAGTTAAGAGACTTGGTAGATGGAAATCTGATTGTTTTCGCAGGTGCAGTCAGGTCCATAAATATTGGGACATCGACACAATTCTAACATTTTTTGCTCTATACACCACCACAATGGATTTGAAATGAAACGAACAAGATGTGCTTTAACTGCAGACTGTCATATTTAATTTGAGGGTATTTACATCCAAATCAGGTGAACGTGTAGGAATTACAACAGTTTGCATATGTGCCTCCCACTTGTTAAGGGACCAAAAGTAATAGGACAATTGGCTTCTCAGCTGTTCCATGGCCAGGGGTGTGTTATTCCCTCATTATCCCAATTACAATGAGCAGATAAAAGGTCCAGAGTTCATTTCAAGTGTGCTATTTGCATTTGGAATCTGTTGCTGTCAACTCTCAAGATGAGATCCAAAGAGCTGTCACTATCAAAAAACTAAACAAACCGATCAGAGAGATAGCAAAAACATTAGGCGTGGCCAAAACAACTGTTTGGAACATTCTTAAAAAGAAGCAATGCTCAGCAACACCAAAAGACCCGGAAGACCACAGAAAATAACTGTGGTGGATGACCGAAGAATTCTTTCCCTGGTGAAGAAAACACCCTTCACAACAGTTGGCCAGGTCAAGAACACTCTCCAGGAGGTAGGTGTATGTGTGTCAAAGACAGCAATCAAGAGAAGACTTCACCAGAGTAAATACAGGTTCACCACAAGATGTAAACTATTGGTGAGCCTCAAAAACAGGAAGGCCAGATTAGAGTTTGCCAAACGACATCTAAAAAAGCCTTCACATCAGTGAAGCATGGTGGTGGTAGTGTCATGGCGTGGGCATGTATGGCTGCCAATGGAACTGGTTCTCTTGTATTTATTGATGATGATGTGACTGCTGACAAAAGCAGCAGGATGAATTCTGAAGTATTTCGGGCACAATATTATCTGCTCATATTCAGCCAAATGCTTCAGAACTCATTGGACGGCGCTTCACAGTGCAGATGGACAATGACCCAAAGCATACTGCAAAAGCAACCAAAGAGTTTTTTAAGGGAAAGAAGTGGAATGTTATGCAATGGCCAAGTCAATCACCTGACCTGAATCCGATTGAGCATGCATTTCACTTGCTGAAGACAAAACTGAAGGGAAAATGCCCCAAGAACAAGCAGGAACTGAAGACAGTTGCAGTAGAAGCCTGGCAGAGCATCACCAGGGATGAAACCCAGCGTCTGGTGATGTCTATGCGTTCCAGACTTCAGGCTGCAATTGACTGCAAAGGATTTGCAACCAAGTATTAAAAAGTGAAAGTTTGATTTATGATTATTATTCTGTCCCACTACTTTTGGTCCCCTAACAATTGGGAGGCACATATGCAAACTGTTGTAATTCCTACACCGTTCACCTGATTTGGATGTAAATACCCTCAAATTAAAGCTGACAGTCTGCAGTTAAAGCACATCTTGTTTGTTTAATTTCAAATCCATTGTGGTGGTGTATAGAGCCAAAAATGTTAGAATTGTGTCGATGTCCCAATATTTATGGACTTGACTGTATATAAGGCCTGATTTATTGACTGTTTAATAGTTGTCTGTTTTTTCCTTTAGGTTTTAGGAGGCCTGCGGTGTGGTTGATTGGTCATTCTTACATTTACTGGGCCGTGCAAAGGGCATCATACCGCCTTGCAGAGCTTGCAGTTGGGGTTCATGCAAGCAGATGTTTCCTGGAGAAGTGTTCGTGGTCTTAAATTGTTGCAGGTTCTACCGGAAGGGGTGACCATTAGCCGGGAATCTTGTGGTCCCACGGTGCTGGTTATCCACCACGGCGGCAGCGATTTGTGTGGTGTCAGGATTTTGGAACTGATCTCTGTTATGCGGTCGGATTTTGCTCCTTTCCCGGCCTTTTTTTAATGACTTAGTGGTGGTTTGGTCTGAGATAGTTCCCCGAGTATTGTGGAGTGGTGCTAGGAACAGCGGCATTGAGAGGGCACGCCGCTTGCTGAATATGCAGGTATTTAGACACGTTAGTTCGAAAGGTGGAGTAGTGGTTCGCCATCGTCAGTTGGAGGGCGATAACCATAATTTAATGCTCCGGGATGGAGTACACCTTAATGACATCGGTCTGGATATCTTTCTGTCGGAGTTGCAGGACGCCATTGACAGAGCCCTCTTCATTTTGTTGGGGCGGGGGTCGGTGTAGGGAGGACCTTGTCTAAGAAGAAGACGGAGAAGTGGCAGTCACCTGAAGTTCCACAAAGACATGCTTACCGTGGACACAGTGACCAGGCATGCGAGGTGACCAAGAAAGTGCTATTTAAGGTTAGACAAGGTCCTCCTGTTTTTTGTAATAAAGCTGTGGCCTCCCCCTCTTTTTACCACGAATCAAGACTCTGTTAATTTATTTGTTAGTTAGAGAGCCCCTGTATGCGTTTTGGCTTTTGAATGTCTCTTCAGTCGTGTGGCTCCCATGCTGTATAAGTGTGGGCGCCATTGACTGAAGTGCACAGGGTTTAGGAATGGGTTAAGTGGTGGGAAGGCTCTCGCTGGACCGAGCGCGCCTCAAGGGGGGGTATATAAAGGTTTAACTCCTCCTTCTCTTCCTCTTGGTGTGCGCTCGGCCAGCGAAGAGTTTTTCCCACCCTCCCTCCCTGTTGTTTTTTCACTGATTCTGTGATGGATATGTTGAATATGTTTGTTTTTTTTCTTGTTTGGCTCATAATACCTGTATTTTTAGATGTCACAGCTGGCGGAGGGACGACCTTGTCTAAGAAGAAGACTGAGAAGTGGCAGTCACCTGAAGTTCCACAAAGACATGCTCACCGTGGACACGGTGACCAGGCATGCGAGGTGACCAATAAAGTGCTATTCAAGGGTAGACAAGGTCCTCCTGTTTTTTGTAATAAAGCTGTGGCCTCCCCCTCTTTTTACCACAAATCAAGACTATGTTAATTTATTTGTTAGTTAGAGAGCCCCTGTATGCGTGTTGGCTGTTGAATGTCTCTTCAGTCTAGAAGAATTGATGATGTTTTGAAGACAAAGAGTGGTCACACCAAATATTGATTCGATTTATATTTCTATTTTGTTCATTCACTTTGCATTTTGCTAATTGATAAAAAATAAACTATTGACACTTCTATGTTTGAAAGCATTCTTACTTTATGGAATTTTTTCCACACCTACCTAAAACTTGTTCATGGTTCAATGGTTCATACATAGCTATAGATAAGCCTCTGGTATCTAGCGCCATGGAATTTGTCCCTTGAGTTTCCCAAACCACATATCTACAGGACATGCTTCAAGCCGTCTAAATATAGAAGCAGGTGTGTCAAGGAGCAGACATTCATCTGTCATCCACCCAGCATACCGCAAGGTATCACCTGGCTGCCAGCCAGAATCAACATGTCCTATGTCTGAATTTTACATAAAGGAATGTATGTATTAATGTCACTGCACAGTATAAATAATGTTCTAGGTTTACAGCAGAATTATTACATGCTCCAGCAAAGTTCAGTTAATATTTTGTTATCAGCATATAGTTTCTGTGTAGAATTATATATGTAACTAGAAAAACTACCCTGCGCTGCCCGAGTATGAAGCATTGGTCTGTCAGTGTGTTTATTGCAGGAGAGGACTAGGAACTTGAAGTGGCCCTAGAAAAAATAAATAAAAATGGCCCCATGTTGAAAGAGGATCCAGATTGACAGAAGGTGGGACAGCAGAAATAGGAGGGGATAACAGAAGTAGGAGGGGCAGCAAGATCATAGTGCAACACAAGATACCGCTCCTGCAGAACCAAATACCACAGTGCAGCACAAAATACTGCCACCGACGTGGCAGTATTTAACTGTATCACCATTCTGAGGATGGCAATACAGTTGAATTCAGGAGGGCACCTGCGGCCACTAGCCATATGCATAAGTGCCTGATGCTCCTACAAAAGGGGTTTTCCGCGATTTTTTTTACTGATGACCTGTCCTCTGGATAGGTCCTCAGTATCTGATGATTCCTGGGACCCCCGCCAATCAGCTGTTTGAAAAGGTAGCAGCGCTCCTATGAGTGCTGCAGCCTTCTCTATGCTTTACATAGGCCCAGTGACGAAACGTTCATGGGAGCCTAGGAGAAGCTCAGCCCCATTCAAGTGGGATCATCTGGCCAGAACTACATAGCTCCATCCATTGTGCAGTTGACAGTACTGGTAACATTGACTTCCATGAGAGAAGCACTGAAGTTACCAGCTCCATCCATTGCTCAATGTATGAAGCTGTGTAGTTCATACACATAACAGCTGGTCAGTGGTGGAGATTTGGGATGTTGAACCCCTGCCAATCAGATATTGGTGGTCTACCCTGGAGATAAGACATCAGTATTAAAATTATGAACAACCCCTTTAAGGATGAGTTCGCACATCACATATTTGTTGCTGAATTTTGATTTTGAAATATACAATGACATTCTGCATACAACTGGCAAAAATTTTCATCAGAAAGCTAGTCCTCTGTCTCTGATTCACATGTACGGAATAGCTGCCATGACTATTCAGTAATTGGTGATTAAGTAATTGGAGAGAAGAAAGCTTTTGGCTCGATCAGAACAGCGGATATCTCTTACTGTCTTCCTCCAAATATTGGATACAGCACACATCCTTATCCGAGAAAATACCACCTGCTATAGAGCAATTGTGTGGGTGTACATTAGCAGAAAATTATACGTATCGATCACTTTCTCATCTGAGTGTGGGTGGAAGTTTCAGATTTATTACTTTCAAAGTGTACATGGATGCTACAAGTTTTGAAAAGATATGGCGAGAAATCTTTGGTGAGGATTTAATGCTTAAATAGACTGCAAGCAAACTCCATCAACAGTTTCCCATAGATTTTAACGTAGAAAACTCAACCAGATAAACACTTTGTATACATGGTAGAGTTTTTTAAGCAGTTGATTTGAAAAATGCTTGAGAAGTGAATAGTACTTATTTGAAGCAGATTTGATTGTGGATTCTATAGACGCCAATGGGGGAGCAGAAAAACCTAATTCAAAATGTCTAAAACTTCTTCTAAAATGCTTGTAAAAACTTCTATGAGGGCATTGTCACACGAACCGCTAAAGTCTATGGGCCAGATTTATCATTAGCTCAAGTCAGAATAATGGATTGAAAAAGTCGCAAATATTTGCGCAATCGCTAAAACTGCGCAAAAATTTGCGACTTTTTTCTGCTCTGCACTATGCTCGCCAGTTTTCTGAAAGTGGGCGTGTTTTCTTATGTAAATTAATCTCTAGACAGATTTACTATTGCGACTATTTAAAAAGTCGCAAAAAAGTCGCAAAAAAATGTGCAATTTCACTCCAGTGAGGACCATGCTTATGTTATGAAACTTTTTAGTAAAGACGTGCGACTTTTGTAAAGCTGCTTACTGACGGATAAACTGCTCCAGTCAAACCATATTTATTACAGTCTTAAAGGGCCGATCATAAATCTGATTTGGTTAAAACTGACTTTAGCCATATGTGAAAGTGGAGTGAGCTGTCAGAGTAATGATAAATCTGACCCTATGGGTCTATTCATATGGCCGTTTTCCCCTGATTTAGCCCATCACCCAGGCCATATATAGCCCCCATTTTCCACACCACATGCAAACTGCTCCTGATGAAGGGACATTGTGTCCCGAAACGCGTTGAGTCGGATTTTATACAATAGAATAAAAGAAAGTTGAACAGAAGCTACCTGTCTGTGGCTGCCTTCATTTTCACCATTTTGAGGCGATCCTGGCTGGGGGGGGTATTGGTTTACCAGTGTATTATGCTTATCCCAGTAAACCCTCCCCCCCGTGAAGTGAGTAGACTCTCATTGTTCATATATATACAGAAGTATATATCTCCCACCACCAGTGGTGAATTTTAACCCTTTATACATTAATTTTTAACCCTTTATACACTGTTTTTATTTCTTTTATTTCATTTATTTATTTTATGATATTATTGTACTGTATTCCAACCTCTCCACCATTTGTTTCACTTGCCATCACACCCAGTGGATTGGCACTCTCCCAGGGTCACCTCTGCGGGACATTGGGGGTGTCCCGACCAATTCCCCTGCCCTTTTTGCTCTTCTCTATTGACCTGCAGACTTTTCTGCAGGGTCGACCCTGCATAGCAGCCTCTTCACGTCCCCGACCCCCCATAGTCTCCTTCTTCCATCCCCTAGCTTCTCGAGTTACTTCAGGTCTCCTGGACACCCGTTCCACAGCATCCGTGTATCCCTCAAACTCTCTCGTTTTCGTAACAGCCAATGAATAGCAGCCATAAAAAAAAAAATACATGTCTAATTTTTGGCCTGTTTTACAGCCAAACTCCACTGAAATCAATGGGCCCATTTTTAACAGCCATTAAAAACCTGTACACGATTTTTGGGGATTTAAATAATATCTCATCCACTTGTACACGAGGTAACACTGGATTTGCACAGGAGGGAGCAGGACCTGACGCTGGGAGCGTCAGGTCCTGGTGCCTCCAGTGTGGAGCAAGTGTTCCCTTGCATGCAAGTAGATAAGGGGATTTTTTTTTTTAAAGGACCAGGAGTTGGTGGGGGGAGGGGTTTTGAGGGGCCATTATATAAATGAGGGCATTATGTAAAGGGAGAAAAATAAATAAATTGGGGGACACACTATTGAGGCCATTTGATGTTTAGGGGCACTATATTTACTGAGGGTACTGCAGGGGTTGGGATTTAAAAAAAAAAAGCGAATTAAATTTAGCAGTTTTTAAAGGTTCATAGAAATGGATAGACGGACAGAAAATGGCCTTGAAAAACTGACAGTCTGTTTTTAACAGCAGTTTTTTCATTGATATGTGAATATAGCCTAAAACCACCAACAAATTTTAAGTCTTCCTGTTTCCAGCTACTAATCTGTCACTGATTTTTATTCTCTGGATTTTGCCGTGTGAACCTAGCCTGAAAGTGTGATGTCAACATGCAAAGGCATTCCTTTAGCTGTTGTAGTGCCACAAGCCCTGGAGGAGCAGGAGGATTGGAGTGGTAGTAGTTCTGGCTGCAATAATCATTCCAGTGGCATTCCTCCCACCATTGCTCCCTAGGGCCAGGGCAGTGATAGGAGGGCACATCCTTTCTTATCTCGGGACATACTCTGATGTTGGGTCTCTTGTCCGATGGTAGTTGTACCTTTGGTGTTGTGAATGTTGTATGGGTGCAAAGCAGGAGAAGTAGGTGCTGTGGCTGACGTATGGTGCTGGAGTTAGTAAACGTGCCAGCTGTAGAAAATAAACAAGTCTCTCTATGCAGAATGGGAGTTGTAGTACATCCATGGGTATCAAACACAATTCAAATTTTTTTTTCTCTTATCAGCCTTAAACATCCAATACTCATTGTCTCCAATGCTCAGCCATGGAGATTCTGGACCTTCTTGGTTTTTTCTTTCTCTAGAATAATGTAAGAGTAGTGATGGCTTGCCTCATGCAGATATCATAATCAAACAGGGTACTCCCTTGTGTTTTACACTTCTGGCTGACTTAGAGTCTCACTTTGACTCAGATACTCAGACTTCATATACAATTCAGCCATATAACATTTTGAACATTTG
Organism: Bufo bufo; assembly: GCF_905171765.1. Classification (NCBI taxonomy): domain Eukaryota; kingdom Metazoa; phylum Chordata; class Amphibia; order Anura; family Bufonidae; genus Bufo; species Bufo bufo. Next base: position 392,986,029 of record NC_053389.1, on the reverse strand, counting down.
TTGCTAGATGAGAAGGATACTACTCACGCATCAGAAGACCTCATGGTCCTTTCTTTCTTTATTTTTTTGACAATTAAAAAGTGTTGTATGGCTCTCCGGCCCACTTGTTCAGAGTTCGCCAAGTTGTAAACCACATATTCAAGCGTGACGTTTCGGGGGTCACGCCCCCTTACTCATGCGCATGAGTAAGGGGGCGTGACCCCCGAAACATCGCGCTTGAATATTTGGTTTACAACTCGGCGAACTCTGAACAAGTGGGCCTGAGAGCCATGCAACACTTTTTAAGTGTGAAAAATAAAGTAAAGAAAGGACCATAAGGTCTTCTGAAGCGTGAGTAGTATCCTTCTCATCTAACAACAAATGTTCAAAATGTTATATGGCTGAATTGTATATGGAGTTCATGCAGATATCCTCAGAGATAGTGGTTCTCTGGAACTCAAGTTTAGTACTCTGAAGAGCGAGCACATGTAGCTTCCCCTCACTGAAGTGAAGACAGGGAAAATCCAGCACCCAGAGTGGAGGAAATCAGTAAGTCCATCACGGATCCTCAGCCAGTCCAAGCCCAAAACAACAGTAGGAATTACAGGGACGGATCTAGCGGACTTGATAAAACATCAGCTTTACTGCAGTATTCACATTAAAAGCCGCATGAGGGGCCTGGATGTAAAACCCGGAATTCAAGAGGGGCCTGGATGTATTTCTGGAGCGTAATAATATTACAGGCTATAGCTACTAGAGAGGGGTAGTTGATCCAGGGAGTTATTCTGATTGCCTGATTGGAGTCGGGAAGGAATTTTTTATTCCCCTAAAGTGGGGAAAATTGGCTTCTACCTCAGAGTTTTTTTTTTGCCTTCCTCTGGATCAACTTCCAGGATAACAGGCCGAACTGGATGGACAAATGTCTTTTTTCGGCTTTATGTACTATGTTACATCATCGGAGCAGTCTTGATGTGTTTTGACCATGCAACGCTGTTAATCATAAACTGACAAACATCAGAAAACTGTGCACTAATAAGGGGAGGTTGCACCAATAAGAATAATTTATTTAAATTACCTAGTGGACGTCTCCTTAAAGATTCCCCTCAATTCCTCAGCTGACTCACTACTAACTGAGCTAGGGGCGGATCTAAGTCCCACACCTAACTTCCTGCAGTCAGGATTATTAACCTCAATTCATGCATATAAAACAATTCTGGTTCATCACAAGGCATTAACATATTAATCCTTAGAGGACTTTGTGATTTTCCGTTTTTGCATCTTCATTTTTCACTCCCCACATTCCCAGAGCCATAACTTTTTTATTTTTCCTTTCACCTAGCCTTATGAGGGCTTATTTTTGCTGGACAAGTTGTATTTTCTAATGGCACTATTCAATATTGGATATGATGTAGTGGGGAGCTGGAGAAAAAATTCCAAATGGGGTGGAATTGGAAAAAATGCTATTCTGTGGTAGGTCAGTACGATTACAACGATACCACACTTGTATAGTTTTTCCTGCGTTTAATATGGGGAAAAAATAAAAACCTTGAAAAAAATTTATTTGTTCTTTTCATCGTCATATTCTGACCCATAGAGCAGTATGAGTTCTCATTTTTTGCAGGACAATCTGTACATTTTAGTGATAAAAACACGAAACACAACCATGGGTGTCAGTAGCCAGGGAAGCATAGTAGAGAATATCTGTAAATTTATAGATCATCATTTAAAACCGATGGTGGAACTATTACCCTCATACATACGGGATACATCGGATTTACAGCAGAAACTACATGGAATATGTTTGGAAGACAACACCTTATTGGTAACATGTGACGTGGAGTCCTTGTACACCAGTATTAAACATTCGGACGGACTCCAGTCAGTAGAGTTCTTTCTTAGGGCCAATAATGTTAACCAGGAAACGGCTTCCTTTCTATTGCAACTACTCCAGTTTGTGTTGACCAGAAACTTTTTTACCTTTAATGGGTCCTTCTTCCTACAGCTCCAGGGGACAGCAATGGGGGCGGCTTGCGCGCCCTCATATGCCAACCTGTTCCTGGGGCTGTGGGAGAGGGACCTATTTATGTCAGATGGACACGTCGTCATGGACCGCACCATTTTTTGGGCGCGGTACATAGACGACGTCTTCCTCATCTGGCAGGGTACTCCAAAATGTCTACATGAGTTTTTTGGGATTCTCAACACAAACACACGCAATATTAGGCTTACATATATGTATAACAAGGATAAGATAGACTTTCTGGATGTGTCCATAAGTAGGACCAGTGATGGCCACTTCCAGACTGATGTGTATCGCAAGGAAACTGCAGTAAATGCTTATCTGTATGCATCTTCCTCACATCCTAGGAGCACCATTAATGCCATACCGATTGGGCAGTTTCTACGGATGCGCAGAATCTGCTCTACAGATGCAGCCTTCGAAACACAGGCTACGGACCTACGAGACCGTCTCCTGAAAAGGGGTAACAGCCACCGCTCCATAAAAAAAGCCTACCAAAGGGCAAAGAGACATCAACAGATGGACTTACTACAACCTAGAAAGGAAGAATCTGGAGATAATAACATCAGGTACGTGACCAAATACCACTCACGTTGGGAGGAAATGAGGAGATCTGTGAACAGACATTGGTCTGTCCTCTTGACTGATTCGGTCTTGAGTAAATTCGTTCCCCAAAGACCCTCCATCACAGCTCGTAGAGCGGATACTCTACGAGATATTCTGGTCAAAAGCTATCTCGAACCGGCAAATGTACCATTGTTTCCTGGTATTGGGAGACCAACCAATGGCTTTAAACCATGTGGGAAATGTGTTGCATGCCCGAACATGGAACGGTCATGTGATTTTGTGAATTCATCCGGTGAACGGACATTCCAAATCAGACACAATCTCACTTGTTCCAGCTCCAAGGTGGTCTACTATGCCTCATGCCCCATGTAAGAAAATTTATGTAGGGCTGACAACTCGCGAGCTGAAGGTTCGGGTACGCGAACACCTGAAAGATATTATTGCAGCAGCTGATACACAGGATAATATAGACCAAAAACCCATAGCTAGACACTTCAAGGAATATCATGCATGCAACCCCAGTCTGATCAAAGTAAAAGGGATTGACTGCATTAGACCCAATTTAAGAGCAGGCAATATCTCCAAAAAAATTGGCCCAGAAAGAAAGCCGGTGGATATGGACCCTTGGAACCTTGCGTCCAAGGGGCCTTAATGAGAATTTGGGTTTCTCGTCATTTCTTTGATCACCAGGACCATCGCTGTGGGGTATTCCTATACACCCTCTTTTAATGTTCTATTGTTCAATTTTAACATGTTTTTAATATGATCCCTCTGTTTCTCCAGCCCTAGGCCATGTATCAGTGAAGCTGCTATTTGGTGCCAGTTCATTCCATCTATAATTGTTCTGCGTGGTGGTGTCATAGAAGCATACCATCGGCTCTATGTTATCTTGGACTGTTTGAGGCTACACCGCTTCATTACATCTGTATATACACATCATGCTCTGTTTAATATTGCCTTTAGGAACTTTTTCATGATATATTTTTTATATACCGTATATTTATATATTTTTATGTATATATTCATATGTATATTGCTCCATCATATCCGTATATATGCATTGTGTTCTGTCTAATGCTGTCCTTATGAATTTTCATGACATGTTTTTTTAATATTTTTTATGCATATATTTTATATTATAACAGATTATGCACTACTGATATGGAATGACCCCTAATGTATTTTATAATGTTCTCCACTGACTCATATGGGTGTCGACACACTAGTTTAGTATACTAATGTATATATTGCAACTTACAAAGTATCACCACTTCCCCTCACATTAACCTTACTTATTTCTTGATTACTTTGCCCCCTATGAGCAACAACCATACAGGTTGGCACTTTTTCACCTTTTTGGCATTTTTAACACATATATTTGGTGTCCTCTCATCATGGTATTTTTTATAATGGACACCTCACTACTTTTTTACTCTTTTTTACCCTCTTTCCATCCCCCCATTTCTTCATATAGGTAGGTACACTTTCACCTTTTTGGCATTTTTAACACACATAATTTGTGTCCTCTTATTATGGTATTATTTACAATGGACACTGTATCACTGTCTTTTTCTCTTCCCCTTTTATATTTCACTAGGCATCATTTTACTTTATACCACCTTTCTGTGATTTACATATACTCTGTTGTAGATTTGCTCAGTGGAGTTCATGATCATTTGTTAATGAAATGGTATTGTTCATCTATGTGGTACCCGAGATACCTATGAAATGTTATCCATATAGGATCCGTGGAGGCCCTGACCTGCGGGACATATACTCAGCACCACATTATGTAGCGAGATATGATATATACACGTATTGTACACGGATTCATGTAGATGTTTGAGTTTGATCTGTATGATACTATGGGTATTTGAAAAATTGGTTTTTATATTGAATATGGGTATGACAAAGATAATATATGATGTATTTTATTGGATCGTTATGAACTATTGCATATTGTTTCTATATATCACAGTAATACCTGCAGCAAACAGCGGCTTCCTTTCAAAAGATGGTTTCTAATGATGTATACATGGTTTCTATATATGTCTGTGTTGGATTCCCCCGACTGACATGGTGGGCGCGGGCCTGCGGGGCCGCACTCTGTGTCCTGCCCCGGGACTTCTCTACGCCGGCTTGGTGTATCACGTGACTAAGTCATGTGGCCCGCCGCGTCATGGTGTGACGCCCATGGGCGGGACTACGGAGCTCTGGCCGCCGCGCTCGGTGCGCCCACAGATGTTCAGCTGGGTGGCAATCACTATCAGAATATGGATTGGCCAGGGGCTGTTTAAATAGTTATCCCCACAGTGATGGCGTTACCCCCTGACGAAGGTACGCCGAAACGCGCGTCTGAGTAACGCCATCCCAGGCATTCAGGTCGCTGCTATCCTTTGCTGAGTCCACATCACTTCCATCCTCATTCATGGCTTTTGTTATATAGGCAGGACATAGTTCTAGCGGGCTCATACAACTGCTTGTGCTTGCAGGTTTTTCTGTATGAAATACCCCCTGGATACTACCTGCCACATCCATATTATTCGGTAACTGCCGTGATGTTTCCATATTAGGACTCATGTTTATTAATTTCATGCTTATTATTGCTGATGTTATTTATGTCGACATTGTAATGCCGGGATGGTGTTTGTGCTTCCTATCCCCCTTGTTTTATGGCATTTTATTATCCATTGATTTCTGTAATTAATAAAGTATACTATTTTTCACTACTGGACGCCTATGAGCTTTAGTTCCTCTGTTTTTTCCTTACATTTTAGTGATACCATTTTGAAGTGGGTGTGACTTTGATCACTTTTTGTACATTTTTTGGGGGGAGGTGAAGGGACAAAAAAAAATTGCAAATTGACCATTTAAAAAAAAAAAAATCCGTTACGCTATTTACTATATGGGATAAATATTGTTGTATTTTAATAGTACAGGCATTTTTGGTCTATAATGCCTATAATGTTTTTTTTATTGTTTATTTTGCTTTTGGGGAAAGGGAGTGACTTGAAGTTTGACTATAACTGCCAATTATTAGATTGCCCATTATGTTCTATGATGGCTATATAGCCATCATAGAACACACCATTTACTATTTGCCAATACAGTGCTGTCACCTGCTGGCCTGTATTGGTATATTCCAGTGATAGTTATCGGAGCCTGCTTGAGGCTCTGGGCTATTACTGTAAGGGTCCATTCACACGTCTATATGTGTTTTGCGGATCCGCAAAACACGGACACCGGCAATGTGCGTTCCGCATTTTGCGGACCGCACATCAACGGCACTCTCATAGAAAATGCTTTTTCTTGTCTGCAATTTTGGACAAAAATAGGAAATGTTCTATTTTTTTGCGGACTGGAAGTGCGGATCCGCAAATGCAGATGCGGACAGTACATTCCGGCCCCATTGAAAATGAATGGGTCAGCACATGTTCCGCAAAATTGCAGAACAGATACGGACCCATTTTGCGGATGTGTGAATGGACCCTTAAGTAACAGCTTCCCCAATCTCAGCCGGGAAATGCTATCACGGCGCAGGAGCGCATGGCTCCCACGTCTGCACTGCTCATGGCATCTGAGGGGTTTAATGTATACAATCAGCCTTATAGGGAATGCAAGTAGTTACTAAAGCAGACATGACAGGAAAGGTGACAGGTCCTTTTTTATTATTATTATTATTATTAGGGATGAGCGAATCGACTTCGGATGAAACATCCGAAGTCGATTCGCATACTACTTTGTTTGAATACTGCATGGAGCGAGCGCTCCGTACAGTATTAGAATGTATTGGCTCAGAAGGGCTGAAGTTATTACTTTGCGAAGTCTATAATAACTTCATAAATTTATTTCTACTGTAAAAAAACATTTCCCGAACTCGGGTCCGGTCCGAGTTCTCGCACCGTACAGTATTCAAACGAAGTATTATGCAAGATTCGCTCATCCCTAATTATTATTATTATTTATTATGTCACCATGGAAATGAAATGTAAGCTGCAGGCCATCAGTGTAGCTACCATGGAAGAAGGCGGAAGCAGCTGCTACAGGAACCGAAATTTTAGAGCCCAAGGAGCTAGTCCTAGTACTGGTATTACTCACCGCTCCCTGGTCTTCTTCTCTGGGTGCCTGTGCTGCAGTAAGTCCTGGCAGTGCACAGTGTGCATAGGAGCGCACTATGACCTGACACTGTCCGATGTCATATCACAGTGTAGTGCGTGCCTAAACACAGTGCTGCATGAAGAGCAGAGACACACGCAGGAGGAGAAGAGGTCTGCCGAGGTCTGCATTAAGAGGATCGTGAATGGGGAGGGGATGGGAGGTGTTGGCTTCAGGGGAGTCTTAAGGGGATGGATGCATTCAAAAAATTTCTGTGGGGTCCAGTCAGTTCTACTTACACCACTGCTGCAGTAAGCATGTTATTGAGCAGGAGGAGCTGAGCAGATTGGGCTTTGAAGTTCAGGAGAAGGTCCTATCAGTGATTGACAGCCTTCCCTCTATGACTGTGCATACAGAGAGTCACTGTGAATCACTGATAGGACCGCCACCTTGACTTATACAGAACTTATATAGTTTTGTAGAAAAAGATTCTGTATATCAGACTGCTCAGCTCCTCCTGCTCCATAACCTGCAGCCTGTAGCCCAAATACCATGTTCATTGTGACAGGTTCCCTTTAAGCTTTACCCATCTGTGCTGCTAAGCCATGCCAGCCCCAGGAAATGCAGCAAAGGGGAATCGAGGCCACCCCCCGCCCCTAAACTCCTGGTGTACTCCCTGTTATCAGTGGCATCTCTAGCTTTAAAATTAGGGAGGGGGGGGGGGGGGGGCACACTAGGGGCCAGGACAAAGGTAGGGGGTGCAGCTATAACGATACATTTACACAAGTATGCTTATAAATGCTGCGATTCTTTACCCAATACCTAAAACCGCAACAGGGAAGAAAAGTCCTGCTGTCTGTGGTTTAAAAAAAAAACAACAATCACTCAGATTTTAACATGTCCTAGTTGCCTGGACATGCTGGAGTTACTCCAATTCCAGCATCTACTGGCTGTGTCAGAGGTAAGTCCCCTTCTCTTTGTCACATAGCATGACCCGATAGTATCACTATCGGCGAGCACCTGAAGTACTCAGTATTAAAAAATAATATTTAGTGCATTCCTATAAAAAATAACATAAAAAATAATGAATAAAACAATAACCTCCTACTGCAATTTTTTAAGAAAACAAAGAAACACAAGATACAAATTTTAGTTTTTGTTTTTACTACAACTCGTAGTAAACAAAATGAACAACAATTGTAGTAAATACTTATAGTGTATCTGTCCCTTAATCTATAGTGGTATACTGGCGACACTGTGTAGTAGAGCTTAACAAGCATATGCCAGGCATACCTTTGTTTGTAGGTTTGGATACTTCGCAATTTGATACTTTCCAAAAAAACAAAATATGTTTTATAACATCCCTGTGACCAGTGCCAGAGTGACCAGGGGTCTGCAGCGCCTCTCTCCGCTGACATCAAGCCACTCTGCCTGGTGATCGACACACAGGGCTGCCATGGGCAGTTTAAATGCCTCTGTCAGTATTTACAGCAGCATCTAAATGCTTAATAGCCAACAGCAAAGATTGCTCTGCTCCGGGTATTAACAACAGCCAGGTGCCGCTGGGTATGGAGAGGACTCAAGTCCCAAGCCTTCTCCATACTCTCTTAAGGGCCCCATGAAGTGTATTTACATCATGGGTCGTTAAGGGGTTAAGACAATATCTGTAACAAAAATAGAGGCAAAAAGGAAATAGTGGAAAATTGTGTGCAAATATTACTCCTAAATAACTGCAGTGTAAGGAATATCTTCAGTTTTATACATACCTTTGCAGTCTTCTCTTCTTTTCTGCAGGGGGGCATCAAGCTCTCATGGGCTCGCCACCCTGAAGCTGAGCCTCACCCACTGCCCTTTCACGATACAAGAGTTCGTCTCACAGGGTTTTATCTTGTGTGCTTTGGACCTTCAGCAATGATTAAAATAAGTAAAAAAAAATATATACATTTGAATAGCGTATCCCTGATTACAGTAGAAGAGCAGGGGTTCCTGTCAAAATGATAGGAGTTTCTGCACTTTAATGTTATTCTAAGTGCAAAAGGTGTGCCAACTCTAGCTGGGCCTGTGGCCATCTGTACTGCAGCATAGTATAACTGTCAGTATATTATGACAGTTCGCCTGTGAGATCCACTGGATTCCTGTTGCCATGGCAACCAGCCAGGTTCTGCCACCGATCTCGAGGTGCAGTGAGAATGCAGGATTAATGCATACGTCCAGTTGTGTGAACATTGCAGCTGCAAGGACATATGCATACGTCCTGAAGCGGGAAAGGGTTAAAGGGTTTTTCCCATATCATTAAGTTATATATATCCACAGTATATGGGATACCAAGCAGATAGGTGGGAGTCTGACTGCTGGAACCCCTGCCGATCGTAAGAATGTAGACATGCATAGGGAATGGATGGAGTGGTGGACACGCAGGTGCAGTCGGCACCATTCAATCCAGGCACAATTAGGTCCCATTCTCAGGATTGGTGGGGGCCCCAGTGGTCAGACCCCCATCTGCTGCTTTAGCCTATAGAGCAGTGGTCTCCAAACTGTGGAGCTCCAGATATTGCAAAACTACAACTCCCAGCATGCCTGGACAGCCAACAGGAGTTGTAGTTTTGCAATATCTGGAGCTCCACAAGTCCACAGTTTGGAGACCACTGCTATAAAGAAAAAGGCAGCAGCTTTAGTGTCTCTAAACCCTGTTCCCCACACACTATGACAGTCCACCAGCTGCACTATGCACTGCAGGAGCCAGCAACAGTTCTGATGACATAGTAAGTCATTTAACTGGATCTTCTTACTGTCACTGCTGCTGGCTCCTGCACTTACAGTCACTGCTGCTGGCTCCTGAACTTACTGTCACTGCTGCTGGCTCCTGCACTTACTGTCACTGCTGCTGGCTGCTGCTGCTCACTTATTCCAAGCAGGCAGGCTGCCTCACTCACTGGCTGTCCTCTCCTTCTGGGCCTCTGACTAGCAGGCAGCCGTCTATTTCACACTTCTCTCCCTCTCTCTCTAGTTCTTAGCCCCGGCTAGGTCTCCTTCTATTCCCCTCAGCGGCGGTGCAAAAGCCGGTCCCGCCTTCACTTCTTTCTCCCACACTGTCCTGCGGCGGCCGGCCCGGCACTGATTGAGGAGGAGGCACCCTGGCGCTGCGCACCACATGATGCACAGTCCGACGTCACAGCGCTCAGCTGGTGAGTTTCCCTGCCCTGCGCCCGCTACACAGCCATCGCGGACAGGCAGGCCAGGCAACGATTATATGTCCACACACACTACCAGGGGCGGACTGGGAACTTTAAGTGGCCCTGGAAAAGAAACCTAAAAGTGGCCCCAAGTTGTAGGCGGGTCCAGTGACAGGAGGCGGGGCATTACAAGTAGACGGGACCAACAGAAGTAGGTGGGGCCAGCAATAGCATGGTGCAGCACAAAATACCTCCCTAGCAAATCCAAATATCACAGTGCAGCACAAAATACTACCCTTTCCCCATACTGAGGGCAGTGATACGGCTGAATTCAGGAAAGCGCCCGCAGCTGCTGGCCAAGTGTAAGTACCTGAAGCTCCTAGCATTAAGTAATGCTGAGAGCATCAGATCATTATGATCTGTGGATGGCACTGTTATGGAGGATCTATGGATGGCTCTGTTATGGGGGGATCTGTGGATGGCACTGTTATGGTGGGATCTGTGGATGACACTGTTATGGTGGGATCTGTGGATGACACTGTTATGGAGAGGGATCTGTGGATGACACTTATGGGTGGATCTGTGGATGGCATTGTTATGGGGGGGAATCTGTGGATGACACTGTTATGGAGGGGGATCTGTGGATGACACTGTTATGGGGGGATCTGTGGATGACACTTATGCGCCGCCTAGTGGGAGGAGCAGGCGCGCTGCCTGCACTGCCTGTTAGTTGTTACCGAGCGCTGATTTGAAGTTAAAGTTAAAGGGAACCTGTCACCTGAAAAACGCATATTAAACCGACCACAGTACCTTACAGTATCCCCCAGTGTGTTGCTAATCATATTTTTCTTTGCTCTTTGCGTTTCTTCATACTTGTTAAAAACGTTGTTTTAATGTCGGTTGGCGCTGTCTCCGAGTCAGGCTTGAAGTCAAGGGGGCAGCAGCCTCCTTGCTTCAAGTAAAGCTAAGCCCGCCCCTTACCCCTCCTCTACAATTAGATGGACATGCTGCCGGGATCGCGCTCTTCTAAGGCATGCGCGGTACGCTGCCTGTTACAGCGCGATCCTCACTCACCCGCCTACATTTTGCTCCGGACAGTCTGATTGTGCGCGCGCCCGGCCGTCACGCTGTAACAGGCAGCGTACCGCGCATGCGCTAGAAGAGCGCGATCCCGGCAGCATGTCCATCTAATTGTAGAGGAGGGGTAAGGGGCGGGCTTAGCTTTACTTGAAGCAAGGAGGCCGCTGCCCCCTTGACTTCAAGCCTGACTCGGAGACAGCGCCAACCGACATTAAAACAACGTTTTTAATAGGTATGAAGAAACGCAAAGAGCAAAGAAAAATATGATTAGCAACACACTGGGGGATACTGTAAGGTACTGTGGTCGGTTTAATATGCGTTTTTCAGGTGACAGGTTCCCTTTAAAGTTACTGCAGGTCAGGATACGGATTACAGTTTAGAAGAAATGTACACTCCTGTGAGTGGTCCATTCCGGCCCTGCACACCACCAGGAATTAAAATAAATGGGGGCACATTTCAGTTGGGGGGGCACAGCGTGATGTAGGGGGGCCGTGGCCCCCTCTGGCCCCCCCATTCAGGGCTCTCATAAGCGGTCAAAAACGGATCAGTTTTGCCCTAATGCATTCTGAATGGAAAAGGATCCGCTCAGAATGCATCAGTTCGCATCAGTTCAGTCTCCATTCCGCTTGGAGACGGACACCAAAACGCTGCTTGCAGATGCGTGTCCGTCTGATGAAACTGCGCCAAACGGATCCATCCTGGCACACAATACAAGTCAATGGGGACGGATCCGTTTTCACTGACACAATATGGCACAATAGAAAACGGATCCGTCCTCCATTGACTTTCAATGGTGTTCAAGATGCAAGATGGATCCGTTTTGGCTATGTTACAGATAATACAAACGGATCCGATCTGAACAGATGCAGATGTTTGTATTATCTGAACGGATCCGTCTGTGCAGATCCATGATGGATCTGCACCAAACGTGAGTGTGAAAGTAGCCTTACAAAAAGAAGGGGGAAAGGGAGGGGGAAACTACAACCTATATTAAAATTCTAGAACACCACCTAACCACAGTGTGAGTCGGATCAAGATGGCGTATGAAGCCGCATGGCGCGGTAACGCTCAAATGTGGATAGGGTCGCTAGAAAGTCCACTGCTGGTGCGTTACTAGAGGCTGCACCACTAGGTCAGCCGGCCGTGTTGGATTGACTCAGCCAGAAGTATGCACCGTGGTGCGGACAAGGTGCTCTGCTCCAAAACCAGCTGGGTGTGCCCTGGACTAAAATTAATGTGCTAATCCATTGATAAACATCTGCCCGTATACGCCGACCTCAATGAGAACCATCTGTTCAGTGGTGAACCAGATGTCTGAGTGCCGGCCCTACAAGCACGAATCAAGTGACACTAGTCTTAGCCGGATAGAGCAAAAAGGGCTTGATCGCAACTGCTCATCAACTGCAGAGGGCTGGGATGCCACAGACCTCAACTGCAGTGTGGGCGCAATACAAGTTACATGCGTGAAACATGAGTTTGTCCCCACTCATCGCTCAACGCGTTTCGCCATGTGTGGCTCGTCAGGAGCATAGAGATGTGGGTATGAGACAAACAACAAAGTAAGCTGCTAACCTCCGTAACAGAGGCTGCAGCTGTCAGCACAGAGTGGCCGTACGCGGCCGCTCGGACGCGTGCTATATAAGGAGAGAACTCCTCCCCTCCTCTGAGTCACGCCTCTAGGGCGGCCAATGGGAAAACAGGAGGCGCGGCACCGCCGCATCAGCCATCCTGCCCCATCAACCCGCCCCCTCTGTAAGACGAACTCAGATGAATGTCAAAACATTCGTATGCTGAATATAGAGGTGATACAAACGGCGACTGTACATTAAACGGCAGTATGGTATTGCAGGAACCAGGGTGAGGATTATATGATGGTATATGGTCCAGTGTGTTAATGACAGTATAGATTGCAATTAAGATGACGCGGCAGGGACAAGAAGGCGCCCTGTCACATCTCCCATTGCGGGTGGTGCTAATGGCGACTTGGCGAATATTCACAAGAACCCCTTAGTGCCTACAGAGGATCGGGTGTCTAGTATTAAGTGGCAGCCAGGTAAAAAAAGAGAACATGCCACAATTTGTGGGTACAACCCTTCTAATCCATGACAAAAGCTAGAGGGAGCAGCAAATCTAGTGGCCAATTGACAACAGATAAAAGAGCTACGTTCATTTAGTCCATATTATTGGAGTACAGGGATCAAAGAGAATCATGAGCGGTCATGCCCTAATATTCCACCCGTTGCACTCCATATGGTAGTTTAGAAATCATATGTGCAGGGATTCAGAGAAAACAGACAAAGGAGTTGTACTCATTCAATCCCTGGGGTTGGAGTGCATGCAAGCGGAAGATTCACTGTGTCTCTTTTTGTAATAGTCGCCTATCAAAGTCGCCTACTCTTGGGGATCTTCTCACCACCTCGACAGCCTGAAATTTTATCACATCCGCATCACCACCATGTAAAGTGGATATGTGTCTCACATTAGGAGTATCGGCACCTTTGCGGATGTCATTAAGATGTTCTGCGACTCTTCTGCGGAATTCCCTAGTAGTTTTGCCCACATACTGTTTTCCACAGGTACAAGTGGCCAAATATACCAACCCTCTCGTCTTACAGTTGACAAAGGATCTGATGGTGAATGTCCACTCAGTGACACTACAATTAAATGTAGCGCCTAACTGAATGGCAGGACACGCCACGCACCCTCCACATCGGAAGGTCCCTTTGAGGTTGGTACTCAACCAAGTGGTTGTGGTAGAGGCCTGAAAGAAGCTGTGGACCAGACGATCTCTCAAATTGCGTCCACGTCTATACGTTATAGACGTGTCCGATATCGGGGTCCGATTTTAAAATCCCCCAGTAGGTCGTCAGTAACTCTCTTACTGTATTGTGTGCTTCATCATAAGTGGCCACAATGAGCAATTGTTCTGATTCCGATGGGCCTGACTTAGGAGTGAGCAGGGTATCCCGATTTAAGGCCAGCGAGTGTTGGTAGGCCTTGGCTAACACATGTTGCGGGTATCACCCTGCTTCTAAATCTGGTCTGTAGATCACTAGATGCAGTTCTAAAATCAGACATGCTGGAACAATTGCGCCTTACCCGAAGGTATTGACCTTTAGGAATTCTCTTCTTCAGGGGCAACGGATGGCAACTGTCCCACCTAAGGAGACTATTTGTGGCAGTCTCCTTGCGAAATAGCCGTGTACCAATGTTGCCATTCGTGTCCCTGAAGATAGTCAGATCAAGGAACGTAATTTGTGATTCCTGGATCTCAGATGTAAAGAAAAGTCCAATCATGTTGTTATTCAGGTCTGTAACAAAGCTATTAAAATCATCAACACTTCCTGACCACAAAATCAGCACATTATCGATGTAACGTAACCACAAATTAATGTGGTCAGCCCATCTCTGGTTGTTGTCAGCGAATACAACTTCCCGTTCCCACCAGCCCAGGTAGAGATTAGCGAAGGTGGGGGCACATGGGCTCCCCATCGCCACTCCCCTGAGCTGGTGGTACATACGGTGATCAAAAATAAAAAAGTTGTGTTCAAGAATGAATTTCATCAGTTCGAGAACAAATTCGTTATGCTGCCAACAATGGATGCCACGTTGGTTTAAAAATGAGGCCACAACTCCACACCCCTTTTCGTGAGGTATGGAGCTGTAAAAGGGCCTCCACATCCAAACTGGCCAGCATGACGTTCTCACCAATATGGATCCCCTCCAATTTCTTGATCACATCCATAGAATCACGTACATACGAGGATAGGGCCACCGCAAACGGTCGTAGAATCCTATCCACGTATGTACTGATCGGATGTGTCAGGCTCCCAGTCCCCGAGACGATAGGACGTCCCTTTAATGGTTAAAGTCCCTTGTGTACCTTGGGCAATCCGTAAAAACAAGGGATCTGGGGATGTTTGGGGAACAAAAAATCTAACTCCGTCCGACTGATCAGATCATGATCCTGTGCTACATCCAAAAGACCCTTCAATTTTTTCCTGAATATTTCAATTGGATTTGACTCTAGCACCCGATAACATGAGTCGTCACTAAGAATGCTGAGGCACATGGCCTTATACTGTTCGCAATTCATTACAACAATATTACCTCCCTTGTCAGATGGTTTAATGACAAGGGAGTTATCACGCTCCAGAGAGAGTAATGCGTCAATTTCTCTCTTGTGGAGGTTAGATTCAGTCCCTCTGAACGTGTCAAGCATTCTTAGTTGGTCAGTCACAACATTTAAGAAAATGTCGGGGGGTGTGCCATCACTCAAGGGTGGGTTTTTGGTGGAGGACAATTTAAGGTCCGTAAATGGACCCTCTCCAGGATCCCTTTCCCCTTCTTCCATAAGGGATACCAACAGTTGGATGTCTGGCAGGTCATGGATTTCAATTCCCAATTCATTGCATTGTTGTTGATTGTGTGTTGCAAAGAATTTTTTCCATTTTAGTCTCCTTACGAATAGGGTCAAATCCTTTACCCACTCGAAGGAGCTAAAGGAACAGGTGGGAACAAATGATAAGCCCTTACTGAGTAGTTCCAACTCTACTTCCGTAAGGTTCCTATCAGATAGATTAATGATTTGTAACTTATCCCTTGACTCGCCTTTCACTGTAGAGTCCACAGTCTGAAAACCAGTTGCCCCCATCCTTTGATGGCGTGCTATTGTTTTTTTCTGTTTCTCAGGCTGTATGATCTCGTAGTTTGGTTCCCTAAAAAACCCCCCCGTGAACGGGGGCTCCTACCCCTTCCGCCTCTCCCTCTAGGTCCTCTATTGGAAGGCTGAAAAATGGGGTTGTCACGAACCGGCAGGACAGGTAGTGAATCCTCTAGACCAGAGAGGCGATGGCGCGGGTAGTACTAGAGGACCGGTTCTAAGCAGTTACTGGTCTTCACCAGAGCCCGCCGCGGCGGTAGCTACCAGGTCGTGTCCCCTAGTAACAACTCAACCTCTCTGGCAGCTGATAAGGCGTGGTACACAGGGAGAAGGTAAGAGCGTAGTCGGACGTAGCAGCGGTCAGGGCAGGCGGCAAAGGTTCAAAGGCGAGTGGACGGTAGCAACGGGTACGGCAAGGTAAGGCAAACTAACATCGTAGGGAACGCTTTCTCTGAGGCACAAGGCACAAAGATCCGGTAGAAAGCTGTGGGAGGAGAAGGTATAAATGAGCAGTGCACAGGTGCAGCCTAATTAAGTCAGCACTGCCTCTCACAACCTTAACCCTAAATAACCCCTTTGGACCAGGCACCAATCACTGGTGCACTGGTCCTTTGAATCTAAGAGTCCCGGCGCGCGCGCGCCCTAGAGAGCGAGGACGCACACGCCGAGACGCTGGAGTGCTGCCTGGGGGCATACGCTGTGAGCGCTCCGAGGCCAGCAGGGGACCCGGAGCGCTCAGTGTAACAGTACCCCCCCCTTTGGTCTCCCTCCCTTTTTGGTACCGAAGAACTTGCGGATGAGACTGCGGTCCAGGATGTTCTCCTCCGGATCCCATGACCTCTCCTCAGGACCTCCCAGTCGACCAAAAAAAATCTTTTCCCCCGGAAGATCTTGGTCGCCAAGATCTCCTTGACAGAGAATATATCGGAGGTACCGGCGACAGGGGTGGGAGAAACAAGCTTGGGAGAAAAACGGTTAAAGACAGCAGGTTTAAGAAGGGAGACATGGAAGGAGTTATGGATTCGGAGGGAGGGAGGAAGATGGAGCTGATAAGAAACTTGATTGATACGACTCTTGATTTTATAGGGTCCCAAGAAACGAGGGCCCAACTTGTAACTTGGGACCCTAAATCGGATGTACCTAGAGGAGAGCTACACCTTGTCACCCGGACGTCAGCTTGAACCTTCATACGGGCGGAAGTTCTGAGGAGAGCAGCGTGGGTTTCTCGCCAGATGGAGGAAAAATCCTGTACAAGACTGTCAACGGCAGGTACAGAAGAAGGAGTGGGAGACTGCGGCAGAGGTGGAAGAGGATGACAGCCAAAAACTACAAGGAAAGGAGACTTGTTAGAGGCAGAGGATTGTTTGTAGTTGTAGGAGAACTCCGCCCAGGGAAGTTGATCAACCTAGTCGTCATGGCGTGAGGATACAAAGTGACGCAGATAGTCACCCAAAATCTGGTTCACCCGTTCTACTTGGCCGTTAGACTGAGGATGGTACGAAGAAGAAAAGTCCAATTTGATCCCGAGCTGAGCACATAGAGCCCTCCAGAATTTGGAGACGAATTGTACCCCACGATCCGAGACAATATGTTTGGGAAGGCCATGGAGACGGAAGATGTGTTGGAAAAATTGTTTGGCCAACATGGGTGCAGAGGGTAGACCGGGCAGGGGTACAAAGTGAGCCATCTTGGAGAAGCGATCCACCACGACCCAAATAACGGACTTGCCATGGGAGGAGGGAAGATCTGTAATAAAGTCCATGGCGATGTGAGACCAGGGAACTTCAGGAACAGGTAGAGGCAAGAGGAGACCCGCTGGTTTCTGGCGAGGCGATTTATCCCGGGCGCAAATCGTACAGGCCTGGACGAAGTCCGAGACATCTTTCTCCAGAGAAGACCACCAGTACCTTTGGGAGATTAGTTGGAGAGACTTTAGCACCCCTGGATGACCGGCAAAAGGGGAGGCGTGGCCCCACTTGAGAATTCGCAGCCGCTGACGTGGAGGTACGTAGGATTTGCCAGGAGGAAGAAGGCGCAGGTCCACGGGAGCGACTGTAATAAGGTGTTCTGGAGGGATAATATATCGAGGTGTTAACTCGTCGCCCACCACATCAGAGGCGCGAGACAGAGCATCTGCCCTAATGTTCTTACAAGCCGGACGGAAATGGATTTTAAAGTTAAAGCGGGCGAAGAACAGAGACCAACGAGCCTGACGGGGATTTAATCTCTGAGCAGACTGGAGATAAGCCAGGTTCTTGTGGTCCGTGAAGATGTACACAGGATGTGTGGTGCCCTCGAGTAAATGTCTCCATTCCTCCAGTGCCAATTTAATAGCCAGCAGTTCCCTGTCCCCAATGGAGTAATTTCTCTCTGCGGAAGAGAATGTTTTAGAAAAGAAGCCACAAGTTGAAGTCTTGCCCCGGCAAGACTTCTGGGTGAGGACAGCTCCGGCTCCCACCGAGGAGGCATCCACTTCAAGAGAGAAGGGCTTGGTGGAATCTGGTCTAGAGAGAACGGGTGCAGAGGCAAAGGCGGATTTCAGGGACTGGAAGGCTTCCTCGGCTTGGGAAGGCCAGGATTTGGGGTTAGCTCCTTTTCTAGTGAGGGCCACGATAGGAGCTACCAGAGTGGAATAGTGAGCGATAAATTGCCTGTAGTAATTCGCAAAGCCCAGAAATCTTTGTATGGCTCGGAGACCAGAGGGACGTGGCCAATCCAGAACCGCCGAGAGTTTGGCTGGGTCCATTTGAAGTCCTTGGGCTGAGATAATGTATCCCAGGAAAGGCAGGGAGGTCCGTTCAAAAAGACATTTTTCAAGTTTAGCGTACAGACGATTTCTCCTAAGACGAGTAAGAACTTGTTGCACATGGACCCGGTGTTGATCCAAATTGGAGGAAAAGATGAGGATATCATCCAGGTATACGACCACGCAGGTGTAAAGTAAGTCCCTGAAAATATCATTGACGAATTCCTGGAAGACAGCAGGTGCGTTGCAGAGGCCGAAGGGCATCACCAAATACTCGAAATGGCCATCCCTTGTGTTAAAGGCGGTCTTCCATTCGTCTCCCTCACGGATACGGATCAGATTATAGGCCCCTCGAAGGTCCAATTTAGTGAAGATCTTAGCCCCTCGGAGACGATCAAATAGCCCAGAGATTAGAGGCAGAGGGTAACGGTTCTTGATGGTAATTTTCTTAAGACCTCTGTAGTCAATGCAGGGGCGGAGCGAGCCGTCTTTTTTAGTCACGAAGAAAAAACCGGCCCCAGCAGGAGAAGAAGATTTTCTTATGAATCCTCTCTGTAGGTTCTCACGTATATAGTCGGACATGGCAAGAGTCTCAGGAGGTGAGAGAGGATAAATTCTGCCCTGAGGTGGAGTAGAACCGAGTATCAGGTCGATCGGGCAATCATAGGATCGGTGAGGAGGAAGAACCTCAGCTTGTTTCTTGCAGAAGACATCCGTGAAGGAATGGTATGGCTTGGGCAGCCCAGAAGGCAGAGAAACTTGCGGGTTCTGTTTGACCAGAGCAGGCTTGAGACAGCGGTCCGAACAGGAGGAGCCCCAACGCAGGATCTCACCGGTGGACCAATTCAGGACAGGGCTAGGACGTTGAAGCCACAGCAGACCCAGGAGGAGTTCGGAGGAACAGAAGGGAAGGACAAAGAACTCTAAAGTCTCGGTATGAAATATTCCGATGTCCATCTGCAGAGGCTGGGTACGGAACTGCACGGTGGCTGAGAGTCTCTAACCATTAACAGTAGACATAAAAAACGGCTTGGGTAGATGGATTACTGGAATACGGTACTTGTCAACCAAGGAGGCGTGAATGAAGTTGCCAGCTGAACCGGAATCCAAGAAGGCGGCTGCGGAGAAAGAGGACTTGGAAGAGATGATCAACTGCACGGGTATGATGAGACGTGGAGAGGAAGAATCCACACCTAGCAACGCCTCTCCCACGCTTACTAGGTGCGAGCGTTTCCCGAACGCGGTGGACGGAGAGGACAATCTCTAAGGAAGTGCTCGGTACTGGCACAGTACAGACACAGGTTCTCGTTTCTGCGGCGGCTTCGTTCTTGCGGAGTCAAGCGTGACCGATCCACCTGCATGGCTTCCATGGCGGAAAACCCAGTAGCGGGTTGAGGTGGATGCGGAAAAACGGGAGCCAGACGAGGAAAGCGTCTAGGACGAGCTTTTTCCTTTTCAAGGAGGAGTTCCTCTTGTCTTTCGGCGAAACGTTTGTCTATCCTAATGGCCAGCAAGATAAGGTCACTAAGAGTGGAAGGAAGCTCACGTGCAGCCAGAACGTCCTTTACTTCACTGTTAAGTCCTTTCTTGAAGGTGGCGCAAAGGGCTTCATTGTTCCAGTTCAGCTCAGAGGCCAGGGTGCGGAACTGAATGGCATAGTCACCCACGGAAGAACCTCCTTGGGTCAAATTTAGTAAGGCAGTCTCTGCGGAGGTAACCCGGGCAGGCTCCTCAAAAACATTCCGGAACTCTAGGCAGAAGCTCTGGACGGAAGCGGTGGCAGGATCTGCGCGGTCCCATAGTGGTGTAGCCCAGGCCAGGGCCTTCCCGGACAGTAAACTGAGTATAAAGGCTACCTTGGCTCGCTCAGAAGGAAACTGGTCGGACAGAAGCTCGAGGTGGAGAGAGCACTGCGACAAGAACCCACGGCACTGCTTAGGATCTCCGTCATATTTGTCTGGTAAGGACAAACGGATTCTGGAACCGGTGGTAACTGCAGGCAGAGGTGATGCAGCAGGAGCAGACGGAGGAGCTGGCTGTTGCAGAG
Source organism: Bufo bufo (assembly GCF_905171765.1). Classification (NCBI taxonomy): domain Eukaryota; kingdom Metazoa; phylum Chordata; class Amphibia; order Anura; family Bufonidae; genus Bufo; species Bufo bufo. Next base: position 392,965,659 of record NC_053389.1, on the reverse strand, counting down.
AAGGCAGGAGCTGCTGCAACATAGCGGTCAACTGGGCCAGCTGTTGACCCTGCTGGGCCACAATGGTGGTGAGGTCCTCCAGGCTTGGCAGGGGAACATCAGCGGGATTCATGGCCGGATCTTACTGTCCCGAACCGGCAGGACAGGTAGTGAATCCTCTGGACCAGAGAGGCGATGGCGCGGGTAGTACTAGAGGACCGGTTCTAAGCAGTTACTGGTCTTCACCAGAGCCCGCCGCAAGGCGGGGTGGATTTGCCGCGGCGGTAACTACCAGGTCGTGTCCCCTAGTAACAACTCGACCTCTCTGGCAGCTGATAAGGCGTGGTACACAGGGAGAAGGTAAGAGCGTAGTCGGACGTAGCAGCGGTCAGGGCAGGCGGCAAAGGTTTAAAGGCGAGTGGACGGTAGCAACGGGTACGGCAAGGTAAGGCAAACTAACATCGTAGGGAACGCTTTCTCTGAGGCACAAGGCACAAAGATCCGGCAGAAAGCTGTGGGAGGAGAAGGTATAAATGGGCAGTGCACAGGTGCAGTCTAATTAAGTCAGCACTGCCTCTCACAACCTTAACCCTAAATAACCCCTTTGGACCAGGCACCAATCACTGGTGCACTGGTCCTTTGAATCTAAGAGTCCCGGCGCGCGCGCGCCCTAGAGAGCGAGGACGCACACGCCGAGACGCTGGAGTGCTGCCTGGGGGCATACGCTGTGAGCGCTCCGAGGCCAGCAGGGGACCCGGAGCGCTCAGCGTAACAGGGGTATTGGCTATTCGGGTAGGGAGTGCCCTCTGTTTCAGTTTCACCCTCTGAAGATAAGGGTTCTGTCTCAACCTCGAGGGTCCTAGCGGTTTTGGTCGCAAACTCAAGGATGCGCCCTTCTTTAAAATCCGCTTTGTCCCTCAAAAATTTAGAGTGTTTACACTCTTTTAACTGAGCTGAAATATTCAGGAAAAAATTGAAGGGTCTTTTGGATGTAGCACAGGATCATGATCTGATCAGTCGGACGGAGTTAGATTTTTTGTTCCCCAAACATCCCCAGATCCCTTGTTTTTACGGATTGCCCAAGGTACACAAGGGGCTTTCACCATTAAAGGGACGTCCTATCGTCTCGGGGACTGGGAGCCTGACACATCCGATCAGTACATACGTGGATAGGATTCTACGACCGTTTGCGGTGGCCCTATCCTCGTATGTACGTGATTCTATGGATGTGATCAAGAAATTGGAGGGGATCCATATTGGTGAGAACGTCATGCTGGCCAGTTTGGATGTGGAGGCCCTTTACAGCTCCATACCTCACGAAAAGGGGTGTGGAGTTGTGGCCTCATTTTTAAACCAACGTGGCATCCATTGTTGGCAGCATAACGAATTTGTTCTCGAACTGATGAAATTCATTCTTGAACACAACTTTTTTATTTTTGATCACCGTATGTACCACCAGCTCAGGGGAGTGGCGATGGGGAGCCCATGTGCCCCCACCTTCGCTAATCTCTACCTGGGCTGGTGGGAAAGGGAAGTTGTATTCGCTGAGAACAACCAGAGATGGGCTGACCACATTAATTTGTGGTTACGTTAAATCGATGATGTGCTGATTTTGTGGTCAGGAAGTGTTGATGATTTTAATAGCTTTGTTACAGACCTGAATAACAACACAATTGGACTTTTCTTTACATCTGAGATCCAGGAATCACAAATTACGTTCCTTGATCTGACTATCTTCAGGGACACGAATGGCAACATTGGTACACGGCTATTTCGCAAGGAGACTGCCACAAATAGTCTCCTTAGGTGGGACAGTTGCCATCCGTTGCCCCTGAAGAAGGGAATTCCTAAAGGTCAATACCTTCGGGTAAGGCGCAATTGTTCCAGCATGTCTGATTTTAGAACTGCATCTAGTGATCTACAGACCAGATTTAGAAGCAGGAGGTACCCGCAACATGTGTTAGCCAAGGCTTACCAACACTCGCTGGCCTTAAATCGGGATACCCTGCTCACTCCTAAGTCAGGCCCATCGGAATCAGAACAATTGCGCATTGTGGCCACTTATGATGAAGCACACAATACAGTAAGAGAGTTACTGACGACCTACTGGGGGATTTTAAAATCGGACCCCGATATCGGACACATGGTAGGCGATATACCTCTTATAACGTATAGACGTGGACGCAATTTGAGAGATCGTCTGGTCCACAGCTTCTTTCAGGCCCCTACCACAACCACTTGGTTGAGTACCAACCTCAAAGGGACCTTCCGATGTGGAGGGTGCGTGGCGTGTCCTGCCATTCAGTTAGGTGCTACATTTAATTGTAGTGTCACTGAGCGGACATTCACCATCAGATCCTTTGTCAACTGTAAGACGAGAGGGTTGGTATATTTGGCCACTTGTACTTGTGGAAAACAGTATGTGGGCAAAACTACTAGGGAATTCCGCAGAAGAGTCGCAGAACATCTTAATGACATCCGCAAAGGTGCCGATACTCCTATTGCGAGACACATATCCACTTTACATGGTGGTGATGCGGATGTGATAAAATTTCAGGCTGTCGAGGTGGTGAGAAGATCCCCAAGAGTAGGCGACTTTGATAGGCGACTATTACAAAAAGAGACACAGTGGATCTTCCGCTTGCATGCACTCCAACCCCAGGGATTGAATGAGTACAACTCCTTTGTCTGTTTTCTCTGAATCCCTGCATATATGATTTCTAAACTACCATATGGAGTGCAACGGGTGGAATATTAGGGCATGACCGCTCATGATTCTCTTTGATCCCTGTACTCCAATAATATGGACTAAATGAACGTAGCTCTTTTATCTGTTGTCAATTGGCCACTAGATTTGCTGCTCCCTCTAGCTTTTGTCATGGATTAGAAGGGTTGTACCCACAAATTGTGGCATGTTCTCTTTTTTTACCTGGCTGCCACTTTATACTGGACACCCGATCCTCTGTAGGCACTAAGGGGTTCTTGTGAATATTCGCCAAGTCGCCATAAGCACCACCCGCAATGGGAGATGTGACAGGGCGCCTTCTTGTCCCTGCCGCGTCATCTTAATTGCAATCTATACTGTCATTAACACACTGGACCATATACCATCATATAATCCTCACCCTGGTTCCTGCAATACCATACTGCCGTTTAATGTACAGTCGCCGTTTGTATCACCTCTATATTCAGCATACGAATGTTTTGACATTCATCTGAGTTCGTCTTACAGAGGGGGCGGGTTGATGGGGCGGGATGGCTGATGCGGCGGTGCCGCGCCTCCTGTTTTCCCATTGGCCGCCCTAGAGGCGTGACTCAGAGGAGGGGAGGAGTTCTCTCCTTATATAGCGCGCGTCCGAGCGGCTGCGTACGGCCACTCTGTGCTGACAGCTGCAGCCTCTGTTACGGAGGTTAGCAGCTTACTTTGTTGTTTGTCTCATACCCACATCTCTATGCTCCTGACGCGCCACACATGGCGAAACGCGTTGAGCGATGAGTGGGGACAAACTCATGTTTCACGCATGTAACTTGTATTGCGCCCACACTGCAGTTGAGGTCTGTGGCATCCCAGCCCTCTGCAGTTGATGAGCAGTTGCGATCAAGCCCTTTTTGCTCTATCCAGCTAAGACTAGTGTCCCTTGATTCGTGCTTGTAGGGCCGGCACTCAGACATCTGGTTCACCACTGAACAGATGGTTCTCATTGAGGTCGGCGTATACGGGCAGATGTTTATCAATGGATTAGCACATTAATTTTAGTCCAGGGCACACCCAGCTGGTTTTGGAGCAGAGCACCTTGTCCGCACCACGGTGCATACTTCTGGCTGAGTCAATCCAACACGGCCGGCTGACCTAGTGGTGCAGCCTCTAGTAACGCACCAGCAGTGGACTTTCTAGCGACCCTATCCACATTTGAGCGTTACCACGCCATGCGGCTTCATGCGCCATCTTGATCCGACTCTCTAGAATTTTAATATAGGTTGTAGTTTCCCACTCCCTTTCCCCCTTCTTTTTGTGAAATAATAAAGTATTAGTTTTACCTAATTTTTATAGCGTTCCCTACGACAGTGATATAATTTTGATGGTGGAACGTATACCTAATACCAGATATTTGTCAGTGATTTGTGAAAGTAGCCTTAGGCTCCATTCACACGTCCGCAAGTGGGTCCGCATCCGTTCTGCAATTTTGCGGAACGGGTGCGGACCCATTCATTTTCTATGGGGACGGAATGGATGCGGACAGCACACAGTGTGCTGTCCGCATCCGCATTTGCGGAGCGCGGCCCCGATCTTCGGGTCCGCAGCTCCACAAAAGATAGAACATGTCCTATTCTTGTCTGCAGCCTGCGGACAAGAATAGGCATTTCTATAGGGGTGCCGGGCGGGTGTGTTGCGGGTCCACAACACACCACGGACGTGTGAATGGAGCCTTAGGCCCCCTGCACACAACCGTTTTTTTTCCCTGTTTACTGCCCGTTTTTTTGCGTTCCGTATACGGTCCGTATAGGGAACCATTCATTTCAATGGTTCCGCCCAAAAAACGGAATGTACTCCGTATGCATTCCATTTCAGTATTTCCGTTTTTCCGTTCCGTTTAAGGGTACTTTAACATTAGCGTTTTTCTTTTCCGGCATAGAGTTCCGTCACAGGGGCTCTATACCGGAAAAGAACTGATCAAGCAATATCCCCATGCATTCTGAATGGAGAGTAATCCGTTCAGGATGCATGAGGATGTCTTCAGTTCAGTCATTTTGACTGATCAGGCAAAAGAGAAAACCGTAGCATGCTACAGTTTTATCTCCGGCGAAAAAAACTGAAGACTTGCCTGAATGCCGGATCCGGCAATTTTTTCCATAGGAATGTATTAGTGCCGGAATGCCGGATCCGTCCTTCCAGTCTGCGCATGCGCAGACCTTTAAAAATGAGAAAAAAATAAATACCGGATCCGTTTTGCCTGATGACACCGGTAAAACGGACCTGGTATTGCAATGTATTTTTCAGGCATACAGTTTGTCTGATCAGGCAGACAGTTCAGGCAACGGAACTGCCTGCCGGAATCAAACAACGCAAGTGTGAAAGTAGCCTAAGGCTCCATTCACATGTCCGCAAATGGGTCCGCATTTGTTCCGCAATTTTGCGTAACGGGTGCGGACCCATTCATTTTCTATGGGGACGGAATGGATGCAGACAGCACACAGTGTGCTGTCAGCATCCACATTTGCGGAGCGCGGGCCCGGTCTTCAGGTCCGCAGCTCCGCAAAAGATAGAACATGTCCTATTCTTGTCCGCAGCTTGCGGACAAGAATAGGCATTTCTATAGGGGTGCCGGGCGGGTGTGTTGCGGATCCGCAATTTGGGTCCGCAACACACCACGGACGTGTGAATGGAGCCTAAAGATAGAACATGTCCTATTATTGCCCGCAAATCACGTTCCGTGGCTCCATTCAAGTCAATGAGTCCGCAAAAAAACGGAACACATACGGAAATGCATCCGTATGTCTTCCGTTTCCGTTCCGTTTTTTGCGGAACCATCTATTGAAAATGTTATGCCCAGTCCAATTTTATCTATGTAATTACTGTATACTGTATATGCCATACGGAAAAACAGAACAGAAACGGAAACAAAAAACGGAACAACGGATCCGAGAAAAACGGACCGCAAAACACTGAAAAAGCCATACTGTCGTGTGCAGGAGGCCTTATACTTTTTCTTCCAATATGTTTCTCCGCAGGCTTTGTCTAAGAAAACACCAAAAACTGCATGTGTGAATTCAGCCGAAGGGCATTTTCCGATTTAGTGTTGTGATGCAGCACTACTAAACAAAAGAAAAATAGAAAACCGCTGTTACCATACATTATTTTTACTGTTGTTTTGTAGATATTTTTTTTAAATGTAAAAGCAGTAACTGTTGCTTTGTGGATCTGTATAGTGGTTTCATGTGAGCACTACATATTTTACTATGTTATGGCATAGTTTTTTCACCACCATATAACGGTATTATTTTGGCACAGTAAGATTATGCTTTACTAGGCTTTTCAGTGTTTGGCCTCATGCACACGACCGTTGTTCTAGTCTGCATCCGAGCCGCAATTTTTGCGGCTCGGGTGCGGACCCATTCACTTCAATGGGGCCGCAAAAGCTGCGGACAGCACTCTGTGTGCTGTCCGCATACGTTACTCCGTTCCGTGGCCCCGCAAAAAAAATATAACATGTCCTATTCTTGTCCGTTTTGCGGACAAGAATAGGCATTTCTACAATGGGCCGTCTATTCCGTTCCGCAAATTGCTAAAGGCACATGGGCGGCTTCCGTGTTTTGCGGATCCGCAATTTGCGGACCCCAAAAAACCGAATGGTCGTGTGCATGTAGCCTTTCCCAAAGAAAAGATGGAAAAGCCGTATCCTTTCACTATTTGTTTCCTCTGGAAAAACAAACAAACAAAAAGAAAAAAAAATAATGTGTGAAGCCAGCATAAAGTTACACACTGGAAAATCTTAGCACAGACATTTGACAAAAAAACCCACTTCTTTTTGGGTAGGGTCATTTTATGCAGATTTACAGTTACATTGTTAAACATAGTTACATCATTATAAATAAAAATTTCATTAAAAAAAATGATACAACCAAAATGTAGATTCACGGACATTCTCTACAGCAAGCCAAATAGGTCATCATTCCAGATTCATACATAATAAGAGCCCTAGTAGTTTGGTATTTTTCTAGTTTTCCCATGACGCAAACCTCATCCAAGGCTGAAGGGGTTAATTGTACCACTGTGAGAAGAACAGAGACAGAACTGAAAATAGCTCATCCAGGCCTAAATAATTTTTCTGCAGAATGTGTGTTAGTGAGCCAAGAGGTTGGAGTAAAGCAGGCCGTGGGAACAAGGTTACAGTATATGCAGTTACATTCCATTGGGGTTGACCATTGTTGAGGCAATCTAATAGTTTCTATGGAAAATGCTGTGATTTATACCATATATGCCCATGTTCCCTCCACCCATTCCCTTATTTAGATACATTTATCAGCAATTAAATGTAAAATGCAATTAGCAGTTTTTTTTGTTTTTTTAACATAAAACAGGTAACCAAATCCAGTGAACACCCATATCAGAAGAAGAATATGGATGAGGTTAGCCATGACTCCTTGTTTCGCCTGCCAACTGTATGTTAAAGAGTATTCTGATTAGATTAAGTTATCTTTATCCACAGGGCAGGGGATAACTATTAGATTGATGGGGGTCCTGCTGCTGGGGCCCCCACCAATCACAATAACAAGGGCCCCATTCACCCTGCAGCCTCCCTGAAAAGAACAGAGCGACAGGTCAGGCATGCGTGTGGCTGCTCCATTAATTTCTGTGAGAATTCTGGAGATAGCCCCTTTCAAATTATAGCAGTAGAGCTGTCTCCTGGCATCCTTGGCAAATAATGGTCTACCAGACATAACATGGACAAATAGGTCTGCCAGTGAACCTTTCCATGCTGGGTAATATGGAGGGAGCCAGTGTGGGGGACCCTTCCCTAAGAAGTCTATATGTCCTAACTGGGCACATAGAGCTTTTCTTCATGAGACCACCCATCTAAAAACTTGAAAACTGGAGTTAAACTATAGAATATGCCCAGTGATCGTCTACGAGCCAAACACAGTTCGGATTACTTAAAAGGAACCTATCACATTAAATATTGTGTTTGAGATGCATTTAAAGAGGACCTGTCCCGTCTCCTGACATGCCTGTTTTAATGTTTTATGCATTCCCCATGTAATAACAATTCTGGAGCATCTATTCTTATGGCTCTATGGTGTTCCATTCCTCTATTATTTCTATCAGAAGTTATGAATAGTTGCTAGCAGTCTGCAGTAAAGGTACAGAGGGAAGGTAACCAGTTGGGGGTGTGCACCTGTACAGTCTGGCAATGGCAGCACTGATTGGATAGAGCGAGTCTGCGCAGGTATACACCCCCAACTGGTTATCAGCCCTCTGTACCGTTACTGCAGACTGCTAGCAATTCATTCATAACTTCTAGTAGAAATAATAAAGGAATGGAACAACATAGAGCCATAAGAATAGATGCTCCAGGATTGTTATTACATGGGGCATGCATGAAGCTATTAAAACAGGCATGTCAGGAGACGGGACAGGTCCTCTTTAAAGAGCAGGAGGAGCAGATTGATGTATAGTTTTGTGGGAAAGATTCAGTATAACTTATTTCGTACATATAAATTCCTGTTTATTCAGAACTTTGAAGTCAAAGAGGTGGTGCAATCATTGATTGACAGCTATATCTGTATACACAGTCATAGAGGGTAGGCTTTCAGTCACTAATAGGACCTCCTCTTTTACACCAAAGCCCAGAATGAGTAGGAATTTAAGTGAATGAAAAACAAATTATACTGAATCTTTTCCCACAAAACTATTCATCAATCTGCTTGGCTCCTTCTGCTCTATAGCATGCTGCCTGCAGATGCCTGTGAAGATGTCCACACTATTGTCAATTATGACAAGGCTACAAGGCTATAGACACCTTTGGGAGCAAATTTTTTTTTTATCATTGCATTCTACTAATTTTGTGCTAAAAGGTTTTTTCAATTGGCCTTTATCAAAAACTTTCAACAGTTTTTGTTTCCATCAGAGAGCTGCTTTGACAGCTCAGACTGTAACACTTATCTGTACTTTTCTAATAATGCAAACCCTAATTTAAGTCATATGTTTATTAGTTTGATACGAATTTACCTATAATGAGTGTTTATGAGCTGAAAGTACAGATAATAGCTACAGATCAAGCCATCAGGGCAGCTGTCTGACAGATTCTCTGAGAAGGTGGAAGTAACAGTCTGCAGATGCACTAAAACTCGTAGAGGAAAAACTGTTGATAAAGATAATTTGGCAAAAAATTATTTTAGCCCTAAATAAGTATGATGCAATGATAAAAAAAAAATTGCCCCAAAGGTGTCAATAACCTTTTAAAGACAATACGAGTTCAAGATATTTATAGTGAAATACATCTATAGTACATGCGGAAATATTTATCTTTCAGTTTCTGAATCAAAAAGAAACCTTCTTTCTTACTGGTTTTTCCTGTTTCATATGCATTGTCACAGAGCAAGGTGGGGTATAGGCTCATGTTCATGGGCTTGGAAGTGCCATGGAAGGCATCAATAGTCAGATACATGTGCAGTGAGCCCCAGAGGAGCTGGTGCAGCGGACAGGAGTGGTAGTTGCCGTGATGAGATGTTGTGTCATGGTGTACTCCCTCAGACAGTTGCTCCCTGGGGATAAGTGCAGTGGAAAAGTGGTTTAAAGAATCAGGCCAGAAGTAAAAGTATAAAGCGCAGTGACGTCATCAAAGGTCCTTTAGCCAGGTCCAGAAGAAAGTAGAAAGAAAATCTTCTACGCAATCAAGTGGATGGGGTGAGTTAAATTAGTTTATCATTTTTAACCCCTCAATGGACATTTTACTTTGCATTCTGTATTCAGAATGCTATTATTTTCCCTTATAACCATGTTATAAGGGAAAATAATAAAATCTACACAACACCGATCCCAAATCCGAACTTCTGTGAAGAAGTCCAGGTTCGGGTCTGGGTACCAAACCTGACGATTTTTCTCACGCATGTGCAAAACGCATTAAAACGCTTTGCACTTGCGCAGAAAAATCGCGCATTTCCCAAAATGCACCCGTACCTTGTTTGGCCCTCAAACGCGACGCCCGTGTGAAAGAGGCCTAAGGCCTCTTTCACACGGGCATCATGTTTTTGGCTCGGATAAGATGCGGGTGCGTTGCGGGAAAATGCGCGATTTTTCCACGCGAGTGCAAAACATTTTAATGCGTTTTGCACGCGCGTGAGAAAAATCGGCATGTTTGGTACCCAAACCCGAACTTTTACACAGAAGTTCGGGTTTGGGTTAGGTGTTGTGTAGATTGTATTATTTTCCCTTATAACATGGTTATAAGGGAAAATAATAGCATTCTTAATACAGAATGCATAGTACAATAGGGCTGGAGGGGTTAAACAAAAATAAAAAATAATTTAACTCACCTTAATCCACTTGTTCGCGCAGCCCGGCTTCTCTTCTACCTTCATCTGTGAGGAAAAGGACCTGTGATGATGTCACTGCACTCATCACATGGTCCAGCACCATGGTGATGGATCATGTGATAGACCATGTGATGAGCGTGAAAATCACCGCTCATCTGCACAGCCCCATAGAAGTGAATGGGTCCGGATTCAGTGCGGGTGCAATGCGTTCACCTCACGCATCGCACCCGCGCGGAAATCTCGCCCGTTTTAAAGAGGCCTAACAGTCTCTCTTTACTGTAAGGCCTCATGCACACGGCCTTTAGGCGGCCGTGGCCGTATCGCGGCCCGCAAACGGCGGGTCAGCAATCCGCGGCCGCGTGCACCACGCGTCACGGATGCGGACCGATTCCCTTGAATGGGTCCGCAATTCCGGAGATGCGGAACGGAACACCGGAAGCACTACGGAGTGCTTCCGTGGTGTTTCTTTGCGTTGTTCCGCACCGCAAATAAATATAACATGTCATATTATTTTCCGGTGTGGATGTTGCCTGTGCATTGCGGACCGCAATTGTGGTTCCCAATGCACGGAATGGCCGCACAACGGCCGTGTGCATGAGGCCTAAAGCTGTGGTTTTGCTGGTCACTCTGTAGCTTCTATGATGGAAGCAATCTCGGTTTTAGGAATCTCTCTGGAGTGGTGGTCTCACAGGAGAACTGGATCAGGTCCCTTGATTAAGGAGTTTAAGCACATGCTTGTTTCCACTTCTCTGCCTGGACTCAAACTTTCCCTCCTGGCAGGAAGTAGGACCAGTCCATTCCTACCAAGACAGGAGGAACAGGGTGGTTAACTCTGTTCCTGCCAACCATACCTCTTATGCTGTATGGTGTGCTGGGCATAACATAGCATTATACATAACATAACAAGCATTTGCAGATACCCCCAGATCTGGGGTACTGCACATGTGAGAGAGATGCTTTATATGATGGAGAAAAGATCTTTACCAGTTTCACCTTCATGTGATTATATAGAATGCCAAAAATGCATCGGTGTCCATGTGAAATATAAACCAATAAGCCCCTCCAATCTGATTGCACCTCCTCTTCATGATAAACTATGGTGGCTCAGTGCTTAGCACTTGCACAGCTAGAGCCCTGAGTTCTAATAAAATCATGGACTACCGGGGATATTTATCAAACTGGTATAAAAGAAAACCGACTTAGTTGCCCATAGCAACCAATCAGATTTCACCTTCCATTTTCAAAAGGCACTCTGAAAAATAAAAGGGGGAATCTGATTGGTTGCTATGGGCACACTCCAAAAACACACTCATAGGTTAATTACTGTATCTTTCCATGTAATTGTCCCTTGTAAATTTGTTTGAAGTAAGAAATGTAGATTGTGAGCCCCATTGGGGACAGGGATTCATGTGAATGGTGCCTGTCTCTTTGTACTGCACAATATTTTGGGGCTATATAGTAAGTAAGAAATGTATAAATAAGTAACTAACATATTTGGGGACTGGATTATTGCTGATCGAAATGAACGTTCGTTCGATGTTCCCAATAATTGTCCATATAAATGTGCCATTGGTCAGCTCACAAATGAGCAGTTTATGCTTTTTTCACGGGGATGTGTGCCGACATATCAAAGTATGAGGGCATGAATGACCGTAGTAATGATTGTTCGGCCTTCATGCACTTTATCGGCCAGTGTAAAAGGACCTAGACTTTAAAATCTGAGTATTTTCTGCAGATAAAGGGGTTGAGCAGGGGTTTTATATTGATGACCTATCCTTTGGATAGGCAGCTCCCCATGTGAGCGCTGCCTCCTCTTCACGTCGTCTACTGTGGAGCAGTGGCGTAGTAAAATTAAAAGTACTCAATCCATTTACGTGAATGGAGTGGCTACTTGTAATTACACTGCACTTCTGACATGACAGGCAGTGTAATGAAGAGGAGGAAGTAGCACTCTCATGGATGTCTGCCTCCTTCTCAAACAGCTGATTGGTGGGGGTGCCGGGGGTCTGACCCCCACTGATCAGATATTGATGACCTATCCTGCGGATAGGTCATCAATAAAAAAACCTGCTTAACCCCTTTAGCTCTAATATATACACATGTTCCAAACGCTAACATATATATAGTTGTTTGTTAGTGAACAGAAATCTACAAATGTAAACTGCTTGAGCAGACCCCATAGAGTAGAATTCAGATAACACAGTCAGGATTATGTATATAGTTTTATTGAAATGACCGAGTCAATCAAGAAACCGCAAAACATGGACACTATTCCTTAGAACATCATTGAAAAAAAAAGACAAAAAACATTGAAAACTTATGCAAAAAGGCACACAGTTGTATTAATGCAATTTCAACCTTCCTCTCTGTCAACCATTTTCTTGCTTGATTAACACTGACACAAATACTTTCAGCAAGTCCCACCTACGTCCAGGGGTTAGGAGAATTAATTCTGTTATGTCTTAGCAGCAGCTTAATCAACACCAATATACTTTAATATCACAAAGCCCAAAGGACTCTGTCGTCATGACATGGAATGCCAGCAAGAATGTGGCTTTGCCTTCTACGGGCTAATTAAGGAGGAATGCTGTTATGAAGACTTTCCAACTGTTCCTCGTGAAATTTAATCTGTTCATCCAGGTCTTTTTGCTCAATCAAGAACGAGGTCTTCAGACGCACAAAATGTTTGTATTCCTCCAGCTGAGTCTCACTTAGGTATTTGGCTAGGATCCCTGTAACCACCTGTTCTCTGCGGTCCAGGTTCTCCTTTAAATCTTTGGCATCCTCTCTCTGCCTGGACAGGAGGTTGTGACGTTCCTTCAGTGATTGCTGAAAAGTACAACAGGTATAAATGGTTAAGTGAACCAAAAATTCAAACAGTTCTGGTCCCTAAGACAATATCTTAAATGGGGTTGTTCATTTTGAAAACCCATTTTCTTTCACTCTCTTGAAGTCAATAGAGTCAGGCCCTCTCTTCAAGATCATCATCTCTTGGCCAAAGAGGAGAGCGTCTGAATGTCCATGGATGAATTATACAAAACAAACCATTCATTTGTTACGATATTTGCCTGATTGCCAGAGGAGAAGAAAGCTGTATGTACATGTATCAATCATGTCCTCTGTATTAGCAATCACTACATCAATCGCTGGCTCCCATAGAGAATCATTGTTTTTGGGCAGCAGATCGCTGTTTACAAAGGACAATCTGCTATCCAGAAATTATGATTTCTGGTGCCAGCTGTAAGACATGATTAACTGCTGGACGAGCATTAGTTCATTCATTGGGCGATTGCTGACACCTTTACACAGACAATTATCAGGTACAGTAGTGTGGCAGTTTTTTTCTAGGAAAAACGATAAACGGCGCACAATAGGGTAATAACGTCAGACATAAATGTATTAAAAACCTCCAAAATTGAAGGCTCACCTTGCTAGGTTGTGCAAAAGATAGGCACAACACTAGTGTACGCTTGTTGGGGGGGTGATAAACACCCAATGGTCGGGCAGCCAGGGATACGAACACTTCCACACGGGGATGCCTGGGGTCCCCAGGAAGGTAAATGGATCCAAAGGATGAAGAGGATGATCCCGCGGCGCAAAGAACCAGCCTTAGTTAGGTTCTAACACCCAGAAATGCGTTGTACCATCTGCTACAAAGAATAAATCTGTCTCCTGTTTGACAACTAAGGCTGGTTATTTGCGCCGCGGGATCATCCTCTTCATCCTTTGAATTATCAGGTACAAGCATTTCTACAAATGCTTATCCCTGATAGTTGGTCTGATTATTGGTCCATGTAAAAAGACCTTCACGCTGGAGGATCTTTCCTGTCCTGCATTACACAGACAACAAATTGATATGCACTGTGTAATGCTTCATTCCCCCTGTGTGGGTGCTGCAGGAAATTAAACAATTACAGCCAAGATTTAAATGGATATCAGCTGATCACCGGGGCCCCAAAAGGGGAACACTTTGTGATTAGTTTACAGTCAAGGGACCATTCTGACAAGCAGGGATTGTCTGAAGCAGAGAATGCTTAAGAGGAATGTGTCATCAGAAAATGACCTATTATTTAAATCGCATTTGTTTGTTAAATATTTTTTAGAATTTTTGGTGAGTTTTTTTTATTTCTCCATGTTACTATATATATTTTATTTAAAAAAATGTATATAATCCTGCAATGTTCCCACTAGGTCTAAAATTAGGTTAGGATTTCCTGTTCAGTACAGGTAACTTTTCAGTAGTTAATATTATCACCACCACAGGCAAAATTACAATGACAGGTAACACTTCTGTACAGATAACACACGATCCACCATTTATTTATTTTTCTTTTAATTCAGAGGGAAAAAAAACAGCAGTCTAGTTTGAAGTTGTTTGGATGCAGAACCTGTACAAGCAGACCAAAAATGTTAGTTTGTGAGCGTTCGTATGCGGGATTGCAAGTGTGTGTTTGTATTAGGTGGGTGATTTAAGATTAAAGGGAACCTGTCACCAAAAAAACGCTTACTAAGCTGTTAATAGTACCTTATAGTGCTGCATAGTAGTTTCCTAATGCACTTTTTCATCGTTTAGCCGCATCTAGCCTCCTTGAGAAATCGATGTTTTATTCAGCCGCTGCCCCCTGCTTCAAGTCAGGTTTGAAGTCAAGGGGGCAGCAGCCTAGGCGTCTCCAATGCTGCTCTCCCCGCCTCCCGCCGCCTTTATTGACAAGCCGGATCTCAGTGCCGGGACCGCGCTCCCAGCCCGCATGCGCAGTAAAGGGCTGCTGTAGCGCAATCCCGGCTCCGGCTCGTACACTCAGCCGGCTTCAGTTTCGCTACTGCGCATTCGCCTGGCATCTTCTGTAACTGCGCTAGTATGTAAGGCTGGCGGGCGCATGTGCAGTAGCGAAACTGAAGCCAGCTGAGTGTACGAGCCGGAGCCGGGATCATGCTACAGCAGCCCTTTACTGCGCATGCAGGCTGGGAGCGCGGTCCCGGCACTGAGATCCGGCTTGTCAATAAAGGCGGCAGGAGGCGGGGAGAGCAGCATAGGAGACGCCTGAAAAAGTGCATTAGGAAACTACTATGCAGCACTATAAGGTACTATTAACAGCTTAGTAAGCGTTTTTTTGGTGACAGGTTCCCTTTAAGTGACTTTAGATTCAGGGACTTTAGGAATAGACTACATTAAGTCAGTTGTTTTTCACTGCATTTAGAGATGAGCGAATTTCAGGTTATGAAATTTGTTTGCGCTTCGTTTACTGGTAAAAGGTGAATTGCGCTATGGATTCCGTTACCACGGACCATAACGCAATTCTATGATGGAATGCATTCCGTTATTTATTCCGTCATAATAGAAGTCTATGGGTTGCAATACAGATCTGTCCCGTTTCCGTTATAATAACGGAGTCCATGACGCAATTCACCTTTTACCAGTAAATGAAGCGTGAATTATTGTAACTTTTTTTCTATTGCTCTTGTGTATTCCCCATTAGTATGAGTTCCATTATTGACAGTGCAGTCCAGTGCACATCTTGTCAAATGTATGTGCAGTCCTGGAACAGCCGTTTGAGGGAACATATCTTTGTTCAAAATGTGAGCAAATTGATCGTTTGGAATCGCACATTATGTATCTAAGGGCTCATGCACAGGGACCGTATGTCTTGGAGGGCATACGGTTGTGAGCGGGCCATATGTCCGGGATCGGCATACATCGTGCGCACAGGAGCGTCGAGCTGCCCGCGGGACTATTGTCCTGCACTCATATGATCTTATGAGTACGGGACAATAGCCCGGCGGGTGTTCCAATGCGCACAGCATCATAGTAATCTATGATGCTGTGCGCTCACGTGCGCACGATGTATGCCGCTCTGGGACATATGGCCCGCTCACGGACCGTATGTCTCGGAGGGCATACGGTCGTGTGCATGAGCCCTAAAAGAGAGAATTTTGACACTGAGAAGTGTTGGTAATTTGGAATTTGGGGTAGAAGCAGCGAAGGGTGGTAGTATGGATAATCAAGAAAGTGAGGTAGGTAGCTGGATTACATTTAAAAAGCAGGGTAGAGGGAAGAGTTCTGATCTGACACACCCCAAATAGTATACAAGGTTGGCAGATGAGGGGGATGTCAGGTCAGGGATAGCACTGCTGCAGCCAGACACTTCCTCTGCTAGTCAGGGGAATGTCGGCTCGAGTAAGCAGGAGAGCAGGGAAGGCCAAACAAGTGCTGGTAGTGGAAGACTCCATTATTAGCTATACAGATAGGATGATATGCCATAAAAACCAGTATTTTTCGAACGGTGTGTTGTCATCCTGGTGCTCGAGTTCGACATATCAGGTTGATAGATTACTGGGAGGGGCTGGCGAAGACTAAGCATTCATGGTCGACATTGGAAACAATGATAAAGTTATTAGTAGGTGGAGGGTCCTTAAAAATGATTTTAGGGATTAAAGTCACAAGCTCAGGGCAAGGACCTCAAAAGGTAGTGTTTTCTAACATACTACCTGTACCACGAGCCACGCAAGAAAGGCAGCGGGAGGTTAACAAGGGGCTCAAGAACTGGTGTAGGAAGGAGGGGCTTGGGTTCCTGGAGAACTGGGCCGACTTCTCTGTTAGCTACAGACTCTATCATAGGGATGGGCTGCACCTCAATGTGGAAGGGGCAGCTGTGTTGGGGGAGAAGATGACTAGAAGGTTGGAGGAGTGTTTAAACTAGGGACTGGAGGATAGGGTAATTACATTATAGGAGGGGAAGATAGAGACCTGGGGTGAGGTAATGAAAATGGGGGAGGAATGGAAGGGATTAGAACAGCTCATAAGGAAAGGTGTAGGGTAAAAAATGTATATAAACCTCTCAGCTATATGCAGGGGTGGGATTCAAATTTCTAATAACAAGTTCCCTACTCAACGGTGGACATGGGTCGTTACGACTCGTTTACATATACATACACCATATATATGCAACACTCATACACAAAAATACACCATATATAAGCTACACACACATACCACCCAACTTTTAAAAAGCCTAAGGAGCTAAACTATGCAATGGAAGCACTCAACTCCAGCTGCTGCCGGCAGAGCTCTGGATTGGGATTCAGCCATTAACACGGTTCTCCGATCCGGCTGTAATTTTAACAACCGTATCTAGATAACCTGAGGGAATCGGCTGAATCCCATTAGAGATGTCCCGAACTATCCGCCGGCGAATAGTTCCCGGCGAACATCGCTTGTTCGTGTTCGCCGCGGCGGGCGAACATATGCGATGTTCGGTCCGCCCCCTATTCGTCATCATTGTGTAAACTTTGACCCTGTACCTCACAGTCAGCAGACACATTCCAGCCAATCAGCATCATACCCTCCCTCCCAGACCCTCCCACCTCCTGGACAGCATCCATTTTGTATTCATTCAGAAGCTGCAGTGTCACAAATTTCACTAAGTTGCAATCGCAATGCGATTAATACAGGTTATATTAATCACATAGCGAATTCCACTTAGAGCTGGGTTCCTAATGGTTGTTGTATTGCTAGAATATAATGAAGATTGAGAATATAGTGCTATAGTCGTTATATTTGTCAATTCTAGCAATAAAACCATTAGGAACTCTTAGATCTAAGTTGTAATCGCAATGCGATTAATACAGGTTATATTAATCGCATTGCGAATTCAACTTAGAGCTGGGTTCCTAATGACCCTGTACCTCACAGTCAGCAGACACATTCCAGCCAATCAGCATCATACCCTCCCTCCCAGACCCTCCCACCTCCTGGACAGCATCCATTTTAGATTCATTCGGAAGCTGCATTCTTAGTGAGAGGAGGGACAGTGTAGCTGCTGCTGATTTAATAGGGAAATCGATAGCTAGGCCAGTATATTCAGTGTCCACTCCAGTCCTGAAAGACTCATCTGATCTCTGCTGTAAGGACAGCACCCCAAAAAGCCCTTTTTAGGGCTAGAACATCAGTCTGCTTTTTTTTTCCCCCCCTGTGTAATCTAATTGCAGTTGCCTGCCTGCCAGCGTGTGTGTCAGGCTCACAGCATATACTGTGCCCACTTGCCCAGTGCCACCACTCATATCTGGTGTCACAGTAGCTTGCATTAAAAAAAAATAAAAAATTTGACTGTAATATAATAGCAGTCAGTTGCCGGCACGAGCGTGTGTTTCAGGCCCTGCAAGTGCATAGTGTCACCAGCGCAACTCATATCTGGTGTCACATTCGATTCCATTTAAATAAATACAACGATTTTGACTGTGAATAAATAGCAGTCAGTTGCACACATGTGTTTGAATGTTTAAGGCCCAGCTGCAAGCGCATAGTGTCACTTCAGCGCAACTCATATCTGGTGTCACAGTAGCTTGCACGCATAGTACAACTTAGGCCTCATGCACACGACAGTTGTGTGCATCCGTGGCCGTTGTTCCGTTTTCCGTGATTTTCTGCGGACCCATTGACTTTCACTGAGTCCGTTGAAAACTCGGAAAATGCACCGTTGTTCATCCGCGGCCGTGGTCCGTGTTTCCTGTCCGTCAAAAAAATATGACCTGTCCTATTTTTTTGACGGACAACGGTTCACGGACCCATTCAAGTCAATGGGTCCGTGAAAAAACACGGATGCACACAGGATTGGCATCTGCGTCAGTAATCCGTGGCCGTAGGCTACTTTCACACAGACGGATCGTGAAAACTCATATCCGACAGTATATTCTAACACAGAGGCGTTCCCATAGTGATGGGGACGCTTCAAGTTAGAATATCCTACGAACTGTGTACATGACTGCCCCCTGCTGCCTGGCAGCACCCGATCTCTTACAGGGGGCTGTGATCTGAGGGGTTAATTGTGCGTATCATAGCCCCCTGTAAGAGATCAGGTGCTGCCAGGCAGGAGGGGGCACACCCCCCTCCCTCCCCTGTATTACTGTCCATTCATTGGTGGCCAGTGGGCCCCCCTCCCTCCCCCTCTTAATTAAAATTCCCCCCCTCCCCCCCATCATTGGTGGCAGCGGAGAGTTCCGATCGGAATCCCAGTTTAATCGCTGGGACTCCGATCGGTAACCATGGCAACCAGGACGCTACTGCAGTCCTGGTTGCCATGGTTACTTAGCAATTTTTAGAAGCATTATGCTTACCTGCGATGTCTGTGACCGGCCGGGCGCTCCTCCTACTGGTAAGTGACAGGTCTGCGCTATAAGCAATGCGCTGCACAGACCTTTCACTTACCAGTAGGAGGAGCGCCCGGCCGGTCACAGACAGCGAAGGTAAGTATAATGCTTCTAAAATTGCTAAGTAACCATGGCAACCAGGACTGCAGTAGCATCCTGGTTGCCATGGTTACTGATCGGAGTCCCAGCGATTAAACTGGGACTCCGATCGGAACTCTCCGCTGCCACCAATGATGGGGGGAATTTTAATTAGGAGGGGGAGGCCCACTGGCCACCAATGAATGTACAGTAATACAGGGGAGGGAGGGGGGGCCCACTAGCCACCAATTCATTTAAAACTGGGGAGGGAGGGGGGTGTGCCCCCTCCTGCCTGGCAGCACCTGATCTCTTACAGGGGGCTATGATACGCACAATTAACCCCTCAGGTCCGGCACCTGAGGAGTTAATTGTGCAGGTCACAGCCCCCTGTAAGAGATCGGGTGCTGCCAGGCAGCAGGGGGCAGTCATGTACACAGTTCGTAGGATATTCTAACTTGAAGCGTCCCCATCACTATGGGAACGCCTCTGTTAGAATATACTGTCGGATCTGAGTTTCACGATCTAACTCAAATCCGATGGTATATTCTAACATAGAGGCGTTCCCATGGTGATGGGGACGCTTCAAGTTAAAATATACCATCGGATTGGAGAAAACTCCGATCCGATTGTATAATAGGGACTCCTGACTTTACATTGAAAGTCAATGGGGGACGGATCCGTTTGCAATTGCACCATATTGTGTCAACGTCAAACGGATCCGTCCCCATTGACTTGCATTGTAAGTCAGGACGGATCCGTTTGGCTCCGCACGGCCATGGGCGGACACCAAAACGAATTTTTTTTCATGTCCGTGGATCCTCCAAAAATCAAAAAAGACCCACGGACGAAAAAAACGGTCACGGATCATGGAACAACGGAAATCCGTTTTGCGGACCGCAAAAAAAACCGTCCGTGTGCATGAGGCCTTAACGAATCAAAAAAAAAATGACAGGCAGAGGCAGGCCACCCCGCAGGGGCCATCGGGGTGCTGTGATTCCCTTTGGCCCTAGAATAATTCCCAGTGTTCAGAGGCCACGTACCCTGAACTCGAAAAGTTCTGAGGACATAGTTGACTGGCTAACACAGGACACCTAATCTTCTACAGCTTCGGCTCGGAACCTTGACGCATCATCCTCCTCCAGCTCAGCTTCGGGCACCTCTCATGTTACCACTCGCCCGCCTGCTGCCACCACCAACACTAGCACCACAGCTGCTTCACTTGATCTGTCAGAGGAGTTATTTACACATCAGTTGGAAGAAATGAGTGATGTGCAACCATTATTGCCACAGGATGTAGATAACAGGGATATGTCTCAGTCAGGCAGCATTACACACATGGACGTACGATGTGATGATGATGATGTTGTACCCGCTGCTGCTTCGTTTGCTGAGTTGTCAGATACAAGTGAAGCGGTTGATGATGACGATGTGTCCGTGGATGTCACGTGGGTGCCCGCTCGAAGAGAAGAAGAACAGGGGGAAAGTTCAGATGGGGAGACAGAGGAGGAGGAGACGAGTTGGAAGCAGGGGGAGGTCGTCGCAAGGAGCTAGTGGCACAGTCAGACAGCATACATCGGCACCCGGGGTCAGCCAGACAGCACGCCAATCAACGCATGCTGTTGCCACCACCAGAATGCCGTCATTGCAGAGCTCAGCAGTGTGGCATTTTTTTGGTGTGTCTGCCTCTGACAACAGCGATGCCATTTGCAACCTGTGCCAAAAGAAACTGAGTCGTGGGAAGTCCAACACCCACCTAGGTACAACTGCTTTGCGAAGGCACATGATCTCAAATCACAAACGCCTATGGGATCAACACATGAGTACAAGCAGCACACAAACTCAAAGCCGCCATCCTCCTCCTGGTCCAGCATCTTCAGCCACGTCAACCACTGCTATCCTCCTTGCCCCCTCTCAACCATCCGCCACTCCGTCTCTCACCTTGAGAAGTTCCTGCTCATCTGCCCACAGTCAGGTGTCTGTCAAGGACATTCTTGAGCGTAAGAAGCCAATGTCACAAAGTCACCCCCTTGCCCGGCGTCTGACAGCTGGTTTGTCTGAACTTTTAGCCCGCCAGCTTTTACCATAGAAGCTGGTGGAGTCTGAGGCGTAGTGGAAGGTACCCGGCCGAAATTTCTTTTCACAAAAGGCAATCCCCAACCTGTACTCTATTGTGGAAAAGGAAGTCATGGCATGTCTGGCACACAGTGTTGGGGCAAGGGTCCATCGGACCACTGATACCTGGTCTGCAAAGCACGGTCAGGGCAGGTATTTCACGTACTCTGCGCATTGGGTAAACCTGCTGATGGCTGCCAAGCATGGAATGCGTGGCTCTGCAGAGGAGTTGGTGACACTGCCACGACTTGCAGGGAGGCCTACTGCCACCTCCTCTACTCCTTCTACTCCATCCTCTTCGCTAACCTCCTCGGCTGAGTCCTCTTCTGCTGCTACGTCTTGCTCCACATCAACTGCACCCCCCCAGCTCCCCAGGGGCTATTCCACATCCCGGATACGACAGCGTCACGCCGTCTTGGGGTTGACATGCCTGAAAGCAGAGAGTCACACCGGACCAGCACTCCTGTCCGCCCTTAACGCACAGGTGGATCAGTGGCTGACTCCGACCCAACTGGAGATCGGCAAAGTGGTGTGTGACAACGGAAGCAATTTGTTGGCGGCATTGAATTTGGGCAAGTTGACACATGTGCCGTGCATGGCACATGTGTTGAATCTGATCGTACAACGCTTTGTGCATAAGTACCCAGGCTTACAGGATGTCCTCAAGCATGCCAGGAAGGTGTGTGGCCATTTCAGACGTTCCTACACGGCCATGGCGCACTTTTCAGATATTCAGCGGCGAAACAACATGCCAGTGACGCGCTTGATTTGCGACAGCCCGACATGTTGGAATTCAACACTCCTAATGTTCGACCGCCTGCTCCAACAAGAAAAAGCCATCAACTAGTATTTGTATGACCGGGGTGCTAGGACAGCCTCTGCGGAGCTGGGAATTTTTTTGCCACGTTACTGGACGCTCATGCGCAATGCCTGTAGGCTCATGCGTCCTTTTGAAGAGGTGACAAACCTAGTCAGTCGCACCGAAGGCACCATCAGCGACATCATCCCATTTGTTTTCTTCCTGGAGCGTGCCCTGCGAAGAGTGCTGGATCAGTCCGTAGCTGAGTGTGAAGTGGAAGAGTTGTGGTCACCATCACCATTAGAAACAGCCTTATCAGTATCGCTTGCTGGACCTGCGGCAACGCTGGAAGATGAGCCAGAGGAGGAATGTGGCTTTGAGGAGGAGGAAGACCAACCACAGCAGGCATCCCAGGGTGCTCGTTGTCACTTATCTGGTACCCGTGGTGTTGTACGTGGCTGGGGGGAAGAACAGACCTTCAGAGAGATCAGTGAGGACGAGGAACGGGACATGAGTAGCTCTGCATCCAACCTTGTGCAAATGGGGTCTTTCATGCTGTCGTGCCTGTTGAGGGACCCTCGTATAAAAAGGCTGAAGGAGAACGACCTGTACTGGGTGGCCACGCTACTAGACCCCCGGTATAAGCAGAAAGTGCCTGAAATGTTACCGAATTACCAGAAGTCGGAAAGGATACAGCAGTTCCAAAACAAGTTAAGAAGTATGCTTTACACAGCGTATAAGGGTGATGTCACAGCACAACGGGAATCTAACAGGGGAAGAGGTGAAAGTAATCCTCCTCCTAACACGACCACGCCGGCAAGGACAGGACGCTTTACAGATGTGCTGTTGATGAAGGACATGCAGAGCTTTTTAAGTCCTACGCATCGCCACAGCCCTTCGGGGTCCACCCTCAGAGAACGACTCGACCGACCAGTAGCAGACTACCTCGCCTTAACTGCAGATATCGACATTCTGAGGAGCGATGAACCCCTTGACTACTGGGTGTGCAGGCTTGACCTGTGGCCTGAGCTATCCCAATTTGCGATAGAACTTCTGGCCTGCCCCGCTTCAAGTGTCCTGTCAGAAAGGACCTTCAGTGCAGCAGGAGGTATTGTCACTGAGAAGAGAAGTCGCCTACGTCAAAAAAGTCTAGATTACCTCACCTTTATTAAGATGAATGAGGGATGGATCCCGAAGGGACTGACAGTGGGCGATACATTTGACTAAAAAAGGCCTGATGAGATGAGCTGCCTTGGGCTAAAAATGGTCCACACGCTGCTGTATTTTATCTCTGAATGCAGGATGACTTGCGTGACTTATCCGCCACCAACTAGGGTTCAAGCCGCAATGTTTTAGGGCACTTTCTGCCTGGGAAACAAACATCAATTTTTTGTGTACATGCCTAATTTTTCTGGCCTCTGGTGCTGCACTGTGGCTTCAAACCCCCCCCCCCCCCCCAAAAAAAAAGGCACATACATGTGTCAATTCCCCTTCGTGATCGTTACCTTGTTGTGGTGAAGGGGCTTGCGTATCACAATGAAGCGACCACCTCTAGGAGTGTGTTGGGAATGGCAATGTTGGCACACCCCAGATGATAAGGTCGTTGCTTCATTGTGAACAGACCAAAAGCGATCGGCTGGATAATTTTGCATAGAAAAAACATTAATTTTCTTTGTGATCATCTAAGGTGATCATTAAAGCCTACTAGGCCAACAATGGGCCCACACTGCAGAATCATTGTTTTCTGGGTCACTTAACTGTCACTGAACTATCGCAGCACGACCATAGGCTTTGAAAAAACCCCATCGCCTGCAATCTCCCAAACGTGCGCACGAGCACAGTCATAACTACACCAAGATTGACTCATAGAGGTATAAAATTTATGTCATGAGTGTGTCAACTATTGACAACTCTTTGCAGTTGTCTAAAATTTATTCCATACACGTCCCCTGATAGGGGACGTAACAGGGATTAAACTGATAGGAATAGTACTACTTAACTTACCAATCATATCTGGTGGCACATTAGATTGCACGTGCAGTGCCCCAAATTGGAATTAAGAGGACCGACCAAGCATCTTTTTCCATCTCCCAGTTCCTAAAATCTATTCCATACACGTCCCCTGATAGGGGACGTAACAGGGATTAAACTGATAGGAATAGTACTACTTAACACACCACTCATATCTGGTGGCACATTAGATTGCACGCGCAGTGCCCCAAATTTGAAGTAGGAGGACCGACCAAGCATCTTTTTCCATCTCCCGGTTCCTAAAATCGATTCCATATACACGTCCCCTGATAGGGGACGTAACAGGGATTAAACTGATAGGAATAGTACTACTTAACACACCACACATATTGGGATTGCACAGTACATTACACAGCGCACGCGCAGTGCCCAAAATTGGAATTAAGATGACCGACCAAGCATCTTTTTCCATCTCCCGGTTCCTAAAATCTATTCCATACACGTAACAGGGGATTAGGGGACGTAACAGGGATTAAACTGATAGGAATAGTACTACTTAACACACCTTATAATAACGCAGAGAGAGTAGTCTGAAGAAGAGGAGTCAGAGGAGGAAGGTGGCTTTGAGGAGTTGGAAGACCAAACACAGCAGGCGTCCCAGGGGGCTTGTTGTCACCTTTCGGGGACCCTTGGCGTTGTACGTGGCTGGGTGGAGGAAGAGACCTTCAATGAAATCAGTGAGGACAAGGAACGGGACATGGCTAGCTTGGTATCCAACCTTGTGCAAATGGGGAGTTTGTGGTTGTGCAAATGGACTGTTTGCGGTGCGTTAAACAGGGAGTTTGGTCTGTCACTGTGAAGCGGGCATAACCATACACTACCTGATCGATACAACATCATACCTGATGTTTTAAAGCACGTTTGAACGCCCCCACCTGGCCATATTGCTGGCAATGCAGTCGCTGTAGTACCACCATAGTAGAGCCTTGTACTCTCATGTGGCAGAGAATGTGGGACACATCTTGCAATTCTTGCTGTGCATCAAGCTGCACTCCACAGTGGACACCAGGAGCAGCAGTTATGAGCAGAGACTGTATTTCATGGCCCACTGGGTCAATGTTTTTTCCGGCAGTGGAGAGGCAGCACCCCAGCAACATGGCCAGGTCCTTTTGACCCCCTCCCACCATATCATAGGACTGGCTCCCACAGCAGGCACTTTTCTGCATCCTCCTCCTCCACAGACACGGTCCTGTCCCCAACAGCAGCAGGGCACAGGGTCGCTCAAACTACCCCTCCTTCTTATGACATGTGTCAGGTCAAGCGTTCCCACACTGTGTTGCAGCTGATCGGCCTGGGAGAGAGTTGTCACACCAGCAAGCAGTTGCTCAAGTAAATCAAGCAGCAAACATACCGCTGGCTGTCACCTCGACGACAATGGGCACCCTGAACCTGGGCGAAATAACACATGTTCCCTGCATGGCACATGTCATCAACCTAGTGCTGCAGTGCTTTCTAAATTAGTACACTGGCTTGCGCAAGGTGCTGCCAATGTCCAGGAGACTGTCCAAGCATTTCAGCCACTTTTACGTGGAGAGGAAAGCTCTCCTGGACCTGTAGCAACAGAATAAGCTTCTAGAGCTTAAATTTGCAATGTGCCAACTCGCTGGAATTCAACATTTCACATGCTGGAGTGTCTGTACGAGCAGCGGAAAGCTGTGAACAATTTTGTCATGCACCTGACCGCCTCAGCAGCAGGAAGCATGTGATGCTTCGAGGTCAGGCATTGGCAGCTCATCCTAGACCCCTGTCAGGTGTGGGAGCCCTTCGCAGAGGCCACAAAGTTTGTCAGCAGGGACAACTGCGGCATGAACGACATCATCCATGTCATATTTATCTTAGAACAGACCTTGACCCTCATGCAGCAGGGGACCATAGCAGAAGAAGAGCAGCCAACTGATCTCGCTGTCTGCCCTATAGCTGTTGGGGACACACAAAGGGAATCTTGCCATGGAGGAGGAAAATGATAAGGATGATGAAGATGAGGAGCTGCTACTGCAAGAGGAGGAGAAGTTGGAGGAGTAAGAGGACGATGATGAGGATGGCAATGGCCAAGACACCCAATCATCTCAGTGGGATGGGGACGGAGGGGGGTTGGCGGAGCGACCTGTATGCTCATTTGCTTATGCACGGATAGGTGTATCATTGACATCAAGCAGTCTGATGATTATTGGATAGCCATGCTTTTAGACACGTGCTTCCAAGGCAAAATGGAGGAATGTTTTACTCTGGCAGAGAGGGAGGACAAATTACGTTACCACCAGAAAACACTGTGTACGCAGCTTGCCGCAGCTTATGGCAAGCAGGCATCTGCTGCCAGCATGTCTGAAAGGAGGCACCTCTTCACCCTCCGCAGTGTCACCCCCCTCCAGCAGCCACAAGCAGAAGCCATTTGAGTCTCCTCAACATGATGGAGCAGTTTTTCCACTTGCTGCGCCAGGCTGGGACAAGTCAGCAAGCCAACAGCTCCCGCCTCAACACCCAGGTTCAGGCCTACCTAAAGTATGGCCAGTCTATGGTGCATACCCTGTTCCCTGACCCCATGGATTTCTGGGCAGGCAGACTGGAACAGTGGCCCGAACTGGCACAGCACACTCTCTTTCTTCTTTCTTGCCCATCCTCCAGTGACATCTGGGTGAGGGTTTTCAGCGCCACAGGAGGTAGTGGTTACATCCAAACAGACCAAGTTGTCCTCCTTCTTGTCCAAAACATCACTTTTGTAAAAATGAATCAAGCCTAGATTAAGGAGGATTTTCACACTCCTCTGGCTGATTCCGATGAATAGATCGAGCATTGCTGGTGGTGCCCCACTGCTCTTGCCACTGTTGCGGTCTGCTTGCCTGTCGCCATCATGCCAATAATGCGACCTACTAACCATCACAATCTGAACAGTTGATGCTGCCACCTCCATCAGGCCACTGCTGCGACGTGCCAACCATCACATTCTGCACAGCTGCTACTGCCATCTCCATCATTGCACTAATGCGACCTGCCAACCTTCACATTTTGGATGGCTGGTGCTGCTGCCTCCATCATGCCACTAATGCGACCTGCCAACCATCATGTTCTGTACGGCTGCTGCTGCCGCCTGTATCATACCACTGCTGTGATCTGCCTATTATCACGTTCTGTATAGCTGCTGCTGCCGTCTCCATCATGCCACCTAACACCATCATGCCCTGCTGCAACCTGACAACCATCATCTTCCGTGAGGCTGCTGTTGCCTTGATCATGATGCTGCCTTTCTGACAACATGTACCATATGTCTGCTGCCGCCTGCATCATACCACTGCCGCAACCTGCCTACCATCACGTTCTGTATAGCTGCTGTCACAGTCTCCATCATGCTGCTGCCGTGAGCTGTCGACCATCATCTTTCTGTATGGCTGCTGCTGCCTTTCTGTCAACATGTACCACATGGCTGCTGCTGCAGCCGCCTCTTGCCTCAGCTGCTGCTGCTCCTCGCTGCTAATCCCCTACTGACACCACCATTAACACAAAGCATCTGCCACCACTATCCATACTACTACTTTTGCTACTATTACCCATGGACAGCCTTGAATGTTCCATGCTATGCTGCTTATGCTGCCGCATGCCAATATATCTGTACCGTACCCTTTCCACATTCACACTGCACTGCTGCTGCAAACAATTAAAAGGGATATCTGTAAAGAATAAATCAAGGCAACTGTAGATTTCTTGAAAAGACAGTCAAGTACATGTTTTGGATAAGGAGGGCGATTGGTACAAACGAGGTGTGAAGGAGGCCATCTACGTAAAAATGGAGAAGCCAAGCTTGAATAGAGGCGGGGGGGTTAGACATCTATTGTCTGCCACATACAATGCTGTCTTGACACCTTTTTCTGGGAAGTCTTTATCACCTACTGACTCCAATTAGGATAATGGGTTCAACACCTTTGACCCCATGCTGGGTATAATTACCAGATGTTGATTCAGTTACATATTTATTCCCAGAGAATTCTTGTACAGTCACTCAGAATTGAGAAAGCTCATTGGAAGAATGAGTGAAATGTTTTCAAGAAATCGACAGTAAGTCCAGTTGCCTTGATTTATTCTTTACAGATATACCATGACCTGGATAAATGAGAACCTTCACAGACAATTAAAAGGGATAATTTTTTTAAAGATTGTTCACAATGAGCCACTTTTTTTTTCTGACAATCAACATCTGTGCGTGTCGTACGGGCAGGCATTCCTACACTGTGAAAAGCATAACACTGAGACTATGGAACTCTCTGCCAGGAGAGGTGGTGATGGTGAACTCACTAAAAGAGTTTAAGAGGGACCCGGATGTAATTCTAAAGTGTAATAATATGAGGCTCCATTTACACGTCCGCAATTTCGTTCCGCATTTTGCGGAACGTAATTGCGGACCCATTAATTCCTATGGGGCAGCACGATGTGCTGCCCGGACATGGAATTGCGGGTCCGCACTTCCGGGTCCGCAAAAAAATAGAACATGTCCTATTCTTGTCCGCAATTGCGGACAAGAACAGGCATATTCTATTAGTGCCGGCAATGTGCGGTCGACAAAATGTGGTCTGCAAAATTGCCGCTTTCCGCGTTTTGCGGATCCGCGGCTCTGTGGATCCGCAAAACACGTTGCGGACGTGTGAATGGAGCCTTACAGGTAATAGTTATTAGACTTCTGGAGAGTTATTCTGATTGCCTGACTGGATTCAGGAAGGAATATTTTCCCACTAAAATGAGGAAAATTGGCCTCACAGTTTTTTTTTTGCCTTCCTCTGAATCAACTTGCAGGATAACAAGCCGAACTGAACGGACGGATGTCTTTTTTCAGCCTTATATACTGTTACAGTAGGTCATATCACAGCTTATCAGCTCCCTTCTGACCTCTGCACAGGTCATTGAGCAAACTCTCTCATACAAGTCATTGAGGTCCCCTGCTTTCCATTCTGTCTGTGGTCCATGTAGATGCTCTCAAAAGACAGGGAGTGTTAGGCTGTTCTTCACCCCTACTATCACCTGGGCTCCTGCCCTGCCAGTCTGGGACAACTATGAAATGGGGAAAGTGTTCCTGTCAGTGAAGGGTAGTCAGAGGGCAGGGTTCAGACTGTAATAATGCTGCTGTCCTCAACAGATATTAACTACTTGGTGAAATGTGCCCAATGCTAGGTGATTGTGAGACACAACTAGGAGAAGAGCCTATACAGAGATAAGGTATAATGGAAAGATTTGCTCCTGTTCAGTTTTTTTGACCTGTACCTGGTATTGGTTCACAATCACTGATGGACTGACCAAAACACTGAAGTTTGAACTAGGTCTAAGCAGGTACTAGGGTTTGGAATCTACTAGTACTAGCTAAATATAAAATCCAGAAATCTATGTCAAAATTAGAATAAATAAGGTCTGTGCAGGTCAGAATCTTGACATGAGTATCTTGAGATCAGCTAAATTATAGTTAAAGTAAGGAAAAATGGTAGGAATGTACATGAAGTAGCTTTCAAGTAATTGCTCCTGTTTTCTCACAAAAGAACATGTGTTCTGATGCCAAATAATAAATGTAATTCAGGGACTGTGTCTCAATTTTCCATGCAGTTGGCAGGAACATGAATGGTAATCTGGTAGTGCAGACGTCTGTTTATGTTAACATTTTACATTGGACTTTACTAGTGAAAATCACTCATGTTATGGTTTAACAGTGCCCACTTGTGTAAGAACGTATTACTGCAACTAAGTACACATTTCTCAAGTTACAATATTAATTGGCTCCAGGATGACTATTGTATGATGAAACCATTGTAACTTGAGTACATAACTCTATTGAAAACTAGTAAATGGTTCCAAAACTCTAAAATGTCATCCCTGGATAGGAGAAAGTGGAGATTTAAGAAATAATAAGCATATAACTAATAAAAAGCAATATCTTACATATAACAGTCAGGAACAAATGCTGGAAGCTGGAGGTCACTTCCTATGATGAGGATAGGCGCTTCCTCAGGGTCCTGTATACATAGTGCACAGTGTTCCAGATGTCCTGACCTGACATCCAACGGTCTAGCTCATCCTGGCACAGAGAGAGGACAGTACAGGACATGTAGTACTGCACTGTGCTGTAAAGAGGAGCTACTACACAGCCAATACTGGTGTTTTACCAGAGAAAGGGCCATGGTGATTGGTTGGATCCGAGTCTGAAGCATTATATGTTGAATCTAGTTTTAACTTATGATGGCCCAGTAAAGACCATTGTATGCGGAAAATATTGTATCCTGAGGCTATTGTATCTTGAAGGACCACTGTATTACAAGAAATTTTACATACTGCTTTACATATACGTTAAAGCAACACAACGTGGCATCAATAATGTAGTGGGATGTAAGGGTAATTTTTATTTTTTTAATTGCCATGGTTGTACACCTTTTGGAATTTTCTTCCACTCATGCCAATTTTGACAAAGTTATCAAAATTTATGCCAGAAAAGATTATTAGAGGGAATGTGTCATCAGAAAGTGACTTTTCTAAATCACTTTTTTATGTTAAACTTTTTTTCCCCCAATTTTCCAAACAATCCTAAAATACTGTGATTTTCCCACTGGCCACTGGGCCGAATAATATATCAAGACCACTGCATTTGATTTTTTATTTATTCATTTATTTTTTAATGAGGACCTTTCACTACTGTATAAACTAAAATCAAACTATATCAGTGGGCAGAGCGGCGCCCAGGGGTCCCCCTGCACTTACTAGTATGTCTGGGCGCCGCTCCGTTCGCCCGGTATAGGCTCCGGTGTCTGCGCTCCCTCTGGCTGATTTTTTGTATGAGGCGTGTCCCTTGCTGCAGCGGTGGTCAATCGCAGCGCACAGCTCATAGCCGGCTATGAGCTGTGCGCTGCGATTGGCCAGCGCTGCAGCAAGGGACACGCCTCATACAAAAAATCAGTCAGAGGGAGCGCAGACACCGGAGCCTATACCGGGCGAACGGAGCGGCGCCCAGACATACTAGTAAGTGCAGGGGGACCCCTGGGCGCCGCTCTGCCCACTGATATAGTTAGATTTTAGTTTATACAGTAGTGAAAGGTCCTCTTTAAGTATAGTGACATGGAAAATTCTAAAAAAGAATCACCAACAATTCTTAAAAAAATGTGTTTAACCCTTTAGGGATGCATGACATACCGGTACGGCATGTTTCCCGAGTCCCTTAAGGTGATCGGAACACGGTGCCTGCTCAAATCATTGAGCAGGCACCATGGCTAAATGCGCGATCGCCGCTAACCGCGGCTTTTACCGGTTTGCGGCTTTTACCTGGTGCGACGGTGGTGCCATCGGGTCCCCATGGGGCTGTGGGGGGGACCCGATGGCATGGAAGGCAGCGCGATGCCTTCCTGAGGCATCTGCGCTGCCTTCCGGTGAAGAGCCTGTGAGATCCAGCCCCCTGGATCTCACAGGCCCCGGAAGCTGTATGAGTAATACACACAGTATTACTGATACAGCCAATGCATTCTTATACAGAAGTATTGGAATGCATTGTAAAGGAATATACCCCCAAAAGTTCAAGTCCCAAAGTGGGACAAAAAATAAAGTGAAAAAATAAAAGTTTTCCCCCCCAAATAAATAAAAAGTTTCAAGTAAAAATAAACAAAAACGTAATTTTCCCCAAATAAAGTTAAAACAAATTGGTAAAAAATAGGGGGGAAAAAAAGTATACATATTAGGTATCGCCGCGTCCGTATCGACCGGCTCTATAAACATTTCACATGACCTAACCCCTCAGGCTGGGTTCCCACTTGAGCGTATTTGATATGCGCATTTTTGTCGCGTGTTTTTATGCGCGTTTTTGTCCATAGTTAACGCGCGTATTACGCGCGTTTGTGTGATTGACAGCAGTGTCCTATTGGCCACAAACGCGCGTCAAAACGCCCCAAAAAAGCTCAAGAACTTTTTTGAGCGTAGGGTGTTTTTCAGCGCGTTCAAACGCGCTGTGAAACGCTCAAGTGAGAACCAGGGCCATAGGGAAGCATTGGTTTTCATGTGTTGAGCGTTTTACAGCGCGTTTGAACGCGCTGTAAAACGCTCAAGTGTGAACCCAGCCTCAGATGAACACCGTAAAAAATAAAAAATAAAAACTGTGCTAAATAAACCATTTTTTTGTCACCTTACATCAAAAAAAGTACAACAGCAAGCGATCAAAAAGGCGTTTGCCCACCAAAATAGTACCAATCTAACCGTCACCTCATCCCGCAAAAAATTAGCCCCTACCTGAGACAATCGCCCAAAAAATAAAAATAAATATGGCTCAGAATATGGAGACACTAAAACATCATTTTTTTTTTTTTTTTAAAAGCTGTTATTGTGTAAAACTTACATAAATAAAAAAAAAAGTATACATATTTGGTATCGCCGCGTTCGTATCGACCGGCTCTATAAAAATATCACATGACCTAACCTCTCAGATGAACACCGTAGAAAATAAAAAATAAAAACTGTGCTAAATAAAAAAAAAATTGTCACCTTACATCACAAAAAGTGTAATAGCAAGCGATCAAAAAATCATATGCACCCCAAAATAGTGCCAAACAGTCATCTCATCTTGCAAAAAATTAGATCTTACCTAAGATAATCGCCCATAAACTGAAAAAAACTATGGCTCTCAGACTATGGAGACACTAAAACATGATTATTTTTTTGTTTCAAAAATGAAATCATTGTGTAAAACTTACATAAATAAAAAAAATGTATACATATTCGGTATCGCCGCATCCGTGACAACCTGGTATATAAAAATATCACATGATCTAACCTGTCAGATGAATGTTGTAAATAAAAAATAAAAACGGTGCCAAAACAGCTATTTCTTGTTATCTTGCCTCACAAAAAGTGTAATATAGAGCAACCAAAAATCATATGTACCCTAAACTAGTACCAACAATACTGTCACCCTATCCCGTAGTTTCTAAAATAGGGCCACTTTTTTGGAGTTTCTACTCTAGGGGTGCATCAGGGGGCTTCAAATGGGACATAGGTGTCAAAGAAAACAGTCCAGCAAAACCTGCCTTCCAAAAACCGTATGGCATTCCTTTCCTTCTGCGCCCTGCCGTGTGCCCGTACAGCGGTTTACGATCACATATGGGGTGTTTCTGTAAACTACAGAATCAGAGTTTGGTTTGGCTGTTAACCCTTGCTTTGTAACTGGAAAAAAATTATTAAAATGGAAAATCTGCCAAAAAAGTGAAATTTTGAAATTGTATCTCTATTTTCCATTAAATCTTGTGGAACACCTAAAGGGTTAACAAAGTTTGTAAAATCAGTTTTGAATACATTGAGGGGTGTAGTTTATAGAATGGGGTCATTTTTGGGTGGTTTCTATTATGTAAGCCTCGCAAAGTGACTTCAGACCTGAACTGGTCCCTAAAAATGTGTTTTTTGAAAATTTTTGAAAAATGTCAAGATTTGCTTCTAAACTTCTAAGCCTTGTAACATCCCCAAAAAATAAAATATCATTCCTAAAATGATCCAAACACGAAGTAGACATATGGGGAATGTAAAGTAACTATTTTTGGAGGTATTACTATGTATTATAGAAGTAGAGAAATTGAAACTTGGAAATTTGCAATTTTTTAATTTTTTTTTGGTAAATTTGGTATTTTTTTTATAAATAAAAATGATTTTTTTTTTTACTTCATTTTACCAGTGTCATGAAGTACAATATGTGACGAACAAACAATCTCAGAATGGCCTCGATAAGTCAAAGCGTTTTAAAGTTAGCAGCACTTAAAGTGACACTGGTCAGATTTGCAAAAAATGGCCAAGTCCTTAAGGTGAAATAGGGCTGAGTCCTTAAGGGGTTAAAGGGCCTGTCAGCAGATTCAACTTTAATTTGTATCTACATAATCATTTATACCGCACACTGTAAAAACTACGGTAAACCCAAAAAATAAAGGCAGAATTGCTATTTTTACAACTACCCCACAAACCAATACGTTCCCCAAAACAGTGCCATTAAAGAAATGCACCTTGTACTGCAAACAAAAATGTCCTCATACAGCTATGTTGATATAAAAATGAAAAACATTATGAATGGCTCTTGAAATGCAAAAATGCCAAAATAGGATGCATAACTTAAGGTTTTAACAGGATGGCAAGGAATACCATTAATGTGCCAACCACAGTGACAAAAGCTGTGTATACATACTCATGAAGGAAGACAGCTTACCATTTCTTCTGCATCTGTATGCCTATCAATTTGGCTTAAAGCATTTTCAACCCGAGTGAGCCTCATTGACAGGCAGAACAAGAGGCTCACCACTTTCTCAAGGTCCCCAATAAACATCATGTAGCGCTCATATTCATTGGGTTTACAGACTTCCTTCACAACAGCCTCTATATCTGTGCCATGTCTTGAATTTTGACTGATTTCAGAAAGGAGAAGTTCCCTTTCACCACAAAGTTCTTGCAGTTGTGAACTGATGTTAGAAATAAGTTCTGTCTGTAAAGGAGTAAAAATTTGGTAAGAAAATATAACATTTGGACACATTGAAGGACATTTACTAAAGTGTTTACGCCTCTATTTTAAGTTTCTCACCACTTTCATAAATTGGCGAGAAAAAGGTGTTGGGGCTTAGCGGGGAGGGGGGAAGGGTTAGTGCAGATCCCTCGGTCTGCAGGAATTACTATAACATGCCAGAAACTGGCGTAAGTCATAGCTCAAGTCTACGCCAGCCTCTAGCTGGCATAGACTTCAGTTTCAGGTGCATGGAGGGCCAGAAATGTGCCGAATTTATTAAGAGGCATCTGTCTCTTAATAAATTAGGCGTGTCTCACCCAGGCACACAGGGATCAAAACTGATGTATGGAATGCCGGTCCTGATAACTGCCCCCCAAGACTAATCTATGTGTAGCTCAAATATCAACTGCTATTATTTCTTGATAAAAATCACCTACAGTCAGGTCCATAAATATTGGGACATCGACACAATTCTAACATTTTTGGCTCTATACACCACCACAATGGATTTGAAAATTAAACGAACAAGATGTGCATTACCTGCAGACTGTCAGCTTTAATTTGAGGGTATTTACATCCAAATCAGGTGAACGGCATAGGAATTACAACAGTTTGCATATGTGCCTCCCACTTGTTAAGGGGACAAAAGTAATGGGACAATTGGCTTCTCAGCTATTCAATGGCTAGGTGTGTGTTATTCCCTCATTATCCCAATTACAATGAGCAGATAAAAGGTCCAGAGTTCATTTCAAGTGTGCTATTTGCATTTGGAATCTGTTGCTGTCAACTCTCGAGATGAGATCCAAAAAGAGCTGTCACTATCAGTGAAGCAAGCCATCATTAGGCTGAAACAAACAAAGCAAACCCATCAGAGAGATAGCAAAAACATTAGGCGTGGGCAAAACAACTGTTTGGAACATTCTTAAAAAGAAGGAACGCACCGATGAGCTCAGCAACACCAAAAGACCCGGAAGACCACGGAAAACAACTGTGGTGGATGACTGAAGAATTCTTTCTCTGGTGAAAAAAACACCCTTCCCATCATTTGGCCAGATCAAGAACACTCTCCAGGAGGTAGGTGTATGTGTGTCAAAGTCAACAATCAAGAGAAGACTTCACCAGAGTGAATACAGAGGGTTCACCAGAAGATGTAAACCATTAGTGAGCCTCAAAAACAGGAAGGCCAGATTAGCGTTCGCCAAAAGACGTCTAAAAAATCCTTCACTGTTCTGGAACAACATCCTATGGACAGATGAGACCAAGATCAACTTGTACCAGAGTAATGGGAAGAGAAGAGTATGGAGAAGGAAAGGAACTCGTCATGATCCTAAGCATACCACCTCATCAGTGAAGCATGGTGGTGGTAGTGTCATGGCGTGGGCATGTATGGCTGCCAATGGAATTGGTTCTCTTGTATTTATTGATGATGTGACTGCTGACAAAAGCAGCAGGATGAATTCTTAAGTGTTTCGGGCAATATTATCTGCACATATTCAGCCAAATGCTTCAGAACTCATTGGACGGCGCTTCATAGTGCAGATGGACAATGACCCAAAGCATACTGCAAAAGCAACCAAAGAGATTTTTAAGGAAAAGAAGTGGAATGTTATGCAATGGCCAAGTCAATCACCTGACCTGAATCCGATTGAGCATGCATTTCACTTGCTGAAGACAAAACTGAAGGGAAAATGCCCCAAGAACAAGCAGGAACTGAAGACAGTTGCAGTAGAGGCCTGGCAGAGCATCACCAGGGATGAAACCCAGCGTCTGGTGATGTCGATGCGTTCCAGACTTCAGGCTGTAATTGACTGCAAAGGATTTGCAACCAAGAATTAAAAAGTGAAAGTTTGATTTATGATTATTATTATGTCCCATTACTTTTGGGAGGCACATATGCAAACTGTTGTAATTCCTACACCGTTCACCTGATTTGGATGTAAATACCCTCAAATTAAAGCTTACAGTCTGCACATCTTGTTCGTTTCATTTTAAATCCATTGTGGTGGTGTATAGAGCCAAAAATGTTAGAACTGTTTCGATGTCCTAATATTTATGGACCTGACTGTATACATAAAAGGATATTCTGGTTATGTAAAGATATCCCCTATCCACAGAATAGAGGATTACTATTAGATTGTCGGGGGTCCTACTTCTGGGAATGTGAGAACGCCCCCAGAAATGAACGGAATGGCCTGTTGGATGTGCTTGTGGCTGCCATGTCTGAGACCTGTGGAAATGAATGAAGTAGCTGTGCTCATGCATGACCGGCAGCTCCATTCATTTTGGGGTGCTCCATGGGGTACGGGACCCCCTGTTCTCATGCTCATTGGGGGTCCCAGCAGTAGGACCCCTATGATCTAATAGTTATCCTGTGGATAGCGTTACATAACTAGAATATCCCTTTAAAGGGGTGGTCTGACCATTTACATTTTAAAAAAATTATCCACATGGTAAAAAAATTATAAAATAGCTCATACACACCTTACTAATCTCTCACCGTTCTTGGTCCAATTCTTCACGGTCCCTGCCTGTTGCTACTTCCTGGTGCCTATTGACACACACAAAATGACTGCTCAGTCAATCACTGGCTGAAACGGGTCTCTGCTGTGGCCAGTGGTTGCCTAAGTGGTCATTTTCAGCATATTGATTGGAGACTGGCCAGAAACTGAATGCTCTGGACCAGGGGGAATATTGTATTACTTTACACCATGTGGGGGCCTTTGTTATGTACACAATCAGACAACCCCTTTAATAATAGGGCTTAGGACTTGACTAACCTTGAGCAAACTGATGTCATCTAGGTATTCCCCATCTGGCTTCTGTTTACAGGTCTGTGCAGGCAACATGTTTATTGAATGAGGTTGAACTTCAAGATTGATCCTAATTAGAGTAAAAAAATTAAAATAAAAAGTCTTATGTAAAGGACAAATATTTCACATAAAGGAGTCGCAAATATTATAAGGCCTCTTTCACACGGGCGTTGTTAAAAAATGCGTGGGTGCGTTGCGAGAACACCCGCGATTTTTCCGCGCGAGTGCAATACATTGTAATGCGTTTTGCACTCGCGTGAGAAAAATCGTGCGTGTTTGGTACCCAAACCCGAACTTCTTCACAGAAGTTCGGGCTTGGGATCGGTGTTCTGTGGATTGTATTATTTTCCCTTATAACATGGTTATAAGGGAAAATAATAGCATTCTGAATACAGAATGAAAAGTAAAATAGCACTGGAGGGGTTAAAAAAAATAAAAAATAATTTAACTCACCTTAATCCACTTGATAGCGCAGCCGGCATCTGCTTCTGTATTCTTTTCTTTAGGACCTGGCTAAAGGACCTTCGATGACGTCACTCCGGTCATCACATGGTACGTCACATGATCTTTTACCATGGTGAATCACCATGGTAAAAGATCATGTGACGTACCATGTGATGACCGGAGTGACGTCATCCCAGGTCCTTAAACTATAGTTAATGCTCTCCACAGGTCCTATACAGTAAAAGAGACAAGACGGAGATGCCCGCATCGCGAGCAAGTGGATTATGGTGAGTTAAATGATTTTTTTTTTTTTAACCCCCTCCAGCCCTGTTTTACTTAGCATTCTGTATTAGGAATGCTATTATTTTCCCTTATAACCATGTTATAAGGGAAAATAATAAGGTTCGGGTCTCCATCCCGATCGTCTCCTAGCAACCGTGCGTGAAAATCGCACCGCATCCGCACTTGCTTGCGGATGCTTGCGATTTTCACGCAACCCCATTCATTTCTATGGGGCCTGCGTTACGTGAAAAACGCACAAAGAGGAGCATGCTGCGATTTTCACGCAACGCAAAAGTGATGCGTGAAAATCACCGCTCGTGTGCACAGCCCCATAGAAATGAATGGGTCAGTATTCAGTGCGGGTGCAATGCGTTCACCTCCCGCATCGCATCCGCGCGGAATACTCGCTCGTGTGAAAGGGGCCTAACTTTACAAACAAACTCCACCCCCCCTTGTAGCACAAATGCGCCATTGCTGCTCTTTGTGTACAAGCTGCCAGTGACTGCTGCAGCCAATCTGTGGTCACAGCGATCATGTGCCATACTACGTGCCATACTACTGGTATCAATGCTCGGCTTGTAAACAAAAACAGTTTGGAGGCCACTGTCCTGAACCAGACAATTCCTTCAATATTTTATAGATTAAAGGGGTTATCCAAACCCCCACAGAAATGTTACTTATGGTCTTAAAAATGCTTAGTCTACAGAAAACAAGCTGTTGCCATTCATTGGTCTCAGCGGTCATGTGCCGCTTGCGGACACATCACTGCTCAGGTCCGTGACCTCCCATCTTAGCTATTATGGTATTCCAAGTCATATTAGGGATCACATGACATTACCAGTCCTTTGTGCACATCATGTGACATCACGCAATGGTTGGCCCCTGAGCAGGTAGGCATTTTCTGTTCCGACAATGGCATTGTTATATCACAACGCACAATGAAGTGCATTTGCTACGTGTATTAATACTGTGTGGCGCAAACTAATTCTAAAATTATCAGGAGCGAGGTGGCCGAAGGAAAGAGCCAAGAGGACTTGGGAGTGGTAAATATATTAAAGTCAGATTTTTTTTATGTTTGCACTGGGGTTTGAATTAATTTAGCCAATCCCAATTTCTATCATTCATGTACATTGATGAGATATAACCATTTTGTAAATGTACATAAATGGGAGACAGTGTGAATCAGGGATTTGTTTGCTTTTTAATCATATTTGTAATACCTTCACCTATCAGTAGTTTTTTTTTGTTTCTGAATGAATTTAGGGGTTTAATGAATTTTACGCTCTGGTCTGGGATCTGAAGGAATTTTGGTTTATGATCTGAATGATAAATGAGTTTTTTTTTTACTAAGTGGCTTCTCCGTTTAGGGCCACTGTCGCAGATTCCAACAAAAAGACCGGACAAAAAAGTCCTGCA
Organism: Bufo bufo; assembly: GCF_905171765.1. Classification (NCBI taxonomy): domain Eukaryota; kingdom Metazoa; phylum Chordata; class Amphibia; order Anura; family Bufonidae; genus Bufo; species Bufo bufo. Next base: position 392,926,049 of record NC_053389.1, on the reverse strand, counting down.
TGCGGAATCTTGAATGATAACTGAACGGACTACACTGTAGTCAATAGGATCTGTTTTGCACTGTTTGGGTCAGTTATGTGCACTTCTGCTATTTTTGTTCTTCTGCTCCTCTAACGGACTGAGTCTCTTTCTTTATATCTTATATTGTCTGAGACTCTCTGAGCTCTCACTTATCTCCTTAACATCTGAGTTGACCGACGGTCTTCACATCACTGGAAAAATTGCACCACAGCAGCAACATGTGATCACAGCCTAAATACATATTGTAATTAAAGGGTTTCAGTCACCTGAAAAATGGGTATTAAGCTGGCTGACATTAGTGATGTGCTAATGTCAGCTGAACATAACTATATTAGTGCCATCTCACTGCCTGAAGCCTTTATTGGGGGACTCGTTGAACCTGCTCCTAGAGGCTCAGTTTGTCCACCTCTTTTCACGCCGCCTTCTCTTGATTGACAGGGCCAGGCAGCGCTGCTCTCCTCCTGCTGGCCGTGTCTGCAGTGTATATCTCGCGCCGTTCAGTATTCGGCGCAGGTGCAGTGAGGGAAGGACGCTCGGCGACTGCTGGCTTCCTCACTGCGCCCTGAGCACATCGCTAATGTCAGCCAGCTTAATACCCATTTTTCAGGGGACAGAAACCCTTTAAACACATCAGCTCAAATTCCTTACTTATCAATTGATCCACTTACTTGTTCTTTAATTCCTGGTTTCTGGATCTCTGTCGTGTTGAAATGTCTACAATGAACAGGCTTTTCATGAGGCTGATTGCAGATTCCCTTACAGGAAGAGGTTTCAGAACATCAACCAGAGACTTGTCTTTTGCGGTGATCTCCTTTACTAGCTCTGTGTACCTTTCTTCGGCATGGGATTTTAATATGTGTTTGGTCAAGTCTTGCCTAAGTGCATAACCTTTTTCCTCCATGCAGGATTCTGGCTCAGGAGCTTCATCATTAACACTGCTCTTACTATGGATGAAAGAACTGGCTACGTCTTTTCCATTCTCATGGCTGGAGGAAGCAATATCAACATCCTTTTGCTGCAAAATACTTAAAAACTGGACATTTGTGGATTTTTCTGCTCCAGATTCTTGATTTTCTGCCACAGATACGCTTGGCTCTTCAGTTACTGAACTCTTACAAAGTTCACTTGCTTCAGCCCTCACTTCATTATCGAACCATGGAACACAGGCTTCCAAGCTTAAAGAAACAACGAAAAGTAATTAAAAGGGCTTGAAATGAATAAGAAACACTAAGCCAATATTACAAGACAGGCTGATACATATTACAATAATATTACTAGCTAACAGACTGATACAGAAATGAATACAGTCTACAGAGAATGGAAAGGTTTCTATTGAGATGCTTCAGAAGGACCATGTGATCTATGAAAGTACTAATACCAGGCATTTTACATCTGTCATTTACATCTGTCCTCAGATACGATATATATATATATATATATATATATATATATATATATATATATATACACACACACACACACACACATATATACATACATATCAGTAGTGCTGTACAACACATATCTAAGGGTGCAGTTCCAGGTACTGGGGGAAAACCTGGGGGACATGTGGTTTTTGAACTGAGTGTAATTGTTGAAAAATGATGACCGTCTGGGTTTGCAAGTTTACCTGCACAAACCACACAACCACAAAAACAGAGCTAATACTCACCTTACTGAGCCTCTGAAGTTCTGACAGCGCCCGGATCCCTGATGCCCTGCCCGCCAGGGAATGGCTATGACTGCTGTGCTAAGCAGGAAGTGGTGCGCAGTGGGGACCCAGGCACCATCAGGAGAACAGTGGATTGATGAGGCGAGTTCATGCTCTGTTATTTTTTACACCATTTGTATACCCCACTAAAACGCTTTTTTTATTTGGCTGGAATAACTATTTAATTAACACTGCACAGACTAGCATGCCAGCATGGTTTTGCCCACATGTAGGACCGAACCCTAATGTACCTTTTTAGCCATTGGCAGTACTTTTCTACTGAAAATGAAAGGTTTTCTCGCTTAACCTATATTGATAGGTCATCAATATCAGATTGGCATGGGGCCGTCTGCCGGTACCCCGCTGATCAGCTTTATAAAAAGAATGCAGCGCTAGTACGAGCCCTCTGCTCTCCTCAGTTTACCTGCTTGCCGTCGACATTGCGGCAATGGGATGGCTCCCTCTTCTTCAAGTGAATAGGAGGGAAGAGCTGTAGTTACACCTGCTCGCCGTCGACATTGCAGCGGTGAGCAGGTGAACAGTAAAGAAATGCAGCTCTTACAGGAGCACTGCGTTCTCTTCAAACAGCTGATTAGAGGGGGTGCTGAGAGTTGCGCCACCCCCCCCAAAACGGATACCCCCTCCCCCCTGCAGATTTGATATTGATGACCTATCCTGAAGACAGGTCCTCAATATAGGATAAGCAGACAACCCCTTTAACTACAAAATATTCTGTTTCTGTAGCAATCAGCACAGAGAGATAAAACTATATAGCTAACCCATTGTTCGTTTGCTGCCGCTGTAAAGGAAAGATGATATCTATTAAGTAGCAGATTACTAGAATTAGGATTACAATACGACAGCTCTATTGTTCTCTTGCTAGGCCATACAAGAACGTTGCACTTATCAGTGTAATGTGTGATGCTCCAATACAGTCACTCATCCCCTTCTTACTCTCGTCAGAGTAAGGCTACTTTCACACTAGTGTTTTTACTGGATCCGGCAGGGTTCAGCAAAAACGCTTCCGTTACTGATAACACAACCATCTGCATCCGTTATGAACAGATACGGTTGTATTGTCTTTAACATAGCCAAGATGGATCCGTCATGAACTCCATTCAAGTCAATGGGGGATGGATCCGTTTTCGATTGTGTCAGAGAAAACGGATCCGTCCCCATTGACTTGCATTGTGGGTCATGACGTCTTGCTCCGCATCCCGTGACTGAAAGAAAACCGCAGCATGCTGTGGTTTGCCCTCTGGTATGAGAACGCAACCAAACGGAACGAAATGCATTTGGAGCACTCTGTTCTGTTCAGTTATGTTTTGTCCCCATTGACAATGAATAGGGACAAAATGGAAGTGTTTTTTTCCGGTATTGAGACCCTATGATGGATCTCAATACCGCAAAATAGAAACACTAGTGGGACCCCTGTTCTCATGATCGGTGGGGGTCCCAGCGGTCAGTCCCCCAGCAATCAGCTAGTTATCCCCTATCCTGCAGATAGGGGATAACTTATAAACTTGGCATAAACCTTTTAAAGAGCCATATATACCCTCAAGTTAAGCTGATAGTATGAAGGCTCACTATACACATGAGATACCCCTTGGCCTAATGCTCTCTCCCAACCTCCTATACACAAGTACTCTGAGCTCGATGTAGAATTTAAACATGCCCGATCCTTTGTTCCCCACAAAAGGATAAGTGGCGGCCAGACTGTGGTTTATTCCCTTTTTCCTATTGAAATCAATATGAACAACCATCCGGCAGTGCATCCTATAAGCTGCACATACAATACTTATATTTTGCAAACATGGTTTTAGAGTTACATTTGTTACCTTGGTGTTTGCATACTCATAACTTCTTGTTGTAGATGTGCCTGCAGAAGTAAGGGACTGTGAGCTCGCGGCACCTCCTCAGAAGGACATGCTGACTGTATAGTCTTCTCCAGTGAAATATTAGGGAGGTTACAAATATCAGCCATGCTGATGCCACTGGGCTTTGAAGAAACCTCATAGTTTGTTTGTGGAGAGCGTGATTGCTCTGTAGTCCTAGGGTAAAACTGCGAAGGAGGAGAGGTGCTGGAATTATCTATGCCTCTCTGGGGCTTGGAATGTCTCTCATGTGCCAACTTTGCAATATGAGATGTATGAGGCCCCAGCAGATCCTCTTTACTTGTTTGTCTGGGCTGGCTTCCTGGCTCAGGACTGGACTTCAGCTTGTCGTGATGGACCACAGCTGTGCCACTCACGTTTCCCAACTGTGGGCTGAGCGCTGGGCCTTTCATGTGGTAAAGCTGCTCTGAGCTTTGACTCAGCACAGAAAGCTTTATTTTATCTGAAGTTCCCAATTCTTCCATGGACTTTCCTCTGCTCCTGGACGTGCAGTCTTTCTTCTTCTCATGTGCAGCACTATCCATTGTAACAGACAGTCTATTATAAACAGAAAAATAAAAAAAAGTAGCAATAGGTTAGGATGTCCTCTAAGGGTATGCTCAAAGGGTGAAAATACACATCACAAAAATCCTACTTGTATTTGCTGCAAAGAAAGCAGCAGAACTCCAAGGCTGTTCCTCAGATTTCTGCCACAGATTTGGTGTTTGAATGCCATGGATCTGACCACAGGTAAGCCTCATTCAATGGGGCTAATCTGTGTGTGGACACCCACTGCAGTTTCCACGCAAACCTACACACAAAGAAAGGACATGTTTTTTCTCAATGCGTGGCTGTATGAACTGCAGTAAAAGGTCCCATTGAAAACAATAGGAGATTCCCTGCTGATACCAAGCGGATTTGGGGGTGGAATACATGCAAAACTCCTTGTGAAAAATCTGCCATGTGTTGGCCAGTTTTGTATATTTCTGACCTCTCCTCAGGATAGGTCATCAATATCAGGTCAGTGGAGGTTGAACTCCTGGCAACCCCACTGATCAGATGTATGAAGAGAATGCAGCGCTTGTAACCGCTTCTTCCGATTGAAACGAATGGGGACGGAGGAACTGTAATTATACCTGCTTGCTGCTGTGATGTCGATGGCGAGCAGATAAACTGTAAGGAGAAGGCAGTGCTTGTACGATCTCTGCGTTTTCTTCAAACAGCTGATCGGCAGTGGTGCAGGGAGATGGCCCTATGCCGATCTGGTATCGAAAACTGGCTGCAGTGATTTTTTTCATTTTATTTTAACATAGATGCATGAGGTGTTTTTTTTTGCAGGAGGATATGTATTTTTTAATGGTACAATTTTGAGCACATATAAAGTATTACACTTTTTGCCACACAATCTGCCGCCGGGACACCGCTGTCCTGCATGGGGACGGGCGACAGCATAGCGAGGACCTTGCTGCATGTAATAGCTGTGATGTCTTCTGCTAGCTATCCGGCAACTGCTGGGAGGGAACAGTTCCCTCCCGATAATCACTTGCAGCATCGGGGTGTCTAATACACCCTTCACTACTAGACAGTATTAGTAAATCTGCCCAATTATTGTCCGATTATTGTCAGCAGTTGCAGCAGGACAGAGGCAAACTTGACAAAGTATCTGTGCAAGCTGGAATTATTATACATGTTTAGTTAGGTACAGTTTTGATGGCTTTGAGTCTTAAAGAGGAGGTCTACAACAACCTTGGGTGTTCCACCTCTAGGACCCCTCCACTGTTTCTTATAACTATGTGGTTGGACAGACAGCATTATCAGCAGCCCAAATATCTCACCACATAAGCGCTGGAAACAGCCAAACTGCGGTCAGCTGTTTAGATGGCTCTCCTTCACTGTGAGAAGGACATATTCCAATGCCCTAAATCATCTCTTTATATCAGATTACTGTACAGTATCTGATGGAAAGATTACACTTCCCACAATGCAAATCATAAAAGAATTCTCTGCAAATACATGAAAAGTTTACAGATTTGAGCTCTGAAGCATGCAAAAATGTAAATGCATCTCTGGAGAATACTACAAGCTATGATTTAGCTTCCATGCTACATAACTAATGCATGTATTTACAGAGTAAGGGTCCATTCACACGTCTGTATGTGTTTTGAGGATACGCAAAACACGGACACCGGCAATGTGCGTTCCGGCACTCTTATAGAAAATGCCTTTTCTTGCGGACAAGAATGGGACATATTCTATTTTTTGGCGGAACGGAAGTGCGGATCCGCAAATGCGGATGCGGACAGCACATTCCGACCCTACTGAAAATGAATGGGTCCGCAGCCATTCCGCAAAATTGCGGAACGGATGCGGACCCATTTTGCGGACATGTGAACAGACCGTTACTCTGCTTTTTATGTAGATTATCTATGTATGGAAACTTGAGTTCAAACCCTGCTTTTTCTCAGAAATGCTCAAATGCTGTCTTCTATTGTACAGTATATATTTGCTGTAAAGATGTAGCAATCCTCATCCTGACACTTCACACTAAATACTCAGTAGGATGAATTTTTAATGACTGGAATTTCATACTTCAGTCTTGATCTAATTTGCACCAAAGTGAGATACCCCTAATTTATTAATAAATTATTCACATCACAGATCCGTTGCGCTCCAGAAAGTCAAATCTTCTCTGGTAGAGTACTCTAATCAACCATGAGTTTACGTAAATATGAGCTATAATTTGCATCACTTTCTAGCGCAGATTACACGCCTCCACCATGATGCCTCTGCCACACCCCACTGGCACACAGGGGCAGATAACATGTTAAATATGCTTGGAAGAATTTAAGTGTCAAGTTAAGGATTGCCACATCCGTAGGATTTTGCTATTGATTTTCAGAGAATGCTCTACATTATATTCTGTTACATAGTCACAAATATGTCCATTATTCTCACCTGTTGTCACAACCATGGTTATTGTTTGAAGGTGCCGTTGTGGAGGAAGTCAAGTGCCCAGCTGGTACCTAAGGAGAGTCACAGCACCATTACTGGTAACATACTGAAGCAATTTATTTGCTATGTAATCTGTTAAAGGTTCACAATTATTTATTACAGTGATCCCTTCGGATACAATGGCCTCAGGATACAATATTTTCAGCATACAATGGTCTTATCTGACCCATTGTAAGTTGAAATTAGACTCAACATACAATGCTTCAGACTCAGAGCCAACCAATCAAGGTCACTTCTCTGGAAAACTAGCTGTATTAGTTACAAGTTAGCAGCTATTCCTGACTGTTATATGTAAGGACTTGTTTTATCTGTCCTAGTTATCTGCTTATCTTTCTTCATTTTCTCCTATCTTGGATGACCTTTTGGGGGTTACGATGGTTTCAACATACAATAGTTGTGCAGTTGTAACTTGAGGAACAACTTGTACATGTACAATTTGTGTACAGCATAAAATGGATCAGCTTATCAGGGGCGTAACTTTAGAGGATTCAGTGGTTCAGTTACACGCAGGCCATAATGGCCCAGAAGACTAGTACTATTAAAGGCACATGACAGTTAGGCTCGACTGCACATTTTAAAGTGGACCTGTCAGCTTAATATGCCTCCTTATGTAAGGGCAGCATAGCACAGCTACAGATCCCAACCACTACAGTAGTATCCAAAATAGTACAAAAGAGTATTGAGCCGTTTGGTTATTAGGAGCCTTAAAAAATACACTGGACACATAGTGCAATGTATTAGTCTCTCCCTGTCCCTCAGGACAGAGATTTACAGACTGCAGTGTTTATGGACTGTTTTCCAAACAAAGAAAAGTGCTTAAAGGGTTTCTATCACCTCGTTTTGACATAATTAGCTATCAGACACTAGCGATCCGCTAGTGTCTGCTCTACCAAACAATGCTATTATAATACCTTTGTGTGCAGCCGTTTGCCTAAAAAACGAACTTTTATTGATGTGCTAATGAGCCTCTAGGTGCTATGGGGGGTCTTTTCAGCACCTAGAGGCTCCGTTTACTCACACAAAATGCCGCCCAGTGCGTCCCTCCAGCCTGCCCATCTCCTCTGGAATGCGATCCTCCCGATGAGCCAGCGGACGAATTCTCGTGCCTGCGCGTCTGTATTCGGCGCAGGCGCAGTGAATGTCTGACCGCTCCCTGCACAGACATCTCCACTGCTTGCTGCCGGAGCACTCTGACGTCATCGGCGCAGGCACAGTGGAGATGTCTGTGCAGGGAGCGGTCAGACATTCACTGCGCCTGCGCCGAATACAGACGCGCACGGCGCAGGCGCGATAATTCGTCCGCTGGCTCAGAGGGAGGATCGCATTCCAGAGGAGATGGGCAGGCTGGAGGGACGCGCTGGGGGGCATTTTGTGTGAGTGGACAGAGCCTCTAGGTGCTGAAAAGACGCCCCCATAGCACCTAGAGGCTCATTAGCATATCAATAAAAGTTCGTTTTTTAACTTCTAATAGACCCACTGCTCCAGCATCATGGCTCCTATTCTTGTGCAAGCACTGCTTTCACTTTGTCTCTCTCCTTTGTAGAGGCGATGCAGTGTAATTACAACTGCTTTTCTCATTCTAACAGCTGATTAGCGGGGGTGCCTGAGAATAGGTCATCAATATTGTAGCACTGTACAACCCCTTTAAGACATAATCGGGGTTGTCCAAGATTTTTAATTAACCCCTTCACATGAGCCAATGCACAAGCAAATATCAGGAACGATCAGGAGAATCCACTGCCCTAAAACAATGATTTTCGGTGGCGCATCCACAATGCTTTCACCTGAATGAGTGTTTGCTTGTTCATTCTGTGATCAGTGGCACCCTTACATAGGCAATTATCAGGAATCAATGTCTGTAGTAACATTCATTCCCTATCATTTGCCTGATACTTTAACCCCTTAAGGACATGGCCATATTTCACCTTAAGGACTAGACCAGTGTCATTTTATGTGTGAATAACTTTAAAATGCTTTTATTTATCCAGGCCATTCTGAGATTATTTTACATTCCCCATATGTCTACTTCATGTTTGGATCATTTTAGGAATGGCATTTTTTCTTGGGGGGGGGGGGGGGGGGGGGGGGGAATGCAACATTACAAGGCTTAGAAGTTTAGAAGCAAATCTTGAAATTTTTCAGAAAATTTCCAAAACCCACTTTTTCAGGACCAGTCCAGGTCTGAAGTCACTTTGTGAGGAAAATGGAGATAAAATTTAAAAATTTTACTTTTTTGGCAGATTTTTCATTTTTTTCAGTTACAAAGCAAGGGTTTACAGCCATACAAAACTCAATATTTATGGCCCTGATTCTGTCGTTTTAAGAAATATCCCATATGTGGTCGTAAACTTCTGTATCGGCACACGGCAGGGCGCAGAAGGAAAGGAATGCCAAACGGTTTTTGGAAGGCAGATTTTGCTGGACTGTTTTTTTGACACCATGTCCCATTTGAAGCCCCCCTGATGCACCCCTAGAGTAGAAACTCCAAAAAAGTGACCCCATTTTGGAAACTACGGGATAGAGTGTCAGTTTTGTCGGTACTATTTTAGGGTACATATAATTTTTGGTTGCTCTGTATTACACTTTTTGTGAGAAAAGGTAACAAAAAATTGCTGTTTTGGCACCGTTTGAATTTTTTGTTCTTTACAACACATCTGACAGGTTAGATCATGTAGTATTTTTATAGAGCAGGTTGTCACGGACGCGACAATACCAAATATGATTTTTTTGAGTTATTTATTTCAGTTTTACATAACAAAGCATAAAAATAAATAAAATAATGATTCTTTAGTGTCTCCACATTCTGAAAGCCATAGTTTTATTTAGTTTTTGGGCGACTGTCTTGTGTAGAGGCTCTTTTTTTTCGGGATGAGAGGACAGTTTGATTGGCAGTATTTTTGGGTGCGTATGACTTTTTGATCGCTTGCTATTACACTTTATATTTTTATTTTTTTACGGTATTCACCTGATGGGTTAGGTCATGTGATATTTTTATAGAGCAGGCTATTACGGACGCGGTGATACCTAATAGGTCTACTTTTTATTTATTTATGAAACCAAAAAAAATCATAATTTAGTGTCTCCATAGAGAGCCATAGTTTTTTCAGTTTTTGAGCGATTATCTTGGGTAGGGTATGATTTTGGCGGGATGAGATGATGGTTTGATTGGCACTATTTTGGGGTGCGTATGACTTTTTGATCGCTTGCTATTACACTGTTTGTGATGTAAGGTGACCAAAAAATTGCTTTTTTTACATTTTTTTTTTTTAGGGTGTTCATCTGAGGGGTTAGGTCATATGATATTTTTATAGAGCAGGTTCTTACGGATGCGGCGATACCTAATATGCATACTTTGTTTAAATTTACTTTTACACAATGCCAGCATTTTGTAAACAAAAGTTTTAGTGTCTCCATATTCTGAGCCATATTTTTTTTTATTTTTTGGGCGATTGGCTTAGATAGGGGCTCACTTTTTGCGGGATGAGGTAACGGTTAGATTGGTACTATTTTGGGGGGCATACACCTTTTTGATCACTTGGTGTTGCACTTTTTGTGATGTAAGGTGACCATTTTTATAATTTTTTTTTATGGTATTTATCGGACATGGTGGATCATGATATATATCAATAGAGCTGGTCATTACGGACGCGGCGATACCGAATATGTGTGTTTTTTTTTTATTTCTGTTTCTTATTATAAAATAAGGGGAAAGGGGCGTTTTTTCTTTTTTTACTTTTTTAATTTTATTACTTTATTCATTTTTTAAAAAAACTTTTTTTTAAACTTTTTTTTGTCTTTACTTTATTTCTGATGTTCACTTTTGGGTGTCTGATCCCCTCTGCAATGCATTACAATACATCTGTATTGTAATGCTTTGCCTGTTAGTGTATTACACAGAGTAATACACTAACAGGTTGCCTACGAGACCCAGCCTGAGGCTGGATCTCCTCGGCTCCTGTAGAAGGCAATTCCCGATGCCGTGCAAGGATTCCCCCTTGGCATTGACCCAGGGTGCCTGCTGATTGATTTCAGCAGGCATCCAGTTCCGATCACCGCCCGCCGGTGATCGGAAATACACAGGGCGTACAGGTACGCCCTGTGTCCTTAAGTACCGGGACATCAGGGCGTACCTGTGTCCGTAAGAGGTTAAATAAGGGTTTATGAGCTGTCAGGAGTAAAGAGATAAGGAACTGATGGAAGAATGATTTTTAGGAGAAGTAGGAAAGAATGCAATAATGAGACAAAAATACTCCCAAAGGTATTCATAGCCTTTAATCTATACATTGAAGGACACATACTAATATTACTAAATGTATAATTTTTCCCCTAAAGTGGGTAATCAAACTACACAATACCCAGGTTTTCTTACTTTTCTGTCCTTTCTGTCCTGGGTACCTTTTTTTCCTTTTGTTAAGAAATATAAAAACAAACTAAAAATACAGGCAAGTAAATGCATCTTATAATATTATTATATATATATATCATATTAATACCTAAGCAACTATATTATATTAATCTACATTGAAACTACTATATAGATTTGATGTGATGCATTAACCGCTAGTGTCCCGGAGCATATTTTATTTTTGTGTTTTCATTTTTCTTCCCTGCCTTCCCGGAGCCATAACTTTTTAAATTTTTCCATCCACATAGCCATATGAAGGCTTGTTTTTTGTGGGATGAGTCATACTTTCTAATGGCACTACTTAATATTGCATATGATGTAGTGGAAAGTAGGAAAAAAATTCCAAAAGGGGAGGAATTGGAAAAAAAATAACTACAATTCCACCACAGTTTTACAGGTTCTGTCTCTATGGCATTCCCTATGTGGTAAAACTGACCTGTGCCCGTCATTCTCTGTGTCAGAATCATTACAACGATACCACACTTATAGTTTTTCTTTTCATTGCCATATTCTGACACCCTTAACTTTTTTACATTTTTGTATATAAAGCTGTATGAGGGCTTATTTTTTACAGGATGATCTATAGTTTTTATTGATATAATTTTGGAGTGTGTGTGACTTTTTGATCAAATTTTATTCCCTTTTTTGGGGTAAGTGAAGTGATGAAAAAATAGCAAATTGCCCATTTTTGCTCTATTTGCCTTATCTGATACCTAATATTTTTTACATTTTAATAATTCAGGCATTTAGGAATCACCAAATATGCCATCTTCAGATCGCTTTTACATTACACTCTAGTTCAGGGGTAGGCAACCTCCGGCACTCCAACTGTTGTGCAACTACAACTCCCAGCATGCATACTTCCCCTGCTCTTCTGAGAACCCTCACAGAAATGAATGGAGCATGCTGGGAATTGTAGTTTCACAACAGCTGGAGTGCCAAAGACTGCTGATCCCTGCTGTAGTTCAACAGATCTACAATCTAAGCTCCATTTGTGGTTATCCTATGGAGCACTGCCACTTGCAGGCCTTCATAGGAACTACAGCTGCGTCTCTTCTGAGAAACCCAGCACATCAGAGCGAAAGAATGGCTCCCCTGATCGCCACATGGGGGAGTCGTTCCTGGCCTGGAAGCACATGCTTTAGTTTTTACGGCATTTAGATGCTGTGGTCACATCTGACCACGGCATCTTAAGGGTTAAATGTCTGCGATATGCGTTATTGCCGGTCGGAGATATTATCCCCGGACCTCTCCTGTTTGAAACCCCTTCTTCCGCTATACATGTATGGCACTGGGATGGAAGGGGTTAAAGGAGTTCCCCTTTTGGATACTTATGTCCTATTAGAGCAGATGTAGGTCATATAGAGGGGCTCCTGCTCTCAAGACTTTGTGCCACCATTTTATGGTGACCCATTCTCCTTAGGAGTCCAGTGGGCATAGTTAACATAGTTAACTTTCACTGTATGACTGTGCATACAGAATTAGTAGTCAATAACTTTTTGGACTGCCTACTAGACTCCTTAGCCCAGAATGAGCAGAGATTTTAATTAATAAAATACATGTTATACGGAATGTTTTCTATATATCGATCTAATCTATATAGAATATCAAGCTGCTCAGCTCCTCTGCTGTATAACATACTAACTGCTGATGGAATAGCATGATCTACATCAAAGTTTATCTTTAGAAGGACCTGTCAACAAAAAATGCTATGCAATCTGACAGCACCATGTTACAGAACAGGAGGAGCTGAGCAGATTGATATATATTTTTGTGGGAAAAGATTCAGTAAAACTTGTAATTTATACATTTATATTTCCATCTCTGAATACTCATTGGTACAAGAGGTAGGAGTCACCATTGATTGAAAGCATTGTGTGTATACGTGTACATAGAGATAACTCCTTCTCCCTGTACCGATAGCAGTTCACAGAGCTGCATATATAAGTGTATAAATTACAAATTTTACATATTTTTTTCCCCTCACAAAAATATCTATCAATCCGCTCAGCTTCTTCTGCTCTATAACATAGTGCTGTCAGATTGCAATGCATTTTTTGGGGGGAAAATCCACTTTAAGTAAGTAATGTAACAGTTACCTGAGGATGATTAACGGATTTTGAGTTTTTCTGGGAAACAGCTGTTGAAGAGTCTTCGAAACAACATTTGTTATTTAGTGGAAATTGATCAAGGTATGTTTTATGTTTCCCATTTACATACTTGTCCACCAAGTTTACAGGATCTCCTTGAGACATCTTTAGGAGTCTGTCATTCCATGTGACAGTAGCATCATAAGAAGAAGAGGCTCCAGTTGATCTTCTATGGTAATATTGTTGTGGAATATTATAGCTTGACATTTCATTTGCCAAAGATTTCCATTCTGATGAAGACTTCACTGCTATTGGTTTTTGCATTTGAGACTGGTAAATACTACTGGGCCTTTGATATGCTTTTCGCTCCATATACTCAACAAGAGCATTGTGTTGGATTTGCTTTAGTTCTGTCTTTGAGAGGTTAGAAGATGAAAGCGTTCGTTCTTTATCTATAGACTTCATTTTATGATGCTCACCTAATTTGGTCTGACTTGATTCCTCATTGCTCCATACAGAGAAAGAATTATGTACACCGACATGGTCAAGCTTTTCAGGCTCAGAATAACATAACTTTCTTTGCTCTTTTGTAAGCCTTTTTCTACCTCCAATTCGTGAGATGATATGCTTTTCTGGCTCTTCTTTTTTGTAGTTGCTATCCACAAAAGTTTTGGGTTGGACAAACTTGGCTTCCTCATTTGATCCAGACAAAGAATATGATCGGACATGATCAATGGAAGGTCTTTTTGGAGCATTCCATTTTAGTCGTACAGGCAAACTCATCTGTAGGTCTTTTCTTTTAAAAGAGGTTTCTCTCAAGACCTTTGTCTGAGCTACCTTAAGTTTTTCCCTATAGTCATACATAAAACTTTCTTCTGATGTTAAGTTACCATCTGTCTTGAAATCACTGCAGTCAATGACAGAATTATCAACAATTTGTGATTGACTTTTAGTTTTATGAAGAGGCTTTTGTGGCTCAGCTACCTGTGATATAGTAGAGTTGTCTGTTGCCTGAAATGTCTTGGACTCCTTATTTGCATCTAGAGGCTTAGGCTGATGTTTGAAGTTTAACATAGCCAAAGAATTGTTCTTTCCTCCAGCAAGATGATACAGCATGGGGGTGGATGCCTTACTAATCTTCTCACTGGTTAATTCACAAAAGTTAGACATTAAAGTCATAGACACTTCTTGCTCCTGGGAAAGCAAAGGGATAGGTTTTATTGTTGCATCTTTCCTGATGTGTGTTTTAGAGCCTTTTTGGAAATCGTCACAAATCACTGCTTTTGAAGGTTGTTCGAATATATCTTCACTGGGCCTGTTGTAAATTATTTGGCTATTTCTCGTGTGCAAACTTTTGTATTTGATATCCCATTGTCCAACACTATCACATTCTAGGTCCTTCATGCTCTGGGATTGTGGTCGATATTGTTCTTTGAGCATTTGATTATGTGCCAGATCCTCTACTCCTTCACAATTTGTTCCTTCATCATTATAACAATCAGTTTCTTGAGCTGGATTCCAAGAACTACTGCTAATGTCAATTTTTTCTGACACAAGTTCATTGAGCGAACGTCTTGTGCTTTTAGTGGCTACTCCTTCATTTAGGCAATAATCAGAAAACACATTCAACATATTGCTCTGATTTTGACCTTCTGATTTCATTTGAATTTGCTGGATTGTCTGTAAATCTTTTTGTTCAAGGCAGTCTGTATTTAACATGCTAACATGAGAAGGGAAATTATTTTCATTGTCAATACAAGTAACATTATGTGTTTGTGTCATATTACCCACAGAGGACAGAAATGATGAACTTGTAAAATGAGGATAATCCCTTTTCTCCCAGTTGCAGGATGTAACACATGACTGGTTCAATTCTCCCTGTGTAGAGTCTTTTAACCACATAGGGCTGTGATCTTCAATATAGTGGCGACTAAGTTTGTGCTCAGGAGATGAAAGATCACTTGTGCTTGTGGGGCTTCTCTTACTCTTGTGGCTGAAATGATCTCCAGATTCCCTATTGATATCAGACTGTTCTAGGTGCTGGATGGTGGTGTAATTATTTATTAGAGGTAAATGATCCTCATTAAGAGTTTCTTGTGAGGTGTTGCTTAATTTAGTGATTCTTGTGGATGGATAATTTTTAGATGAACGATCTTCACAACTGAAATTCTGTTGAAAATGGCTTTGGTTTGGTCCACTAGGATTATAAATAGCTTTGACATAGTCAGAGTCCATATAAGAAATCTGTTCATCATTCAAGTGACAACTTACATGCTGTAATGGAGGGTATTCTGCAACATAGGAACCACCAGAAAATGAACTGTAGGCCGAATCTACTACAGCAGCTAAAACTTTTATAGGTGCACAGCCATCTGAGACCCGTTTATGCTGAAGATCTGAAATATCACTTGTGCTTCTTATACTCCAGTTTTCTATTGCATTTCCAAATGAAGACATCACTAACGGAAAGGGCGTCAGGATATATATATATATATATATATATATATATGTTTCTGCTACTTAGAAATCTTCCAGCTTCATTGAATAGTCTTCATCTTCCAATGTAATATTCTGAAAGGAAAGCAAAGAAAAATAATGACTTTACAAAACAAATCTTAGGGATTATATGGGACAAAAATATCATGTACTTAAAAGGGACACTTCCATCAGGAGTTTTTTAAACTCCTTAGTCATAAGAAAAATTCTTTTAGACTTTGGCAGTTTTTTCATTTTGGCAGTGCTAAACCATTGAAAATTAAATACAAAATACTGTCCTTCTGTAGAAGTTAACACAAATGATAAGACATCCTAAATAGATAGGTAATCCACTTTCAGTTTACTACTATTGTGAAGGAAAAGGTTATCTGAAGTGTAATCCTCAAGATAGTAGACGAGGAATTAGCATGACAGTATTACAGCTATATTGTTCTCTTGATAATCCTAGATAAATAATTCACAGTATTAAATTGATTCATGTAATTTGTGATGCTTTAAGTCAATACAGTGGGGCTCTCTCTGATGGCAGCAATGGCCTAAGAAAGTTAAAGGGGTGGTCTCATAAAAAAGAAAAAAAAAAAAAGAAGCTAACTAGATTGTTCACATTGTAAGAAGGTACAAGGAATCATTGTGGATGGTAGGTATGTGTCATTGAGGGTCCTGGCCTCGGTGGAGTAAGAGCCAGTTTTCATGTGTCAGCAGCAGTTGCTGTTTGACACTTTGCTATTTAGTATGGCTGTATAGCTGATCCGGGATGGCTCTTACTGGGAGTAGTCAAAGTGCTGGGTGGGTGACTACTCCCCACATTCCAGGCCAGGTTTTGTCAGACCTATAAAAAACAGCCAGCAGTGTCAGGTGTGGGGAATTTTATCTCTCTCTCTGACATTGAAGCTCTGGCAATCTCTGTACCAGGATCTGAGCCTTGTGCCAGGCTGGAGGCCTGAAACCGAGAGGACTGCTCTGTTCTGAGCTATGCCGGTCATGTGTGAATTAACACCCAGGACCAAAGGTGACAGTTTTGCTTTTTTTGAGCTATCTAAGTGTGAACTAACACCAATACTGCAAATGAACTGTTGTACTGTGTACTTGCAACAAGTGTGAATAAACACGGAATAAACACATTTTGAGTTATAAAATGGTCTTTGTCTCTATACTGCGTCCGCTGGTCCTTAGTACCAAACCACACCATATAGGCTGTTAATGTGTGAGGAAAAGATTATGGTAGTGTCCCTTAAAATAATTTGTCTTTTCTGAGACAGCTAAGATTTCTGTTATTCAGTACAAGATGTAAGACCCAAAGTCTTATGCCAAAATGGAGGATTTCTTTAGTCATTTCCTCCTAGACTCAATTATATGAAAAGATGGCATTGTTATATTAATCTGCTGAATGATTTGGTAAACCTACAAATATCCATCACTCAAAAATGTCAAATCAGATCCAGAGCCGTTCATACATTCCAAACAAGTCCTTAACGTTCGTGGGAAAATGCATTTCCACCTGCTTGGCATGTGAGGAAAAAAATACCAATCACATTTATTTGCTTTAAAATCCATAGCAATTATTTATCAGCTTTGTGTTTAAGTAGTTCACAAGCTCCCCTGCTGTGTAGCTCTTCAGAAACACAGCTCTGGGCTCAATGCCTGCCATTGGAGTACAACACATCAGCACAGGCTGACAATAAATCTGTATTGGGATGAACGACTGCAGAAGAGATAGTTCCTCCCCATAAAAAGTACAGTACATTTTATCTTATTACAGGGTATCTCAGCTGCCTGAAGCATTCAGTATTCATTACAACAGCTAGAACTGCTACCATCAACTACCCTGATAAGCAAAGCATAGGAGTGTCTCTTAGAGCAATACTCACTTATAATACATAGGAGGCTAGACATTAAAGGGGTTGTGTCACCTGCCGCAAATAGCATTTATCATGTAGAGAAAGTTAATACAAGGCACTTACTACTGTATTATGGTCATCCATATTGCTTCCTTTGCTGGCTAGATTCATTTTTCCCATCCCATTAAAAACTGCTTGTTTCCATGGATACAACCACCTTGTAATCCAGCATTGGTGGTCGTGCTTGTACAATATAGGAAAAAGCGCAGGCCTCTCGACTGGCTGAGACTCTGTGGGTGCACATAGTCCAGCACTTTTTTTTCCTATAGTGTGCAAGCACGACCACTGCTGCTGAACTGCAAGGTGGTCGTAACCATGGAAATAAGCAGTGTATAATGTGACGGAAAAATTAATCTAGCCAGTAAAGGAAGCAATAAGGACAATGACAGTACATTATTAAAGTGTAACTACCGTTTTATTTGTGTAATGTATAGGGGCAGTGATACTGACCATTTTTGTAATATACTTTAATTACTGAAATCATACATTTCTATGAGAAAAATAGCCCTAAAGTGGCCCATTTTAAGCCTTAGCTCTGTCTTTTGTTACATAACTGTGGATACTTGCTAACACTGACTGTGTTATGTAACAGAGGAGCATTGCTAAGGTTCAAAATAGGCCACTTTAGGGCTATTTTTCTACTAGAAATGTATGATTTCAGTAATTAAAGTATATTACAAAAATGGGCAGTATCACTATCCCTATACATTACACAAATAAAACGGCAGTTACACTTTAAGTGCCTTGTATTAATTTTGTCTACATGATAAATGCAATTTGCTGAGGTGAGACAACACCTTTAATTCCTCCTAGTCAATAAAGAATAAACTGCAAGACATGGAAAAAAATAGCCCCAGCAATCTCATATGAACAATTCATGGTAATGAATCATTAGAAAATAAAATTATGTACAGCGGACACTTTGTGTTCTGAAGATTGTTTGTTAGCTTTGCTGTGTAGCTTGGAACAGTATAAGCAGAGGATTCAATAAAGGTCCATTCACACATCCACAAAATGGGTCCGCATCCGTTCCACAATTTTGCGGAACAGGTGCGGACCCATTCTTTTTCAATGGGGCCGGAATGTGCTGTCCGCGCCCGCATATGCGGATCCGTACTTCCGGATCCACACAAAAAATAGAACAGGCATTTTCTATGAGAGTGACGGCGATGTGCGGTCTGCAAAATGCGGAACGCAAATTGCCGGTGTCCGTGTTTTGCGGATCCGCAAAACACATACGGACGTGTTAATGGACCCTAACAGCTCTATATGTAAACAAATATGGTATTTGTATGTTCCTTCTCTCTCCTTGGTCTCTAGGGGTTAAAGGCTGTACTCCACCATTTTCTAGGCACTGTAAGGGTATAGACACATATTTCAGCAAGCCATTGGCCAGCGTGGGTGGGGATTCAGCCTTGTGTACTTCCCGCAAGGTTTCCATCCATACCCATAGTCTATGTGATTTTGCTGTCAACTATCTCCCATTCATTACAGCTGCCATAAAGCACACAATCTCTGCAATAGTATCTATATTGACAATACATGAAGAAGAAAGGGAAAGAAAGAACTAAAAGGTCCAGAATCTGCATGGCCAAGCAATGGAGTTAGTCAGTTTAAGTTTCGCTGTTTAAGGCTAATAGAAACTTTACTGAAGTGAGAGGTACAGTGCTAAAACACCCTTCACACCCCACCCCTCCCCCTGGGAATTACAGACAAGTTTGTAAGAACTTTGTCAGCCTTTGATGAGAGAGATAGAGAGATAGAGAGATAGAGATAGAGAGATAGAGATAGAGATATATATATATATAGAGAGAGAGAGAGAGATATAACCCTTTAAGTAAAGCCTTACTAACTCACTGCCTTACGGTGTCCATACACCTTCAATAGCTGTCAGCTCATTTCTCCAACTCTCTCATACACAAAGCACATAACAATTGTGTGTGTATGCATTTTGAATGGGGAGAGAGGGGAAATCCACTCCCCTGCGTTTATGTGCCTTAACCCCTTAAAGACCCAGGACGAGAATGCTTGTCCTAAATGGCCGGTACTTTGTGCCCCAGGACGAGCTTTCTCATCCTGGGGTCCTTCTCTTCCCCCACATGTGGTGTCGTGATCAGCGGTAGGGATCCGGCTATTATTGACATCCACCGGCATCGGTGTTATCATGCATTAACCCCTCATATGCCGCGGTAAACACTGCGCTCCCTCTCCTCATCCATCGGGTCCCCACGCTGCGGTGGCGGGGACCCGGTGGTTGTCATGGCAGCCCTAAGCCATTCAAAGGCCCTGGGGCCCGGAATGTACGGAGCCCTATGAGGCCAGCCCCCAGGCTGGGTCTCATAGGCAAACTATCAGTCTATTGATAGTCAATGCAGTACAATACAGATGTATTGTGTGCTTTGAAACAGGGATCAGACCCTGTAATGTTGAAGTCCTGTAGTGGGACAAAAAAAATAATTAAAGTAAAATAAAAAAGTGTTTTTAACAATAAAAAAAGTTTCAATAAAAAAAAAGCCCCTTTCCCATAAAAAGAGACATATAAAATGGCACCCAGGACCTTGCGTCCAAAGGCCATATCCTCATTGGCAAATACATCAAGCCTATAATGTTTGGTAAAAGTATGGGCCCTGTTCCAAGTGGCCGCCCTGCAAATCTGCTCTAGGGAGGCAGAGGCCCTTTCGGCCCAGGAGGTAGACACTGCTCTCACTGAATGAGCTCTGAGAGAGGGAGGAGACTCTTTACCAGAGGCTGTATACGCTTCCGTAAAAGCACTCCTTATCCACCGGGATATGGCGCTCTTGGCTGCTTTCGTACTTTTATTAGGGCCAAAAAAAAATGCAAATACATTTTTGTCTATCCTCCTTTCCCTGGTAGCGTCAAAATAACAAAAAACTGTCCTTCTTACATCTAAGTTATGGAATTTTGCTTCCTGCTCGTTCCTGGGATTG
Source organism: Bufo bufo (assembly GCF_905171765.1). Taxonomy (NCBI): domain Eukaryota; kingdom Metazoa; phylum Chordata; class Amphibia; order Anura; family Bufonidae; genus Bufo; species Bufo bufo. The sequence continues at coordinate 392,905,594 of NC_053389.1, read as the reverse complement.
GCACAGAAAGAGGGAATTACAATATCTCGGGACCTGTGAAAGGTGGATACTACCTTTGGGAGGAAATTGGGTCCAACTTAAATATTAACTTATCCTCTAAGACCTAAAGGAAAGGCTCCTGAATGTATAGGGCCTGAAGATCGCAAACTCTCCTAGCAGAAGATATTGCTACCAGGAAAACAGTCTTAAGAGTAAGCCACTTGATAGAAAGAGAATCTAAAAGGCTCAAACGGGGAATCTGACAAGCCTAAAATAACTGGGTTCAGGTTCCATGGGGCTACCAAATTCTTAATTCTCGGCTTTAGCCTATCTGCAGCTTTCAAAAACCTAGCAACCCAGGGGACATCATAAAGACTAGTGTTGTAGAGGGCACCCAGGGCAGACACCTGCACCCTTAGAGTGTTTGGGGAGAGATCCATATCTAACCCATCCTGGAGAAACTCCAAAATGAGAGGAATATTGGGAGTGGACTGGTTAAACCAGACCTAGGAGGATGGACTGTTCAGTAACAAGGCTGATAGTTTGAGAAGCCTGGGGTTCGGATGGCTGATTGGGCCCTGTGTTAGGAGGTCCTCCCTCAGGGCAAACAGGATTGGATCCTCCCGGCTGAGGGATCGCAGAAGACTTAACCAGCCCCTTCTGAGCCAAAAGGGGACCACCAGGATTAGGGTATACTTCTCTGTCAGGAATTTCTGCAGGACCTTCGGGATCATCGGGATTGGTGGAAAGGCATAGACGAGACCCGACATCCAATCCTGAGTGAAGGCATCTACCGCCACGCACGGATCCCTTGAATTGAGGGAGAAGTAATGAGGAACCTTGTGGTTTTTCTTTGAGGCGAACAGATCCATACTCTGACTGCCCCACTGGACCTGCATCTTCTGAAAGGCTGTCTGAGAAAGAGACCATTCGCCTGGATCTAGTCTCTGCCGACTGAGAAAATCTGCCCTTAGATTGAGGGAGCCTTTTAGGTGTACCGTAGGGTGTTTAATTTTTCCAAAGATGTGATTTTCATATGACTTACGCCCCGAGTCTCAGTGATGTAAAAGATATATATGACAAATTTCAAGAAGACTGGATGATATTTAAGGGTTGCACACATTGATCACTTTTATTACTACTCTCACTTCTGTACCTAGGAGGTTGGTCTAAAAATGACTTCAGTTTCAGGAACCCGGGGGCTCTGCATCAAGCAAGGTGGATGGCAAAGGCAATATATGCACTTAAAATTGTCCTTTTCACTAAACAGTTGAATATTCCTCAACGAGAATTGAAAGGAATGAAACGGGTTGCACATTTTGTCAGGCTAATATATGTTCGCTTTTTTGCACGAGGCAATTGTTAGTCGATGGGCTACAAAGAATAATTTGGCTATGCAACAGCTTCTGAGCACTTACCCAGATGCAGACGTAAAAAAAAGTGCTCTCACAGTTGCTAAGAGACACCTTTGGTATCTGTCAGAAACAAATGTAGGATTGGCTTTTTTGGACAAACGTATTTGTCACAATCAGTGTGGGGGAAAAACTAACTAACACTAAACACAGGAGGGAAGGGGAACAGTAACTGGAGCCTGGCAACTAGGGAAGAAACAGGTCACCTCCTAAACAACCCTAATCCGGGCCCTAACTACCTATCAATATGAATAGACCTTGAAGGTAGGAATATTCATATGCTGTATACCTAGGCCCTTCTATCCCTATAAGGTCCTGGGATGAGGTTAGGACCAGAGACAACCCATTCCTCCCCAGATGGACGAATGGAAGTCTCTGTCTCAGGCCCAGATACAAACAACAGGGAATATAACAAACACAAAACAATAAGAACATACAAGACTTATCTGAAAGTAGAAAACTGGCAACTCCACAAGCGCCACAGTGTACAATCGACCAGCTAGTTAGAAGGCAGGAAGAAAATCTATAAACAGCAGCTCCAAGAGTGAGAAGCTGCTACTTATGGGAAAGGTAGTTTACCAACAAGCAACACCTGAAGCAAGGGGTGTAGCATTCACCAAAACACAGACACAATAAGATCCACAGTGAACTTGTCAATTAAACTCACAAGTTGCCAGTCTCTCCGATCTCCTGGTACCTGCTACAGAAACATCCGTGACAGTACCCCCCCTTCTACGGGTGACCTCCGGGCACCCAGGACCGACCTTATCCGGGTGAGATCTATAAAAGGTATTCATTAAACGATTGGCATTAATGTCAGATGCCGGCACCCACATCCTCTCCTCCGGTCCATAACCTCTCCAGTGGACAAGATATTGAAGGGATCCATGGAGAACTCGAGAGTCAACTATTTTTGCGATCTCAAATTCCAAATTACCGTCCACCATGACCGGAGCGGGTAGCAAGAAAGATGGCTGTAAAGGTTCCACATATTTTTATGAACAAAGACCTATGGAACACATTATGAATTTTCAGGGCCTGAGGAAGCTCAAGACGAAAAGCTACAGGATTAATAATGGCCGTGATCTTATATGGGCCGATAAACCTTGGACCCAACTTCCAGGAAGGTACCTTCAACTTAATGTTTCTTGTGGACAGCCACTCAGAATCACCCACACTTAGGTCTGGACCATTCATAGTTTCCTGTCAGCCACACGTTTATATTTGTTGCCCATATTTTTCAAGTTATTTAGAATTTTTGGCCATATTAAAGACAATGATGAAAAACGTTCTTCCTCAGGGATACCAGAAGTAATAGAACCAGAAAATGTGCCAAACTGTGGGTGAAATCCATAGGCCCCAAAAAACGGCGACTCACCAGTGGACTCCTGACTACGATTTTTTAATCAAAGGCAAAAAGGAATACCACTCCTCTTGGTTCTCAGATACAAAACATCTCAAGTAAGTCTCCAGACTCTGATTAGTGCGCTCCGTCTGTCCGTTCAACTGAGGATGAAAAGCCGAAGAAAAGGACAGTTGAATTCCCAGACTAGTACAGAACGCCATCCAGAATCTGGAAACAAACTGAGTCCCACAATCTGAGACCACGTCAGAGGGAATGCCATGAAGTTTCACAATGTTGTCAACAAATACCTGTGCAAGGGTTTTAGCATTAGGTAGGCCTAGTAATGCAATAAAGTGTACCATTTTACTAGTGATCAACTACCACCAGAATAACTGTCTTTCCTGAAGAATTAGGTAGATCAGTGATAAAATCCATGGATACACGAGTCCATGGTCTGGACGGAATGGGTAACGGAAGTTAAGATCCAGAAGGTCGAGTATGTGTCACCTTGGCCCGTGCACAAGTAGTACAGGATGACACATAGTCCTTCACACACTAACGCCACCCCGTCCACCAGAATCTACAAGATATGAGGTTGGCAGTGGACCTACTCCCAGGATGTCCTGTAAGAACAGTATAATGATGTTCCTCCAACATCTTGTGACGCAATTCCGGTGGCACAAATAGTTTCCCAGAGGGACACGAGTCTGATACGTCTCCCTGAGCTTCTAACACCTTCACCTCAAGGTCAGGGTAGAGGGAGGATATCACCACCCCTTTAGACAATATGGGACTCGGGTTTTAAAAATCACCACATTCAGGGAAACTATGTGACAAGGTGTTCGCCTTGACATTCTTAATCGCAGGACAATAGGTGACCGTGAAATTGAATCTGGTGAAAAACAGGGCCCATCTGGCTTGTCTTGAGTTCAGTCGTTTCGTTTTTTGTGATCAGTGAATACCGTGATCAGATGAATAGAAACATAGAATGTGACGGCAGATAAGAACCATTTGGCCCATCTTGTCTGCCCAATATACTGAATACTATGAATAGCCCCTGGCACTATCTTATATGAAGGATGGCCTTATGCCTATCCCATGCATGCCTAAACTCCTTCACTGTATTTGCAGCTACCACTTCTGCAGGAAGGCTATTCCATGCATCCACTACTCTCTCTTAGTAAAGTTATACTTCCCGATATTACTTTTAAAGGGTTTCTATCACTTCGTTTCACCTATTTAGCTTTCAGACACTAGCGATCCGCTAGTGTCTGCTTTATCTAACCATCCTAATATAAGAGCTTATTGTCCTGCCGTTTAGCTAAAAAAATAACTTATATAGATATGCAAATGAGCCTCTAGGTGCTATGGGGGCGTGATTAGCACCTAGAGGCTCCGTCTACCTTAACAAACTGCCGCCGCCCAGCGCGTCCCTCCAGCCCGCCCATCTCCTCCGGAATGCGATGCTCCTCGTATTCGGCGCATGCGCAGTGAATGTCTGATCGCTTCCCTGCTCAGACATCTCCACTGCGCCTGCGCCGATGACGTCATAGTGCTCCGAGGAACAGGCGCAGTGGAGATGTCTGAGCAGGGAAGCGATCAGACATTCACTGCGCATGCGCAGAACAGAGACGCGCACGGAGAGGATCGCATTCAGCAGGAGATGGGCGGGCTGGAGGGACGTGCTGGGCGGCGGCAGTTTAGGAAGGTAGACGGAGCCTCTAGGTGCTAATCACGCCCCCATAGCACCTAGAGGCTCATTTGCATATCTATATAAGTTATTTTTTTAGCTAAACGGCTGCCCAATAAACAGTTATATTAGGATGGTTAGATAAAGCAGACACTAGCGGATCGCTAGTGTCTGAAAGCTAAATAGGTGAAACGAAGTGATAGAAACCCTTTAAACCTTTGCCCCTCTAATTTAAAACTATGTCCTCTTGTAGCAGTTTTTCTTCTTTTAAATATGCTCTCCTCTTTTACCTTGTTGATTCCCTTTATGAATTTAAAAGTTTCTATGATATCCCCTCTGTCTCGTCTTTCTTCCAAGCTATACATGTTAAGGTCCTTTAATCTTTCCTGGTAAGTTTTATCCTGCAATCCATGTACTAGTTTAGTAGCTCTTCTCTGAACTCTCTCCAAAGTATCAATATCCTTCTGGAGATATGGTCTCCAGTACTGCGCACAATACTCCAAATGAGGTCTCACTATGCTCTGTAGAGTGGCATGAGCACCTCCCTCTTTCTACTGGTAATGCCTCTCCCTATACACCCAAGCATTCTGCTAGCATTTCCTGCTGCTCTATGACATTGTCTGCCTACCTTTAAGTCTTCTGAAATAATGACCCCTAAATCCCTTTCCTCAGATACTGAGGTTAGGACTGTATCACTGATTTTATATTCTGCTCTTGGGTTTTTTACGCCCCAGGTGCATTATCTTGCACTTATCAACATTAAATTTTAGTTGCCAGATTTTTGACCATTCCTCTAGTTTTCCTAAATCCTTTTCCATTTGGTGTATCCCTCCAAGAACATCAACCCTGTTACAAATCTTTGTGTCATCAGCAAAAAGACCCACCTTACCATCGAGGCCTTCTGCAATTTCGCTGATAAAAATATTAAACAATATGGGTCCCAGAACAGATCCCTGAGGTACCCCACTGGTAACAAGACTATGGACTGAATATACTCCATTGACTACAACCCTCTGTTGTCTGTCCCTCAGCCACTGCCTAATCCATTCAACAATATGGGAGTCCAAGCCCAAAGACTCTAATTTATTGATAAGCCTTCTATGTGGGACAGTATCAAAAGCCTTACCAAAGTCTAGATAAGCGATGTCTACTGCACCTCAGCCATCTATTATTTTAGTCACCCAATCAAAAAAAATCTATAAGATTAGTTTGACATGATCTCCCTGAAGTAAACCCATGCTGTTTTTCATCTTTCAATCCATGGGATTTTAGATGTTCCACAATCCTCTCCTTGAGTATGGTTTCCATTAATTTCCCCACTATTGATGTCAGGTTTACTGGCCTATAGTTGCCAGATTCATCCCTACTACCTTTCTTGTGAATGGGCACAACATTTGCTAATTTCCAATCTTCTGGGACGACTCCTGTTACCAGTGATTGGTTAAGTAAATCTGTTAATGGTTTTGCTAGTTCACCGCTGAGCTCTTTTAATAGCTTTGGGTGTATCCCATCAGGCCCCTGTGACTTATTTGTAATAATTTATCAGCTGACTTAGAACCTCTTCCTCTGTAAAGACACATGCATCAACAGATTAATTAGTCTTCCTTCCTAACCGTGTGACTCAGTCACTGTACTTATAGTAAACCACACTGACTGGTGATCACTAGATCCCAAGCTTTCCCCTACAGTAATATCAGATACCATATTCCCATTTGTGAATACTAAATCTAAAATGGCCTCCTTCCGGGTTGGCTCCTCCACTTCTTGCTGTAGAGATAATCCCAGTAGGGAATTTAGAATATCTGTACTCCTGCCAGAACTAGCTATTTTGGTTTTCCAGTTTACATCAGGAAGATTAAAGTCTCCCATAATGATGAATTTCCCCTTCAATGTCATTTTAGCTATTTCCTCAACTAGTAGATCATCTAATTCTTTGACTTGGCTAGGTGGTCTATATATCACACCTACACGTGTTACCTTATGATTATCAAGCTGCAAGGTAACCCAAACTGACTCTAAATTGGTCTCGCTACGGCCACCCCTCCCCCTTCTTGCCTTCTCTGTCTTTCCTATATAGAGAGAACCCTGGTATTGTTATATCCCAGTCATTACTTCCATTGAAACACGTCTCATTAACAGCCACTAAATCTATATTCTCAGAATTGCCCCTTCCAACCAATGACGCGATTCCTTAAAAGCCAATTTAATGGCAAGCAACTCTCTCTTACCCACATCATAATTTTTCTCAGCAGAGGATAGTTTTTTTCGAGAAAAATGCACATGGTCGCCATTTACCAGGTGATGGGCCCTGTGACAAAACTGCTCCTACCCCCACCTCGGATGCATCCACTTCCACAATAAACAGTTGTGACACATCTGGCTGCACCAATATGGGGGCAGAAGAGAAGCATTCCTTAATCGCAGAAAAGGCTTGCAACGCCGAATCAGACCATACAGAGACATCCGTCCCTTTCTTAGTCATGTCTGTTAAGGGTTTTACTATTGTCAAATAATTCTTAATAAATTTTCAGTAATAGTTGGTGAATCCTAAAAACCGCATAAGAGCCTTCAGATTTTCGGGTCGATCCTAGTCCAATACAGCATGGACTTCCTCAGGATCCATTCGAAAACCCAAAGACGACGACAGGCAGCCCAAGAACTGCACTTCGTGTACTGCAAAAACACATTTCTTAAATTCTGCGAACAATTTATTATCCCTTAGAATCTGTAACACCTGTCTCACATGATTCTGAGGTGTTTCCATGTCAGAAGAATAAATAAGAATGTCATCCAAATACACGGTCACAAACCTCCCCACCAGGTGATGAAAGAGGTCATTCACAAAATGTTGGGAGACCGCCGGGGCATTGGTCAACCTGAAAGGCATGACCAGGTTCTCAAAGTATTAAAAGCCGTCTTCCATTCATCCCCTTCTTTGATCCTAACCAGATTATATGCCCATCTTAAGTCCAACTTGGAGATAAATTTGGCACCAATAATCTGGTTAAACAAATCGGGAATCAAAGGAAGAGGGTAAGGATCACAGATAGTAATCTGATTGAGTTCACGAAAATTCAGACATTGCCGAAGACCTACATCTTTTTTTTTTTTTTCCTTCACAAAAAAGAACCCTGCAGCCATTAGAGACTTGGAAAGTCTTATGTGCCCTTTCTTCAAACTCTCAGCAATATATTCTCTCATGACCTGCCTTTCAGGTTCAGAAAGATTATGCAACCTAGATTTAGGCAATTTAGCCCAGGAAATAAGATTGACAGGACAATCATATTCCCGATGGGAAGGTAAACTCACTCTCAGGAAACACATCGGCAAACTCTGATATAAAAGAGGGTACAGCCTTAGTAGTAACCACATAAAAGGATGTATTGAGATTATCATCAATGCAATAGTCCCCCCAATCCAGAATCTGCCTAGCTTGCCAATCGATAGTTGGATTATGCCACGGTAAACCCAGAACCATAGGTGCAGGGAGACCTTCCAAGACAAAACACGAGATAACTTCTTGATGAAAGTCACCCACTCTTAACCTCTTAGGGACCGGGCTCATTTTCACCTTAAGGACCAGCCCATTTTTTGCAAATCTGACCACTGACATTTTAAGTGGTGATAAATTTAAAACGCTTTGACTGATCCAGGCCATTCTGAGATGTTTTTTTCATCACATATTGTACTTCATGACACTGGTAAAATAAAGTAAAAAAAAATTCTTTTTTATTTATAAAAAAATACCAAAATTTACCAAAAAATATGTAAAAAAATAGCAAAATTTCCAAGTTTCAATTTCTTTACTTCTATAATACATAGTAATACCTCAAAAAATAGTTATTACTTTACATTCCCCATATGTCTACTTCATGTTTGGATCATTTTGGGAATGATATTTAATTTTTTGGGGATGTTACAAGGCTTAGAAGTTTAGAAGCAAATCTTGAAATTTTTCAGAAATTTTCAAAAACCCAATTTTTAGGGACCAGTTCAGGTCTGAAGTCACTTTGCGAGGCTTACATAATAGAAACCACCCAAAAATAACCCCATTCTATAAACTACACCCCTCAAGGTATTCAAGACTGATTTTACTAACTTTGTTAACCCTTTAGGTGTTCCACAAGTATTAATGGTAAACAGAGATACAATTTCAAAATTTCACTTTTTTGGCAGATTTTACAAAGCAAGGGTTAACAGCCAAACCAAACTCAATATTTATGGCCCTGACTCTGTAGTTTACAGAAACACTGCATATGTGGTCGTAAACTGCTGTACGGGCACACGGCAGGGCGCAGAAGGAAAAGAATGCCATATGGTTTTTGGAAGGCAGGTTTTGCTGGACTGTTTTTTTCACACAATGTCCCATTTGAAGCCCCCCTGATGCACCCCTAGAGTAGAAACTCTATAAAAGTGACCCCATCTAAGAAACTACACCCCTCAAGGTATTCAAAACAGATTTTACAAACGTCGTTAACCCTATAGGTGTTCCACAAGAGTTATTGGCAAATGGAGAGGAAATTTCAGAATTTAAATTTTTGGGCAAATTTTCCATTTTAATAAATTTTTTACAGTAACAAAGCAAGGGTTAACAGCCAAACAAAACTCAATATTTATGGCCCTGATTCTCTAGTTTACAGAAACACCACATATGTGGTCGTAAACTGCTGTACGGGCACACGGCAGGACGCAGAAGGAAAGGAATGCCATACGGTTTTTGGAAGGCAGATTTTGCTGGACTTTTTTTTTGGACACCATGTCCCATTTGAAGCCTCCCTGATGCACCCCTTGAGTAGAAACTCCAAAAAAGTGACCCAATTTTAGAAACTACGGGATAGGGTGGCAGTATTGTTGGTGCTAGCTTAGGGTACATATGATTTTTGGTTGCTCTATATTACACTTTTTGTGAGTCAAGGTAACAAGAAATAGCTGTTTTGGCACCGATTTTATTTTATGTTATTTACAACATTCATCTGACAGATTAGATCATTTGATATTTTTATAGAACAAGTTATTATGGATGCTGCGATACCTAATATGTATACTTTTTTTTATTTATGTAAGTTTTACACAATGATTTCATTTTTGAAGCAAAAAAAAAAATCATGTTTTAGTGTTTCCATAGTCTGAGAGCCATAATTTTTTCAGTTTTTGGGCGATTACCTTGGGTAGGGTATGATTTTTGTGGGATGAGATGACTGTTTTATTAGCACTATTTTGGGGTGCGTGTGATTTTTTGATTGCTTGCTATTACACTTTTTGTGATGTAAGGTGACAAAAAATGGTTTATTAAGCACAGTTTATATTTTTTATGGTGTTCCTCTGAGGGGTTAGGTTATGTGATATCTTTATAGAGCCGGTCGATACGGACGCGGCGATACCCAATATGTATACTTTTTTTATTTATGTAAGTTTTACACAATAATATCATTTTTGAAACAAAAAAATGATGTTTTAGTGTCTCCATATTCTGTGCCATAGTTTTTTTTCATTTTTTGGGCGATTGTCTCAGGTAGGGGCTAATTTCTTGCAGGATGAGGGGACGGTTAGATTGGTACTATTTTGGTGGGCAAACGCCTTTTTGATCGCTTGCTGTTGTACTTTTTGTGATGTAAGGTGACAAAAAAATGGTTTATTTAGCACAGTTTTTATTTTTTACAGTGTTCATCTGAGGGGTTAGGTCATGTGATATGTTTATAGAGCCGGTCAATACGGACGCGGTGATACCTAATATGTATACTTTATTTGGGGAAAATTAATTTTTTGTTTATTTTTACTTGAAACTTTTAATTTTTGGGGGGGGAAAACTTTATTTTTTCAACTTTTTTTTCACTTTATTATTTGTCCCACTTTGGGACTTGGACTTTTGGGAGTCTAATCCTTTACAATACATTCCAATACTTCTGTATTGGAATGCATTTGCTGTATGAGTAATACTGTGTGTATTACTCATACAGCTTCCGGCCTGTGAGATCCAGGGGGCTGGATCTCACAGGCTCGTCACCGGAAGGCATTGCGATGCCTTCCATGCCATCGGGTCCCCCCTACAGCCGCATGGGGACCCGATGGCACCGCCGCCAGCAGCTGCAAACCGCAGGTCTGAATTGACCCCCCCCCGTGCATTTAGCCAAGGTGCCTGCTCAATGATTTGAGCTGGCATCTTGTTCCGATCACCGCCCGCCGGTGTTTCCTTAAGTACCAGGACAACATGCCGTACAGGTACGTCATGTGTCCTGAAGAGGTTAAAGGATAACTGTCACCTTTGGACCCTAATTTCAATTTTCATATATGTAGTTACTATTACCCTGATATTCCAGAATCACTAACTATTAGACTTACTTACCCCATATTTTATAAGATCCAGCCCTTAGCAACCAGTCTGCACAAAACTGCAATTTCCTTATTCAGTTAAGATGGCCCCTGATGACTCATCCTGAAGCTAATCCAGCCTGCTCCCACTACCCACAATGCATTGAGCTCCTCGTGCACTAGCTTCTGCACCTCAACCCCTCCTGCTAACACATACACTTTAGAAACATCCCCCTCCCCTAAACAGTGCCATTCACAGATCCCCCTCCCCGACGCTCACAGGAGTACATTTATTAACTGTAATCTGTAATTTTAACTTTAATCATAGTTCATCTCTTTACATTGATACCTTACTCTCAGATCCGGTAACAGCAGGCAGTGCGGGCGATGCTCACCCACTGAAGTCACGCGCCTGCTCCTCCCACTAGGCAGCACAGGCGCGTGACGTCAGTGAGTGAGCGCCGCTCGCACTGCCTGCTGTTACCGGAGCTGAGAGTAAGGTATCAAAGTAAAGTGATGAACGATGATTAAAGTTAAAGTTACAGACTCAGCTCACCAGCTGTCACAGCAGGTTTGGCAACGGCGGAGAATGGGAGAAAGACGGTGTGAGATCGGACAGGGCTAGGCCGAGGGGGAGATCATGGTGGGCTTTAGAGCCCCGCGGCATACAGGCCGGCTGCCCCCCTTTGTGTTGGTGGCGTTGTTAGTGGTGATCGCCCTCCTGGCCTTTAAGTACTGGAGTGTGTCTGCCCGCCAGGCCACCTTGCAGGGGGATCTGGCGGCTCTGCAGGAACATGTGAAGCGGTCAGAGGAGGGAGAGACCGCAAAACAGGATTCAGGTACAGTACAGCGGACAAGGAGACTGAAGCAAAAACCGGCTTTATTAAGAAGCAAAATGAAACTCCCAGAAAACCTGAGTAACATTACAGTACCACCGCACCAGAGGCACAATGGGTCAAAGACAGGAATGGTATTAACAGGTGAACATAAATCAAACAACAATGGCAATGGAGTTTTGTATATACACAGAATGAGCTAAACAGTAAGCAGTCAGCTTGCAGGCTACTCTCACTACCAATTTCCTATCTAGCCCTGCTACCCAGGGGACGCTTCTACAGCGCACTGACTAAGTCCCTGACTCTATAACCTATCACAGGAAAGCACCGGTGCCACTCACAGTTCTGCAGATTCTCCTGGGTACAATAAGATGCAGTCTGGATTAGGGTTGTTGCGGGTATCGAACTTTCGATACCCAATCGATACTTTTGTCCCGGTATCGATACGATACCGGGATTTCCATTTTTTCGATACTGGGCTGCGCTTCTGCGCAGTCTCGTATCTCTAAACATGAGCGCGCTGCTGTCGGCGCGCTCATGTTCTCTCAGCAGCACGGGGAGAAGGAAGCAGTCTCTCCCTCCCCCTGTGCTGCTGCCGCTGCCACCTATGAGAAGAGAGGGGCGGAGGAGGGGCGGGCGCACTGCGCCACCAATGATAGTACTTTTCCTACACAGAGCGGCGCCCAGCGATGTCCCAGCACTCACCATTATTCCTGGGCGCCGCTCCGTTCGCCTGTAGTGCCCCATTACGGTCTCCTCTCGTGCTCCACATGCTGATTACTATCGGAGCGATGGGGAGGAGACATCAGCTTCACTAGTGGGCGTTCCTTCTTCCTGCGCTGTGATTGGACAGCGCTACAGCCAGGGAGAAGGAACGCCCACTAGAGAAGCTGATGTCTCCTCCTCATCGCTCCGATAGTAATCAGCATGTGGAGCAGGAGAGGAGACAGTAATGGGGCACAGCAGGCGAACGGAGCGGCGCCCAGGAATAATGGTGAGTGCTGGGACATCGCTGGGCGCCGCTCTGTGTAGCCTAATACTTAGTCTAAACCCAGGAAAAGACTTTAAGCCATAATACAGGAGGAGGGTGCCGACAGCAGAATCGCATTGCCGGCACCCTGCCCCTGACAGGAAGCTGCGATCAGCGGCAGTTAACCCCTCAGGTGCGGCACCTGAGGGGTTAACTGCCGCTGATCTGCCAGTACCCGCCTCCTGTATTAAGGGGTAATTATCATTGGTGGTGCAGTGTGCCCCTCCCCCCCTCAACCTCAATCCCATTAAAATCATTGGTGGCACAGTGCGCCGGCCCCTCTCAACCCCCCCAGTATTAAAATCATTGGTGGCAGTGGCCACAGGGTCCTCTCCCCTCCCCCTCATTGGTGGTGCAGTGGCAGCTTCTGATCGGAGCCCCAGCTGTGTAAGCCTGGGGCTCCGATCGGTTACCATGGCAGCCAGTACGCTACTGAAGCCCTGGCTGCCATTGGTAACATGTGCACAAACCCCAGAGCAGCAGGGAGAGTGTGAAGTCCTATTCACCCTGATAGAGCTCTATCAGGGTGAATAGGACAAGGGATGAAAGATCCCAGGTTCTGGCCCCTAAGGGGGTAAATAGTTATTAAATAAAAAGTGTAAAAAATAAAAATAAAAAAAAAGGGGAAAAAAACCCCCACCAAAATATTAAGTATGAATCACCCCCTTTTCCCATATAAAATATATAAATAATAAACATATTACATATCGCCACGTCAGAAAAGTCCAAACTATTAAAATATAAAAAAAAATCTATGCGGTGAACGCCGGAACAGAAAAAATAAATAAAAACTGCACGATTCTGAATTTTTTAAAATGTGGAATGCACGTGGCTTTTTTGGTTTATTTTTTTCACGTGGTATCGAATGGTATCGAGTATCGCAATACTTTTTCATGGTATCGAAACCGAATAAAAAAATTGGTATCGCAACAACTCTAGTCTGGATCCAGGTCCAGTCGTTTGCTTGGCTGTCTTTCTCTCTCTGGTCACAACAGATGCAGATCTCCACCTAATTCCAGCTCTGGCAGGAAGGATCTGGCTTTTACTGGTCTCTACACATGGTCCCACTCCTCTGGAACACACAGTGAAGTCCTCTGTGTGCAGCTCCACAGCTGTCAGGAAAATCTCAGCTAATATAGCCTCCTGCTGCTCCAGTCTTTTACTGTTATCTCTCAACAGTCACTCTCTCCCTGTTATCTCAGCAAGGCCCCCAGCAACTTCTGGAACAGCCCGGGAAAAACTTCTTAACTCTTTCTTAGAATCTGGCCAGCACAACTCAGGTTCCTGTTTAGTCACAGTGGCCTCTGGTGGCCGGAGGGAAACATGACAGTCTGCATAGATATAAGTGCTGGAAATGCTGTTGGTTGATTCAGGGCTGCCTCTTACACATGCTCAGTGCACGGAGGTAGCCCGAAGTTGGCTGGAGAACCGCCATTCTGAGCTGATCGTGCAGTCGGAGGGCAACCGGCGGAGCAACGGCTGGGCGAATTTCATAACAGAGGATCGACTGCAGGCCCAGGACCTGGAGGCCCAGAGCTGCGAGGCGGACAGGGAGAAGCTGCTGGCCAACGTGTCACTCCAGATGGTAGACATCACTCATCTGAAGGAACAGTTGCATGAACTTCATTAAGAATGTTTGCAACAGGAGAATCAGCTACTTGAGTACAAGAAAAATAATACCCTGCTGCAGAAGGCACTGAAGGTAGAGAGTATACAATGCCCTGTATATTCTAACCCCCAGGCGTTCCCATGGTGACGGGGACACTTGCCTGGGGGTTAGAATATACCATCGTATCTGAGTTTTCACGATCTCACTGAGATCATGACAACTCAGATCCGATGGTATATTCTAACCCCCAGTCAAGCGTCCCTGTCACCATGGGAACACCTGGGGGTTAGAATATCATGAACGCGCACACACGTAGCAGGGCAGCCTGCTCGTGCGTCTCCCGTCCTCCAGCAGATAGATGGACCTCTTCTAGCAACCCAGTTTTAGGGTAAGGTGAAAATAGGCGCTATTTTATTGGTTTAGGAAGAATTGATATAAAATTTTAAGATACTAATCACCTTTATCAAAATATGGAAAAATATATATATATATGACAGTTATACTTTAAGGAACAAATGCATTGAAAGTCAAAATGCCTGATCTTCTCTCCTCTAACACCACCTGTTGGGAGAGAATTGAGAGTTCTCCACATACATTAGATTGTCGGCTGGTGCTTTTGAAAACACTAGGTTTGGCCAACAACAGTCTAATGACTATGGGGTCCTTTACTCCTACAGACTCTGTGCTATGATAGCGTGTCTTCGGCCAAATAAAATTTTCTGGGAAAATGTTCTGTTATCTATCATTTTATTATGTTTAAGAAAGACGCTGCCAATTAATAGCTGGCTAAACTTAATACTGCCATATATTTTTTAGTAGAGGAATAGAAAGGAATGGGTAAATAGCCAATACTCCCAAGTTTCAACACAAAAAGCTATGCCAGTTAAAGGGGTTGTCTGCTTTTTACTATTGATGACTAGGGCTGAGCAAACTTTGTGTTTCAAGTTCGGCATACAAGGTTAGGGTTCAGGTGTCACGGTCCCTCCCGTAGCAGAGTTTAGAAGAGCTGAGAGACTGGCTGCATGTGAGGTTATCGGACAGCCTCTCCGTTTTCACGTGTTGCAGTGTTGTTGTTGGTAATGACCACACCTCTTGTATCAGATGTAGCTCCTCTGTTTAGTCTGAACTCACACTTCATATCATGCAGTTGATATTCTCTGCCTGGAGTTGGAAGAGCTGGTGTGTTGCCCTCTTCTGAGTTCCTGCTCATCCATTTTTTATTGCAGATAAGTGTTCTTCCCTTTGTATTCTGTTGTTCCCATTTGCTCGTTGTTTACTAGGCCTCAGGGAGACGTTGGTTCGTTCATCTAGGAAGGAACCAGTAGTCTCAGACCCTGTCACTACTCCTAGGGATATTCAGGTTTACCAGGGCCTAGGTTTCTGGTGTATGAATATTCCCACCTTCAGGGTCTATTCATACTGACAGGAGTCAGGGCAAGGTTTAGGGTTTCCATAGGTGGTGACCGTCTCCCTTTCCCTAGCCTTGAGGCCTAGTTCCTTGTCTTTTTCCTTCTGATGTCATTCTAGTGTTACCCCCCTCCCCTTACATCGTAACATCGGGTTATCTAAGAATAAGTTATGGTCCGTGCTAGAGGAATCCATAATGGAATTCTTAGATAACCCAGACCTTGCACGCCGAACTTGAAACACAAAGTTTGCACAACTCCTCAGGATAGGTCATCAATATCAGATAAGTGGGGGTCCAACTCCCAGCACCCCTGCCAATCAGCTGTTGAAGAGAAGGCAGTGCTCATACAATTGCTGCCTTCTCTACTCTGTTTACCTGCTTGCCGCAGCAATTGCAGTGGGGAGCAGGTGTAATTACAAGTATAGCATCCCCATTCACTTCTATGGACAGCCCTGTAGTATTCACTTAAACAGATGGAGCCATCCCATCGAAGTTAATGGGGATACCATATTTGTAATTACACCTGCTCACCACTGCAAGACGAGCACTGCCTTCTCTTCAAACAGCTGATCGGCAGAGGAATTGGGAGTCAAACCCCCACCAATCTGATATTGATGACCTATCCTGAGGATAGGTCATCCATGGTAAAATGCAGATAACCCCTTTAATCCCTTAGTGACCCCCCATATGCCTTTTTACGGCAGTCAGAGGCAGTAAGAGGCCTTAGACTGGGCTGCCGCTTTCTCACAGCGACTGATTCTAAGTGCTGCATAGGTCCCCTGTGCAGCGGGGAGCAGGAGCCGTGCTCTTGCTCTAACAGCCCGTACTGGCAGGAGTGCCAATCCAGGCTTTTTACCCTTTACATGCCGTGGGCAATGGTGAGTGGACTCCCTCTGTCTCCCATCGCCGCCCCGCAAATGCGATTGCGGGGAGCCGATGTGTGTAAAGCCTGGCTGGGCCTGGTATAAGTCCCAAGCCAGCTTTGAGTGTGTTCCAGCAGCATTGACTTTAAAATAGGGATAGTGCATTGTATTTTAAAAGCAATCAAACTGTTGTCTGTTATAGCCCCCTTGTGGGACTGTTAAGTGGTAAAAAAAAAGACAGAATTACTAAATTTATTCTAAGTTGTCTTTGGAAAAAACTTTAAAAAAAGCGATACAAAGGCATAATTTACTCCAAAATGATACCAATGAAAACGAAAAGTCATCCCGAAAAAAATCAAGCCCTCACACAACTCTTTAGAAAGAAAAATAAAAGTTATGGGTCTTGGGAAGTGGTGAAGCAAAAATATTTTCTTCCTTTATTTAAAAAAAAGGGTTTTATTACACAAAAGTAGTAAAACATAAAAGAAAAAGAAAAAAAACTATTTGGTATCACATAATCATACTGACCCAGAGAATAAAGATATTATGTTATTTATACTGAAAAATAAACGCTGTAAAATTTATAACGTAAAAACTCAGTGGCAGTATTGCTGTTTTTCCCATCTCCCTCCCAGAAAGAGTTAATAAAAGTTAATCAGAAAGTTACGTATTTCCCAACATGACACCATTAAAAACTACAACTAGTCCCGTAAAAAACAGCCCTCCTATGTGCCGGGCCCCTCACAGGGAATATACTTATCCCACTCTGCTCCTGGTCCCCACACCACTGCTGCTCCCCGGGCGCGGATAACAACATAAGGTGTTGGAGGAAAGCAGCCAATGGCAGGCGGGGACGGGGACGAGCCTCCCTAGCATCGCGGGTGATACTAGAGAGGCTCGTCCCCACCTGCCACTGGCTCCTCCTCCCCCGACATCGGATGTTTTCATCCGTGTACAGGGAGAAGCAGCAACGGCAATGCAGGGACGCGGAACGGGGTAAGTATATTTCGTTTGAGGGGCCCGGCACATGGGAAGGGGGGGCTGTTTATGATATTGGATAACCCCATTAAGGTCCACTTACAAGAGAAAACTGAGCAGGCATTTATCAGGAACAAACTGTTCCTTCCTGATATTTGTCTGCTCGTCAGAGAAGGTGAGAACTGCATTTACATGCAGCAATCACCTCTGCTGTATCATCACCATAGCGCAGGGATGGCCAACCTGTGGCTCTCCTGCTGTTGCAAAACTACAACTCCCAGCATGCCCAGACTGCCTACAGCTATCAGCCTACAGCAGGGCATGGTGGGAATTTTAGTTTTACAACAGCTGGAGAGCCACAGGTTGGCTATTCCTGCTCATAGAGATACATTATTTCACCAGATCGCTGTTTACACAGGACAATCTGCTACCCAGAAATGAGGACTTTGGTCAGCATCAACAATTCTTTCACCTGAGCATTTCGGTGATCAGCGGCACATTTACATGGGCCACGACTGAGAACGAGGGATAATCATCCAGTGTAAATGGGACTTTATTGTGGTTTGATGTTTTTTAATCCATGCAGTCAACAAGAAGAGGGAGTACACGTGCAAACAGGGGAATAGTTCAGGTCTCAATAGGACTTCTTACCAGTAATTAAAAGAGAAGTAAAAAGGAATGTATTTGTTTCTGGTAAACACAGACTGGGAAGTACAAAGTAAGATCTTAGCAATACAAGCACGGCTATTCATGGCAAAGTAGCCCTGACTGGATCCTGATAGCTTTTATTATTACTTCAGATAACACGTATGATAACTAGGCAAATTCCCTAATTCAGACCAAGGCAGTTTTGTCCGCTTATCTCCAAACAGATCAAGAGCTTCCAGTAGGTAGAGGTCAAACCTGTGGTGTGGAATTTGACAAAGTAAATCCCTTAGAGGAAATTTGTCACCAAAACTTTTTTCTACCAGTTAAAACCAGATAGTGACGCATATTGTTTTTTTCTAATCTATTTTAATTTTCAGATTGACGATTTTTTTATTCTATTTCCTGAACATAATTATGGGGGTGGCCATCTTGCCTGACCTGTTCTTAATAGTGTTTACACAGCATTCAAAAAAAATTCTTTACGGCAACCCCATGGGCCACAGACACAATGGTCTGGAGGGGACCTCACTGACTTCTATAGGAGAGTTTTCTAGGAATGTCCTGTGACCTGTGCAGAGGTCATCGTACAAGGAAAGAATAGATAAGCTCTGACAGTCACCTATTGTGAATGGTGGATACTGTCTTAGGCAGAGTTCACATGTGCGGTTTGAACTCTGGCAGTCTGGAACAGAGGAACAGCCTACTGGAATTCACTGTATCCAGCATACATGCCGGCTTTCGGCCAGACAAAGTATTACATGTGTAACCCCCAGAGTGGCATTAACACCTTTTTGCACCTCCCACTATCTCCTATGGCTGATCCTGTGTCACAATGTGTGTTTATGGTTAGAGATGTCCCGAACTATTCACCAACGAACAGTTCCCGGCGAACATCGCTTGTTCGTGTTCGCCACGGCGGGCGAACATATGCGATGTTCGGTCTGCCCCCTATTTGTCATAATTGAGCAAACTTTGACCCTGTACCTCACAGTCAGCAGACACATTCCAGCCAATCAGTAGCATACCCTCCCTCCCAGAACCTCCCACCTCCTAGCAAAAAGCAAGGACAGCATCCATCTTAGATTCATTCGGAAGCTGCAGTCTTAGTGAGAGGAGGGACAGTGCAGCTGCTGCTGATTTAATAGGGAAATTGATAGCTAGGCCAGTGTATTCAGTGTCCACTCCAGTCCTGAAAGACTCATCTGATCTGCTGTAAGGATAGCGTCCTGACAGCACCCCAAAAAGCCCTTTTTAGGGCTAGTACATCAGTCTGCTTCTTTTTTTTTTCCTCTGTAATCTAATTGCAGTTGCCTGCCAGCGTGTGTGTCAGGCCCACAGCGTATACTGTGCCCACTTGCCCAGTGCCACCACTCATATCTGGTCTCACAGTAGCTTGCATTAAAAAAAACAAAAAAAACTTTTTTCACTAATATAATTGCAGTTGCCTGCAAGCATGTGTGTCAGGCCTACAGCGTGTACTGTGCCAACTACTGCCAGTGCACAGTGCCACCACTCATATCTGGTGTCACAGTAGCTTGCACGCATAGCACAACTAATCGGAAAAAAAAAATGACAGGCAGAGGCAGGCCACTCCGCAGGGGCCGTCGTGGTCGTGGTGCTGTGATTCCCTTTGGCCCTAGAATAATGCCCAGTGTTCAGAGGCCACGTACCCTGAACTCGAAAAGTTCTGAGGACATAGTTGACTGGCTAACACAGGACACCCAATCTTCTACAGCTTCCGCTCGGAATCTTGACGCACCATCCTTCTCCAGCTCAGCTTCGGGCACCTCTCAAGTTACCACTCACCCACCTGCCGCCACCACCAACACTACCACCACAGCCTCTTCACTTGATCTGTCAGAGGAGTTATTTACACATCAGTTGGAAGAAATGAGTGATGCGCAACCATTATTGCTAGAGGATGTAGATAACAGGGATATGTCTCAGTCAGGCAGCATTACACACATGGACGTACGGTGTGATGGTGATGATGTTGTACCCGCTGCTGCTTCCTTTGCTGAGTTGTCAGATACAAGTGAAGCGGTTGATGATGACGACGATGTATCCGTGGAGGTCACGTGGGTGCCCGCTCAAAGAGAAGAAGAACAGGGGGAAAGTTCAGATGGGGAGACAGAGAGGAGGAGGAGACTAGTTGGAAGCAGGGGGAGGTCGTCGCAAGGAGCTAGTGGCACAGTCAGACAGCATGCATCGGCACCCGGGGTCAGCCAGACAGCACGCCAATCAACGCATGCTGTTGCCACCACCAGAATGCAGTCATTGCAAAGCTCAGCAGTGTGGCATTTTTTTTGTGTGTCTGCCTCTGATAACAGCGATGTCTTTTGCAACCTGTGCCAAAAGAAACTGAGTCGTGGGAAGTCCAACACCCACCTAGGTACAACTGCTTTGCGAAGGCACATGATCTCACATCACAAACGCCTATGGGATCAACACATGATGACAAGTACAAGCAGCACACAAACTCAAAGCCACCATCCTCCTCCTGGTCCAGCATCTTCAGCCACGTCAACCACTGCTGTCCTCTTTGCCCCCTCTCAACCATCCGCCACTCCGCCTCTCGCCTTGAGCAGTTCCTGCTCATCTGCCCACAGTCAGGTGTCTGTCAAGGAAATGTTTGAGCGTAAGAAGTCAATGTCACAGATTCACCCCCTTGCCCGGCGTCTGACAGCTGGCTTGTCGGAACTCTTAGCCCGCCAGCTTTTACCATACAAGCTGGTGGAGTCTGAGGCCTTCAAAAAAAAGTTAGCTATTGGGACACCGCAGTGGAAGGTACCCGGCTGAAATTTCTTTTCACAAAAGGCAATCCCCAACCTGTACTCTATTGTGGAAAAAGAAGTCATGGCATGTCTGGCACACAGTGTTGGGGCAAGGGTCCATCTGACCACTGATACCTGGTCTGCAAAGCACGGTCAGGGCAGGTATATCACGTACACTGCGCATTGGGTAAACCTGCTGATGGCTGCCAAGCATGGAATGCGTGGCTCTGCAGAGGAGTTGGTGACACTGCCACGACTTGCAAGGAGCCCTACTGCCACCTCCTCTACTCCTCCTACTCCATCCTCTTCGCTAACCTCCTCGGCTGAGTCATCTTCTGCTGCTACGTCTTGCTCCACATCAACTGCACCCCCCCAGCTCCCCAGGGGCTATTCCACATCCCGGATACGACAGCGTCACGCCGTCTTGGGGTTGACATGCCTGAAAGCAGAGAGTCACACCGGACCAGCACTCCTGTCCGCCCTTAACGCACAGGTGGATCAGTGGCTGACTCCGACCCAACTGGAGATCGGCAAAGTGGTGTGTGACAACAGAAGCAATTTGTTGGCGGCATTGAATTTGGGCAAGTTGACACATGTGCCGTGCATGACACATGTGTTGAATCTGATCGTACAACGCTTTGTGCATAAGTACCCAGGCTTACAGGATGTCCTCAAGCATGCCAGGAAGGTGTGTGGCCATTTCAGGCGTTCCTACACGGCCATGGCGCACTTTTCAGATATTCAGCGGCGAAACAACATGCCAGTGACGCGCTTGATTTGCGACAGCCCGACATGTTGGAATTCAACACTCCTAATGTTCGACCGCCTGCTCCAACAAGAAAAAGCCGTCAACTAGTATTTGTATGACCGGGGTGCGAGGACAGCCTCTGCGGAGCTGGGAATTTTTTTGCCACGTTACTGGACGCTCATGCGCAATGCCTGTAGGCTCATGCGTCCTTTTGAAGAGGTGACAAACCTAGTCAGTCGCACCGAAGGCACCATCAGCGACATCATCCCATTTGTTTTCTTCCTGGAGCGTGCCCTGCGAAGAGTGCTGGATCAGGCCGTAGCTGAGTGTGAAGTGGAAGAGTTGTGGTCACCATCACCACCAGAAACAGCCTTATCAGTATCGCTTGCTGGACCTGCGGCAACGCTGGAAGAGGAGTCAGAGGAGGAATGTGGCTTTGAGGAGGAGGAAGACCAACCACAGCAGGCATCCCAGGGTGCTCGTTGTCGCCTATCTGGTACCCGTGGTGTTGTACGTGGCTGGGGGGAAGAACAGACCTTCAGTGAGATCAGTAAGGACGAGGAACGGGACATGAGTAGCTCTGCATCCAACCTTGTGCAAATGGGGTCTTTCATGCTGTCGTGCCTGTTGAGGGACCCTCGTATAAAAAGGCTGAAGGAGAACGACCTGTACTGGGTGGCCACGCTACTAGACCCCCGGTATAAGCAGAAAGTGCCTGAAATGTTACAGAATTACCAGAAGTCGGAAAGGATACAGCAGTTCCAAAACAAGTTAAGAAGTATGCTTTACACAGCGTATAAGGGTGATGTCACAGCACAACGGGAATCTAACAGGGGAAGAGGTTAAAGTAATCCTCCTCCTAACACGACCACGCCGGCAAGGACAGGACGCTTTACAGACGTGTTGTTGATGGAGGACATGCAGAGCTTTTTAAGTCCTACGCATCGCCACAGCCCTTCTAGGTCCACCCTCAGAAAACGACTCGACCGACAGGTAGCAGACTACCTCGCCTTAACTGCAGATATCGACATTCTGAGGAGCGATGAACCCCTTGACTACTGGGTGTGCAGGCTTGACCTGTGGCCTGAGCTATCCCAATTTGCGATAGAACTTCTGGCCTGCCCCGCTTTAAGTGTCCTGTCAGAAAGGACCTTCAGTGCAGCAGGAGGTATTGTCACTGAGAAGAGAAGTCGCCTAGGTCAAAAAAGTCTAGATTACCTTACCTTTATTAAGATGAATGAGGCATGGATCCCGAAGGGACTGACAGTGGGCGATACATTTGACAAAAAAAGGCCTTATTAGATGAGATGCCTTGGGCTAAAAATGGTCCAAACGCTGCTGTATTTAATCTCTGCATGCCTGGATGACTTGCGTGACTTGTCCGCCACCAACTAGGGTTCAAGCCGCAATGTTTTAGTGCACTTTCTGCCTGGAAAACATACATTTTTCAATACCTAATTTTTCAGGCATGTGTACTGCCTAATTTTTCTGGCCTCTGGTGCTGCACTGTGGCTGCAAAAGCAAAACAAAAAAAAAGGCACATACATGTGTCGATTCCCCTTCGTGATCGTTACCTTGTTGTGGTGAAGGGGCTTGCATATCACAATGAAGCGATCGCCTCTATGAGTGTGTTGGCAATGGCAATGTTGGCACACCCCAGATGATAAGGTCGTTGCTTCATTGTGAACAGACCAAAAGCGATCGGCTGGATAATTTTGCATAGAAAAAACATTAATTTTCTTTGTGATCATCTAAGGTGATCATTAAAGCCTACTAAGCCAACAATGGGCCCACACTGCAGAATCATTGTTTTCTGGGTCACTTAACTGTCACTGAACTACCTCAGCACGACCATAGGCTTTGAAAAACCACCATCGCCTGCAATCTCCCAAACGTGCGCACGAGCACAGTCATCACTACACCAAGATTGACGCATATAGGAATAAAATTTATGTCATGAGTGTGTCAACTATTGACAATTCTTTGCGGTTGTCTAAAATCTATTCGATACACGTCCCCTGATAGGGGACGTAACAGGGATTAACCTGATAGGAATAGTACTACTTAACATACCACTCATATCTGGTAGCACAGTACATTGCACGGCGCACGCGCAGTGCCCCAAATTGGAAATAGGAGGACCGACCAAGCATCTTTTTCCATCTCCCGGTTCCTAAAATCTATTCCATATACCGGCCCCTGATGGGGGGACAAAATAGAGATTAAACTGTTAAGAACATATTTTTTTTAATTAAAAAAAAAAAAAAAGAGGGCAGCCTCTGTGGAGCTGGGTATTTTTTGGCCGCGTTACTGAACGCTCATGCACAATGGCTGTAGGCCCAGGCATCCTTTTGCGGAGGTGACAAACCTGGTCAGTCAAACCCAAGGCAACATCATCGACCTCATCCCATATGCATTTTTTCTGGAGCGTGCCCTGCGAAGAGTGTGGGATCAGGCCGTAGATGAGCATGAAGAGGAAGAGTTGTGGTCACCATCACCACCAGAAGCAGCCTGGCCGTCGTCGATTGCTGGACCTGCGGCAATGCAGAGAGAGGAGTCTGAAGAAGAGGAGTCAGAGGAGGAAGGTGGCTTTGAGGAGGTGGAAGGCCGTTCGTGAACTGAAAATTTTATGTTCGCGACATCTCTATTTATGGTCAGATCCTGCACAAAGTGTACTTACATTTTCTTGTAAATGTTATGTTCATGCAATGTACCTATTTCAACAGCAGATGGCAACACCTATGGCAGAGCTAGTTTATATAGAACAGAACTTGTCTTTCCCCATTCTAGCCCTCTCTAGAGGAGGAGTTCAATGTTAGTGAAGGTCAGAGTAGCTTTCCCCTGTAAGGGGAAGCAGCAGGGCCTCGTCCCTGCTGGACGAGCCTGTAGAAGTTAGTTTCAGAGCAGCCCCTGCAAGAGGAAGGCTCTGTTCCAGCCAGCAGAGCCTGTCTGCTCTCTTGGGCCCAGAAGCCAAAGCTGAATGCCTCTAAAGCCAGGAAGGAAGATTCCCTGGATGAAGACAAAGATAAATAGAAAGATACAGATCAAGATAAAGACAGAGTCAGACTACAGAAAGAGTAATTGCAGCTTACAGCAGAAAGGAAAAGTTTCTATTTAATTCAGTCAGCACGGCAGAGCTAGAGAAAGTGACAGATGTAGCAGAGCCGAATGGGTTTGCCTGCTAGAATTAATGCCAAAACCTGCTGATAACCAAGATAAAGTTGGAAGATTGTTCCCTGATCCAAGTTCATTCAAGTAAAGCTGTTTCAACTTCAATACACGTCTGGACTCAATTTATTCTACCAATCCCTCAACTGTTCACCCCTTTCGCACTGCTTTGGAAGACTACGCTTGGGGTTCCAGGATATCCAGTTAGGAGTACAGTGACAAGTGCACAGCCGCACCCAGAGGGACATTTTAGGCCACCTTCATACCACTCTGGCATTCATAGGGGAACTTCCCTGCTGAAATATAACTGGCGTCACGACAAAACCTCTCTTAACATCTTAAAAGGACCCCCTAGTTGGCCCGTTGCACATGCAGGTTTTTGTTGTTGTTTTGTTTTGATCTCTGCCAGATCCCATAACAGTGAATGGGAATCTGGTGATGCACAATGGTATCTGGCTATGCCGGATACCAGGGGCAGATTAAGTGCATGATAGGCCCGGGGCTGTCTACCTAACTTGGGCCCCTCCCTCCATTTTAGTTTAGTTTTTTTCTTTTTGTATGAAGAGGCTGCGGTGCTTCATGAGCGCCACAGTCTCTTCCTAGGCCATATGACATTTTCAGACTAAAAAAAATACCCCAAATTGGGTCCTAAACTGAAACATTTTGTCGCCAAATTTAAAATACATATGATTATAATAAAAAAGACATGGAGGAGAATACAGCACTACATACCTCTTACATCCAGTGACATCTCCTGTCATGTAGACCTTCTCTTTCCTCTTCTCCTCCATTTGACCTAGACCACCATGGCAAATTCTTTCAGCCACATCTCGTCTCTACAGTTTGTAACACAGACACTTTAGATTTCTCAATTTTTCCATCAACCTCCCCATCCTGGTGTCCCCACAGTGTCATCCTGCTGCCACTCCCAATACTGTGCCCGTTGTGCTCCCCAATGCCCCAGGTACTATACTGCTGAAAAAATAGTGACCCTAATAGACATAATTGGAGTCATTTATCAAACTGGTGTAAAGTAGAACTGGATTTTCAAAAGAGCTGTCAAAAATGAATGGTGGAACCTAATTGGCTGCTATGGGCAACTAAGCCAGGTCTGCTTTACACCAGTTTGATAAATTACCCCAAATGGCCCTATAGTGTCCACAGCAGCTATAATGTCCCCTAGAGTGCCCCGAGTAATAATAACACCCTCTATTGTGCTCCGGGCAATAATCCCTGTATAGTGTCCCCAAAATTAATAGAATTGCCCCTACAGTGCCTCCTCAATAGCAACACCCCCATATAGTCATTTCCACCACACTGCCCCCACATAGTAATCCCCTGTAGTAATTTGCCCCCACACAGTAATTTCCCCTACATAGTAATTTGCCCCACACTGCCCCAACATAGTAATTTCCACCACACTGCCCCCACATAGTAATTTCCACCACACTGCCCAATATAGTAATTTTCCCCCACTGTCCCCACATAGTAATTTCTCCCACACTGCCCCATATAGAAATTTGCCCACACATAGCAATTTCCCCCACACTACCCACACATAGAAATTTGCCCACACATAGCAATTTCCCCCACACTACCCACACATAGTAATTTCCCCCACACTGCATCCACATAGTAATTTGCCCCCACACTGCCCCATATAGTAATTTGCCCCCACATAGTAGTTCCTCCCATAGTAATTTGGCCCCACACAGCCCCCACATTCCCCCCCGATGTACTCGAAGTCTCTTCACTAATATGTCCTCCTGTGTGTTCCCCCCACATGTCCCCCAAAGAAGGCACATGAAATTAAAAAAATTAAAAATTAAAAAAAATTAAAAGCTAAATACTCACCTATGTCCAGGGCCAGGCGCTTGCTCGCAAAGGGAGGCGGGATGAGGCAGGCGTGCACACGTCACAGTGCTGCGTCCCGGCAAAGGCATGCGATGACATCATCACGCCCACCTGCGCCAGGATTCCACTACCGCATAGGTCTCAGGCCTACTAGGACTGAAGCCTATGGCAGTGATCGGCGACCGGACAGAGAACTATGCGCTCCCGTGCCCCGCCGCAGTATGTGGGTGTTCGGGTCGGCGTTGGGCCCCCCAGTGGTGCTGGGCCCGGGGCTGCCGACCTAAACGTCCCTATTGTAATCCGCCACTGCCGGATACGGTGAACTCCGTCAGTCTGTTCCTCAGCCAGAACAGACTGCCGGAGTTCAAAGAGCATAAGTACACCCAGCCTTTTTTGTCATTCTAAGGCTACTTTCACACTGGCGTTTCTGGGTCCGCCTGTGAGATCCGTTTCAGGGCTCTCACAAGCGGCCCAAAACGGATCAGTTTAGCCCCAATGCATTCTGAATGGATAAGGATCCGTTCAGAATGCATCAGTTTGCCTCCGTTCAGCCTCCATTCCGCTCTGGATGCAGACACCAAAACAGCAGCGTTTTGATGTCCGCCTGACGATGCGGAGCCAAACGGATCCGTCCTGACTTACAATGTAAGTCAATGGGGACGGATCCGTTTTCACTGACACAATATGGTGCAATTGTAAACTGATCCGTCCCCCATTGACTTTCAGTGTAAGTCAAAACGGATCCGTTTGCATTATCATGAACAAAAAATATATAAACTTTTTTTTGTTTTTTTTGTTCATGGTAATGCAAACGGATCCGTTCTGAACAGTTACAAGCATTTGCATTATAGGTGCGGATCCGTCTGTGCAGATACCAGACGGATCCGCACCTAATGCAGGTGTGAAAGTAGCCTAACCCTGTCTGTAATGATATCACGAGTACAGGTGATAATAATCAGGTAACTGCAGTAAAGTAATCTGCACAGAACAAGAAGTGGCGCCTATTTTTAGGGTTAGTGGCCAGTGTGAAAAAAGCAGGATTTTATGTTTTTGGTTTAAATATAGATATCGACATGGAAAATTAAAAATATCATCAAAAATTCTTTACAAATATGTTAAACAAATATGTAGCCTTTAAAAATCAGCCCAATTTGGGACATCAGGTCGAAGTGATGCATTTCCAAAACGGTTTGAGGTCTAGTTTTCTGCGGGACGAGTTGAGGTACATATGCTGTAATTTATTGTAATATTTTTGTTTCTTTTTATTGGTTTAGGAAAATGGGAAAAAACATGATTGTTTCTTTTCTTCATGTCACGCATGATGTGGTTTAAATAATTTTTTTGTTACTTTTTCATATATTTTATGCTTATTTTTATGTGGGAGGAATGGCTTTTTCTCATTTCCTCAAACTTTATTTAACTTAACTGGAACTTTTTTTTTTTATGTCCCTCTGGGGGACTAGAAGCCACATTGCTTACATAATGCTTTGAAATACTTTAGCATGGCCTGATAGACAGATGCCCATGGCAAAACTGGAGGTCATACTCAAGCCCCCCGGCTTCCATAGAAGAACATTGGCCCCCTCACCTTGTGTTTCTGAGGTGGCTAACAATCCTAAAAATATGAAGCGGTAAAAAAGGGTTTTATGATACTTTTCTACTGATGATCTATCCTCTGAGGCCCCCATTGATCAGCTGTCTGAGAAGTCACCAGTGCTCGCGCCGCTGCCTTTTCTCTGCTCTCCAAGCACAGTGCTAATCATTTGATAGTGGCTGTGCCTGGTATCGCAGCTCAGCCCCATTCACTTAAATGGGGCTAAGCTGCGCCTAGGCAAGGGATCAGTAACCTCAGCACTCCAGCTGTTCTGAAACTATGGCTCCCAGAATCCTCCTTTCACTTTTATGGGAGTTACAAGAACAGCCAAGCAAGTGTGCATGCTTTGAGTTGTAGTTTCACAGCAGTTGCTGAAGGTTGCTGACCCCTGGCCTAGGCAATGTCACCAATTAACATGGTGTCAAATGGCCTAGAATAGGCTGAGAGAAGGTAGCGGCGTTACTGCATGTGCCGCTGCCTTCTCAAACAGCTGATCGGCGGGGGTCTGGGTGTCTGACTCCCATGATCAGATACTGATGACCTATCCAGAGGATAGGTCATCAGTAGTAAAGTCTCAGAAAACCACCTTAACGGACCTGCTTGCTTATGCAAGATGGGGAATCAGCTCTCCTTGTCTTTTTATATCCTAAAAAAGTGGCATGTCTATTAGGACATGAAACGGAAATTTGGTGACAGGAATCGGTTAAGGAGAACTGTTTACCATGAAATGCAGTGTGATCTTCTGGCCACATGTTATAGAGCAGAAGGAGCGGAGCAGAAGGATGTATAGACGTAGCCAGCATTATTTTGACTGGCTTAACATATTAACGCAACAAAGACACATTACATTAATACATTGTGTTAAAGGGACAATCCTGGCGCAACTGGTGTCAAAAGAGCGCTGGCTAGTGGCTACATCTATAGTGTTTTGGGAAAAACTTTCAAATTTATACATTTAAGTCTGTTTTCTGAATTCAGTTATACACAGGGACTTCTTATCAGTGACTGACAGCCATCTCTGTATACACACAAAGAAAATGCTACTCACTGACAATGGTCGAATAGTCTGTCTTCAATTCAGAATGAGCATAGATTTAAAAAGGACCTTTCACCTCTCCTTTCATGTTAGTTTTAGCAGCTAATTGATAAATTTAGATGGGTGTTACTAGGGGTTGGGGGTATGTCCCTGCACAGTCTGACACTAAGCAATCAGTGCTGTCAGTGTCGGACTGTGCAGGGTCACCCCCACAAACACACTGGTAATACCCATCTGGACTATCTTTTCATTCATTCACTTCTAGCAGGAATAACGCATGGCACTTTATAGAGTCATAAGAACAGATGCTCCAGAGGCCCGTCTCATTTGTCATTTTCTACACCTGTTTTAGGTGTAGAAAATTATCGAAATCTACACTAGCAAGGTAGCTGCCGTAGATTTATGCCTGTGGTGGATGCACCTAAGTTATGTAGAGGCTATGCGCATTAAGGTGTATTAAAGACTAGTGTCTAAAGCGCTAGTCTTAATAAATGACCCCATATGTGCTCTTCACCTCAGGCTTCCAGCTTCAAAAAAATCTAAAACCTAAAAAGATCTCCATGGGATCCCCTGCTTCTGCTACAGCAAGAGAGAAACAAAGACAAGAAAATCTGCATGGCCAGGCGAGGAGTCAGTCAGCAAGGTAGCCTGCGTAAAGCTTTCCAGACCCTGCTGCTGTGGAGGGGAAACAGGTTAAGAGAACCTACACACTTCAGGAACGATTTGGCCATTTGTATCACAGAACCTGCATTCTGCCATGTGAATTGCAGATGTTTTGCTATTACTTCGTCGCCAGCCTGAGATTCTATAGAGAGAGAGACTTTAGCAAGACAGGAAACCAGAGGCCCATTGCTTCTAACATTGCCTAATTCATGAATAGACAGCAGGAAGAGAGCCTGCAGTGTGTTGGAAGCACTACACTCCTATACTGCCTTCAGTAAAGAAGAATGTTTGTTCAACCTTGCCTGGTTTACTGACTCTTGCAACACCACACGCTGTCTATTGCACCATTTCATGCCCTGCCTTGAACCCCCAAACTACCATCAGGCAGGAGTCCTAGCTACAGGGAGGGTGCTCCTCCATTGACTGCACTGACCCTAGGGAGCGACGGCTAGTACACCCTGACATATCATCATTAGTGCCCAACTCCCCCCCCCCCCCCCCCCCCCCCAGCGGCTTGCTGCACATGGCTTATTACAAGCCACAGCCCTGATAACTGTATTGTAATCAGTCTTGCCCTTTACATGACCAGGACAGATATCTATCCATTGCAAGTAAACAATAAAAGTTCCTGTTGATCACATCCTCCCTGATCCCAAGCTGCTTCGTGTTAAAGGCTTATTCCTATCTGAATGATGGCGTAAGGTACAGTAAGGCTACTTTCACACTAGCGTTTTTAATTCCGCTATTGAGTACCGTCATAGGATCTTAATAACGGATGAAAACGCTTCAGTTTTGTCCCCATTCATTGTCAATGGGGACAAAACTGAACTGAACGAAATGGAATGCACCAAAATGCATTCCGTTATGCTTGGTTGCGTTCTCATAACGCTACAAGCAGCGGGTTTTTTTTTGTCCGCAATGTGGTGCGGAGCAAGACGGATCCATCCTGACACACAATGTAAGTCAATGGGGATGGATCCGTTTTCTCTGACACAATAGAAAACGGATCCGCCCCCCATTGACTTTCAATGGTGTTCATGACGGGTCCGTCATGGCTATAGAAGACATAATACAACCGGATCTGTTTATGACGGATACATGCGGTTGTATTATTGTAACGGAAGCGTTTTTGCAGATCCATGACAGATACGCAAAAAACGCTAGTGAAAATGGCCTCTAACCCCCAACAATCCTAGTGCTGTGGCCCCTTCATTGTTTTCTCTGCACAACAGTAAAGAAACCCCACAACGAGAACAGTAACATGTATGCATATTTAGTTCACATTTAGTTAGTTTACATTTATTCATACCAACTCTCCCGTAATGTCCTGGAGACTCTAGAAAGAGTCTCACCTCTCCCTCTCCCTGTTCCTGCACTTCTGCCCGCTATGGACGATACATGAACCCTTTTGCTTTTACATATAGAAGATGCATTGCCCTACCTGCTGTTCCCCCTGAGGTCTGTATACAGGGTGGCTATATCTTGAGTTCCGTCTAAAGCAGGGGTGCACAACCTTTTTTGGTCTGGGGCAGCATTGTCACTTGGCTCTATTTCGAGGGGCCGCAAAAAAATAAAAATGTTCAGCTCTTGTTGACATCAGCCTATTACACAGGCCAATGCAAAGTGACTGGTAAGGAATGATCACTATCACAGTCATTCCTCCTTCATTTAGTTATATTGATTATAGGCAGCACATTCCTGATTACACGGTGAGATGTGCTGACGATAATCGTACATCGTTTATCCTGATAAAATATGCAAATCAGCCGACAAACCAGTGATTGCTCATTTATCACCTGATTAGTGGCACGATTATACAGGCCAGATATAAGATATGAGCATTCCTAAGAACACTTGTTCCGAATATCGTGCAGTTTAATAGGGGCTTAAAAGGGATTTCCTGGTAAAAAGGATTTTTTAACAAGTTCCTGCAGCATGGCCCTGAAATCGAAGAGTTATACTTACCTGCTCCCTGCGCCCGCTGTTTACATCTGGCTGGCTGTGGGCATAGTCACATGCACTTCTACAGCCAGTGTCAGACTGGGGTACCTAGGGCCCACCAGTGTAACTGATTCTGGGGGCCCACCTTAGGGCTCCTGCACACAAACTTATTTTCTTTCCTTGTCCGTACCATTTTTTTGTGTGTGGCCTGTATGTGAAACCATTCACTTCAATGGGGCCGCAAAAAACGGTACATGACTCCATGTGCATTCCGTGTCTGTATGTCCGCATGGCCGTTAAGCAAAATTATAGAACATGTCCTATTATTGTCGGTATTACAGACAAGGATAAGACTGTTCTATTAGAGGCCGGCTATTCTGTTCCGCATAATGTGGAATGCACACACTCAGTATCCATGTTTTGCTGATCCACAATTTGCGGACTGCAAAACATCCAACAATCATGTTCATGAGCCCTTACAGTGATAACAGACATATTAAAGATGAAGTATAATGGCAGACACTCTCAGCAAAATGCACAAACATACATGTGGCAGAATTTAGGCTGCTTTCACACTTGCAGTAACAGGGTCCGGCAGGATGTTCCGGCGGGGGAACAGCCTCCCGCATCCGTGCTAACGCTAGCCCACCGTGCCCCCGGAAGTCCGCTGTAGTTTTTGTCCGGCTGGCTCTCGGCATGTTTGCCGTGCTGCAGCCACATCCTCCTGCCCGCCCCCATTATAGTGATAGGGGCCGAAGCGGACTGTAATAGCCTGCCGGACCCTGCTACCGCAAGTGTGAAAGTAACCTTAGGCTACTTTCACACTAGCGTTTTTGCTGGATTATCATTTATGGCAGCCCTGATTATCATTTGATTCACCTTTTGGCATGTACACAGTCAGTGTACATGCAAAATATGTTGTCCCCTCCATCCATCTGATTGTCAGCTAGCAAGGGAGAAAGTCCCAGGGGTCCAGGCTTTAACCACCTCAGCCCCCAGTGCTTAAACACCCTGAAAGACCAGGCCACTTTTTACACTTCTGACCTACACTACTTTCACCGTTTATTGCTCGGTCATGCAACTTACCACCCAAAAGGAATTTTACCTCCTTCTCTTCTCACTAATAGAGCTTTCATTTGGTGGTATTTCATTGCTGCTGACATTTTTACTTTTTTTGTTATTAATCGAAATTTAACGATTTTTTTGCAAAAAAATGACATTTTTCACTTTCAGTTGTAAAATTTTGCAAAAAAAACGACATCCATATAGAAATTTTGCTCTAAATTTATAGTTCTACATGTCTTTGATAAAAAAAAAATGTTTGGGTAGAAAAAAAATGGTTTGGGTAAAAGTTATAGCGTTTACAAACTATGGTACAAAAATGTGAATTTCCGCTTTTTGAAGCAGCTCTGACTTTCTGAGCACCTGTCATGTTTCCTGAGGTTCTACAATGCCCAGACAGTACAAACACCCCACAAATGACCCCATTTCTGAAAGTACACACCCTAAGGTATTCGCTGATGGGCATAGTGAGTTCATAGAACTTTTTATTTTTTGTCACAAGTTAGCGGAAAATGATGATTTTTTTTTTATTTTTATTTTTTTCTTACAAAGTCTCATATTCCACTAACTTGTGACAAAAAATAAAAACTTCCATGAACTCACTATGCCCATCAGCGAATACCTTGGGGTCTCTTCTTTCCAAAATGGGGTCACTTGTGGGGTAGTTATACTGCCCTGGCATTCTAGGGGCCCAAATGTGTGGTAAGGAGTTTGAAATCAAATTCAGTAAAAAATGACCTGTGAAATCCGAAAGGTGCTCTTTGGAATATGGGCCCCTTTGCCCACCTAGGCTGCAAAAAAGTGTCACACATCTGGTATTGCCGTACTCAGGAGAAGTTGAGGAATGTGTTTTGGGGTGTCTTTTTACATATACCCATGCTGGGTGAGATAAATATCTTGGTCAAATGACAACTTTGTATAAAAAAATGGGAAAAGTTGTCTTTTGCCAAGATATTTCTCTCACCCAGCATGGGTATATATAAAATGACACCCCAAAACACATTCCCCACCTTCTCCTGAGTACGGAGATACCAGATGTGTGACACTTTTTTGCAGCCTAGGTGGGCAAAGGGGCCCATATTCCAAAGAGCACCTTTCGGATTTCACTCGTCATTTTTTACTGAATTTGATTTCAAACTCCTTACCACACATTTGGGCCCCTAGAATGCCAGGGCAGTATAACTACCCCACAAGTGACCCCATTTTGGAAAGAAGACACCCCAAGGTATTCCGTGAGGGGCATGGCGAGTTCCTAGAATTTTTTATTTTTTGTCACAAGTTAGTGGAAAATGATGATTTTTTTTTTTTTTTTTTTTTTCATACAAAGTCTCATATTCCACTAACTTGTGACAAAAAATAAAAACTTCCATGAACTCACTATGCCCATCAGCGAATACCTTGGGGTCTCTTCTTTCCAAAATGGGGTCACTTGTGGGGTAGTTATACTGCCCTGGCATTTTAGGGGCCCAAATGTGTGGTAAGGAGTTTGAAATCAAATTCTGTAAAAATTGACCTGTGAAATCCGAAAGGTGCTCTTTGGAATATGGGCCCCTTTGCCCACCTAGGCTGCAAAAAAGTGTCACACATCTGGTATCTCTGTATTCAGGAGAAGTTGAGGAATGTGTTTTGGGGTGTCTTTTTACATATACCCATGCTGGGTGAGATAAATATCTTGGTCAAATGCCAACTTTGTATAAAAAAATGGGAAAAGTTGTCGTTTGCCAAGATATTTCTCTCACCCAGCATGGGTATATGTAAAATGACACCCCAAAACACATTCCCCACCTTCTCCTGAGTACGGCAATACCAGATGTGTGACACTTTTTTGCAGCCTAGGTGGGCAAAGGGGCCCATATTCCAAAGAGCACCTTTCGGATTTCACAGGTCATTTTTTACAGAATTTGATTTCAAACTCCTTACCACACATTTGGGCCCCTAGAATGCCAGGGCAGTATAACTACCCCACAAGTGACCCCATTTTGGAAAGAAGAGACCCCAAGGTATTCGCTGATGGGCATAGTGAGTTCATGGAAGTTTTTATTTTTTGTCACAAGTTAGTGGAATATGAGACTTTGTATAAAAAAAATTAAAAAAAAATAAAAAATCAGCATTTTCCACTAACTTGTGACAAAAAATAAAAAATTCTAGGAACTCGCCATGCCCCTCACGGAATACCTTGGGGTGTCTTCTTTCCAAAATGGGGTCACTTGTGGGGTAGTTATACTGCCCTGGCATTTTCCAGGGGCCCTAATGTGTGTTAAGTAGGTAAATGACCTGTGAAATCCTAAAGGTGCTCTTTGGAATATGGGCCCCTTTGCCCACCTAGGCTGCAAAAAAGTGTCACACATGTGGTATCGCCGTATTCAGGAGAAGTTGGGGAATGTGTTTTGGGGTGTCATTTTACATATACCCTTGCTGGGTGAGAGAAATATCTTGGCAAAAGACAACTTTTCCCATTTTTTTATACAAAGTTGGCATTTGACCAAGATATTTCTCTCACCCAGCATGGGTATATGTAAAATGACACCCCAAAACACATTCCCCAACTTCTCCTGTGTACGGCGATACCATATGTGTGACACTTTTTTGCAGCCTAGATGCGCAAAGGTGCCCAAATTCCTTTTAGGAGGGCATTTTTAGACATTTGGATACCAGACTTCTTCTCACGCTTTGGGGCCCCTAGAATGCCAGGGCAGTATAAATACCCCACATGTGACCCCATTTTGGAAAGAAGACACCCCAAGGTATTCAATGAGGGGCATGGCGAGTTCATAGAAATTTTTTTTTTTTGGCACAAGTTAGCGGAAATTGATATTTTTTATTTTTTTCTCACAAAGTCTCCCGTTCCGCTAACTTGGGACAAAAATTTCAATCTTTCATGGACTCAATATGCCCCTCACGGAATACCTGGGGGTGTCTTCTTTCCGAAATGGGGTCACATGTGGGGTATTTATACTGCCCTGGCATTCTAGGGGCCCTAAAGCGTGAGAAGAAGTCTGGAATATACATGTCTAAAAAATTTTACGCATTTGGATTCCGTGAGGGGTATGGTGAGTTCATGTGAGATTTTATTTTTTGACACAAGTTAGTGGAATATGAGACTTTGTAAGAAAAATAAATAAAAATTCCGCTAACTTGGGCCAAAAAAATGTCTGAATGGAGCCTTACAGAGGGTGATCAATGACAGGGGGGTGATCAATGACAGGGGGGGTGATCAATGACAGGGGGGGTGATCAATGACAGGGGGGTGATCAGGGAGTCTATATGGGGTGATAACCACAGTCATTGATCACGCCCGTGTAAGGCTTCATTCAGACGTCCGTATGCGTTTTGCGGATCCGATCCATCTATCAGTGCATCCGTAAAAATCATGCGGACATCTGAATGGAGCTTTACAGGGGGGTGATCAATGACAGGGGTGTAATCAATGACAGGGGGGTGATCAGGGAGTCTATATGGGGTGATCACCACAGTCATTGATCACGCCCCTGTAAGGCTTCATTCAGACGTCCGGATGCGTTTTGCGGATCCGATCCATCTATCAGTGCATCCGTAAAAATCATGCGGACATCTGAATGGAGCTTTACAGGGGGGTGATCAATGACAGGGGTGTAATCAATGACAGGGGGGTGATCAGGGAGTCTCTATGGGGTAATAACCACAGTCATTGATCACGCCCCTGTAAGGCTTCATTCAGACGTCCGGATGCGTTTTGCGGATCGGATCCATCTATCAGTGCATCCGTAAAAATCATGCGGACATCTGAATGGAGCTTTACAGGGGGGTGATCAGGGAGTCTATATGGGGTGATCACCACAGTCATTGATCATGCCCCTGTAAAGCTTCATTCAGACGTCCGGATGCGTTTTGCGGATCGGATCCATCTATCAGTGCATCCGTAAAAATCATGCGGACATCTGAATGGAGCTTTACAGGGGGGTGATCAGGGAGTCTATATGGGGTGATCACCACAGTCATTGATCATGCCCCTGTAAAGCTTCATTCAGACGTCCGGATGCGTTTTGCGGATCGGATCCATCTATCAGTGCATCCGTAAAAATCATGCGGACATCTGAATGGAGCTTTACAGGGGGGTGATCAGGGAGTCTATATGGGGTGATCACCACAGTCATTGATCATGCCCCTGTAAAGCTTCATTCAGACGTCCGGATGCGTTTTGCTGATCGGATCCATCTATCAGTGGATCCGTAAAAATCATGCGGACGTCTGAATGGAGCTTTACAGGGGGGTAATCAATGACAGGGGTGTAATCAATGACAGGGGGGTGATCAGGGAGTCTATATGGGGTGATAACCACAGTCATTGATCACGCCCCTGTAAGGCTTCATTCAGACGTCCGGATGCGTTTTGCGGATCCGATCCATCTATCAGTGGATCCGTAAAAATCATGCGGACGTCTGAATGGAGCTTTACAGGGGGTTGATCAATGACAGGGGGGTAATCAATGACAGGGGGGTGATCAGGGAGTCTATATGGGGTGATCAAGGGTGAATAAGGGGTTAATAAGTGACGGGGGGGGGGTGTAGTGTAGTGTAGTGGTGCTTGGTGGGACTTTACTGAGCTACCTGTGTCCTCTGGTGGTCGATCCAAACAAAGGGGACCACCAGAGGACCAGGTAGCAGGTATATTAGACGCTGTTATCAAAACAGCGTCTAATATACCTGTTAGGGTTAAAAAAAAACACATCTCCAGCCTGCCAGCGAACGATCGCCGCTGGCAGGCTGGAGATCAACTCTCTTACCTTCCGTTCCTGTGAGCGCGCGCGCCTGTGTGCGCGCGTTCACAGGAAATCTCGCGTCTCGCGAGAGGACGCGCCGGCGCGTCCAGGAGGAATAAATCAACCACCTCCAGGACGCGTCTGTGCGTACAGCGGTCCGGAGGTGGTTAAGGAGGCCCCAGTTGGATAAAGTCACAGCTCAACTAGCCAGTTTGGAGGCAAGCTAATCCTGCAGGAAAACCCCCAGCAGGAGGTCTCAGCCCTTGCCCAGGATCAATGATACCTCCCAGACATGTTGGCACCTACATTTCATAAGGAATTATGAACCGTCCCTCCATCCCCGGCATAACTCTGTTATCTTTTTGCGATCCTGGGGCAAAGCCAAACA
The DNA here is from genome assembly GCF_905171765.1 of Bufo bufo. Lineage (NCBI taxonomy): Eukaryota > Metazoa > Chordata > Amphibia > Anura > Bufonidae > Bufo > Bufo bufo. Next base: position 392,867,521 of record NC_053389.1, on the reverse strand, counting down.
TCCACGTGGTCCTGGCTTGAGGTTAGGATGCCCAGGAGGGGAGATATACATATCTCTCCACAGAAACCACATAGCGGCACCATGTTTGGACTCTAGTTGTAGCCGGAACCCAGGCGGATCAATTGGGCCCGGAACCATCTTCCTGTGACATTCTGGTCTGGTTTACCCAGGGGTTTTATGGGTAATTTGCTGCCAGCACCAGAGAAGGAAGGGTGGACCCTACCCATAGGCGGGGAGGAGAGTGGCCGGCTACAGGTAATAAGCCCATGCAAGCCAGCGGGCGGCGTCTTTTCTGAAGGGGGTTACATCGTGCCAATGTGTTTGAAGAGACTGGGAACCAGCTGACCTCACTGCCCCCACGTGACTGAAGCCAAGGACTATTCCACCATTATAACCCAAAGGAACTTTCATCTTACCCGGTAACTGACTCTTGTTTTGCTTAACCCTGTTGTACCTATATCACCTGTATTTGTAACCTCAGACCACTGTATATATTCTCTGTGTATATTGTGTTATATCTAGTGTGCCCTTAAGGCGATTAAATATATAATTTAATCTTGTGCTATCTTGTATCTCGATCACGAATCCCCACGTCCGTGTTTTGACATAGTTATAAGCTACCGCGGGGGTTGGTTTCTCACCCTATATAATCCCGTTAGCGGACTGGGCTTATATCAAACGAGAAGCTGGTGGCAGTATACCCGGGCTGAGAAGGCGCTGTTTCACGGCGGCAGTGAAAAGGCTCTCAGCTCGTTGCCTCTCTGCGCCCGCGTGGAGTGTAAACTGTACCAAGCTGACCTTACCTGCTCCTCTGGAGGGCGTAACGTCACGCTGTGGTAACCCGTGACCATACCGCGTCTCGTGAGCTCGACGTAGGTGATGTCAAGTGGGCACGAGGTCTGGTATTCGTCACACAATATATTAGTAAGTGCCTTGTATTAACTTTCTCTACATGATAAATGCCATTTACTGAAGTAAAACAACTCCTTTAACCCCTATAAGCATGAATGTCTGGCATGAAATTTATCAAATCTTAACCTCCTCAGATTGCACATAATCTACAGTATAAAAGGGTTGTCCTACCATAATGACCTATCACCTATCTACAGGATAGGTGATAAATATCAGATTGCTGGGGGCCTGACTGCTGGAACACCCACTGATCATGAAAAAAGACATTCAATTACATTACCGCCAATCTATGTACACATGTACACAAGGTAAAAGGATAACTGTCACACTTAGACCCTAATTTCAATTTTCATATATGTAGTTACTAATAACATGATATTCCAGAATCAGTTACTATTAGACTGACTTACCCCATATTTAATAAGATTCAGCCCTTAGCAACCAGTCTGCATAAAACTGCAATTTCACTATTCAGTTAAGATGGCCGCCACTGCCCTCACCCTGAGGCTAATCCCGCCTGCCCTCACTAGCCAGTAACAATAGCCCCCCAAAAGTGTCAGTAACCAGAGCCCTCCCCCTAAAGGGTTAATCTCCTGCAGCACAAAGGGGTCCTCTTACCACATGTTGCTTTCATTTATACACTGAGCAGACGGCAGATCTCCCTTCCCTGGTCTGCGCTGATTCAACTCTGCCTTCTCCAGCTCTGCTGAGTGAGGGAGCGTCTGCCAAGCGCAGGGACAGGGAGAAGTGCACACAGCCCAGGCACTGTTATCAGCTGCTGGGGAGGACCTGGCTTTAATCATTTACTTACAGTCCCTGGCTGTCAGTAATCTGACCTTGCACGCAGCCTGCTTCTGCGTCCTCCGTCCTTCAACAGAGGACGGACCATGCCTAGCAACCCTATTTTAAGCACAGGTAAAAGTAGGCAGTACAGGGAACAAAACTGTGGAATTAAGGGGTAATTGAATACACCGTGAAAAGTTTAAATAGGGCCACCAAGGAGATATTAATCACCACAACCCAATACTCAAAAAAAAATAAAAAATACGACAGTTATACTTTAAGACCACGTTCCCTTGATCATGGGGGTCCCAGCAGTCAGACCCCCAGCAATCAGACACTTATCACCTGTCGTGTCATAGCTGTTTCACCTTTTCACATTTCCTATCCTTAAAGATTTTCTTTGGGTGTAAAAATAAAAAATATGGCCCAAAATAACGTATTTTTCGCCCTATAAGACGCACCGGCCCATAAGACGCACCTAGGTTTTAGAGGAGGATAATAAGAAAAAAATTTTTTCCATTACATCTCCGGTCAGACCAGCAATCAGACCCCCAATGTTAATCAGACCTCAGATGAGACCCCCAATGCCTCAGATCAGCCCCCCACGTCAGCGATCATGCCCCCCCACGTCAGCCATCATGCCACCATCCATCAGCCCCCCATTGTCAGCCATCGTGCCCTCATTGTCAGCCATCATGCCCCCATGTGTCAGCCATCAGCGCAAATAAATAAAAAAATTAAAAATAAACTTACCTCTCCTGCTCCTGGACTCCGCTCCTTACCACCAGCGCTCTCTCTCTTCTTCCTGGTTCTCGGCTGTCAGCTGTGAAGGCTGCGCACAGTGAGGTCACATGGTGCGCAGCCCTGCACAGCAGACAGCCGAGCGGAGGACTAGAAAGTGGTGAGTACAGATCCTTCACCGCTTCCCGATCCCCCGGTACTAATGAAGCACTTCCAAAATGGAAGTGCTTCATTAGCTGTCATGGTGGATGATAAGGAAAAACGTAATTAGACTTACCGGTAATTTTGTTTCCTTGAATCCACCATGACGGCTACCATAGAGAGATTGACCCTTGTCCTCTATAGGGGAAGGAACACAGAGTTTAAAAGGCCACCTCCCACTCTCACCCTCAGTGTTTACAAATTACCAAAGTGGGTGCAACCTAAGTGTCTATAAAATAAAGCTTATCTCAATAGGTATAGACCAAATGAGATTATGTGTCTAGTGTCTATAAAATAAAGCTTATCTCAATAGGTATAGACCAAATGAGATTATATATATATATATATATATATATATATATATCTCATTTGGTCTATACCTATTGAGATAAGCTTTATTTTATAGACACTTAGGTTGCACCCACTTTGGTAATTTGTAAACACTGAGGGTGAGAGTGGGAGGTGGCCTTTTAAACTCTGTGTTCCTTCCCCTATAGAGGACAAGGGTCAATCTCTCTATGGTAGCCGTCATGGTGGATTCAAGGAAACAAAATTACCGGTAAGTCTAATTACGTTTTTCCTTATCATCCACCATGACTAGAGAACTACCAGATTACTTGGTAGGGGGGGTAATAGCAGCTTGCAGAATTTTTTGACCAAAGGACAAGTCTGCACCAGCTGAAACATTAACAAGATCGTGTTTTATGAACTTGTTTATACTTGACCAGGTAGCAGCTTTGCAGATGGTATCTAGGGAGACGCCAGCCTTCTCAGCCCAAGAGGATGCCATTGCCCTGGTGGAATGGGCTCTAATGTTGGTCGGGCTAGACAGACCTACCATGGAGTAGCAGCATGAGATAGTAGATCTAATCCAGCGCCCGATAGAGGCCTTGGAAAATTTTCTCCCTTTATTCTGCCCTGCAAACTGAACTAGGAGGTTATCATCTTTCCTAAAATCTTTGGTGACTGTCAGATACAGGATAATGGCCTCTCTTACGTCCAGGAGATGGAATTGTGTCTCATCTAGGCTAAGAACGTCTGTAGGGAAGGATGGCAGAATGATTTCCTCGTCTCTGTGGAAGTTTGACACCACCTTGGGAAGGAAACCCGGATCTAATTTAAGTACTATTCTGTCCGGAAATACCAAAAGGTAGGGTTCTCGGCAGGATAGGGCCTGGATTTCCCCTAAGCGTCTGGCCGATGTAATGGCGATTAAAAATACTTTCTTGTACGACAGGTGTTTGATAGAGATGTCAGACAAAGGCGTGAATGGGGGCTTCGTCAGACCTCTCAATACTATATTTAAGTCCCATTGTGGTACCCTTGGGGTAAGGGACGGTCTTATTCTGGACGCCGCTCGTATGAACCTCCTAATCCATCGGTGGCTGGATAGGTCCGAGTCATAGAAAGCTCCCAATGCGGAAATTTGTACTTTTAACGTACTCAGTTTAAGTCCCATGTCCAGGCCCCTTTGGAGAAAATCTAAAATTTTCTGAATGCAAGGGGGAGATTTATTGGGAGAGGCATCCCCTAACCAGCAGCAGTATTTCTTCCATTTCTTCCATTTTAAGATAAATAGCCGTGGTGACTTTTTTTACGGCTAGATTTCAGAGTATTGATAACCTTTCCTGAAAGGCACTTGCTTTTTAACATTTCGCCCTCAGGATCCATGCCGATAGTCTGAACAGGCTGGGGTTCTGATGTAGGATTGGACCTTGAGATAAAAGGTTCGCTTGGGATGGAATTTCCCATGGATCCTCCATGGCCAGCTCCTTTAGGATGGAGAACCAGCTTCTCTTGGGCCAATATGGGACTACCAGTATTACTGTTACGGGATCCCTCAATATTTTTTGCAAGACTCTAGGAATTAGAGCCCAGGGAGGAAAAGCATATGCTAGATCCCACGTCCACTTGACGGAGAAAGCATCCATTGCCCAAGGATGGTCTCTAGGATTTAGAGAGCAGAAACTATTTACTTTTGCATTTTGTTTTGACGCAAACAGGTCACTATGTTATTAAATTGCTTCGTTTTTAGATGGTGGCTGGGAGTGCACTTCCCCACACCACCACTCTAACTGAAGTGCGTACTGGCACACACTGATCGCTTATAGCATAGCACGTATCTGTGTATTAATCAAACACTTGAAGGCACATAAACATGAGAGGTCAGCAAACTAAAACCTAAGACTGCCCCCCTTAGGTTTTAGATTGCTGACCTCTCATGTTTATGTGCCTTCAGGTGTTTGATTAATACACAGATACGTGCTATGCTATAAGCGATCAGCGTGTGCCAGTACGCACTTCAATCAGAGTGGTGGCATGGGGAAGTGCACTCCCAGCCACCATCTAAAAACAAAGCAATTCAGTAACATAGTGATCTGGCACTAATAATGAGCATCAGCTAGTTTTAACTCACAGTGTTTAGAGCTCACTTATAAAAGTAAATAGATGTGCTTGACTTCATTTTAAGCGAATCATTAAAAGTTACATTTTATTATCTGGGACAAGAAAGGAAATTAGCCTGTAGCTATATGATCGTGTACTGCAATAACCAGCAAGCACTTTCCTTCCCTGCAGAGGCCCAAGCTCACTGGTTATTACAGACTCCTGCCGTTATAGGGGCCCTGCTATAACCAGTAAGCACTTTCCTTCACTGCAGAGGACAGTGCTCACGGGTTCTTACCACCTCCTGCCGCCAGTTATAGTGGCCCTGCAATAACCAGTAAGCACTTTACCTTACTAGCAGGAAAAGTGCTCATTGATTAATTCTTTTATGACCAGGCCTGAAAAGGCCTTATTGACCAGTCACTTTTTTCTGATTTAGCGCATATGGTGGTTCAAATGGTTGCAACTTTATTTGGTGGACTACCGAAATAATTTTTGGAACATGACACGAAGGGCTTAGGCTTTAACATATTTTTATCTTTTTTGTTTTATTTGGTGGATTCTGTGCAAAAAATTTTAAAGAGTAATTTTTTCAAACTATAGCTCCTTATTCCTTAACCTCTTAAGGACTCAGCCCTATTTTACCTTAAGGACTTGGCCATTTTTTGAAAATCTGACCAGAGTCACTTTAAGTGCTGATAACTTTAAAACGCTTTGACTTATCCAGGCCATTCTGAGATAGTTTTTTCGTCACATATTGTACTTCATGACACTGGTAAAATGAAGTAAAAAAAAAAATCATTTTTATTTTTTAAAAAAATACAAAAATTTACCAAAAATATTTAAAAAAATTGCAAATTTCCAAGTTTCAATTTCTCTACTTCTATAATACATAGTAATACCTCCAAAAATAGTTATTACTTTACATTTCCCATATGTCTATTTCATGTTTGGATCAATTTGGGAATGATATTTTATTTTTGGGGGATGTTACAAGGCTTAGAAGTTTAGAAGAAAATCTTTTCAAAAACACACTTTTTAGGGACCAGTTCAGGTCTGAAGTCACTTTGTGAGGCTTACATAATAGAAACCACCCAAAAATGACCCCATTCTAGAAACTACACCCCTCAAGGTATTCAAAACTGATTTTACAAACTTTGTTAACCCTTTAGGTGTTGCACAAGAGTTATTGGCAAATGGAGATGCAATTTAAGAATTAAAATTATTTGGCAAATTTTCCATTTTAATCCATTTTTTCCAGTAACAAAGCAAGGGTTAACAGCCAAACAAAATGCTATATTTATTGCCCCGATTCTGTAGTTTGCAGAAACACCCCATATGTGGCCGTAAACTACTGTACGGGCACGCAGTAGGGCGTAGAGGGAAAGGTGCGCCGTAAGGTTTTTGAAAGGCAGATTTTGCTGGACTGTTTTTTTTTTACACCATGTCCCATTTGAAGCCCCCCTGATGCACCCTTAGAGTAGAAACTCCATAAAAGTGACCCAATCTAAGAAACTACACCCCTCAAGGTATTCAAAACTGATTTTACAAACTTTGTTAACCCTTTAGGTGTTGCACAAGATTTAATGGAAAATAGAGATACAATTTCAAAATTTCACTTTTTTGGCAGATTTTTCCATTTTAATATTTTTTTCCCAGTTACAAAGCAAGGGTTAACAGCTAAACAAAACTCATTATTTATGGCCCTGATTCTGTAGTTTACAGAAACACCCCATATGTGGTCATAAGATGTTGTACCGGCACACGGCAGGGCGCAGAAGGAAATTAATACCATACGGTTTTTGGAAGGCAGATTTTGCTAGACTGTTTTTTTGGACACGTTTTCTTTAAATGGACCGCGCTGCTCCAGGACAAAGCTGAAAAAATCCTCCCTTCCAGATATCACAGGAATTTCATGGACATGGGTAAGCAGTCAGTTCACTCGGATTCACCTTTCCTCTAGGGAACCTTATGAGAAATCAAGGTGCCGCCAATAGTGAAGTACAATCCCAAAAGGTTCCAACTGCAAGGTTTTATTATACTCACAAGATGGATATGATAACAAGCAGTGTACACAAATCATTCACCCGACCCGGGTTTCGCTTTAGGAAGCTTCGTCAGGGGTATCTACTCCGCCTACCTAGAGGCGGTCTTTATATACCTGCCAATGATAAGCTACCACACCTCCTTAAAATCATCATAGCCCTTATGGCTCAATACAAAAGAGTAAAAAAATCCATCAAATACATTCATAAAACAAATAATCACAAAAAAACCTCCTTTGGGTCACCAAATTACTGGTTTAACTGTAAGTTACAGACAAATCTGAACTGACCCAGACTAATCGATATAATATTATATAATCGCAAACCATGCGATCATATCGATCACATCCGAATTATCACACATGATCGCATGGTTAACACAGAGACATATCTGGACCAATCACATGTGTCAACATTCTCATGATTAACACAGGGATATATCTGAACTGATCGCATGTGTTTGCATAGAATAACTAGATCGCATAACATTATCATACTTAACACTAAGGCCCCTTTCACACGGGCGAGTATTCCGCGCGGATGCGATGCGTGAGGTGAACGCATTGCATCCGCACTGAATACCGACTCATTCATTTCTATGGGGCTGTTCAGATGAGCGATGATTTTCACGCATCACTTATGCGTTGCGTGAAAATCGCAGCATGCTCTATATTCTGCGTTTTTCACGCAACGCAGGCCCCATAGAAGTGAATGGGGTTGCGTGAAAATCGCAAGCATCCGCAAGCAAGTGCGGATGCGGTGCGATTTTCACGCATGGTTGCTAGGTGACAGTCTATTCACTGTATTATTTTCCCTTATAACATGGTTATAAGGGAAAATAATGGCATTCTGAATACAGAATGCTTAGTAGGTGATCAGATGAGGGTTAAAAATAAATAAATAAATAAACTCACCTTCTCCTCTTGTTCGCGTAGTTCCCGGTCTCTTCTTTACTTCTTAAAAGATGAACTATCGGATAGGACCTGTGGTGACGTCAGATCACATGGTCCATCACCACTGTTCCCCACATGAAGGCGAATGAAGGTGTAACTGATAATGACTTTGTGACTGTCCTACCTTCGTATCCAAGCAGTGGAGCAGACCGGACCAGCAGATGCTCAAGTTAGATGGATCCAGACGTAGACATGAGGATGCAATCAAACGTGGGTTTATTTGATCCAGAGCAGTGACATACAGTGATGCAATACAGGAATGCAGTAGATGCTGTCATGTGGATGTCTTTCCTGAGGCTAACTGCTGAGGCAACTGCTGGTCAAAAACTGATGCCTTCACAAGCCGAGGTGTGTGTCTCCAGTCACAAAGGAATGCAGCACTGAAAAAAGGCTACAGGAAGTGACCAGGCCCAAGGCTGCTAAAACCACGCCCAGAGAAAAAACTTTATAGACAACGAACGAAGCGTGCAGCATACAAATTCCGGCCAGCAGATGGCAGCAGAGAACAATAGACTTAAACAACATAGGTAAAACAAGAAATAATACAGTGCAGAAATTCAATATGAAAGGAACAGCACAACCACGGTGATCTACCATATGATTGGAGCATGTGGTCTGACGTCACCAAAGGTCCTTTAGCCCACAGCTCATCATTAAAGAAGTAAAGAAGAGACAGGGAACTGCGTGAACAAGAGGAGAAGGTGAGTTAATTTTTTTATTTTTTTTTTAACCCTCAATTGATCACCTACTAAGCATTCTGTATTCAGAATGCAATTATTTTCCCTTATAACCATGTTACAAGGGAAAATAATAACATCTACACAACACCTAACCCAAGCCCGAACTTCTGTGAAGAAGTTCGGGTACCAAACATGCGTGATTTTTCTCACGCGAGTGCAAAACGCATTACAATGTTTTGCACTCGCGCGGAAAAATCGCGGGTGTTCCCGCAACGCCCGTGTGAAAGAGGCCTAACACTCCCAGGGTTAATACACAAGCATGTCTGGACTGGTCACATCCTAATCGCATAACATTCTCCTCCTTACCACTAACCGCCCACCTTTAACCACTTAAGGACCACAAGTTTATACCCCCCTAGTGACCAGGCCCTTTTTTACAAATCGGCACTCCACAACTTTAACGGTTTATTGATCAGTCATGCAACTTGGCACCCAAATGAATTTTACCTCCTTTTCTTCTCACTAATAGAGCTTTCATTTGGTGGTATTTCATTGCTGCTGACATTTTAACTTTTTTGTTATTAATCGAAATTTTTGCAAAAAAATGAAATTTTTCACTTTCAGTTGTAAAATTTTTAAAAAAACAACATCCATATATAAATTTTTCTCCAGATTTATTGTTCTACATGTCTTTGATAAAAAAAAATGTTTGGGTAAAAAAATAAAAAATGGTTTGGGTAAAAGTTATAGCGTTTACAAACTATGGTACAAAAATGTGAATTTTCAGCTTTTTGAAGCAGCTCTGACTTTCTGAGCACCTGTCATGTTTCCTGAGGTTCTACAATGCCCAGACAGTAGAAAAACCCCACAAATGAACCCATTTCGGAAAGTAGACACCCTATGGTATTCGCTGATGGGCATAGTGAGTTCATAGAACTTTTTATTTTTTGTCACAAGTTAGCGGAAAATGAGGATTTTTTTTATTTATTTTTTTCTTACAAAGTCTCATATTCCACTAACTTGTGACAAAAAATAAAAACTTCCATGAACTCGCCATGCCCCTCATTGAATACCTTGGGGTGTCTTCTTTCCAAAATGGGGTCACTTGTGGGGTAGTTATACTGCCCTGGCATTCTAGGGGCCCTAATGTGTGAGAAGTAGTTTGAAATTAAAATGTGTAAAAAATGCCCTGTGAAATCTGAAAGGTGCTCTTTGGAATGTAGGCCCATTTGCCCACCTAGGCTGCAAAAAAGTGTCACACATCTGGTATTGCCGTACTCAGGAGAAGTTGGGAAATGTGTTTTGGGGGTGTAATTTTACATATACCCATGCTGGGTGAGAGAAATATCTCGGTCAAATGCCAACTTTGTATTAAAAAATGGGAAAAGTTGTCTTTTGCCGAGATATTTCTCTCACCCAGCATCTGTATATGTAATATGACACCCCAAAACACATTGCCCAACTTCTCCTGAGTACGGCGATACCAGATGTGTGACACTTTTTTGCAGCCTAGATGTGCAAAGGGGCCCAAATTCCTTTTAGGAGGGCATTTTTAGACATTTGGATCCCAGACTTCTTCTCACGCTTTAGGGCCCCTAAAATGCCAGGGCAGTATAAATACCCCACATGTGACCCCATTTTGGAAAGAAGACACCCCAAGGTATTCAATGAGGGGCATGGCGAGTTCATAGAATTATTTTTTTTTGGCACAAGTTAGCGGAAATTGATTTTTTTTTGTTTTTTCTCACAAAGTCTCCCTTTCCGCTAACTTGTGACAAAAAATAAAATTTTACATGAACTCGCCATGCCCTTCACAAAATACCTTGAGGTGTCTTCTTTCCAAAATGGGGTCACATGTGGGGTATTTATACTGCCCTGGCATTTTAGGGGCCCTAAAGCGTGAGAAGAAGTCTGGAATATAAATGTCTAAAAAATTTTACGCATTTGGATTCTGTGAGGGGTATGGTGAGTTCATGTGAGATTTTATTTTTTGTCACAAGTTAGTGGAATATGAGACTTTATAAGAAAAAACAAAAAAATAAAAAAATTTAAAAATATCAATTTCCGCTAACTTGTGCCAAAAAAATATCTGAATGGAGCCTTACAGGGGGGTGATCAATGACAGGGGGGTGATCAGGGAGACTATATGGGGTGATCACCACCCTGTCATTGATCACCCCCCCTGTAAGGCTCCATTCAGAGGTCCGTATGTGTTTTGCGGATCCACGGATCGTATCCGCAAAACACATACGGACGTCTGAATGGAGCCTGAATGGGGGGCGATCAATGACAGGGGGTGATCAATGGAGTCTATATGGGGTGATCACCCCCCTGTCATTGATCACCCCACTGTAAGGCTCCATTCAGACGTCCATATGTGTTTTGCGGATCCAATCCATGTATCCGTGGATCCGTAAAAAACATACGGACGTCTGAATGGAGCCTTACAGGGGGGTGATCAATGACAGGGGGGTGATCAATGACAGGGGGATGATCAGGGAGTCTATATGGGGTGATCAGGGGTTAATAAGGGGTTAATAAGTGACAGGGGGGGGGGGGGGTAGTGTAGTGGCGTTTGGTGCTACTTATTACTGAGCTGCCTGTGTCCTCTGGTGGTCGATCCAAGCAAAAGGGACCACCAGAGGACCAGGTAGCAGGTATATTAGACGCTGTTATCAAAACAGCGTCTAATATACCTGTTAGGGGTTAAAAAAAACAAAAACGCATCTACAGCCTGCCAGCGAATGATCGCCGCTGGCAGGCTGTAGATCAGCTTGTTTACCTCCGGTTCCTGTGTGCGCGCGTTCACAGGAAATCTCGCGTCTTGCGAGATGACGCCTGTGATGAATACCACCCCTCGTGCCCGCTGACGTCAACCACGTCGAGCTCACGAGACCTGGTATGATCACAGGGTTTACCAAAAACGTGAAGTTACGCCCTCCAGGGAAGCACGTAAGGTCAGGTTGGTATAGCTTACACACACCTTCTGTCCACGCGGGCACAGAGAGGCAACAAGCTGAGAGAGCCTGGTCACTGCCGCAGTGAAACAGCGACTCCTCAGCCTGGGTATCTGCCACCAGTTCTAGTTTGATATAAACCCGGTCCGCTAACGGGATTATATAGGGTCAGAAACCAACCCGCGGTAGCTTATAACTAGGCCAAAACACGGACGTGGGGATTCGCGATCGAGATACAAGATAGCACAAGATTAAATTATAGATTTAATCGCCGTATGGGCACACTAGATAATACACAATATACACAGACAATATATACAGTGGTCTGAGGTTACAGATTACAGGTTATATGGTTACAACAGGGTTAAGCAGAGTAAAAGTCAGTTACCAAGTATGATGAAAGTTCCTTTGAGATGTTCTTTGCTGCAGTCCACATGAAGGGCCATGAACTCAGCTATTTCCTGGGTCCCTCTAAACACATGTGTAGGATGCGACCCCTCTTCAGAGAAAGACGCGCCTACTTGCTGGCACCAGACTTTTACCTGTAGCCGGCCCCTCCCCTCCCGGCCTCAGGGAGGGGTCCACTCCCCCTCTTCTGGGCTGGCAGCAAATGACCCACAAAACCCTTTAGGGTTCATAGCTCCAGACCAGAGGGTCATAGGGAGATGGTTCTGGGACCCATGGACCTGCCTGGGTTCCGGCTACAAGTAGAGCCCAAACATGGTACCGTCATGTGGTTTCTATGGGGAGATATGGATATCTCTCTACCCTGACCTCGTCTCATTAAACAAAGACATTGGGAACGTACCTCGTGGCCACCGGGACACAAATATGTATCCGGTTTGCGCCTGCGATGGCCAGGCGGTTCATAATTCCTTATGAACGGTAGGTGCCAACATGTCTGGGAGGTCTCATTGATCCTGGGCAAAGGCAGATACCCCCTGCTGGGGGTTTTCCTGCAATATTCCTTTGGCTCCAAACTGGTTGAGGTGAGGTGTGACCTTCTCCTTGAAGCCTGGACCCCCTGCGGGGGGGTGGAAACAAATTTTGCATGTACACTGAGTATGCCAAGAGGCCTGGGGCTTTGAAGCAGGGAAGCAGGGCCCTCCTGTGGAGTTCACTCCCTCTGCTATCTGTCAGCACATGGGGGTGTAAATATTAATCCATATTCCTCACAACGCCAATCGGCGTTAGTGTGACCTGGCAGAGCCGCCGCATTGACGCCGATCGCGTTAGCGAGACGGGAGGTGGTTAAAGCACAATATCCCATGAAAAAAACGCACCTCTTAGAGGCTATCCCCTCATTCATGGATAGCTGAAACGTCACCACCCACATAGTTGGTTACAACCCTTAATCAATTATATCTAGGACCACCCTCCTCCATTCATTGCTATCCTACGTGCCATACCTCACATGGTACAATCCCACCAATGGAGATGTCAGGGGTCACATGGCTCTTTCCAGCCAGTAACAACTTCACACATCATAGGACCGCCCTTCAGTAGTAGTTTACACAACATGGGACCGCCCTCCTTCATTCATGGATGGTCACTCCTCTCCCCCACGAGATCCTTCCCCACCAATGGTAGAGTACCTCTCCTGGGGCCACCTCCCTCCATCCAGGAATGACTGAACACACCACGATCCGTATGATTGCCTCCAGCTACAAGCGATCACTCCCTCACTACTGCCACAGACTTAACATGGCCAGAACGGGGATTGCAGAAAATTCTCTCAGGTGAGACAGGGTTTCAAATCGAATTCTACGTTCATCCCTTTTGGTTGCAATGAATCCATCTTGTAGATTCATTCAACCTCCCTCCTATTGATCCACTCAATTGAATTCCCTCCCCGCCAAAGTGGTTTAACCAACTCCACCCCTGCAAATGACAGGCCACTCGGGTCTTTCTGATGTTTGATTTTAAAATGCATCGAGACACTATGGGTCTCAAGTCCCTTTCTGATGTTGCGGACATGCTCCTGAATTCTAACTTTCAGCTTTCGCATGGTGCGGCCCACGTACTGGAGGCCACACGGGCACTCCAGCATGTAGACCACCCCTACACTTTCACATGTGATGCATCCTTTTATTTTGTAATCCTGACCCTTCTGATTGGAATGTACAGTCTGAGTATCCCTCTTTCTTTTTTCTCTCTTCCTGTTACGGCACGGCAGACAGAACCCACACCAGGTAAATTCCTGGTCCTAGATATAATTGATTAAGGGTTGTAACCAACTATGTGGGTGGTGACGTTTCAGCTATCCATGAATGAGGGTGTGTTTTTTTCATGGGATAGATATTGTGCTTTAAAAGGTGGGCGGTTAGTGGTAAGGAGGAGAATGTTATGCGATTAGGATGTGACCAGTCCAGACATGCTTGTGTATTAACCCTGGGAGTGTTAGGCTGCGTTCACACGGGCGAGATTTCCGCGCGGGTGCAATGCGGTAGGTGAACGCATTGCACCTGCACTGAATCTGGACCCATTCATTTCAATGGGGCTGTTCAGATGAGCGATGATTTTCACGCATCACTTATGCGTTGCGTGAAAATCGCAGCATGCTCTATATTCTGCGTTTTTCACGCAACGCAGGCCCCATAGAAGTGAATGGGGTTGCGTGAAAATCGCATGCATCCGCAAGCAAGTGCGGATGCGGTGCGATTTTCACGCACGGTTGCTAGGTGACAGTCTATACACTGTATTATTTTCCCTTATAACATGGTTATAAGGGAAAATAATAGCATTCCGAATACAGAATGCATAGTAGGTGATCAATTGAGGGTTAAAAAATAAAAAAAATTAACTCACCTTCTCCTCACCGCGGTGATGGACCATGTCATTGGAGCATGTGATCTGACGTCACCAAAGGTCCTTTAGCCCATAGTTCATCTTTTTAAAGAACTGAAGACCGGGAGAACTACGCGAACAAGAGGAGAAGGTGAGTTAATTTTTTTTATTTTTTAACCCTCAATTGATCACCTACTATGCATTCTGTATTCGGAATGCTATTATTTTCCCTTATAACCATGTTATAAGGGAAAATAATAACATCTACACAACACCGAACCCAAACCTGAACTTCTGTGAAGAAGTTCGGGTCTGGGTACCACAGTCGGTTTTTTATCACGCGCGTGCAAAACACATTGCACACGCGCGATAAAAACTGAACATCGGAACGCAATCGCAGTCAAAACTGACTGCAATTGCATTCCTACTCGCGCGGGTTTGCCGGAACTAATCCGGACACGCTCGTGTGAACCCAGCCTTAGTGTTAAGTATGATAATGTTATGTGATCTAGTTATTCTATGCGAACACATGCGATCAGTTCAGATATATCCCTATGATAATAATGAGAATGTTGACACATGTGATTGGTCCAGATATGTCTCTGTGTTAACCATGCGATCATGTGTGATAATTCGGATGTGATCGATATGATCGCATGGTTTGCGATTATATAATATTATATCGATTAGTCTGGGTCAGTTCAGATTTGTCTGTAACTTACAGTTAAACCAGTAATTTGGTGACCCAAAGGAGGTTTTTTTGTGATTATTTGTTTTATGAATGTATTTGATGGATTTTTTTACTCTTTTGTATTGAGCCATAAGGGCTATGATGATTTTAAGGAGGTGTGGTAGCTTATCATTGGCAGGTATATAAAGACCGCCTCTAGGTAGGCGGAGTAGATACCCCTGACGAAGCTTCCTAAAGCGAAACCCGGGTCGGGTGAATGATTTGTGTACACTGCTTGTTATCATATCCATCTTGTGAGTATAATAAAACCTTGCAGTTGGAACCTTTTGGGATTGTACTTCACTATTGGCGGCACCTTGATTTCTCATAAGGTTCCCTAGAGGAAAGGTGAATCCGAGTGAACTGACTGCTTACCCATGTCCATGAAATTCCTGTGAGATCTGGAAGGGAGTATTTTTTCAGCTTTGTCCTGGAGCAGTGCGGTCCATTTAAAGAAAACGCATCTATAGATGTGAACATTGCCCACTTCACTATTGGAACTCGCGACGCACCAAAAGAAAGGCAACGTACTAAAGGCTGTTTTATAGATTTTATTTTCACTGTTTTTTTGGACACCATGTTCCATTTGAAGCCCCCCTGATGCACCCCTAGAGTAGAAACTCCAAAAAGTGACCCCATTTTAGAAACTACGGGATAGGGTGGAAGTTTTGTTGGTACTAGTTTAGGGTACATATGATTTTTGGTTGCTCTATATTACACTTTTTGTGAGGCAAGGTAACAAGAAATAGCTTTTTTGGCACCATTTATTTTTTTTTGTTATTTACAACATTCATCTGACAGGTTAGATCATGTGGTATTTTTATAGAGCAGGTTGTCACGGACGCGGCGATACCCAATATGTATACAATTTTTTTTTATTTATGTAAGTTTTACACAATGATTTCATCTTTGAAACAAAAAAAAATCATGTTTTAGTGTCTCCATAGTCTGAGAGCCATAGTTTTTTCAGTTTTTGGGCGATTATTTTAGGTAGGGTCTCATTTTTTGTGGGATGGCACTATTTTGGGGTGCATATGACTTTTTGATCGCTTGCTATTACACTTTTTGTGACGTAAGCTGACAAAAAAAATTGCTTTTTTTACACCGTTTTTATTTTTATTTTTATACGGTGTTCACCTGAGAGGTTAGGTCTAGGGCTGAAACGATTACTCGATTGAATCGAGTAATTCGACACAAAAAAATCATTGATTCGTTTGTGTCATTTGACCACGGAGCGGGAAAGAAGCGCTTACTATTAATTACCGCTCCGTGGTCACCCGCCGGTCCGTACCGTGCTGCACTGGATCCTGACACATCGTCAGGTCATAGTGCACGTAAGCGCGCACTATGACGCGATGCTGTGTGACGTCAGGATCCAGTGCAGCACGCAGAGAAGAAAAGGAAGGAGCTGTGGTGCGGCGCCCCTACAGGAAAGGTAAGTATTTTATTTCACTGGCGCTGGGGACATGGCACTGAAGGGGGAAAGCCGGCAATGGATTGCATGGAGGGGCAAATGGGAGTGGGGGGACATGGGGGGGGGCTGTTCCGATGGTACTGGGGGACATGGAGGGGCTGATCTGATGGCACTGGGTGACATGAAGGGGCTGATCCGATGGCACTGGGGGACATGGAGGGACTGATCCGATGGCACTGGGGGACATGGAGGGACTGATCCAATGGCACTGGGGGACATGGAGGGGCTGATCCAATGGCACTGGGGGACATGGAGGGGCTGATCCAATGGCACTGGGGGACATGGAGGGGCTGATCTGATGGCACTGGGGGAGTAGGTGACATGTAGGGGCTGATCTGATGGCACTGAGGGAGTAGGGGACATGGAGGGGCTGATCTGATGGCACTGGGGGAGTAGGGGACATGGAGGGGCTGATCTGATGGCACTGGGGGAGTAGGGGACATGTAGGGGCTGATCTGATGGCAGGGGAGTAGGTGACATGGAGGGGCTGATCTGATGGCACTGAGGGAGTGGGGGACATGGCAATGGATGGCATGGAGGGGCTGATGGCACTGGGGCAGTACAGCTGGAGGCATTGGGGTGGGGGACAGCTAAAGGCACTGGGGGAACGGAGCTGATGGCACTGGGGTGGGGGAGAGCTGATGGCACTGGGGGATAGTGGAGCTGATGGCACTGGGGGAATTAATGCACTTGGGCTGATCACACAGGGGGGAACGAAGGGTGTTAGGGACTGATGAGTTTTTATAAAGGAAAACAGTCTATTAATAAATTTTAGATTACTCGATTAATCGTAAAAAATAATCGATAGAATACTCGATTACTAAAATAATCGTTTACTGCAGCCCTAGTTAGGTCATATGAAATTTTTATAGAGCCGGTCGATACGGACGCGGCGATACTTAATATGTATACTTTTTTTATTTATGTAAGTTTTACACAATGATTTCATTTTTGAAACAAAAAAAAATAAAGTTTTAGTGTTTCCATAGTCTTTTCAGTTTTGGGGCGATTATCTTGGGTAGGGTATGATTTTTGCGGGATGAGATGATGGTTTGATTGGTACTATTTTGGTGTACATGCAACTTTTTTGATCACTTTTATTGATTTTTGATTTCCTCATAGTTTTTATTTTTTTATTTTTATGGCGTTCACCGTGCGGGGAAAGTAACATGACCGTTTGATAGATCCGGTCGTTACGGACGCGGCGATACCTAATATGTGTAGTGTATTTTTTTTTATTCAGTGATAAATGTGTGTTTTTTTATCTTTACTTTTTTTTTGACCCAGACCCACTTGGTTCTTGAAGATCCAGTGGGTCTGATGTCTGTATAATACAGTACACTATATAGTGTATTGTACTGTATTTTACTTACACTTTGTCTGAACAGATCTATGCCTTTAGCACAGATCTGTTCAGCACCATGGACAGCAGGATGCCTGAGAAGGCGTCCTGTTGCCATGGGAACCTTCCCCGTCTGCTCAGTTGTGGCCACAACTGAGCAGACGGGTAAGGGTAAGGAGTCGGGCTCCCTCCCTCTGTGGCCCCATCCTGTCTGGGGGCTGCAAAGGCACAGCAGCCCCCCGATGAGGGAGGGAGCTCCCTGACTGTTAACCCTTTCCATACATCGGTCCGTACGGACCGCGGTATGGAAAGGGTTAAACGGCTGACATCACAGTACAGATGTCAGCCGTTTATACCAGAGGGTCAGCAATGTGCTGACACTCTGGTATAACCACTGGACACCAATGAATATTCAAGAGGAGGTGAGCGGAGGATCGCGGTCCCGCCTGCCGTACCGCCCGCAACCCCCCCCTGCACCACCCGCTGGCATAAAATCATTCAGGGGTGCGGGAAAGGGGGGGTGAAAAAAACTTTATTTGGGGCATTTTAACGTTTGATCGGATCAGAAACTTCAGAAAGCGCTGCAAACCGACACAAAAATAAATTAATAGAATTATTTCCATATTATGTGTCGGTGATTTTGTTATATAATATGTATAGTTTCACGTGAATGGGGTCATAATGGAAGTGGTTTTAGTTGGGTGGGCGTTTATTTAATATGCATTTTATAATTTTTTTTCTTTTTTTTTTAAATATAAATATATTTCTGCCACATACCCTGTAATATGTTCCCAGGAGGTCATAAAAAGACATTTGGGGGACACAGATTTTATTTATTTTTTTCACTTTTTTCTATTTTATTTTTATATATATTTTTCCGCATAATTTGTCCTTCAAGAGGTCACCGAATGACTGTTGGGGTACACAGACTTAAAAAAAAAAAAAAAGATTTTGTACTATATCCACTTTAACTAGGGCATCCATAGGAGCCCTAGTTACAGAGAAAACCAGCCTCCTGTTGGCTCTTTATACAAGGCAGATAGCTCTGACCTGCCCCTGAGACAAACTGCAGCTTCCCCAAATTTTGAGAAGAAATTCGATTAGTTACGAATTACTTCGTCACAAATCGCTTTCCGTTGTATGGAGCGGCCACGTTAACCTCTCAGATGCCGCGTTCAATGGTGATCGCAGCATCTGTGACTCACATTCAGCTGCTCAGGGGTTATTCAGGGATTTTAAAAAAACATACACACCTAATCCACTTGATCACAGATAGGCCGGCTGCTCACATCTTGAAGAAAACCCGCCAAAGGAACTGCGGCGAGCGTCATGACATCACCACGTGATCTCGCTGGGCACCAGCGGTGAAGTCATGGCAGGTCCTTTGGCAGGTTTTCTTCAATCAAGACTGGATCGGACAGCCTCTCCGCGATCAAGTGGATGAGAAGAGTATAATTATTTTTACTTTCAGCCACCATTTTAGGAAAAATTGATTCGTTACCACAAAGTGCAAGGAAATTCGGCTTTGTGGCAATTACATTTTTTCCTAAAGCCCACTTCAGATACTTTATTTCGCTCAACCATTTCGGACAACTACACCATTTATGCTTCCAACTGTGTGGGAACAGTTAGTTAAAGGCCCCTTTCTGTTCCAGCATGATTGTGCACAAAGCAAAGTCCATAAAGGCATGGTTGGATGAGTTTTGTGTGGAAGAACTTGACTGACCAACAGTCAGCGCTGACCACAACCCCAAACACCTTTGGGATGAACTAGAACGGAGATTGTGAACATGATTGTGTTACCTCACAAATGCTCTTCTGGCTGAATGGTCAAAAACTCACACTCCAGAATATTGTTGAAAGCCTTCCCAGAGAGAGGAAGCTGTTTTATCTGCAAAGTGGGAACCAGCTTCATATTAATTTCTATGGATTTAGATGTCATAAACTTTCCTGTAGGTGCAATGTGTAGGTGTACCGATACTTTTGTTCATATAGTACATTTCTTAGTTTTAATTGTAATATGAGAAAAATTAGGACCAAAGGAAAGGAGAAGATTAAGGGAGGAAGAGCAGGGATATTTTCTTACATTTTTAGTGCATTTCTTTCCTTAATGTTCTTTAAGCTATTTGTGGCCTTATGATTTAAAGGGGTTGTCCACTTTTTACTATTGATGACTGTAACGGAACGCCTAGCACCCCGACCGGGTACCTCCGTTGATAGGTGCTCCTAGTGCTTTCCGAGGACTCCAAGCACTCCACTTGACACCGTACACACTGCAGACCCCACGAACCGCCGAAGCTTGGTTGAGGTCTCACCGTCTCCTACCCACCCTGGACCTACGACAAGGCTCCAGGCTCCAGTGTAGAGGATACGAGTGGTAGTGGCACTGATGTAGTGTTGTAGCTATACCATTGTGTACTCCCTGTGGCCGTTGCTCCCTGGGGTCAGATGCAGTAAAAGAGTTGAAGAGTGTTGTGGAAATTTTATTATGCGGACGAATAGTGTGCTCAGGTCACTATTCAGAGCCAAAACCGAGGCTGGTATATCTCATTAGGAGACTCAGAGGGCCGCCATGTGTCGGCGAGAGCCCTTTTCCTCACACTGTTACTCCTTTTCCTGAGGTCTAACTAGGGTGAACGGAGTCCGTGTGTCGGTGCCAGAAACCCTAGGACAACTCAGAGGCGAACGAAGCGGAGTAGCAGCCGTCCAGGCGTTTGTCGCGGGACACTGGAGGTGGACACACCTACTTTTAGAAAAATTCCTTGCGTAGGTCGCGGGAAACTGTAGCTCGAGTTTAGGGAACAGAAGTGTACCACTTCTGACTATAGTACAGCCAAGCAGTACATGAAATCCATCTATGGAGGAGGAATTGTTAAGCCCCTCAAAGATTGGCACCAATGGACTGTAGGTTCAGAGTGGACCATCCCCAAAGTAGGGACCTTTGAGGTCTGGATTTGGGAAAAGTTTGTCTGTGAATTCCCCACTAGACTCCAAAGCCATGGTTCCCTCCAGAAGGCAGAACTGTGGCTGCACGAATCCATCGAGCTCCAGCAACAGGGCATTCAAAAGTCCCAGACAGTGCGAACTAACACTGTCATGTACTCCTGTCCCGCAAAGACTGCAGAGTCCAAGAGAAGCACCCTATCTCTCTCTCGCTCTCATCCCTTCGTCATCTCTCCATCTAACCTTGAGACGATGCACCATGTTTAATCCAGCTTCTCTTCGTCCTGGTTTTAAAGATGATGAGAAGGGGGGAAAGTGGTGCAGAAAACAACGATCTTCAAACTTTCTAACCTCTCAAATGTCAATCCTTTTCTTTGCTGGTACTTGGGTCCGATTTTTGCAAAGAAGGTAAAAATCACGGCCGATCCATGGCCTGAATGTTCCGCTGTAACCCTTTTATTCCATCAGGTATGCCCCCAGGCAGCCCCACGGGTTATCACCCGATGTCCACCACCGGGTTCGGGAGCTTCTCCCGGACCCAGACTCAATAACCAGTGTTCATTCTAGTCAACCAGGTGATTGGGTCGTGCTAAAGAAACATCCGAGGATGGGACTAGAGCCGAGATATCTTGGGCCATTCCAGGTGCTGCTGATGACGCCAACCTCTCTGAAGTTCGAGGGACGAGACAACTGGATCCACACCGGTCACTGCAAGAAGCTGCTCAACTAAGTCAAAGAATGCAGAGTATCACTTTGGTTTATTTGTTACAAGAAGGCATTTGTTGATAACGATACATTCCTAGAAGGTATTAGCTCTGGCTCCTGCTCCTTGCTTATTAATCCTGTATGGGTGTCCGGGCAGCTAGGCGACCCGTAGATGTGGGATCTTCCGGTTGTGAGAAAGGTTATGCCTGGCTAGCAGACACCATTGACAAGGGTCAGGCCCATACTGACAGGAGCAGGACCGAGGCGGAGCTATGACTAGTGAGGGTCAGAATCCTTTTTAAAGCTTTGGTAGGTCTTGGGGCTCGCTGGTTTTCCATTGGATCTGGGCGAAAGGAAATAGGACATGTACTTATGTTTTTTGTTTCCATTCCTTCTATACGCCGGAGTGAGATGTTCCTGATGTCTAATCGACTGAGTTACCGAAGCCCGAACAGACAAGACGCCCTGAAGACCAATCCATGGACCAGATGCAGAGGATCCCAAACCAGCCGGCGACCAACGCGAAACGCCACCTCCTAAGTCACCTCCCGAAGAAAAGAAGCTACGTGTCAAGATTGACTCTGTTTTCCATCATCTGTTAGGTTTTACAAGACAGTTTTTTTCAAAGAAGATCAAGATCCGTCAAGGGACATTGGGGGGCATATGACAAAGAGGAGGGACTGTTGTGGAAATTTTATTATGCAGACATTTTACTTTAGGATGTGGGTGTGTTTTTATAGATTGTCATCTGTCTCCCTGTGTCTGATCAGCCACATTGATTGCCCCGCCCTGTCCTTTGACATCACTTCCTGCATGTTATCACTTCCTGAATCCTTGCTTTGGGCCAGCCCCTTTTACACCTTTTGTTAGTAAATAAAGGTGAACAGACTGAGCAGAGCGGAAGGAGTTGCTCAGAATTTTCAATCAAGATGGTAACGCCTGGGTTTGTGTCTGACAGGGGCTGAGAGAAGGGATTCACCTTTTTCCTTACACAAACTTTGATGCGAGCGGATTACAACTATTAATATTTACCACAACAAGAGTAATGATGCTAGACTTGAACCATAACCGTAAGTCCTTTCACTAAGTGCAACTTGAACTTAAGAATACAAATGGTTTCAGCAGGCTTTAGTGCAAATTCCTTCTGGCACCAGCAGAGGAGGTATGATGGCAGGCTGACTTATTGAGGATTTCTGCACTTAGATAACATTGGCCTAATAGTGGCTTGATGATGATAAGGGTGTCCTTGGCCCATTTTCCCTCTTAGTATATGCAGGGAATTGGTGCTCTATGAGCTGCTTCCACACTCCTGGCTTTAGAGGGGCCACAGCAAATTCCCTCTCCGCCTCACTCTCCTCTAGACTGACTGGGACTCTCTGCCCCTACCCTTGGAAGGAAGTCAGCATAGACCACTCAAGAGGGGGAAAAAAATAAAAATAAGTTCTATTCCTATGCAGAACATGGCCACGCACACTCCATCCGTTGGTGAACCAGGTGTACCACGTCATACATAAAGATTACATCCCAATTATGAGAAATACGATAAATCAGTACAAATGTAGTAATGCCCCTACTCTGGGGTATTACACATAGACTTCAGAAAGCAGTCATGCCACTTCCTGCTCCAGTCCCAGCAACACATGATTGCTGGGTTCTATGTACCCTGGCTATTAGCCCTCTAACTGATATGTCAGCCCCAATTAAATCACAGAAAAATAAATACCACCCAGATGGTCTTAAATGATTTATGGAGATACAATGTGTAAAATATATAACTGTATAGTTGACTACTGTATATAACATGCAAATGCAAATAGTGATTTTGTATTTAAAACCATATGGTTGATTATAGTAACAATAGTATACATTCAGATCTTTCTAATATACTGTAGTTACATGGGATTTAATTCATGACGGTGTGAAGAACAAAGCAAATAGTGTTACACGCTCCTGAACAGTATGTCATGGTCACGAGTAACTTATTCCTTATCAAAGTGCAAACAACACAGGTAAATACTGGACAAAATTCTTCACATACCAGTGGCTTGCAAAACATGGAACCAAAGGCCCTGCTCTCTTAAATGATTTAGTCATATGGCAAGGTGGACACATCTTGGTTATAAAGGACCACTACTGATCAGTTTATTCTAGAACCAAGTCTGGAACCCCTTTATTTATATGACCCTATGCATACTTTCCCATTTCGATGCAGGAGTTCAGTTTAAAGGGAGAAGATGTGTAACTGACAGCATTAGGCTACCTGAACATGGTGCGGATTTGTATGCAGAAAATCTGAATGAAAAAAGCAAGATAAATAGTGATAAAAACCACACCTAAATCTGCACTATTTGCCATAGATTTTGTATGTTTTTTGTGGTGGATTTTTTTAAATATTTTAAGAAATCACATTACAACATAACATCAGCCGTGGATCCGCACAAACAATTGACATGCTGCAGATCTCAAAAACCACACCACACGTCAGTTTCCACATGTACAAAATATGCACCGTGTACATGAGATTTGGCATCTCTCATTCATTTTGTTAGTGTGGTACCCCAGACTAGGCTATCTGCAAAATAGTATTGTTATTTAACGTTATGTTATTTTATGTCATGTATGTGCCCAGTATGGTTATGCATGGAAGTGATGGAGTTAACCAACTCTGACACAGCCCCTGCAGGAAGTTGGGTGTGGATCCGCCTCTAGCTCAGTCTAGCCAGTTGATTGTTAGTAGAGGAGGAGATAGAAACATCCAGACAATCACCTTCTCTCTGAGGATTATCTACTGTGAGAAAATCCTCACCATCTGTACAGTACTCAAAGAAGAAAGAAAGAGAGATAAAACAAAGAGCCAAGAAGGTCCAGAATCTGCATAGCCGAGCACTGGAGTCAAAACACTTGTCACACTTGGACACGATTTGGCCAGTCATATCTTGACTCTGTATCCCTCAGTTATAGCCAGCATTGCAAGATAGAGAGGAAAGAGTACTATGTTCCCATCCTTGCTTCAATCCATACATTGCTATCTGGAGAGATTAGAATTCTGTGAATTATTTGGAATTGTGTTTTGATACTATCGGATGTACTACAACTCCCATTCTACAAAGAGAGACATTTTTTTTCTACCTCTGGCCTGATTATTGACCCCTATACCCTACACCTATTGCCTTGCACCCGCACCAAACAGCACCCCAGCTACCTTCAGGCAAGAGCCCAAACATCAGGGTGTGCCCCGAGGGAAGAAAGAGTGCGCCCTCCTTTCACTGCCCTCGCTTTAGGGAGCATCAGCATGAGGATTGCCACTGTGATGGACTGTTATTGCCAGAGCCACTACCACTCCCATCCTCTACTCAGTTTCTCCCAGGTTGGGGCACTAATACTGTATTACAGTGTGGATAAGGTATTGATTGAGGATGCACAGCATAGGTACATATACTGTATATCCATGTGTTTGGATGTGTGTATGTGATATTGACATTATTATGACAGATCATATTTGGTGCACTTTAACCCATTCAAGACCAAGCCAGTTTTTACCTTTAGGACCAAACCACATTTTGCTAATCTGACATGTTTCACTTTATGTGGTAATAACGTTGGAACACTTTTACTTATCCAAGCCATTCTAAGATTGTTTTCTCGTGACACATTGTACTTCATGTTAGTGACAAATTTGAGTCAATATGTTTTACCTTTATTTATAAAAATAAATAAAAAATTACCGAAATTTTGGAAAAATTCGCAATTTTCTAAATTTGAATTTCTCTGGTTTTCTGACAGATAGTGGTACCTAACTAAATAGTTATTACTTTACATTTACCATATGTCTACTTCATGTTTTCATCATTTTGTAAATGTTATTTTTTTAGGACGTTAGAAGGTTGTAAAGTGCTATATGGGTGCACAGCGGGGCTCAGAATGGGAGGAACACAGTGTTGCTTTTGGAAGGCAGATTTCGCTGGAATAATTTTCAGGCACCATGTCGCATTTGAAGACACCCTGAGGCACCCCAACAGTGAAAAAACAAAACAAAAGTGACCCCATTATGGAAAATACAACCCCCAAGGAATTTTTCAAGGGGTGCACTGAGCACTTTGGCTTAATAGCCGTTTCATAGAATTTAGAAAGACTTGGCAGTGAAAATGAAAAATTTCATATTTTACAAGAATATCTCGCTTTTGGCCCAAATTTTTCATTTTAACAAGGGGTATCAAGAGAAAATACACCCCATAATCTGTTACCCATTTTCTCCTGAATACATCAACACCCCATATGTGGTTGTAAAGTGCTGTATGAGCACACAGCGGGGCTCAGAATGGGAGGAACACAGTGTGGCTTTTGGAAGGCAGATTTCGCAGAAAAATTTTTTAGGCACCATGTCGCATTTGAAGACATCCTGAGGCACCCCAACATTGAAAACCGCAAAAACGAGGCTCTAGGGGTGCCAGAACATAAAAGGAAATGGTAGAAATGCCTCATTTAATAAAATGACACCTTTCAATGTATTCATCTAGGGGTATAATAGGAATTTTTTTTTTTTTGGGGGGAGCTATTATTGGATTGCCAAATGGAAAAATACTAAACTGAAAATGTCTTCTCATGGATTAATTAATAAATTAATGAAATGGACTTAATGGATATCAGTGGAGGTGTGGGCCCGGTTTAGAGGGGCAGGTCTGACAGTAGTGAGTGGTGTCTTTCCTAATCCCTTTAACCGAGCAAACTCAACACCTTTTTTGGGGTCGCCTCTTGTTTTTCTGTGAGATGGGGGGGGGGGGGGGGGGGGGGAGTACTCCAGGGAAATGCTGCCCATGTATTATTCTTCAGACCCCATAAGCACTGCTGTCTGAAAAACTGCCCTCTCCTTCCTGAACGCCAAAAGTCTATTTTTTTATTATTTTCTCCTGAAATTCCAAGAAGGTCCCCTCATGACCAGCTGTTCTGTGGATGACAAAGGCATTATATAGTGACACTTGGGTTAGGTACACAGCAATTTTTTTGTACCACACCTTAGATTTTCTTAAGGCACTGTAGGGCTGTAGTAACTGCTCTGAAAGATCCACTCTGCCCATGAACTTGTTGTAATCCTGGATACACACAGGCTTGATGTTCTGCTCTGTGGTTCCTCGGACTGGGATGGACTGATCTGCATGGATGGTAGTTAACAGAAGAATATCCCGTTTGTCCTTGTATTTTAGCAGCATCAAATTTTCTGAGCAAACAGCCCTGCTTTCCCCACGACGCACTGTCTGGTCTATAAAGGATTTAGGGAGCCCTTTTTGATTTCTTCTAATTGTGCCACATGTGCCTATGCCTCTGGCAACAAGGCACTTCAGGAGAGGGACACTATTGTAAAAGTTGTCCCAATATAGATGGTATCTGTGGTCCAGCAGGGGGTGGACTACATTCCATACCATCTTCCCACTTATATCCAGAATCGGGGGACAATCGGGTGGCTCAATTTTGGAATATTTTCCCTTGAAAATACGAAAGCGCAATGTATACCCGGATACACTTTCACAGGCCTTAAACAACTTCACGCCATACCTAGCCCCTTTATTGGGCAGGTACTGGCGGAAATGTAATCGGCCTTTGAAGTGGACCAATAATTCATCCACTGAGAGGCATTTTTGGGGGGTATATACTTGACTAAATTTGGAATTGTAGTGGTCAACCACTGGCCTAATTTTAAAGAGTCTGTCATAACTGGGGTCGCTTGGGGGTTGGCATTCATTATTATTGCTGAAGTGTAGGAATCTTAGAGCTTCGAAACGGGCCCGGGGCATGGCAAGACAGTGAAGAGGGGTGTGATAAAGAATATCTTTGTTCCAATACAAACGCTTAGAAGTCCCCAAAACCTTTGCATTTTAGTCGTGTCAGTAGGGGTCCATTTGTGGATCCTTGCCATATAACTGTCTGGATGGGAGGCAATACATCGCTCTGCATATATATTTGTTTGTTCTACCATCAAGTTAATTAGGTCATCAGCGAAGAATATTTGGAAAAAATTAATTTCACTGAAACCTGCGGTATCTACATTGATGGCTAGAGTGGCTGTAAATTCAGGCACCTGGGGCACATAGTTATCTGTGGGGATCCATGAAGAGTCACTTGTATGGGGTTGCGACTGCGCACTACCCCTAGGACGCCTACGAGGGGGTTCATCATTAGATGAATCATCTGAGGAAGATGAAACTAAAAATGTCACTTCATCTCCACTGTTGGAGTCAGTGTCCTCAAAAAGCACAGCATATGCCTCTTCGGCAGTGAAAAGCCGTTTAGTCATTTTAAACTGTAAACTAACGTAGATTTTGTTAGTCTTTTTATTTATTTATTAATAGAACAGCAGACTAAAATACTGTATATCCTTTAGGATAGGATAAAAACTCCCCGAGTCACTTGGCAGTTATTGACAGGTGTCACAGGTAGCACAGTTGGCAGGCGATGAGCCAGGGGTCTAGTATGGGGCACAGAGTAGTGCCAATATCCTTACTGGGGCAGAAAAGGGGTTAATTAATGTATTATTTTACAGTTATAGGTGGCACAAATCCACATGGGGCATAAGAGACTTATATTTTACAGAATGGTGCCACTCAAGCACAGGACACAAGTATGTACACACAGGAGGATGGCACACGTAGTGACAGGGTTATTTTATTTTATTTTTTTATGCAACTTGGGAGTTTGACGGGTGTCTTGACGGATGGACAGGCTGGTGTGACAGGTGACTTGATAGACAGACAGACTAGAGCGACAAGTGTCTTGATGGACGGACAGGCTGGAGTGACAAGTGTCTTGATGGACGGACAGGCTGGAGTGACAAGTGTCTTGACGGACGGACAGTTGTCTTGACGGACGGACAGGTGGAAGTGACAGATGTCTTGACGGACGGACAGGCTGTAGTGACAGGTGTCTGGATGAGGCGATGATGACAGGATTGATGTGTCACTGACTGGGGCAAATCAGGCACAGAAGAGTGGCAAATCAGCACTGAAGGGGTTAATTATGTATGAGGCAGGGGATGAGGCACAGAACTGATCTGTGTCACTGATTGGGGCACAGAAGCAGCTTTTCGGCACACAAGGGGTTAATTCTCTCTGGTAAGTAAGGCTATTTTCACACTAGCGGCAGGACGGATCCGACAGGCTGTTCACCCTGTCGGATCCGTCCTGCCGCTATTTTGCCGTGCTGCGCCGGACCGCCACTCCGTCCCCATTAATGGGGACGGGGGCGGAGCTCCGATGCAGCACGGCAGTGCACGGCGAAAGGCCGCCAGGCTAAAAGTACTGCATGTCTGACTTTTTAGTCCGGCGGCCTCTCACCGCGAACTGCCGTGCTGCGCCGGAGCTCCGCCCCCATTATAGTCAATGGGGACGGAGTGGCGGTCCGGCGGCACGGCGAAATAGCGGCAGGACGGATCTGACAGGGTGAACAGCCTGTCGGATCTGTCCTGCCGCTAGTGTGAAAGTACCCTTATACTGTACTGCAGCGTTTCACACTGTCTCCTTCTCTGATCTCTTCCCTGACAGGAATTGGGACGATCAGAGAAGGAGAAGCACGTAGTCCCTCCCTAACCCCCCCTTACCTGCCCCGATGCGCTGTGATTGGTCTCTGTGCAGTAATGGACCAATCACAGCGATCGCAGGCAGGTCAGCGCATCGCTCTGTGCGCTGACAGTGAAACCCGATCACGTACATGCACGTGGGGATGCGGTAAGGCACCACATTCTCCCACGTACATGTACGTGATATTGCAGGAAGGGGTTAAAGCTGTATTCTTTAGGCATAATATTGTAGGCAGCCTAATGTTTGTGCACTGTATGGCAGTATATTTTAGTGCACTGTGGAAGTACTATTATTTGGGCACAGCATGACTTTTTGGCACTGTATGCCAACATTATTAGATCATTTCATGTATGGTATGGGTATTGTAATATTTGATGTGTTAGGCTAGTTTTACGCCTATGTTAAAGCTATCCAACAGGCTGTTAAAGGGGTTTTGCCATCACATACAATGGGGGCATATCGCTAGGATATGCCCCCCATTATCTGATAGGTGCGGGTCCCACCTCTGGGACCCGCACCTACAACGAGAACGGAGCAGGGAAATTAATGGAGGGCGCACTGCGCATGCGCAGCCACCCTCCATTCATTTCAATGGGGCTGCCAAAAATATGCGCTCGCATTCACTTGTATGGGAGCAGCGCTTGGTGGTGGACGGACCCCGGGAAACCCGGGGTCCTCCAGTCACAGCTCTCCCTGCTCCATTTTCCTTGTAGATGCGGGTCCCAGAGGTGGGACCAGCACCTATCAGACAATGGGAGCATATCCTAGCTGGATGCTGTCATTCACTTCCAGACCCCACTGACCATAATAGGACCCGGCTGGCTTCTGACATGAGCACTAGGTTTTGGCCAGACAAAAACTGGTACATGCTCTACTTTTTGTCCAGCCAAATCCCTGTTCTTCTGCTGGAAAAGCCTGCCAGATAGCTTTAACGCAGATGTGGAACTAGAAATATTATTTGATAAATGTATGGCATTATTTATGCATCGAGTTTAAAACTTAAAGGGGTTGTGCAAGTTATATTTATTGATGACATCCTCAGGATAGGTCATCAATATCAGATCGGCGGGGGCCTGACACCTGGCACCCCCGCCGATCTGCTGTTTGAAGAGAAGGCGCGCGCCGTGCCATTGTTTACCTGTTCGCCGTTGCATCTGCAGCGGTGAGCAGGTGTAATTGCACCCAAGCCGTCCCATTCATTTCAATGGTACGGCTCGCTTCTATACACTTGTATAGGAGCGAGCCGTACCATTGAAATGAAAAGGACGGCTTAGGTGTAATTACACCTGCTCACCGCTGCAGATGCAACGGCGAGCAGGTAAACAATGGCACGGCGCGCGCCTTCTCTTCAAACAGCTGATTGGCGGGGGTGCCAGGTGTCGGACCCCCGCCGATCTGATATTGATGACCTATCCTGAGGATAGGTCATCAATAAATATAACTTGGACATCCCCTTTAAGGTCCCTTTCAGACGAGCTAGTGTCATGCTCCAGACTTGCAGCGCACCTCCCATGCTGAACCTCCAGCACTGCCCGAGTTGCATAGCATTATATTGATTTATGATGCTATGTAACCTTCAGGCCTCTTGCACACAAAGTTTTTTTTTCCCGTTTACCTTCCGTTTTTCGCGTTTAATGGCTCCGCCAAAAAAAGAGAAGGTACTCCGTATGCCTTGCGTTTCCGTATTTCCATTTTTCCGTTCAAAGATAGAACATGTCCTATTGGATAGTACTGTTCTATCAGGGGCCAGCTGTCCGTTCTGCGAAAAACAGAATGCACACGGACGTCATCTGTATTTTTTTAAAGACCGCAAAATACTGAAAAAG
The DNA here is from genome assembly GCF_905171765.1 of Bufo bufo. Taxonomy (NCBI): domain Eukaryota; kingdom Metazoa; phylum Chordata; class Amphibia; order Anura; family Bufonidae; genus Bufo; species Bufo bufo. The sequence continues at coordinate 392,836,489 of NC_053389.1, read as the reverse complement.
CCATACGGTCGTGTTCAAGAGTCCTTACAGTTGTGGAATGTATTGGATAACACTGACATAATGCTGTCAGTGTTATCCAATACATTCTAGACCTCTAAGGGTTACATAGCATCATAAATCAATATAATGCTATGCAACCTCGGCAGTGCTGGAAATTCAGCACGGGTGCTGTGCTGCGAGTACGGAGGACGACACTCGCTCGTCTGAAACCTTGATAAATTTCCCCTATTACGTTCACATACAGGCCCAGATTTACTAATTGCAAAAATGGCGTAAACTTAGACTGTCTTAACCTGCAACAGATTTATCACAGGGGTTCAGGCTGGATGATACATTTGGTGCAGAAAGACATTTCACTGACTCTAAACCAACTATTGGTTAGATTACTGTGAGACAGATTCTCATGCGAGAACTGTTACACAATTTTGGTGGAAAATGGTGTATCCTAGAGCAGTCCAAGTGTCAATGGGGTCGTGGTGTGGCACACGACATGCTACGTCGTGTCAATGGGGTCGTAGTGTGGCACACGGCATGCTACGTTGTGTCAATGGGGTCGTGGTGTGGCACACAACATGCTACGTCGTGTCAATGGGGTCGTGGTGTGGCACGCAACATGCTACGTCGTGTCAATGGGGTCGTGGTGTGGCACGCAACATGCTACGTCGTGTCCATGGGGTCGTGGTGTGGCACACGGCATGCTACGTTGTGTCAATGGGGTCGTGGTGTGGCATACGGCATGCTACGTTGTGTCAATGGGGTCGTGGTGTGGCACACGGCATGCTACGTCGTGTCAATGGGGTAGTGATGTGGCACACAACAGGCTACGTCGTGTCAATGGGGTCGTGATGTGGCACACGATATGCTACGTTGTGTCAATGGGGTCTTGAAGTGTAAATGGATGGCCACATAGCTATACAGTATAGTATTATGGTACTTTCACACTTGCGGCAGAGGATTCCGGCAGGCAGTTCCGTCGCTGCAGACCAGAAAGCCGGATCAGTTTTGCCGGAACACTTAATGCCGGATCTGGCACTAATACACTTCAATGTAAATTAATGCCGGATTCGGCATTCCGGCAAGTGATCAATATTTTTGGCCGGAGAGAAAACTGCAGCATGCTGTGGTATTTTCTCCATCCAAAAAACGTAAGAGGGACTGAACTGAAGACATCCTGATGCATACCTAATGGAGTGCTCTCTGTTCATAATGCATTAGGATAAAACTGATCAGTTTTTTTTCCGGTATTGAGCCCCTAGGACGGAACTCAATACGGGAAAACAAAAACGCTAGTGTGAAAGTACCCTTAATCAGTGCAGATAATTAAATAAAGGCCTGTTTAAAACATATAAACATTTATTATAGTAATTATACACATGCATTAAATGTATACAACTAGCGGAACGCTGTTTTCTGTAAGAAGCCATACTGCAAGCAGAGATCACCTCGTCTGATAGTATCTTCATCTTCCATTTGTAAATAAGAGGACTGGTAACATTTCCTAGCCAGAGAGCAAGCAAAGATCTGGTTGCAAATAACACTGAGACAAAAGAGCCTTTGTGATCTCACCTTAAATAAATGATACAAGAGAAGCAGAGTTAAATTACCAACATAGCAGGCACACGGAAATGCCAAGTGACGGTTGTCCTGTTTTGAGATCTGATATATAAGACATAGTAATTTTGTTTTCCTGGTTCTAAGAATGTGGAAACCATTTTTAAGGCAAAAGTTTCTAGTGTAAACCTACCGGTTGTTTTATAACTTTTATATCATAGCATGCGTGCTTGTATTCAGGAATCCAACATCCCCATTTAGTATGCATATATCAGTAGGAAAGGTTCACAGAACACCTAAACTGCATATACCTGCTGTTGTCCACTAATTTCAGCTATTGCACTAGTCATAGATGTAATGACAAGATTGACAACAATTCCTCTTAAATCATAAAGTCTTTTGGATTGTTAATAATAATAATAATAATAATAATAATCTATATATGAGTGAAGTTATAAAAAAATTGGATTCGGCTGATTTGCCAAAGTTCACAAAGAAATTTGATTTGTAACTTTTAAAAGCAGCATAACATTACTCTCCACTCTTCCATATCATTATCTTAAACCATGTCCTTCTATTACAGATCTTCTCTTCTTTATGCATCACAGACTTGGACCTTCACATGGATTACTTCACAGCTTCTGATTTAGCCTCCCAGACTTGCATGACACTCCATCCTCCTCTCACCCTTTATCTGTTGGTACCGCTTTCTGCCCTAGGTACCCTCCTCCATCCATATCTTTGGCCCAGGACAGTTTATAAAAATCCATGATTTCAAGATCCCTTTTACACTCAATAAATTTACCCAACTTCATCATCTATCTTCATCCTATCACAGTTACCAGCTCCATATTTTCCACAGTCTTACTGTCTAGGATTCTGCCCTATCCTTCAGACCACACATTTAAGCTCTTACGTCTTCCTACTGCCTCCAACTCAAAAAACATGTCTCTGATCTGCACTTTCTTCATTCTCCAGTCAACAGAAAATGCTTGTACATACCCTCATCATCTTCTGCCCGGACTATTGCAACATCATTTTCTTTGTCCTTCTCCAACACTTTTGCAAACCCTCCAATCCATCCTCAACGTCGCTGACCAGTTAATCCACTTCTCTCCTCAGTCCTGTTACACACTTCTCACTGCCAATCCCTTCACTGACTACCCATCGCCCATTAAATACATTTTAAACTATTAACAACCAGATGCAAGGCAGTCCATCAGTCATCTCCATACATCTTGTTCTGATCTACAGCTGTGTCCACATCTGCAGTTGTAATTCAATATCTAGCATAGAAACAGAAAACTGGTATTGCTGTATCTGGCATATGACAGATCTCCAGCACCCAACAGATCCCATACTCTATAATAGGGTCCACTGGGTTTCTGGTGTAAATACCAACTTTATGGTGGAAAGATACAGTTGCATGCCGGTATTCATTCACGTGTACGGTACTTGCTTGTTTTTGTTGGTTCATATGTTATATATTGTAACTAGAGTTGAGCGAACACCTGGATGTTCGGGTTCGAGAAGTTCGGCCGAACTTCACGGAAATGTTAGGGTTCGGGATCCGAACCCGACCCGAACTTCGTCCCGAACCCGATCCCCATTGAAGTCAATGGGGACCCGAACTTTTCGGCACTAAAAAGGCTGTAAAACAGCCCAGGAAAGGGCTAGAGGGCTGCAAAAGGCAGCAAATGTAGTTAAATCCCCTGCAAACAAATGTGGATAGGGAAATGAATAAAAATAAAATAAATAAAAATTAACCAATATCAATTGGAGAGAGGTCCCATAGCAGAGAATCAGGCTTCATGTCAGCAGAGAATCAGTCTTCATGTCATAGCAGAGAATCAGGCTTCACGTCACCCAAAACTGGAACAGTCCATTGTCAGATATTTAGGCCCCGGCACCCAGGCAGAGGAGAGGGGTCCCATAACAGAGATTCAGGCTTCATGTCAGCAGAGAATCAGTCTTCATGTAATAGCAGAGAATCAGGCTTCACGTCACCCAAAACTGGAACAGTCCATTGTCAGATATTTAGGCCCCGGCACCCAGGCAGAGGAGAGAGGTCCCATAACAGAGATTCAGGCTTCATGTCAGCAGAGAATCAGTCTTCAAGTCATAGCAGAGAATCAGGCTTCATGTCATAGCAGAGAATCAGGCTTCATGTCACCCACCACTGGAACAGGCCACTGTCAGATATTTTTAGGCCCCGGCACCCAGACAGAGGAGAGGTTCATTCAACTTTGGGTTGCCCCGCAATATAATGGTAAAATGAAAATAAAAATAGTATTGAATGAGGAAGTGCCCTGGAGTACAATAATATATGGTTAAGGGGAGGTAGTTAATGTCTAATCTGCACAAGAGATGGACAGGTCCTGTGGGATCCATGCCTGGTTCATTTTTATGAACGTCAGCTTGTCCACATTGGCTGTAGACAGGCGGCTGCGTTTGTCTGTAATGACGCCCCCTGCCGTGCTGAATACACGTTCAGACAAAACGCTGGCCGCCGGGCAGGCCAGCACCTCCAAGGCATAAAAGGCTAGCTCTGGCCACGTGGACAATTTGGAGACCCAGAAGTTGAATGGGGCCGAACCATCAGTCAGTACGTGGAGGGGTGTACACAGGTACTGTTCCACCATGTTAGTGAAATGTTGCCTCCTGCTAACACGTTCCGTATCAGGTGGTGGTGCAGTTAGCTGTGGCGTGGTGACAAAACTTTTCCACATCTCTGCCATGCTAACCCTGCCCTCAGAGGAGCTGGCCGTGACACAGCTGCGTTGGCGACCTCTTGCTTCTCCTCTGCCTTCGCCTTGGGCTTCCACTTGTTCCCCTGTGACATTTGGGAATGCTCTCAGTAGAGTGTCTACCAACGTGCGCTTGTACTCGCGCATCTTCCTATCACTCTCCAGTGCAGGAAGTAAGGTAGGCACATTGTCTTTGTACCGTGGATCCAGCAGGGTGGCAACCCAGTACTCCGCACACGTTAAAATGTGGGCAACTCTGCTGTCGTTGCGCAGGCACTGCAGCATGTAGTCGCTCATGTGTGCCAGGCTGCCCAGAGGTAAGGACAAGCTGTCCTCTGTGGGAGGCGTATGGTCATCGTCCTGCGTTTCCCCCCAGCCACGCACCAGTGATGGGCCCGAGCTGCGTTGGGTGCGACCCCGCTGTGAACATGCTTCATCCTCATCCTCCTCCACCTCCTCCTCATCCTTGTCCTCCTCATCCTCCAGTAGTGGGCCCTGTCTGGCCACATTTGTACCTGGCCTCTGCTGTTGCAAAAAAACTCCCTCTGAGTCACTTCGAAGAGACTGGCCTGAAAGTGCTAAAAATTACCCCTCTTCCTCATCCTCCTCCTCCTCCTCCTGGGCCACCTCCTCTTCCATCATCGCCCTAAGTGTTTTCTCAAGGAGACATAGAAGTGGTATTGTAACGCTGATAATGGCGTCATCGCCACTGGCCATGTTGGTGGAGTACTCGAAACAGCGCAACAGGGCACACAGGTCTTGCATGTGAACGCCGGAAGCGCGAACAGACGGCCCGCACTTTATGCAGCAGCTCTGACATGTCGGGGTAGTTGCAAATGAACTTCTGCACCACCAAATTCAGCACATGCGCCAGGCAAGGGATGTGCGTCAAACCGGCTAGTCCCAGAGCTGCAACGAGATTTCGCCCATTATCGCACACCACCAGGCCGGGCTTGAGGCTCACCGGCAGCAACCACTCGTCGGTCTGTTGTTCTATACCCCGCCACAACTCCTGTGCGGTGTGGGGCCTGTCCCCCAAACATATGAGTTTCAGAATGGCCTGCTGACGTTTACCCCGGGCTGTGCTGAAGTTGGTGGTGAAGGTGTGTGGCTGACTGGATGAGCAGGTGGAAGAAGAGGAGGAGGAAGCTGAGTAGGAGGAGGAGACAGGAGGCAAAGAATGTTGCCCTGCGATCCTTGGCGGCGGAAGGACCTGCGCCAAACAGCTCTCCGCCTGGGGCCCAGCCGCCACTACATTTACCCAGTGTGCAGTTAGGGAGATATAGCGTCCCTGGCCGTGCTTACTGGTCCACGTATATGTGGTTAGGTGGACCTTGCCACAGATGGCGTTGCGCAGTGCACACTTGATTTTATCGGATACTTGGTTGTGCAGGGAAGGCACGGCTCTCTTGGAGAAGTAGTACCGGCTGGGAACAACATACTGTGGGACAGCAAGCAACATGAGCTGTTTGAAGCTGTCTGTGTCCACCAGCCTAAATGACAGCATTTCATAGGCCAGTAGTTTAGAAATGCTGGTATTCAGGGCCATGGATCGAGGGTGGCTAGGTGGGAATTTACGCTTTCTCTCAAATGTTTGTGAGATGGAGAGCTGAACGCTGCCGTGTGACATGGTTGAGATGCTTGGTGACGCAGGTGGTGGTGTTGGTGGTACATCCCATGTTTGCTGGGCGGTAGGTGCCAACGTTCCTCCAGAGGCGGAGGAAGAGGCCGAGGCGGCAGCAGCAGAAGAGGCCGAGGCGGCAGCAGCAGAAGAGATAGCAGGGGGAGCCTGAATGACTTCCTTGTTTTTAAGGTGTTTACTCCACTGCAGTTCATGCTTTGCATGCAGGTGCCTGGTCATGCAGGTTGTGCTAAGGTTCAGAACGTTAATGCCTCGCTTCAGGCTCTGATGGCACAGCGTGCAAACCACTCGGGTCTTGTCGTCAGCACATTGTTTGAAGAAGTGCCATGCCAGGGAACTCCTTGAAGCTGCCTTTGGCGGTGCTCGGTCTCAGATGGTGGCAGTCAGTAGCAGGCGGAGTCTCTTGGTGGCGGGTGTTCTGCTTTTGCCCACTGCTCCCTCTTTTGCTACGCTGTTGGCTCGGTCTCACCACTGCCTCTTCCTCCGAACTGTGAAAGTCAGTGGCACGACCTTCATTCCATGTGGGGTCTAGGACCTCATCGTCCCCTGCATCGTCTTCCACCCAGTCTTGACCCCTGACCTCCTGTTCAGTCTGCACACTGCAGAAAGACGCAGCAGTTGGCACCTGTGTTTCGTCATCATCAGAGACGTGCTGAGGTGGTATTCCCATGTCCTCATCATCAGGAAACATAAGTGGTTGTGCGTTAGTTCATTCCATCTCTTCCACCCCTGGGGAAGGGCTAGTTGGATGCCCTTGGGAAACCCTGCCAGCAGAGTCTTCAAACAGCATAAGAGAGACTGCTGCATAACTTGAGGCTCAGACAGTTTCCCTGATATGCACGGGGGTGATGTGACAGACTGATGGGCTTGGTTTTCAGGCGCCATCTGTGCGCTTTCTGCAGAAGACTGGGTGGGAGATAATGTGAACGTGCTGGATCCACTGTCGGCCACCCAATTGACTAATGCCTGTACCTGCTCAGGCCTTATCATCCTTAGAACGGCATTGGGCCCCACAAAATATCGCTGTAAATTCTGCTGGCTACTGGGACCTGAGGTAGTTGGTTCACTAGGACGTGTGGCTGTGGCAGAATGGCCACGTCCTCTCCCAGCACCAGAGGGTCCACTAACACCACCACGACTATGTCCGCGTCCCTTACTAGATGTTTTCCTCATTGTTACCGTTCACCACAATAAGAAAAATATTATTTGGCCCAATGTATTGAATTCAAATTCAGGCCTTTTTTTTTTTTTTTACAGACACCTAACACTATCTGGCTATCTATTTAGGTACCGTATTACACTAATACAGGCACAGCAGTAATGACAGATTTAGCTGAATATAAATTTAAGGCCTATTTTTTAGGCGCTGGGTGACAGGTATACGTTTACACACAGAATTAGACTTGGAATTGAACAGTAGCGTGTGTGTGAAGTTATTGAGAATAACCCTATCTGCACCTTCAATCTTATATACCCTTTTAGGGATAGATTTAAAGTAGGCCTGATACAGCAGAAACCACTAATTTAGAGAATTGCAAAATTGGGAATTGTATTTCAACCCAGAACAAAAACTGTGCTTTGACGGACACTAAATAACTTGACCAGCTAAAGCAATAATGACAGATTTGGATGAATATAAATTTGAGGCCTATTTTTTAGGCGCTGGGTGACAGGTATACGTTTACATACAGAATTAGACTTTGAATTGCACTGTAGCGTGTGTGTGTGAAGTTATTGAGAATAACTTCGTGACAGGCTCAGCTTGACCCTGATGTAGGATATAGCCAAAAAATAACCACACTATTGATGGTTAAATGTACTTGGTGACAGGCTCAGCTTGCCCCTGATGTAGTATATGGCCAAAAAATAACCACACTATTGATGGCTAAATGCACTTCGTGACAGGCTCAGCTTGACCCTGATGTAGGATATAGCCAAAAAATAACCACACTATTGATGGTTAAATGCACTTGGTGACAGGCTCAGCTTGACCCTGATGTAGGATATAGCCAAAAAATAACCACACTATTGATGGTTAAATGCACTTGGTGACAGGCTCAGCTTGCCCCTGATGTAGTATATGGCCAAAAAATAACCACACTATTGATGGTTAAATGCACCTGATGACAGCTTGACCCTGATGTAGGATATAGCCAAAAAATAACCACACTATTGATGGTTAAATGTACTTGGTGGCAGCTTGTGCTGGCGCACCACAAGACACAAAATGCCTGCCTATCAACCCAGAAAAAAGTGAATGAAAAACGCTCTGGGCAGCCTAAAAACAGTGAGCAATTGAATAGCAGCAGTTCAATGATCCACAGCTGTAGATCGATCACTGAATGAAGTCTTTTGGAGGAGTTAATCACTGCCTAATCTCGCCCTAACGTCGCAGCTGCAACCTCTCCCTACACTTGTAACAGCAGAGTGATGTGCAGCGCTACGTGACCCAAGCTTATATAGAGGCTGGGTCACATGCTGCACTGGCCAATCACAGCCATGCCAATAGTAGGCATGGCTGTGATGGCCTCTTGGGGCAAGTAGTATGACGCTTGTTGATTGGCTGCTTTGCAGCCTTTCAAAAAGCGCCAAGAAAGCGCCGAACACCGAACCCGGACTTTTACGAAAATGTTCGGGTTCGTGTCACGGACACCCCAAAATATACAGTTCGGGTTCGCTCATCCCCAATTGTAACCCCTCTGTATTTCATACACCCTGAATGGCAATATTAATAAAATCATATTAATGAAAGTTATGCAACTATCTAAGGCTACGTGCACACAATCCTATGTATTTTGCGGTCCGCACACCAAGGATCTTGAAAATATGGATACTGGCCTTCTGCATGCAGCAACTTCTTTGTAGAAATGCCTATACTTTCCCACAAAACGGACAAGAATAGGACATATGTAACACACCAGAGTAGCATTACCACTTCTGCACCCTGCTACTATCTCCAATGGGCTAACAAAGCGTCATCTTAGGTATTTTGTTCAGGTCCCATACACTGTGCATTTCTAATGTTTGTAACTGTTATGTTCCCATGTAATGTGCCTGGTTCACCAGCAGGTGGCAGAAAACACGGCAGAGCTGCAGTTAGGTAGAATGGAGCTTCCCATTCCATTCTAAACCCCCCTTTAGAGAAGTGGGCGAGTCCTATTTCCTGCAGGAAGGGTGGGTCCCAGTTTCTAGTCAGTCCTAGCTTATCCCCTGCTTGGGGAATGTGTGCAGGGCACGTCTCTGATGGACATGCCCAAGCCAACCAGAGCACTTTCAGCTCTGCTAGACATGGAGGCCAAAGCTTAAACCCTCAGAAGCCAGGAGCATAGTTCCCTGGCATAACTTAAGAGTCAGACTACAGAGAAAAGGTGCAGCAGACAGAAGAAGCAGAGTTATACAGCCAGCCTGTCAGTACAGCAGAGCCAAAGAGAAACAGATGTAGCAAAGATGAGTTTGCCTGCCAGTTTAATGCTGAAGACTAATGGGACCAAGATAAAGTTTAAAGACTGTATCTGATGACCGTTTATTCAAGTAAAGCTGCTGTTCAACTACATACAAGGTCTGGACTCCATTTTTCTTGCAAATTCCTCAATTATTCCCCCTATTTATTGCTTCGGAGCCAAAGCCTGGGGTCCAGTCGTATCCAGGTAGGAGCACTGTGACACACATAAAGGGACATTTTAGGCCGCACTATACCACTCGGCATTACTATACCTGGGTCGCATTACATAGAGGGCCCTAGTGGGAGGTGCCCGTTGCACATGTTCTATACTTTGTGGATCGGCTGCAAAAATACAGACAGAACACCTAATCTGTCCGCATTTTTTGCCAGCCCTAGAGAGAAGTACAGGTTCACATTCAATCCACAAAAAATGTGGATCGGACGCTGACTGAAAGTGAATTTGTGTGCATGAGGCCCAATTTGGCTTTACAACCTGAGACTTGACTCTTAGTTGGCAGTGAAAAACAAAACTCTGTAAAAATATGCTGACATTTGAACATATTAAACGATGAATGAAGGATAATTAATTTTTTAACAGCAATCTACAGTTACAGTCCATACTAAAGATGTACCTCTGGGTGATTAATTTACTTAAGTCCCTTCCTGCCTGAAAACAGTTGAACAAACAAGTTTAAAAAATGTTATACATATTTATCAGCTTAATCTTATCTATCCTGCGCTTCCTGTTGAAAAGCTTGGGCTGACCATACTTGGCCAATAACTATGTTCTCCGACTCCCCCATTGTCATGGCTGTTTTCCTAGGCTGATATTTAATTTCTACATAGAGGTGAAAGGAGGTAAGCAGGTTCCAGCGTTTTAGCAGTTGTGGTTTAGGTCTGACTTTTTTTTTTTTTTTTTACTGTTTTACTATTACTATTATTATAATTAACATTGTATTTCTATAGCACTTTATATAGCATAATATTTGGGTAACACATTGTAATAAATAACATTTACAAATGACGGCAGGGTACAGTCAACCAAAACACTGTTTGCAAGATAAATGAGGTAGGAGTCCTGCCCATAACAAATTACAGTCCATAAAGCTAAACAGGGATTACATTGCAGGACATTTATAAAAATATATGCTTGATTCACAGTGATTTGTTTATTACTGGGTACTTGCTGCCAAAATGGAAGCATATCTGCAGTTTCAGGTGACTTTTCAGTACAAGCAATCACGTGTGTACATGAGGAATGATACTGAGAGTGGTTTGAAAAACAGAGATAAAAGCTAAACAGCACTCCAGACATTTTGCTGCAATTACTTAATCCATATATTCCACAGTTTCAAGAGAGTGCCATTATAATGGTAGCTGATAGCAATGTTTCAGACTAAAGGCCTCTTTAGGCTACTTTCACACTAGCGTTCTGCTGTCCGCTCGTGAGCTCCGTTTGAAGGGGCTCACGAGCGGAGAAGAACGCTTCCGTCCAGCCCTGATGCAGTCTGAATGGATGCGGATCCGCTCAGACTGCATCAGTCTGGCGGCGTTCAGCCTCCGCTCCGCTCGCCTCCGCACGGCCAGGCGGACAGCTGAACGCTGCTTGCAGCGTTCGGGTGTCCGCCTGGCCGTGCGGAGGCGAGCGGATCCGTCCAGACTTATAATGTAAGTCAATGGGGGCGGATCCGCTTGAAGATGACACCATATGCCTCAATCTTCAAGCGGATCCGTTCCCCATTGACTTACAATGGAAAGTCTGAACGGATCCGCTCAGACAACTTTCACACTTAGAAAATTTTCTAAGTTTTAATGCAGACGCATCCGTTCTGAACGGATGCGAACGTCTGCATTATCGGAGCGGATCCGTCTGATGAAACATCAGACGGATCCGCTCCGAACGCTAGTGTGAAAGTAGCCTTACACTGCACAATTTAGCAGACAATAGTCAGGAAGGAAGCGTTCCTTCCCGACAATCACCTACTCGTCAGTGGAGGTGACCATTTCATTTACATGCAGTGATCTCCTCCACAGTATGGAGAGGAGTGATCGCTAATGCCATCGCTCTTGCCCATAACGACTCATTATCTGCCGTCAGCAGACGATACAATTTGCTGCCGGCAAATGATGATTTAGGTGTCTGCACAAACAATAATCTTATTATTAGGTAATCGGTGGAACCTTTACATAGGCAGATCATCGCTAACGAGCATTCCTATGAACGATTGTTAGCCCTTAAAGGGGCCTTAAGGGCTGATTCATGCGACCGTGGTTGGCCCAAGAAGCACGACCCATGTGTTGGCCACATCACTCTGACCAAGTATGGTTCCCTTGACTAGTAATTCCCTAATAAGTTCTGATACAGTCAGTTTGCAAGTCTATTGTATTAGATTCAAGAAGGACCATTAGGCCCGAAACTTTGTTACCTGCTGCCATTATACTGTTGCTGTCATAAAACTCTGATGGAAGAAATGGGGTTGTGCAAGAATAGAGAGGAGGGGGACCTGTAAATGGATGATGAATTGTCTGCTTCCAGACGTCGGCTCTCTGATCCTTCTCCTGCATGCTCTGCTGGCCTCCATCTATGTCAACATCCGGCTGTCTGGTGCTCATGTGCTCAGAAGCACGGCAACTTATTCACGATCACATTTTAGTAACAACGTTGTTCTGGCCTCACCACGCCACCAATGTCATTACCCTGGTAATTAAATCTACCCCATTCATTTTACCAGTTTGCATCTACTGGGGACCCATCTCCATAAACCCCTCCCCCTTAGCTCCGCCCCCTTTACCTTTTGGCGTTTTTTTTATATGTATATATATGTTGTCTGTATGTTAAGTTTGTATGCAGTGTTTTGTACCTGATGGAGAGCCACTCCCCGAAATGCATTGCACTTCTGCAATAAAGCATCATCTTTACTATTACCATCTGGACTGGATTGTGGTTGGCTTTCTTGCGCCCTGGGATATTTTATTATTTTTTTACCTCTGGAACATCCGGTTTGACACCACAGCAGCCAACCACAGGCCACAGTGGTTTCCAACTCCCCTTGCGTCTTGTGATCATTTGTCATGATGCAAGGGGAGCAAGACACTGCTGCGGCCTGTGACTGGATGTTGAGATCGATGAAGCCCAGCGGAGCTTCCCAGGAGAAGGCGCGAGGAGCAGGCACCTACTCATTAAGGCCTGTTCCACACTTGTGCTGTTGTTTTCTGGTATTGAGATCCAGCAGAGTATATCAAAACTGGAAAAAAGTTTCAGTTAAGTCATAATGCAGTCTGAATGGAAAGAGATCCATTCAGGATGTCTTCTGCTCCGTCAGCATTCCGATTTGTGATAGAACACCAAGACCCTGCAAGCTGTGGTTTTTTGTCCGGTCATTGAAATAGAACAAACTGGATTCATCACTAAAAACAATGTAAGTCAATGGCAACGGATCTGTTTTTTTTTTTTTTAGGATCCTAAGAAACCGGATCAGTAACCGATTAACTTTCAATGTATTTGGTGACTGATGCGGTTTGTTACGTTTTGATTTCATACAACCACATCCTAAAGGAACAGATGCATTCTGATGTGCAAGATCAAAACGGATCCGTTTAATACCGGTTTTGAGATCCTCGGCCGGATCTCAAAACCAGAATTAACAACGCAAGTTATTTCTGGGATTCACGTCCCCACCTATTCCTTGGTTGAACTTGATGGACTTATGTCTTTTTTCAACTGTATTTACTATCTAAGTGTGAAACAGGCCTAACGCTTGAAGAGAGTTTGGCTCCTGTTAATATTTTTCCCCAAAATCCAATTGCATGTGGTAATTTCAAATCAACTTTATCAATCTCAATGAATGTCTTTTAGGTCTGTTTAGTCATCTATTTTACATGATCTGTATCTTTATGCTTTAAAGTCACAAGACTTAAAATGTGGGAACGACTCTTCTGTCTAAGACCTGAGTGACTCTCAAGTATATGTTAGACATGACATCAGTGTCAGTTGCACCCTAGGTATTACTGAACCTCCTGCAATAAACCTGTCCTTTAGACCCATAACTATATACTATGAGTGCACTCCCTGTCACTTGTCCTTTAATGTTCTGCTTCAATCACAGAAGCATCTCCTCCCTATTACTAAGAGAGAAATTGTTATAGGAAAGGATAAAACGGGATATAATCAAGAAGACTGTGCTTCATTAATGTTTATATGTTCTTCTCATAGTTCCTGAACCATGTACCTCCTACACATACATGTTACATCAAAGTACCCCCTGCCCCAAAGATGTTATCATGCCGTGTGCAGCATACTAAAGCATAGGAAAAGCACATCCCATATTTTAAAACCTACTGTAGCTACGGTTTGTGAAAGTTTGTGCATTGTATTCCTTTGTGGATGCATCAAACTGGATTTTTTCCAGTAGGTTTATTATAATAAAATGTTATTATTGTTACCTACAGAGTGATGCTCAACTGTATCCACAGAACCTTTGAGAGTCCATGAATTCCATGCAAAACACTGCTCGTCTTACCAAATTAGAAATTAGCACACTTAATTTTATTATTTCTTTCAATTGTATGAAATCCTACACCTACAATTAATTTGACATAACTGATCTGAAACTCAAAAAAACAAGAATTGCTTAAATGGTAATGAAGACAGAGCCATTCACGGATATATATCCAGGTATGAGAATACTTTCTTGGTAACCAGTATACTGTTTGAAAATGCTAACGGACTTCACAGTGCATAAATAGGAATTCTAGTATACTTAAAGTGCAAACACAGTTAAAGAAGCCTTAAGCGGGGTGTCTGATGGGTTGAACAATAAATAAATACATGATCGATCCCATCCAGATGTTGCCCGGATTAATTTCACTGGCTTTTGTTTAAAAGCCAAATCCTCAGTATTTATTATATTCCCCTACAGTGCTCTCAGTATATATATTGCCCTCCATAGTGTCCCAGAATAACTAATGCGCTCTGTAGTGCCCTCAGTATTTATTATATCCCCCCACAGTGCTTTCAGTATACATAATGCCCTCCATAGTGCCCCAGAATAACTAATGCGCTCTGTAGTGCCCTCAGTATTTATTATATCCCCCCACAGTGCTTTCAGTATACATAATGCCCTCCATAGTGCCCCAGAATAACTAATGCGCTCTGTAGTGCCCTCAGTATTTATTATATCCCCCCACAGTGCTTTCAGTATACATAATGCCCTCCATAGTGCCCCAGAATAACTAATGCGCTCTGTAGTGCCCTCAGTATTTATTATATCCCCCCACAGTGCTTTCAGTATACATAATGCCCTCCATAGTGCCCCAGAATAACTAATGCGCTCTGTAGTGCCCTCAGTATTTATTATATCGCACAACAGTGCTCTCAGTATACAGTGAAAAACAGAAGCATTTGAAAACCCTGCGATTTTGCAAGTTGTCTCACTTAGAAATGGAGGGGTCTGAAATTCACATTGTAGGTGCATTCCTACTCTGAGAGACAGAATAAATAAATAAAATTAAAAAAAAATTAAGGAAATCACATTGTATGATTTTTAAAGAATTAATTTGTCCTGCACTGCTGAACATAAGTATTTGAACACCTGAGAAACAGCAAGAATTCTAGCTCTCAAAGACCTGTTACTGTGCCTTTAAAAAGTCCACCTCTACTCCACTCATTAATCTAACTTAGGCTACTTTCACACTAGCGTTCGGAGCGGATCCGTCTGATGTTTCATCAGACGGATCCGCTCCGATAATGCAGACGTTTGCATCCGTGCATCCGTTCAGAACGGATCCGTCTGCATTATTACTTAGAAAATTTTCTAAGTCAGAAAGTAGCCTGAGCGGATCCGTTCAGACTTTACATTGAAAGTCAATGGGGAACGGATCCGCTTGAAGATTGAGCCATATAGTGTCATCTTCAAGCGGATCCGTCCCCATTGACTTACATTGTAAGTGTGGACGGATCCGCTCGCCTCCGCACGGCCAGGCGGACACCCGAACGCTGCAAGCAGCGTTCAGGTGTCCGCTCACTGAGCGGAGCGGAGGCTGAACGCTGGCAGGCGGATGCATTCTCAGTGGATCCGCCTCCACTGAGAATGCATTGGGGCCAGACGGATGCGTTCGGGGCCGCTCGTGAGCCCCTTCAAACGGAGTGCACGAGCGGACACCCGAACGCTAGTGTGAAAGTAGCCTTAGTCGCAGCTGTCTGAGCTCTTTAAAGACCCCTGTCCATCCCACAGTCAGACGCCAACTACTACCATGGGCAAGGCCAAAGAGCTGTCAATAGACACCAGAGACAAAATTGTGGACCTCCACAAGGCTGGAAAGGGCTACGGGGCAATTGCCAAGCAGCTTGGTGAAAATAGATCAACTGTTGGATCAACTGTTAGAAAATGGAAGAGGCTAAAGATGACTGTCAGTCTACCTCGGACTGGTGATCCATTCAAGATCTCATCTCGTGGGGTATCACTGATGATAAGAAAGGGGAGGAATCAGTCCAGAACTACAAGGGAGGAGCTGGTTAATGACATGAAGAGAGCTGGGACCACAGTTTCAAAGGTCACTGTCGGTAGAACACTACGCCGTCATGGTTTCAAATCATGTATTGCACGGAAGGTTCCCCTGATCAAGTCATCACATGTCCAGGCCCGTCTGAAATTTGCCAATGACCATCTGGATGATCCAGAGGAGGCATGGGAGAAAGTCATGTGGTCAGATGAGACCAAAGTAGAACTTTTTGGTCTAAACTTCACTTGTCGTGTTTGGAAGAAAAAAAAGGATGAGTTGCATCCCAAGAACACCATCCCTACTGTGAAGCATGGGGGTGGTAACATCATGCTTTGGGAGTGCTTTTCTGTGAAGGGGACAGGACGACTGCACTGTAACAAAGGAGAGGATGAATGGGGCCATTTATTGTGAGATTTTGAGCAACAACCTCCTTCCCTCAGTCAGAGCATTGAAGATGGGTCGTGGCTGGGTCTTCCAACATGACAACGACCCGAAGCACATAGCCAGGATAACCAAGGAGTGGCTCTGTAAGAAGCATATCAAGGTTCTGGAGTGGCCTAGCCAGTCTCCAAACCTAAATCCAATAGAACATCTTTGGAGGGAGCTGAAACTCCATGTTGCTCAGCGACAGCCCCGAAACCTGACATATCTAGAGGAGATCCGTGTGGAGGAGTAGGCCAAAATCCCTGTTGCAGTGTGTGCAAACCTGGTCAAGAACTACAGGAAACTTTTGACTTCTAATTGCAAACAAAGGCTTCTGTACCAAATATTAACACAGATTTTCTCAGGTGTTCAAATACCTATGTTCAGAAGCGCAAGACAAATAAAAATCATACAATGTGATTTCCTGAATTTTTTTTTATTCTGTCTCTCAGAGTTGGAATGCACCTACAATGTGAATTTCAGACCCCTCCGTGATTTCTAAGTGGGAGAACTTGCAAAATCGCAGGGTGTTCAAATACTTCTGTTCCTCACTATATATAATGCACTCCATAGTGACCCAGAATAAATAATGTGCTCTGTAGTGCTCAACAGTCATAATGGCCCCCATAGTGCCCCAGTTGTGCTCCCAATAGAG
This sequence comes from Bufo bufo, assembly GCF_905171765.1. NCBI lineage: Eukaryota > Metazoa > Chordata > Amphibia > Anura > Bufonidae > Bufo > Bufo bufo. The sequence continues at coordinate 392,819,528 of NC_053389.1, read as the reverse complement.
ATACAGCCAACAAATGAAAACAAATAAAAATAAAATGCCCACCTCACCACAGTCACTTGTGGAAAACGTGCTCTGCACTAGGGGCAGCAGAACCTTACTCTCCCAGCGGGACCATGTGATGTCAGGACACTGGGGGGAGTCAGGTCCTGCTTCCTCCAGTGCCGTGCAAGTGTTCCCATGCATGCCTTCGGTGGGGTGACAATTTTTTTTCCTCCCTGCCTTCTGCACCGCCATATACCCATTTAACGGGCGTTAGACAGGTTTGCTTCAGTCTAAACGGCCATTAAAAACGCGCTCACTGCCTTCAATGGGGTCTTTCTGGCCAAGAAAATGCCTAAAATAAGGATATGTCCTGTTTTTTGGAGAGAAAGAGTCACGGACAATTAAAAAGAAATGACCATATGAATACCCCCCATAGACTGCAATTGTTCTAAAAATGGCCGTAAAAAAATAAATAATAAAAATCTGTCACACGGCCGTTTTCAACTTAGCGATATGCCCCCATTGTATCTGATGGGAGTACCCCTTTAAGCCTCATTCACACAGTCAGTATATTGGTCAGTGATTTCCATCAGTGATTGTGAGCCAAAACCAGGTGCTGCTCTAAACAGAACAGGTGCAGATATTTCCATTATATCTTATGGTTTTGGCTCACAATCAGTGATGTGTGAATAAGGCATTATACAGTAATTGGCATACATGTACTGAGGATTCTTAGGGTCCATTCACACGTCCGTGGTGTATTGCGGATCCGCAATACACCCGGCCGGCACCCCCACAGAACTGCCTATTCTAGTCCGCAATTGCAGACAGGAATAGGACATGTTCTATTTTTTTCCGGAGCTGCGGACCGGAAGATCGATGCCGCGCGCTGGAAATGCGGATGCGGAAAGCTCTCCGCTTCCATTCCTGCCCCATTGAGAATGAATGGGTCTGCACCCGTACCGGATATTGCGGAACGGATGCGGACCCATTCCACGGATGTGTGAATGGACCCTAAAAAGGACTTTCCAGGTCAAGAAAAAAAAAACATTAACTGGGGAAGAAGCAGAACACCAACATGGTGACCTCATTTTCAGCTTTTAGCTACAGATCTGTCAACTCCTGGGCTCATGTTTTGCCATTGAAGACCACTTCTCAGGCTGTGTAACGCTCACTGTTATTTTTGGTAGTCCAAGACACTTCTGGCTGCCCTTGGATTGGCCATCAGGCCCATCACTGCTCATGTGAACCGTGCTGGCCAATCCAAGACCAGGGCTGGACTAGTAGGAAGTGTCTTGGGCTACTGATGCACAGTGTACATTAAGCAGCCTGAGAAGCTGTGTGGCCACCTTGAATGGTAGAAGAGGAGCCTGAGAATTAGTGGATCTGTAACTAAAAAGATGAAAAGGACGTCACCGTGTAAAGTGTTCTGTTCGTTCCCCAGTTAATGTGAATTTTATTCTTGAACTGGAGGCTTGCATAAAGAAACTTACACTGTAATAAAAAGAGCCTATAAAGTTCTACACCAACCCAGCTCCAATGCTTTATATAGATAAAAACCTTCTAAAAGGACGTTCTATTAAAATAGCAGCAGCTATAGCAAACTATAGTGGCAGTCAGGAGCTTAGGAATTTAGCAGCGAATGTTTTCTAAAAGAGGCTTTTGCCATATAAATCTACCAGTGATTTGAAGCACGCCTAGGACTGGCCATTATGCTGAGGCATAATAAAAAGGCACATTATTGCAGAGCCTGGAATTCTTAATCAGTGCATCAGAATGTAGGAGCTTTGCTGTACCACATGGACACTTGTTCAGCAGACATGCCAATCAAGGGCGGGTATGAAATCTGAGGACCTGCTATAAAACAGAGGTTTATTTTACACAAGGCCAGACTATAGTGCGGTGAAATCTAAGCGGATACACTCATTCTTATTATAACTATGTCCATATGTGTGGCAGAGGAAATAAGACACAGTAAAAGCCAGCAAACCAGCTGAAGCTACTATACTCAGACACATAGGGAAAAGCAGAGTACAAACAGGGGAACGTGATTACTAAATGTAAGAGGTACAATACAAGCACAATGATGAAGATGGTGTAGAGGGACAAAACAACTGCAATAATTTTAGGGTGATATGATAATTTGCTTAACTTGGTGCTCCTGGACCCCATTGTAAAATTTGAACAGTGTGGCTGAGAGGCCCTTAGGCACCTTAGCACTTTCACAGCTACTACCTTTGCACCCACTATACTAGAATGGATCATCCTATAAACTACTTTATTTAAATCTCAGCTAGGTTTTTCTTATTCGCTTATTGTAAAGAATCTGATAAGTGTTTCTAGTATGCTTTCCAGAATATAATACCATGTACGGGTTTTCCTCCCCAGATAACTGGCTTCAGTCACCGTCTATGATCGGTCAGAGATCTGACCTTCTGAACACTGCTGTGGAACAGATGACAGATTTATTGGCCATTTGACCACAGTCCAATCAATATAGTCAGCCCAATGGATGGAATGTAGGGGTGGAGGTGGAAGGTTTTATTCCATGGAAGGCTTAAACAAATCATGAGAAATGAAAGCCTGGCATTTACCACCACAAAGGAGCCCGAAGAACTTCCTTGTAACACCACTTTCACTCCACCATTGTCTGGAGATGAGACACAGAAAAACTGTTCACACCACATTTTTTTGCATACTTTAGAAGTATACATCTGCAGACATAGGTGAAGACTTCTGTCTGCACAGGGCCAAAAATAATCTGAGTATCACACACAAAGTATATACAACTGTACTCTACTTTTTACTTAAAGTTGTTCTCTCATCTCAGACATTGGTGGCATATAGTTAGGATGTGCAATCAATGTCACATAGGTTTGGGTCCCACCTCTGGTCCCACTCTTATTTCAGAATGGGCCCTCCAAAGTGAAGAAGAGCTCCATGCGCAAGCTTGGCAAACCTCCACTTCTATAGGAACTTCAAATATGGCCGCATGCTGGCTTGGATATTTCCAGCAGTCCCTTAGAGGAGAAAGGAGAGGTGTGGTAGTGCAATCTCCATTCACTTCTGTGGGACTCCAGGAAATAGCTAAATGCGCTTGCTCAGCTATTTTCAGAACACCCATAGTATAACAAGCACAGCTGTTATTGCAGCTCAGGCTCATTCACTTGAATAAGACTGAGAAGCACAAAGGCCACGTGAACGATGGACTTGACATCACAGGCCGGGAAAGAGGCCCCAGCCCCTTCCAACTGTTGATAGGTACGAGTTTTTGGAGTCCACCAATCAGCTATTGATGACCACATGCAGTTTGGGAATTTGCTGTCAGTGAATTGGAACATTTACTTTACTGGAAGAACTAAATATCCAAATCATGTCAGACTAACACATGAGTGAGCTTACGCAAGGTTAAAAAGCCTTGCACCTGTGTCAGGTTGTCTGCTGCTCAATGATACCGAGATTACGCCTGCATTCACATGGCCATGTGTGGTCTGCCTCATCTGTGGCATTCGTCAGGAACAGAGGTATATGTAGGTATACAGTGGCATATGTTGTTTTTTTTGCGGTGACCCTCTGTATAGAAAAGTTAAGTCTGCTGCGCTTTCCCAGACATTTAAAACAAAGGTAAGATTCTCATAACCTCTTGTAGAAATGATGCAGTAGGGCAGACTTATTAATGTGTCTCAAATGTGCCCTAAAACTTTACTCCATACCTATCACCACTTCAGGGTGAATTCACATACAGATTCTCGGATTCCACAAGTGAGGCATTAAAGGGGTTGTCTCATCTCAGACAATGGGGGCATATCACTAGGATATGTCCTATAGGTACCGGTCTCACCACTGGAGGGGCGGTGTCCATCACAGAGGCCATTTTGAACATGCCATCTTGGAACCAAGTCAATATTTTCAAATGGGAAGAGGTGCATGTGAAATATATATCTGATAGACAACTTGATGAGGAATCCAAATCTGTGACGTACCTTTATTTGTTACAGACATAAATTCTTGAAGGGGTTTTAATTAAAGGATAACTGTCACACTTAAACCCTAATTTCAAATTTCATATATGTACTTACTAATAATATGATATTCCAGAATCAGTTACTATTAGACTGACTTACCCCATATTTAATAAGATTCAGCCCTTAGCAACCAGTCTGCATAAAACTGCAATTTCACTATTCAGTTAAGATGGCCGCCCCCCAAAAGTGTCAGTAACCAGAGCCCTCCCCCTAAAGGGTTAATCTCCTGCAGCACAAAGGGGTCCTCTTACCACATGTTGCTTTCATTTATACACTGAGCAGATGGCAGATCTCCCTTCCCTGGTCTGCGCTGCTTCAACTCTGCATTCTCCAGCTCTGCTGAGTGAGGGAGCGTCTGCCAAGTGCAGTGACAGGGAGAAGTGCACACAGCCCAGGCACTGTTATCAGCTGCTGGGGAGGACCTGGCTTTAATCATTTACTTACAATCCCTGGCTGTCAGTAATGTGACCTTGCACGCAGCCTGCTTCTGCGTCCTCCGTCCTTCAACAGATAGACGGACCATGTCTAGCAACCCTATTTTAAGCACAGGTAAAAGTAGGCTATACAGGGAACAAAAATGTGGAATTAAGGGGTAATTGAATACACAATGAAAAGTTGAAATAGGGCCACCAAGGAGATATTAATCACCACAACCCAATACTCCAAAAAAATAAATAAAAAAACAACAGTTATCCTTTAAGATTACAGTACATCAATTTTATTTCACTACAGACTTTATTGTGACATGTGGATACAGTGTTTTTGGCCCAAACAAAACACTTGGTCCAGATTTACTAAATGTGTCTGCTCCAAATATCTGTCTAAAAGGTGGCACAAATTGATACATATAGGGTTCCTACACTTATTCCCTGACATGCTCAACAAAGGGGCAGGGCTTAGCAGAAATGTGCAGAGCTTTGTGAGACACACCATTTTCTGCCACAATTCTGGAGTGTAAATCTGTTGCGCTTCTGTTACCATAATACAACTGTCTACATCCATCATGAGGGGATCCGGTTGTATTATGTCTTCTATAGCCATGATGTATCCGTCATGAACACCATTGGAAGAGAAAACGGAAACGTCCCCATTGACTTACATTGTGTGTCAGGATGGATCCGTCTTGCTCCGCACCACATCGCGGACAGAAAAACGCTGCTTGCAGCGTTATTCTGTCCGCAATGGGAGCGCAACAAAACGGAATGCAAATTAACTGCTTAAAGGGAATATGTCCTCAGAAAATGACCTATTGTTAAAATAATGGGACACATTTATTAAGACCGGCGTTTTAGATGACAGTCTTAATAAAGCCCCATAGCTGGCGGAGGATCCGCCAAAGTTATGTATTATGTAGAGGCACAAGCCTCTCCATAACTTTGGCGCATCCAAATGAGACGGGCCTGCCGGTCCTTCCCCTTTCCCACCCACAATTTTAGACCTGGCGTGAGTGGGGAAAAGTCGCATATAGTCTGAGCCTTGAAATCTATATAAAAAAAAAAAAAAACTTTTCTTGCAATTTTCGCACTGGCCACTAAGCCTAATAATAGGCACCGCTTATTGGTGTGTACAGATCAATTTACTGCAATTATCTGCTTATCATTATAGGCAGGATTACAATGACCGCTATCACATATGTAGATAGATTGGTGGTGCCTGTGTCATCTACTGCCTCCTGACCTCTGCACAGCTCATAGAGCAAACCTAGAAAACTATCCCATATAATGAGGTCCCCTCCTGTCCATTGTGCCTATGACCCATGGTGGCTGCTGTAAAGCATCTCTCTAAATGCTGTTAAGAACAGCTCAGGCAAGATCGCTGCCCCATTAATATTATTCAGAAATACAAAAATCTACAATCAAAAAATAAAAACAGATTAGAAAAAAAAGAGATATGGGCTATCTGGTTTTAACTGGTAGAAAAACTGTAGGTGACCTTTTCTTTAAGTCTTTCTTCACACGATTTATTCGATAGCAGTTTTTTTTTTTTGTTTTTTTTTTACCTGTTTTAATGGCATATTCCACCCCCCCCTCCCCATCTAAAACTGTAAAAATGCATTGTTCTGATGTTTCTTCAAGTTCCATAAAAATGCCTATAGGAAAAATGTTGGAAAAACACCATACCTAGAGTGTGCTGTATTTCTAAATCTCTATTAGGCCTCCTTCACACGGGCGTCGAGGGTGAGGGACGAATGCGTTCAGGGTGCATTGCGGGAAACCCGCGCGAGTAGGCACGCAATTGCAGTCAGTTTTGTCTGCGATTGCGTTACGATGTTCAGTTTTTTCCGCGCGAGTGCAATGCGTTTTGCATGCGCGTGAGAAACAAAATCAATGTGTTACCCTGTTCTGTAGATTTTATTATTTTCCATTATAACATAGTTATAATGGAAAATAATAGCATTCTTTAATACAGAATGCTAAGTATAATGTCAATTGAGGGTTAAAAAATAATAAAAACATTACTCACCTCATCCACTTGATCGCGCAGCCGGCATAGTCTTCTTTCTTCTTCTTTCAGGACCTGCAAAAGGACCTTTGATGATGTCATTGCGCTCACCACGTGGTGAGCCTGGTGACGTCAGCGCAGGTCCTGCTGAATGAAGATAGAAGAATCAGCAAAGGTCCTTTTGCAGATCCTCAAAGAAGAAGAAAGAAGACGATGCCAGCTGTGCAATCAAGTAGATGAGGGGAGTTAATTTTTATTTTATTTTTAACCCCCTAGGCACATTTTACTATGCATTCTGTATTCAGAATGCTATTATTTTCCCTTATAACCATGTTATAAGGGAAAATAATACAGTGAATAGACTTTAATGGGGTCCGGGCTTTCTCATCCCTATCATCTCCTAGCAACCATGCGTGAAAATCACACCGCATCCGCACTTGCTTGGCCCCTTTGACACGAGAGAGTATTCCGCGTGGGTGCAATGAGTGATGCGAACCCATTTATTTCAATGGTTTTGTGTACATGAGCATTGTTTTCCACACATCACCGTTGCGTGAAAATCGCAGCATGTTCTATATTCTGCATTTTTCACGCAATGCTGCCCCCATAGAAGTGAATGGGCATCCGTGAAAATTGCGTGTTTTTTAATCAATGCGCATGCACCTGCGCTGAAAAAAATGAACGCAATCGCAGACCAGACTGAATGAACTTACTTGAAAAATCACATCAATGCGCATGCACCTGCGCTGAAAAAAAATGAACGCAATCGCAGACCAGACTGAATGAACTTGCTTGAAAAATCACATTTTTCACTGAACACATCCGCAACGCATCCGGACCTAATCCGCTTACGCTTGTCTGCAAGGGGCCTTAGGCCTCATTCACATCTCAGTTGGTGGATTTGGCAGGCTGTTCCAGCACAGAGCAGCCTGCTGGATCTCACCGTTTCCTTCCAGCCGGAAATTAGCAGAATCACCACTGGACCCATTGCCATCAATGGTAATCCGACAGTGTAGTAGACGACCGAAAACACCAGATCTGTGAGATCCGAGGCATTAAACAGAATTCAAAAATACACCCTAAAAATGCTTTGCATGTAGTACAGTTGATAACACTCAACAGACTTCAACATCTGGCCACATAAAAATCCAGTTAAGAACACCCGAAAAAGGCCCAAGTGTATGAAAGTGCCCTACGGGTGCGGTGGACCGTGGCATATTCATTGTGGATTTTCCTGCATGGGATTTGCATGTGGAAAATCTGAAGGGTTTAGGCTGGGTTCAGACCTGAGCGTATTTGATATGCGTGTTCAACGCGCGTTTGTGTCGCGCGTTTTTGTCCATAGTCAACGCGCGTATTACGCGCGTTTGTGTGATTAACAGCAGTGTCCTATGGCTGCAAACGTGCGACAAAACGCCCCAAAGAAGCGTAGGGCGTTTTTCAGCGCGTTCAAATGCGCTTTAAAACGCTCAAGTGAGAACCAGCGCCATAGGGAAGCATTGGTTTTCATGTGTTGAGCGTTTTACAGCGCGTTTGAACGCGCTGTTAAACGCTCAAGTGTGAACCCAGCCTTACAGTAGCAGCAAAGTGGATCAGATTTCCACAAGAAAATCTGCACATATCTAGTTTTGAATTGCATCAAAATGGCAGGAGATTTTGGTCCTCTCTCATAACACATCATGGTAGATGATTTCATTGCTAAATGCACGCCTGACAACTGGCACATATACTGCTTCATCCAAGTGTTACCAGAGAACCAGAGATACATTCCCTTGTCAGGCTGCAGTCTCATATGTCACGCTTCATACACACACCCAAGGAACGAAAAACCAACAGTACACCTGTTCCTGAAGATGACGATAACATGGCCTGGCGTGCCATACTCAACATAGTTTATCCATTCACTGGTTTAGGGTATTCTCACAGTGCGGAAGTATAACATACACTAATTAACTCATTCATTTAAATGGGAATCCGTGTGATAGATCATACAGCGCAGGATTATCTGCACACGGATTGGAATCCGCATCGTGGCAAAAACAAAGAAAGGACAATTCTTGCTACGAAAACTGCACTGGGTAGCCACATGTCGATTAGCCCCATTAAGGGGGCTAATCTGCAGCATGAACAACGCAAATCTGAGGCACATTTTACCGATGGGACAATCTTTCACGTGAACATACAAAAAATGCGGATCTGATTCGGACCGAAACTACGGGTTTGTGAGCAGGAGGCCTTAGTGTCACGTATTTTTTGGTGCATTTTTATACCATGTATGAAAGCTTCTTTCTAGGGCCTCATGCACACAACCATATTTTTCATCCGTTTGTTATCTGCATATTTTGTGGCTAGCGCACTGACCCGTTAATCTCTATGGGGTCTCTGACACATCTGTATTTTTTGTGAATCCATGTTGCTGTTATGACAAGAAGAGTCATTTCTATTGATACGAAAAATGCGGAATACACATGGAAGGTGTCCATATGTTGTGGATCCGTGATTTCTGGATTGAAATGCGGACATGGTTGTGTGCATGAGGCCTAAGGGTAAGGCCACATGGGACTTTTTTTTGCAGCGTGTGGATGAGATTTCCTAAAACCTCATTCAATTTTCTGGTACTGGAAAACACTCTGGATTTGCCGTAATATACTGTGCCGCCTCCTTGCCTGGTTTTGGCTCACAATCACTGACCAAACAGAGACTGTGAAGGAAGGCTGAGGCCTAGTTCACATTTCATTGTTTGGTCAGTGATTTCTATCAAGGATTGTGAGCCAAAACCAGGTGTGGCTCTAAACACAGAACAGGTGCAGATCTTCCCTTTCAGCTTATGGCCTCCTGCACACGACCATATGGCTATTTCAGTGTTTTGCGGTCCGTTTTCACGGATCCGTTGTTACGTTTTTTTGTTTCCGTTGTGTTTCCGTTTTTCCATATGGCATATACAGTATACAGTAATTACATAGATAAAATTGGGCTGAGCATAACATTTTCAATAGATGGGTCCGCAAAAAATGCATTTCCGTATGTGTTCCGTTTTTTTGCGGACCCATTGACTTGAATGAAACGACGGAACATGATTTTCGGGCAATAATAGGACATGTTCTATCTTTAAACGGAACAGAAAAAAAACGGAAATACGGAAACGGAATGCATACGGAGTACATTCAGTTTTTTTTGCGTAACCATTGAAATGAATGGTTCCGTATACAGAACGCAAAAAACGGCCAGTAAACGGGGGAAAAAAAACGGTCGTGTGCAGGAGGCCTATCTCTGTATAGGCTTCACTACTGGTTTATGCTCACAATCACCTTAGGCCTTGTCCACATTTCCGTGTCAGTGACACATCTGTGAAAAAAAAAATACACCTGTCATCCGTGAAGATGTCCATGAAGGAACTATGGTTGGTCCGTGTGTCCATTTTTACCATTTGTGTGTCATCCGTAATTCACTGACGTTGCTCAGCTGAAAATGAATTTCCAAATAATCTTCTATCAGTCTTCAGCGAAAAATGACGCACCACTGATGCCATCCGTGGTGTGTCCGTGATTTTCACTGACCCATAGACGTCTATGTGCGTGCTTGGTCCGAATCACGGATCAAAATAGTGCACGTCTGTGTGATTTTTTTTTACTGACCCACGGTCAGTAAAAAATACTGAAATGTGAACAGACACATTTAAATCAATGGGTACGTGTGCCGTCCAAGGAAAATGTGGACAGCAAACATCAGTGAAAAACGGAAATGTGGAAGAGGCCTTAAGGCTCCATTCACATGTCCGCAATGTGATTTGCGGATAAACGGAGCCGCAAAACTTGGAAAGCGGACCGCACATTGCCGGCACTAATAGAATATGCCTGTTCTTGTCCGCAATTGCGGACAAGAATAGGACGTTCTATTTTTTTGCAGAATGGAAGTGCGGACCCGGAAGTGCGGACCCGGAAGTGCGGATCCGCAATCCCGTGTCCGGTTAGCACATCGTGCTGCCCCATAGGAATGAATGGGTCCGCAATTCAGTACGAAATTGTGGACGTGTGAATGGAGCCTAAAGGGGTTCTGCAGTTTGTTTTAACTGATGATCTATCCTCTGGATAGATCATCAGCATCTGACCGGCGGGGGTCCGACACCCGGGACCCCCGCCGATCAGCTGTTTGAGAAGGCAGCGGCGCTCCAGCAGCGCCGCGGCCTTCTCACTGTTTACCGCCGGGCCACTGTCGTCACGATTAGTATCAACTAGCGTGGGCGGGGCTAAGCTCTGTTCACTTGAATGGAGCTTAGCCCCGCCCACGCTAGTTGATACTAGTCGTGACGTCAGTGGGCCGGCGGCCCGGCGGTAAACAGTGAGAAGGCCGCAGCGCTGCTGGAGCGCCGCTGCCTTCTCAAACAGCTGAACGGCGGGGGTCCTGGGTGTCGGACCCCCGCCGATCAGAAGCTGATGAGCTATCCAGAGGATAGATCATCAGTTAAATGAAAGTGCAGAACCCCTTTAAGTCAATCCTGGTTTTGGCTCAGAATCACTGATAAAAATCACTGAGTGAACACTGACACGTGAACTAGGCCTTAGGCCTCATGCACACGACCGTATGTATTTTGCAGCCCTCAAGCTGTGGATCCACAAAATATGGACACTGGGCATGCACATGCCACATTTTTCCAAAAGAAGTGCCTTATATTGTCTGCAAAATGGACAAGAATAGAACATATTCTATTATTTGCAGATGACATTCGTTGTCCGCATTTTTTCCCCCCCATAGAAATGGATGGATCTGCACGCGATCAAAAAATACGGATTGGACACCTACTCAAAAAGTCCTGTGCATTAGCCCTTACTTTTGGATTTGCTCCTGATCTAACTTTGTGCATTGTGGAGGGTGAAATTCACACAAACAATTGACATGCCGTGGATTTGAAAATCCACACTTCAGGCCAGTTTCCACACGTACTAAATATGAAATGTGTACATGAGATTTGGCAACTCTCATTCACTTTGCTGGTACTAATACGGTTTTTCTGCATGAAACTCTGCACGGAAAAACCGCAAGTAATCTGCAATGTGTGCTTTAGAGCCCTTTCACACGAGCGAGTTTTCCATCCAGATGCGTTGCGTCTGAATCCTGACCCATTCATTTCAATGGGTATGTGTATGTTTTTCACCCATCATCTCTGCGTTCAGGACAAAAAAATAATGTTCTATATTGTGTGTTTTTTACACAGCTCTGGCTCCATAGAGTGAATGGGGCTTACATTAAAAAAAAACGGAAGGCCTCCGGATGCAATGCGTTTTTCACTGATGATCGCTAGGAGATTGTTATTCTTTATGTACATAAATCCGGACGGGAAAAACGTACACATTGTATGCAGTGGTTGAAAAAACGGATTGAACTTGTTTGCAAAACCATCCGTTTTTCCTTGAACAGACTAGACACAATCCGTATCGCTCGTGTGAAATGGGGTGATGGCAGTCCTGTACATTGTATAACTGAAATAAGACTGGATACTTATAGAATACAGCATGCAAGTGTCTCTTGTGTGTGCAGAGTGTCACTTGTCATTCATATTCTTCTATGCAAAGGAAAGACGCATTACATACCATGATCTAATAACAGCCCCATCTACCAAAAACAGAAAACGTAAAATACACTAAGGCGAATGTTTACCCTGGCCCCACTTTACGGTGGCAATACTTGTTTTTTAATCCACATACACTATAGCACTGGACAATGTGGTCACACTACTGGGAGACATGACATGACGATATGGCCATGATGGCACAAGATGACGCATCACTGCGACCTTTGAACAGTGGTGACCGGGCGGTATTTCCAATATAAACGTACACTGATGTCAATTTACGAACAAACCCTTTCAAGCCACTTTTGCTTTACCCTGGCTACACAGAGATCACCCTGAAGGTGCGCAGTACAAACTTTCCATATGTTCCACCTCCAAACCTCAAACCGCTTTATACGGTATTACACAACATATTTTATGCTACCGTTATTACACTACGCATATAATAGCACATCCTATAAGCCTGACGTGGGGTGGGTCTAGTTTGGTACAATTAGGACCAAATTAAAAGCACATATAGTACACAGAAACAATGACGATGGTAATGAAAGAGGCAGAAGTATACATGCGGTCTCCCTCCATATGTACACGCCTCATCCAGATGTGTGCCAGCACCATGTATACAGACAAGCATCACTTTGCACCAGTGACCCCCAAATCCAGCTGTCAGTTTTCGAGGGGGCAGGTATGAGCACTACCTGCGCTGTCGTATCTGACCTGTATTTCTATATTAAAGGATAGCACCTCTTCATCCAGCTGATAAAGGGTTAACCACCGAGAAAACCCCCCAAAAGCATGCAATAAGGCGTCTAAAGAGCAAAATCCCATGAAAACAATGTCACACAAGCACACTGTCTCTGAGACCGGCAGCCATTTGTGGACTTGAAATACTTTGCTGCTATTAACAGAGGATCTTAGCAACAGCTTCCCTTACCTGAAGGTGAGCACCTAGTGAGGCTCAGCGACCGTCCGTCTGGATCCTGCGAGATCCCAGGAGAACAAGGCACAGCCACATTGACTCCACTGCACCCTGCTTCATCTGGGCTCAGTCCAAAGCAAACCCTCACAGTTTCCCCTACTCTGCCAGCAGCACTGCTCTGACCAGAAAGGTAACTGGCAGGGTTTACGTTTCCCATCCAATTACTGAGGGGGGAGGGACTGGGAGAGCGAACCTGAAACTCTGATGTCACTGGAAACACTTCAACCTGAGCCCAGGGATCAAGAGAAAATGCTGCTGGCTGCCAACGGGTTAATAAGAGGCATGAAAGGAGATCAATTGCTGCATTTTTCGTAACGTTGAGCAAAAGTGGATTACGTTTTTTATTCTTTCACTTCGAAAATGGGGACTAAAAATGTCCCATAACTGGGACCTACTAAGGCTTCGTTCACATTGCTGTTATTTTCAGCGTTCTGTTCCCTTATAGGAGCAGAACAACAAACGTTTCTGTCAAATAACAGAAAAGAGCGGCTGGACTGTGGTCCATTTGGGTTTCTGTCAGGCAGCCCAGCGTTTTACTGGACGTTTAGCTTTTGTCCGGCTATTTACAGGTTCTTCAAGAGAAACCGATGCAATTGTGAACCTGGCCTTAAAGGGGTTATCCAAGACCAGTGATGGCCAGTTCGCATTGTTCGCCCGCGAACACACGCGGGCTGCCATCTTTTTTCACAAGTCCGGCGAGGCACAGGTAAGCCCTTACCCTTACCTGTGCGCGAGGCGGTCTGAAAACAAGTGCGGTCAGCGGGCGTAGGCAGTTCCGAGAACAGCCACGGGGGCCTTCATCGGGCTGTTCTCAGAACTGCCTGCTCCCGGTGACCGCATGTGTTTCAGAGCGGCGCAGGCACAGGTAAGGACTTACCTCTGCATCGCCGGACTTGGGAATAAAGATGGCAGATCGCATGTGTTCGTCGTGAACACTGCGAACTGGCCATCACTGGTAATGAGTCTATCTCAAATTTTAGTTTCACCTTTTAAGTTGCATTACTGAAATAAATGAACTTTGCACGATATTCTAATTTTTCGAGTTTCACCTGTATATAATATGCAGCGTCTTTTAGCTGTGTGAGTATAGCTTGATGTCTAGGGGAGAATATGTTGCATCATGGCAGTAAGATGCAGCAGCACATGGAGATCCAGCTTTACTAATCCTGTATATGGTGTAAGCTTAGCCAGGCTAGGATCAGGGTGGATGAGAAATCTGGTGCAGGGATAGACACTTCTGTCTGATGTCATACCATCTATTGGCTGGCTAAATTTCAGACAAATTTTTACACCAGAATTACACCAAAATTTTGGCGCAATATGGCGCATCTTAGGTCCACCCTTTTCCCATTAAGATCCACCCATTTTCTAGTAAGCTCTTTGTTAATGACCATTCTTGAGCATTTCGGAAAAATGTGTAGAAACCCTAGATGAGCCAAATTGCGCCATTTTGCACAAATGTTTGGCGTAGATACATTAGTAATCAGGGCCAGAGGACCTATCAGTCCATACATACCTGTCATATCAGAGGTGGGACAAACAGGCGGAAGCATCGCTGCTTAACACTTTAATGATCACAATGTTTTAGTCCTAATGGTATGGCCATAAGTTGCAGCCGTGCTGTAGATGGGGTGCATCCACCTTGTCATCGAGGATCATGCACAACAGAATTATATTAAATATGTTCTCCAGGGGGGAGGGATCGAGGCCTCAATATACACTGCACTGCTCTACAATAGATGGTAATTAGTGATGAGGGAAGCGAGCTTCGGATGCTACATCTGAAGTCGCTTCGCTCAAAACTTCGGAGTAAGGGCGCATTCAGACCACCATAGTGTTTTGCGGATCCAAACGGATACCGGCCATGTGCGTTCCGCAATTTACAGACTGCACATGGTTGCAACCATAATAGAAAATGCCTATTCTTGTCCGCGATTGCGGACAAGAATAGGACATACTCAATTTTTTCTACAGAGCCGTGGAACGGAACCACAGATGCGGACAGCACACGGTGTGCTGTCCGCATCTTTTGCGGCCCCATAGAAATGAATGGGTCCGTTCCGCAAAATTGTGGAACGGACGCGGACTCATTTATAGGGCCATCTGAATGAGCCCTAATACTGTATGGAGATTTGTCTCCGTACAGTATTAAAATGTATGGGATCCGATGACCCTGCGCTTGATTTCGTTGAATAATTTTGGTAGTTGATTTTTAAAGTGGAAAACCACTTTAAAACTTGGAACCGAGACTTCACAAATAACTGACTTTGGCTCATCGGAGCCCATGCGTTTTAATACTATATGGAGACCGATCTACACACAATATTAATCCGAAGTTTTGGATGTAGCATCCGAAGTTCATTTTGCTCATCACTAATGATAATCATGCTATCCTGCCTATGATATACCATCATGGCTGAGCCACCTGACAGGAACCCTCAACAATGTTTAGTATATGCAAGTGCTGGAATATAGTGTGTAGTAGACCTTAACCGCTTAACAACCACCAAAAGTAAATATATGTCAGGGGTCGGGTATTTAAAGATGCCACCCATAGCTGCTGGGTGCCTTCTTTTTAACCACCTCAGCCCCCAGTGCTTAAACACCCTGAAAGACCAGGCCACTATTTACACTTCTGACCTACACTACTTTCACCGTTTATTGCTCGGTCATGCAACTTACCACCCAAATGAATTTTACCTCCTTTTCTTCTCACTAATAGAGCTTTCATTTGGTGGTATTTCATTGCTGCTGACATTTTTACTTTTTTTGTTATTAATCGAAATTTAACGATTTTTTTGCAAAAAAATGACATTTTTCACTTTCAGTTGTAAAATTTTGCAAAAAAAACGAGATCCATATAGAAATTTTGCTCTAAATTTATAGTTCTACATGTCTTTGATAAAAAAAAATGTTTGGGTAAAAAAAAAATGGTTTGGGTAAAAGTTATAGCGTTTACAAACTATGGTACAAAAATGTGAATTTCCGCTTTTTGAAGCAGCTCTGACTTTCTGAGCACCTGTCATGTTTCCTGAGGTTCTACAATGGCCAGACAGTACAAACACCCCACAAATGACCCCATTTCGGAAAGTACACACCCTAAGGTATTCGCTGATGGGCATAGTGAGTTCATAGAACTTTTTATTTTTTGTCACAAGTTAGCGGAAAATGATGATTATTTTTTTTTTTCTTACAAAGTCTCATATTCCACTAACTTGTGACAAAAAATAAAAACTTCTATGAACTCACTATGCCCATCACGAAATACCTTGGGGTCTCTTCTTTCCAAAATGGGGTCACTTGTGGGGTAGTTATACTGCCCTGGCATTCTAGGGGCCCAAATGTGTGGTAAGGAGTTTGAAATCAAATTCTGTAAAAAATGACCTGTGAAATCCGAAAGGTGCTCTTTGGAATATGGGCCCCTTTGCCCACCTAGGCTGCAAAAAAGTGTCACACATCTGGTATCTCTGTATTCAGAAGAAGTTGAGGAATGTGTTTTGGGGTGTCTTTTTACATATACCCATGCTGGGTGAGATAAATATCTTGGTCAAATGCCAACTTTGTATAAAAAAATGGGAAAAGTTGTCTTTTGCCAAGATATTTCTCTCACCCAGCATGGGTATATGTAAAAAGACACCCCAAAACACATTCCCCACCTTCTCCTGAGTACGGCAATACCAGATGTGTGACACTTTTTTGCAGCCTAGGTGGGCAAAGGGGCCCATATTCCAAAGAGCACCTTTCGGATTTCACAGGTCATTTTTTACAGAATTTGATTTCAAACTCCTTACCACACATTTGGGCCCCTAGAATGCCAGGGCAGTATAACTACCCCACAAGTGACCCCATTTTGGAAAGAAGACACCCCAAGGTATTTCGTGAGGGGCATGGCAAGTTCCTAGAATTTTTTATTTTTTGTCACAAGTTAGTGGAAAATGATGATTTTTTTTTTTTTTTTTCATACAAAGTCTCATATTCCACTAACTTGTGACAAAAAATAAAAACTTCCATGAACTCACTATGCCCATCAGCGAATACCTTGGGGTCTCTTCTTTCCAAAATGGGGTCACTTGTGGGGTAGTTATACTGCCCTGGCATTCTAGGGGCCCAAATGTGTGGTAAGGAGTTTGAAATCAAATTCTGTAAAAAATGACCTGTGAAATCCGAAAGGTGCTCTTTGGAATATGGGCCCCTTTGCCCACCTAGGCTGCAAAAAAGTGTCACACATCTGGTATCTCTGTATTCAGGAGAAGTTGAGGAATGTGTTTTGGGGTGTCATTTTACATATACCCATGCTGGGTGAGATAAATATCTTGGTCAAATGCCAACTTTGTATAAAAAAATGGGAAAAGTTGTCTTTTGCCAAGATATTTCTCTCACCCAGCAGGGGTATATGTAAAATGACACCCCAAAACACATTCCCCACCTTCTCCTGAGTACGGAGATACCAGATGTGTGACACTTTTTTGCAGGCTAGGTGGGCAAAGGGGCCCATATTCCAAAGAGCACCTTTCGGATTTCACAGGTCATTTTTTACAGAATTTGATTTCAAACTCCTTACCACACATTTGGGCCCCTAGAATGCCAGGGCAGTATAACTACCCCACAAGTGACCCCATTTTGGAAAGAAGAGACCCCAAGGTATTTCGTGATGGGCATAGTGAGTTCATAGAAGTTTTTATTTTTTGTCACAAGTTAGTGGAATATGAGACTTTGTAAGAAAAAAAAAAAAAAAAAAAATAATCATCATTTTCCGCTAACTTGTGACAAAAAATAAAAAGTTCTATGAACTCACTATGCCCATCAGCGAATACCTTAGGGTGTGTACTTTCCGAAATGGGGTCATTTGTGGGGTGTTTGTACTGTCTGGCCATTGTAGAACCTCAGGAAACATGACAGGTGCTCAGAAAGTCAGAGCTGCTTCAAAAAGCGGAAATTCACATTTTTGTACCATAGTTTGTAAACGCTATAACTTTTACCCAAACCATTTTTTTTTTACCCAAACATTTTTTTTTTATCAAAGACATGTAGAACTATAAATTTAGAGCAAAATTTCTATATGGATCTCGTTTTTTTTGCAAAATTTTACAACTGAAAGTGAAAAATGTCATTTTTTTGCAAAAAAATCGTTAAATTTCGATTAATAACAAAAAAAGTAAAAATGTCAGCAGCAATGAAATACCACCAAATGAAAGCTCCCCAAGGTATTCGCTGATGGGCATAGTGAGTTCATGGAAGTTTTTATTTTTTGTCACAAGTTAGTGGAATATGAGACTTTGTATGAAAAAAAAAAAAAAAAAAAAAAATCAGCATTTTCCACTAACTTGTGACAAAAAATAAAAAATTCTAGGAACTCGCCATGCCCCTCATGGAATACCTTGGGGTGTCTTCTTTCCAAAATGGGGTCACTTGTGGGGTAGTTATACTGCCCTGGCATTTTCCAGGGGCCCTAATGTGTGGTAAGTAGGTAAATGACCTGTGAAATCCTAAAGGTGCTCTTTGGAATATGGGCCCCTTTGCCCACCTAGGCTGCAAAAAAGTGTCACACATGTGGTATCGCCGTATTCAGGAGAAGTTGGGGAATGTGTTTTGGGGTGTCATTTTACATATACCCTTGCTGGGTGAGAGAAATATCTTGGCAAAAGACAACTTTTCCCATTTTTTTTATACAAAGTTGGCATTTGACCAAGATATTTCTCTCACCCAGCATGGGTATATGTAAAATGACACCCCAAAACACATTCCCCAACTTCTTCTGAGTACGGCGATACCAGATGTGTGACACTTTTTTGCAGCCTAGATGCGCAAAGGTGCCCAAATTCCTTTTAGGAGGGCATTTTTAGACATTTGGATACCAGACTTCTTCTCACGCTTTGGGGCCCCTAGAATGCCAGGGCAGTATAAATACCCCACATGTGACCCCATTTTGGAAAGAAGACACCCCAAGGTATTCAATGAGGGGCATGGCGAGTTCATAGAAAAAAAAAATTTTGGGCACAAGTTAGCGGAAATTGATATTTTTAATTTTTTTCTCACAAAGTCTCCCATTCCGCTAACTTGGGACAAAAATTTCAATCTTTCATGGACTCAATATGCCCCTCACGGAATACCTGGGGGTGTCTTCTTTCCGAAATGGGGTCACATGTGGGGTATTTATACTGCCCTGGCATTCTAGGGGCCCTAAAGCGTGAGAAGAAGTCTGGAATATAAATGTCTAAAAAATTTTACGCATTTGGATTCCGTGAGGGGTATGGTGAGTTCATGTGAGATATAATTTTTTGACACAAGTTAGTGGAATATGAGACTTTGTAAGAAAAAAAATAAATAATTCCGCTAACTTGGGCCAAAAAAATGTCTGAATGGAGCCTTACAGAGGGGTGATCAATGACAGGGGGGTGATCAATGACAGGGGGGTGATCAATGACAGGGGGGTGATCAATGACAGGGGGGGTGATCAATGACAGGGGGTTGATCAATGACAGGGGGTTGATCAATGACAGGGGGGTGATCAGGGAGTCTATATGGGGTGATAACCACAGTCATTGATCACGCCCGTGTAAGGCTTCATTCAGACGTCCGTATGCGTTTTGCGGATCCGATCCATCTATCAGTGCATCCGTAAAAATCATGCGGACATCTGAATGGAGCTTTACAGGGGTGTGATCAATGACAGGGGGGTGATCAATGACAGGGGGGTGATCAGGGAGTCTATATGGGGTGATAACCACAGTCATTGATCATGCCCCTGTAAGGCTTCATTCAGACGTCCGTATGCGTTTTGCGGATCCGATCCATCTATCAGTGCATCCGTAAAAATCATGCGGACATCTGAATGGAGCTTTACAGGGGGTTGATCAATGACAGGGGGGTGATCAGGGAGTCTATATGGGGTGATCACCACAGTCATTGATCATGCCCCTGTAAGGCTTCATTCAGACGTCCGGATGCGTTTTGCGGATCCGATCCATCTATCAGTGGATCCGTAAAAATCATGCGGACGTCTGAATGGAGCTTTACAGGGGGGTAATCAATGACATGGGGGTAATCAATGACAGGGGGGTGATCAGGGAGTCTATATGGGGTGATCACCACAGTCATTGATCACGCCCCTGTAAGGCTTCATTCAGACGTCCGGATGCGTTTTGCGGATCCGATCCATCTATCAGTGCATCCGTAAAAATCATGCGGACATCTGAAAGGAGCTTTACAGGGGGTTGATCAATGACAGGGGTGTAATCAATGACAGGGGGGTGATCAGGGAGTCTATATGGGGTGATAACCACAGTCATCGATCACGCCCCTGTAAGGCTTCATTCAGACGTCCGTATGCGTTTTGCGGATCCGATCCATCTATCAGTGCATCCGTAAAAATCATGCGGACATCTGAATGGAGCTTTACAGGGGGGTAATCAATGAGAGGGGGGTGATCACCACAGTCATTGATCATGCCCCTGTAAGGCTTCATTCAGATGTCCGGATGCGTTTTGCGGATCGGATCCATCTATCAGTGCATCCGTAAAAATCATGCGGACATCTGAATGGAGCTTTACAGGGGGGTGATCAGGGAGTCTACTGTATATGGGGTGATCACCACAGTCATTGATCATGCCCCTGTAGAGCTTCATTCAGACGTCCGGATGCGTTTTGCGGATCGGATCCATCTATCAGTGCATCCGTAAAAATCATGCGGACATCTGAATGGAGCTTTACAGTGGGGTGATCAGGGAGTCTATATGGGGTGATCACCACAGTCATTGATCATGCCCCTGTAAGGCTTCATTCAGACGTCCGGATGCGTTTTGCGGATCGGATCCATCTATCAGTGCATCCGTAAAAATCATGCGGACATCTGAATGGAGCTTTACAGGGGGGTGATCAGGGAGTCTATATGGGGTGATCACCACAGTCATTGATCATGCCCCTGTAAGGCTTCATTCAGACATCCGGATGCGTTTTGCGGATCCGATCCATCTATCAGTGGATCCGTAAAAATCATGCGGACGTCTGAATGGAGCTTTACAGGGGGGTAATCAATGACAGGGGTGTAATCAATGACAGGGGGGTGATCAGGGAGTCTATATGGGGTGATAACCACAGTCATTGATCACGCCCCTGTAAGGCTTTATTCAGACGTCCGGATGCGTTTTGCGGATCCGATCCATCTATCAGTGGATCCGTAAAAATCATGCGGACGTCTGAATGGAGCTTTACAGGGGGTTGATCAATGACAGGGGGGTAATCAATGACAGGGGGGTGATCAGGGAGTCTATATGGGGTGATCAGGGGTGATCAGGGGCTAATAAGGGGTTAATAAGTGACGGGGGGGGGTGTAGTGTAGTGTAGTGGTGCTTGGTGGGACTTTACTGAGCTGCCTGTGTCCTCTGGTGGTCGATCCAAACAAAGGGGACCACCAGAGGACCAGGTAGCAGGTATATTAGACGCTGTTATCAAAACAGCGTCTAATATACCTGTTAGGGGTTAAAAAAAAACACATCTCCAGCCTGCCAGCGAACGATCGCCGCTGGCAGGCTGGAGATCAACTCTCTTGCCTTCCGTTCCTGTGAGCGCGCGCGTTCACAGGAAGTCTCGGCTCGCGCGAGATGACGCATATATGCGTGACTCTGCGCAGGGCTGCCACCTCCGGAACGCGAATCTGCGTTAGGCGGTCCGGAGGTGGTTAAAACAGCAGACACTCGAGGCCAATGTATGTGATTGACAGTAACGTAGGTTGCACACATTTAACCTCTCAGGTGCCGTGGTCAAATTTGACCACAGCATCTGAGAGCTCAAAAACCGGGTGCGGGGATCGGGGGAGCCAGATGGTGTGTGCTGCAGCCTCGGTCCTCCTAAATGATCTGCCACAGGCTGCCACAGCTATGTTCCTATGAAGACCCTGGCTGTTGGCTCCATAGGAACATAGAGGGTCATTTATTAGGGGTACTTTCACACTAGCGGCAGGACAGATCCGACAGGCTGTTCACCGGATCCGTCGGATCAGTCCTGCCACTGTTTCGCCGTGAGTGGCAGCCGGACTAAAAAGTCGGACATGCAGTACTTTTAGTCCGGCGGCCTTTCAACGTAGACTGCCGTGCTGTGCCGGAGCTCCGCCCCCATCTCCATTGTAGTCAATGGGGACAGAGCGGCGCTCCGGCGGCACGGCGAAATAGCGGCAGGACGGATCAGACAGGGTGAACAGCCTGTCGGATCTGTCCTGCCGCTAGTGTGAAAGTAGCCTAAGACAGGAGTTTAAGGGTAC
Source organism: Bufo bufo (assembly GCF_905171765.1). Taxonomy (NCBI): domain Eukaryota; kingdom Metazoa; phylum Chordata; class Amphibia; order Anura; family Bufonidae; genus Bufo; species Bufo bufo. The sequence goes on along the minus strand of NC_053389.1, from coordinate 392,797,275 downwards.
TTTCACACTAGCGTTTTTCTTTTCCGGCACTGAGTTCCGTCAAAAGGGCTCAATGCCGGAAAAGAACTGATCAGGCATATCCCCATGCATTCTGAATGGAGAGAAATCCGTTCAGGATGCATCAGGATGTCTTCAGTTCAGTCATTTTGACTAATCAGGCAAAAGATAAAACCGCAGCATGCTACGGTTTTATCTCCGGTGAAAAAAACTGAAGACTTGCCGGCATTTTTTTCTATAGGAATGTATTCGTGCCAGATGACACCGGAAAGACGTATACGGCATTTCAATGCATTTTTCTGACTGATCAGGCATTTTTAAGACTGATCAGAATCCTGATCAGTCTTATAAATGCCATCAGTTGGCATACGTTTTGACGGAACTGCTTGCCGGATCACTCTGCCGCAAGTGTGAAAGTAGCCTTAGATGCAGGTCTTAATAACCCCTATATCTGATGGCTGATCCGCCAAAGTTATTAAAGTGCCAGCCTATAAATAAATAACCAGCGCCAGTCTAAATGTAACCCAGCTTCCAAACTGTCTTACATTCAGACTATTTTCAGACTATTTTCTACGCCTAAGGTCTCATGCACACGGCCGTTGTTTTGGTCCTCATTCGAGCTGCAGTTTTGGCATAAAACAGGCATAGAAAATTATGAATGAGACGGGCCTGCCAGCGTTCCCCTAACCCGCCATGCCCACTTTTTTAGACCTGGCACTAGCGGGGAAAAGTCACAGATTGCGGCGCAACTAACCGTTGTGCCGTAATCTGCGCCAGAAATACGCCTAATATAGGCATATTTCTGGATAATAAATGACCGCCATAATGGAGTCTATTAGAGAATCAATCTAATAATTGCTTGTTCAAGTTCCCTTGGGGAGCTATTAAACAGTGTAAAAAAAAAGTACAATAAAATAATAAAAATTTTTAGAATTCAAATCACCCCCTTTTACTCAAATTAAAATACATAAGCAGTTTAAAAAGTAAACATCATAGGCATTGCCGTGTGTGAAAATGCCCATAATATTAAAATATAAAAATATCCGAAATGGTGAATGAAGTAATGAAAAAAAAATAAAAAATCACTGATTTGACATTTTTTGTCACTTCACCTCTCCAAAAAAATGTAATAAAAAGTGATCAAAATGTTGTACACATTTCAAAATGGTGGAAAACTACAGCTCGTTGAAAAATGAGCCCTAACACAGCCCTGTAGACGTAAAAATTAAAAAGTTATGAGGGTCTTAATATGGTGATGCAAAGAAATAAATTAGTTTTTTTCCAAAGTTTTTTTTTTTTTTTTCAGTTTTAAAACACAAGAAAAACTATAGGAATGTGGTAGCGCTTGTACTGACCTGGACAATGAAAGTAACAGGTCAGTTTTACCGCGTAACAAAACCCATAAAACTATGGAATAATTGTGGGGGTTTTTTGTAATTCCACTCTGTTTAAAAAAAATTCCCCACTTCCCACTACATTGTATGCAAATGGTGCAACTGATACGGCTATGTGATTGGATTGGCTTATTTGGGAAAATATATTGATGACCTATCCCCAGGATAGGTCATGGATATCAGATACTGTATGTAGCTGGCTGACACCTGGGACTCCTTGATTGACTCGACCGCTTCATTGTACAGTACATCGGACGCATGGTCAAGTTGCACCATGTCAATGGGGCTGAGCTGCAATACCAAGCACAGCCACTATACAATGTATGGCACTAGGTTGGTAAGCTGCAGGGTTGGTAAGCTGCAGGGTTGCCACAGCTTCCTGAAACAGCTGATTGGCAGGGGTTGCGGGACTGTGACCCCCACCGATGTGATAATGATAACATATCCTGAGGTCATCATTATCACACCCTTTAAGTCACTCTCTAAACACTTTGCAATCTTATCTTAAATAACCACAGGTGTGCTGTACTGTACTTATTAACTCCTTCTGGACTTCCTGGGCTGAGGGGTACAGATCTTACATCCCATCTCAAACTGTGGCGGTTGCCCGGGGCAATTAATCTTTTCCACAGCAGTAAAATCTGTGGAACCTTACTGTTTGAATCCAGTAATAAGAAATCAAGAGAAAAAAAGTTCACCACGTCAGGCTTATAGGAATGGCGTTTACCAAATCTGAATCCAGTGCACGGCCTTGGTAGTTTTAGGCCCCCTGCACACGATCAGGATTGCGTGCGGATTTTCTGCGCGGATTTGCGTGCGGAAAATCTGCACCGTAGGTCATGTCCATTGTATTCTATGAGAATTTGAAATTCTCAATGCACACGATGCAGATTTTTTCCGCGCGGTATTTGACCTGCGGTGCGGATTTTAAAATCCGCGACATGTCAATTAATTTTTTTTTTCCTGACCGGATTTTCTTCATTCACTAAGTGAAATCCGCATGCGGAAAATCCGCACCAAATCCGCACGCAAATATATATGCAAATCCGCACCAATTAATGCGGATTGACCGCACAGATTTGCCTGCGAACACCTGCGGATTTCAGTGCGGATTCTCCGCACATGAATCCTGAACGTGTGCATGTACCTTTAGACCTTCTATGGTTGTCTGTTCTCTTTCCCCAGGAGTATTCTCACAGTTAGGGCTCAAGCACACGAACATATTTTCTTACCGCTTCCGTTCCGGGTTTTTTGAGGACCGTATGCGGAACCATTCACAATGGGTCCGCAAAAACAACGGAAGGTACTCCGTGTACAATCCATTTCCGTATTTCCGTTCCGCAAAAAAGTAGTGCATGTCCTATTATTGTCCGCAAATCCGTATGTCATCCGTATTTTATCCGTATTTTGCGGATCCATACTTTAGAAATGCTATGCCCAGCCCATATTGATCATGTGTTTGGTGATTAATATATTACTGTTTCCGATCCGCAAAAAACGTATCGCATACGGAAACCATACGGATATGTTTTGTGGAATAACGGAACGAAAGAGGACTTAAGTCAGAGACAAAACAACCTAATATAACGGATCTGTGAAAAACAGACCGCAAAACAACAACGGCCGTGTGCATGAGCCCTTAACCACTTAAGGACCACAGGTTTATACCCCCCTAGTGACCAGGCCCTTTTTTACAAATCGGCACTCCACAACTTTAGCGGTTTATTGCTCGGTCATGCAACTTACCACCCAAATGAATTTTACCTCCTTTTCTTCTCACTAATAGAGCTTTCATTTGGTGGTATTTCATTGCTGCTGACATTTTTACTTTTTTTGTTATTAATCGAAATTTAACGATTTTTTTGCAAAAAAATGACATTTTTCACTTTCAGTTGTAAAATTTTGCAAAAAAAACGAGATCCATATATAAATTTTGCTCTAAATTTATTGTTCTACATGTCTTTGATAAAAAAAAAATGTTTGGGTAAAAAAAAAATGGTTTGGGTAAAAGTTATAGCGTTTACAAACTATGGTACAAAAATGTGAATTTCCGCTTTTTGAAGCAGCTCTGACTTTCTGAGCACCTGTCATGTTTCCTGAGGTTCTACAATGCCCAGACAGTACAAACACCCCACAAATGACCCCATTTCGGAAAGTAGACACCCTAAGGTATTCGCTGATGGGCATAGTGAGTTCATAGAACTTTTTATTTTTTGTCACAAGTTAGTGGAATATGAGACTTTGTAAGAAAAATAAAAAAATAAATAAAATCATCATTTTCCACTAACTTGTGACAAAAAATAAAAACTTCCATGAACTCACTATGCCCATCAGCGAATACCTTGGGATGTCTTCTTTCCAAAATGGGGTCACTTGTGGGGTAGTTATACTGCCCTGGCATTTTCCAGGGGCCCTAATGTGTGGTAAGTAGGTAAATGACCTGTGAAATCCTAAAGGTGCTCTTTGGAATATGGGCCCCTTTGCCCACCTAGGCTGCAAAAAAGTGTCACACATGTGGTATCGCCGTATTCAGGAGAAGTTGGGGAATGTGTTTTGGGGTGTCATTTTACATATACCCATGCTGGGTGAGAGAAATATCTTGGCAAAAGACAACTTTTCCCATTTTTTTATACAAAGTTGGCATTTGACCAAGATATTTCTCTCACCCAGCATGGGTATATGTAAAATGACACCCCAAAACACATTCCCCAACTTCTCCTGAGTACGGCGATACCAGATGTGTGACACTTTTTTTGCAGCCTAGATGCGCAAAGGTGCCCAAATTCCTTTTAGGAGGGCATTTTTAGACATTTGGATACCAGACTTCTTCTCACGCTTTGGGGCCCCTAGAATGCCAGGGCAGTATAAATACCCCACATGTGACCCCATTTTGGAAAGAAGACACCCCAAGGTATTCAATGAGGGGCATGGCGAGTTCATAGAATTTTTTTTTTTTTGGCACAAGTTAGCGGAAATTGATATTTTTTATTTTTTTCTCACAAAGTCTCCCTTTCCGCTAACTTGGGACAAAAATTTCAATCTTTCATGGACTCAATATGCCCCTCACGGAATACCTGGGGGTGTCTTCTTTCCGAAATGGGGTCACATGTGGGGTATTTATACTGCCCTGGCATTCTAGGGGCCCTAAAGCGTGAGAAGAAGTCTGGAATATAAATGTCTAAAAAATTTTACGCATTTGGATTCCGTGAGGGGTATGGTGAGTTCATGTGAGATTTAATTTTTTGACACAAGTTAGTGGAATATGAGACTTTGTAAGAAAAAAAAAAAAAATATTTCCGCTAACTTGGGCCAAAAAAATGTCTGAATGCAGCCTGACAGGGGGGTGATCAATGACAGGGGGGTGATCAATGACAGGGGGGGTGATCAATGACAGGGGGGGTGATCAGGGAGTCTATATAGGGTGATCACCACAGTCATTGATCACGCCCCTGTAAGGCTCCATTCAGACGTCCGTATGCGTTTTGCGGATCCGATCCATCTATCAGTGGATCCGTAAAAATCATGCGGACGTCTGAATGGAGCTTTACAGGGGTGTGATCAATGACAGGGGGGTAATCAATGACAGGGGGGTGATCAGGGAGTCTATATGGGGTGATCACCACAGTCATTGATCACGCCCCTGTAAGGCTCCATTCAGACGTCCGTGTGCGTTTTGCGGATCCGATCCATCTATCAGTGGATCCGTAAAAATCATGCGGACGTCTGAATGGAACTTTACAGGGGTGTGATCAATGACAGGGGGGTGATGAGGGAGTCTATATGGGGTGATCACCACAGTCATTGATCACGCCCCTGTAAGGCTCCATTCAGACGTCCGTGTGCGTTTTGCGGATCCGATCCATCTATCAGTGGATCCGTAAAAATCATGCGGACGTCTGAATGGAGCTTTACAGGGGTGTGATCAATGACAGGGGGGTAATCAATGACAGGGGGGTGATGAGGGAGTCTATATGGGGTGATCACCACAGTCATTGATCACGCCCCTGTAAGGCTCCATTCAGACGTCCGTGTGCGTTTTGCGGATCCGATCCATCTATCAGTGGATCCGTAAAAATCATGCGGACGTCTGAATGGAACTTTACAGGGGTGTGATCAATGACAGGGGGGTGATGAGGGAGTCTATATGGGGTGATCATCACAGTCATTGATCACGCCCCTGTAAGGCTCCATTCAGACGTCCGTGTGCGTTTTGCGGATCCGATCCATCTATCAGTGGATCCGTAAAAATCATGCGGACGTCTGAATGGAGCTTTACAGGGGTGTGATCAATGACAGGGGGGTAATCAATGACAGGGGGGTGATGAGGGAGTCTATATGGGGTGATCACCACAGTCATTGATCACGCCCCTGTAAGGCTCCATTCAGACGTCCGTGTGCGTTTTGCGGATCCAATCCATCTATCAGTGGATCCGTAAAAATCATGCGGACGTCTGAATGGAGCTTTACAGGGGTGTGATCAATGACAGGGGGGTAATCAATGACAGGGGGGTGATCAGGGAGTCTATATGGGGTGATCAGGGGCTAATAAGGGGTTAATAAGTGACCGGGGGGGGGTGTAGTGTAGTGTAGTGGTGCTTGGTGCTACTTTACTGAGCTACCTGTGTCCTCTGGTGGTCGATCCAAACAAAGGGGACCACCAGAGGACCAGGTAGCAGGTATATTAGACGCTGTTATCAAAACAGCGTCTGATATACCTTTCAGGGGTTAAAAAAAACACATCTCCAGCCTGCCAGCGAACGATCGCCGTTGGCAGGCTGGAGATCCACTCTCTTACCTTCCGTTCCTGTGAGCGTGCGCCTGTGTGCGCGCGTTCACAGGAAATCTCGGCTCACGCGAGATGACGCCTATTGGCGTTAGCGTAGCCTGGGGGAGCCGCCGCAATGACGCCTTTCGGCGTTACAGTTGCGGCAAGAGGTTAAATAGCTTTCATCCTGGATGAGGCTTCTCTCTGGGCCTATTTTGTAGGAGCACTCACACACAAGACTTGCCTGTAAATTCTCTCAGGTAACACTCACTAACCAAGGGGAGAGGTAAAAAAGAAAAAAATCACCAAATGGCGCCTACCGCTATTCAAATGTAGTAGGTGATACAGTGTAAAAAATCTGAATTTTTTTTTATATAGATGTATGTATACCAGCTGCTATGTATATAAATTAAAAGCCCCTATGGGGCTACAGAGAGCAGTTAGTATATATAAGGTAAAATACATAAAAACATGAAGTAAAAGGTGAAATAACACCAAAACTCACTTCACCAGGGAGGGGTGTAGAGGGATAAAGCTTAAGACACCCATTACAACCACCTCCCTCGCCTGGTTCGTATATAGAATAGTTGGAAAATACGGCAGTCCACACCGAGGGTCTTCTGGTATAATCCCTTTAATAGGTAAATAAATCAGGTGGGCTCACCTGATTTATTTACCTATTAAAGGGATTATACCAGAAGACCCTCGGTGTGGACTGCCGTATTTTCCAACTATTCTACATACGAACCAGGCGAGAGAGGTGGTTGTAATGGGTGTCTTAAGCTTTATCCCTCTACACCCCTCCCTGGTGAAGTGAGTTTTGGTGTTATTTCACCTTTTACTTCATGTTTTTATGTATTTTACCTTATATATACTAACTGCTCTCTGTAGCCCCATAGGGGCTTTTAATTTATATACATAGCAGCTGGTATACATACATCTATATAAATAATTTTTCAGATTTTTTACACTGTATCACCTACTACATTTGAATAGCGGTAGGCGCCATTTGGTGATTTTTTTCTTTTTTACCTCTCTCCTGTTTGACTATACTGCTCCTCTGCAGATAGTTTATCACCAAGGCTGCCCTGCTTGTTGTACTTTATTCTTCCTTGTTTAGCAGAACCTATACCTTACCATCCATACTTTTTTTTTTTTTCTCCCCATTCCACTGTGTTCCTCTACCTCTGGCGCCCTGTGTGTTCATCCCATATCTCCTATCCTAGGAGTACAGGATTAACCCTCTCTTTTTTCTCACTAACCAAGGGGCAGGCTAAGTCCATAACCATAGTAACCTAACTGTCTGCTAGTGTTAACTATATATTGTCCATACATTGCTATTAGGTATACATAATGCACAAAGAAATAAGCGCTTTAATTCAGTAACATTAAATTAATCCTTTGCAGCATTCCTCTGGGGCACTGCATAAACAATTTGGTTTGGAGTTTTGGAGTATAATACTGCTGCAGTTCGTATGCTGTGTGGACATGCCCTAAATGACCAGACACTTTTTTTGTGAATTTTGCACATGTAGTGCCTTTTTTAATTTCTTGTGCTCCTAGGAACATTCAGGGGGACATTTATCATTTGATATCCTTTTCATGTCACTTTTAAGTCTGGTTTTTCATTGTGTGGTTGTATCAAATTTATGAAATGTTACATAGGCTTCATGTATTAGGTGCAACTACATTGTGTTGTATGACTTAGCCCTCAGTGGTGATATTAGTCAGTGGCAGAGTAATCATCTCCTCTGTATGTGGATGAGTTATTGCCCCCATACAGTTTCATCCTTTCTGGGAAGCAGATCCATGTTTATACAGGCCAATCTGAAGCGCAGAAATTATGACTTTAGGTGCCACTCCACAGACAGCACACATATAAATTGATTTTAATGTGTTTAATCACACATCTGTAATTTTCCACAGACCGTGAGTCAGTGGAGAAAACTGGAACTTGCACTATATGGCCTCTTTCACACAAGCATGTATGCAATCCATATATGGCATGTATTTTGTGTACTGGAAACCACTGCTAATGGGCATATAATTCCCGTCAGTATTTAAAAATACGCAGCATGTCTTAGTTTTGTGTGTATTTGCTTCCAAATATGCCCATTATGGTAAAAAAAAAGCAGGAAATAAGGAATATGGATGTAAATCTGGATGAACTACTGAAGCAATACTGATGACAATACAAACGGATTTGTTTTGTTACAATATGTTTGTGGGGCCTTTTGATCTGTGATGTGGCCTAAACACGCACATTGAAGTGTATGGGTCCATAAAAACCATGGACACAACATGGATCCAGAAAAGTTGTAAGGCCTCTTTCAAACGGGCATCCTGGATTTGCTCCGGATGTGTCACGTGTGCATTGCGGGAAAACTGCGAGAGTAGGCACGCAATTGCAGTCAGATGTTCATTTTTTTCTGCGCGAGTGCAATGGGTTTTGCACGCGTGTGAAAAAAACTGAATGTGGTACCTAGACCCGATGATGTAATCGCGCTCCCCACGTGGTGAGCGCAGTGAAGTCAGCGCAGGTCCTGCTGAATGAAGATAGAAATCTTCTATCTTCATTCAGCAGGACCTGTGCTGACGTCACCAAGCACACCACGCGATGAGCGCGATTACGTCATCAAAGGTCCTTTTGCAGGTCCTGAAAGAAGAAGCAAGAAGACAATGCCAGCTGCGCGATCAATTGGATGAGGTGAGTTCATTTTTTTTAATTTTTAATCCACATTTTAGTAAGCATTCTGTATTAAGAATGCCATTATTTTCACTTATAACCATGTTATAAGGGAAAATAATACAGTGGATAGACTTTAATGGGGTCCGGGGTTGCTCATCCCTATCATCTCCTAGCAACCATGCGTGAAAATCGCACCACATCGGCACTTGCTTGCGGATGCTTGTGATTTCCATGCAGACCTATTCATTTCTATGCGGCCTGCGTTGCGTGTAAAACGCAGAATATAGAACATGCTGCGATTTTCACGCAACGCACAAGTGATGCGTGAAAATCACTGCTCATCTGCACAGCCCCATTGAAGTGAATGGGTCCGCATTCAGTGCGGGTGCAATGCGTTCACCTCACGCATTGCACCCGCACGGAATTCTCACCCGTGTGAAAGGGGCCTAAGAGATGTCCAGCACCGAGATAAATAAAAATCTTCAGTCTTTATTTCATAAATTTAAAAGAATGCAGTTTCTTCACACAGATGAGGGTGACGCTACTTTTCTGGATCTGTACGGACTGGACAGGGTGTAGCTTGCCAGCTAGGACCTGTCCTAGGTTCCTAGTATAGCTTATATGTGTATACAGCTAGACCTGCCAATAGCCTTAATACAGTTCCTATGTTTATGTGTTAGAGACAAAAGTAGAGTTTTTTACTGTGACATAATTTTTTGGATGTCATATAACTGTTGTGTTCAAAGAAGCATAAAAAGATAATATGCCTTTAAGATTCATTTTGTAATGTAAGGTAAGCTCAGTGACACAGCAGAAACAACAGAAAGCATAGTGTTAATCTGTTGTTGCTGGGCAAAAGTCTAGACCAATCACAGCCATCTTCTCACACAGCAAGAGTTTTCACCAATCACAGCCGGCCTCACTCACAGCCTGTCTGGGAATTCCCCTAGCAGGAGTTCCTAGAATCATTATTCACCAGAGACAGGAGCTGAACACACACAGATCCAGCCAGAGTTCAGTTTTATGGTAGCAAAGAAGCCCAAATAGGTATTTAATACATTTATGATGTGTTCCTATTGTTAATAGTGTGATTAGAGCTGTATACTGAACTGGTTATATGTGTTTACTTGCAGTTCCACCAAATTGCAAATACAAATTGCAAGCTACAAAATGCAAGCATTCAAATTCCATATTGCAATACAAATTGCATACAACCATACCAGATCATACTCAACCAATCTGCAAATAGTTACTGCTAACTGCATACTGCAAATTGCAACCAAATTCAGCAAGTGAACTATTAGTTAGACCTCAGCTATACCTCTCAGAGTGATCATAAAGTGCTTAAATAACTTAAAGTGAGAGTACAGCTACTCAAGACAGAAAGATATCCACCATTTTATGTTGAATGACAAGATTGAACAGTTGAACCACCATCTTAATCATACCGCCATTTTGTGATATCTTTTAAACACGTGTTATGTACATGGACTATCTTCTGCCGGGGCGGCAGTGTTATATATGAAGAAAAGTTGAAGTTAATAAAGAAGTTATTTGAAGCATTTGGTGTGCTCTTTAAACCTACTGTTTCCATAGAACGGCGCTAGAGGAATTAAAGAGTAATAAACAGCCTGGTTAGACTAAAAGTCAGAGATATCAAAATTCTTCTAATGCCACAGCGCAAAAGGCACTTCATAGTGGAACTATTGTCCTTAGAGGCCGAAGTGATAGCGCTCCTCAACTTGCACAGTAAAGAGCGCATTAGAGCAGCGGAGCGCCAGCACATAAGACACCTCAGCAGAGCTACCATAAAGTCCATAGAATGTGTGCATTAGTCAAACTGCAGCCGACTTTTAAAGTGGCAGAACGGAAAAGGCAAAATAGTCCGAGAAAGATCGCCAACCCTCCTGCGTTCCATAGAGAGAGAAAGAGATGCATGGTGGGAGGCCAAAGTCCAGAGCTAGAGTGCCTGCACTGCTATCCACGGAGAGACCACATACTGCAGACAGATAGTTTCCTGCCACTAGGTCCAAAGCCTGCAGCAGCGTATCCAAGCCAGCGCATCGCAAGTCATCACAGATCATCACAAGTCATCACAAAGCATTGCAAGTCTGCACAGAGCAGTGCATCACATCAAGAAAAGACAAGTCTCCTAGACATTTGTTCCAGCAACCTTCAGATTGCAGTATCCTGCTCTTCAGAATAAGGTCAGAGCTTTCCTTTTATTACTTATTGCATACAGACTTTGACATAAAGAGACTTTTTTTGTGTTCAGAAATAAGAGACTTTAAATAAAAACAAAGGACAGTTTGTATTACACGGACTCTATTGCATTTAAAGTGAAAGTCATTTATTGCCTGCATTTTTCGCTGCTACATTTAAAGTGAAAGTCATTTATTTCTGCATTTGTCAGTATTGCATTTAAAGTGAAAGGACTCTTAATATTCGTATTGATTGTTATAGCATTTAAAGTAAAATGTCTGAACCTAGTATTACCATGCCACTGTTGGATACAAAGATAGATAGAGTAGGAGTTGAAGAACAAGGGAACCTGTCTGAGGTAGAAGAGTCTGATGCAGCATTAGTCTTGCCTCAAACAAATATAACCCAAACATATGAACTAAGACGTTCATCACGTGCCAGAAAACCGACCCCAAAGATATTGGAAAATTTGGAGCAAGAAGCAGCATTAAAATGAAAAAAGTTTGCCAGAATGTATGAGAAGTGGAAATTGTACATTAAAGGCATTTGTGGAAAGTTAAAACAAAAAAGTATAAAAGGGAATTTGAGTGATATGGTAGAGACAGTAGAAGAATCTGAATCAGAGCTTATGGCAGCATATGTCAACCTGCGGTCGCTTACAACACCTTTCCAGGACTTTGTAAGGAACATGTGCAATGAGCAGGACCGTGGTACAGTTACGCGGACGCCAAAATATGCAGTGGGTCCGGATATGGATATAGAAGTCTATAGTTTTTGTTTGTGACTCCAATTGCAGCGTGTGCAGGGTACAGTCTCAGGGCCCTTTAAGGTGTTGTAACTCACGTACCAGGTTAGGAATGCCAGAGTGGTGTAATGTCTCTGTGTAGTAGTAGGTATAGTGTCAACGGCGTCTCCTACCTTGGTACGGCTGGACCCCCTAGCAGGGGTGACTGGCACACTAACTATAACTTCCTTTCCTCCCCATGAGGCAGGATGTGGGAACATTCCACACCTCCTCAAAGAGGGGGGAGCTAAACTGGAATGTACTATTCCAGTCTAGATATGCTAAACTGTTACTAAAGACTTTGCTAAACATTGCTGCCACCTGCTGGTGCACATGAAAATTACATCAAATACATGTAACAGGCTTAGAAAATGCACATTTGTGAGGAAGTGATGTTAACTTACACAAAATGACAGTACACTACAGGTTGTAGCAGGGTAAAAGAATTTAGTAACATAACTCTGGGATGTTACACATGGACACATGTACTGCGGTCACTAAAGATTTAGTAAAGCTCATGAGAGAACTATCATCTGCAGAAAACTATGATTAAGTTAAAGCAAGAAGTAGAATGAATAAGACTATGCTAGGTCCTTAGGGGGGACCACAATCTCCAGTGTGACTTCCTCCGCTTGCAGCAGTGCCACCCATATATCAGAGTCCTCAAATACATCAGCCAAAAGAAACGAATTAGCTGAACAACTTGCTGTCAAAAAAGCAGAAATTGAGATGGAAGCTGCCATCGAGGTGCAGCGCCAACGGATAGCTGAAATGGATGCACAACGCCATCAAATGGAATCTGAAAGAGATGCACAACGCCATAAAATGGGAGCTCAAATGGAGGCACAGCGCCATCAAATGGAAGCTGAAATCGAGGCACAGCACCAAAAGATGAAAAGTCTGGAAAGACAGAAAGAAGTTAAGATCATAGAAGCCAGACTCAGAGTACACGAGGAGGATATGAGCCAGAGTAGTCATAGGTTGAAATCTGTACTATGTGAAGAAACAGACTTACTTTCCTTCATATGCCCAGGAGAATGGAAGGAAATCTCTAGCATGTAGTGAAGAAATAAGTTATTATCCTTACATCCCTGCTCATAAAAACAAAGAGAGGCCTAGTCCAGTGTTAGGAAAAAGGTGTGTGAATTTACCTCTATCTCTACCGGAAAAGATGAAGAAAAGGACTCACCTAATTCAGAACTAAGTGAGAAAATAGAACCGGGTGATTCTATTCCTAGATGTCACGGCAATGCTCAGAAGAGTGTTACAACCATTATCCCAGCAAGACCACAAAGAACAGTCCTAGCTAGACTTCCCGTTCCGGAACCCACTGTATTTTCAGGAGACGTACTGTAAGTTCATAGAGTGGAACACAAGTTTTGAAATGATCATTGAGCATCATTGCTTCAGTCCAGTTGACAAGTTATTCTACCTTCAGAGATATGTTGGTGGAGAAGCCAAGGAAGTTCTTGAAGGTAACTTCTATAGAAAAGACGAAGAAGCCTACAAACAAGCTTGGGAAAAGTTGAATGCAAGATATAGTCATCCTTTCTTAGTACAAAGAGCCTTTAGAGAGAAACTGAATAACTGGCTTAAAATAGGTCCTAAAGAACACTTCAGACTCCAAAAGTATGGTGACTTCCTGAAAGCATGCAGCAATGCCATCCTACATGTTCAAGGACTGGAAGTACTGAACGACTATCTAGAAAACCACAGGATGCGAACTAAGCTACCTGAAGAAGTGGCTTCTAGATGGAATTGCTATGCGACTAAACAGTTAGATCTAGGTAAGAACTTCCCAAGTTTTAAAAAGTTCTCTGAGTTTGTCAATGAGGAAGCACGGATAGTAACATCCAGTAACATCATCTTACGTCTTAAAATCCTTAGAAGAAAGGCCTGCAAGAGAGATAAGATGCACAAGAGCAACTAGCTTTGCAACCAACACAGCAGCTAAAGGTCCAGATACCTACAAGAGCAAGTTCAAAGTCACTACTGGGATCAGTAGAGAGACAGAACCGACAAATCTTCAAGTGTATGTTCTGTGGAGAGAACCACTCCACACATAAGTGCCAACAATTGAAGGCGAAGTCACCAGAAAAAAAGAAAAAATTTGTGCTGGATAACAAACTGTGTTTCGGATGCCTAAGAAAAGGCCATGTTACTAAGGAGTGTAAGAAAAAGGCCACATGCAGAGTTTGCAAAGGACGCCATCCTACACCACTACATGAAGAACATCCAAAGAAAGATAAATCCTCAATACCTAAAGATACTGAGGAAGGAAAGAAAGTATCAGTGTTCTCTTGCAGAGTGAATTGGGTGCAATACTCCTCCTCAGGGAGATGGCCCTGAACCAGTGCCCTAAGAGCCGTCTCGGCTATCAGGACCCTGTCTGGTTTGTCATAGAGGGTACCCAGGGCCTGAAAAAAAACCTCCATAGAAGTTAGACAACTGGCCCCAGGAGGTAACGAGAATTCCCAGTCCTGGGGATCACCCTGTAGTAAAGAAATTATAATACCCACGCGTTGGCTCTCGGGACCGGACGACACGGGGCGCAAACAGAAGTAGAGTTTGCAACACTCCTTAAAGGAGAGAAACCTCTTCCGGTCTCCAGAAAAGGGTTCTGGGAGCTTGATCTGGGGCTCAAAATGTGAACTGGAGGGCTGAAGAGTGGAAGAACCTTGCCCTAACTCAAAAGAACGGAGCATATCTCCTAGCTCCTTCACCATCTGTGTCCGGTTAGAGACATGGTCAGTCAGGGTCACAAGAGGATTCATGATACAGTGGTTATTGGGCCTGTTAATCTGTTACGGTCATGTTTACACACACACAGGGGGAAGGATTTTGACCACTGCGCTCCACCCTCACCCCCGGCCCTGCCTACTTGCCTGACGATTCCTGATGACAGGGGACAACTGGACGACGGTCCCTTACTTACGATATGTGCAGGGAAGACAGACAAGACAAAATACGGAACATGAACGGACCGGGTCAGAACCAAGAGAGCTACGCAGTACAAAGGGTTAAGCAAAGAATGGTCAGGAGAAGCCGGGGTCAATTACCAGGAGAGTAGAGAAGTACCAGAGGAGTCCGCAAAGAGTAGTAAGGTGGGAGCCGAGGTCACAATCCCAGGAGGGATGCGCAGTACAGGAGGAGCAGGCAAAGGATCGTCAGGAAACAGGATCAGGTGAGTATTCAGTAGTCCAACAAATAGCCAGGAACCTAGAAGTAACAGGCAACCTGTGGCCAGCAGGCTGCCTGTATTTATAGTGGGGTCTGAGGGTCATATGACGTGGCCAGCGTCACATGACAGACAGACAGACAAGTCGAGCACCGAGTGATCAGCTCAGCACTCAAGGCAGACCTAGGAGCAGGGAGCCTCCCAGCTAGCAAAGCCGCCCTGGGAACGAGGCCAAACACATATCCTCGCTCCCGAAACTAAGCAGCAGGTCTGCGGCTGATGGGAGACCGAGTGCGCCTTTGGCGCCCTGTGACAGTACCCCCCCTTTTACGAGGGGCCACCGGACTTCAGGCGATGGCCTTTCAGGGTGTTCTAAATGAAATTTTTGAACAAGTCTAGGAGCATGAACCTCCCTGGCGAGTACCCAAGATCTCTCTTCGGGTCCATACCCCTTCCAGTGAATCAGGTACTGTAAGGTATTACGCACTCTCCTGACATCCACTATCTTAGACACCACATACTCGACAGCATCACTAACAAGAACCAGCGGAGGCGAAGCTTTCAACGGTACAACAGGTTCAAAATACTTTTTAAGTAGAGATTTATGAAATACATTATGAATGTGGAACGACTCGGGCAGCTCCAACTTAAACGATACCGGATTAATCACCTCCGTGATCTTATACGGTCCAATAAAACGAGGAGCAAATGTTCTAGAAGCTACCTTGAGAGATAGATTCTTGGAGGACAACCATACTTTATCCCCAACCTGAAAATTCACCCCCTTGGAACGTCTCCTATCGGCCTTGAACTTTTGAGAACTTTGATCCTTTTCTAGGTTCGATTGAACCCGGGCCCAAACTGTGCACAGTTCGGAGGAGAGTTTATCCGCTTCAGGGTTAGAGGAGGAGACGGACGACCCAGAATGAAAACGGGGATGAAAACCATGGTTACAAAAGAAAGGGGAGACCCCAGCAAAAGAATTGACACGGTTATTCAAAGCAAATTCATCCAACGGAAGGAATTTGACCCATAATTGCTGGTCATCAGCAACATACAACCTCAAGAATTGTTCCACAGACTGATTAAGGCGTTCAGTCTGCCCATTACTCTCAGGCTGGTAGGCGGAAGAAAAAGACAATGAAATTTTACATCTTTGACAGAAGGCCCTCCAGAATTTGAACACAAACTGCACACCCCTGTCAGAAACAATATTTTCCGGGATGCCATGTAAACGAACAATCTCTCTCACAAAAATAGACACCAGGGTTTTTGCATTCGGAAGTTTAGACAGGAGAATGAAATGAACCATCTTGCTAAACCTATCGACCACTACTCAAACCACAGTCCTACCCTCCGCCAGCGGTAGGTCAGTTAAAAAGTCCATCGAGATATGGGACCAGGGTGTACTGGGAATGGGTAGGGGTCGTAGGTTACCAGCAGGGCGAGTCCTAGGTGTCTTAGACCTGGCACAAACCTCACAGGCTGACACGTAGGACTTGACATCCCTGGTCAGAATAAGCCACCAATAAGATCTAGAAACCAGATCCTTAGTGCCCTCAAAACCCGGATGTCCACAAAAGGCAGAATCGTGACACTCACCCAACAGCTGGAAACGAAATTGTACAGGAACAAACAACTTATCTGTTGGGGTTGATGCCGGTGCCAGATGTTGTTCCGCCTTAATGCGAGCCGAGATATCCTGGGTTAGAGCTGCTAAGAAGATGTTGGCTGGTAGGATGGATTCAGGCGGTGCCTCAGTGGGTTGAAAAGCATGGAAGCTCCGAGATAATGCATCTGCCTTCACATTTTAAATTCCCGGCCTGAACGTAATGGAGAAATCAAAACGGGTAAAAAACAGAGCCCATCGGGCTTGCCGGGGATTCAACCTCTTAGCAGAATCGAGAAACATTAGGTTTTTAGGGGCAGTGACAACAGTTACCCGATGCCTTGCCCCCTCCAAAAAATGCCTCCACTCCTCAAATGCCCATTTAATAGCCAGCAGCTCCCTATTCCCTATGTCGTAGTTTCTCTCCGTGGGAGAGAATTTCCTGGAGAAGAAGGCACACGGTCTCAGGTTAGTGAGGCTAGCAGGACCTTGTGAAAGGACTGCTCATGCGCCATCCTCGGACGCATCCACCTCCACAATAAAGGGTCTCTCCTGATCAGGCTGGATCAGAATGGGAGCGCTACTAAATGCCTTTTTTAATGTTTCAAATGAAGAAATGGCCTTGGTAGACCAATTCTCCAAATCCGCCCCTTTCTTAGTAAGGTCGGTCAATGGTTTAGCAATTACAGAAAAATTTATGATTAATTTACGATAGTAATTAGCGAAACCCAAAAACCTGTTGTAAGGCCTTTAAGGATGAAGGCCTTACCCATTCCTTAATTGCCAAAACCTTACCAGGGTCCATCTTAAAGGCGTGAGGAGTCAGAACATGCCCTAGAAACAGTATCTCCTGTACACCAAAGACACATTTCTCTTGCTTAGCGGATAGCTGATTCTCCCTCAACACCTCTAATACTTGTTTGACATGAGACACATGAGATTCAAAATCAGGAGAGAATATCAAAATGTCATCAAGATAGAGAATAATAAATTTACCTAAGAACTCCCTAAGAATATCGTTCATTAAGTTTTGGAACACAGCTGGGGCATTGCTGAGTCCAAAAGGCATCACCTGATATTCAAAGTGTCCTATCGGAGTATTGAACGCTGTCTTCCATTCGTCTCCCTCCTTGATTCGGATTAGATTGTATGCCCCTTTCAGGTCAATCTTGGAAAACCAGGTTGCCCCAGAACCTGGTTAAATAAATCCGGTATCAATGGGAGAGAGTATCTATTTTGGACAGTGATTTTATTTAATCTCCGGGAATCAATACAAAAAAAAATCCTGCTCCCATAGGAGAGACTGAAGGTCTAATATGCCCTTTAGCAAGGCTCTCCTTAATATAATTTCCATAGCCTTGCGTTCGGGCTTAGAAAGATTATAAATTCGCCCTTTAGGAAATTTGGCACCCTCTATTAGCTCTATGGCGCAATCATAAGGTCTATGGGGGGTAGAAACTCTGGAGTAGGGTATGAGAATACATCAGAATATTCCTTAATAACTGAGGGTAATGTATTAGACCTTACTGAAACCCCAGCCTGGACCACGGATAAGCATGAGTCACACTTAGGTCCCCATTTCACCAACTCTCCTTTGGACCAATCTATAGTGGGGTTATGTAAACGGAGCCAAGGCAACCCTAGTACCACCTCAACCGGTAGGTTCTCCAGAGCTAAAAGAGAAGATCTCTCAGAGTGGCACACTCATAGGTACATGACCTCACCGTACCACCAATCAGGGGAGTAGCATCAATAGCCATGACATGGATAGGTGTAGGTAAAGCAAACATTGGAATACCCAATTTACTAGCATTTTCAAAGTCAATAAAGCTGGCCGCTGAACCGGAATCAATAAAGGCCTTACCCGGCCACTTATTAACCCCCAGAGAAATTGTTATAGGTACCAAAAGCTTACATTTAGAAAAATCAGGGTGTACCTGGTCTTTAGGTTGTCTTGCCTTAGGAGACTTGTCAGAGAGGACCCTCTTAGGACACTTGTTGATCCAATGGTCAGGATCTCCACAGTAGAAGCACTCTCCACGTCTGCAACGAAGATTACCCCGGGTCATGCCAACCTGCATGGGTTCCTCGGTGGAGACCTCAGTGTTGTCCCTGGAAAAGGCCTCTGGCTGGACCACCATCTGAGAACAGAACTGGCGTTCTTGTCGTCTCTCTCTAACTCGTCGGTCAAGTCGGACAACTAGGGTCATTATCTCCTCTAAGGTCTCTGGAATTTGATAACTGACTAATAGATCTTTTAAATTATCAGACAGACCGTACCTAAACTGACTCTTCAGGGCTAGTTCATTCCATCCTGAGGGGACACACCTCCGTCTGAATTGGGTGCAATACTCCTCCGCAGGGAGATGTCCCTGAACCAGTGCCCTAAGAGCCGTCTCGGCTACCAGGACCCTGTCTGGTTCGTCATAGAGGGTACCCAGGGCCTGAAAAAAAACCTCCATAGAAGTTAGACAACTGGCCCCAGGAGGTAACAAGAATTCCCAGTCCTGGGGATCACCCTGTAGTAAAGAAATGATAATACCCACTCGTTGGCTCTCGGGACCGGAGGACACGGGGCGCAAACAGAAGTAGAGTTTGCAACACTCCTTAAAGGAGAGAAACCTCTTCCGGTCTCCAGAAAATGGTTCTGGGAGCTTGATCTGGGGCTCAAAATGTGGACTGGAGGGCTGAGGAGTGGAAGAACCTTGCCCTAACTCAAAAGAATGGAGCGTCTCTCCTAGCTCCTGCACCATCTGTGTCCGGTTAGAGATATGGTCATTCAGGGTCACAAGAGGATTCATGATACAGTGGTTATTGGGCCTGTTAATCTGTTACGGTCACATCCACACACACACAGGGGAAAGGATAGTGACCACTGCGCTCCACCCTCACCCCTGGCCCTGCCTACTTGCCTAGCCCAGATGACAGGGGACAACTGGACAACAGTCCCTTACTTACGATATGTGCAGGGAAGACAGACAAGACAAAATACGGAACGTGAACGGACCGGGTCAGAACCAAGAGAGCTACACAGTACAAAGGGTTAAGCAAAGAATGGTCAGGAGAAGCTGGGGTCAATTACCAGGAGAGTAGAGAAGGACCAGAGGAGTCCGCAAAGAGTAGTCAGGTGGGAGCCGAGGTCACAATACCAGGAGGGATGCGCAGTACAGGAGGAGCAGGCAAAGGATCGTCAGGGAACAGGATCAGGTGAGTATTCAGTAGTCCAACAAATAGCCAGGAACCTAGAAGTAACAGGCAACCTGTGGCCAGCAGGGCTGCCTGTATTTATAGTGGGGTCTGAGGGTCATGTGACGTGGCCAGCGTCACATGACCGACAGACAGACAAGTTGAGCACTGAGTGATCAGACCTAGGAGCAGGGAGCCTCCCAGCGAGCAAAGCCGCCCTGGGAACGAGGCCAAACACAGATCCTCGCTCCCGAAGCTAAGCAGCAGGTCTGCAGCTGATGGGAGACCGAGTGCGCCTTTGGCGCCCCGTGACATTCAAACTGCTCATTAGATCTACCTCCAGCTTATACAAAAGACGATATACCTCTAGATCGAGATCGCATACCTACCTGTGAAAAAGCCAATGAATGGGAAAACATATCTGTCATATCTCATGAAATGTCCCTGCTGAATGAGTTTGGTGTTGGACTGTTGATCGGCTACGATTGTCCTGAAGCCTTGGTACCACAAAAGGTAATCACAGGAGGAAAAGGTGAACCCTACGCTGTTCAAACTAATCTAGGATGGGGTGTTGTTGGAGGAAAACAGCAGATCGCAATCTCAAGATAGGTGACAGGATTGTGTCATCGAATATCTGTCCAAGAGTTGCCAACTGTAAGTCCAGCAAAAGTAATCAAGATCCTTGAATCTGACTTTGCAGATATAAGTTCTAAAGAAAAGAGTGTATCTCAAGAAGACATAAAGTTCGTACACACTCTAGAAGAAAGTATTCAGCAGAATCAACAAGGTCATCTTGAAATGCCCTTACCTTTTAGAGAATGACCTCATCTGCCAAATAACAGAAATCTTGCCCTGGCAAGATTTAAATGTTTGAAGAAAAAGATGGGAATAGATCCCAAATTCAAGCAGGATTATTTGAAATTCATGGAAGGCATTCTGGAAGGACATGCAGAGAAAGTTAATAACAAACCTAAAGAAGGAGAAGTGTAGTATATCCCACATCAAGGTGTCTACCACTCAAAGAAACCAGATAAGATTAGAGTAGTATTTGATTGCTCAGCAAAGTACAATGGTGTTGCATTGAATGATCATCTACTAAAAGGACCAGATCTTACAAACACTCTGCCTGGAGTACTCTGTAGATTCAGAAAGTATCCACCAGTTTCATATGAAAAATGAAGATAGAGACTTCCTGAGGTTTCTATAGTAGGAGGATGGAGATACAGAGCCAGCAGAATACAGAATGAAAGTACACTTGTTTGGAGCAGCATCAACTCCAGGTTGCGCCAATTATGGTATGAAGTACCTGGCTAATCAGAATGAAAAGGATTGCCCATCAGCAGCAAATTTTCTGAAGAAAAACTTTTATGTAGATGATGGTCTTATAAGTCGAGAGTCCACAGAATCTGCAATCAAACTAGTGAAAGAAAGCCAAGAGTTATGCGCAAGAGGAAACCTGCGCCTTCACAAATTCATCTCAAACAACAGAGAGGTACTGGAATCCATCAGTGACTCTGAATGTGCAGCAACAATAAAGAATGTATATCTCAATTATGATCATCTTCCAGTTCAGAACGTACTTGGATTGGGATGGAATATAGAGAACGACAAGTTCTTCTTTGAAGTTTCTATTGAAGAGAAAGTTGCAACTAGACGAACCATTCTTTCCACATTAGCTTCTATATTTGATCCATTGGGATTCTTGGCCCCAGTAATCCTCAGAGCAAAAGAAATACTACAAGAATTATGCAGACAGAAGTTTGGATGGGATGAGCCCATACCTGAAAATTTGAGACCAAAGTGGGAGAGTTGGATAAGAGACTTGCAAAACTTGAGAGAAGTTTGGATACCCAGATGTTTTGTACCTCATGATTTCAAAAAGTACAAGAAAATAGAACTTCATAATTTTTCAAATGCCAGTAGTTATGGTTGTAGTCAGTGCTCCTACATCAGAGTAATAGGAGAAGAAAAGATATACTGTGCCCTGGTTATGGGGAAGGCCAGAGTCGCACCTACCAGTATTCAGACAATACCAAGACTTGAACTGACAGCAGCTGTTTCTGAGAGAAGAATTGGAATTGAAAATAGATGAAGAATATTTTTAGACAGACTCACAAGTTGTCCTAGGATACATAAACAACGAAGCTTGAAGATTCCATATCTTTGTCGCCAACAGAGTTGAGAAAATTTGGGAAATAACAAATCCGGAACATTGGCATCACATTGACAAAAAGCATAACCCAGCAGATCATGCTTCAAGAGGCTTGAATGTAACAGAATTGAAAAATTCTAATTGGTTCACCAGGCCAGAGTTCCTTTGGGAATGTAGCTGGCCAGCTAGGACCTGTCCTAGGTTGCTAGTATAGCTTATATGTGTATACAGCTAGACCTGCCAATAGCCTTAATACAATTCCTATGTTTATGTGTTAGAGACAAAAGCAGAGTTATTTACTGTGACATCATGTTTTGGATGTCATATAACTGTTATATTTTGTTTTCACAGAAGCAGAAAAAGATAATATGCCTTTAAGATTCATTTTGTAATGTAAGGTAAGCTCAGTGACACAGCAGAAACAACAGAAAGTATAGTGTTAATCTGTTGTTGCTGGGCAGAAGTCTAGACCAATCACAGCCAGCTTCTCACACAGCAAGAGTTTTCACCAATCACAGCCAGCCTCACACACAGCCTGTCTGGGAATTCCCCCAGCTTCTGCTGCTAGAATCATTATTCACCAGAGACAGGAGCTGGAGATACATTCGCTCCACCGAGATCTGAGTTTTATGGGAACAAGAGGCCAAAATAGGTAGTTAAAACTGTTCTATAATGTTTATATTGTTAGTATTGTGTTTAGAACTGTATACTGAACCAGTTATATTTGTGTTTACTTACAGTTCCACCAATTGCAACCATACAATTCCAAATCATTATTGACCAGAGACAGGAGCTGAACACACATAGATCCAGCCAGAGTTCAGTTTTATGGAAGCAAAGAGGCCAAAATAGGTATTTAATACAGTTATGATGTGTTACTATTGTTAATAGTGCGATTAGAGCTGTATACTGAACTGGTTATATGTGTTTACTTGCAGTTCCACCAAATTGCAAATACAAATTGCAAGCATTCAAATTCCATATTGCAATACAAATTGCATACAACCATACCAGATCATACTTAACCAATCTGCAAATAGTTACTGCTAACTGCATACTGCAAATTGCGACCAAATTCAGCAAGTGAACTATTAGTTAGACCTCAGATATACCTCTCAGAGTGATCATAAAGTGCTTAAATAACTTAAAGTGAGAGTACAGATACTCAAGACAGAAATATATCCACCATTTTATGTTGAATGACAAGATTGAACAGTTGAACCACCATCTTAATCATACCGCCATTTTGTGATATCTTTTCAACACGTGTTATGTACATGGACCATCTGCTGCGGAGGTGGCAGTTATGAAGAAAAGTTGAAGTTGATAAAGAAGTTATTTGAAGCATTTGGTGTGCTCTTTAAACCTACTGTTTCCATAGAACTGCGCTAGAGGAATTACAGAGTAATAAACAGCCTGGTTAGACTAAAAGTCAGCGATATCAAAATTCTTCTAATGCCGCAGTGCAAAAGGCACTTCATAGTACTGCGCCTGCCACACCGGGTCCTTGTACGAGACACCATGTGTGAAGGTGCTGGCTTACTCTTCTAATCATTACACAACATGGATACCAGTTTCCAAGGATTATGGATGACACATGGAGGTCAAAAAACGGATTCTGCACATCATGAACATCTTCACAAATGAACCACTGACCATCTTGATATGGATGTCATCATGGATGCGAACCCTCTTCTGGTCAGGGATTTGTTTCAGTGGTTGACTGAGGAGGATTAGGTGACCATATCCATGGTGTAAAAAGCAAACCACAGAGTGGAAGACAGAGATGTGTGAGCCAGCGCAGAGGACTGAAGCGGCAGGGATCAGGTAAGTATGATCCTTTCAGCAGGGAAAGCAGGCTGTTGGCACCTGTTAGAAATTAGTGTCGTGAAAAAATATTCGTACCCCTTTTCCACATTATTTCACTCTACACCCACAAACTTAAATGTATTTTATTGGGATTTTATGTGATAGACCAACACAGAGTAGGAAGTATGTGTGAAGTGAAAAGAAAATTACACATGGTTTTCAAAATTGTGAAATAAATATTTGCAAAGTGTGGCGTGCATATGTATTCAGCCCCCCTGAGTCAATACTTTGTAGGACCACTTTTCGCTGCAATTACAGATGCAAGTATTTTGGGTTATGTCTCTACCAGCTTTGTACATATAGAGGCTGACATTTTTGCAAAACAGCTCAATCTCAGTCAGATCAGATGGAGAGCGTCCGTGAACAGTAATTTTCAAGTCTTGCTAGTGATTCTCAATAGGATTTAGGTTTGGACTTTGACTAGGCATTCTAATACATGATTATGCTTTGATCTAAACCAATCTATTGTAGCTGTTTAGGATGGTTGTCCTGCTTGAAGGTGAACCTACTCTGCAATCTCAAGTCTTTTGCAGCCTCTGACATGTTTTCCTCCAGGATTGTCCTGCATTTAGCTCCATCCATCTTCCCATCAACTCTGATCAGCTTCCCTGTCCCTGCTGAAGAAAAGCATCCCTGTCCCAGCATGACGTTGCCATCACCATGTTTCACGATGGGGATGGTGTGTTCAGGGTGATGTGCAGTGTTAATTTTCCACCACACATAGTGGTTTACATGCAGTGTCCCACTCAGTGATGGTTGTGGGCACTTTAAGCTTTTGTATTTGCTGATCGAATGTATAGTGGTATATACCTGTATTTCCTATTAACAGGCTGTTAGGTTGTATTTCTTCCACTCGCCCCTAGGTGGTGCTGGTACCATATATATATATATCTATCTATATATACAGTGGGATGCGAAAGTTTGGGCAACCTTGTTAATCGTCATGATTTTCCTGTATAAATCGTTGGTTGTTACGATAAAAAATGTCAGTTAAATATATCATATAGGAGACACACACAGTGATATTTGAGAAGTGAAATGAAGTTTATTGGATTTACAGAAAGTGTGCTATAATTGTTTAAACAAAATTAGGCAGGTGCATAAATTTGGGCACCACAAAAAAGAAATTAAATCAATATTTAGTAGATCCTCCTTTTGCAGAAATTACAGCCTCTAAACACTTCCTGTAGGTTCCAATGAGAGTCTGGATTCTGGTTGAAGGTATTTTGGACCATTCCTCTTTACAAAACATCTTTAGTTCATTCAGGTTTGATGGCTTCCGAGCATGGACAGCTCTCTTTAAGTCACACCACAGATTTTCAATTATATTCAGGTCTGGGGACTGAGATGGCCATTCCAGAACATTGTACTTGTTCCTCTGCATAAATGCCTTAAAGGATTTTGAGCAGTGTTTAGGGTCGTTGTCTTGTTGAAAGATCCAGCCCCGGCGCAGCTTCAGCTTTGTCACTGATTCCTGGACATTGGTCTCCAGAATCTGCTGATACTGAGCGGAATCCATGCGTCCCTCAACTTTGACAAGATTCCCAGTCCCTGCACTGGCCACACAGCCCCACAGCATGATGGAACCACCACCATATTTTACTGTAGGTAGCAGGTTTTTCTTGGAATGTTGTGTTCTTTTTCCTCCATGCATAACGTCCCTTGTTATGGCCAAATAACTAAATTTTAGTTTCATCAGTCCACAGCACCTTATTCCAAAATGAAGCTGGCTAGTCCAAATGTGCTTTAGCCCACCTCAAGTGGCACTTTTTGTGCTGTGGGCGGAGAAAAGGCTTCCTCTGCATCACTCTCGCATACAGCATCTCCTTGTGTAAAGTGCGCCGAATGGTTGAACGATGCACAGTGACTCCATCTGCAGCAAGATGATGTTGTAGGTCTTTGGTGCTGGTCTGTGGGTTGACTCTGACTGTTCTCAACATTCGTCGTTTCTGTCTATCCAAGATTTTTCTTGGTCTGCCACTTCGAGCCTTAACTTGAACTGAGCCTGTGGTCTTCCATTTCCTCAATATGTTCCTAACTGTGGAAACAGGCAGCTGAAATCTCTGAGACAGCTTTCTGTATCCTTCCCCTAAACCATGATGGTGAACAATCTTTGTCTTCAGGTCATTTGAGAGTTGTTTTGAGACCCCCATGTTGCTACTTTCATAGAAAATTAAAAGGAGGGAAACTTACAATTGACCCCCTTAAATACTCTTTCTCATAATTGGATTCACCTGTGTATATAGGTCAGGGGTCACTGAGCTTACCAATTTGAGTTCCAATAGTAGGTACGCAATTGCAGTCAGTTTTGACTGCGATTGTGTTCCGCTCAGTTTTTATCACGCGGGTGAAATGTGTCTTGCACGCGCGTGATAAAAAACCGACTGTGGTACCCAGACCCGAAATTCTTCACAGAAGTTCAGGTTTGGGTTCAAGGTTGTGTAGATTGTATTATTTTCCATTATAACATGGTTATAAGGGAAAATAGTAGCATTCTGAATACAGAATGCATAGTAAAATAGGGCTGGAGGGGTTAAAAAATAAAATAAAAAATATTTTAACTCACCTTAATCCACTTGTTCGCGCAGCCGGCATCTCTTCTGTCTTCATCTGTGAGGAAAAGGACCTTTGATGACGTCACTACGCTCATCACATGGTCATTCACATGATCCATCACCATGGTGTTGGATCATGTGATGAGCGTAGTGACGTCACCACAGGTCCTTTACCCAGGTCCTGAAGAAAGAAGACAGAAGAGATGTCGGCTGCGCGAACAAGAACAAGTGGATTAAGGTGAGTTAAAATATATATATATTTTTTTAACCCCTCCAGCCCTATTTTACTATGCATTCTGTATTCAGAATGTTATTATTTTCCCTTATAACCATGTTATAAGGGAAATTAATAATGATCGGGTTCCCATCCCGATCGTCACCTAGCAACCGTGCGCAACCCCATTCATTTCTATGGGGCCTGCGTTACGTGAAAAACGCACAAAGAGGAGCATGCTGCGATATTCACGCAACGCACAAGTGATGCGTAAAAATCACCGCTCATGTGCACAGCTTCATAGAAATGAATAGGTCCGGATTCAGTGCGGGTGCAATGCGTTCACCTCACGCATTGCACCCACGCGGAAATCTCACCCGTGTGAAAGGGCCCTAATAGTTGTCCTGGGGACTGATTCTCCCACCTGAGCTGTGGATCTCTGCGGCTCCTCCAGCGTGACAATGGGCCTCTTGGCTGCTTCTCTAATTAGTGCTCTCCTTGCCTGGGCTGTCAGTTTAAAGGGAACCTGTAACCAGTAACCAGTTTTATGGTGTCCTAACTAAGGGCAACATAAATAAGTGACTGATTCTCTTAGCAAAATGCTGGGTCACTTTCTTTAATTGACCCAGTCAATCTGCCAACATCTTGTATTGAAAAGCTCCAGCTCATAATGATGAGTCCTGAATATTCATGAGCTCCTGACTCTCCCAGCCTACCTGCTGCTGATTGACAGTTATTTTCTATATGAATCAGCAGCAGGTGGGCAGGGGAGTGGCTTTAGCTTTGAAATAAAAAAACGCTGGACTCACTGACATCACGCTGGACTCAAATCAGCTCATTAGCATGCAGCATGTGGCATCTTTGTGTGTATATTATGAGGTAACCATCTGTCACACCAGTAAGTGAATACATCTAAGGTACTTTTTAGTAGTTAATGATTGTACATAATTAGTTAGATTATAATCAAATATCCACATGACAGGTTCCCTTTAAGGCCTCATGCACACGACCGTGCTGTGTTTTGCGGTCCTCAAATTGCAGATCCGCAAAACACGGATGCCGCCTGTGTGTGTTCCGTAATTTGCATAACGGAATGAGCGCCCATATTAGGAATTACTATTTTTTTCCGCAAACCGGACAAGAATAGGACATGTTCTATTTTTTTGACAGGGCCACGGAACTAAGTAATGGATGCAGGCAGCACACATTCGTGTGAATGATGACTAGGTGGGTGGCCATGTTGGTAGGTTTGCAGTTGTGCCATACTACTTTCAGATGTATGTGTTAAGAGAACATTCCAGACACACACCATATGTCCAACAGAATCATAAAACATTATGTGAAAAAAGTCTAACCTGTCTTTGACCCTGACTTACCTGATTTCCTTTTCTACCACAGTGCAACATATTGGAACACGATGTGCCTGCATAATATCACTTTCTAAAAATGTTAAACTGAAAACAGCATCTGACAGTACTATATATAAATCGAGGAGATTTGTTACCATGGTATCGACTCATTTCCACCAAAAAATAATATGTAAATCTTAGATGCATATGAGTAGGGTTGAGCGAACCCGAACTTTAGGATTTTTGGACCCCGGACCCGAACATTTCAGTAAAAGTTTGGGTTCGGGTTTGGTGTTAGGCGCATTCTTGGCGCTTTTTGAAAGGCTGCAGAGCAGCCAATCAACAAGCGGTTAACTGTCTGACCTTAGAAGCCATCACAGCCATGCCTACTAATGGCATGGCTGTGATTGGCCAGTGTAGCATGTGACCCAGCCTCTATATAAGCTGGAGTCACTTACCGCTGCACGTCACTCTGCTGTGCTTAGTGTAGGGAGAGGATGCTGCTGGTGATTTCAGGGAAAGAATAGGAGAGACTCTTTGCTCAAAATCAGAATCTAACTCAGCGATTTACATACATTGTGTTTTGTGGGTGCAGGGCACAATTTTTTTTCCTGCCCTGAGCCCGGTGACCGAAAAAAAAGAACTTTAATAAGTCAGTTAGGTGGGCGGCGGCGGCCATTTATGCAAGCTCAGTGCACCAGCACTGCATCTGAGCTTTTGGGACATTGAAAATCTATTTTATTTTAGCAATATACAACATCTGGATTAGTCACTGTGCAATTTAAGCTAGAAATACAGCCATCATTTTCTGGGGTTTTAAAAACACCTTTTTTGCCAAAAACCTGTATCTTTCTTATCTGCAAGTGTTAAATTCAAGTTTAATATATACAGCTTTCATATTCTGTTACCAAAAAAAACCACTTTTTTGGCAATATACAACATCTGGATTATTCAGTGTGCAATTTAAGTGGCACGACTGTGACTGATCCAGACAGGTCTGGGAGGAGAAGGTCGCAGCGACTTGCTACTCGCGATAGCTTGTGAGTTTGCTCCGTGGTTCAGGGTATGTCATCTGGGTTTTGCCTTGTGAACCTTTTTGTCCTGACTGGGAGTTTGTAGGCATCCTTCTCAGGTGAGTCCTGTCTGCCACTCCCAGCTACTATATTAGTTTCAGTTTCACTTGCAGTCATTGCCAGATATAGTCCTTACATCCAGTGCTACTCTGACCTTGGAAGGAGATCGTTTGATGGTGTTGCTGTGGAGCTCTTGTCCGGCGTGGACTGTCGTGTTTGGGATCGCCTTCTCTGCTCGTGACTGGATAAGTCTATCTCTGCTGTTGTTTGTTTGTTGCTGTCTTCCCCTGTTGTTTTCCTAGACGTGAGTGATGGTGACTAGCGCTCCCATCGGCCTTTCCCCAGTCCAGGCTTGTTAGGGCGACTGAGGGTTTAGGCATCCTGCTCGCCGCACGGGTTCACACCCCGTCTAGGGTATCAGGGCAGACAGGTGCCAGCTTAGGGTTAGTCAGGGGTGGCCATTCTATTTCCCATCCGTAGATAAGGGTCCCCCTTCCCCTCCGTCTGTTGCGACACGACTGCTGCTGGGATAGCGATCGTGACAGTATATCTGGCCTTTTAACTGCTTCACGTCCGCCCATAGGATATAAACGTCCTATGGGTGGACGTCTATTTCTGAACGGACGTTCCAGAACGTCCGTTCAGAAAGTGCAGCTGCACGTTAATCGTGCAGCTGCTGATCAGGTTGCCCGCTGTCAGTGACAGCAGGGCAACCCTAAGACAAGGCAGGGACAGTGCCCAGGTGTCCCTGCCTTCTAGATCGCTGCAGACACAGCGCTCACCGAGCGCTGTGTTTGCAGAGAAGGAAGCTCTATGCGCTTCCTGTTCCGGCCCGGCGGTCATGTGACCGCCGTGACCGGAGTGTGCAGGAGCTGTGTGAGGTCTCTCAGAGACCTCGATCAGCCCTGCTGTGAGGCTGTACAGCGCTGGATTGCTGCTGTACAGCCTCTATAGGGGTGCATTTGTCCTGTAACTGGGGCTACTATGTCAGCCCCAGTTACAGGAGAAATCAACTGTGAAAAAAAAAAAAAAATGTGAAGTAAATGTCCCCCAGAGGTCTTGTATGACCTTATGGGGGACGAAAAGTGTAAAATAATAAAAATAAAAAAAAGTTTCACATGTAAAAAAAAAAAAAAGTCCCCAAGTAAGGAATGAAAAAAAAAAATTAAAAATAGAAAAAATTAAAAAAGTATACATATTAGGTATTGCCGCGTCCGTAAAAACCAGCTCTATAAAAATATCACATGACCTAACCCCTCGGGTGAACACCGTAAAAAAAAAAAAAAAAAACTGTGTCAAAACAAGCAATTTTTGTCACCTTGCATCACAAAAGGTGCAACACCAAGTGATCAAAAACGCGTATGTCCCACAAAATAGTACCAATAAAACAGTCACCTCATCCCGCAAAAAATGAGCCCCTACATAAGAAAATCTCTCAAAAAATAAAAAAACTATAGCTCTCAGAACATGGACACATTAAAACATATTTTTTTGGTTTCAAAAATGCTTTTATTGTGTAAAACTTTAATAAATAAGAAAAAGTATACATATTAGGTATCGCCACGTCCGTAACAATCTGCTCTATAAAAATGTCACTTGACTGAACCCCTCAGGTGAACGCTGTAAAAATAAATAAATAGAAACTGTGCTAAAACAACCAATTTTTTGGTCACCTTGCCCCATAAAGTGTTATAATGAATGATCAAAAAATCATATGTACCCAAAAATAGTACTAATAAAACTGGCACCTTATCCCCTAGTTTCCAAAATGGGGTCACTTCTTGGGAGTTTCTACTGTAAGGGTGCATCAGGGGGCTTCAAATGGGACATGGCATCTAAAAACCATGTGGAGTTCCTTTTCTTCTGCGCCCTGCCGTGTGCCCATACAGCAGTTTATGACCACATGTGGGGTGTTTCTGTAAACCGCAGAATCTGGGTAATAAATATTGAGTTTTGTTTGGCTGTTAACCATCGATGTGTTAAAGAAAAAAATTGATTAAAATGGAAAATCTGCCAAAAAAGTGAAATTTAAAAATTTGATCTCCATTTTCCTTTATTTCTTGAGGAACGCCTAAAGGGTTAACAAAGTTTGTAAAATCGGTTTTGAATACCTTGAGGGGTGTAGTTTCTACAATGGGGGCATTTATGGGGGTATCCACTATGTAGGCCCCACAAAGTGACTTCAGACCTGAACTGGTCCTTATAAAGTGGGTTTTGGCAATTTTCTTATAAATTTGAAGAATTGCTTCTAAACTTCTAAGCCTTCTAACGTCCTAAAAAAATAAAATGACATTTCCAAAATGATGCCAACATAAAGTAGACATATGGGGAATGTTAAATAATAAATATTTTATGAGGTATCACTTTCTGTTTTAAAAGCAGAGAAATTGAAATTTAGAAAATTGCAAATTTTTCTAATTTTTGGGTAAATTTGGGATTTTTTCATAAATAAAGGTGAAATATTTTGACTCAAATTTATGATTATCATGAAGTACAATGTGTCACGAGAAAACAATCTTTGAATGACTTGGATAAATAAAGGCGTTCCAAAGTTATTACCACATAAAGTGAGATATGTCAGTTTTGCAAAATTAGGCCTGGTCAGGAAGGGGGCAAATGGCCCAGATGGCAAGTGGTTAAAAAAAAAAAAAAGTGACATTTTTTTTTTCTGCTTGCTGTTTTGCTTTGTATTTTGTCTGTTCCACTGTGGATCCGGTTTCGGTTTTGGCGAAACAATTACAGGGGTTATCCCTTGAAGTGGCAGGATTAAAAGCAACAGTGCTGCAGCAGCAATCCTTGGGTTCCACCGTTGCTACGGGAAACCAAGGTACTCCTGAGCCAAAAGTGGCTTTACCTGATAGGTTCTCAGGAGGGAGAGACCAATTTGTAACCTTCAGAGAAGCTTGCAAATTGTTCTTCAGGTTACGCCCTAGATCCTCCGGCGGTGAGGAACAACGGGTGGGCATTGTATTTTCTCTCCTGCAAGGAGATCCGCAGGCTTGGGCTTTCTCCCTACCATCAGACTCTCCGGCCTTACGATCAGTGGAGGAGTTTTTTGAAGCCCTGGGTCTCGTATATGATGACCTGGACAGCGTCTCACTGAGTCTAAGCTACGTAGACTTCGGCAAGAGAACCGGTCTGCTGAACTATATTGTTCCGAATTCCGTAGGTGGGCTACTGATACGTTATGGAACGACTCGGCCCTTAGGAGTCAGTTCTGCCAGGGGTTGTCTGAAAAATTAAAAGACGCGCTGGCGGTATACGAGGTCCCTGGGTCTCTTGAGGCTGCTATGTCTCTGTCCATAAGAATCGACAGACGACTCAGGGAGAGACTATTAAATTTTACGGAGGCCTCTATAGGGCAGGGATCGGTCTGTTATGGTCCAGTCGAACCAATGCAAATAGGGGGCGCCACTAGACGGGTTTTCGTTGTGGGGGGAGGGGTCATTTTGTAAAGGTTTGTCCCTCAGAACCCAAGAGACCACAAACAAAGGAGCCGCTGGAAAACTAGAGTCCCCAGATTGTGCGGAGGAGAACAGTCTGGGCGTATTCGTTTCCTCCATACGCATGTCTCAGTTTTTGTTGTCCGCTACCGTTGAGGCGGGCAATAAAACTGAGATCTGTTCCGTCTTTTTGGACAGTGGGGCAGGGGTCAACTTGGTGGATTCACGGTTTGCTCAGGCTCTGGGTTTTACTCCGGAACCGGTATGCAGAACTATTCCTGTTTTTGCCATCGACTCCTCCCCTCTTACTCAGAGAGAGTTAACTCAGATCATCCATAATATCCATCTGCAGGTAGGGGACCTCCATAAAGAGCATATCTCTTGTTATGTCCTGGACGGTCTTCCGGCTCCTATGGTATTGGGGCTTCCCTGGCTGGTGACTCACAATCCAGTGGTGGATTGGCAGGCCGGGGAGATTGTGGAGTGGAGTGAACATTGTAAGGACAACTGCTTGAGTAGTAGGTGCTCTACACTCTCTGTAACATCTTTACCTGCCTTTCTGTCAGATTTTATGGATGTGTTCTCTGAGAAGGGTTGTCAGGGGTTACCACCTCATCGTCCATATGATTGCCCGATTAATCTATTACCTGGGGCAAAACTACCTAAAACCCGGTTATACAATCTTTCCGGCCCGGAGAGGAAGGCTATGAAAGATTATATTTCGGAGAGTTTGGCTAAGGGACACATCAGACCTTCTTCTTCACCTGTGGCTGCAGGGTTCTTTTTCGTTAAAAAGAAAGATGGGGGCCTACGTCCTTGCCTGGATTTCCGGGAATTAAACCGGATAACTATCCGAGATCCCTATCCTCTTCCTCTCATTCCCGACCTCTTTAATCAGGTTGCTGGTGCTAAATGGTTCTCCAAAATGGATCTCAGAGGAGCCTATAACCTGGTTCGCATCAAAGAGGGGGATGAGTGGAAGACGGCTTTTAATACTCCGGAAGGGCATTATGAAAATCTGGTCATGCCATTTGGTCTTACTAATGCGCCTGCGGTATTCCAACATTTTGTCAACGATATTTTTAGTCACCTTATCGGGAGATTTGTTGTGATATATCTTGATGACATCCTGGTCTATTCCCCGGATCTGGATACACATAAGATCCATGTGAGACAAGTGCTGCAGATATTAAGGGCCAACAAATTGTTTGCTAAGTTAGAAAAATGTGTGTTCGCCGTAAAAGAACTGCCATTTCTGGGGTATGTGTTGTCAGATTCAGGTTTCCGCATGGATCCAGAGAAAGTCCCGGCGATTATAGACTGGGATCTGCCTGAGAACCTGAAGGCATTGCAACGCTTCCTGGGGTTTGCCAATTTTTATAGAAAGTTTATAAAGAACTATTCCTTGGTGGTCAAACCATTGACGGACATGACCCGAAAGGGATCCGATTTTTCCAAATGGTCACATGCAGCCAAAACTGCCTTTGCATCTCTGAAGGAGAGATTCACCTCGGCCCCTATTCTCGTACAGCCAGATGTCTCGCTTCCTTTTATTGTAGAGGTTGACGCATCAGAGGTGGGGGTGGGAGCGGTACTATCTCAGGGCCCGTCCCCTGGTGAATGGCGTCCGTGTGCTTTCTTTTCGAAGAAATTGTCTACTGCAGAAAGGAACTATGATATTGGCAACAGGGAACTTTTGGCTATTAAGTTGGCTTTTGAGGAGTGGCGTCATTTTTTGGAGGGAGCGGTTCATCCCGTCACGGTGATTACTGATCACAAAAACTTATTATATCTGGAGTCTGCTAAACGTCTCACCCCTAGACAGGCTCGGTGGTCGTTATTTTTTACTAGGTTTAATTTTGTAATAACCTATCGCCCGGGGGCAAAAAATACTAAGACGGATGCATTGTCTCAAAGTTTTCCTGGAGGGGGTGATGTTGAGGTACCAGAGCCCATTTTGCAAAAGGGGGTGGTGGTCTCTGCATTACACTCAGGTTTGGAGGGGAGGGTAAACGAGGGGGACGCCCCGGCCTCCTGCCCCTCGGGTAAACTGTTTGTGCCAGAAAATTTACGACTGGAGATACTAAAAGAAAACCATAACTCCACACTGGCAGGACACCCAGGTAGTAGGGCAACCTCTGAGTTAGTGTCTCGTCGGTTCTGGTGGCCTAAATGGCGCCAGGAGGTGTTGAATTTTGTGTCTGCATGTGCTACCTGTGCTCGTTCTAAGGTAGATCATACTCGTCCGGCAGGGCGTCTTTTACCTCTGGCCATCCCCAACAGGCCTTGGACGCACCTGTCAATGGATTTCATTACGGATCTACCAGTATCAGCGGGGAAGACTGTTATTCTTGTAGTTGTTGACAGATTCAGTAAAATGGTGCACTTTATTGCTCTTGCCGCATTGCCTAATGCTAACACACTGGCTCAGGTTTTTATTGACCACATCGTGAAGCTTCACGGGGTCCCTTCCGATATTGTTTCGGATCGTGGTACCCAATTCGTTTCTAAATTTTGGAAAGCTTTTTGTTCTCGTTTAAGGGTTCATCTGTAGTGTTCTTCATCTTTCCATCCACAGTCCAACGGTCAGACTGAACGTACCAATCAAAACCTAGAGACATATTTGAGATGCTTTGTTTCCGAAAATCAGGAGGAATGGTCATCTTATTTACCGTTAGCCGAGTTTGCCATTAATAATCGTCGTCAAGAATCCACCGATAAGTCACCATTTTTTGGTGCGTATGGTTTCCATCCTCAGTTTTGTACGTTTAGTGAGGGGGGGCCGTCTGGGATTCCCGAGGAGGAACGATTTGCGTCTTCACTTTCTTCAGTGTGGCAGAGTGTGCAAGAAAGTTTGAAGAGAATTGGTGGTAGATACAAACGTGCGGCTGATAGGAAGCGCTTTGAAGGTCCGGACCTTGGGGTGAATGACTTGGTGTGGTTGTCTACCAGAAATATCAAGTTGAAGGTTCCCTCGTGGAAATTAGGTCCGAGATTTATTGGTCCTTATAGGGTAATTAAGATCATTAACCCGGTGGCTTTTCGTCTGGAGCTACCTCAGACTCTAAGGATCCATAATGTCTTCCACAGATCTCTGCTTAAGAGATATGTAGAACCTCCTGAACCATTGCCACTACCGCCTCCACCGGTGGTTGTTGATGGCAGTCTTGAGTTTCAGGTAGAAAAGATTGTTGATTCACGATATGTTCGCCGCTCTCTTCAGTACCTGGTGCACTGGAAAGGTTATGGTTCCGAAGAGAGAATGTGGGTTCCAGCATCAGAGATAAAAGCGGACAGACTCATTCGGGCTTTTCATAGCTCCCATCCGGAGAGGCCTGGTCTTGAGGGTCCAGGGGCCCCTCGTAGAAAGGGGGGTACTGTCACGACTGTGACTGATCCAGACAGGTCTGGGAGGAGAAGGTCGCAGCAACTTGCTACTCGCAATAGCTTGTGAGTTTGCTCCGTGGTTCAGGGTATGTAATCTGGGTTTTGCCTTGTGAACCTTTTTGTCCTGACTGGGAGTTTGTAGGCATCCTTCTCAGGTGAGTCCTGTCTGCCACTTCCAGCTACTATATTAGTTTCAGTTTCACTTGCAGTCATTGCCAGATATAGTCCTTCCAGTGCTACTCTGACCTTGGAAGGAGATCGTTTGATGGTGTTGCTGTGGAGCTCTTGTCCGGCGTGGACTGTTGTGTTTGGGATCGCCTTCTCTGCTCATGACTGGATAAGTCTATCTCTGCTGTTGTTTGTTTGTTGCTGTCTTCCCCTGTTGTTTTCCTAGACGTGAGTGATGGTGACTAGCGCTCCCATCGGCCTTTCCCCAGTCCAGGCTTGTTAGGGCGACTGAGGGTTTAGGCATCCTGCTCGCCGCACGGGTTCACACCCCGTCTAGGGTATCAGGGCAGACAGGTGCCAGCTTAGGGTTAGTCAGGGGTGGCCATTCTATTTCCCATCCGTAGATAAGGGTCCCCCTTCCCCTCCGTCTGGTGCGACACGACTGCTGCTGGTATAGCGGTCGTGACATTAAACTAGAAATACACCCATCATTTTTTGGGGTTTTAAAAACACACCTTTTTTTTTCCAAAAAACACTATTTTCCTGATCTGAAAAAAAATAACTTTTTGGGCAATATACAACATCTGGATTAGTCAGTGTGCAATTTAAGCTAGAAATACAGCCATCATTTTCTGGGGTTTTAAAAACACCCTTTTTTGCCAAAAAACGGTATTTTCCTGATCTGCAAGTGTTAAATTCAAGTTTAATATATACAGCTTTCATATTCTGTTACCAAAAAAACACTTTTTTGGCAATATACAACATCTGGATTAGTCAGTGTGCAATTTAAGCTAGAAATACACCCATCATTTTTTGGGGTTTTAAAAACACACTTTTTTTTTCCAAAAAACACTATTTTCCTGATCTGCAAGTGTTAAATTCCAGTTTAATATATACAGCTTTCATATTCTCTTACCAAATAAACACTTTTTTGGCAATATACAACATCTGGATTAGTCAGTGTGCAATTTAAGCTAGAAATACACCCATCCTTTTCTGGGGTTTTAAAAACCAACTTTTTTGCCAAAAACCACTATTTTCCTGATCCGCAAGTGTTAAATTCAAGTTTAATATATACAGCTTTCATATTCTGTTACCAAAAAAACACTTTTTTGGCAATATACAACATCTAGATTAGTCAGTGTGCAATTTAAGCTAGAAATACAGCCATCATTTTCTGGGGTTTTAAAAACACACTTTTTTTTTGCCAAAAAACACTATTTTCAGGCCTTGCAGCATCAGCATGTGTGAAATTACAGGCTTATATACTGCTGTCAAATTTAGTTGTTAAACAAACACTAGTTTGTTAAAAAAAAAAATAGTTGGCAGCCTTTGATGCAGATATCATTGTGAGATACACCCTTAATACATTTGGGTTAGATTCAGAGATTTGAAATACCGCTATTTGGTGCACCAATATTTAATTCAGGCCTACAGTGGTTCAGGCCATGTGAGATACACCCTTTATATACAGGGGTTTGATTTAGGCATTTGAAATACAGCCATTTTGGGCAAAGAAATCTTTAATTCAGGCCTACAGTGGGTCAGGCCGTGTGAGATACACCCTTTGCATACAGGGGTTTGATTCAAGCATTTGAAATACAGACATTTTGGGCAAAGAAATCTTTAATTCAGGCCTACAGTGGGTCAGGCCGTGTGAGATACACCCTGTATATACAGGGTTTATATTCTTTCATTAATAAAACAACCTTTTTGGGGCAAAATACACAATATTTCAAGCCTTTCATCATAAGCACATTTTAAATTCCTGGGTCATATACTGCTGCCATATTGAATTATTAAACAAACACCCGTTTGGGCAAAAAAAGTTTATTTGGCAGCCTTTGCTGCATATGTCATTGTGAGATACACCCTTAATACATTTTGGGTTAAATTCAGAGATTTGAAATACCGCCATTTGGTGCACCAATATTTAATTCAGGACTACAGTGGTTCAGGCCGTGTGAGATACACCCTTTACATACAGGGGTTTGATTCAGGCATTTGAAATACAGCCATTTTAGGCAAAGAAATCTTTAATTCAGGCCTACACTG
Organism: Bufo bufo; assembly: GCF_905171765.1. Taxonomy (NCBI): domain Eukaryota; kingdom Metazoa; phylum Chordata; class Amphibia; order Anura; family Bufonidae; genus Bufo; species Bufo bufo. The sequence continues at coordinate 392,759,206 of NC_053389.1, read as the reverse complement.
GTTCAGGCCGTGTGAGATACACCCTTTACATACAGGGGTTTGATTCAGGCATTTGAAATACAGCCATTTTGGGCAAAGAAATCTTTAATTGAGGCCTAGTCTGGTTCAGGCCGTGTGAGATAAACCCTTTACATACTGTCGTTCTATTCTACTATTAATTAAACACCCATTTAGGGCAAGATCCTAAATTCGTGAAATATGAGGAGAGCGTCAAATAAGGGCCCAGGTCGTGGTGCTGCTGGTGGAGCTCCTGTTGCAGGGAGAGGACGTGGTCGATCTGTGCCAGCTACACGCACAAGTGAAACCCCTTCCTTAGGTGCGAGTAAGCCACAGAACCTGCAGCGGTATTTGGTCGGGCCTAATGCGGCTCTATGAATGGTAAGGCCTGAACAAGTACAGGGCGATAGTAGATTGGGTTGCTGACAGTGGATCGAGTTCCTTCACATTGTCTCCCACCCAGTCTCCTGCTGAAAGACCACAGTTGGCACCTGCAGCGGATGTCCATCAGTCTTTCACCTCACCCCCTTGCAAATCAGCCAAGCAGTCTGAGCCCCAAGTCATGCAGCAGTCTCTTATTCTTTTTGATAACTCTGTTAGCAGGGTTTCCCAGGGCCATCCACCTAGCCCTGCTCCAGAAGTGGAAGAGATTGAGTGCACCGATGCCCAACCACTTATCTTTCAAGATGAATACACGGGAGGACCATCGCAGCATGTCTCGGATGATGACGAAACACAGGTGCCAACTGCTGGGGCTTTCGAAAGTGTGCAGTCCGACAAGGAAGGCAGGGGTGAAGACTGGAATCCCACATGGAATCAAGGTCATGCGAGTGACCTATGTAGTTCGGAGGAAGAGGCGGTGGTCACACAGAGCCACCAGCACAGCAGAAGAGGGAGCAGGGTGCAAAAGCGGAGCGGCTGTCCTCTAGACAGTACGTCTGCTACTGCCCACCGCAGCAAGGGACTGAGCACACCAAAGCCAGCTCCAAGGAGTTCCCTGGCATGGCAGTTCTTAAGACAATGTGCTGACGACAAGACACGAGTGGTTTGCACGCTGTGCAATCAGAGCCTGAAGCAAGGCATAAATGTTCTCAACCTGAGCACAACCTGCATGACCAGGCATGTAAGTGCAAAGCACGAGCTGCAGTGGAGTAGACACCTCAAAAACCAAGAAAGATCTCTGGCTCCTCCTGCTTCCTCTTCTGCTGCAGTCCCGGCCTCTTCATCCACCTCTGGAGTGACAGTGCCACCTGCCACCCCGCAAACAGAGGATCTGCCAGCAACACCAACACCTGGGTCACCAAGCATCTCCACAATGTCTCACGGAAGCGTTCAGCTCTCCATCTCCCAAACGCTGGAGAGGAAGTACCCCCCTACCCACCTGCGATCCCTAGCCCTGAATGCCAGCCTTTCTAAATTATTGGCCTTTGAAATTCTGTCATTCCGTCTGGTAGAGACGGATAGTTTTAAAGGCCTTATGGCGGTGGCTGTCCCACAGTACGTCGTGCCCAGCTGCCACTACTTTTCAAGGCGAGCCATCCCTTCCATGCACAACCAAGTAGGGGACAAAATCAGGTGTGCACTGCGCAACGCCATCTGTGGCAAGGTGCACCTGACTACAGATACGTGGACCAGTAAGCACGGTCAGGGCCGTTATATCTCTATAGCAGCACACTGGGTAAATGCAGTGGCGGCTGGGCCTGAGGCGGATAGCAGTTTGGCGCATGTCCTTCCACCACCGAGGATTGCAGGGCGCTTCAGTTTGCCTCCTGTTGCTTCCTCCTCCTACTCTGCTTCCTCATTCTCTACCAACATCTCATCCGGTCAGCGTAACACCTTCACCACTAACTTCAGCACAACCAGGGGTAAACGACAGCAGGCAGTTTTAAAACTTATCTGTTTGGGGGACAAAACCCACACCGCGCAGGAGCTGTGGACGGGCCTTGAACAGCAGACCGATGAGTGGTTTGTGCCAGTCAGCCTCAAGCCCGACCTGGTGGTGTGCGATAATGGGCGAAATCTCGTAGCAGCTCTGGGACTAGCCGGTTTGACGCACATCCCTTGTCTGGCGCATGTGCTGAATTTGGTGGTGCAGAGATTCCTTAAAAATTACCCCGATATATCATTGCTGCTGCATAAAGTGCGGGCCGCTGGTAGAGCACTGCTGGTGGCATTCCCACCTGACAGCGGGGGCACAGTGGAAGCACAAGGCGAAGGCAGAGAACGAGGAAGAGGTCGCCAACGCAGCTGGGTCACCGCCAGCACCTCAGAAGGCAGGGTTAGCATGGCCAAAATGTGGAAAATCTTTGTCAGCACGCCACAACAACCAGCACCACCAGCTGATATGGAACGTCTTAGAAGGAGGCAGAATTTCACCTACATGGTGGAGCAGTATGTGTGCACACGCCTACACGTACAGAATGACGGATCTGCCCCCTTCAACTTCTGGGTCTCCAAATTGGGCACATGGCCTGAGCTTGCTGTCACGGATGTTGTAGGGGAGAACACCAAAGGGCAACAAGAAAGAAGGGAAAAGACACTAGGCCTCACCGCATGGGAAGGAAAAGGGTCACCACCTATAAAACCCTGCTCCTGGCCCTAACTCTTATCCGAATGGGCACCTCTCGATGGTAGAAATGCCCATATACAGGAACCTAGAAAACCCTGGTGGCCCTCAGTTGCCCTAATAGTAATGACCGGGCAGAGACAACCTGCTCCTTCCCTGGTGAAGGAACCAGCATCTCGCTGAGGCCTAGTAAACAACAAAGGTGGGGGGAATGCAAAACACAACAAGCGGAACACTTAACTTCTGAGGCTGATGGATGATGGACGACCAGGACTTTACCACGAACCACACTCCAGCTCTTCCAAAAACTAAATAAAGCTATCCAGAGCAAGGAGTGATGGGTAAAGTCAGACTAAATAGGGGGAGGTGAAGGTCACATGATCCACACCTGAACAGGGGGTGTGGCCATACCAGTAACACACAGACAAAGTGAAACCAAAAGAGGCTGTCAGATAACTAATGTGCAGATATTCTTTCAGACCTTCTCAATCCTGTGACCGGCGTGACAGTACCCCCTCTTCTACGGGTGACCTCCGGGCACCCAGGACCAACCTTATCAGGATGAGCTCTGTGGAATGCTCTCACCAGACGGCTAGCATTAACATCGGTCGCTGGAACCCACATCCTCTCCTCTGGTCCATACCCTCTCCAATGAACTAGATACTGGAGGCATCTCCGGAGAACTCGGGAGTCCACAATCCTGCTTATCTGCAATTCCCTATTCCCCACACCATAATTCCTTTCAGCAGTCGAGAGTTTTTAGAAAAAAATGCACATGGGCGCCATTTACTGGGTGAAGGACCCTGCGACAATATTGCTCCTACTCCAACCTCAGACGCGTCAACCTCAACAATAAATGGCTGAGACACGTCCGGTTGCACCAGAATAGGGGCCGAAGCAAAACATTCTTTCACAGCAGAAAAGGCCTGTAATGCCGCATCAGACCAGATAGAAATATCAGCACCCTTCCTAGTCATGTCTGTTAAAGGTTTAACCACCGATGAATAGTTTAAGATAAATTTACGGTAGTAGTTGGTAAACCCCAAAAACTGCATAAGCGCTTTCAGATTTTCGGGTCGATCCCAGTTCAACACGGCACGGACCTCCTCGGGATCCATATGAAAACCTGAGGATGAGAGCAGGTTACCCAGAAATTGCACTTCCTGTACAGCAAATACACACTTTTCCAGCTTAGCATACAACTTATTCTCTCTTAGGATCTGTAACACCTGTCTCACATGATCCTGATGAGTCTCCATATTAGGTGAATAAATTAGTATGTCATCAAGGTATACAACTACAAACCTCCCCACCAGATGATGAAAGATGTCATTGACAAAGTGTTGAAAAACCGCAGGAGCATTGGTTAACCCAAAGGGCATGACCAGGTTTTCAAAATGACCCTCAGGGGTATTAAATGCGGTCTTCCACTCATCCCCCTCCTTGATCCCTACCAGATTATATGCCCCCCTCACATCCAATTTAGAGAACACCTTGGCACCGACAATCTGACTAAACAAATCCGGAATCAAAGGAAGGGGGGTAAGGATCACGGACGGTAATACGATTGAGCTCACGGAAGTCCAGACATGGTCTCAGGGTACCATGCTTTTTCTTTACAAAGAAAAATCCAGCAGCCACTGGGGACTTGGATGGTCTAATATGTCCCTTTGCCAAACTCTCGGTCATATATTCTCGCATAGCCTTTCTTTCGGGTTCCGAAAGATTATACAACCGAGATTTGGGCAATTTAGCTCCGGGAATAAGATTGACGGGACAGTCATACTCCCGGTGTGGAGGCAACTCCTGATTACCACTCTCAGAAAAAACATCAGAAAATTCTGAAATGAACGAGGGTACAGTTTTAGTGGTAACCATAGAGAACGGTGCATTAAGACAGTTGTCCATGCAAAAATCACTCCAATCGAGAATCTGTCTCGCTTGCCAATCGATGTTAGGGTTATGTTTGCTTAACCATGGTAAGCCCAACACCAATGGAGCAGGCAGACCCTCCAACACATAACAGGAGATAGATTCCTGATGCAAATCACCCACTCTTAAATGAATGTCATTCACTACCTGCGACAGGCATTTTAGGGCGAGAGGTGCTGACTCAATTGCAAAGACAGAAATGCTATTCTCTAATGCATTAGTAGTCAACCCGTGAATGCGTACAAACTGTCCATCAATCAAGTTAACTCCTGCCCCACTGTCGATAAATGCTTAGATTTTCAGAGTTTTGGACTCTAGCGCCACCTCGGCAGACAGGAGAAAATGGGTACTACCAGTAAAAGACAAAAGTAGGTTTTCTTGCTCCCCACCCATACTACCAATAGTAATTTGGGGATTAAATGTTTTTTCTTTTTGTTTACACCTTGATGCTGCAAGTACGGACAAATATTCACCAAATGTCCCTTCTTGCCACAACAAAAGCAGACTCCTTTCACATGACCCAAGCTTTTGCCAATAGTTCCAGGAGTAGCTCCTCCTAACTGCATAGGCTCATCACAAGGCACAACCACCCGTGTTTCTCCACCATAAGTGTCAAAGGAAGCAGTACCCTTATTGGACAGTACGTCCTGAAGGTGAGGACCCCTAGATCTCTCCCTCAGGCGTCTATCAAGACGTACAGCAAGAGACATAGCTGCTTCCAATGACTCAGGATTTTCATGAAAAGCCAATGCGTCCTGCAGTCTCTCAGAGAGACCCTGGCAGAATTGGCTACGGAGAGCAGAATCGTTCCACTCTGTATCCATAGCCCATCTCCTAAATTCTGAGCAATAGGTCTCTGCAGAACGTTCTCCCTGCCGCAAACCCCGTAACTTGGTCTCGGCCTGAGAGATACGATCCGGGTCATCATAGATAAGACCCAAGGCTCTAAAGAATTCATCTACCGACCGGAGGGATGGTGATCCGGTCGGCAGAGAAAAAGCCTAAGATTGGGCGTCCTCTTTTAGCAATGAAATAATCATACCCACCCGTTGACACTCATCCCCAGAAGAGTATGGACGCAGCCTAAAGTATAATTTACATGACTCCCTGAACCGGATGAAATTGTCACTACCCCCCGAAAACCTGTCCGGGAGAGCTACCTTCGGTTCAGGGCAGGCCTGGAACCCACCACCGGAACCGGCAGCCTGTGGACTCTGAATCTGAAAAACCATTGCACGGAGGTCTGCTACCTCCAAAGTCAAATTTTGCAGCTGTTTGACCAGTGCAATCATAGCATCCATAGCTGCACAGATCAGAACAAAAAATGGCGGTATTGGCTCTGAATAATGTCACGGATGTTGTAGGGGAGAATACCAAAGGGCAACAAGAAGGAAGGGAAAAGACACTAGGCCTCACCGCTAGGGAAGGAAAAGGGTCACCACCTATAAAACCCTGCTCCTGGCCCTAAATCCTATCCGTATGGGCACCTCTCGATAGTAGAAATGCCCATACACAGGAACCTAGAAAAGCCTGGTGGCCCTCAGTTGCCCTAATAGTAATGACCGGGCAGAGACAACCCGCTCCTTCCCTGGTGAAGGAACCAGCGTCTTGCTGAGGCCTAGTAAACAACAAAGGTGGGGGGGGGATACAAAACACAACAAATGGAACCCTTAACTTCTGAGGCTGATGGATGATGGACGAACAGGACTTCACCACGAACCACACTCCAGCTCTTCCAAAAACCAAATGAAGCTATCCAGAGCAAGGAGTGATGGGTAAAGTCAGACTAAATAGGGGGAGGTGAAGGTCACATGATCCACACCTGAACAGGGGGTGCGGCCATACCAGCAACACACAGACAAAGTGAAACCAAAAGAGGCTGTCAGATAACTAATGTGCAGATATTGTTTCAGACCTTCTCAAACCTGTCACCGACGTGACACTTGCCCTTTACGCCTTGGAGGTGCTGGCCTGCCCTGCAGCCAGTGTATTATCTGAACGTGTGTTTATTACGGCAGGGGGCTTCATCACAGACAAGCGCAGCCGCCTGTTCACAGCCGATGTGGACAAGCTCACATTCATTAAAATGAACCAGGCATGGAGCCCTCAGGACTTGTCTGTACCTTGTGCAGAATAGACATGTATACCGGCACTAACCAGCCATTGTTATACTGCAGCACAATTGCTCATTCTTGCATTTTGGATATTTCACACTCTTTTAGAGTGTACCCTAATTAAAAAAAATATATACAGTACAGACCAAAAGTTTGGACACACCTTCTCATTCAAAGAGTTTTCTTTATTTTCATGACTATGAAGGCATCAAAACTATGAATTAACACATGTGGAATTATATACATAACAAACAAGTGTGAAACAACTGAAAATATGTAATATTCTAGGTTCTTCAAAGTAGCCACCTTTTGCTTTGATTACTGCTTTGCACACTCTTGGCATTCTCTTGATGAGCTTCAAGAGGTAGTCCCCTGAAATGGTCTTCCAACTGTCTTGAAGGAGTTTCCAGAGATGCTTAGCACTTGTTGGCCCTTTTGCCTTCACTCTGCGGTCCAGCTCACCCCAAACCATCTCGATTGGGTTCAGGCCCGTTGACTGTGGAGGCCAGGTCATCTGGCGCAACACCCCATCACTCTCTTTCATTGTCAAATAGCCCTTACTTTCAAAGTTTTCCCATTTTTTCGCCTGACTGACCTTCATTTCTTAAAGTAATGATGGCCACTCGTTTTTCTTTACTTAGCTGCTTTTTTCTTGCCATAATACAAATTCTAACAGTCTATTCAGTAGGACTATCAGCTGTGTATCCACCTGACTTCTCCTCAACGCAACTGATGGTCCCAACCCCATTTATAAGGCAAGAAATCCCACTTATTAATCCTGACAGGGCACACATGTGAAGTGAAAACCATTTCAGGGGACTACCTCTTGAAGCTCATCAACAGAATGCCAAGAGTGTGCAAAGCAGTAATCAAAGCAAAAGGTGGCTACTTTGAAGAACCTAGAATATGACATATTTTCAGTTGTTTCACACTTGTTTGTTATGTATATAATTCCACATGTGTTAATTCATAGTTTTGATTCCTTCAGTGTGAATCTACAATTTTCATAGCCATGAAAATAAAGAAAACTCTTTGAATGAGAAGGTGTGTCCAAACTTTTGGTCTGTACTGTACACTGAGTGCAGAATTATTAGGCAAATGAGTATTGTGACCACATCATCCTCTTTATGCATGTTGTCTTACTCCAAGCTGTATAGGCTCGAAAGCCTACTACCAATTAAGCATATTAGGTGATGTGCATCTCTGTAATGAGAAGGGGTGTGGTCTAATGACATCAACACCCTATATTAGGTGTGCATAATTATTAGGCAACTTTCCTTTCCTTTGGCAAAATGGGTCAAAAGAAGGACTTGACAGGCTCATAAAAGTCAAAAATAGTGAGATATCTTGCAGAGGGATGCAGCACTCTTAAAATTGCAAAGCTTCTGAAGCGTGATCATCGAACAATCAAGCGTTTCATTCAAAATAGTCAACAGGGTCGCAAGAAGCGTGTGGAAAAACCAAGGCGCAAAATAACTGAACATGAACTGAGAAAAGTCAAGCGTGCAGCTGCCAAGATGCCACTTGCCACCAGTTTGGCCATATTTCAGAGCTGCAACATCACTGGAGTGCCCAAAAGCACAAGGTGTGCAATACTCAGAGACATGGCCAAGGTAAGAAAGGCTGAAAGACGACCACCACTGAACAAGACACACAAGCTGAAACGTCAAGACTGGGCCAAAAAATATCTCAAGACTGATTTTTCTAAGGTTTTATGGACTGATGAAATGAGAGTGAGTCTTGATGGGCCAGATGGATGGGCCCGTGGCTGGATTGGTAAAGGGCAGAGAGCTCCAGTCCGACTCAGACGCCAGCAAGGTGGAGGTGGAGTACTGGTTTGGGCTGGTATCATCAAAGATGAGCTTGTGGGGCATTTTCGGGTTGAGGATGGAGTCAAGCTCAACTCCCAGTCCTACTGCCAGTTTCTGGAAGACACCTTCTTCAAGCAGTGGTACAGGAAGAAGTCTGCATCCTTCAAGAAAAACATGATTTTCATGCAGGACAATGCTCCATCACACGCGTCCAAGTACTCCACAGCGTGGTTGGCAAGAAAGGGTATAAAAGAAGAAAATCTAATGACATGGCCTCCTTGTTCACCTGATCTGAACCCCATTGAGAACCTGTGGTCCATCATCAAATGTGAGATTTACAAGGAGGGAAAACAGTACACCTCTCTGAACAGTGTCTGGGAGGCTGTGGTTGCTGCTGCACGCAATGTTGATGGTGAACAGATCAAAACACTGACAGAATCCATGGATGGCAGGCTTTTGAGTGTCCTTGCAAAGAAAGGTGGCTATATTGGTCACTGATTTGTTTTTGTTTTGTTTTTGAATGTCAGAAATGTATATTTGTGAATGTTGAGATGTTATATTGGTTTCACTGGTAAAAATAAATAATTGAAATGGGTATATATTTGTTTTTTGTTAAGTTGCCTAATAATTATGCACAGTAATAGTCACCTGCACACACAGATATCCCCCTAAAATAGCTAAAACTAAAAACAAACTAAAAACTACTTCCAAAAATATTCAGCTTTGATATTAATGAGTTTTTTGGGTTCATTGAGAACATGGTTGTTGTTCAATAATAAAATTAATCCTCAAAAATACAACTTGCCTAATAATTCTGCACTCCCTGTATATTAAAACAAAAAACCTGTGTTGGCTACCTCGTCCTCCTCCATCGCCGCTTCCACCTACACCGCTATGTCCACCGCCTCCTCAAACTCCTACTCCATATGGAACTCCCCCTCATAAATCAAATTTTATTTTTTATTTGTACGTATTTTATTTTATATCATTTCACTACTTTGTCAGTTAAATTTTCTGGTGAAATTCAGCAATTTTTGGGTGTATAGTACCACTGCTATACCAAGTAGACAGGTTTAAAAAATATAACAAATTGTCATTTACATTTTTGGGTGAAATTCACCAATTTTTGGATGTATAGTACCACTGCTATACCTAATAGACCGGTAAAAAAAAAAAATGTCAGTTACATTTTCTGGTGAAATTAACAAATTTTGGGGTGTATAGTATCACTGCTATACCTAGTAGACAGGTTAAACAAAAACAAAAAAAATTCATTTACATTTTCGGGTGAAATTAACCAATTTATGTGTGTATAGAACCACTGCTATACCTAGTAGACCGTTAAAAAAAAAAAATTGTCAGTTATATATTCTGGTGAAATTCACCAATTTTTAGGTGTGATGTACCACTCCTATACCTAGTCGACCGAAAAAAAATAAAAATAAATTGTCAGTTACATTTTCTGGTGAAATTCACTAATTTTTGGGTGTGATGTACCACTGCTATTCCTAGTAGACAGGTTTAAAAAAAAAATAATTGTCAGTTACATTTTTTGGTGAAATTCACCAATTTTTGGGTGTAATATACCCCTCCTCTACCTAGTTGACAGCTTAATAAATTTTAATAATTTTTCTGTTACATTCTTGGGTTGACATTATACAATTTTAGACGTGAATAAACACCTGCTATGCATAGGTGACAGGGAATAAAATTTTATAAATTATTCAGTAATTAATGACCGCCACATCCTTTCATTCAATGCTTAAACTTAAATTTCTCCCATATTTCAACTCTATAATTTTAAATTTGAAAAAATGAATCCTCCCTTGGATGTGGTCTCTCTTTCTCACGCTCCCTCTGTGGCCTGGAACACTGATTCCCCGCCACCCGTGATCACCATGGTAGGCGCGTAAAAGAACATCGAAAGTTGATAGAGCAGATATCAAATTGGATCGTGAACATCACGGGGACGTGCGATGTGGTGGGGCAGTAAGTGTGCACAAGCCTACACGAACTGACTGACAGGGGTCAGCCCCTGCAACTTCTGGGTCTCCAAATTGGGCACATGGCCTGAGCTCGCCCATTACCCCTTGGAGGTGCTGGCCTGCCCTGCAGCCAGTGTATTGTCTGAACTTGTGTTTAGCATGACTGGAGGGGGTTATCACAGGTTATATTTCCCAATGTTTTGGGGTGTACCCTAATTTTAAAAATAAAATTTAAAACAAAAAAGCAGTGTAGGCTACCTCCTCCTCTACCGCCGCTTCCACCTACACCGCCACATCCACCGCCTCCTCAACCTCCTTCTCCATTTGGACCTTGTCCTCCTAGTTCAAGATTATTACTTTTTATTTTTACCTATTTTATGTTATTTAAAGTCATTTCCCTATCCACATTTGTTTGCGGAGCACTTGACATGCTCTTAACCACATTTTGACGCCATTTACAGCCCTCTAGCCCTCATGACATTTTTACAGCCATTTTAGTGCTCAAAAGTTCGGGTCCCCATTGACTTCAATGGAGTTCGGGTTCGGGGCCAAGTTCGGGTCAAGTTCGGGTCCCGAACTCAAACTTTTTTCTCAAGTTCGGCCGAACCCGTCCAATTCGAACATCCAGGTGTCCGCTCAACTCTACATATGAGGTATCCCCTATGCCACAGCCAGTAACCTGAAAATAGTCTCTGTCTCAAAACTGTCCCGAACAACCAGAGTGCAGATTTTATTTTCTAAGCTAGAAAGCATAGTGTAACTTAGACATTGTGTTCTACCTTCAAAAAGGACGCTTTTTCTTTAAAACATTTTTGATACAAGATTCTGTAGAGTTCTAATAACATATACAGTAAAAGCTCACAAAAGCTGCTCACTGTGGCTCCTAGCTACCCAACTCTGCATGCTACATTCCAGCCCACAGAACCCCAGTCTTTTTCTCCATCACCCAACTCTCCACAGGGGCACACTCAACAACATATGCCCTGTCCCACTTACAAGAAGGGCAACGCCTTTTATTATGCTAAATCTCAGCCCTGGTGAGCAATGCAGCATCCCTATGTGTTCTCAAATAACTATTCGGCCTAATTAGGGGGTCTGCCTAATCTTTCCTTAGGATAGATCATTTATATTTGATCAGTAGGCAAGGGTGTAGCTATAGTGGAAGCAGGGGAAGGGGCTGCTTTGGGGCCAGAACTCATAAGGGGCCCACCCAGGAGGAGGACTAAAAGTATTATAAAATGACATTATATACAGAGACACTGTAGGAAACGGACAAAGTGTCTGCCGGGCCTCGTCTGAGAAGAGCGATCTTGACTATCCACAGGAGTAGGGGTTGCACGGGAGGAGGGGGTTGTGAAGAAATTGCTGGGGGGGGGGGGGGGTGTTTGGTGGCATTCAAAAATTTTCTGTGGGGCCCAGTCATTTCTAGTTACACCATGGTCAGTGAGGGTCTGACTCCCGGTACCACCGCCAATCAGCTATTTGAAGAGACCTCTTCCTGGGCCAGCGACATCATATTCATTGGTCACATGACGTTGGCACAGCTCAGTCCGATTCAAGTGAACGGTCCGGAGCTGCAATACCAAGTACTGCAGCTATTCAATAGAACACATACAGTGTTGTGTTTGGCAAACTGTGAGGAGGCCGCAGCACTCACCAGAGCGCCACAGCCTTATCAAACAGCTGTTCAGTGGTGGTGCCAGGATTTAGACCCCCATGATCAGATATTGATGACCATCAATACCAAACTGTGGGACAACCCTTTCAAACACAATTCTCTTGACCAGGCATCGTGCTTGGGGATGCACTTCCCTGTCATCATCCTGGCTCTGGCACTGGATTGAACACAACCCTCTCCTAGGAGTACTGCCAAAATCTGCAGAAAAAATGTAATGTAATGTAAATAGCAATCTGTTTATGTAATAAAACATTAAAGGGGTTATCCAAACCCTATAATATGCCCTCTAATGCCCGGGCACCTCACACAGGTAATACTTAGTCCGCTCCCCGACAACTGCGTCGTTTATGATGCCTGCATGGCATTGCATCGATCAAAACATCCGGCGATGGAAGGTGGGTACAGCCAATAGCAGGCTGCGACGGGGACAAGCCGACCTAGCATCATGGGTGACGCTAGGGAGGCATGTTCCCGTTGTGGCCTGCTATTGGCTGCCCCCCCATCACCCGATGTTTTGATTTGAACGACGGGGAGATGTAGTGGCGGCCGTGCAGAAATCAGGAACGACGTGGGTACCAGGAGCAAGGTAACTACATCCTGTGCGAGGGGCCCGGGCATTAGAGAAGGCATTTTATGGTATGGTTAACTCCTTTAACTGTTGCTTGCATTCTGCAGTAAGACCTGTAGCGGACTGGGAAAAACATGTTAGACACAGCTTGAAAATCTCAGACCACAGTTTCAGGCCAGAATGACCTCAGTTCAAACATAATAAAACACAGTGCCCACATTTAATAATGTGAATGGGGCACATTGGTGCTATTTGGGGCAAGTGGGGTTTCTACACTTTTTTCTGACAGTGCCTGAAAAGGGTATACTGGTCTAAGATGCAACATAATTCCGTAATAAAATTGTGTCTCAAACTAAGCCAGCCAATAGTTAGTATAGAACTAGACAAATGTGTCCCTGAACCAGATTTATCACCCAACATGAGCCACTGTGAGATGTCTGGTGCAGGTCTAGACAGCCTGTCTACGGTTACTCCATCTATAGGATTTATAAATCTAGGCCACTATTCTGGGCCAGTTTCAGTCAATGAAGGAATAGCAACACCACCTTTACACTATGAGAATTTGCCTGCCACAGCGGCCCACATAACCACAAATACACAAATATCAGGGTGCCATAGACATACTTACCATTGTTTTAGTTGGTAAAATCTGGCTACCCAAGCCCCTCCCTGGGAAGGCCCAACCTCACCAAGGTAATCCCACTTATGGGCAAAGTTTTTTGTTAGCCCTGCTTGTTTTGGCCTTCGACTGCCCAAATTTGCCAGGACTTTCTCTGAAAATCAGAGACAGTTCCAACAAATTCTAGCAACTATACACAGAGGCTCCATGAAAAAGCTAAGGTGATGTTTATGTCCTTCATCTAAGCCAGATATGGCTTTTAGTTTCTGATAAATGTTCTATTGACCACCCAGAAGCTTGTATATAATTGTGTCATTTCATAGGTGTAGAGATGCTGCATTGCTCACATGGGCAAAAGTACAGGGTAATAAAAGGGGTTGACCTTCTTGTCAAATGGAGTGGCCATATGCTGGTTCCAAGAATGCCTTGATGAGAGTGCCTTGGAGTGTCGGAGGGCTGTTGACGGCATTTTCTAATACAAATGAGGCAAAGATATACTGTATGCCAAAAGGGCATTCTATAAACATACATCTGGCTAATGATAGTCAGTGATGGCTAACCCCTGGCACTCTAGCTGTGGTGAAACTATGATTCCCAGCATGCTACATTCATTTCTATGGAGTTCTGAAAAACAGCCAAGCAAGTGTGCATCTTGGGAGTTGTAGTTTTACCACAGCTGGAGTGCCGGAGGTTAGCCATCACAGTGTTAGATGTATACAGCAAAAGAAATGCCAAGATGTGATGTGAACCTCGACTCTGCAGTGAATACTGACGCATCTGATGCTACACATCCTACTATTTTCCTTTTACACAAATAAAAATGGAGAAATCCTGCTAAAAAGAATCTGCTCATTCTGTAAAAGGCAATGCAACCAGTATTGTTCTCACTCTTAACCCGATAAAATAAGAGCTCAAACCCTTGATTATGCAAGAGGGATATTGTACTTTGGAATTTCTAAGCAGGATTTCAGAAACCAGAACTGAGGCAGACAGTAGATGACCTTTATACAAGAATGTGAGAGAATTCCCCATCTCTGTGTGAAGATCATGATCAACGTCCGTCACATGACACAATGAAATTCCAAGGGAAAAGAAAATCACATTTACTATCGACCTCTCTGGTTACTTGATTTTATTAAAAAATTAACATTTTTTAATCACTTATAGGAAATATTGTGCTTGGTTTCGCTAGCAAAAGATCGTTCAACAAGGCCACTGATGTACAATAAAGGTGATCTCTCACACAAACTATTAAAGCACCTGCCATCAAGATTTAGGCTCCAAAACTGCCGCCAATATGTTATCCAGGACGATGACAGCTTCACCGTGATCTTGTATATGTAGTTTCCCACTGCAAAAAGGGGGTTTGCTGTTTATTTCCTGCATTTAGCCTGCTAAAAAACAAAACTTTAACTAACTATGTATTTGTATAGAGAGCAGATTTGAGATAACAGGCTGTATCCACTAACCACTAAGTGGAGCTTTGTTAGGCCTGGGCCTTCTGCCATACCTCCTGCTGTCTCACCTGTCATATACCCAGCATCTCCTGCCTTGCTGCCCTCTGCTTTCTCTGCCAGATGGGGCAGGTGTATGCCTGCCAGACGTGTCCTCCAGCCACGCTGCCTCCGTGCTCCATCCCATGCTGGCGTACCATAGGGGTATGCGTCTGCCGCTTCCTGTCATTTATGCTTCCAGGGGCGCGTGCCTCTGGCCACCCAGCACGGCCTCTGGGAGGGGTTACAAGTTTAAATAGCAGCTTCCTCTCCCAGGTTTAGTAAAGCAAAGGTGTTCTAATCTGATCTTCTGTGTTTGACCCAGCCTGTTTGACCATTCTGTTTGCCTGCCGCCCCCATCGACTACTGGACCTGTCTGACCCTTAGCCTGTCTCATACCCTGTACTGGTAGGGGTGGACACAGACAGCAGAGGGCCCGTGTGCAAAGAATGTGCCTGGGCCCTCCCAAGCCAAATTCTCAACCTAACCTTTTCTGTTCTAACAATACATACAGCAATACATAACATACAAAACATACAGGGTAAGGCTACATTCACACCTGCGGCACTACGATTCGGCCACCTGATCTGGCAGAGAATGCAAGGAGTTGGCTGGACACAAACTGCAGCATGCGGCCGGAGAGATTGTGGCCAGATCTCTGCTGGACCCAATTATAGTTAATGGGGCTGGCAGGCATTCCGTCTGCATCCAGCAATGCCAGAACTGGTGAATTCCGGCAGGCTGTTCTCTGCTGGAACAGCCTGCCAGAATCACTAATTCACATGTGAAAGTAGCCTAATACTGCGCCACATACCTCTTACATCCAGTGACGTCTCCTTTGATGTAGATGTTCTCTGCCCTTATCTTCTCCTTTCAGACCACACCGCCATGATGATTTATAAAATAACTGTGCTAAGGTGATACTGTGCCAGGGTGCCCCCACAATAATAGTGCTTCCCAAAGTCCCACCAATAGAAATACTTATCTGCCAGAGCGCACGTAGTAGTAATAGTGCCCCCAACAGTAATAATATCTCCACTGTGCCCCAGAAGTAATAATGCTCTCACAGTGCCCATACTAGTATTCATGTTCCTCATAGTCCCCCAATTCTAATAAAGCCCACCATAATGCCCCTGGTAGTAATAATTATCTTTATAATATTATTTACAAAGTGGCAATGCCACAAACTATCGCGCTACTTAGTAACAATAGTGCAGCAGTGTCCCAGACAGCGCTGTACCTCCGCTGCAGTCACACACAGAAAACAACTTCAAATAGCTGAGAGGAACCGTAACTCTGGTGACGTCACCTGCTCCATACTATGAGCACGAGTAAGATTCAAAAAGTAAAGGCTGCGCCACCGGCCGGGGCGAGCTTTTGAATAAGACTGTTAAAAGAACTCTGTCTGCCTTCAGTGAAGACCTTGGAGCCCCTTGAATAAGAGAAATAAGAAAATCAACAAAACCTGAACCAACCCCTCAGCGGACTTAGCAATCATCGCGAGGAGGATCTGCAAAGAAAATAAGGTAAAACAGCCCATTAGGCTTGACCCCTAAACAGTACCCCCATTATAACACATAGTAGGTAAATTAGAGGTGCGCGGCATCCCCATATTCTATTTGAAGTTGTTATCTTTATAATATGTGACAGTAGAAAAATGCCCTCTTATGATGTGTGGAAGTGCATAAAAATGCCCTGTTGTGTGACAGTATAAAAAATACCTCCTCTTATGCCCCCAGTAGAGCCCCATAGTGCCCTTATGATGTGTGCCAATGCCCCTTACCGTGTGCCCAAAAAAGCCTCTTATTCCCCCTCAGTTGAGCTAAGGTCCCCATAGTGCCCTATTATTTGCGGCAATATAAAATACTCCTATATAGTGCCCCCATAGTGCTTCTCCCCTTGTCCCCGTGATTCCTGACATAATGTGCCAGTATAAAATGCCCCATAATGCTCCTCTCCTACCTTCTCCATAGTGCCCCCATAATGTGTGCCATATAATGCCCCAATATAATGCCCTAATAATGCTCCTCTCCCCCTTCTCCAGTGCCCCCATGTGTCCCAGTATATAATTCTCCCCAGTAGATGCCCCCATAGTGCTCATCTCCCCCACTTCTCCATAGTGCCCCCCCATTTGTGACAATATATAATGCCCCCAGTAGAGGCCCATAGTGCTCCTCTCCCCCTTCTCCATAGTGCCCCCATAATGTGTTCCAGTAAAATACCCCTATATAATGCCCCAATAGTGCTCCTATACCCCACTTCTCCATAGTGCCCCCCATGTGTGACAGTATATAATGCCTCCCAGTAGATGCCCCAGAGTGCTCCTCTTCCCCACTTCTGCATAGTGCCCCCCATGTGTGACAATATATAATGCCCCCCAGTAAATGCCCATAGTGCTCCTCTTCCCCACATCTCTATAGTGCCCCCCCATAAGTTCCAGTATATAATGCCACCCAGCAGATAACCCATAGTGCTCCTTTCCCCCCTCCATGGTGCCCCCATGAGTGCTAGTATATAAGATAGGGCCCCAAGTAGATGCCTCATAGTGCTCCCCCTTTCTCCATAGTGCCCCCATGAGTGCCAGTATATACGATAAGGCCCCCATTATATGCCCCATAGTGCTCGTGCCCCCCATATGTGCCAGTATATTAGATAGGGCCCCCAGCATAGCGTAAATGAAAAAAATAAACTCACATACTTACCTCCAAGCCATTTTCATCAATGCGATCAAGGCCGTCTTTAATATTGATTGGACCCTGGGCAAGAATTTACTTGGGCCCCCTGGGTCCCGCCTTCCCACATAAAATAAGTAATATATATATATATATATATATATATATATATAATAGAGAAAGAAGGACTGCACTCCAAATTGTGATAAAAATCAAAGCAGTTTTATTCACCCATATTATGGCAAGATTTGCCATAATATGGGTGAATAAAACTGCTTTGATTTTCATCACAATTTGGAGTGCAGTCCTTCTTTCTCTATTATACTATTGGGGATTGCCGTTGCCCCCTTTTTGGATATTGCACCCACTTTTTCGGTTGGTGCTCCCGTTGGACTTTCTTTTTCTATATATATATATATATATATATATATATATATATATATATATATATATATATATGGAAGAAAAATGGCGGCACGGGCTATAGACGGATAAAATTGGGTGCACTTTCCTAGGGAATCGACTTCTTACCCCACAAATAAATCCAGAAAATGGACGGCACTCCAGTCAGATGAAAAAAATGTGTGATTCCTTTATTCAACCATCCGGTGCATCCGCTTGAAAAAGGCTCATTTAGAGCCGAAACGTTGCACCGGATGGTTGAATAAAGGAATCACACATTTTTTTCATCTGACTGGAGTGCCATCCATTTTCTGGATTTATATATATATATATATATATATATATATATATATATATATACACTCACCTAAAGAATTATTAGGAACACCTGTTCTATTTCTCATTAATGCAATTATCTAGTCAACCAATCACATGGCAGTTGCTTCAATGCATTTAGGGGTGTGGTCCTGGTCAAGACAATCTCCTGAACTCCAATTTGAATGTCAGAATGGGAAAGAAAGGTGATTTAAGCAATTTTGAGCGTGGCATGGTTGTTGGTGCCAGACGGGCCGGTCTGAGTATTTCACAATCTGCTCAGTTACTGGGATTTTCACGCACAACCATTTCTAGGGTTTACAAAGAATGGTGTGAAAAGGGAAAAACATCCAGTATGCGGCAGTCCTGGAAGTGGGCACCGTTCTGCAGTTCAGGAAGGAGACCAGGGCTCACCCTAGTGTTGCAGTGCCTCTGAGTTACATCACGGCATGCGGCGTATGCAAAGGGCAGGGGAGGTCGGAGGAGGAGCGAGCAAGTACCGTTTTTTTTGCTTTATAAGACGCACCCTATGATAAGACGCACCTAGGTTTTTGAGAAGGAAAATAAGAAAAAATAAAATTGAACCAAAAGGTGTGCTTTTGGTGGGTTTTGAACTAATGGTGGTTTGTGGATGACACTGTTATGGAGGGGATCTGTGGATGAGGCACTGTTATGGGGATCTGTGGATGACGCACTCTTATGGGGGCATCTGTAGATGACGAACTGTTATGGGGGCATCTGTGGATGACACACTGTTATGGGGCATCTGTGGATGACACTGTTATGGAGGCATCTGTGGATGACACTGTTAGGGGGATCTGTGGATGGCACTGTTATGGGGGCATCAGTGGATGACGCACTGTTATGGAGCATCTGTGTGGATGACACTGTTATGGGGGATCTGTGGATGATACTGTTATGGGGGATCTGTGGATGACACTGTTATGGGGGGGGTTTCTATATATATCTTATGCTATATATGTCTCATCCACAGATGCCCCCCCCATAACAGTGTCCCTGTGTAAATAGTGACCCCCAATACAGGGGGTGGAGGCCAGCAACTATTCGTGGTTGGGTCTTTATATGTAAAGTGTAGTTAACTAGTCATGGCTGGGAGGCTAGTGCTCACTATCAAACATTCAAATTACCATAGCAGGCAGGCCGGCAGCGTAACGTGACGTCACTCACTCAGTCACACGCCTGCTCCTCCCACTTAATTAATGAAGCAAGCGTAGCAGGCGCGTGATGGAGTGAGTGACGTTACATGGCCGGCCTGCCTGCTATGGTAGTTTTTGCCAGGACACGGAGCTGGTGGAGCAGATCATGTCATTGTGGCTGTGGGCAGTGGCCAGTGGGGCTCAAGAGGCAGCTGCCTTGGGCCCCCAGGAGCAACTAGGCTCGGAACAGCTTCCCCTTTTGCCCCGCGTTAAAGACGGCCCTAGATGCGATGCAGGCCTCTTCTGGGATGTGTCCCGCATTGTACGGCCCAGGTAGCACAATGACACCGGCCTCTGATATGCTGCAGGCCTAGTGCCTATAGCCTTTCAGAGGAACGGGGAAGGGAGACGCCCGTTCCCTGCCCTGCCACTGCATTCATCTGTATCGCTGTCCTGAGGAAGGCGATACAGACGAATATAGAGATGAGTGCTTTAACAATTTAAGCGCTCATTTCCAGCTGCTATAAAAGCTGCAAACCGGCTGCACAGGCTGTATGTCTGCCCCTGGATACCGGCTTCTGACCTCTGGCTTGTCTCTGACACGCTTCAGCTTTTACTTCTGACATTCATCATCATCATCAGCTGCTGCTTTTACTCCAGTCATCTCTGTAATACCACATCTCACCACCGTGTCTGCTATTGAAATTAGTTGACACTAACTGCGGTTCTAGCTGCCACTTGAGCTATTGGATCATTACCTGTTTTCTGACTCATTAAGTCAGCTGTCAATCATATTAGCTAGTCCTTAGGTAGTGGTTGACTTTCTACCTTGCTGTGTTTGTCCTGTCTCCAGAGAGAGTGCTTAATAACACCCTTGGTTGATACAGAGAATCCACACTATCTCTGGTTTGACCAGCGGGTCCCACCCACTGGTCGTAACAAGCTGTTTCCTCTCTTTATAGAGAGGAGTGGGTCAGCGTAGTGTGGAGCCAGTCGGTGCCTAGAAAGTGAAGTTAGAGGAGCTAATGCTGAAAGCTCACACTTTAGCCACCCCTGTATCAAGGTACCAGCTTGGGAGAGGCTTGAAAGAACATAAGAACAACTATCAAAGCAGACCAGATGCAACAGAGAAGTGTAGACAAAGTACAGTAGAGATAAATTGTCTAAATGTACTTATTGACTCTACAGCCTCCATGTCCAGGAGTTGACTCCAGTTCCTAAGCATACAAAACTACAGTTTGGCCCACTGTGAGAATCTCCCCATCCCAAGGTGGATTTGGTTGAAGTGTACTGTAAGTACAGTAATCTGTTCAAAGAATGGGGCAGAAGAGTTATCCTGCTGTCAGGAAGAACGACCCTGTGGGTTGCATTTGCAGTAAGCCGGATTGGACTAATGCACACTGGTGCAACAATATGCACTGACTGGGTCAGGTGTAAATGATAGTTAGGAGTTTTGTTCGGAACGCCAATTGCAGTGTGCGTAGGTTACAGTCTCAGGGCCCTTTAAGGTGTTGCAACTCACGTACCAGGGGAGGAATGCCAGAGTGGGGTAATGTCTCTGTGTGATAGTGGCAATAGTGTCAACGGTGTCTACCTGGGTACGGCTGGACTCCTGGATCCTGGATAAATTGCAATAAATGAGTGTTGCTAGTAGGAGTAATTGAGGGTTTTAGTAGCAGTAAATTAGATGCAGACTTGTAATATAATTCAACTTGTCTTTACTGGAGGCAGCATTAATCCATATGAGTTACAGCATTAGTCTTTTAGGTCCCAGCAGGTATTGGCAATGTATGGCAGGGATCAATATCTCTTCTGCTTATGGCTCTGTAATATGTGGCAGGAATCTTTCTTCTGCTCTGTCTATCTTCTGCTGTGTGTGGGGACTGACTAGCTGAGGAGGAATTTGGATTCTCCTGGTCTCTGGATAGTTACTCACAGTTCTGTTCACAGGGAATGGCTCTTCCTGTAGATCTGGAGGTGCTGCTTGCTTGTCAACCAGCTAAGGCTGAAGGCTCAGACTGGGGATGCAGATCTTTGGCCTCAGCCGAGGCACGATCCAGGGTTGGGATCCCTAGAACTGGGAGCTCCTACCAGCGCAGCCTTCCCCTAGCTGGGGTGGCTAGCACACTAACTATAACTTCCTTCCCTCCCCATGAGACAGGACATGGACGAGCCCACTCTGCTCAAAGAGGGGGGAGTTAACTGGAATATACTATTCCAGTCTAGATATGCTAAACTGTTGCTAAAGCCCTGCTGAACACATTGCTGACACCTGCTGGTGTACATTGAAATTACAGAAAATACATTTAACAGGCTTAGAATATGCACATTATTAAGGATGTGATATTAACTTACACAAGATGACAGTACAAATACACTTAACAGGTTGTAGCGGGGTAAAAGAGTTTAGTAACAACTCTGGGATGTTACATTCCCTTTACTTTGAGTTAAGCCGCCCTCGGCTTATGCTTAGGAGGGAGAGGAATCAGCTCTGGGGTACCCAATAAATACAAAGTGCTGCATGAATTACATATAATGACATACATAGACAAAACATGAAACGGCTTTCCCCAGGTTCCTGCCTGCTAGAGTAAGGTGTCCAACACACAGTTTCCTTCTCTTGATATAACCAGGTAACCTAAATACTGCACAAAGCAAAACATTACTGACTGACTTTGAAATGTTCTGGATCCTTTAAACACCAAAGAAAGCATGGGGGTGTCTTTACTCTGTAGTCCCGCCATTGTGTAATGGAATGCCCGCAAATGAAAGGGTGGCTTTATCCTGTATTCCCTTTTCTGCACCAAAGCCTGAGAAATTTGGCTTAAAGCACGATCACTATGGTGACTATGGGGTAGCTAAATTGTGGCTCTAAGGTTTGAGGGCCCATACCTTAGGCAAAAAGGCTCAGAAGGGGAGGTATTTATCGTCTCCGTATACTTCTGGCAATGTCACAGGAGGAGGGCATTACGATCCCATGGATCTCCTGGAAATAAGACACCTCAGGATGGGAACAATACCTGAACATGAAACAAGCGGGAAGGAGCAGTCTAGGACTTCTAACGATTCCCGAAGCAGCGGGGGTACCTGTGTAGTTACTGGACCTGCCAGGACTTACCACTTGGTCCTACCCTGGGTACCTATGGGTATATATCACCGGGTGTAGGTCATTAGTTTTCAGTGTCCATATGAAGGCAGTCCGTATAAAGGAAAGAGAGAACAAGAGCTGTCAAATAAGGCATACAGGAGTAAGTTGCTACATTTTTTGTTAAGTGCAATGGTTAAGTGCAATTGTCACAAATAGTGCATAAATTCACATTGCGGCACCTAGGAGAAGAATACACACAATGAGCATATTATCTTAAACGTTGCATAACAGGTAACTGGTTCAATTAGTGCAAAAATATTACAGTATGAAATCACAAAGAGCTCAGGTATTCGTTTGAGTCTTTTCTTTGGGTGCAAGCTTTTATGTTGCAATAAAACAGTGCAATTTTTATTAATGCAAGGGTAGGCTCAAAAATAACTTGAGTCCTTTGATTTGAAGTGCTTGAAGTATTAGAATCCTCTGGAAACAGTAAAAGTCAATTGTAATTCAAGGAGGTATAAAATGTTATAAATGCACAAGGCTATCAAGTAACCTGAGAAAGGGGATAAAACAATGAACTTGGACATGAGGGGTTAAATGCTGATGGGGGGAGTCCTTACTATGCATGGCCATCAGGGTGAGGACAAACTGGGGCAACCTGGAATAAAACATTAAAAGCACACAATGCCAACGGGTCCTCACCCGTCAGGAATAGTCCACGACGTGGCTCCCAAATGTCATTACTTTGTTACAGAGGACACATTTTAGAGGAGGGCATCCATGTCCTCCTCGCTGCTAGAGCTACTGAAGCACATCAGGGGGCGCTCTTGCCTCTGGTAGCTCATGGTTGCAGCAGTAGTGGTACGCCACTGACCTCTGGTGGTGGCTGTTGGAGTTGGCTGTGCAGACAGCCTGGAGAATGCAGCCGTGACTTGCTGCAAACCGGAATCCCTGGCCGGTGCAGAGGGGCTCAAAACCTCTGGCTGAAGGGGCTCTGGTAAATATGCAGAAGGTGCCTGAGGCTGCTTCCAGGGCAGTACATAAGGCTGCACCTTGGGGTTGAATGTAAGTACAGAATTATTTATCTGACCCACCCGTAGTGTTGGTGGCGCAGCCAGGTCAGGTATAAGAGGTTCAGGTGCTGGCTGGGGTTGCTCTCTAAAACGCAACCTGCCATCTGGGGTCTCCTGTAGACATCTCACCTTTCCCTTGAGAGCCTGGGTCCTCCTGCCAGGTCTCTGGGGTGACTGCAGGGGTCAATGGTTTGTCCAGCAGAGTCACACCGGCAGCAAAGGGACCCTGTACTGAACGCATGGGGGTATATTCCACCTGATCCCCCACGTACAGATTGTGACCCACAAAGATCTCCGACCCGGAATGGCTATCCTGCAAGAATCCAACTCCCCTTTCCACGGAGAACCAGAGCACAGTCCCAGTGCACCTGGTGAGTTTAGGATCTCCTGGCCAGGGGTCATCCACTACCTGCTTTACCCACTCCTCGATAGCGGACTTATATTCCCACGCCGTCTGGGCATACGCAGTTATTTCCCAAGGGACCTCGGGGTTCAAGCATCCTGGTTTAGTAGTGGCAGAACTGGGCGGCGGAGTGGAAACACCAGCCGCCTCCGCCGCACCAGTGGGTGTCTTTAGCGGAGCAGGCCTAGGCCTGGTGGCGGTTTCAGGAGCCGCGGGAAGCGGTGCAGGGGCAGATGCGGACCAGGCCTGGGCCTCAGGGAGCGCGGCAGCTCCTACCTGTTGTAGCGGCCGGGCGGCCGGTTCCGGTGCCTCCTGGTAGTTGTCGCCGGGTTCGATCATCGTCCGTGGTGCAGGCTGGTCGGACGCCTGGGCAGCAACAGCAACAGCTTCCTCCGCGGGGACTGGTTCAGCGTCGGCAGCCATCTTGTGTGACGTCTCGCCTTCCGCGTTGACGGCAATAGAAGCGGAGGGATCCACAGCCTCCGAGGACTTGACCAGAGTCTTGTCTTCTTCCGCAGGGACTGGGACAGGAGGTGCGGACTTCTTGGTCGCGGAGGGATCCACGGCCTCCGGTCCTGTAGCAAAGACGGAGGATCCACTCTTCTTCACAAGCTGTGAGACTTGAATCTCTGGCGGGTGATCTTCATACACCGGCTCTCCTCCAATGACCATCTGGTTCCACTTAGGCTGAGGGAGCGCTATCTTCACTGCTTCCTTGATCATGAAGAATGCCAGAGAAAAGGGTGGAGCCCAGAGGGAGGAGTCTTTACTCCCTTGGCTCACAATACAAAGTTCATGGTGGGCAGTCTCTAGTTTTCCCGCTTCTAGGGGGGCGTATTCGACATCTTCGCACTTTTGAGAGGGCGTTACTGAGTTTTCTCGCTTCTGAGGGGCGTATTCGACATCTTCGCGCTCTTGAGAGGGCGTTACTGATTCGGCAACTTCGCGCACTTGAAAGCCATGAAGACACTGCGCCATGAGGGAAAAATGGCCGATTAACCCTTGCAGTGCTGATGCGCACAATGCAGCGTTTTCTGGTCCAGCAATGAAAGTAATAAAGTCCATTTTCACGTTTTTTTGTACAATTCTCAGAACTTGCAGTAATGTGATCCGGTTAAACACACAATTGGATCCGGTTCTGTTGTCAGGGATAGGCACACAATTCGATCCGATCCTGTTCCAGTGATGCCATTTTATGCAGTAAGCCGGATTGGACTAATGCACACTGGCGCAACAATATGCACTGACTGGGTCAGGTGTAAATGATAGTTAAGTTGTTCGTGATGCCAATTGCAGTGTGCGCAGGTTACAGTCTCAGGGCCCTTTAAGGTGTTGCAACTCACGTACCAGGGGAGGAATGCCAGAGTGGGGTAATGTCTCTGTGTGATAGTGGTAATAGTGTCAACGGTGTCTCCTACCTGGGTACGGCTGGACTCCTGGATCCTGGCTCACTTGCAATAAATGAGTGTTGCTAGTGTTAAAGATGTGTGAATTTTATTCTATATTTTGTATCTCTAGGACTGTAATGAGTTAACTTTTTCTTCTTCAAGTGCCTCCCACCCCCCTCTTTGTTTCAAGACTGGAGAAGAGAGGGGGGGCAAAGAGCTGTGCTGTGAGAAGTGTCTGTTTTCTCATCTTTGTATAGGTGTATAGATTGTGGAGGAATGCATAAGCCAATCATATCACTTGATGATATGTATACACTGCCTATAGAGAAGCACCTCCTTGAAGTGTCACATATGACGTATGCAGTATTAGTGTTAGGATAAACGCCATTACAAAATGGCGACGATAACCAGATGTTTACATTAGTTCACATTCCAAAGTAGTGCCCAGTGCGCAGATGCCAAGGTGTTATCTCCTCTCTCTTATCTCTTCTTCCTTTTGAGCCAATGAAATAATGCCCTGGCCTCAGAAAGTACTGCCCTTTTCTGAAGATACATATACCACTTACTTTCTGTAATAAAATAGAGATTGCTTTGATCAGCTTCTGTGTCAGTGTCCAGTCTCTCAACCACGCGTGGATATTAACCCCCTGGGGGTACATTGATTTGGAGCACCAGAGTGCATCTCAAATGCTCTAATTTACGGCTACTTTAACAGATGGCACCCCAGATGGGACCCCAAGGCGAAGGGAGCATCAACAGCCGACACACAAGAGGCCCCAGGACTTGACGAACGGCAGAGAGGAGATGGCCGGCTTTAATAGAACGGTAAGAAAACTCTAACCCGCCTTTCTGCCATTTAGTTCGTCACTTCATGTTGGCTTAGTCTGCTGTGAGGTGGTACCCATGTAAGTATAGTAGTCGGCTAATATGCTGAAAGCCTGGGGTCCATAGAACCATAATCTGAATTGATATATCACTCTGGTGTGTGTATGTTTTGTGTGTGTCTGTGATTTATCTGAGGAGTGAGTTGAGCACAGACGGTAAAACCACAGACAAAGGGAGGGGACAGTAACCTCCTGGTTTAGCGCCGAGGTGTGGGACAAAGTAAACTCCGGCTGACCTGGCCAGGGAGACGCGTGGAGCCACATGACCCTTAGATAAGGGAAGACTGTGGAGATATTCTCCACCTGACCTCAGGAAGACGTGTGGAGCTGTATGACCCTTAGATAAGGGAAGACTGCGGAGATATTCTCCACCTGACCTTACCCCCAGGAAGATGCGTGCGGAGCCCGTCTGACCCCTGGAGAGGGGAAGACGTGTGGGGAGTCCCAGCTGACTAGTCAGACGTGATAGTCAGATTTGAGCCAACCAGAGGGGAGGGTGAATCCTTTGTCTTTGGAGGAAAGGGTTAAAGGTGCCTTACTCCTCTGTTTTGTGTGTGTCAGTCTGAAATACTGCTGTTGAAATGGGTCAGTCCCAGTATTATGAAGAAGGAGAAAATACAGCCCCTAGCTAGTAGCGAGGGAAGAGGGAGATTATAGGATGTGATATTAATGGAGAATGGAAAGTTAACCACTTCCCATCTGGGCCCTTTGCCCCCTTCCTGACCAGGCCAAATTTTGCAAAACTGACATATCTCACTTTATGTGGTAATAACTTTGGAACGCCTTTATTTATCCAAGTCATTCAGAGATTGTTTCCTCGTGACACATTGTACTTCATGATAGTCATAAATTTGAGTCAAAATATTTCACCTTTATTTATGAAAAAATCCCAAATTTACCCAAAAATTAGAAAAATTTGCAATTTTCTAAATTTCAATTTCTCTGCTTTTAAAACAGAAAGTGATACCTCATAAAATATTTATTATTTAACATTCCCCATATGTCTACTTTATGTTGGCATCATTTTGGAAATGTCATTTTATTTTTTTAGGACGTTAGAAGGCTTAGAAGTTTAGAAGGAATTCTTCAAATTTTTAAGAAAATTGCCAAAATCCACTTTATATGGACCAGTTCAGGTCTGAGGTCACTTTGTGGGGCCTACATAGTGGATACCCCCATAAATGACCCCATTGTAGAAACTACACCCCTCAAGGTATTCAAAACAGATTTTACAAACTTTGTTAACCCTTTAGGCGTTCCACAAGAATTAAAGGAAAATGGAGATCAAATTTTTTAATTTCACTTTTTTGGCAGATTTTCCATTTTAATCAATTTTTTTCTTTAACACATCGATGGTTAACAGCCAAACAAAACTCAATATTTATTACCCAGATTCTGCGGTTTACAGAAACACCCCACATGTGGTCATAAACTGCTGTATGGGCACACGGCAGGGCGCAGAAGAAAAGGAACTCCACATGGTTTTTAGATGCCATGTCCCATTTGAAGCCCCCTGATGCACCCTTACAGTAGAAACTCCCAAGAAGTGACCCCATTTTGGAAACTAGGGGATATGGTGCCAGTTTTATTAGTACTATTTTTGGGTACATATGATTTTTTGATCATTCATTATAACACTTTATGGGGCAAGGTGACAAAAAAATTGGTTGTTTTAGCACAGTTTCTATTTATTTATTTTTGCAGCGTTCACCTGAGGGGTTCAGTCAAGTGACATTTTTATAGAGCAGATTGTTACGGACGTGGCAATACCTAATATGTATACTTTTTCTCATTTATTAAAGTTTTACACAATAATAGCATTTTTGAAACAAAAAAATTATGTTTTAATGTGTCCATGTTCTGAGAGCTATAGTTTTTTTATTTTTTGAGAGATTTTCTTATGTAGGGGCTCATTTTTTGCGGGATGAGGTGACGGTTTTATTGGTACTATTTTGTGGGACATACGCATTTTTGATCACTTGGTGTTGCACCTTTTGTGATGCAAGGTGACAAAATTGCTTGTTTTGACACAGTTTTTTTTTTTTTTTTTTTTTTACGGTGTTCACCCGAGGGTTAGGTCATGTGATACTTTTATAGAGCTGGTTTTTACGGACGCGGCGATACCTAATATGTCTATTTTATTTTATTTTTTCTATTTTTAATTATTTTTTTTTATTCCTTACTTGGGAACTTTTTTTTTTTACATGTGAAACTTTATTTTATTTTATTTTTTCAACCCTTTATTTTTTTTTATTTTTTTTACACTTTTCGTCCCCCATAAGGTCATACAAGACCTCTGGGGGACATTTGCTTCACTTTTTCTTTTTTTTTTCACAGTTGATTTCTCCTGTAACTGGGGCTGACATAGTAGCCCCAGTTACAGAAGAAATGCACCCCTATAGAGGCTGTACAGCAGCAATCCTGCGCTGTACAGCCTCACAGCAGGGCTGATCGAGGTCTCTGAGAGACCTCACACAGCTCCTGCACACTCCGGTCACGGCGGTCACATGACCGCCGGGCCGGAACAGGAAGCGCTGTGCGCTTCCTTCTCTGCAGACACAGCGCTCGGTGAGCGCTGTGTCTGCAGCAATCATGAAGGCAGGGACACCTGGGTACTGTCCCTGCCTTGTCTTAGGGTTGCCCTGCTGTCACTGACAGCGGGCAACCCGATCAGCAGCTGCACGATTAGCGTGCAGCTGCTATTTCTGACAGGACGTTCTAAAACGTGCTGTCAGAAATAGACGTCCACCCATAGGACGTTTATATCCTATGGGCGGACGTGAGGCGGTTAAAATGTGAAAAAGAATGTTAGAGAAAGTGTGGTCCCGGACAGCAGGTTGCCCAGATGGCAACAGGAATGAAAATCTGTAAGAAGCTGTGAAGTTAGAGCTTACAGAGTGTGGACATCCGAACTAATGAGTGAGAAAACAGAGCAGTGTCAGGATGTTAATTGATGGCACTAGCAAGAAAGAAAGTGCCCCAGTGTCTGCAATCAGAAAGGCTCTTGTGTTAAATGTTCAGAAATTAACTGGTTACGTTTTGTTACCCTAATAATATGTGTGTGTTTAAATAGGGAATTATGCAGAGTAAGTGATGTGTAATATATTATAAAAGACGAAGAATTGTTCAATAATTTTCTTTCTTCTTTCCAAAGCAGTGTAATGTGGGAATCCAGCTTTTAACAAAATGACTGTATGATTATAACATGTATATTGTCTTCTTATAAGAGTTGATTAATCACAGAGTGAAGACCAGAAGACATTGGAAAACACAGCACAACAGCGACATAGACCATCAGCAATTCTGGGTGTGGTGTGGCTATCTGTTTCCAGGAAAGCTGTGTTTGTCTGTGCTGCAAGTTTTGGGATGAAACAAAGTAAACTGTGTGGCTGGGTTGGAAGACATAAATGATTCAGTGGAATGTGAATGGGTGTGGCTTTGAGTTGTAGTTGAGTCGAAAATGTGTAAAGAATGATGGATGTTTTTAGCAGAGCTGTGAATGCAATTCATATTTTATGTATAAGGGCGTGGTTATGAGCTGTTTGTGAAAATAAGTACATGAAAATGTGAATGCGTATGGAGTACGATATATATATTTTTTTAAATAATATGCGCATTGAGGATTTTATTTTATTTCCATTAGAAGATTTTTGGTTTTTTATTGGTGCCAACAGTGTTGATTGAGCTGTACATTTTTTTTAAATTGAAGTCAATGAAAGTTTCTTATGGGCCCTTTGTGTGTTCATGTCTGTATTGTCAGATCTGTTTGTTTCAATGTTTGAAGTTACGTGTTACATGTTAAGTGTTGGGCTAAACATCAGAGCTCTGTTCTAATAGACAGCTGGCACACTACTGACGGACAAAAGGAGGACCATAGCGTCCACCTGAAAGGGGTGGACTTAGATGACTTAGAACGGAGGGAGGAGGATAGGGGTGGACGTTACAGACAACGACAGCCCTTGTGACCATCCCCTAGTTATAAGACACTCCCATGGAAGATGAGAAGTCCTGTTTTCCAGTCTATTAATTCCGCAATAGGAAAAGTTGGATACTTCTGTAAGCCAAAATGCAGAGTAACATCAAGCAGCATTTGGTGGTTCAGTGGTGCCAACCATAGGTAGTGTTCCTTTGGCATTGCTTCAGCCCTGATGTCAAACGCCTCATTGAAGTGAGGAAAAAGTAAGTCTGCCACCCTATAATGGTCCTGGGAGATGGGCCTGCAGAGTCTGTGGGACCCAGATCCCAGAAGAGAGAGTGTTGTGCTGTGTGTGGTACTCCTCGTCCACACCACACAAGAGGATTGTATTCTATGTTGACCATGCCCAGATCACTGTCCGTCCCGACAGACACCCATGTTTTTTTTGTCATAAGGAAAACACAAAGACAGAGAGGCGGGGGGGGGGGGGGAGTTAGATCAAGATTAGGAAACCGGAAATCCAGTATCGGCTCTACTTTTAAACATTTTTAGCAGATTCAGTCTGGCCCAATGATATCCCTCACTCTGGGTGATAAAGAAGTAGTCCCGTTTTTGATTGATACTGGAGCAGCCAAGACAGTTGTGCACAGCAAACATGGCCTCTCCTGATTTACTCTCCAAGGACACCAGTCTTTGGGTAGAAGTGGATGGGAAAGTAGTACGCTCCCTTTTCAACAGAAACCATGCATATTAGATTTGCCCCTAACCAAGATGCGCTTGCCCGTTTGCTGGTCAGTGGTAACGCCCCTTGTTGCCTCCTGGATGCAGATTTGCTTGCAAAAGTACATGCTGGTATCTCATATCAGGAGGACGGCACTGTGAAGCTTGCAGGTGGCCTCAATGACCAGGAACTTTGTTTGTTGGCCAATAGTGATAAAATTCCCTGGTCCATGTTTGTATCAGTACTCCCAGAAGCTGAGAAAAGCAGAACCACTCACCATTGGATGGTACATGACCTACATGCCGTTAATGAAGACACAGTTTCTAACACCCACATCGTGCCCATTACACACACCTTGTTGGCTCAGGTTCCCATTACCTCTACTCACTCCACTGTGATTGATTTGTCCTTTAGTCCCTACCGCCTCACAGATGAGGTGGTAGATGCTTTTTATGCCTAGAGCTGGCAATTTTGTGTTCCCCCACACTGGGCCTATCAGATTATTACATTTAGATTGTATTGTTATGAAGTGAGTGGCCATGACTCAGCTGTCCTCACCCAATTGCATGGCCAGCAATAACGCCCCGTAGCATATTATTTAGCTAGACTTGATCCCGTGGCAATAGGTGCCCCTTTCTGCATCAGAGCTGTAGTAGTTGTACTAGCTATGCTTGATGAAAGCTCTGAGATAGGTTTGAACCACAAAGTGATGGTGATATTACATCTATCCTCATGAACGTACAATCCAAATGATTGTTTTGTTGCCCGTTATTTGAGAATGCAGTGTTCCATTTTGTTGCCTGACAATGTTGCTCTCCAAAGGTGTAATACTTTGAACCCAGCCTCCCTGTTGCCTCTGGATCAAGGTGGGAGGGAAGAGTTAGGGCACCGCACTTTAAACTTTTCTTCCAGATTCAAAGGAAGAGGCTCCTGACTGTTTGCAGATGATGTCACAAGAGGTAGTGGGATTTGGTAAATCAGCCATTAGGTAATATAGATCATGTGCTCTTTGTGGATGGATCGAGGTATGACCAGTATGGCAGGTACTACACAGGTTGGGCAGTAGTGATTAAACGGGAACTACCACACATGTCTGCTCAAGAAGTGGAGCTAAAAGACTCTGAAGATGGCTTGCAGATATGCAGATGGGAAAACAGCCAACATTTACACTGATTCCAGGTGTGCTTTTGGGATATGCCATGACTATGGGCCCATATGGAAAGCCAGAGACTCCTTGATCGCTTCAGGTAAACCCATCGAAAATGGGGAAGCAGTGAGGTCTCTGATGGAATCCCTCTTGTCACTAACATGAGAGGTGATGATAGCAACGAAAGGCCACTGTAAACAGATGCAGAGGAGGCAAAGGGGAAAGCCACGGCAGATCAGGCGGCAAAAATGGCTGCCAAATTACCTAAGCAGCAGATAATGGCCAATGGGATAGAGAAGGCGCTCATAGGGTAAGTAAATTCAACAAAACGAATTTCTAATAAAAGAAATGGTTTGCTCACCTAT
Organism: Bufo bufo; assembly: GCF_905171765.1. Taxonomy (NCBI): domain Eukaryota; kingdom Metazoa; phylum Chordata; class Amphibia; order Anura; family Bufonidae; genus Bufo; species Bufo bufo. Next base: position 392,726,912 of record NC_053389.1, on the reverse strand, counting down.
TGCGGTTGCATCAATTGGATGCAACTGCAATGGAGATCGAGTGTAGATAAGAGATGGTTGGTGCAGCCAAGATTCGTCCTAACACCTTGGGCAGGAGCCACCCTGCCACTAGGGTAATGGAAATGAAGAGAAGTACGCTGAACCTTAAGTGGAGCGTGTGGACTGCTGGGGATGCACGAAACAACCGATCAAAGACAGTGTTTTAGTTTCAGCAATGTTCCATTTATTCGTAAGACAGTCTTACGAATAAATGGAACATTGCTGAAACTAAAACACTGTCTTTGATCGGTTGTTTTGTGCGCCCCCAGCAGTCCACACGCTCCACTTAAGGTTCAGCGTACTTCTCTTCAAATTACCTAAGCAGACCCCTGTCTTAAGTGGCCACAGTTCAGGTCCCTGAAATAACTCCTCCTGTCTCCCGAAAGTTCTTAAGACCTTACAGAACCAGATGGGGAAAGAGGAAAGGGACTGGTGGATGGAAAAGGGGGGACTACAAATAAGAAGGGAAACTTTGCCTTCCCAGGTCCCTCTACTCCACGATGGCACAGGCAACCCATGGAGTGATGCACCAGACAAAAACTGCTATGTGTGATTTAGTACGTAGCATATGATACGCCCCAGGGTTCAGCACTGTAACAGTCAAACATACTCAAGGATAAATGATTTGTGCCCAGAACAACGTGGGCAAGGTGGTTAAGGTACCCAAGAAACACGTCTTGCTTTTTGGATCTGTTTCAATGTTTGCAGACTACATTCAACTACCCAAGGTGGGCATGTATGAGTATGTATTGATATTGATATGTGATGACTTGTTTTCAGGATGGCCAAAACCGTACCCAAAGAAGTAAAGAAGATTATGGCCGAAGTTGTGTGCAGGTATGGGGTACTTTAGATCATTGAAAGTGACACAGGTGTTCACTTCACAGGTGAAGTGATGCAGGAGATGATGAAGGTTTTGGGTGTAGGACAGGCCTCCAGTCTCCCCCATATAATATCAACGCCAGTTAGGGAAAGATCATCTGACTTCCCCGTGCTGAAATCCAGTGTCACGGGAGGCTGTTCGCTAGGAATGGCTTGTCATGGAAGCTGGTGAAGAGGATGTCGGAGCATTGGGACAGATGTTTAGGTTTAGGGAGAGAATGAAATTCAAGGGGGGACTGTTAAAGATGTGTGAATTTTATTCTATATTTTGTATCTCTAGGACTGTAATGAGTTAACTTTTTCTTCTTCAAGTGCCTCCCACCCCCCTCTTTGTTTCAAGACTAGAGAAAAGAGGGGGGGGGGCAAAGAGCTGTGCTGTGAGAAGTGTCTGTTTTCTCATCTTTGTATAGGTGTATAGATTGTGGAGGAATGCATAAGCCAATCATATCACTTGATGATATGTATACACTGCCTATAGAGAAGCACCTCCTTGAAGTGTCACATATGACATATGCAGTATTAGTGTTAGGATAAACGCCATTACAAAATGGCAACGATAACCAGATGTTTACATTAGTTCACATTCCAAAGTAGTGCCCAGTGCGCAGATGCCAAGGTGTTATCTCCTCTCTCTTATCTCTTCTTCCTTTTGAGCCAATGAAATAATGCCATGGACTCAGAAAGTACTGCCCTTTTCTGAAGATACATATACCACTTACTTTCTGTAATAAATTAGAGATTGCTTTGACCAGCTTCTGTGTCAGTGTCCAGTCTCTCAACCACATGTGGATATTAACCCCCTGGGGGTACATAGATTTGGCGCACCAGAGTGCATCTCAAATGCTCTAATTTAGGGCTACTTTAACACTAGTAGGAGTAATTGAGCGTTTTAGCAGCAGTAAATGAGATCCAGACTTGTAATATAATTCAACTTGTCTTTACTGGAGACAGCATTAATCCATATGAGTTATAGCATTAGTCTTTTAGGTCCCAGCAGGTATTGGCAATGTATGGCAGGGATCCATATCTCTTCTGCATCTAGTAAGTGAGGCCAGACGGAACGGAACAGTTCAGGGGAGGCCGGCATGAGGGGGGCTTAAAGCATTACATCTCCTGCGGCCTCCCGGCGTGGGAGGAATCCATGTGTCCGGCGGGACCCAGCGGCGGCAGGGGGGACATCTTCCCAGCCCACGGCAGCGAGGGAGTCAGGACCAGGTTCTGCGGGATCCCCTTCCATCCGAGGTAGGAGGAGGCCTGCTCTGCGTGGGAGTAGTGGCGGCAGCAGAGACGACAGCGGGGCTGTGCGGGCAGGCAGCAGGGCCCGGTGCAGGCCCTCACAGGATGGGCCCCTAGCAGTGGCATACGAGGCTGTGCCTGGCGGTGCCAAGTGCAGGCACAGGCCTCGCCCTGATCAGCATCTTTCAGAGGAGGAGGACGAGGTTGCTCTGGCGGGGTACGGTTACCAGGGCAGGCCTCTTGGGCGTGAAGACGTGTTGGTGGAGCGTCACGAGGCTGCGCATGTTGGCAGAAGGGACGTGCGCAGGCCTTTTTCGGAGGACGGACAGCTTGTGGCTGGTCCTGACGGCTTAGAAGTGAGGGAGCTTCCCAAAGTCTCGTTCAACGCGCCCAGCAGCGCTGCAGCTGGGGTGCCGCCGGCGTCCGAAGCAAGTGACCATCTGAGGACTGTGGCGGATACAGAAGCTGTGCGTCAGGAATCAGGACCTTCGGCTGCTGGGTTCACAGCGCCCGGGCAGCTAGGTGAGACATCATTGGGATCGTTGCTATCTTTACTTCAAGGGTCAGGCAGTTCGGGGGAAAGCAATAGTTCTATTATTGGTGGTTTGGGACGCTTGCTGTGTGGCTTAGCCGGGATTAGTCCGGATGGGGGGGGGTACGGCCCCCTTACAAGCATGGGGATTGGGGACTGGGGGTTGTAATGTGCCTACAACCACTAGCGCAGGAATGGCGGAGTCAGTGTCTGTACAGACGCAGGCGGGGGGAGGGAAGAGGGGGGAAGAGGATAGGCCCAGGTTAGATGATGCTGCAAAAGGGGAAGTGTATGTGTGTTTTGAGGGTCCCCTGGGAGCGCATTTGAAGCCTGAGGTGCGAGAAAAGATTTGGAGGGGAGAGTATGTAGAAATTTTCTCACTACTTCCACTGGAACGTTTTAATCTACATGTAGTAAAGAAGGTTGGGGTTAGGAAGGAGGAGGATGACAAGCGTAGTTTTCGGGCTTATCCCGAGGACATTTAGTAATTGGCTGCAGGCCTTTGCTATTCTGGCTAGTGTGATTGGGGAGAAGTCTCCCGATTGCTGTTCTGCCCTTTTTTGTTACTTGGACGCTATTGGGGAAGCCTATAGGGTGTACGGGGGTTTGGGGTGGTTTACGGTATGATGAATAATTCTGTCAAAGAAAAGCGGTCCGCCCTACCATGAGATGGGACCATAAAGATATTGCTTTATGGATGAGGGTTACGGCACCAGGTAGGACTGGTCAGTCCTTTCGGAGTGAGTCAGGGGGGGCCCCCAGTCTACGGGGACAGCCCCAGCTGGAAAGGGCTTCTGCTTCCTTTTTAATGAGGGAGGTTGCAAATTTGGACAAAAATGTAAATTTAGGCATGAATGTTCCGTGTGTGGGGGTGGCCATGCGGCCAACAGGTGTTTTAGAGGGGATAGACAAAGAGGAGGTGATGGTTTTGCAAAAGGGGCGGACTCCAGTGTGAGTGGAAAGGATGGCGGGTTATCCTAACCAAAAATTTGCAGAATTTTTACGTTTGGGTTTTGAGTTCAGTTTTGATATCCCTTCTCATCCGTTACCAGTGGTGGAGACGTGGAAAAATTTGTGCTCGGCATTGGAATTACAGGGCATCGTGTCAGAGAAATTAGCTAAGGAGGTTTATTTGGGAAGGATGGATGGTCCGTTTGTTACGCCGCCCATGAGTAATTTGCGTATCTCCCCAAAAAGGAGCCAAATAAATTTCGGCTTATACATCATCCATCCTTCCCTAGGGGCGTGTCGGTCAACGAGGGCATAGACCCCGAGCTTTGTTCCGTGGTTTATGCTTCCTTTGACGCGGCTGTAGAGTGGGTGAGAAAGTTAGGACCCGGTACCCTATTAGCAAAATCTGACATCGAGTCAGCATTCCGACTGTTACCAGTTCACCCGGATAGTTTGTATTTACTGGGTTGCTTTTGGAATGAAGGCTATTTTGTGGATAGGTGTTTGCCAATGGGCTGTTCAGTGTCTTGTGCATATTTTGAGCGTTTCAGTTCTTTCTTGGAGTGGGTAGTTATCCAGGTATCGGGTTGTTCATCTATCATTCACTACCTAGATGATTTTCTGTGTTTGGGGCCGGGTGGGTCTAGAGTTTGTTCCTTGCTGTTATCTACGTTGCAGTCTGTTTTTGAGTGGTTTGGGGTCCCCTTGGCAGTGGACAAAACAGTGGGGCCAACTACGGAGTTAAGTTTTCTGGGTATAGTCATTGATACTCAGCGAATGGAGTGTAGACTACCAGAGGACAAGGTGTCGGATTTGAGGGCGGGGGTGGCAGCCGCATTGAGGGCAAAAAAGATTTGCTTGAGGGACTTACAGTCCTTGTTGGGCAAATTGAATTTTGCATGTCGAATTCTCCCTATGGGCCATATTTTTAGTAGAAGGTTGGCTTCCGCGACCGGGGGTATTGTGGCTCTGCACCATTTTATTAGACTAGGTAAGGAATTGAAAGGGGATTTAAGGGTATGGGATTCTTTTCTGCAGCGTTTTAACGGCAGGGTGTTAGTTATGGGTGGGATTGTTGATAGCTTTGATTTCGATTTGTTTACAGATGCTGCAGGTGGGGTTGGTTTTGGGGCGTACTGTGATGGACAGTGGTGTGCGGGTAAGTGCCCGGAGTCCTGGGTTTTGAACGGTTGGGTTAAAAATGTGGCGTTGTTGTAACTCTTTCCAATTGTGCTGGCGGTCACGCTGTGGGGGGAAAAGTTTAGGGACAGGAAAGTTAGGTTTCATTGTGACAATTTAGGTGTGGTGCAAGCGATCAATGGTTTAACTGCCTCTTCTCCCCCTGTGATTTGCCTGTTACAGCAGTTGGTCCTTACGTGTCTGTCTCTTAATGCTTGGGTGGTGGCGGTGCATGTGGCTGGGTCTTCTAATGGTATCGCTGACGCACTTTCTCGTTTGCAGTAGGAGCGGTTTCGCCAGTTGGCCCAGATGCGAGTCCAGACGGGTTGGCGTGTCCAGAGTCGTTGTGGGAAATCTTGGAGGTACCGTAGGGGATCTGTTGCAGGCATCAGTAAGTGAAGGCACGTGGAGGGCTTATGATAAGGCTTGGCGCACTTGGCAGCGGTGGTGTGATGACGTGGGGGTCGAGGTGATAGGTTGGGAAATTCCGTTATTGCTGTTCATTGGCCATTTGATGGAGCAGGGATGGTTGGTTGAGCAGATTAATAGCTGCATGGCGGGGTTGGCCTTTGGGTTCAAGTTGCGGAATTCCTCAGACGTCACTAAGTCCTTTTTGGTGCGGCAGGTGTTAAAGGGGTATAGGAAATTTCAACGGGTGAAGGACACTCGTCGTCCGGTGTCTTTTTCGTTGTTGCTCCAGTTGGGTGAGCAAGTGGCCGGGGTCTGCCATTCAGTTTGGGAAGTGAGGTTATTCAGATTAGCGTTTGCTCTGGCTTTTTTTGGGGCTTTTAGTTTGGGAGAGTTAGTGTGTAGCAGTGTGAGTCGTGAGGGGGGTTTGAAAAGGGAGGATGTGAGTTTTTATGACGACAGGGTGGTGATTTATCTTCGCTTTTCAAAAACGAATCGGAAAGGGAAAGGTCACTTAATAACATTGTTTGAGGTGCCAGGGTGTTTGTTGTATCCGGTGCAGTGTTTGCGGGACTTCCAAGAGGGGTCCGGAGATGGTGCCGGCCCGCTTCTCAGGCATGCGGATGGGTCCTTCCTGTCAAGGTTTCAATTACTGGCGGTATTTAAGAAGTGTTTGCGTAACCTGGGAATGGATTCTGGCAACTTCACGGGTCATTCCTTCAGGATTGGGGCCGCCACGGAGGCCGCTCGGCTGGGGGTGCGGGACGAGGTGATAAAGCGTATTGGGAGGTGGGAGTCAGAGCGCATTAGTCTATATGTGCGTTTAGGGGCGGTTTGAGAGTCTGGGTTTCTGTCTAATCATTGTTTTGTTTTTGTTGTCTTGCAGGTGACGCCCCGTTGTTAGTGTGGATTTTGGGCCATTCATTCGTTTTCTGGGGGGCCTTGCGGGCAGATGTACGGCGAAATGGGCGACAGTTGGGGTTTGACCGTGGGGTGGCTGTGGTGAGGTGGATCGGGCATAGAGGTCTGTTGTGGGGTAGTGTTTTGCAGGAGGTACATCGTCATGCCAGGTTGGATAGGGCCCCGGATGTTCTAGTGTTGCACGTGGGGGGTAATGACCTCGGTGTTCGTCCCTGCAGGGAATTGATTCTGGATATCCGGTTTGATTTTTTGCGATTGTGGTCCCTTTTCCCATCCATGGTCACTGTGTGGTCAGACATTGTGCCAAGGAAGTCCTGGCGGGAGGCTAGATCTGTGGATAAATTGAATAGGGCCAGGATTAAGTTAAACAGGGTGATTGGGCGGTTTTGTGCCAAGCATGGAGCAGTAGTGGTGCGGCACCCGGATTTGGAATCAGGGACGAGAGGTTTTTGAAGAGAGGATGGGGTCCACCTTAATGCAGTGGGCATTGATCTGTGGTCGCTTGATTTAGAAGGAGGAGTGGAAAGAGCTCTCCGTGTGTGGTGGAACGCGCAAGCTTAAGGATTGGAGTCAAGCTGCGCGTTGTTGGCGGGGGGAGGTCATAGAAGCTGGGGCTACTGGATGGTACAGGTGAATGAGAGGGCCTCAATGGTGGGGCTGGACTCTCAGAGTTGGGGCACCTGGTTGGCTTGGTGTGGCGTCCATCAGTTGGTGTCCCCGAGCTTGTGGTATGCGGCTGGGGGCAAGATGGAATCGCCGTGGTGGTTTTTGGTCGGTTAAGGTGCATTTAGGCGGCTTCTACGACCTCCCTCGTCAGTTATAAGTAAAAGGGTTATGTCATTGTAATATTAATTATTTATGTTTGTGTATGTTATTTATATTATTTAATAAAAAACGGCTGCTGTGGCCGATTTAATCCGAACAGTGGCTGTGTGTGGTTATTTGGGATGGTGAGTGGGTTGGTTGGGTTAGTTTAACGGGTTGGTAGTGGGCCCGAGCTTAGCCAATAACCCTACTCATGTGCCTGGAGCTCTCTTGTAGGATTGGTCGTCTGCTTATGGCTCTGCAATATGTGGCAGGAATCTGTCTTCTGCTCTGTCTATCTTCTGCTGTGTGTGGGGACTGACTAGCTGAGGAGGAATTTGGCTTCTCCTGGTCTCTGGATAGTTACTCACAGTTCTGCTCTGGCTCTTCCTGGAGATCTGGAGGTGCTGCTTGCTTGTCAACCAGCTGAGGCTGAAGGCTCAGACTGGGGATGCAGATCTTTGGCCTCAGCCGAGGCACGATCCTGGGTTGGGATCCCTAGAACTTGTAGCTCCTACCAGCGCAGCCTTCCCCTAGCTGGGGTGGCTGGCACACTAACTATAACTTCCTTCCCTCCCATGAGACAGGACATGGACGAACCCACTCAGCTCAAAGAACGGGGAGCTAAACTGGAATATACTATTCCAGTCTAGATATGCTAAACTGTTGCTAAAGCCCTGTGGAACACATTGCTGCCACCTGCTGGTGCACATTGAAATTACAGCAAATACATTTAAAGAGGACCTTTCACTTGTAAAAACTATGTGAACTAAGTATGCTGCCATGTAGAGCGGCGCCCGGGGATCTCACTGCACTTACTATTATCCCCGGGCGTCGCTCCGTTCTCCCGTTATGCTCTCCGGTACCTTTGCTCCTTAAGTTATAGTAGGCGGGTCTTCCCTTGTCCTGTGGGCGTCTCCTTCTCCTAGGCTGTAGCGCTGGCCAATCGCAGCGCACAGCTCACAGCCTGGGAGAAAAAAACCTCCCAGGCTGTGAGCTGCGATTGGCCAGCGCTGCAGCCTAGGAGAAGGAGACGCCCACAGGACAAGGGAAGACCCGCCTACTATAACTTAGGAGCAAAGGTACCGGAGGGCATAACGGGAGAACGGAGCGGCGCTCGGGGATAATAGTAAGTGTAGTGAGATCCCCGGGCGCCGCTCTACATGGCAGCATACTTAGTTCACATAGTTTTTACAAGTGAAAGGTGCTTAGAATATGCACATTATTAAGGATGTGATATTAACTTACACAAGATGACAGTACAAATACACTTAACAGGTTGTAGCGGGGTAAAAAAGTTTAGTAACAAAACTCTGGGATGTTACACATTGCATTGTCCAAACTAAAGTATACACCCCCTGCCTGGATGCATAGTTAGAAAGACAGCTAGAGAAGTGCAGAGTAAGGAAAAATGCTCCCAAGAGACAACAGTGTTTGTTAACTCAAGTGGCAGTTATGTAAGTTGTGAAATCTGTGGAAACCACACTTGTGAAATGTCTGCCAGTCCATTGGAAATTGAGAACTGTAACTGATGTGCTTCTGCAGCGAGCCTCTGATGAGCCGGAGCAGAGGATGGGAGTGGTAGTGGTCCTGATGATGTGTCACGGTGCACTCCCTCAGGACATTGCTCCCTGGTGTCGGTGCAAGGAAGTATCTGTAGGCTCCCTGCCTGATAGTAGTTTGGTGGTACCCATGGTGTTAATGGCCATGTGGGTGCTGGGCAGGGCATGTGTTGGAGATGCAATGGCCAGCATGTGGTGTTGAGTCAGAGACCAGGCCAGAGTCTCTTTTTACTGTATGCAGGATTGAAGTTGTAGTACATCCAGCAGTAGTTTGTGTACACAATGAAAAGTCCTCCCAGATGTCCCAGCATGAGCTAAGCAGATGAATACAGCACTGGCCCACAGATTACTCTGGCTAAAATATCTGCTATAGCGATATCTGGGCAATAGCTCTTCTCTGGAAACCCTGGCTGTAGAGTCCACTATTCTGGGTTGTATACAGTGTCTAAGGGCTCTTTCACACTTGCGTTGTCCGGATCCGGCGTGTACTCCACTTGCCGGAATTACACTCCGGATCCGGAAAAACGCAAGTGTACTGAAAGCATTTGAAGACGGAACCGTCTTCAAAATGCATTCAGTGTTACTATGGCAGCCAGGACGCTATTAAAGTCCTGGTTGCCATAGTAGGAGCGGGGAGCGGGGGAGCGGTATACTTACAGTCCGTGCGGCTCCCGGGGCGCTCCAGAATGATGTCAGGGCGCCCCATGCGCATGGATGACGTGTCCAATGCGATCACATGATCCATGCGCTTGGGGCGCCCTGACGTCACTCTGGAGCGCCCCGGGAGCCGCACGGAAGGTAAGTATGCTGCTCCCCCGCTCCCCGCTACACTTTACCATGGCTGCCAGGACTTTAGCGTCCCGGCAGCCATGGTAACCATTCAGAAAAAGCTAAATGTCGGCTCCGGCAATGCGGCGAAACGACGTTTAGCTTAAGGCCGGATCCGGATCAATGCCTTTCAATGGGCATTAATTCCGGATCCGGCATTGCGGCAAGTGTTCCGGATTTTTGGCCGGAGCAAAAAGCGCAGCATGCTGCGGTATTTTCTCCGGCCAAAAAAACGTTACGTTCCGGAACTGAAGACATCCTGATGCATCCTGAACGGATTTCACTCCATTCAGAATACATGGGGATAATCCTGATCAGGATTCTTCCTGGATAGAGCCGCGACGACGGAACTCTATGCCGGAAGAAAAGAACGCAGGTGTGAAAGAGCCCTTAACTTGTTTTCCCACTGGAGCTCAAAGTCTGGATTGCCTTTGCTGGGTTACCTTGCTATCTCTCTCTCGCTTACTGTAGTCATGCAAATCCTCCTCTTTTAGTTATTGCTTCCATCTCCTGGAACTCAAGCAGATGACCTGAGTTTCAGGTCTTGGAACTGGAATATATGGGAAAGGAGCACATAGAGACTGCTCCTTATTCCTCCCTCTCTACAGCTACTCTGACTAGACTCTTCTGGAACTAGGGGGTGGAGACAGTCTAGACCCTGAGCTCCAGAGAGGTTTAGGCCAGAATTCTTAACTCTGGCTGATGCTGGAACTGAGTGTGCAGTAAACAGCATTGACATTAAAAACGCTGTATAACAAACCAAACTTTGCAGCTACGCCCAGGTCTGGGGTACTGCATTTCAGCTTATTACTTCAGTAAAGAAATGTTCTGCTGTTAACTTGGACTCATAATTTCTGCACTACTACACTGCAATGTGTAGGTGTCATGAACCCAGAGCCTGCCAGCACCAAAAGAACTTCAACCATTATCAGGCAGGAAAACAACAGGAAAGTAGTGTGCCCAGAGGGAAGAAAGGTTCGACCTTTCCATCAGGGTAGACTGGCCTAAAGGGAACTTTCCTGGTTGAGTACATAATGATCTCATACTCTCTGCGTTAATTAGTTCAAGGAGCATTAGGTACTTAGGCATCTGGCCAGTGGTGAGATGTTCTTCTAATTTCAACTGTATTGCTGTCTCAGGACAGCGTCTGATGACTTCTGACTCTCATCAGACTTGCTGTCTGATGAGAGTCAGAAGTAAGTGCACAGTACACTACAGTCTGCCATCATTACATGGAGCCATTGAGAATAACACTTATTGTCAGAAAATTGAGTCAGAACATATGCATATCGTCAAATGCTCAGCAAAACTTCACAATGTGAAAGCTGATGTTAACTGTTAATTCTTCTACAAGCAGCAAAGTCTCTAACGACCATAAACAGTTATTACCTTTGTTCTGCCTCCAGCAGAGAGAGATTTATTTCAGTTCACATCTATTTAATTTCTAATTCATTCTGCTGCAATTTCGGTATTCCTGTAGTTAATAGTTAGGTAACAGCACCATCTAGCGGTGGTAAAAATGTATTGCACCTTGTTTTCTTGTTCAAAAAGTTTATTGCTTGTGGGAGGCGCGAGGCATTGTGGGTAGTGCAAGGGATTCTGGGAAGGAGATGCCCAGTCTTTAGTCTACATACAGACTACAGGACATCAGCAGAGCTGTTCCATGTAGTTCTCCTCCTTAAACTCCACCATCTTTGTGCAAGTATGTCCGGTGAGTGAGATCTACCTTGTTTCGGGGACATTATGTTATGCAGAGCTGTTTAGCTAGGTATAAGTATCACTCAGCAAGTTACTTCTGTTAGCTAGCCATGCAATTTACAGGCCGCCATTTTGGATATCTGCTTTCTCTGTCAATGTATTACTGTACATGCTATTCTATATGTTTTACTTACACAAATAATTTGTATTCTTGTAGTTTTACCAATTCACAATTCTGCTGACTAATAAACAAGTTATACTACAGAAAACAGTCCTCTTATTTGGAAGACAGGAATGGTTTATACTGAATGTCAAACTGCACACTGTGTGAACGTGTATAAAGACAGAACAACCTTGAAAGATGCATGGTCTTCTGTTCCTAGACTGTGTTTGGGTATCGTTTCCAGCTTTCTGTCCGGCATATTTCTCTAAACAGGAATGAAGTTTCTCCTGGAGCTAAATTGAATTAGCATCTGCCTTGAACGCAAGGCAGAGCTAAACTGAAGTGGCTAATACAATACTCACTAGACAGCTCCTATCTCAGAGAGGAAAGCTAGTGCCCTCTGCTAAGTTTTGGCATAATTAACTAAACAGTACCATCTATAGACAGCTTTTGGGAATACAAACAAAGCAAATATCATTTTAGTAATGTACCAAATTAACACTTAGCAGGGCCCCGGTTCTGGGATGCTGCATATGTATATGCATTTTCCTGTTATATGCTCCTCCCCCTTTAAAACATGATGATCACTGAGTGTGTTACTGCCACGTAACCTACATAATTAATTTACATATAAAAATGAATTGTTACAAGCCTGCCGTATAATTTCATAACTATGTAATCTCAAACATGAAAGGTTAACAGGATGTTTTCAAAAGCCTTGAGTTTGAATACAGGCCGTTACAGCAGATAAAATGAAATTAGGAATGATTAACCAAGGCAGCAATACCTGAAAGTAAACAGCTGCTATCCTGCTTGTGAAATCTAAAATTAACCCTCAAACAGCAGGCTGCTGGTAGCTAGCTAAACTGATAGATAAAATGTATGGGATTTTTGGCAGTTTATTGTGTTAAAGGTGTAGTCCAGGACTGTTAAAATTTTGGACTTTGACTCATATGGAGCCACTTTCAAAAGGTGGCACTAGTGAGAGGGTTCTCTTTCCCTGGGAGATATTTATATGGATATTGTTTTCAACATTGCCATTCCATGAACAGCTGGTCTCTTTAACCCCTTAGGGACACAGCCTTATTTCACCTTAAGGACCAGGCCATTTTTTGCAAATCTGACCAGTGTCACTTTAAGTGCTGATAACTTTAAAACGCTTTGACTTATCCAGGCCATTCTGAGATTGCTTTTTCGTCACATATTGTACTTCATGACACTGGTAAAATGAAGTAAAAAAAAAATCATTTTTATTTATAAAAAAATACCAAATTTACAATTATTTTTTTTTAAATTGCAAATTTCCAAGTTTCAATTTCTCTACTTCTATAATACATAGTAATACCTACAAAAATAGTTATTACTTTACATTCCCCATATGTCTACTTCATGTTTGGATCAATTTGGGAATGATATTTTATTTTTGGGGGATGTTACAAGGCTTAGAAGTTTAGAAGCAAATCTTGATATTTTTCAGAAATGTTCAAAAACCCACTTTTTAGGGACCAGTTCAGGTCTGAAGTCACTTTGTGAGGCTCACATAATAGAAACCAACCAAAAATGACCCCATTCTAGAAACTACACCCCTCAAGGTATTCAAAACTGATTTAAAAAAAGTTGTTAACCCTTTAGGTGTTCCACAAGAGTTAATGGCAAATGGTGATAAAATTTCCGAATTTAGATTTTTTGGCAAATTTTCCATTTTAATCCTTTTTTTCTAGTAACAAAGCAAGGGTTAACAGCCAAATAAAATGCTACATTTATTGCCCCGATTCTGTAGTTTGCAGAAACATCCCACATGGCCGTAAACTACTTAACGGGCACACAGTAGGGCGTAGAGGGAAAGGTGCGCCGTATGGTTTTTGGAAGCCAGATTTTGCTGGACTGTTTTTTTGACACCATGTCCCATTTGCACCCCTAGAGTAGAAACTCCAAAAAAGTGACCCCATTTTAGAAACTACGGGATAGGGTGGCAGTTTTGTTGGTACTATTTTAGGGTACATATGATTTTTGGTTGCTCTATATTACACTTTTTGTGCGGCAAGGTAACAAGAAATAGCTTTTTTGGCATTTTTTTTTTTGTTATTTACAACATTCATCTGACAGGTTAGATCATGTGGTAATTTTATAGAGCAGGTTGTCACGGATGCGGCGATACCTAATATGTATACAATTTTTTTATTTATGTAAGTTTTACACAATGATTTCATTTTTGAAACAAAAAAAATGTTTTAGTGGCTCCATAGTCTAAGAGCCATAATTTTTTTCAGTTTTTGGGCGATTATCTTAAGTAGGGTCTCATTTTTTGTGGGATGAGATGACGGTTTAATTGGCACTATTTTGGGGTGCATATGACTTATTGATCGCTTGCTATTACACTTTTTGTGACGTAAGATGACAAAAAATGGCTTTTTTTACACCGTTTTTTAGGGGTTAGGTCATGTGATATTTTTATAGAGCCAGTCGATACGGACACGGCGATACCAAATATGTATACTTTTTTTTTATTTATGTAAGTTTTAAACAATGATTTCATTTTTGAAACCAAAAAAATCATGTTTTAGTGTTTCCATAGTCTAAGGCCTCATGCACACGACCGTATTTTTTTGCGGTCCGCAAAAACGGGTTCCGTTTTGCCGTGATCCGTGACCGTTTTTTCGTCCGTGGGTCTTCCTTGATTTTTGGAGGATCCACGGACATGAAAAAACAGTCGTTTTGGTGTCCGCCTGGCCGTGCGGAGCCAAACGGATCCGTCCTGAATTACAATGCAAGTCAATGGGGACGGATCCGTTTGACGTTGACACAATATGGTGCAATTTCAAACGGATCCGTCCCCCATTGACTTTCAATGTAAAGTCAGGAGTTAATATACCATAGGATCGGAGTTTTCTCCAATCCGATGGTATATTTTAACTTGAAGCGTCCCCATCACCATGGGAACGCCTCTATGTTAGAATATACCGTCAGATTTGAGTTACATTGTGAAACTCAAATCCGACAGTATATTCTAACACAGAGGCGTTCCCATGGTGATGGGGACGCTTCAGGTTAGAATATACTAAAAGAACTGTGTACATGACTGCCCCCTGCTGCTTGGCAGGTGCTGCCAGGCAGCAGGGGGCAGCCCCCCTGTAGTTAACACATTGGTGGCCAGTGCGGCCGGCCCCCCCCTCCCTCCCTCCCCTGTAGTTAACTCATTGGTGGCCAGTGGGCCCCCCTCCCTCCCCTGTAGTTAACTCGTTGGTGGCCAGTGGGCCCCCCCTCCCTCCCCTGTAGTTAACTCGTTGGTGGCCAGTGGGCCTTCTCCCCTCCCTCCCCCTCCTAATTAAAATCTCCCCCCTATCATTGGTGGCAGCGGAGTGTACCGATCGGAGTCCCAGTTTAATCGCTGGGGCTCCGATCGGTAACCATGGCAACCAGGACGCTACTGCAGTCCCGGTTGCCATGGTTACTTAGCAATTTGTAGAACCATTATACTTACCTGCGAGCTGCGATGTCTGCGTCCGGTCGGGAGCTCCTCCTACTGGTAAGTGACATGACCTGTCACTTACCAGTAGGATGAGCTCCCGGCCGGACGCAGACATCGCAGGTAAGTATAATGGTTCTACAAATTGCTTAGTAACCATGGCAACCAGGAATGCAGTAGCGTCCTGGTTGCCATGGTTACCGATCGGAGCCCCAGCGATTAAACTGGGACTCCGATGCACACAATGGTCGTGTGCATGAGGCCTAAGAGCCATAGTTTTTTCAGTTTTTGGGCGATTATCTTGGGTAGGGTATGATTTTTTATTTTTATGGCGTTCACCGTGCGGGGAAAGTAACATGACCGTTTTATATATCAGGTCGTTACGGACGCGGCGATACCTAATATGTGTAGTGTATTTTATTTTTTTCATTTTTATTCAGTGATAAATGTGTTTTTTTTTACTTTACTTTTTTAACTTTTTTTTTTTTTTTTTTGACCCAGACCCACTTGGTTCTTGAAGATCCAGTGGGTCTGATGTCTGTATAATAGAGTACAGTACACTATATAGTGTATTGTACTGTATTTTACTTACACTTTGTCTTAACAGATCTATGCCTTTAGCACAGATCTGTTCAGCACCATGGACAGCAGGATGCCTGAGAAGGCGTCCTGTTGCCATGGGAACCTTCCCCGTCTGCTCATGGGAACCTTCCCCGCCTGCCGCACCGCCCGCCTCCCGCACCGCCCGCAACCCCCCCCTGCACCACCCGCCACCATAAAATCACTCAGGGGTGCAGGGGGGGGGGTGAAAATCTATATTTTAGCCATGTTAAAGTTTCTGATCCCCGCGGTCCCGCGCATTTAGCCGAGGTGCCTGCTCAATGATTTGAGCAGGCACCTTGTTCCGATCACCACCCGCTGGGCGGCAGTGATCGGAACAACACATGACGTACCGGTACGTCATGTGTTCTTAAGGACTCGGGAAACATGCCGTACCGGTACGTCATGTGTCCTTAAGGGGTTAAGGAGTGCCACTATCCTGCTGCATCCAAGACATCGCATTAAGCAAGCCAAAATCCTGTACTGATGATGAACAAACACCTCGAAATGGCTGTCTATAGATGGATATTTGGCTTGGCTATTTTTTCCCCTCCCACGACAGCACCTTAGAGAGATGGCTCCGCCCCCAGGACAGGAAACCTGCAGCATAAAAAGGTGGAGCCACTCTCCCATCTCAGTGAGGTTTCCTGTCCTGGTGCGGGAAGCCTGCAGTTTGGTTTGTCCTGACCTGGAAGCCCCGGTAGTTACTGGAGGGTCAGTGACAGCAGTTTTTCTTACCTGCCTTAAGATTCCTCTCCCATAGGTGTGGGGTTGAAGGAATAGGCGAGAGCGGCGACGGTCGGGAGTCTGCAGCAGGCAGAAGGTGTCGGTCCCTCAGGTGAGGAGGACCGCACCACCGTGGAGAGTGTGGCCAGAAGGCCCCAGCATAAGCTCAGACCAGTCAGGACGCCACCGGACGCGGGCGCACAGTGATGGCGTCATCCAGGAAGTCGATGCGTTCCACGGCCGTGCGCTTCCGGTCAGATGACCGGAAGTTCGGCATTCTCTGCATCTTTTAAAAGCGAGCAGGTATGGCAGCGATCCGGACGTGTGAGTCTTCTGCGGCTGCATTCAGGGTGTCGGAGTGAAGTCCGGTGATAGACAGCAGAAGTTCTGTCTCAGTGGTGTCCGTGGCGTGGTGGGTCTGCAGGATACAGTGGATCTCTCAGGTTAGAGGGGCACTCTGGTGGCACATGGTAACTGTTTGCAATGTTAATTGTATGCAGGGTTACCTACTATAATGGAAGAGGAAAGGAGGTCTGAAGGCGCAGACATTGAGATCCTGCCACCGGTATTGTGAGTTCTAATGTTTGGTCCTTAAAGGGTTAAGCTGTTTCCTTAGATATGGGTATGTTTCCTTTTCTTAGACTGTGCCTAAAAAAGTGGTGGCCAAGAAAAAGAATAAGGAATGCCCTATCTGCAAATGTTCGCTGACATCTTCGTATGCTAAGAAGCTCTGTCAGCAGTGCATTGAAAAAACTGTGGCGGAAGAGACTCCGGGTATTCTGAGGGATTTGAAGTCTCTTATGTCCGAAGTTAAAGTTTCCCTGAAAGCCGGTAGAAAGAGGAGAAGACCGGTGAAACAGGAGTCGGATGTGGAGTCAGAAGACAGCGAGTCTCATTCTCTGGATGGGGACTCTGATGATTCCTCCTCTTCAGAGGATGAAGCGAGGGAAAGGAAGTTCCTATTCCCAGCGGAAGATACGGACAAATTACTGAAAGTTATTCGATCTACCCTGGAGTTAGAGGACACCAGGGAGGATAGATCAGTGGAGGATTCCGTATTTGAGGGTCTTAGGGAAAGGAAGCGTAGATGTTTCCCAGTTCATAAGTCTATTTTAGCGGTGATAGAGAAAGAATGGAAAAAGCCAGATAAGAAGCCATTTATTTCAAAGACCTTTAAACGGAAGTACCCCTTTGAGGAAGAAGCATCTACATCCTGGGATAAAGCCCCAAGACTAGATGTAGCTATTTCAAAAATTTCTAAAAGATCCTCCTTGCCTTTTGAGGATATGGGTTTTTTAAAAGACCCTTTAGAGAAAAGAATAGACTCTTCACTTAAAAATACTTGGGAGTCTTCTGCGGCTGCATTTAGGCCTAGTATAGCCGCCACAGTAGCCGCAAGGTCAATGTCTCTGTGGCTGGATAGACTGGAGGGGCAGATCAGGGACAGATGTCCTAGGGAGCAGTTGTTAGCATCCATACCTACTTTCCAAAAGGCCGCAGACTTTATTGCGGATGCCTCAGTGGATGCGGTGAGACTGGAGGCCAGAGCCGCATCCCTTTCTAATTCTGCCGGGCCTTGTGGCTTAAAAATTGGAAAGGAGGAGATATGCCTTTGAAACTGAGGCTATGTGGCATTCCCTGTGACGGCCAATTTCTTTTCGGGTCAGAACTAGACTCTTTGCTTGAGAAGGCTGCAGACAGAAAGAAAACATTTCCTCAGGAGTCCTTTACCCAGTTTAAGCAATATAAACGGCCCTTTCGGAACCCGTCCAGATTCCAGAGTAAAAAGCAGATGGGAGACAGAGAGCAAGGCTTAGATCTGGGAATAAGTTTTTTTTGTTCAGATCAGCCTCAACCCGTGCAGAGAAACAGGGAAAGCAATGACGCCATGATCCCAGTTAGGGGGAAGATTAAAGTTCTTCCTACCTGCTTGGGAGAAGATTGCAGGAAAATGGCTGGTGGGACTTCTGCAGGAAGGGCTAAAGTTGGAATTCATGAAATATCCCACAGAAAGATTTGTGATCTCGAGATCTTCTCTCGCACTAATGCAAGAAATAAAAAAAATTAACAAACAAAAAAGTGTTGATTCCTGTCCCAGAGTTAGAGCTAGGGAGAGGTTTCTATTCTACTCTGTTCCTAGTGAAGAAACCAGATGGGTCATACCGGACCATCATAAATCTAAAGCAACTGAACAAATTTCTGAGGGCCAGAAAATTCTAAATGGAGACTATCAGGTCAGCGATCTATCTTTTATCTCCAGGATGCCTTGGATCTAAAGGTGTAACGCACCTAGTTGATCAGTTAGGATCTCAACTGCGGAAGCAATGGACATCCACTATTATCCCACCGCCCTTGTTTTTGGCTGTGGGATTCGCGGTTACTCAGTATGTACCCCAGGCGGAGAGTTTGGGGTAACAAAATCATTTACCGCTATCCATCTAATTAGTTACTGCTGGAAAGGAAGGTCCACCAGTATTACAGGAGTCACAAGTTAGTATAAGCTTGTGCACAGTTCAGAGTTAGTATATAGTATGCCCTCAGTTTAGTCTATAGTATGCCATAGGTTCAGGGTTAGTATATAGCATGTCCTCAGTTTTAGTATATAATATGCAGTAGGTTCAGAGTTAGTACAGCATGTCCTCAGTTTTAGTATATAATATGCAGTAGGTTCAGAGTTAGTATAGCATGTCCTCAGTTTAGTATATAATATGCAGCAGGTTCAGAGTTAGTATAGCATGTCCTCAGTTTAGTATATAATATGCAGCAGGTTCAGAGTTAGTATAGCATGTCCTCAGTTTAGTATATAATATGCAGCAGGTTCAGAGTTAGTATAGCATGTCCTCAGTTTAGTATATAATATGCAGTAGGTTCAGAGTTAGTATAGCATGTCCTCAGTTTAGTATATAATATGCAGCAGGTTCAGAGTTAGTATAGCATGTCCTCAGTTTAGTATATAATATGCAGCAGGTTCAGAGTTAGTATAGCATGTCCTCAGTTTAGTATATAATATGCAGTAGGTTCAGAGTTTGTATAGCATGTCCTGAGTTCAGTGTTGGTTTGGGAATATCGCCTCACACCAGCAGGAACCACCCCACTCTGAGTTCCAGGACCTTAATCAGAGCAGGTAACAGGCATATACTTGCGGTTAGTTGGTCCTGGCTAGGAAGCCAGCAGTGGGGAAGCCAGTGGCAAAAGGGTAGGCAGTCCTTCACAATGTTGTTAGGGATCCAGGTCTGGATATGTGGACAGAGTCCTCAGATGCAATGGAGCTAGCAGGGTACGCACTCCATTAGTGGAACACCCTGCTTAGCACCTGTCTTCTATTTAAGGCCCGGAGGTAAGTGGGCGGAGTCACAGGGAGCTGCTGCGATCCAGGCTGTACTGTTACAAAAGGATGCCTACCATCATATCTAGACCACATCTAGACCACCAGAGATTCCTCAGGGTGGCTGTAAGATCCGATTTCGGTGTTCTTCACCTTCAGTTCCAGGCACTACCCTTCGGCCTCTCTATGGCGCCTCGGATCTTTACCAAGGTAGTGGCGGAGATGGCTTCCTTCATCAGAAAGGAGAATATCACGTTCATGACTTACCTGGACGATTTTCTGGTGGTGGCCCAGTCTCAGGAGACATGTGTCAGGGCGCTGAATCGGGTGATGGATGTACTGCAGTCCCTAGGATGGTTATTGAACTTCCAGAAGTCCAGGATGCAGCCATCAACAAGTCAGGTTTTCTTGGGTCTGGTACTGGATTCCAAACAGGAGAGAACTTTCCTCACAGTGGAGAAAGTTGCTGGGGTTCAGGAGGCAGTTCAGAGGGTTCAGTCAGGAGAGGCCTTGTCCATAAGGAAAGCTATGTCCCTTTTGGGAGTTCTGACATCCTGTATGCCAGCAGTCCAGTGGTATCAGAGGCACTCTTGGCAACTACAAGGAGAGATCCTGGCCGCCACGAAACGGGCAGGGACTTCCCTGGAGTCGATTATAAAGCTATCAGATCCAACACTTTCATCCCTGAACTGGTGGAAGAAAGCAGAGAATTTGACTCAGGGAGTTCCCTGGTCCTTTCCGGAACCAGTAGTAGTAACTACAGACCTCAGCCCCTGGGGATGGGGGGCTCGTGTGGAGGATCAGATTTATCAGGGAGAATGGTCCCAGGGTCAGAGACATTTTTCTTCAAATCGGAAAGAGCTACGGGCGGTCTTACTAGCTTTGAGAGCAGCTCTACAAATGATCCAGAACAGGCATGTGAGAGTAATATCCGACAATCGGGCGGTCGTCTCGTACCTCAATCATCAGGGGGGAACCAGGTAAGATTACTTACGGAGGGAGACGGAATGGATTTTTGAAGAAATTGAAGGGAGATTTCTACATCTTGAATCTTGGAGTGGATGCCTTCCTCCAGAGATGGGACTTCCCTCTAGGATATGCCTTTCCCCCTCTACAGTTAAATCCACTAGTGATAAGGAAGATCAGGTACGAGGAAGCGAGAGTGATTCTAATAGCGCCCTTCTGGCCGAAGAGGGCATGGTTTTCCCTTTTAAAAGCCATGTCAGTTTTGGACCCATGGATTCTGCCAGGGATCCCAAACCTGTTGTCGCAGGGTCCAGTATTCCACCTGGAGGTAGAGTCTCTACACCTTTCGGCATGGAATTTGAAAGGTCATTTTTAGCCAGTCAGGGATTTTCAAGGAAGTTGTTTCCACTCTGATGAAAAGTAGGAAAGAGGTGACGAACGTTATCTATGCGCGAGTCTGGAGAAAGTTCCTATCCTTTATAGGCGTAGATAGAGTTTCTTGGCCATTAGATTTCTCAGTTGTACAGGTGTTAGAATTCCTCCAGAGAGGGTTGTCCCTCGGGTTAGCAAAGAGTGTCAGCATTGTCAGTTTTAGGGAGAAGGAGTTTAGCCATGGTTAGGTTTTTTAAGGCAGTTGACAGGGTGAAGCCGGTGAAGAGCACCAGATTTCCTCCCTGGGATCTTAACTTAGTATTGAATGCCTTAACTAAACATCCTTTTGAGCCACTAGATTCTTGCTCAGTTAAATTGCTTACCCTTAAGCTGGTTTTGTTAGTAGCCATAACGTCAGCCAGGAGGGTTGGTGAGATTCAAGCCCTCTCCATTAACCCCCCTTTTATGACTGTCCGAGAGGATACAGTAGTGCTGAGACCAGATCCCGGTTTTATGCCGAAAGTCCCTTCTAGGTCAAATAGGGCTCAGGAGGTAGTTCTTCCAGCTTTCTTTTCAGAACCGAAGGATGACAGAGAGAAGGAGCTGCATTCCCTCGATGTCAAGAGGTGTATTTTGCAGTATCTGGAAGTAACTAAAG
Organism: Bufo bufo; assembly: GCF_905171765.1. NCBI lineage: Eukaryota > Metazoa > Chordata > Amphibia > Anura > Bufonidae > Bufo > Bufo bufo. Next base: position 392,705,596 of record NC_053389.1, on the reverse strand, counting down.
ATTGGAGAAAATCTTTTGCCTTATTTGTACTATTCGGTGGAGTTAGGAAAGGTAATACGGCCTCTAAGGCATCTATTGCCCGCTGCATCAGAGAAGCTATATCCTTGGCATATTCAGTATCTGGCCAGCGTATCCATAGAACAGATTTGTCGGGCAGCTACCTGGTCTTCTCCGTCCACTTTCTATAAGTACTATAGGCTTCAGCTTGATTCTATTTCTGACCTACTCTTTGGCACAAAGGTCTTGGGCACTGTCACCCACCCTGAGGATGATCTCTGAAATCTCTCTCTAAGGTTCTGTCGTGGGGGAGGGGAAAAATGATGATTACACTTACCGGTAATTGGATTTTCCTGACCCCACGACAGCACCTCTTTATTCCCTCCCTTTTGGTGTGGGGCTGTGTGTTCACGGGTGTCGCAAAAATAAATAAATAAAAAAAGTGTATATATGTATAAGATTTAAACTAACGTAAGGGAGAGTCCCTCTGATGCTCTGGAAACTCACTGAGGTGGGAGAGTAGCTCCACCTTTTTATACTGCAAGTTTCCTATCCTGGGGGCGGAGCCATCTCTCTAAGGTGCTGTCGTGGGGTCAGAAAAATCTGATTACCGGTAAGTGTAATCATCATTTTCCTTGTCATGCCCCAAGATGTATTAAAAAGTCGGACTTTGACTCCTAGGGAACCACTTTCAAAAGGTGGCACTAGCGATATGGTTCTTTTCCTGGGAGATACCTCTTTGCATAACAGCTGATCTCTCTCTTTCTTCTTCCTCCTTCTCACCAGCAGGAGGCAGCATTACTGTGTAATGCTGCCACCTACTGGACACAATAATTATGTCTCCACTCAGCAAGAAAAGACTTCTTTATTACAAGCATTCACACAACTGGGAATTACAAACACAGTACACACATGCATTTTTTTGACAGTTGTGCTCTTTTCAAAATCTTTTTTTTTCCCTTCAAATCACAGCATGATTTAGCAACGTAGCTATGACCTTTTTCAGATCTTTTCCCATACCGTTCTCTATAGGGAAAAAAGTACCTGTAAAAAAAAAGTATGTAAAACGTGTTAAGAAAGAACACCACTAAAAGACACTAAAAAAAGTAGTCTATTTTATGGTTGGTGTCGAACACAGCTTTTTGTGCAGTTTTTGTTGCAGGGTTTTCATTTAAAGCCAGAAGTGATCCTGCAGGAGAGAGAAGTATAAGCTCTTTCTTTCTATGTCTCATTACCTTCCAACCCACTTCTGTAAAGCCAGACTCACTTCAGTCCACCTGGAAGTGGAGCTGCCAACAGCTTTATAGACAGCAGAGGAGGGAAGGAAGTATTCTCTCCTGACTACACAGCAGTCGTTCCTTATTGAAGAGGCTCCACTGCCACCAATGAATGCCTACATATTGGCCAAAGCATAATAGCAAGATCATGCATTTCTAGAGGAAAGCATGATTTTCTAAAACGCACTGGCACCAATGACGCTATATAACATATTAACCTAGACCAACAATGATTATAAGTGAGTCACAGCGCAGACACAAGAAGACAGTGCTATTAGCCCTGTCAAAGGGTAGGAGGGAGTGTAATGAGCACTAGGAGCGTAGCTATAAAGGTGCTACATCGGCCCCTTGGTGCTCAAACTGCCTAATTTGCATAAATATAAAAGTCCTGATATTTTTGCACACTAAAAAGAAAGGTATTATTTTAATCTGCATGATCAACCCTACATCATTGATCATGCTGCTTCCTCCCCTTTCTCAAGAACGGGACCCTAAAATGAATGGAGAGCAAGCACCACATGCGCGGCCACCCCTCCTTTCGCTGCTATCAGACTTCCAAAATACAGCCTCAGAACCAAGCTCATTACATAAGAACTGCACCTAAACCAAGCACGGTACATATATACAGCACTAGCTCAAAAACAACTCGATACGGATATCATTTGGCATTGCTATATAAATATATAAAGGGTGACACTACAGACCCCAGTATGCACTGAACAAGTGTAAGGACATGCTGGGAGTTGTAGTTACACAAAATAGAATGCTACCACCCATCATCACACTGTAGACCATATAAGTGACTACAGCACTGATCAGAGTTAGTGGCTGAATAAACATTTACATTAAGTGACTTATAGGTGATGTATTCTCAGGAGTTTTTCTCTTTCTTTTTCTTTCCATATGGTTCAGACCACCATGATGAATTTTCCATGCCACATCTCTACAAAGTTTGCCATCCAGATTAGAGTTGAGCGAACCCGAACTGTAAACTTTAGGGTTTTCGGCACCCGGACCCGAACCCAAACATTTATGTAAAAGTTTGGGTTCGGTGTTCGCTTTTGTTTATGGTGCTTTTTGAAAGGCTGCCAGTAGGCATGGCTTTGATTGGCCAACTGCAGCATGTGACCCAGCCTCTATTTAAGCTGGAGTCACGTAGCGCCGCCCGTCACTCTGCTCGGATTAGTGTAGGGAGAGGCTGCAGCTGCTGTGAGGGAGAGATCAGGGAGAAATCTGATCAAGAACTGGTTTATGTACTCAGTGATCTACAGAAAAAGTGTTTTGTGGGTGCAGTGCACAATTTTTTTAAGCCTGCCCTGAGCCAACTACTGCTGAAAACGAATGAAAAAAACCTCTGATATACTGCACATCTGGGATTAGACAAGCATAAGTGACTGTCACATTTAGGACAGAAATACAGCTTTTTGGTTAGGGTGCAAAAACCCTCTAATATACTGCACATCTGGGATTACACGTGCATAAGTGACTGTCACATTTAGGCCATAAATACGGCTTTTTGGTTACTGGGGTGAAAAAAGCCTCTCATATACTGCACATCTGGGATTACACGTGCATAAGTGACTGTCACATTTAGGACAGAAATACAGCTTTTTGGTTAGGGTGAAAAAACCCTCTAATATACTGCACATCTGGGATTAGACAAGCATAAGTGACTGTCACATTTAGGACAGAAATACAGCTTTTTGGTTAGGGTGAAAAAACCCTTTAATATACTGCACATCTGGGATTACACATGCATAAGTGACTGTCACATTTAGGCCATAAATACGGCTTTTTGGTTACTAGGGTGAAAAAAATCTCTCATACACTGCACATCTGGGATTACACGTGCATAAGTGACTGTCACGTTTAGGACAGAAATACAGCTTTTTGGTTAGGGTGAAAAAACCTTCTAATATACTGCACATCTGGGATTAGAAAAGCATAAGTGACTCACATTTAGGACAGAAATACAGCTTTTTGGTTAGGGTGAAAAAACTCTCTAAAATATTGCACATCTGGGATTACACGTGCATAAGTGACTGTCACATTTAGGCCATAAATACGGCTTTGGCATACTGGGGTGAAAAAAGCCTCTCATATACTGCACATCTGGGATTACACGTGCATAAGTGACTGTCACATTTTGGACAGAAATACAGCTTTTTGGTTAGGGTGAAAAATCCCTCTAATATACTGCACATCTGGGATTAGAGAAGCATAAGTGACTGTCACATTTAGGCCATAAATACGGCTTTGGCATACTGGGGTTAAAAAAGACTCTCATATACTGCACACTGGGGTTACACATGCATAAGTGACTGTCACTTTTAGGCCATAAATACGGCTTTGGCATACTGGGGTGAAAAAAGCCTCTCATATACTGCACATCTGGGATTACACGTGCATAAGTGACTGTCACATTTAGGCCATAAATACGGCTTTGGCATACTGGGGTGAAAAAACCCTCTGATATACTGCACATCTGGGATTACACGTGCATAAGCGACTGTCACATTTTGGACAGAAATACAGCTTTTTGGTTAGGGTGAAAAAACCCTCTAATACAGCGGGCCCCAACCGCCGGGCCGCGGCCCAGGACCGGGCCCTGGAAATTGGTTTGCCGGGCCGCGGTGATCAGGGCAGTCTTTAACTCTGTACTAATGAAGCGCTTCATTAGTACAGAAGGACCAGGAAGCGGTGAAGGATCTGTACTCACCACTTCTTGGTCCACGGCTCGGCTATCGGCTGTGCAGGGTTGCGCACAGCGTGAGGTCGCTCTGTGACCTCACACTGTGCGCCGCTATACTGTCACGAGGGTATCGAGAACCACGCCTGACTCCGTTATACCCGGGGTCAGGAAGTCGCAGCGGTTGGCTGCAAGCTCTATTTAAGATAGGGCTGTTTTCCTTATGGTAGCTTTCTGGGTTTGCTTTGCAAACCCTTTTGGCTCATTCAGGGATCCGTAGCTCCTTCTCCTCAGCTGTTCCTTGTCCAGCACTCCCAGACCTCCTTATATTCCTCTCTCACACTTCTCTGGTTGCCAGAGATAGAGCTTCCTGCCTGGACATCTATTCTGACCTTCTGGAGCTGTGTTGCTGCGTTCTCTGGTAGTTGGTCCAGAACGCTACCCTCCGGATCCCTGTTGGACCTTTTTGGTCTATTGTGGTCGCCCACCTGGATGTATGTGTTTGTCTGTTTTGTCTGTCCTCTCCCTGGTGTTTCCCTCTTAGGGATAGTGGTGCGGACTAGCGATCCCACCGGCCCGTTCACTATCTAAGGCTCATATTAGGGAAAGCCAGGGTTTAGGCACGTGATCGCCGCACGGGTGAGGAACCCGTCTAGGGACATCAGGGCAGTCAGGTGCCAGCCGCAAGGTGAGTTAGGGGTCACCACCTTTCCCTCTCCCTTGGGCAGGGCTTTCCCTGATTTCCTCCCTGTGCGTGACGTCGGTCATTACATATACACAGCCAGCCGACAGCAGAATGAAGAGGATCGCGATGGTGACCAGGAGCAGGAGAGGTAAGTGTTTTTTTTAATTTTATTTGCACTAGGAGCTGATGGCTGACCTGGGGGACATATGGCTGACATGAGGGGCAGACATGAGGGGCAGGCATGAAGGGCAGGCATGAGGGCAGGCATGAGGGGCAGACATATGGCAGGCATGAGGGGCAGACATATGGCTGACATGAGGGGCAGACATGAGGGGCAGACATATGGCTGACATGAGGGGCAGGCATGAGGGGCAGACATATGGCTGACATGAGGGGCAGACATATGGCTGACTTGAGGGGCAGACATATGGCTGACATGAGGGGCAGTCATGAGGGGCAGACATTTGGCTGACATGAGGGGAAGGCATGAGGGGAAGACATATGGCTGACATGAGGGGCAGGCATGAGGGGCAGACATATGGCTGACATGAGGGGCAGACATGGGGGCAGACATATGGCTGACATGAGGGGAAGACATATGGCTGACATTGGGGGGCTTATGGCTGACATTGGGGGGCTTATGGCTGACATTGGGTGGCTTATGGCTGACATTGGGGGTCTGATAGATGGCTAACATTGGGGGGCTGAGAGATGGCTAAAGGTTTGGGGGTTGATCTGAGCCATTGGGGGTCTGATCTGAGGTCTGATTAACATTGGGGGTTTGATTGCTGGTATGACCTGAGGTGTAATGAATTATTTTTTTTTCTTATTGTTCTCCTCTAAAACCTAGGTACATCTTATAGGGCGAAAAATATGGTACAGTGCAGCAGAGACCAGTGCAGCAGAGACCATAGTCAGTTTATATAGTCGTTATATATTTTAATATGCACCTTGTGTTTTGTTATGCGCGTGAATCAGTCAGCCCCGCCCACCTCCTAAGCCCCCCCCAGAACTCCCCCTTCCTTCCCCCCCCCCGGTCCCTGGGAAAATTGTCTTGCATGAAACTGGTCCTTGGTGCAAAAAAGGTTGGGGACCACTGCTCTAATATACTCCTCATCTGGGATTACACGTGCATAAGTGACTGTCACATTTAGGCCATAAATACGGCTTTGGCATACTGGGGTGAAAAAAGCCTCTCATATACTGCACATCTGGGATTACACGTACATAAGTGACTGTCACATTTAGGACAGAAATACAGCTTTTTGGTTAGGGTGAAAAAACCCTCTAATATACTGCACATCTGGGATTACACGTGCATAAGTGACTGTCACATTTAGGCCAGAAATACGGCTTTTTGGTTACTGGGGTGAAAAAACCCTCTGATATACTGCACATCTAAGATTAGACGTGCATAAGTGACTGTCATATTTAGGCCACAAATACCGCTGTCATATAGAGTTAAAAAAAAAAATAGAGTGCAATACCCTACATCAGGGTTTATATTGACAGTTAATTATTTTTAACAGACTTAACCACTTTTTACTTTGCTTTGTGAATGCTAACTATGAGGCAAACATCTAATAAGGGACGCGGTCATGGTCGTGGTGGTGGTGGTGTTCGTGGAGCCTCTGGTGCAGGGAGAGAACGTGGCCGTTCTGCCACAGCTACACGTCCTACTGAACCTACTACCTCAGGTCCCAGTAGGCGCCCGAATCTACAGCGATATTTGGTCGGGCCTAATGCAGTTCTAAGCATGGTAAGGCCTGAGCAAGTACAGGCGCTAGTCAATTGGGTGGCCGACAGTGGATCTAGCACGTTCACATTATCTCCCACCCAGTCTTCTGCAGAAAGCGCACAGGTGGCGCCTGAAACCCATGCCCATCTGTCTGTCACATCACCCCCGTGCATATCGGGGAACCTGTCTGAGCCTCAAGTCATGCAGCAGTCTCTTATGCTGTTTGAAGACTCTGCTGGCAGGGTTTCCCAAGGGCATCCACCTAGCCCTTCCCCAGGGGTGGAAGACATAGAATGCACTGATGCACAACCACTTATGTTTCCTGATGAGGACATGGGAATACCACCTCAGCACGTCTCTGATGATGACGAAACACAGGTGCCAACTGCTGAGTCTTTCTGCAGTGTGCAGACCGAAAAGGAGGTCAGGGAGGAAGACTGGGTGGAAGACAATGCAGAGAACGATGAGGTTCTAGACCCACATGGAATGAAGGTCATGCCACTGACTTTCAGAGTTCGGAGGAAGAGGCAGTGGTGAGACCGAGCCAACAGCGTGGCAAAAGCGGGAGCAGGGTGCAAAAGCAGAGCAGCGGTCGCCAAAACAGTTCGCCTGCTACTGGCCACCGTCACCAGGGACCGAGCACACCAAAGGCAGCTTCAAGGAGTTCCCTGGCATGGCACTTCTTCACACAATGTGCTGAAAACAAGACCCGAGTGGTTTGCACGCTGTGCCATCAGGGCCTGAAGCGAGGCATTAACGTTCTGAACCTTAGCACAACCTGCATGACCAGGCATCTACATGCGAGACACGGGCTGTAGTGGAGTAAGCCCTTCAAAACCAAGAAAGGGCTCAGGCCCCTCCTGCTCCCTCTTCTGCTGCTGCCTCGGCCTCTTCCTCCGCCTCTGGAGGAACGTTGGCACCTGCCGCCCAGCAAACAGAGGATGTGCCACCAACAACACCACCTCCGTCACCAAGCATCTCCACCATGTCACACGGAAGCGTTCAGCTCTCTATCTCACAAACCTTTGAGAGAAAGCGTCAATTCCCACCTAACCACCCTCGATCCCTGGCCCTGAATGTCAGCATTTCTAAACTACTGGCCTTTGAAATGCTGTCATTCAGGCTGGTGGAGACGGACAGCTTCAAACAGCTCATGTCGCTTGCTGTCCCATAGTACGTCGTTCCCAGCCGCCACTACTTCTCCAGGAGAGCCGTGCCCTCCCTGCACAACCAAGTATCGGATAAAATCAAGTGTGTTCTGCGCAACGCCATCTGTGGCAAGGTCCACCTAACCACAGGTACGTGGACCAGTAAGCACGGCCAGGGACGCTATATCTCCCTAACTGCACACTGGGTAAATGTAGTGGCGGCTGGGCCCTAGGCGGAGAGCTGTTTGGCGCATGTCCTTCCGCCGCCAAAGATCGCAGGGCATCATTCTTTGCCTCCTGTTGCCTCCTCTTCCTACTCGGCTTCCTCCTCCTCTTCTACCACCTCCTTATCCGGTCAGCGACAGACCTTCACCACCAACTTCAGCACAGCCAGGGGTAAACGTCAGCAAGCCATTCTGAAACTGATGTGTTTGGGGGACAGGAGTTGTGGCGGGGTATAGAACAACAGACCGATGAGTGGTTGCTGCCAGTGGGCCTCAAGCCCGGCCTGGTGGTGTGCGATAATGGGTGAAATCTCGTTGCAGCTTTAGAACTAGCCGGTTTGATGCACATCCCTTGCCTGGCGCATGTGCTGAATTTGGTGGTGCAGAAATTCATTCACAACTACCCCGACATGTCAGAGATGCTGCATAAAGTGCGGGCCGTCTGTGCGCGCTTCCGGCGTTCTCATCCTGACGCCGCTCGGCTGCCTGCTCTACAGCATAACTTTGGCCTTCCCGCTCATCGCCTCATATGCGACGTGCCCACCAGGTGGAACTCCACCTTGCACATGCTGGACAGACCGTGCGAGCAGCAGCAGGCCATAGTGGAGTTTCAGCTGCAGCACACACGGGTGAGTCGCACTGCGGACAGCACCACTTCACCAGCAATGACTGGGCCTCCATGCGAGACCTGTGTTCCCTGTTGCGCTGTTTCGAGTACTCCACCAACATGGCCAGTGGCGATGATGCCGTTATCAGCGTTACAATACCACTTCTATGTCTCCTTGAGAAAACACTTAGGGCGATGATGAAAGAGGATGTGGCCCAGGACAAGGAGGAGGAAGAGGCGTCATCTCTAACACTTTCAGGCCAGTCTTTTAGAAGTGGCTCAGAAAGAGGATTTTTGCAACAGCAGAGGCCACGTACAAATTTGGCCAGCCAGGGCCCACTACTGGAGGACGAGGAGGAGGAGGATGAGGATGGGGATGAAGCATGTTTACAGCAGGGTGGCATCCAACGCAGCTCGGGCCATCACTGGTGCGTGGCTGGGGGGATACGGAGGACACAGACGATACGCCTCCCACAGAGGACAGCTTGTCCTTACCTCTGGGCAGCCTGGCACACATGAGCGACTACATGCTGCAGTGCCTGAGCAACGACTGCAGAGTTGTCAACATTTTAGCGTGTGCTGACTACTGGGTGGCCACCTTGCTGGATCCCCATTACAAAGACAATGTGCCGTCCTTAATTCCCTAACTGGAGCGTGATCGGAAGATGCGCGACTACAGGCGCACGCCGGTAGACGCGCTCCTGAGAGCATTCCCGACTGACGCAGGGGGACAAGTGGAAGCACAAGGCGAAGGCAGGAGAGGAGGAAGAGGTCGCCAACGCAGCTGTGTCAGCGCCAGCACCTCAGAAGGCAGGGGTTAGCATGGCCGACATGTGGAAAAGCTTTGTCACCTCGCCGCAACAACCGGCCCCAACTGCTGATATGGAGCGTGTTAGCAGGAAGCAGCATTTGAACAACATGGTGGAATAGTACCTGTGCACACGCCTACACGTACTGACTGATGGTTCTGCCCCATTCAACTTCTGGGTCTCCAAATTGTCCACATGGCCAGAGCTTGCCCTGTATGCCTTGGAGGTGCTGGCCTGCCCTGCAGCCAGTGTACTCTCTGAACGTGTATTTAGCACGGCAGGAGGCAACATTAATGACAGACGCAGCCGCCTGTCCACAGCCAACGTGGACAAGCTCACGTTCATTAAAATGAACCAGGCTTGGATCCCACAAGACTTGTCTGTACCTTGTGCAGAATAGACATTTATACCACCATCAAACATACATTCTTGTACTCAAATCAAGTGCAATGATTCTTTTTTTTATTTTATTTTTATTTGTCCCAATATTTTGGGGGCGACCTACCCCAATAAAAAATAAAAAAAAAACAATGTTGGCTACCTGCTTCTCCTCCATTGCTGCCTCCAACTACAACATCACATTCACCGCCTCCTCAACCTCCGACTCCATATCCACCTCCTTCTCTGAGTTGCAGGTTAATAATTTGTAATTTTTTGTTATTTTATTTCATTTTAAGTTATTTCCCTATTCACATTTGTTTGCAGAGCAGTTGCCATGCTCTGAAGCACATTTTACTGCCTTTTACATCCCTCTATTTTAGAGCCATTTTATTTTTAAAAAGTGCCAATTTTAGTGCCCTAAATTTAAAAAATTCTTATTTTCAATTGTCGCGTTACATTTTACCATTTTTGGCGTATACAAACCCCTGCTGTGCCTGGGTGACAGGGGCCTAAATCTCTCAAAATCGTCTGTTCTATTGCTGGGTGACATGAACCCCCTTTTGCCGTGAATGAACCCCTGCTCTGCATTGCTGACAGGGGCCTAAATCTCTCAAAATCCTCTGTTGTATTGCTGGGTGACATGAACCCCCTTTTGCTGTGAATGTACCCCTGCTCTGCATTGCTGACAGGGGCCTAAATCTCTCAAAATCCTCTGTTCTATTGCTGGGTGACAAGAACCCACTTTTGCCGTGAATGAACCCCTGCTGTGCTTGGGTGACAGGGGCCTAAATCTCTCAAAATCCTCTGTTGTATTGCTGGGTGACATGAAGCTAGTTTTGCAGTGAATAAACCCCTGCTGTGCCTGGGTGACAGGGGCCTAAATCTCTCAAAATCCTCTGTTGTATTGCTGGGTGACATGAAGCTAGTTTTGCAGTGAATAAACCCCTGCTGTGCCTGGGTGACAGGGGCCTAAATCTCTCAAAATCCTCTGTTGTATTGCTGGGTGACATGAAGCTAGTTTTGCAGTGAATAAACCCCTGCTGTGCCTGGGTGACAGGGGCCTAAATCTCTCAAAATCCTCTGTTGTATTGCTGGGTGACATGAAGCTAGTTTTGCCGTGAATGAACCCCTGCTGTGCCTGGGTGACAGGGGCCTAAATCTCTCAAAATCCTCTGTTGTATTGCTGGGTGACATGAAGCTAGTTTTGCAGTGAATAAACCCCTGCTGTGCCTGGGTGACAGGGGCCTAAATCTTTCAAAATCCTCTGTTGCATTGCTGGGTGACAGGAAGCTAGTTTTGTCGTGAATAAACCCCTGCTGTGCCTGGGAGACAGGGGCCTAAATCTCTCAAAATCATCTGTTCTATTGCTGGGTGACATGAACCCCCTTTTGCAGTGAATGAACCCCTGCTGTGCCTGGGTGACAGGGGCCTAAATCTCTCAAAATCCTCTGTTCTATTGCTGGGTGACATGAACCTAGTTTTGCCGTGAATAAACTCCTGTTGTGCCTGGGAGACAGGGGCCTAAATCTCTCAAAATCCTCTGTTCTATTGCTGGGTGACATGAAGCTAGTTTTGCAGTGAATAAACCCCCCTGCTGTGCCTGGGTGACAGGGGCCTAAATCTCTCAAAATCCTCTGTTCTATTGCTGGGTGACATGAAGCTAGTTTTGCAGTGAATAAACCCCTGCTGTGCCTGGGTGACAGGGGCTAAATCTCTCAAAATCCTGTGTTCCATTGCTGGGTGACATGAACCCCCTTTTGCCGTGAATGAACCCCTGCTGTACCTGGGTGACAGGGGCCTAAATCCTCTGTTTGTATACGCCAAAAATTGTAAAATCTCACCCGACAATTAAAATGGCTCTAAAATAGTCCTTGAAAAGGCTAGAGGGATGTAAAAGGCAGTAAAATGTGCTTAAGAGCATGGCAACTGCTCTGCAAACAAATGTGGATAGGGAAATAACTTAAAATAAAATAAAATAACTAAAAATTACAAATTATTAACCTGCTGTAACGGTCGCGTACACACACACACAGGGGGGAGGGAAGTGACCACTGCGCTCCACCCTTACCCCTGGCCCTGCCTACTTGCCTCGCGAGTCCTAATGACAGGGGACAACTGGACGGCAATCCCTAACTTGGAGTAAGTGCAGGGATGACAGACAGACAAACAACAGGACGTGAACGGACCGAGTCAATACCAGGAAAGCTGCAAAGTACAAATGGAGCAAGCAGAGAATTGTCAGGAGAAGCCGGGGTCATAAATACCAGGAGAGCAGAGAAGTACAAGAGGAGTCCTAAGAGAGTAGTCAGGTGGGAGCCGAGGTCACAATACCAGGACGGAAGCGCAGTACAAGAGGAGCAGGCAAGAGGATGGTCAGGAACAGGATCAGGTAAGTATTCAGCAGTCCAACAAATAGCCAGGAACCTAGAAATTAACAGGCAACCTGTAGCCAGCAGGCTGCCTGTATTTATAGTGGGGAGTGAGGGTCATGTGACGTGGCCAGCGTCACATGACCGACAGACCAACCAGTCGAGCACCGAGTGATCAGCTCGGCGCTCAAGGCAGACTAGGAGCAGGGAGCCACCCAGCTAGTAAAGCCGCCCTGGGAATGAGGTCAAACACAGAACCTCATTCCAAAAGCTAAGCAACAGTTCTGCGGGCAATGGGGGACTGAGTGCACCTTCGGAACCCCGTGACACCTGCAACTCAGAGGAGGAGGTGAATATGGAGTTGGAGGTTGAGGAGGCAGTGAATGTGGTGATGTAGGTGGAGGCAGCAATGGAGGAGGAGGTAGCCAACATTGTTTTTTTTTATTGGGGTAGGTAGCCCCCAAAATATTGGGACAAATAAAAAAAAAGAAAACAAAGAATCATTGCACTTCATTTGAGTACAAGAATGTATGTTTGATGGTGGTATAAATGTCTATTCTGCACAAGGTATAGACAAGTCTTGTGGGATCCAAGCCTGGTTCATTTTAATCAACGTGAGCTTGTCCACGTTGGCTGTGGACAGGCGGCTGCGGTTTTTTCTGTAATGACGCCCCCTGCCGTGCTAAATACACGTTCAGACAATACACTGGCCGCAGGGCAGGCCAGCACCTCCAAGGCATAAAGGGCAAGCTCAGGCCATGTGCCCAATTTGGAGACCTAGAAGTTGAAGGGGGCAGACCCTTCATTCAGTACGTGTAGGCGTGTGCACACATACTGCTCCACCATGTTGGTGAAATTCTGCCTCCTGCTAAGACGTTCCATATCAGCTGGTGGTGCTGGTTGTTGTGGCGTGCTGACAAAGCATTTCCACATTTCGGCCATGCTAACCCTGCCTTCTGAGGTGCTGGCGGTGCCCCAGCTGCGTTGGCGACCTCTTCCTCGTCCTCTGCCTTCGCCTTGTGCTTCCACTGTGCCACCGCTGTCAGGTGGGAATGCCATTAGCAGCGCATCTACCAGCGTGCGCTTGTACTTGCACATCTTACGATCACGCTCCAGTGACGGAATTAAGGACGGTACGTTGTCCTTGTAACGGGGATCCACCCAGTAATCAGCACAAGTTAGAATGTGGGCAACTCAGCGGTCGTTGCGGAGACACTGCAGCATGTAATCGCTCATGTGTGCCAGGCTGCTGTGAACATGGTTCCTCCTCCTGCATCTCCTCCTCCTCATCCTCCACCTCCTGATCCTCCAGAACTGTGCCCTGGCTGGACAATTATGTACCCTGGGTTTGTGGGTGCAGAAACCCACCCTCGGAGCCACTTGGGAATGACTGGCCGGAAACCCTATGAAATGATCCCTCTTCCTCCTCCTCCTCCTGTGCCACATCCTCTTCCAGGAGCAATTTTTTAAGGAGGCATAGAAGTGGGATAGTAACGCTGAGAACGGCGTTATCGGCACTGGCCATGTTGGTGGAGTACTCGAAACAGCGCAACAAGGAACACAGGTCTCGCATGGAGCCCAGTCATTGGTGGTGATGTGGTGCTGTTCCGCCGAGCGACTCACTCGTGCGTGCTGCAGCTGAAACTCCACTATCGCCTGCTGCTGCTCGCACAGTCTGGCCAGCATGTGCAAGGTGGAGTTCCACCTTGTGGGCACGTCGCATATGAGGCGGTGAGCGGGAAGGCCGAAGTTACGCTGCAGCGCTGACAAGCGAGCAGCAGCAGGGTGAGAACGTCGAAAGCGCGCACAGACGGCCCTCACTTTATGCAGCAGCTCTGACATGTCGGGGTAATTTTTAAGGAATCTCTGCACCACCAAATTCAGCACATGCGCCAGACAAGGGATGTGCGTCAAACCGGCTAGTCCCAGAGCTGCTACGAGATTTCGCCCATTATCGCACACCACCAGGACGGGCTTGAGGCTGACTGGCACAAACCACTCATCGGTCTGTTGTTCAAGGCCCGTCCACAGCTCCTGCACGGTGTGGGTTTTGTCCCCCAAACAGATAAGTTTTAAAACTGCCTGCTGTCGTTTATCCCTGGCTGTGCTGAAGTTGGTGGTAAAGGTGTTACGCTGACCGGATGAGGATCTGGTAGAGGATGAGGAAGCAGAGTAGGAGGAGGAAGCAACAGTAGGCAAACTGAAGCGCCCTGCAATCCTCGGTGGTGGAAGGACATGCGCCAAACTGCTATCCGCCTCAGGCCCAGCCGCCACTGAATTTACCTAGTGTGCTGTTATGGAGCCCTGACCGTGCTTACTGGTCCACGTATCTGTAGTCAGGTGCACCTTGCCACAGATGGCGTTGCGCAGTGCACACCTGATTTTGTCCCCTACTTGGTTGTGAAGGGAAGGGATGGCTCGCCTTTAAAAGTAGTGGCGGCTGGGCACGACGTACTGTGGGACAGCCACCGCCATAAGGCCTTTAAAACTATCCGTCTCCACCAGACGGAATGACAGCATTTCAAAGGCAAGTAATTTAGAAATGCTGGCATTCAGGGCTAGGGATCGCGGGTGGGTAGGAGGGTACTTCCTCTTCCTCTCCAGTGGTTGGGATATGGAGAGCTGAACGCTTCCGTGTGACATTGTGGAGATGCTTGGTGACCCAGGTGTTGGTGTTGCTGGCAGATCCTCTGTTTGTGGGGTGCCAGGTGGCACTGTCACTCCAGAGGTGGATGAAGAGTCCGCGACTGCAGCAGAAGAGGAAGCAGGAGGAGCCAGAGACCTTTCTTGGTTTTTGAGGTGTCTACTGCACTGCAGCTCGTGCTTTGCACTTAAATGCCTGGTCATGCAGGTTGTGCTCAGGATGAGAACGTTTAAGCCTCGCTTCAGTCTCTGATTGCACAGTGTGCAAACCACTCGTGTCTTGTTGTCAGCACATTGTCTGAAGAACTGCCATGCCAGGGAACTCCTTGGAGCTAGCTTTGGTGTGCTCGGTCCCTTGCTGCGGTGGGCAGTAGGAGGCGTACTGTCTAGAGGACGGCCGCTCCGCTTTTGCACCCTGCTCCCTCTTCTGCTGTGCTGGTGGCTCTGTGCGACCACCGCCTCTTCCTCCAAACTACATCGGTCACTGGCATGACCTTGATTCCATGTGGGGTCGAGGACCTCATCGTCCTCCACATCATCTTCCACCCAATCTTCACCCCTGACTTCCTTGTCGGTCTGCACACTTTCGAAAGCCCTAGCAGTTGGCACCTGTCTTTCGTCATCATCCGAGACGTGCTGCGATGGTCCTCCCATGTACTCATCTTGAAAAATAAGTGGTTGGGCATCGGTGCCCTCAATCTCTTCCACTTCTGGGGCAGGGCTAGGTGGATGGCCCTTGGAAACCCTGCTAACAGACTCATCAAAAAGCAGAAGAGACTGCTGCATGACTTGGGGCTCAGACTGCTTGGCTGATTTGTAAGGGGGTGAGGTGAAAGACTGATGGACATCGGCTGCAGGTGCCAACTGTGGTCTTTCAGCAGGAAACTGGGTGGGAGACAATGTGAAGGAACTGGATCCACTGTCAGCAACCCAATCTACTTGTTCAGGCCTCTCCATTCGTAGAGCAGCATTAGGCCTGACCAAATACCGCTGCAGGTTTTGTCGCCTACTCGCACCTGAGGAAGGAGTTTCACTTGTGCGTGTAGCTGGCACAGATCGACCACGTCCTCTCCCTGCAACAGGAGCTCCACCAGCAGCACCATGTCCCTTATTTGACACTCTCCTCATATTTTTTGAATTTAGGATCTTGCCCTAAATGGGTGTTTAATTAATAGTAGAAAAGAACAACAGTATGTAAAGAGTGTATCTCACATTGCCTGAACCAGACTAGGCCTCAATTAAAGATTTCTTTGCACAAAATGGCTGTATTTCAAATGGCTGCATTTCAAATGCCTAATTCAAACCCCTGTATGTAGGGGGGTATCTCACACGGTCTGAACCAGTGTAGGCCTGAAGTAAATATATCTTTGCACAAAATGGCTGTAGTTCAAATGGCTGCATTTCAAATGCCTAATTCAAACCCCTGTATGTAGAGGTAGTATCTCAGAGGGCCTGAACCTCTGTAGGCCTGAAGTAAATATATCTTTGCACAAAATTGCTGTATTTCAAATGGCTGTATTTCAAATGTCTGATTCAAACCCCTGTATGTAGGGGGTATCTCACATGGTCTGAACCAGTGTAGGCCTGAATTAAATATATGGGAAAAACTATGAGGGGCAGTATACTCAATAAAACTTCACTTTTAATAACGTATAGGAGATAAAAAGACGGCCCCTACAGACATACAACAAGTAAGACCTGCAAACACTCAACCTAGTGGGGTGAGTGAACATAGACAATTACATAACAAACAGGGAAGTAGGTGGTGGACTGGACCAAATGTATGGAGAGGCGGGCGAGACTGTGTTAGAGTGTCTAACCAACTGGCCCTATTGCCTCCCTGCTTGTCCTAGTCCGCCCTACAGGGTGTGTCCAAGGGACGGGGTCCAAAAAGCCCCGCAAGGGGTGGCCCAGACTGGAACTCTCTTCCTGTATAGGTGACCCTAGTAAGGCCCTCGCACAGGGAAAAAGAAAAAAATCCCGTCCAATGGAACCACACACATAAGAGATTGATGTTACCCCACAAAAATACCACTAAAGGGGATAACGTGGGGATATACTCAAGAGTCCCGACGCGTTTCTTCAGAGGATGCCCCAGGATTCATAAGGGGACACGGGGCAATGGTGGTGGTTATCCCTCCCAGCTAGTTCCCCAGAAAATAAGGGAATAGCCTTGTAGTTACTGCAGTCAAGGTGTGGCTGAGTATTCTGTTGGCAGCGGTCGGCGTATGGCTCTAAATCCACCTTCAAGCATAGACCCAGGGTGGTGGTGTCTGCAGTGGTGGGGTGACCGGCCGGCATGGAACCTCTGTAGGATGAACTAAATATGTCTTTGCCCAAAATGGCTGTATTTAAAATTCCTGATTTAAACCCCTGTATGTAGGGGGGTATCTCACACGGTCTGAACCAGTGTAGGCCTGAAGTAAATATATCTTTGCACAAAATGGCTGTATTTCAAATGGCTGTATTTCAAATGCCTAATTCAAACCCCTGTATGTAGGGGGGTATCTCACACGGTCTGAACCAGTGTAGGCCTGAAGTAAATATATCTTTGCACAAAATGGCTGTATTTCAAATGCCTAATTCAAACCCCTGTATGTAGGGGGGTATCTCACACGGTCTGAACCAGTGTAGGCCTGAAGTAAATATATCTTTGCACAAAATGGCTATATTTCTAATGGCTGTATTTCAAATGCCTAATTCAAACCCCTGTATGTAGAGGTAGTATGTCAGAGGGCCTGAACCTCTGTAGGCCTGCAGTAAATATATATTTGCACAAAATGGCTGTATTTCAAATGGCTGTATTTCAAATGCCTGATTCAAACCCCTGTATGTAGGGGGGTATCTCACACGATCTGAACCAGTGTAGGCCTGAAGTAAATATATCTTTGCACAAAATGGCTGTATTTCAAATGCCTAATTCTAACCCCTGTATGTAGAGGTGGTATCTCACAGGGCCTGAACCTCTGTAGGTCTGAAGTAAATATATCTTTGCACAAAAAGGCTGTATTTCAAATGGCTGTATTTCAAATGCCTAATTCAAACCCCTGTATGTAGAGGGGGTATCTGACAGGGCCTGAACTAGTGTAGGCATGAATTCAATATTGGTGCACCAAATGGCGGTATTTAAAATCTCTGAATGTAACCCAAATGTATTAACCGCCTCCGGACCGCCTAACGCAGGATCGCGTTCCGGAGGCGGCAGCGAGATTTGCTGTGAACGCGCGCACACATGCGCACGCGTTCACAGGATCGAAAGGTAAGCGAGTGGATCTCCAGCCTGCCAGCGATCGTTCGCTGGCAGGCTGGAGATGCGATTTTTTTTAACCCCTAACAGGTATATTAGGCGCTGTTTTGATAACAGCGTCTAATATACCTGCTACCTGGTCCTCTGGTGGTCCCCTTTGTTTGGATCGACCACCAGAGGACACAGGCAGCTCAGTAATATGTAGCACCAAACACCACTACACTACACCCCCCCCTGTCACTTATTAACCCCTTATTAACCCCTGATCACCCCATATAGGCTCCCTGATCACCCCCCTGTCATTGATCACCCCCTTGTAAGGCTCCATTCAGACGTCCGTATGACTTTTACGGATCCACGGATACATGGATCGGATCCGCAAAACACATACGGACGTCTGAATGGAGCCTTACAGGGGGGTGATCAATGACAGGGGGTGATCACCCCATATAGACTCCCTGATCACCCCCCTGTCATTGATCACCCCCCTGTCATTGATCACCCCCCTGTAAAGCTCTATTCAGACGTGCGTATGTGTTTTGCGGATCCGATCCATGGATCCGCGGATCCGCAAAACACATACGTCTGAATGGAGCCTTACAGGGGGGTGATCACCCCATATAGACTCCCTGATCACCCCCCTGTCATTGATCACCCCCCTGTAAGGCTCCATTCAGACGTCCGTATGTTTTTTACGGATCCACGGATACATGGATCGGATCCGCAAAACACATACGGACATCTGAATGGAGCCTTATAGGGGGGTGATCAATGACAGGGGGGTGATCACCCCATATAGACTCCCTGATCACCCCCCTGTCATTGATCACCCCCCTGTCATTGATCACCCCCCTGTAAGGCTCCATTCAGATGTCCGTATGTTTTTTACGGATCCACGGATACATGGATCGGATCCGCAAAACACATACGGACATCTGAATGGAGCCTTATAGGGGGGTGATCAATGACAAGGGGGTGATCACCCCATATAGACTCCCTGATCACCCCCCTGTCATTGATCACCCCCCTGTCATTGATCACCCCCCTGTAATGCTCCATTCAGATGTCCGTATGATTTTTACAGATCCACGGATACATGGATCGGATCCGCAAAACACATACGGACATCTGAATGGAGCCTTATAGGGGGGGTGATCAATGACAGGGGGGTGATCACCCCATATAGACTCCCTGATCACCCCCCTGTCATTGATCACCCCCCTGTCATTGATCACCCCCCTGTAAGGCTCCATTCAGATGTCCGTATGTTTTTTACGGATCCACGGATACATGGATCGGATCCGCAAAACACATACGGACATCTGAATGGAGCCTTATAGGGGGGTGATCAATGACAAGGGGGGTGATCAACCCATATAGACTCCCTGATCACCCCCCTGTCATTGATCCCCCCCCTGTAAGGCTCCATTTAGATGTCCGTATGTTTTTTACGGATCTTCGGATCCGCAAAACACATACGGACATCTGAATGGAGCCTTACAGGGGGGTGATCAATGACAGGGGGGTGATCACCCCATATAGACTCCCTGATCACCCCCCTGTCATTGATCACCCCCCTGTCATTGATCACCCCCTATAAGGCTCCATTCAGATGTCCGTATGATTTTTACGGATCCACTGATACATGGATCGGATCCGCAAAACACATACGGACGTCTGAATGGAGCCTTATAGGGGGGTGATCAATGACAGGGGGGTGATCACCCCATATAGACTCCCTGATCACCCCCCTGTCATTGATCACCCTCCTGTAAGGCTGCATTCAGATGTCCGTATGATTTTTACGGATCCACTGATATGTGTTTTGCGGATCCGATCCATGTATCAGTGGATCCGTAAAAATCCTACGGACATCTGAATGCAGCCTTACAGGGGGGTGATCAATGACAGGGGGGTGATCACCCCATTTAGACTCCCTGATCACCCCCCTGTCATTGATCACCCCCCTGTAAGGCTGTATTCAGATGTCCGTATGATTTTTACGGATCCACTGATACATGGATCGGATCCGCAAAACACATATGGACATCTGAATGGAGCCTTATAGGGGGGTGATCAATGACAGGGGGGTGATCACCCCATATAGACTCCCTGATCACCCCCCTGTCATTGATCACCCCCCTGTAAGGCTCCATTCAGACATTTTTTTGGCCCAAGTTAGCGGAAATTATTATTTTTTTCTTACAAAGTCTCATATTCCACTAACTTGTGTCAAAAAATAAAATCTCACATGAACTCACCATACCCCTCACGGAATCCAAATGCGTAAAAATTTTTAGACATTTATATTCCAGACTTCTTCTCACGCTTTAGGGCCCCTAGAATGCCAGGGCAGTATAAATACCCCACATGTGACCCCATTTCGGAAAGAAGACACCCCAAGGTATTCGCTGAGGGGCATATTGAGACCATGAAAGATTTAAATTTTTGTCCCAAGTTAGCGGAAAGGGAAACCTTGTGAGAAAAAAAAAAAAAAAATCAATTTCCGCTAACTTGTGCCGAAAAAAAAAAATTCGATGAACTCACCATGCCCCTCATTGAATACCTTGGGGTGTCTTCTTTCCAAAATGGGGTCACATGTGGGGTATTTATACTGCCTGGGATCCAAATGTCTGGGATCCAAATGTCTAAAAATGCCCTCATAAAAGGAATGTGGGCCCCTTTGCACACCTAGGCTGCAAAAAAGTGTCACACATCTGGTATCGCCGTACTCAGGAGAAGTTGGGCAATGTGTTTTGGGGTGTCATTTTACATATACCCATGCTGGATGAGATAAATATCTTGGTCAAATGCCAACTTTGTATAAAAAATGGGAAAAGTTGTCTTTTGCCGAGATATTTCTCTCACCCAGCATGAGTATATGTAAAAAGACACCCCAAAACACATTGCCCAACTTCTCCTGAATACGGCGATACCACATGTGTGACACTTTTTTGCAGCCTAGGTGGGCAAAGGGGCCCACATTCCAAAGAGCACCTTTCGGATTTCACAGGTCATTTACCTACTTACCACACATTAGGGCCCCTAGAATGCCAGGGCAGTATAACTACCCCACAAGTGACCCCATTTTGAAAAGAAGACACCCCAAGGTATTCCGTGAGGGGCATGGCGAGTTCCTAGAATTTTAAATTTTTTGTCACAAGTTAGCGGAAAATGATGATTTTTCATTTTTTTTTCTTTTCTTACAAAGTCTCATATTCCACTAACTTGTGACAAAAAATAAAAACTTCCATGAACTCACTATGCCCATCACGAAATACCTTGGGGTGTCTTCTTTCCAAAATGGGGTCACTTGTGGGGTAGTTATACTGCCCTGGCATTTTAGGGGCCAAATGCGTGAGAAGTGGTTTGAAATCAAAATCTGTAAAAAATGTGTGAGAGAAATATCTTGGCAAAAGACAACTTTTCCCATTTTTTTATACAAAGTTGGCATTTGACCGAGATATTTATCTCACCCAGCATGGGTATATGTAAAATGACACCCCAAAACACATTGCCCAACTTCTCCTGAGTACGGGGATACCAGATGTGTGACACTTTTTTGCAGCCTAGGTGGGCAAAGGGGCCCACATTCCAAAGAGCACCTTTCGGATTTCACCGGCCATTTTTTACAGATTTTGATTTCAAACTACTTCTCACGCATTCGGGCCCCTAAAATGCCAGGGCAGTATAACTACCCCACAAGTGACCCCATTTTGGAAAGAAGACACCCCCAGGTATTTCGTGATGGGCATAGTGAGTTCATGGAAGTTTTTATTTTTTGTCACAAGTTAGTGGAATATGAGACTTTGTAAGAAAAAAAATAAAAATTAAAAAAAAATCATCATTTTCCGCTAACTTGTGACAAAAAATAAAAAATTCTAGGAACTCGCCATGCCCCTCACGGAATACCTTGGGGTGTCTTCTTTCCAAAATGGGGTCACTTGTGGGGTAGTTATACTGCCCTGGGATTCTAGGGGCCCTAATGTGTGGTAAATAGTTTGAAATCAAAATCTGCAAAAAATGGCCGGTGAAATCCGAAAGGTGCTCTTTGGAATGTGTGCCCCTTTGCCCACCTAGGCTGCAAAAAAGTGTCACACATGTGGTATCACCGTACTCAGGAGAAGTTGGGGAATGTGTTTTGGGGTGTCATTTTACATATACAAAGTTGGCATCTGACCAAGATATTTATCTCACCCAGCATGGGTATATGTAAAATGACACCCCAAAACACATTGCCCAACTTCTCCTGAGTACGGAGATACCACATGTGTGACACTTTTTTGCAGCCTAGGTGGGCAAAGGGGCCCACATTCCAAAGAGCACCTTTCGGATTTCACCGGCCATTTTTTGCAGATTTTGATTTCAAACTACTTACCACACATTAGGGCCCCTAGAATGCCAGGGCAGTATAACTACCCCACAAGTGACCCCATTTTGGAAAGAAGACACCCCAAGGTATTCGCTGATGGGCATAGTGAGTTCATAGAAGTTTTTATTTTTTGTCACAAGTTAGTGGAATATGAGACTTTGTATGAAAAAAAAAAAAATCATCATTTTCCGCTAACTTGTGACAAAAAATAAAAAGTTCTATGAACTCACTATGCCCATCAGCGAATACTTTAGGGTGTGTACTTTCCGAAATGGGGTCATTTGTGGGGTGTTTGTACTGTCTGGGCATTGTAGAACCTCAGGAAACATGACAGGTGCTCAGAAAGTCAGAGCTGCTTCAAAAAGCAGAAATTCACATTTTTGTACCATAGTTTGTAAACGCTATAACTTTTACCCAAACCATTTTTTTTTACCCAAACATTTTTTTTTTTATCAAAGACATGTAGAACAATAAATTTAGAGAAAAATTTATATATGGATCTTGTTTTTTTTGCAAAATTTTACAACTGAATTTGAAAAATTTCATTTTTTTGCAAAAAAATCGTTAAATTTCGATTAATAACAAAAAAAAGTTAAAATGTCAGCAGCAATGAAATACCACCAAATGAAAGCTCTATTAGTGAGAAGAAAAGGAGGTAAAATTCCTTTGGGTGGTAAGTTGCATGACCGAGCAATAAACGGTGAAAGTAGGGTAGGTCAGAAGTGTAAAAAGTGGCCTGGTCATTAAGGGTGTTTAAGCGAGGGGGGCTGAGGTGGTTAAATTGCACACTGACTAATACAGATGTTGTAGATTGCCAAAAAAGTATTTTTTTGCTAACAGAATATGAAAGCTGTATATATTAAACTTGATTTTAACACTTGCAGATCTGGAAAATACAGTTTTTTGAAAAACATAGTGTGTTTTTCAAACCCCAGAAAATGATGGGTGTATTTCTACTTTAAATTGCACACTGACTAATACAGATGTTGTAGATTGCCAAAAAAGTCTTTTTTTGCTAACAGAATATGAAAGCTGTGTATAATAAACTTGAATTTAACACTTGCAGATCTGGAAAATACTGTTTTTTGAAAAAAAATAGTGTGTTTTTAAAACCCCAGAAAATAAGGGTGTATTTCTACCTTAAATTGCACACTGACTAATCCAGATGTTGTAGTTTGCCCCCCAAAAATGGTGATTTGCAATGTCCAAAAGCTCAGATGCAGTGCTGGTGCACTGAGCATGCATAAAATGGCCGCCGCCGCCACCCACCTAACTAACAGAATTCTAAAAGTTTGTATTTTTTGGTCAATGAGCTCAGGGCAGGGTAAAACGATAGTGCCCTGCACCCACACAACTATTTGTCTGTAGATCGCTGAGTTAGATTCTCTCCTATGCTCTCCCTGAAATCACAAGTCCAGCAGCATCCTCTCCCTACACTTGTAACAGCAGAGTGTCACGAGGGTGTCGAGGACCACGCCTGACTCCGTTATACCCGGGGTCAGGAAGTCGCAGCGGTTGGCTGCACGCTCTATTTAAGATAGGGCTGTTTTCCTTATGAGAGCTTCCTGCCTGGACATCTATTCTGACCTTCTGGAGCTGTGTTGCTGCGTTCGCTGGAAGTTGGTCCAGTACGCTACCCTCCAGATCCCTGTTGGACCTTTTTGGTTTATTGTGGTCGCCCACCTGGGTGTATGTGTTTGTATGTTTTGTCTGTCCTCTCCCTGGTGTTTCCCTCTTAGTGATAGTGGTGTGGACTAGCGATCCCACCGGCCTGTTCACTATCCAGGGCTCATATTAGGGAAAGCCAGGGTTTAGGCACGCGATCGCCGCATGGGTGAGGAACCCGTCTAGGGACGTCAGGGCAGTCAGGTGCCAGCCGCAAGGTGAGTTAGGGGTCACCACCTTTCCCTCTCCCTTGGGCAGGGCTTTCCCTGTTTTCCTCCCTGTGCGTGTCGTCGGTCGTTACATTATCTCTGGCCAATTATTTTTGTGTTGGTAAAAAAAAAAAAAAAAAAATTTTTTTTTACCTACTTAGAATCCAGTATGGATCAAATTGCTGCTCTGTCCAAACAATTTCATGGCCTGTCTTTGGAGGTGGTAGGATTGAAGGCGTCGGTCTTCCAGCAACAGCAGCAATTACAACTGACTGCAAGCCCAGCGGTTGCTACTGGTAACCAGGTTGTTGCGGAACCCAAGGTCCCTCTCCCTGACAGATTTTCTGGGGGAAGGGACAAGTTTTTGACATTCCGTGAGGCCTGTAAGTTATATTTTAAACTGCGCCCTTACTCCTCTGGTAATGAAGATCAGCGGGTGGGGGTTGTTATTTCCCTGCTGCAGGGGGATCCGCAGTCCTGGGCGTTCTCTTTACCTACTGATTCCCAGGCTCTTCGGTCAGTGGATGAATTTTTTGGGGCCTTGGGTCTCATATATGATGATCCTGACCGAGTCGCCCTGGCTGAATCAAGATTACGGAGACTCTTACAAGGAGAGCGGCCGGTAGAGGAATATTGCTCTGAATTCCGTAGGTGGGCTACGGATACCCAATGGAACGACCCGGCTCTCAGGAGTCAGTTCTGCTCTGGGTTATCCGAAAGGGTTAAGGATGCGCTTGCATTATATGAGACCCCCTTTTCCCTTGATGCAGTTATGTCCCTTTCTATCCGAATAGATAGACGCCTTAGGGTCAGGTTGAAAAAACCGGAGCAATTGGTAACCCCTCCCAAGCAGCAGTTAGTCTGTACGGACTTAGACGAGCCTATGCAGCTAGGAGGAACTACTCGTCAGGTCCGTCGTCCTGAGGCTCGCCGTAGGCGTGGGGTTTGTTTTTTTTGTGGGGAGAGGGGTCATTTCATTAATGTCTGTCCTTCTTTCCTCAGAAACAAAAGACCGTCGGAAAAACTATTAACCCCAGGCTGTGTGGAGGATGTCAGCCGGGGGGTATACGTTTCCTCCATACGTACATCGCAATTTGTGTTGCCAGCGGTTATTATTTTTGGTGATAAGACGGAGACTATTTCTTTCTTTCTAGACAGTGGAGCAGGGGTAAATTTGATAGATGCCCATTTTGCCCGCACTTTGGGTTTGTCTCTCTGTACTTTACAGAGACCCATTCCCATATTCGCTATTGATTCTGCTCCCCTGTCTCAGAGAAACCTCACGCACATGGTTCATAATTTACACCTTCGGGTAGGGGACCACCATAACGAGATGCTTTCAGGTTATGTTCTGGAGGGGCTTCCCACTCCGGTAGTGCTGGGTCTTCCCTGGTT
This sequence comes from Bufo bufo, assembly GCF_905171765.1. Classification (NCBI taxonomy): domain Eukaryota; kingdom Metazoa; phylum Chordata; class Amphibia; order Anura; family Bufonidae; genus Bufo; species Bufo bufo. Next base: position 392,680,141 of record NC_053389.1, on the reverse strand, counting down.
GGTAGCGCACAATCCAGTGGTGGATTGGCAGGCCAGGGAGATATTGGAGTGGAGTGAGCAGTGCAGAGAAAATTGCTTAAATAGCAATTGCTTAGTCGCCTCCATAACTACCCTACCTACATTTATTTCGGACTTTGAGGATGTTTTTTCTGAAAAGGGTTGTCAGAAGTTACCACCTCATCGTCCTTATGATTGCCCGGTTAACCTTATTCCCGGCGCAAAATTACCCAAGACCAGGTTATATAATCTTTCGGGTCCAGAGAGACAAGCCATGAAAGATTATATCTCCGAGAGCTTGGCTAAGGGACACATCAGACCCTCTTCTTCACCCGTGGCTGCAGGGTTTTTCTTCGTTAAAAAGAAAGATGGGGGCCTGCGTCCTTGCTTAGATTTTCGCGAATTAAATCAGATAACCATCCGAGACCCATACCCTCTTCCTCTCATTCCTGACCTGTTTAATCAGATTGCGGGTGCTAGGTGGTTCTCCAAACTTGATCTTAGGGGTGCCTACAATCTGATTCGTATTAAGGAGGGGGATGAGTGGAAGACAGCGTTTAACACCCCTGAGGGGCATTATGAAAATCTAGTTATGCCTTTCGGTCTGACCAATGCTCCTGCCGTCTTTCAACATTTCGTTAATGACATTTTTAGTCATCTAATCGGCAGGTTTGTGGTAATATACCTAGATGATATTTTAATTTATTCGTCCGATCTGAAAACACATGAGGTGCATGTCAGACAAGTACTGCAGGTCCTACGGACGAATGAATTATATGCTAAAATTGAAAAATGTGTCTTCGCCGTTCAGGAGATACAATTCCTGGGTTATTTTTTATCTGCGTCAGGTTTCCGTATGGATCCTAGGAAGGTCCAGGCAATTTTAGATTGGGATCTTCCTGAGAACCTCAAAGCACTACAACGGTTCTTGGGCTTCGCGAATTTCTATAGGAAATTCATTAAAAATTATTCACTTATTGTAAAACCGCTTACTGACATGACTAGGAAGGGGACTGATTTTTCTAAATGGTCTGACGCCGCTAAAGTTGCTTTTTCCTCTCTAAAAGAGAGGTTTACCTCAGCACCTGTACTGGTCCAACCTGATGTCTCTCAGCCTTTTATTGTTGAAGTCGATGCGTCAGAGGTGGGAGTGGGGGCGGTGCTGTCTCAGGGTCCGTCTCCTGGCAAATGGCGTCCTTGTGCTTTCTTTTCTAAAAAACTATCTGCAGCAGAAAAGAACTACGATATTGGCAATAGGGAACTATTAGCTATTAAACTTGCGTTTGAGGAGTGGCGTCATTTCTTAGAGGGGGCAGTCCACCCCGTCACTGTAATTACGGACCACAAAAATCTTCTGTACCTCGAATCAGCTAAGCGTCTCACCCCTAGACAGGCTAGGTGGTCGCTATTTTTTACCAGGTTTAACTTTGTGATTACCTATCGTCCTGGGGCAAAGAACACCAAGGCTGATGCACTATCTCGTTGTTTCCCTGGAGGGGGTAATGTGAGTGATCCGGTACCCATTCTTCAAAGAGGAGTGGTTGTTTCTGCGGTACACTCTGTTTTGGAGGGGAAGGTGTTAGAGGCCCAGGGGGACGCCCCGGTCTCTTGCCCCTCAGAGAAATTGTTTGTACCATTGAACTTACGTTTCGAATTATTAAAGGAACATCATAATTCGGCACTTGCTGGGCACCCGGGTAGTAAAGCAACCTTGGAACTATTGTCTCGTCGTTTTTGGTGGCCAAGGTTGCGTCAGGATGTATTGGATTTTGTGTCTTCTTGTTCTACCTGTGCGCGCGCAAAAGTTTCACATACACGTCCTGCAGGGTCTCTATTACCCCTCGTCATTCCCAATAGACCGTGGACACATCTGTCAATGGATTTTATCACTGACTTACCTTTGTCTGCGGGTAAAACAGTTATTTTGGTAGTAGTGGACAGGTTTAGCAAAATGGTACACTTCATTGCGTTACCCGCACTACCTAATGCTAAGACTCTTGCTCAGGTATTCGTCAGTGAAATCGTGAAGCTTCACGGGGTCCCCTCCGATGTTGTTTCGGATCGAGGTACCCAGTTTATTTCTAAATTTTGGAAAGCTTTTTGTTCTCGTTTGGGGGTACACTTGTCCTTTTCCTCTGCTTTCCATCCTCAGTCGAATGGACAGACTGAGCGTACCAACCAAAACCTTGAGACATATCTAAGATGTTTTGTGTCTGAAAACCAAGAGTTGTGGTCATCATATTTACCGTTAGCTGAGTTTGCCATAAATAATCGTCGTCAGGAATCCACTGGCAAGTCACCATTTCTTGGTGCATATGGTTTTCATCCCCAATTCTGTACTTTCAAAGAGGGGGGGTCTTCTGGGGTTCCCGAAGAGGAACGGTTTTCATCATATCTTTCATCGGTATGGCAGAAGGTGCAAGCTAACTTGAAAAATATGGGAGGTAAATACAAATGCATGGCTGATAAGAGACGGTCGCCAGGTCCGGACCTAGGAGTGAATGACTATGTGTGGTTGTCTACTAGGAATATTAAATTGAAGGTTCCCTCTTGGAAACTGGGTCCTAGGTTTATTGGCCCTTACAAAATTGTAGCCATCATCAACCCCGTGGCTTTTCGCCTGGAGTTACCTCAGACTTTTAAAATTCATAATGTTTTTCATAAGTCGTTACTCAAAAAATATGTTCCACCTCTAGAACCATCACCGCTGCCACCCCCTCCTGTTGTCGTGGATGGTAACCTAGAATTTCAGATATCCAAAATTGTTAATTCTCGTCGGGTCCGCCGCTCTCTTCAATATCTGGTGCATTGGAGAGGTTACGGTCCCAAGGAAAGAATGTGGGTTCCTGCGTCTGAGGTAAACGCCGACAGGTTAGTTCGGGTTTTTCATGCCTCTCATCCTGGGAGACCTGGTCCTGAGTGTCCGGAGGCCCCTCGTAGAGAGGGGGGTACTGTCACGAGGGTGTCGAGGACCACGCCTGACTCCGTTAAACCCGGGGTCAGGAAGTCGCAGCGGTTGGCTGCACGCTCTATTTAAGATAGGGCTGTTTTCCTTATGAGAGCTTCCTGCCTGGACATCTATTCTGACCTTCTGGAGCTGTGTTGCTGCGTTCGCTGGAAGTTGGTCCAGTACGCTACCCTCCAGATCCCTGTTGGACCTTTTTGGTTTATTGTGGTCGCCCACCTGGGTGTATGTGTTTGTATGTTTTGTCTGTCCTCTCCCTGGTGTTTCCCTCTTAGTGATAGTGGTGTGGACTAGCGATCCCACCGGCCTGTTCACTATCCAGGGCTCATATTAGGGAAAGCCAGGGTTTAGGCACGCGATCGCCGCACGGGTGAGGAACCCGTCTAGCGACGTCAGGGCAGTCAGGTGCCAGCCGCAAGGTGAGTTAGGGGTCACCACCTTTCCCTCTCCCTTGGGCAGGGCTTTCCCTGTTTTCCTCCCTGTGCGTGTCGTCGGTCGTTACACAGAGTGACACAAGCTTATATAGAGCCTGGGTCACATGCTGCTCTGGCCAATCACAGTCTTGCCATTAGTAGGCATGGCTGTGATGGCCTCTTGGGGCAAGTAGTAGTTGATTGGGTGCTGTGCAGCCAAGAAAGCCCCAAACACCGAACCCAAACTTTTACGGAAATGTTGAGGTTCGGGTCCGGGATCCAAAAATCCTAAAGTTCGGTATTAACCCGAACACTTACAGTTGGGGATCGCTCAACCCTAATCACGGACAGTAATGAGATTCAGTTCCCGGAAATCTAGGCACGGTCTAAGGAGTCCGTCCTTCTTCTTTACGAAAAAGAAGCCAGCGGCCATAAGAGACTTAGATGGTCTAATATGTCCCTTTGCCAAACTCTCGGCAATATACTCCAGCATAGCTACTCTTTCGGGTTGAGAAGGATTATATAACCGAGATTTTGGAAATTTTGCTCTGGGGATAAGATTGACCGGACAATCATACTCTCTGTGAGGGGGCAACTCCTGAGCTCCACCCTCCGAGATCACGTCCGAAAAATTGGAAAGAAACTGAGGCAACACCTTAGTGGACACCCCCGAAATATAGGCACTAAGACAGTTGTTCATACAAAATTCACTCCAATTACTTATTTTTCTTGTTTGCCAGTCAATGGTAGGGTTATGTTTTTGTACATTTAATTGCGTGTGCTAGTTGAGACCTGCTGTGATTGGGTTTTAATTAGTTATTAAATGCTAACATGACAGTTTTTTGGTTTTGCACATTATTGATGATTGTATTTCATGACTACTCTTCTAAGGGTATTGCCTTCCTTTATACTGCAGTTCTCCTGTACCACTCTGCCTGCGACTTTTAGCAATTTAAGCAGTAATTTATGATTTTCTTTTGCTCTCAATAAATCTTGTGTTAAGCATAAAAAAATAATATATATATATATGGCGAGACGGTTGCAAGTACTCTTCTGATGATTTCATCGAGCAGTTTTGATGGGGGGGGGTTTTTTTTGACACTCGCCCTGAGAGAAATTTTACCTGCACTGGCAGAACTATAACCCGCAAAGGCTATAGGGAGAGGGAGGAATAAATAGCCTCACCAATTACCTAAAGAGCAACACTTGGGAGGAGGTGGGATTCCGCTCAAACCCACAACAAAACAAACTGTCAGATCGAGTCACGTGCAGCAACTCTGACAAATCTCCTCAGAACACCCACAGGGCAGGCCGTGACAAGTACAGCATCTCAACCAGCCTAAACGTCCATATAATAGATTGGGTAGATTATTTAACAGTTTATTATTATAGATGCATCTGGCGGCTGAGATTACTTGTAGACACAGCGGCAGGCCAGCCAGCATCCTGCTTTTCCAGGCACTCACCTTCTTGAAGTCGCTGCAGGGACCCCTATAATCAATCACCTTGTAACATCTTGCTGCTGTCTGCCGCTGTGTGAACGGGTAATATTTACAGGCATCTGTGTAGTTGACCGCTAGAATTTATTTTACTTGTGGGCCCTAGGCACCTCAGTCTGACACTGGCGAGGAGTACAATTCCCAGCATGTCCATTCTGTTATTATGGGATATCAGAGGATAATTCAGAGAGGGAGTATAGGGGGAGACTACAACTTCCAAGGTTTCTCAAGCTCACCAATTCTCCACTGATGAACTCCGTCCCCGCTTGCAATGATCACATGATGGTGACGCCATCACAGGTCCTTCAGCTCTTGCACCATAGCAGATTATAGTGCCCCCAACCCTTCCCTCTTGAAAATCCCAGATATTTTTGGATATTGTGGGCATCGGCATCCGAGCGTTTATTGCGCATGTGCTGGCACTAACCGCGTTTCCGTTACAATCCCGATCTAGCCGGCAGCTACTTCCGCTGGCTAGATAGGGATGTTGGGGCTGGCGCATGCGCAATAATGCTGTGCGCAGGCTCGGTGATTTGGATGCACAGTGCAGGCGCGGCATTTCACACTGAAAGGAGGAGGTTATCAGAAGAACCTAGGGCGGGCCAGAGTGGTGAAAGGGGAAGGGTTTCATATGGATAGCGACGAGGGACCTGGGCACCGGCCGCTTGAACGCCGCTCCTGGGCACCTTAAGATCTAATTTTCATGTTGAATAAAAGAGTTTTTTTTAAGAAAATAAGCGACAGCCAGCTAAACAGTAAGTAGCATTCACATATGGGGACTATAATGCTGATAATGGTGTTAGTGTTCTATAACGGTCAGTATAGGTGAAAGACTCCCTTTAAGGTCCCAGACAGAGGACATATCTGGAAAAAAGAGGACGTATGGTCACCCTAAAGACTGTTCTGGGGGAGGCTATGGCACTTGTGGGGCACTGTGGCTGTCACTTATGGCACAACTATGCATATAGTGGAAACTTTTAGAGGGCTTTGGCTGAGCTTTTTAGGACACGTATCTGTTATGGAGGAACTGCGACTGGCATCTGTAGGGAGGGGTGTCTGGTACCCCCTGTCAAGTTATGGAAACAGTGGATGAAATGTTTTGGGGCTTTGACTGGCACTAATATGGCACTGTCAAAGGCTGTCTCTAATGGTAGCACTGTGTTGCTGTGTTAAACGGCATAGTGGCTAGTGCAATGAGCCGGGGCGTGGTACGGTTACACGGACGCCAAAATATGCAATAGGTCCAGATATGGGTATAATAGTCTATGTTTTTTGTTTGTGACGCCAATTACAGCGTGCGCAGGGTACAGTCTCAGGGCCCTTTAAGGTGTTGCAACTCACGTACCAGGTGAGAAATGCAAGAGTGGTGTAATGTCTCTGTGTGGTAGTAGGTATAGTGTCAACGGTGTCTCCTACCTGGGTACGGCTGGACTCCTGGATCCTGGCTCACTTGTAATAAATGAGTGTGTTGCTAGTAGGAGTAATTGAGGGTTTTTAGTAGCAATGAATGAGATCCAGACTTGTAATAAAGTTCAACTTGTCTTTACTGGAGGCAGCATTAATCCATATGAGGTACAGCAATAGTCTTGGGTCCCAGCAGGTATTGGCAATATGTGGCAGGGATTATTATCTCTTCTGCTTCTATCATATGCCTGGAGAATATGGCAGGAATCTGTCTTCTGCTCTGTCTATCTTCTGCTGTGTGTGGGACTGACTAGCTGAGGAGGAATTTGGCTTCTCCTGGTCTCTGGATGTTACTCACAGTTAGCTCACAGGGAATGGTTCGTCCTGGAGATCTGGAGATGGCTGCTTGCTGGTCACCAGTTGAGGCTGAAGGGCTCAGACTGGGAAGGGTGATCTTTAGTCTCAACCGAGACTCGATCCTGGTTTGGGATCCCTAGAACTGGGAGCTCCTACCAGCACAGCCTTCCCCTAGCCGGGATGGTTGGCACACTAGCTGTAACTTCCTTTCATCCCTGTGGCGAAACCAACCTCGCCACTGGGTTTTGGAGGGGCCTGGCTACCAGCCTCTTGCCCCAGGATTATGGGCCCTCTCATCAGCCAGGCTTCCTTTGTTCACAAAGGACTTGTACTAACTTGAACCCCTGGTCTAATTCGTGCCATTTTGGGACGTTAAATGTCTATGTGTATTGTAAAGGGTGGGACATTGTATACGTTGAGTAGTGAGGTCTGTTCCATTGTCTCTCTGTGTGTATTGGCGATTTCCTTTGTCCTGAGAGATAATAGAATTACGTCTCGGTTGTCTCCAGGACAGATGACATTGTGTATTCTCCTGCCTGTGATGATTGCATCAACCCAGTGTGAGGTAATTATATCACAGGCAGAGGGGAGGATTTATTGTGTGGGAGTGTCTGAGTGTATTGTACGTGGGTATTGGCTGTTTTTACAAAACCCTGTGGGTGGTAACCTTGTTGGAAAATGCGTATAAATCAATGCTTGCGTATTAAAATAAAGAGTTCCTGTTTTTACCCTTTACCATGTTGAGGCTGGTGTTTGGGTAACTGATCGACACTGGGGATTGCTATACGCTGAAGATTTGCTATACTCCCCTGGCATAACTACTAGCTCTTGTAAGAGCTGTTCCTGCTCTCTGGATTTAGGAGAGGCAGTGGCGAAGCGTGGGTAACCAGCACCTGGGGCAAGCCAAGTATTGCGCCCCCCCCCCCCAACCTGTGACCACGCCCCTTTTTTTAAACAAATAATGTAATAGATGTCACCTGCAGTCCTATGTAACACCACAGATAACACGGTGATAACTCTGAGTACAGATAATGTAGTAGATGTCTCCTGCAGTCCTATGTAACACCACAGATAACACAGTGATAACTCTCTGAGTACAGATAATGTAGTAGATGGGTGTGAGGCCCCAGAATTCAGAACACAGTGTTACCTGAAGTCTGGGGCCACACTGAGGCAGTGTGGGACAAATTCTATATACCCCCTCCCCCCTACCCTACCGTGAAACAGATATTTGGATGGACATTACATACATTGCTATGAAATATACAGGAGAATACAGCACCATACCTGTTACATCCAGTGACATCTCCTGTGATATAGACTTTCCTCAACGTCCTCATTCGGAGATAGGACCATCATGACACCTTCTTTCAGCCACGTCTCGTCTCTGCAAAGTTTTGCAGAAAATGTTTTAGATTCCTCACTTTACTATCATCCTCAGATAACAGACCTCCCCTTCCCCTGTAGTGCCCATAAGTATAATGCTCTCTTTATAATTATAATATATAATGGCCCCCTCTGTATTATTATTATAATGACCACCTCTGTAGTATTATAGTAATAATTATGGCCCCCTTCAGCCCCTCCAGCATACAGTCCTGTGTAAGATACAATACTCCCCCTGCCTTTAGTCCTTCTTGCAAACAGTCCCATGTAAAATACATCACTCTCCCTTCAGCTCCTCCAGCATACAGTCCCATGTAAGATACAACCCCAAGAGGATGCCATCTGCCCATCTCTGCTGTCCATATACCAGGCCTACCAGTATTACCCCTTCATATACCGCCTGGTCACCCCACACCTAACAGTCTGAGTCACTTGTCTCCGTGAGTGTTAGGTGGGGTGACCAGGCAGGCAGGTGGTATATCAAGGGCTAATGCTGGTAGACCTGATATATGGACAGCAGAGATGGGCAGATGGCATCCTCTGGGCAGTACTGTCTCTCTGGTCTTCCTTCACCAGCAGCCTGACTGCCACGGTCCTGCTTGGCCCGGTTCTCATGGCACTTCACTGCCTGGTGCTCGGCTATCAGCACTGAGTGACTCAGTCAATGTTGCAGTGTGACTGAGTCACTCAGCGCTGATAGCCAAGCATGAGGCAGTGAAGTGCTATGAGAGCCAGGCCAAGCAGGACCGTGGCAGTCAGGGTGCTGGTGAAGGAAAACCAGAGAGACAGTACTGCCCAGAGGATGCCATCTGCCCATCTCTGCTGTCCATATACCAGGGTAGGCCTGGTATATGGACAGCAGAGATGGGCAGATGGCATCCCAGAGAGGCAGTACTGTCTCAATGTCCCTGGTCATCCTTCACCAGCACTCTGACTGCAGTGCCATGGTGCCATATGCTTGGCAGCCTTGGCCTGGCTCTCACTTACTGGCACTTAACTCATATTATCATATATTACCCCTAAAGCCTGCCTGCCCTCAGCCCATGCCAACAAAGTAAACTACTGAACTAATTACACACTCAGGGTGGGACTTTGGGACTCTGGGACAGTGACACTGACTGTCACTCACTCTGTCTCAGGGTCGCTTGAATCCAGGGCCGGCGCCACCTATAAGCAGAGTAGGCCACCGCGTAGAGCGCACTCTGCCTGGGGGCGCCGGCGCTCTCGAGTCCGAATCCTGATTAGCCGCCGCCCGCGCCACGGCCCCTACCTGGCTGTCATCGATCTGACTCCTCCTGTTCGGCTGTTCCTGTACTTGCCCGCCGGCACATGGTGGATTGTGCTGCACTGCTGCCCCTGCGAGGGCATGCGTTTGTTCAGTCACTTAGTATTACTTAGTGGGGGCACTGGGGGGAAAATTACGTAATGGGCACTGCCCATTAAGTAATTTGCCCCCCAGTGCCCCAACAAAGTAATACTGCCCCCACAGACAGTGCACAACTCACTGCACACTACGTAATTTTCCCCCCAGTGCCCCCACTAAGTAATACTAACTGCCCCCACAGACAGTGCACAATGCCCTCCATTATGTTATTTGCCCCCCCAGTGGCCCACTAAGTAATACTGCCACAACTGTGTGTCTGTGGGGCACTATTACTTAGTGGGGGCACTGGGGGGCAAATTACATAATGGGCAGTGTGCAGTTGTGCACTGTCTGTGGGGGCACTGGGGGGCAAATTACGTAATGGGCAGTGTGCAGTGAGTTGTGCACTGTCTGTGGGGGCACTGGGGGGCAAATTACGTAATGGGCAGTGTGCAGTGAGTTGTGCACTGTCTGTGGGGGCAGTTAGTATTACTTGGTGGGGGCACTGGGGGGCAAATTACATAATGGGCACTGCCCATTACGTATCTTGCCCCCCAGGGCCCCAACAAAGTAATACTGCCCCCACAGACAGTGCACAATGCCCCCACTAAGTAATTCAAGTTGAATCACTGTCTCTAGGCTCATGGCTGGACTACAGTCTCCTACTGATTCAGCTGCAGCCAGCCATGATCTTCTGCTTCTTCTTGCTGCCTCCGGCTCCTGGCTCTGCACTGTCTTTCCCGCCTGGAAAGTGGGCGGAGCCTATTGGGAACTGCTGTGCATGCCCCGCCCCCTCTCGCCTCCTCACTCTGCTCTGCAGCCGGACGCTGTGTGAAGAAAAAAAAACACAGCTTCGGGGATTTAACTTGTGCCAGCCCCGCAGACGGCGCCCCCTGCAGAGTGGCGCCCGGGGCAACGGCCCCCCCAGCCCCCCCCACGCTACGCCCCTGAGGAGAGGTTCACCCACTGGAGCCTGGAGCCTTGTCGTAGGTCCAGGGTGGGTAGGAGACGGTGAGACCTCAACCAAGCTTCGGCGGTTCGTGGGGTCTGCAACGCTTACGGTGTCAAGTTGAGTGCTTGGAGTCCTCGGGAAGCGCTAGGAGCAGCTATCAACGGAGGTACCCGGTCAGGGTGCTAGGAGATCCGTTACATTGGTGGCAAGCAGTGGGGTGGCATCCTAGTGAGAGGAGAAGCAGCTCGGAGACACAGTTCGTGGATTTACAAAATTGAGGGCAACGCTAGTATCCGTACAGCGCCCCTGGCTACAGCAATATGGATGGCGTTGGTTCCTGCACAGCATTCCATGAGGAAGATCACCCAGATTACAGGGATGCCGAGCGGAAAGGCGTATGGCACCAGGCCCTGGAGGACGTGCAGCGTCGGAGGGGTGAGAGTCTTCCCAGTGAGGAGCAGACATTACGAATGCGATTGGCTCTGCGACTACCTCTACTGGGAGAGCAACCATTGACGGAGTGGGTGTCAGAGCTTGAGACACTGGTATGGCAGGAAACCTGGCTGGATGACGCTTACCAAGCATTATGGTGGGACACAGTACGACAGTCTCCATGGATGGAAGAGTACACCAAGCCCGAGGGTGAGGAATATAATGGCCCTGGTTTATTGTGGGAGTCTTTTGAAGACATTGACTTTGGGAGCACAGAAGAGTCTAGATTTTGGGACATTATTGACTACAGGCGGGACTTGCACAATTGGCCTACAACTAGTGGGGTGAGGGAAGATCTGACCTTTCTGGTCCAAAGGGAGTGGGAACTGAACTGGAGCAAGATTATCAACAGTTGTTTCGCTCCATTCAAGCCCAGCGCAAGATACAAGACAGTTGAATACCAGGCCCAGACTTGCAGCCCTACCCCTGGCAAGTCACAGCTGAGGTATCCCCTAATTCCTCACAAACTGTGGAGGTAGGGGACTTCATAGACTGGTACTGGGAGGAACCCCAGTCGGCAGGTGGAGATGGGACCGTAGTCACTCAACCGGCCCAACAGGGTGGCTGGGCAGGCGGCCCAGATCCCCAACTGCCACTGGGAGTACAGGGAGAGGAGATTGTCGGTCCCTCATCTCTGCAACAACCAGAATCACTGGTAGTGGAGACAGTCGGTCTCACTACCCAGTGGCAGTATACTCTACAGGGAGAGGAGACAGTCGGTCTCTCTTCCCAGCGGCAGGTAGCATCCCAGGGGGAGGAGATGGTCGGTCCCTCACCCCTGCAACAACCAGCTACAGAGGTAGGGGACCTCATAGACTGGTCCTGGGGTGAAACCCATATGACAGGTGGAGAAGGGACCGAGATCTCTCCACCGGCCCTACAGGGATGCTGGGCAGTCGGCCCAGATCCCCAACGGCAGCCAGAGTTTCAGGGAGTAGGGACAGTTGGTCCTGCTCCCCAGCGGCAGTGTACTTTTAAGGGAGAGAAGACAACTGGTCTCTCTCCCCAACCACAGGGGGACAGCACCCCTAACTCCAATGATGCAGATGGGACCGCCGTCTCTGCACCAGGCCTACCAGGATGCTGGACGGCCGGTACAGAGTCCCCACCAACCCCGCAAAAAGGCCAGGAGGAGGTGGTAAGCGATCACTCCTCTCCCCAGCTGATCCACAACAAGGTCCTGGGGGTAGGATTCCCTGACCCCACCCCGGCGGAAGAGCTGGCATCTGGGTAGAGCGCAGTCGACCTCTGCCCTCCCCTATTCTCTTCTCCATAGCCGGACTTCCCACAGGCTACCCCAGCGGAAGAGCTGGCATCTGTGCAGAGCGCAGTCGGCCTCTGCCCACCAAGTACCTACAGCTCCAAGCTAGAGAACAACAAGGAAGCAAGGAGTAGAAGATGCCCCCTCAACAGCTGGGGACATACAGAACAGAGCCAGGCCCCAAAATTCAACAGGTCCAGGCGTGAGGTCAGGTATCTGGTTAGTCTTCCCTGGGAGGGGGAGATGTGTGGCGAAACCAACCTCGCCACTGGGTTTTGGAGGGGCCTGGCTACCAGCCTCTTGCCCCAGGATTATGGGCCCTCTCATCAGCCAGGCTTCCTTTGTTTACAAAGGACTTGTACTAACTTGAACCCATGGTCTAATTCGTGCCATTTTGGGATGTTAAATGTCTATGTGTATTGTAAAGGGTGGGACATTGTATACGTTGAGTAGTGAGGTCTGTTCCATTGTCTCTCTGTGTGTATTGGCGATTTCCTTTGTCCTGAGAGATAATCGAATTAAGTCTCGGTTGTCTCCAGGACAGAGGACATTGTGTATTCTCCTGCCTGTGATGATTGCATGGCTGTTTTTACAAAACCCTGTGGAAAATGTGTATAAATCAATGCTTGTGTGTTAAAATAAAGAGTTCCTGTTTTTACCCTTTACCATGTTGAGGCTGGTGTTTGGGTAACTGATCGACACTGGGGATTGCTATACGCTGAAGATTTGCTATACTCCCCTGGCATAACTACTAGCTCTTGTAAGAGCTGTTCCTTCTCTCTGGATTTAGGAGAGGTTCCCCCACTGGAGCCTGGAGCCTTGTCATAGGTCCAGGGTGGGTAGGAGACGGTGAGACCTCAACCAAGCTTTGGCGGTTCGTGGGGTCTGCAACGCTTACGGTGTCAAGTGGAGTGCTTGGAGTCCTCGGGAAGCGCTAGGAGCATCTATCGACTTAGGTACCTGGTCAGGGTGCTAGGAGATCCGTTACACTCCCCTTGAGGCAGGATGTGGGAACATTCCACACCTCCTCAAAGGGGGGGGGGACTAAACTGGAATGAACTATTCCAGTCTAGATATGCTAAACTGTTACTAAGGTCCTGCTGACACATTGCTGCCACCTGCTGGTGTACATGGAAATTACAGCAAATTACATGTAACAGGCGTAGAAAATGCACATTTGTGAGAATGTGATGTTAAATTACACAAGATGACAGTACAGATACACTTAACAGGTTGTAGTGGGGAGAAAGAGTTTAGTAACATAACTCTGGGATGTTACATTCCCCTTTACTTTGAGTTAAGCCGCCCTCGGCTTATGCTTAGGAGGGAGAGGAATAATCAGCTCTGGGGTACCCAATAAATACAAAGTGCTGCATGATGTAACGACCGACGACACGCACAGGGAGGAAAACAGGGAAAGCCCTGCCCAAGGGAGAGGGAAAGGTGGTGACCCCTAACTCACCTTGCGGCTGGCACCTGACTGCCCTGACGTCCCTAGACGGGTTCCTCACCCGTGCGGCGATCGCGTGCCTAAACCCTGGCTTTCCCTAATATGAGCCCTGGATAGTGAACAGGCCGGTGGGATCGCTAGTCCACACCACTATCACTAAGAGGGAAACACCAGGGAGAGGACAGACAAAACATACAAACACATACACCCAGGTGGGCGACCACAATAAACCAAAAAGGTCCAACAGGGATCTGGAGGGTAGCGTACTGGACCAACTACCAGCGAACGCAGCAACACAGCTCCAGAAGGTCAGAATAGATGTCCAGGCAGGAAGCTCTATCTCTGGCAACCAGAGAAGTGTGAGAGAGAAATATAAGGAGGTCTGGGAGTGCTGGACAAGGAACAGCTGAGGAGAAGGAGCTACGGATCCCTGAGTGAGCCAAAAGGGTTTGCTAAGCAAACCCAGAAAGCTACCATAAGGAAAACAGCCCTATCTTAAATAGAGCGTGCAGCCAACCGCTGCGACTTCCTGACCCCGGGTATAACGGAGTCAGGCGTGGTCCTCGACACCCTCGTGACAGTACCCCCCTCTCTACGAGGGGCCTCCGGACACTCAGGACCAGGTCTCCCAGGATGAGAGGCATGAAAAACCCGAACTAACCTGTCGGCGTTTACCTCAGACGCAGGAACCCACATTCTTTCCTCGGGACCGTAACCTCTCCAATGCACCAGATATTGAAGAGAGCGGCGGACCCGACGAGAATTAACAATTTTGGATATCTGAAATTCTAGGTTACCATCCACGACAACAGGAGGGGGTGGCAGCGGTGATGGTTCTAGAGGTGGAACATATTTTTTGAGTAACGACTTATGAAAAACATTATGAATTTTAAAAGTCTGAGGTAACTCCAGGCGAAAAGCCACGGGGTTGATGATGGCTACAATTTTGTAAGGGCCAATAAACCTAGGACCCAGTTTCCAAGAGGGAACCTTCAATTTAATATTCCTAGTAGACAACCACACATAGTCATTCACTCCTAGGTCCGGACCTGGCGACCGTCTCTTATCAGCCATGCATTTGTATTTACCTCCCATATTTTTCAAGTTAGCTTGCACCTTCTGCCATACCGATGAAAGAGATGACGAAAACCGTTCCTCTTCGGGAACCCCAGAAGACCCCCCCTCTTTGAAAGTACAGAATTGGGGATGAAAACCATATGCACCAAGAAATGGTGACTTGCCAGTGGATTCCTGACGACGATTATTTATGGCAAACTCAGCTAACGGTAAATATGATGACCACAACTCTTGGTTTTCAGACACAAAACATCTTAGATATGTCTCAAGGTTTTGGTTGGTACGCTCAGTCTGTCCATTCGACTGAGGATGTAAAGCAGAGGAAAAGGACAAGTGTACCCCCAAACGAGAACAAAAAGCTTTCCAAAATTTAGAAATAAACTGGGTACCCCGATCCGAAACAACATCGGAGGGGACCCCGTGAAGCTTCACGATTTCACTGACGAATACCTGAGCAAGAGTCTTAGCATTAGGTAGTGCGGGTAACGCAATGAAGTGTACCATTTTGCTAAACCTGTCCACTACTACCAAAATAACTGTTTTACCCGCAGACAAAGGTAAGTCAGTGATAAAATCCATTGACAGATGTGTCCACGGTCTATTGGGAATGACGAGTGGTAATAGAGACCCTGCAGGACGTGTATGTGAAACTTTTGCGCGCGCACAGGTAGAACAAGAAGACACAAAATCCAATACATCCTGACGCAACCTTGGCCACCAAAAACGACGAGACAATAGTTCCAAGGTTGCTTTACTACCCGGGTGCCCAGCAAGTGCCGAATTATGATGTTCCTTTAATAATTCGAAACGTAAGTTCAATGGTACAAACAATTTCTCTGAGGGGCAAGAGACCGGGGCGTCCCCCTGGGCCTCTAACACCTTCCCCTCCAAAACAGAGTGTACCGCAGAAACAACCACTCCTCTTTGAAGAATGGGTACCGGATCACTCACATTACCCCCTCCAGGGAAACAACGAGATAGTGCATCAGCCTTGGTGTTCTTTGCCCCAGGACGATAGGTAATCACAAAGTTAAACCTGGTAAAAAATAGCGACCACCTAGCCTGTCTAGGGGTGAGACGCTTAGCTGATTCGAGGTACAGAAGATTTTTGTGGTCCGTAATTACAGTGACGGGGTGGACTGCCCCCTCTAAGAAATGACGCCACTCCTCAAACGCAAGTTTAATAGCTAATAGTTCCCTATTGCCAATATCGTAGTTCTTTTCTGCTGCAGATAGTTTTTTAGAAAAGAAAGCACAAGGACGCCATTTGCCAGGAGACGGACCCTGAGACAGCACCGCCCCCACTCCCACCTCTGACGCATCGACTTCAACAATAAAAGGCTGAGAGACATCAGGTTGGACCAGTACAGGTGCTGAGGTAAACCTCTCTTTTAGAGAGGAAAAAGCAACTTTAGCGGCGTCAGACCATTTAGAAAAATCAGTCCCCTTCCTAGTCATGTCAGTAAGCGGTTTTACAATAAGTGAATAATTTTTAATGAATTTCCTATAGAAATTCGCGAAGCCCAAGAACCGTTGTAGTGCTTTGAGGTTCTCAGGAAGATCCCAATCTAAAATTGCCTGGACCTTCCTAGGATCCATACGGAAACCTGACGCAGATAAAAAATAACCCAGGAATTGTATCTCCTGAACGGCGAAGACACATTTTTAAATTTTAGCATATAATTCATTCGTCCGTAGGACCTGCAGTACTTGTCTGACATGCACCTCATGTGTTTTCAGATCGGACGAATAAATTAAAATATCATCTAGGTATATTACCACAAACCTGCCGATTAGATGACTAAAAATGTCATTAACGAAATGTTGAAAGACGGCAGGAGCATTGGTCAGACCGAAAGGCATAACTAGATTTTCATAATGCCCCTCAGGGGTGTTAAACGCTGTCTTCCACTCATCCCCCTCCTTAATACGAATCAGATTGTAGGCACCCCTAAGATCAAGTTTGGAGAACCACCTAGCACCCGCAATCTGATTAAACAGGTCAGGAATGAGAGGAAGAGGGTATGGGTCTCGGATGGTTATCTGATTTAATTCGCGAAAATCTAAGCAAGGACGCAGGCCCCCATCTTTCTTTTTAACGAAGAAAAACCCTGCAGCCACGGGTGAAGAAGAGGGTCTGATGTGTCCCTTAGCCAAGCTCTCGGAGATATAATCTTTCATGGCTTGTCTCTCTGGACCCGAAAGATTATATAACCTGGTCTTGGGTAATTTTGCGCCGGGAATAAGGTTAACCGGGCAATCATAAGGACGATGAGGTGGTAACTTCTGACAACCCTTTTCAGAAAAAACATCCTCAAAGTCCGAAATAAATGTAGGTAGGGTAGTTATGGAGGCGACTAAGCAATTGCTATTTAAGCAATTTTCTCTGCACTGCTCACTCCACTCCAAAATCTCCCTGGCCTGCCAATCCACCACTGGATTGTGCGCTACCAACCAGGGAAGACCCAGCACTACCGGAGTGGGAAGCCCCTCCAGAACATAACCTGAAAGCATCTCGTTATGGTGGTCCCCTACCCGAAGGTGTAAATTATGAACCATGTGCGTGAGGTTTCTCTGAGACAGGGGAGCAGAATCAATAGCGAATATGGGAATGGGTCTCTGTAAAGTACAGAGAGACAAACCCAAAGTGCGGGCAAAATGGGCATCTATCAAATTTACCCCTGCTCCACTGTCTAGAAAGAAAGAAATAGTCTCCGTCTTATCACCAAAAATAATAACCGCTGGCAACACAAATTGCGATGTACGTATGGAGGAAACGTATACCCCCCGGCTGACATCCTCCACACAGCCTGGGGTTAGTAGTTTTTCCGACGGTCTTTTGTTTCTGAGGAAAGAAGGACAGACATTAATGAAATGACCCCTCTCCCCACAAAAAAAACAAACCCCACGTCTACGGCGAGCCTCAGGAGGACGGACCTGACGAGTAGTTCCTCCTAGCTGCATAGGCTCGTCTAAGTCCGTACAGACTAACTGCTGCTTGGGAGGGGTTACCAATTGCTCCGGTTTTTTCAACCTGACCCTAAGGCGTCTAGCTATTCGGATAGAAAGGGACATAACCGCATCAAGGGAAAAGGGGGTCTCATATAATGCAAGCGCATCCTTAACCCTTTCGGATAACCCAGAGCAGAACTGACTTCTGAGAGCCGGGTCGTTCCATTGGGTATCCGTAGCCCACCTACGGAATTCAGAGCAATACTCCTCTACCGGCCGCTCTCCTTGTAAGAGTCTCCGTAATCTTGATTCAGCCAGGGCGACTCGGTCAGGATCATCATATATGAGACCCAAGGCCCCAAAAAACTCATCCACTGACCGAAGAGCCTGGGAATCAGTAGGTAAAGAGAACGCCCAGGACTGCGGATCCCCCTGCAGCAGGGAAATAACAACCCCCACCCGCTGATCTTCATTACCAGAGGAGTAAGGGCGCAGTTTAAAATATAACTTACAGGCCTCACGGAATGTCAAAAACTTGTCCCTTCCCCCAGAAAATCTGTCAGGGAGAGGGACCTTGGGTTCCGCAACAACCTGGTTACCAGTAGCAACCGCTGGGCTTGCAGTCAGTTGTAATTGCTGCTGTTGCTGGAGGACCGACGCCTTCAATCCTACCACCTCCAAAGACAGGCCATGAAATTGTTTGGATAGAGCAGCAATTTGATCCATAATGGATTCTAAGTAGGTAAAAAATTTTTTTTTTTTTTTTTTTTTTTTACCTACACAAAAATAATAGGCCAGAGATAATGTAACGACCGACGACACGCACAGGGAGGAAAACAGGGAAAGCCCTGCCCAAGGGAGAGGGAAAGGTGGTGACCCCTAACTCACCTTGCGGCTGGCACCTGACTGCCCTGACGTCCCTAGACGGGTTCCTCACCCGTGCGGCGATCGCGTGCCTAAACCCTGGCTTTCCCTAATATGAGCCCTGGATAGTGAACAGGCCGGTGGGATCGCTAGTCCACACCACTATCACTAAGAGGGAAACACCAGGGAGAGGACAGACAAAACATACAAACACATACACCCAGGTGGGCGACCACAATAAACCAAAAAGGTCCAACAGGGATCTGGAGGGTAGCGTACTGGACCAACTACCAGCGAACGCAGCAACACAGCTCCAGACGGTCAGAATAGATGTCCATGCAGGAAGCTCTATCTCTGGCAACCAGAGAAGTGTGAGAGAGAAATATAAGGAGGTCTGGGAGTGCTGGACAAGGAACAGCTGAGGAGAAGGAGCTACGGATCCCTGAGTGAGCCAAAAGGGTTTGCTAAGCAAACCCAGAAAGCTACCATAAGGAAAACAGCCCTATCTTAAATAGAGCGTGCAGCCAACCGCTGCGACTTCCTGACCCCGGGTATAACGGAGTCAGGCGTGGTCCTCGACACCCTCGTGACACATGAATTACATATAAGGACATACATAGACAAACATGAAACGGCTATCCCCAGGTTCCTGCCCACTAGAGTAAGGTGTCCAACACACAGTTTCCTTCTCTTGGTATAACCAGGTAACCTAAATACTGCACTAAGCAAACATTACTGACTGACCTTGAAGTGTTCTGACCTCTGTAAACACCAAAGAAAGCATGGGGTTGTCTTTACTCTGTAGTCCCGCCATTGTGTAATGAAATGCCCGCAATGAAAGGGTGGCTTTATCCTGTATTCCCTTTCCTGCACCAAAGCCTGAGAAATTTGGCTTAAAGCACGATCACTATGGTGACTAAGGGGTAGCTAAATTATGGCTCTAAGGTTTGAGGCGCCTTACCTTAGGCAAAAAGGCTCAGAAGGGGAGGTATTAGCGTCTCCGTATTCTTCTGGCAATGTCACAGGAGGAGGGTATTACAATCCCATAGATCTCCTGGAAATAGGGGGGAACAATCCTGAACATGAAACAAGCGGGAAGGAGCAGTCTAGGACTTCTAACGATTCCCGAAGCAGCGGGGGTACCTGTGTAATTACTGTACCTGCCAGGACTTACCACTTGGTCCTACCCTGGGTACCCGGGATATATAAATCCAGGTGTAAACCATTAGTATTAAGCGTCCACATGAAGGCAGTCTGTATAAAGGAAGGAGAGAATAAGAGCTGTCAAATAAGGCATACTTGAGTAAGTTGCTACATTTTTGGTTAAGTGCAATGGTAAGTGCAATTGTCACAAATAGTGCATAAATTCACATTGCGGCACCTAGGAGAGAATACACACAATGGGCATGTTATCTTAAACGTTACTTAACCTGTAAACTGGTACAATTAGTGCAAAAACATTATGCAAATATCAATGTAATAATACATTCAAATATGACTTGAGTCTTTTTTCTTGAAGTGCTTGACTGTGGACAGGAACAAAAAGTCCATAAGTCACTTGTAATCCACGGAAACATGTACAAGTCAATTGTAATCCAATGGGCAACAATAGAGTTAATTGTAATCCACACAAAGTAGTGGGTAATTGCTATAGTGGGTAGTTTTCCTCACAGGAAAGTCTGGAAATCTTCCTCCTGGATCCCATATTTGAGGATGTAAAAGTTCTTCTTTAACCTGGGTGCTCTCTGCAGCTGTAATGGTGCACCACTGACCCCTAGTGGTGGCTGTTGGATTTGGCTGAGCAGTCAGCATGGTGAATGCAGCTGTGGCATGCTGCAAGCCGGGATCCCTAGCCGGTGCAGAGGTGGACAAAACCTCCGGCTGAAGGGGCTCTGTTAGGTAAACTGAGGGTGCCTGTGGCAGCTTCCAGAGCAGTACGTAGGGTTGCACTCGGGGATTGAAAGTCAGGACAGAGTTATTTATTTGCCCCACCTGTAGAGTTGGAGCTGCAGGGATTTCAGAGCTCACTATGGGACCTCTGGGTTTAAACGTCCCGCTCTGGCGGTATTAGCTCTGGGCGGTGGAGTGGAAGTTCCGTCCGCCTCCGCCGCACCAGTACGTGTGCATGGCGGAGCAGGCTTGGGCCTATCAGGGGTATCGGGACCCACAGGGAGCGGTGCAGGGGCAGCTACGGACCGGGCCTGGGCCTCAGGGAGCGCGTCTGCTCCTACCTGATTTCGTGGCCGGGCCGGTTCCGATGCCTTCAGGTGGTGCGCGGGGGCCTCCGCAATAGGTGACGTCATCGTGGCTGTCGCTGAAGCTGTAGATGCCGTCGTCGATGCAGGTATGTTCGGGGCCTGGGCGACTTGGCTGGCGGTGGTATCCGCAGGAGCAGGCTTGATGCTGGCGGCCATCTTGGGGACGTCTTGTCTGTGCGTTCGGCCATCACGGAGGGATCCACAGCGTCCGGGGTCCGGAATGGAGATACGACGTCTTCATCCGCGGGACCTGGAACGGTAACAGCGGCCTTCTCAGGTGAGGTAGCGGGGGCTGTCTCATCTTTGCTTATAGCAGGTGCTGGCTCTGAAGACACTTTAAATGCGCAGGGGCCATCTTTCTTCACGAGCTGGGAAACCCGGATCTCAGGCACAGTGGGCTCGTAGACGAGTTCTCCCTGTATCGCCATCTGGTCCCATTTTGGTAGAGGGAGCGCCATCTTCCTTGCTTCCTCTGTCATGAAGAGTGCAGGAGGTAAAGGTGGAGCCCAGAGGGAGGAGTCTTCACTCCCTTGGCTCACAATGCAAAGTTCTTGGTGGGCAGGCTTTAGGTTTCCCGCTTCTAGGGGGGCGTATTCGGCATTTTCGCGCTCTTGAGAGGGCGTTCTTGACTTTTCCTGCTTCCGACAGGCATGGAG
Organism: Bufo bufo; assembly: GCF_905171765.1. Lineage (NCBI taxonomy): Eukaryota > Metazoa > Chordata > Amphibia > Anura > Bufonidae > Bufo > Bufo bufo. The sequence goes on along the minus strand of NC_053389.1, from coordinate 392,658,795 downwards.
AGGCGGCGCCATTTTGCGAATTAACCCTTTGAGTACTGGTGGACACCGCATGGTGCTTTCTGGCACATCAATAAGGCAATAAAGTCAATTTTCAGGGTTTTTGCACAATCATCAGATCTTGCAGTACTGTGAAACATGCAATTCGATCCGATTAAGCACACAATTAGATCCAGTCCTGTTGTGGCACACAATTGGATCCGGTTCTGTTGGCACACAGCTCGATCCTGTTCCAGTGACGCCACTTGTGCAATGAGTCGGGGCATGGTACGGTTACACGGACGCCAAAATATGCAATGGGTCCGGATATGGGTAAAATAGTCTATGTTTTTTGTTCGTGACGCCAATTGCAGCGTGCGCAGGGTACAGTCTGAGGGCCCTTTAAGGTGTTACAACTCACGTACCAGGTGAGGAATTGTAACATCCCAGAGTATGTTACTAAACTCTTTCTCCCCGCTACAACATGTTAGGTGTATGTACATTGTCATCTGGTGTAATCTAACATTGCATTCTTAATTATATGTATTTTCTAGGCCTGTTTTATATATTATGCTGTAATTTCCATGTACACCAGCAGGTGGCAGCAGTATGTAGCAGGACCTTAGCCAGTTTAGTATATCTGGACTGGAATAGTACATTCCAGTCTAGCTCCCCCCTCTTTGAGCAGAAGTGGGCCGGCCCATGTCCTGTCTCATGGGGAGGAAGGAAAGTTCTAGTTAGTGTACCAGCCACCCCTGCTAGGGGAAGGCTGTGTTAGTAGGAGCTCCCAGTTACAGGGATCCCAACCCTGGAGCCAGCCTCGGCTGAGGCCAAAGATCTCCATTCCCAGACTGAGCCTTCAGCCTCAGCTGGTTGACAAGCAAGCAGCACCTCCAGTCCTCCAGGAAGAGCATTCCCTGTGAGCATAGCTGTGAGTACAGATCCAGAGACCAGGAGAAGCCAAATTCCTCCTCAGCTAGTCAGGCCCATATCAAGCAGAAGATAGACAGAGCAGAAGGTAGATACCTGCCAAATTCTCCAGGCATATGATAAGAAGCAGAAGAGATATTGATCCCTGCCACATATTGCCAATACCTGCTGGGACCCAAGGCTAATGCTGTACCTCGTATGGATTCAAGCTGCCATTCAGTAAAGACAAGTTGAACTTTATTACAAGTCTGGATCTCATTCATTATTACCACCAAGTTCCTCAATTACTCCTACTAACCGCACTCAATTTATTGCAAATGAGCCAGGATCCAGGAGTCCAGCCGTACCAAGGTAGGAGACACCATTGACATTACACAGAGACACTTCCCTCACTCTGGCATTCCTCACCTGGTACGTGAGTTATAACATCTTAAAGGGCCCTGCAACAGTACCCTGCACAAACTGCAATTGGCGTCACAAACAAACCATAGACTTTTATATACATATCCTGATCCACTGCATAATTGGCCACCGTACCACGGTCCTGCTCATTGCATTAAGTGTCGTCACGAACAGGATCGGATCGAATTGTGTGCCTATCCCTGACAACAGGATCGGAATGAATTGTGTGCCTATCCCTGTCCAACAGAACCGGATCCCATTCTGCGCTAAAACTGACCTAATCGCATATTTCACAGTATTGCAAGAGCTGCATATTGTGCAAAAAACGTTGAAAATGGACCTCATTACTTTTATTGCGGGACCAGAAACCGCTGCGTTGTGCGCGTCAGCACTGCAAGGGTTAATCGGCCATGTTTCCCTCATGGCGCAGCATCTCTATGACTTCCAAGAGCGCGAAGATAGCGAATACACGCCCCTTCAAGAAGTTATTGTAACTGCCCCCAAGAGATGGGAAGAGACAAGAACTCCCTCTCAAGAGCGCAAAATTATCGAATACGCCCCCCAGAATCGGGAAAACTTAGTAACGCCCCTTCAAGAGCGCGAAGATGTCGAATACGCCCCCCTAGAAGTGGGAAAACTAAAGACTGCCTCCAGTGAACTTTCTATTGTGACCCGAGGGAATAAAGACTCCTCCCTCTGGACTCCACCCTCATCTCTGGCAGTCTGCTTGTTCGAGGAGGCAGAGAAGATGGCGTACCCTCGTCCCAAGTGGAGCCAAATGACAATCGGTGGAGAGCCGGTATATGAGGACTACCCGCCGGAGATCCAAGTCTCCCAGTTCCTGAAGAAAGGCGGTCCCTCTACCTTTGCTACTCGCCCGGAGGCAGTGGATCCCTCTGCGGCCAAAGAACCCAAGTCACTTACCTTGGCCAGCGCCCCTGGTGTTCTGGAGAAGGCCGCTGGTACTATCCTGGTCCCTGCGGAGGAGGATCTGATGCAAGTCAAGTCTCCAGAGACTGTAGATCCCTCCGCTCCGTCGAGTGCCATTACGGAAAGCAAGACTCCAGTCAAGATGGGTGCCGACGTCGAGCCTGCTCCCGCGGAGGACGCCGCTGACGTCGCTGCGCAAGTCGCTGACCAGCCTGCATCACGGACGGAGATGGAACTCCATGATGACAACCAGGAGGCACCGGAACCGGCCGCCCGGCCACAACAACAGGTAGGAGCTGCCGCGCTCCCTGAGGCCCTGGCTCGGTCCGCATCTGCCCCTGCACCACTTCCTGTTGCCCCTGCAACTGCCACCAGGCCTAGGCCTGCTCCGCTGAAGTCACCCGCTGGTGCGGCGGAGGCGGCTGGCGTTTCCACTCCGCCGCCCAGTTCTACTCCTATCAAGCGAGGGAGCCTGAACCCTGAGGTGCCCCATGAAATCACTGTCTTCGCCCAGACGGCCTGGGAGTACATGTCCGCCGTCGAAGAATGGGTGAGGCAAGTGGTGGATGACCCTCAGCCAGGAGACCCCAGACTGACCAGGCGGACCGGAACCGTCCTATGGTTCTCTGTAGAGAGGGGGGTCGGTTTCCTCCAGGATAATCATTCCGGATCGGAGATTTTCGTGGGCCGACGCTCTCTAAAACGGCATTACCTGCCGCAGGCCCGTCATAACCTGTATGTGGGGGATCAGGTGGAGTACACCCCCATGCGTTCAGTACAGGGCCCCTTTGCTGCTGACGTAACCCTACTGGACAAGCCACTCACCCCTGCCGTCACCCCAGAGACCTGGCAGGAGGAACAAGGCTCTGCGGGCAAGACCAGATGCTTGCAAGAGACTCCTGATGGCAGGCTACGTTTTAGGGAGCAACCCCAGCCAGAGCCTGCGCCTCTCATCCCTGACCTGGCCGCACCACCAACCCTGAGGGTAGGTCAGATTAACAACTCGGTCCTAACCTTTAACCCCAAAGTGCAGCCATATATTCTGCCTTGGAAGCAGCCTCAGGCATCTTCTGTGTCCCTGCCTGAGCCCCTTCAGCCAGAGGTTCTGAGCCCCTCTGTACCGGCCAGGGATTCCGGATTACAGTGAGTTACTGCAGCGTTCTCTAGGCTGTCAGCACAGCCATCCCTAGCAGCCACCACTAGAGGTCAGTGGCGCACTACCACTGCCGATACTATGAGTTACCAGAGGCAGAAGCGTCCCCTGATGCGCTTCAGCAGCTCTAGTAGCGAGGAGGACCTGGACGCCCTCCTCTAAACTGAGTCCTCTAATACAAAAATAATGACATTTGGGAGCCACGTCATGGACTACTCCTGACGGGTGAGGACCTGTTGGCAGTTATGTGTGTTCTAATGTTTTAAATTTCAGGTTGCCCTATTTAGTCCTCACCCTGATGATCATGCTCAGTAAGGACTCCCCCCCATCAGTACTTAACCCCCTCATGTCCAAGTTCATTGGTTTATCCCCTTTCTCAGGTTACTTGATAGCCTTATGCTCTTAAACATTTTATGTCACCCTTTGGATTACAATTAACTCTTTTATTCCTGTGGATTACAATTGACTTTTACAAGTTTCCAGAGGATTCTACAATTTCAAACACTTACAGGAAAAAGGACTCAAGTTATTGTTGAGCCTATCCTTGCATTACAGATTGCACTACTTTTATAAAAATGTTTTATGGCAACATAAAAGCTTGCACCCAAAGAAAAGACTCAAACGTGATACCTGAGCTCTTTGTGATTTTCATACTGTAATATTTTGCACTAATTACAAGTTTACAAGTTATGTAACGTTTAAGATAACATGTCCATTGTGTGTATTATCCTCCTAGGTGCCACAATGTGAATTTATGCACTGTTTATGATGATTGCACTTAACCATTGCACTTAACAAAAATGTAGCAACTTACTTAAGTGTGCCTTAACTTGACAGCTCTTGTTCTCTCCCCCTCTTTATACGGACTGTCTTCATATGGACGCTGAATACTAATGGCCTACACCCGGTGATGTATACCTATAGGTACCCAGGGTAGGACCAAGTGGTAAGTCCAGGCAGATCCAGTAGCTACACAGGTACCCCCGCTGCTTCGGGAATCGTTAGAAGCCCTAGGCTGCTCCTTCCCGCTTGTTGAATGTTCAGGATTGTTCCCATCCTGAGGTATCTTATCTCCAGGAGATCTATGGGATTATCATACCCTCCTCCTGTGACATTGCCAGAAGTATGCGGAGACGATAAATACCTCCCCTTCTAAGCCTTTGCCTAAGGTACGGGCCCTCAAGCCTTAGAGCTATATTTTAGCTTCCCCTCAGTCATCATAGTGATCGTGCTACAAGCCAAATTTCTCAGGCTATGGTGCAGGGAAGGGAATACAGGATAAAGCCACCCTTTCATTTGCAGGCATTCCATTACACAATGGTGGGATTACGGAGTAAAGACACCCCCATGCTTTCTTTGATGTCAACAGCGCTAAAGACATACAAAGTCAGACAGTAAAGGTTTTGCTTTGTGCAGTATTTAGGTTACCTGGTTATACCAAGAGAAGGAAATTGTGTGTTGGAGACCTTACTCTAGCGTGCAGGAACCTGGGGAAAGCCGTTTAATGTTTTGTCTATGTATGTCTTTATATGTAATTCACGCAGCACTTTGTATTTATTGGGTACCCAGAGCTGGTTCTTTCTCACCCTTCTAAGCACAAGCCGAGGACGGCTTACCTTAAAGTAAAGGGGAATGTAACATCCCGGAGTATGTTACTAAACTCTTTCTCCCCGCTACAACATGTTAGGTGTATGTATATTGTCATCTGGTGTAATCTAACATTGCATTCTAAATTATATGTATTTTTTAGGCCTGTTTTATATATTATGCTGTAATTTCCATGTGTACCAGCAGGTGGCAGCAGTATGTAGCAGGACCTTAGCCAGTTTAGTATATCTGGACTGGAATAGTACATTCCAGTCTAGCTCCCCCCTGTTTGAGCAGAAGTGGGCTGGCCCATGTCCTGTCTCATGGGGAGGAAGGAAAGTTCTAGTTAGTGTACCAGCCACCCCTGCTAGGGGAAGGCTGTGTTAGTAGGAGCTCCCAGTTACAGGGATCCCAACCCTGGAGCCAGCCTCGGCTGAGGCCAAAGATCTCCATTCCCAGACTGAGCCTTCAGCCTCAGCTGGTTGACAAGCAAGCAGCACCTCCAGTCCTCCAGGAAGAGCATTCCCTGTGAGCATAGCTGTGAGTACAGATCCAGAGACCAGGAGAAGCCAAATTCCTCCTCAGCTAGTCAGGCCCATATCAAGCAGAAGATAGACAGAGCAGAAGGTAGATACCTGCCAAATTCTCCAGGCATATGATAAGAAGCAGAAGAGATATTGATCCCTGCCACATATTGCCAATACCTGCTGGGACCCAAGGCTAATGCTGTACATCGTATGGATTCAAGCTGCCATTCAGTAAAGACAAGTTGAACTTTATTACAAGTCTGGATCTCATTCATTATTACCACCAAGTTCCTCAATTACTCCTACTAACCGCACTCAATTTATTGCAAATGAGCCAGGATCCAGGAGTCCAGCCGTACCAAGTTAGGAGACACCATTGACATTACACAGAGACACTTCCCTCACTCTGGCATTCCTCACCTAGTACGTGAGTTATAACATCTTAAAGGGCCCTGCAACAGTACCCTGCGCAAACTGCAATTGGCGTCACGAACAAACCATAGACTTTTATATACATATCCTGACCCACTGCATAATTGGCCACCGTACCACGGTCCTGCTCATTGCAGAATGCCAGAGTGGTGTAATGTCTCTGTGTGGTAGTAGGTATAGTGTCAACGGTGTCTCCTACCTGGGTACGGCTGGACTCCTGGATCCTGGCTCACTTGCAATAAATGAGTGTGTTGCTAGTAGGAGTAATTGAGGGTTTTAGTAGCAATGAATGAGATCCAGACTTGCAATAAAGTTCAACTTGTCTTTACTGGAGGCAGCATTAATCCATATGAGGTACAGCAATAGTCTTGGGTCCCAGCAGGTATTGGCAATAAGTCAGGCCGGACTGGAGCGCAGCGGTTGGGGAGGACGCGCATGAAGAGGCCGGGCGGTGAAGGACTGGTGAGGAAAGGGTTAGGGGTTTGTGGGGGCGGGGTAAGAGGAAGGGCGGGAGTTGCCAGGGCGGCGGGGGGCGTGGCCGGAGCGGAGACAGTGGAAGGAGGCGGAAGTGAGGTCAGTGCGGCCAGGGGATCCAAACGAGCAGGACGTGCCTCAAGATGTCGGCGCCAGGGATGTCCGTGGATGAGATGCTGGAGAGGTTGCGGCGAGAGGCGGAGGTGAGGGGGCCTGGCTGGCTGCAGGAACAGGTGGGCGCCTGCATTGTATCGCCTGCTCCGGCGGCTACCCCCATTGCCAGGGCTGCCCGGCTGCGGCGGAGCATAGCGCCGGCACGCCTAAGCCCGGAAATCACCCCCCGGGCCCGGCGCCGAATAGGGAGCCCCCCTGTGGACCCTCGGCGGCGGAGAGCGGCCGCTCAGCCACCTGCGAGCCGCTCTCGCCGTGGGAGGAATCCCGATCCTCGGCGGGGCCCTGTTAGGAGCGGGACGCCCCTTCCCCCGTTCCCTGCAGCAGGTGACTCGGATGCGGGACCAGGAACGGTGGACCGGCCCAGTCCTTCCTTAAGCGGGCGGTCCACTCGGCATTCAGAAAGGATCCGGGCTCCTCGGGCTGCTCTGAGGGGAGAGGAATACCAGGGCAGGCCCAGAGAAGATTCCAGCAGTGTGGAGGAAGATCCCCTTGCGGCGGTGGGTGCTGCGGCCTCGTCCCGGCGTCCAGCCAGCGTGGTGCAGAGGGTCGTACAGGTGGTCCAGGAGGAGCAGCCGTCGACATCCAGGAGCTTTGATGGTGAAGTGGCGTTACGGCGGGAGTCAGGATCTACGGCAGCGGGAGTCACAGCGCCCGTGGTGCCTGGTGAGATTGGTTGGGGATCTGTTTTAGCCCAGGGTTTCCCGGGTGGGGGGGGGTGGGAACATGGGGGAATTTGGTAAAGGTTTGGGGCAGTTTTTGGGGGGATTGGCGGGTTGGTTGTCAGGTATGGGTGCTGGTGCGGGGTCTCCATTGCCGGGCTGGGGGGTGGTGCCGGGTCTAGGGTCAGGGACGCAGGTTGTTACGTCAGGTGCAGGGTCGGTGTCGGTGGAGACGCAGGCGGGGGGGGAGGAGGAGGTGCAGAGGTTGGATGATAGGGCTCGGGGTGAGGTGTACGTGTGCTTTGAAGGGCCGCTAGGGGCTCATTTGAAACAGGAGGTGAGAGAAAAGATCTGGAAGGGAGAGTATGTGGAGATATTCTCGCTGCTCCCGTTGGAAAGGTTTAACTTGGATAGGGGTAAGAAGGACGAGGGAAAAAAGGAGGATGAGGATAAGCGTAGGCATCGATTGATTCCACGTACCTTTGCTAATTGGCTACAGGCGTTTGCCATATTAGCAAGTGTCATTGGGGAACGGGCGCCGGAATGTTGTTCGGCGCTTTTTTGTTACCAAGACGCTATTGGGGAGGCTTATAGGGTGTATGGGGGTGTGGGCTGGCTCCGTTATGACGAGCAGTTCCGGCAGCGTAAGGCGGTGAGGCCTGATATTCGGTGGGATCATAAGGATATTGGGTTGTGGTTGAGGGTGACGGCGCCTCCTAGGGCTGGGCAGTCCTTTCGTGGGGAGTCCGGGGGGTCATCCCCTGGGGCATTGGCTGCGGCATCGGCAAAAGGGTTGTGCTTCCTTTTTAATGAGGGAAATTGCAGATTTGGGGCCAAGTGCAAATTTAAGCACGAGTGCACGGGGTGTGGGGGAGCCCATGGAGCTAACCGTTGCTTCAAAGGGGGTAAGAATAGGGGGGGTGACGGTGCTGGAAAAGGGACGGACGCCGGTGCGGGTGGAAGAGATGCAGGTGTTCCTAGATAGATATCCGGATCAGGTTGCGGCTGGGTTGTTGGGGGATGGTTTTAGGTTTGGCTTTCGTATTCCGTCAGTTGTCACGGCGGGGCCTACGGTTCTTAGGAATCTTAGGTCTGCGCTTGTTCACGCGGGTGTTGTGGCGGAAAAATTAAAGAAAGAGGTGGAGTTGGGGCGGATGGCGGGTCCATTCAAGGAGCCGCCGATTCTGGGATTGAGGGTGTCCCCGTTAGGTGTGGTGCCTAAAAAGGAGCCGAATAAGTTTCGGCTCATTCATCATTTGTCTTATCCAAAAGGTGCGTCGGTCAATGATGGTATAGATCCTGAACTTTGTTCGGTGGTATATACCTCCTTTGATGCGGCTGTAAGATGGGTGAGGCGGTTGGGGCGGGGGACGTTGATGGCTAAGGTGGATGTGGAGGCGGCCTTTAGATTGCTTCCGGTACATGTGGACAGCATGGGTTTGTTGGGTTGTTTTTGGGATGGCGAATATTTTGTGGATAGGTGTTTGCCAATGGGGTGCTCGCTGTCATGTGCATATTTTGAGACCTTTAGCTCATTTTTGGAATGGGTAGTGGTGGAAGTTTCAGGTTGTTCATCCATTATCCATTATTTGGACGACTTTTTATGTTTAGGGCCGGCAAATTCGCGGGTGTGTTCTTTGTTGCTGCACACGGTGCAGTCGGTTTTTGCGCGTTTTGGGGTACCATTAGCGCGGGAGAAGACGTTGGGGCCGGTGACGGAGTTGTGTTTTTTGGGGATTGTTATAGATACGGAGCGGATGGAGTGCAGGCTTCCGCAGGACAAGTTGGTAGATTTGCGTTTGGAGATTGATAGGGCCTTGGTCAGGGAGAAGATTAGGTTGAGGGAGTTGCAGTCATTGTTGGGTAAATTGAATTTTGCTTGTCAAATTATGCCGATGGGTAGAATTTTCTGTAGACGTCTGGCTGCTGCTACGGCGGGGGTGTTAGGGCCGTATCATTTTATCAGGTTACGCAAGGAGTTAAAAGGGGATTTAAGGGTGTGGGCGGAGTTTTTGGGTCAGTACAATGGCAGGTCTTTAGTGATGGCGGAGTTGTGTGATAGTGTGGAGTTTGAGTTGTACACTGATGCGTCGGGGGGAGTGGGTTTCGGGGCTTATTGCCAAGGCCAATGGTGTGCGGGAGTATGGCCGGATTCGTGGGTAAGTCGGGGCTGGGTCAGGAACATGGCGTTGCTGGAACTTTTTCCCATTGTGATGGCGGTAGTATTGTGGGGTGAAAAATTTGAAAACAGGAAGGTGCGCTTTCATTGTGACAATTTGGGAGTGGTTCAGGCTATCAACAGTTTGTCCGCATCTTCCCCGCCGGTGGTTAGGCTGTTACAGTTTTTGGTATTGCGATGTTTGTCGATTAACATGTGGTTGGTGGCAGAACATGTGGCTGGAGTGTCTAATTCTGTGGCGGATTCTCTTTCTCGTTTACAGTGGGAGCGGTTCCGGCTTCTTGCGCCAGAAGCGGAGCTGGAAGGTCTGGAGTGTCCGTCGTGGCTGTGGGGGATCCTGGAGGAGAAGTGATGGGGATGTTGAGGGATTCGTTGAGCCCGGGTACTTGGAGGGAGTATGGTAAGGCGTGGGCGACCTGGGAAACTTGGAACGGAGCCTGGGGGGCTGGTGTTGGGGATGGTGATGTGAGGTTGTTGATGTTGTTAGGGCAGTTGAAGGGCGAAGGGTGGTCGGTGTCAAAGGTGAATCATTTGATAGCGGGGGTAGCGTTTGGCTTTAAGTTGCGGGGGTTGCCGGATTTGACTAAGGGTTTTTTGGTTAGGCAGGTGTTGAAAGGGTGGCGTAGGGGGGTAGGCAGGGTGCCGGATTATCGGAGGCCGGTGTCCTTTGAGTTGCTTGTGCAGATGGGTGAGAAGTTGAGTGTTGTTTGTAGTTCTGGTTGGGAGTTAGTGCTGTTCAGGGCTGCATTTGCGTTGGCGTTTTTCGGTGCTTTTCGCTTGGGGGAGTTGGTGTGTGACAGTGTGAGTAGAGCAGGGGGACTTAGGAGTGAGGATGTGGAGTTAGCGGGGGATAGGGTGTATGTCCGGATTCGGAGGTCAAAAACTGATCAGGAAGGCAGGGGGCAGCGTTTTACGTTGTTCCCGGTGCCAGGTTGTAGTATGTGTCCGGTGCGGTGTGCAGGGTCTTATGGGGCGGGGCTACAGCGTAATGAGGTTCCTTTCCTTAGGCATGAGGACGGCTCCTTTTTGTCTAGGTTTCAGTTCCTGGCGGTTTTTAAGAAATGTTTGAAGATTTTGGGCGTGCCGGTCAAGGAGTATTCTGGTCATTCTTTCAGAATTGGTGCGGCAACTGAGGCAGCCAGGTGGGGCGCCAGTGAGGAGGTGATTAGGAGGATTGGGCGTTGGGAGTCGGTGCGTTTCAAATCATATGTGAGGCCTGCATTATTATAGGGGTACGGTTGGTGATAGGGGGTTGTTAATTTGTTCCTTTTTGTGTTCACAGGTCGGACGGTGGCGGCTTTGGTATGGATTCTGGGGCACTCCTATGTGTTCTGGGGTGCGATCAGAGCAGATGTAAGGCCGAGTGGGCGACAGTTGGGCTTTAGTCCGGAGTGTGCTACGGTCAGATGGTTAGGGGTTAGAGGTATGTTGTGGGGTGGAGTTTTGCGGGAGGTGCATCATTTTGTGCGATTGGATCGTCCTCCGGATGTGTTAGTTTTACATGTGGGGGGGAATGATTTGGGTAAGCGTCCTTTTAGGGAATTGGTCCGTGATGTCAAGTTTGATTTGCTCAGGATTTGGGCGTTGTTTCCAGGGATCATAACAGTTTGGTCAGACATTGTGCCGCGGAAGGTGTGGAGGGGTGCGAGGTCAGTGGAGAGCCTTAATAAGGCTCGGATTAAGGTGAACAGAGCGGTGGGCCGGTTTATGGCAAGGAATGGCGGGGTTGTGGTGCGGCATGAGGTGTTGGAGAAAGGTGAGGGTGCATTTTGGAGAGCAGATGGAGTGCACCTGAATGCGGTGGGTACGGATTTGTGGGCTCTGGGGCTCCAGAGCGGCGTGGAAATTGCTTTGCGTGTGTGGAGGGACGCGCAGGGTTGAGGTGGTCAAGCTGCGCGTTCTTGGAGGCGGGGGAGGTCCTTGAAGTGGAGGAATATGGTGGTACCTGAGGATGGGAGGGCCCCGCGGGAGGGGCTGGACTCTCATTGAGGAGCTGGTAGGAACTAATTACGCGTTCCATCAGTTGCTGCCTCCGAGCTGGGTTCAACGGCTGGGGGCAAGATGGAGACGCAGGTGTTCCAGCGTTTATGGAGTTATTGGGGCTTCTAGGACCTCCCTCGTCATGTGTTAACTTATGTTATATATTTTGTATATATTCAATAAACGGCTGCTGTGGCCGATTAAATCCAAGCAGTGGTGTGGTGTGTTTATTTCCTGGGTTAGGATGTGGGGTTGGGGGTAGGATGATGGTTGAGCTAGTGGGACTGAACAAATAGCCAGTGCCCTCTTCAAGTCAGGCCGGACTGGAGCGCAGCGGTTGGGGAGGACGCGCATGAAGAGGCCGGGCGGTGAAGGACTGGTGAGGAAAGGGTTAGGGGTTTGTGGGGGCGGGGTAAGAGGAAGGGCGGGAGTTGCCAGGGCGGCGGGGGGCGTGGCCGGAGCGGAGACAGTGGAAGGAGGCGGAAGTGAGGTCAGTGCGGCCAGGGGATCCAAACGCCCACCCACCCGACCCTAGTGGAGGTGGATTGAGGTGAGCGTTGTTGTGTTATATGTCGCGGCAGTCGTGGAGGCGGGGGAGGTCCTTGAAGTGGAGGAATATGGTGGTACCTGAGGATGGGAGGGCCCCGCGGGAGGGGCTGGACTCTCATTGAGGAGCTGGTAGGAACTAATTACGCGTTCCATCAGTTGCTGCCTCCGAGCTGGGTTCAACGGCTGGGGGCAAGATGGAGACGCAGGTGTTCCAGCGTTTATGGAGTTATTGGGGCTTCTAGGACCTCCCTCGTCATGTGTTAACTTATGTTATATATTTTGTATATATTCAATAAACGGCTGCTGTGGCCGATTAAATCCAAGCAGTGGTGTGATGTGTTTATTTCCTGGGTTAGGATGTGGGGTTGGGGGTAGGATGATGGTTGAGCTAGTGGGACTGAACAAATAGCCAGTGCCCTCTTCATGTGGCAGGGATTACTATCTCTTCTGCTTCTATCATATGCCTGGAGAATATGGCAGGAATCTGTCTTCTGCTCTGTCTATCTTCTGCTGCGTATGGGAATGACTAGCTGAGGAGGAATTTGGCTTCTCCTGGTCTCTGGATGTTACTCACAGTTAGCTCACAGGGAATGGTTCCATAGGTAGCAGAGACAGCTGCCTGTAATGATGAAGCAAGAGGCATCCCCCAGCTCCCTGGTCCATCATTCCTCCGCTCTACACTGCTGGTCTGGGAAGGTGGGGGGGGGGGGGGGGGGGCCGGCCAGCAGCTCTGTGTTTTCCTTTGCTGCTGGGGAACAAGGTGATTACTGTATTTTCCCCCCCTTAAGACGCCCCTGCCCATAAGACGCACCTAGGTTTTTGAGGAGGAAAATAAGAAAAAATTTTTTTTTTACCAAAAGATGTGCTTTTGGTTGGTTTTGAACTAATGGTGGTCTGTGGATGACACTATTATGGGGGATCTGTGGATGACGCACTGTTATGGAGGAGATCTGTGGATGACGTACTGTTATGGGGCTCTGTGGATGGCACTGTTATGGGGGGGGATCTGTGGATGACACTATATAGCATCTTATGCTATATGTGCCATCCACAGATCCCCCCCATTACAGTGTCCCCCAATACACCGGGCCCCGCCGCTCACAGCAGTATACATATCTAAACAGTAATCCTTAACATTGATTAACTTTAACTTTAAAGCAGCGCTATCCTCTTTGTTTACTACTTACAATGAAGCTCCGGTAACAGGCAGAGCGGGCGTCGGCGTAACGTCACTCACTCACGTCACGCGCCTGCTCCGCCTGCTTCATTCATAAAGTGGGAGGAGTAGGTGCGTGACGTGAGTGAGTGACGTTACGTCGCCGCTCGCTCTGCCTGTTACCGGAGCTTGATTGTAACTAGTAAACAAACAGGATAGCACTGCTTTAACCCCTTCAACCCCGGGCCTGTTTTCACCTTCCTGCCCAGGCCATTTTTTTGCAAATCTGACATGTGTCCCTTTATGTGGTGATAACTTTGAAACGCTTTTACTTATACAGGCCATTCTGAGATTGTTTTTTCGTCACATATCGTACTTCATGACAGTGGTAAAAATAAGTTAAAAAAACCTATTTTTATTCATAAAAAAATACCAAATTTTTAATACCTTCAAAAATAGTAATTACTCTACATTCCCCATATGTCTACTTCATGTTTGGCTCATTTTGAAAATTACATTTTATTTTTTGGGGACATTAGAAGGCTTAGAAGTTAATTTCCAAAACCCACTTTTTAAGGACCAGTTCAGGTCTGAAGTCACTTTGTGAGGCTTATATAATAGAAACCACTCCAAAATGACCCCATTTTAGAAACTACACCCCTCAAGGTATACAAAACTGATTTTACAAACTTTGTTAACCCTTTAGGTGTTCCACAATAATTAATGGAAAATGGAGATGAAATTTCAGAATTTCACTTTTTTGGCAGATTTTCCATTTTAATCAATTTTTTCCAGTAAGGGTTAACAGCCAAATAAAACTCAATATTTATTACCCTGATTCTGCGGTTTACAGAAACACCCCACATGTGATCGTAAACTGCTGTACGGGCACACGGCAGGGCGCAGTAGGAAAGGAACGCCATATGGTTTTGGGAAGGCAAATTTAGCTGAACTGGTTTTTGGATACCATGTCCCATTTGAAGCCCCCCTGATGCACCCCTACAGTAGAAACTCAAAAAAGTGACCACATTTTGGAAACTACGGGATAAGATGCCAGTTTTATTGGTACTATTTTGTGGTAAATATGATTTTTAATTGCTCTATATTACGTTTTTTGCAAGGCAAGGTAACCAAAAAATTTATGTTTTGGCACCGTTTTTATAGAGCAGATGGTTACGCACGTGGCAATACCTAATATGTCTACTTTTTCTTATTTATTTAAGTTTTACACAATAATAGCATTTTTGAAACTGAAATAATGATATTTTAGTGTCTCCATAGTCTGTGAGCCATAGCTTTTTTATTTTTTGACCGATTCTCTTAGGTAGGGTCTAATTTTTTGCCAGATGTAATGTGACAAAAATGGCTTTTTTTTACACCGTTTTAATTTTTTTACGGTGTTCATCTGAGGGGTTAGGTTATGTGACATTTTTATAGAACTGGTTGTTACACAAGGCTGCCCGATGTCGTGCAGAGGCCGCCCAATACCTTGCACGGCATAGGGAACTGCCTTCTACGGGTGTCGGGGAGATCCAGCCTCAGGCTGGGTCTCCTAGGCAACCTGTTAGTGTATGACTCAGTGTCATACATGAAGGCCCCTTGCAGACGAGCGTGTCCGGATTAGCAATCGCATTCAAAACTGACTGCCATTGTGTACCTACTCACGCGGGTTTGCCGCAATGCACCGGGACGCATCCGGACCTAATCCGGACACGCTCGTCTTCAAGGGGCCTTAGTGTATGACACTGAGTCATACACTAACAGGTTGCCTAGGAGACCCAGCCTAAGGCTGGATCTCCCCGGCACCCGTAGAAGGCAGTTCCCGATGCCGTGCAGATTTCTCCCCTCCAGATTTCTCCCCTTGGGTCGCATTGGGTCCCCGCATCGGGTCCCCACCACAGCAGCGTGTGGACTCGATGCGATCACTCACCCGATACAAACCTCTTCTATGTCGCGGTCAGTGCGGACCGCAGCATAGAAGGGGTTAATCCGCCGTCATCGGCTTTTACAGCGATGCCGGCGGATACAGCAGGGGCCCGGCTACCATAGACTGCCCGGCCCGTGCAGTGATCGCGCACGCACCGCTCCGATGCCCGCGCGATCACTATGATGTACTATTACGTCAAATTGCGCGAACGCAGTGGTTCCCATGACGTAGTAGTACGTCATAGGTCGGGAAGAGGTTAAAGTTACTGGAGGTTAAGGATTACTGTTTAGATATGTATACTGCTGTGAGCAGCGGGGCCTGGTGTAAAAGTACAGTGACTGCATCGGGCCCCGCCGCAAGTTGCCGGCCTCCAGTCCCTCCTCCCTCCCCGATGATACATCGCTGCACTGTGCGATGTATCAGCATTAGCGATGTAAAAATGGCAGACTTCGCCCCATTAGACGCACTGCCATTTTGGGGTGAAAAAAGTGGATCTTATGGGGCGAAAAATACGCCATGTATTATTTTTTTTTAACTGCCTGTTAAGGGTGCACAGCTGGGCATATTACTGTGAGGGGGCACAGCTGGGCATATTACTGTGAGGGGAGAAATCTGGACATTGCTATTGTGAGAGGGCACATATCTGGACATAACTATTTCGAGGGTGCACATATCTGGGCATATCCAATGTGAGGGAGCACATATCTGTGTATAACTACTGTGAGGGGCACATATCTGGACATAAGTACTGTCAGGTAGAATATATCTGGGCATAATCTTTGAAGGGGGCACAATGCTGGCATAATTACTAAGTGGTAGCATAAAGGGAGAATAATTACTATGAGGGGGCATTTAGGGGACTGGGTGGGATTAGGTGTTTAGATATTGTGGGGGGTTAGCTCTTCACCGGGGGTCATTCTCACAGACACACCTTTAGGACACCAGGTTTCAGGTCCAAACAGTGCATTTATTGTTCAACACCAGCAACAATAAAATGACAAAATAATAAACACTTGCCCGGCTAGGCTCTAACTAAACATAAAGTTTCCTGACTCACCTAGGTCCCAGTTCACACCCTGTGAACTCATGCGGCTTTGTCAGCCAATGTCCCACAGCCTCCTGGCTGTACAGAGCACAGTACGCCCACTGTCTCCAGTTCAGTATTTCTTGTGGGGGATTGGGGCTCAGTAGTCTGCCTGACTATGGCCCTGCGACCCTCCCAGGCGTCGCTGCGTCCCCCAACTCCAGGCTATCTCCCAGCCTTGTGGTCCCTCAGCCTTGCCCAGCTGAGACCACACAGACAGAGCCTCCAGGCCTCTGTCCACAGGTAACACACTACCCCCTTTCTGACACTCTGGGAGGTGCCTTATGCCAGGCTGATTACCTCCAGCTTCTCTCACCTGTGGTGGAACAGGGGTGTGGACCACACTATCCACCCCTTCCATGCCTCTAACCTGAGTAAGACCTGTCACTGTCTCACAATATGTTTTAGGCAGAATTAGAGGCGTGGCCTAGTGTGGAATAAATTTGCGCGCCGCACATAGTTTCTCTCTTCTTTCTGTTCTAAAGTTGGGAGGTATGTTGGCTATTTCATAATGAATTTCATTTTAAGGGATATTCCCATCTGGGGCATTTATGGCATATCCATTGGAGGCCCTTAAAGTGTACAGACAGCAAGTTGGGCATGCGTTACCACTCTTCATTTACCGCTATGGAACTTCAGAAAATAGCTGATTGACAGGTGGCAATAGAGTCTCATAGCGGTGAATGGAGAGGTGGCCGCGTTTTTGCTGCTTGTTCTCCATTCGCTGCTATGGGCAGTGGCGACTCTAGGAACAATATATAAGGGGGGCACATAAGATACCACAGTCCAAAATGGGGAGGCACTAATAATTTTCACCACTTACTACTGAAAACCCCCAAAATAAGCATATATAAATAAGATTACAAAATACGAGAGTATTGCAGGGATACCTTTTTATTGTACTAACCTAATACTTAAAAGACAAGCTTTCAAGCATTTTCCTTTCTTCCTCGGTATTGGCTGAGACCTGAGAAAGAGAGAAACACTCTCGAAAACGTTTCTTTATAGTTTAAAGCAGTTTCAGCAAACAACAGGGCTGTGTAAATAATCCCATATGTTAAACATGTCCCTAAAGAAGACCAATGAGCAGACGCTCACAGGCTTATTCACAAAAGGGTTAAGAGTTTGGAGAAGGGGACAATCTAGGACAACATGACTGAATAGGAAAGTAAGCCGAATTGGAGAATCTTTTTCAAATCAGCTATGTTGTACTATATTGTTCACTTCTCCTGACTTCTCCAAACTCTTCACCCTTTTGTGAAATAACCGTGTGGGTGTTGATGGTGTGTGCAACTATACTACTTATTCTACTTGTATCGCAGAATGCGGCGGTCAGGGGTGCTTGTAGCACAAGGTGCGCTAGTCAGGGGTGCGTGTAATTCAGGGTGCGCTGGTCAGGGGTGCTTGTAACGCAGGGTGCACTGGTCAGGGGTGCATGTAACGCAGGGGGCGCTGGTCAGGGGTGCATGTAACGCAGGTTGCGCTGGTCAGGGGTGCATGTAACGCAGAGGGCGCTGGTCAGGGGTGCATGTAAGGCAGGGGGCGCTGGTCAGGAGTGCATCGCAGATAGAAAAGGTACTTACAGGTCTGATGTGCTCTGTCCTTGTGCCTTCTTCCTCTAGGCGTGGTGGCAGGGTGAGAGGTGCGCAGCGATGTTTCCTGGTGTTAAATCCCCAAGCCGCATTCTTTTCTACCTCTGCAGGCCCTGCTACCGTAGGCTGAAATACACAGGCAGTCAATGGCAGTGCTGCCCTCTCCCTCCCAGCCAATAGCAGCTGAGGTGGGCGGGGAAGATTCACTTGGCTGCCAACTGCCGAGGAGCCAGTAGTGAAGCAGGTGGGCAGCATGGGCTGTACTTTCAGTTTGGTAAAACTGACAGATCCAGGGCCGTCTTTAATATTGATTGGAGCCTGGGCAAGAATTTACTTGGGTCCCCTGTATCCCGCCTTCCCATACCCTAGCATGCAATCACACCCTTCACCACAACACGCACAAACAAACAAAAAATTCACACACCTCGGAGAGTAGTAAACATTAATAATGATGAGTGGCCACCAGAGGTGTTCCTTGGCAGTAATGTAAATGATGCCTTTTTTTCTGAGCCCCCATATAAAATACCCCTTCTTTGTGGCCTTAATAGAAGCCCCCATTGTGTTCCCCCCCTTCCCCCATATAAAATACCCCTTCTTTGTGGCCTCAGTAGATGCCCCCATAGTGTCCCCAATAATATACCAGTAAGAACTGCCCCCCTAGTGCCACCCAATAATGTGCCAGTAAACATTGCCACCAATAATCTGCCAGTAAGAAGTGCCCCCATAGATGCCCCCACAGTGCCCCCCCAATAATGTGCCAGTAAGATGTGCCCCCATAGATGCCCCCAATCATGTGCCAGTAACAAGTGCCCCCAATCATGTGCCAGTAACAGGTTCTCCCATAGATGCCCCCAGTCATGTGCCAGTAACAAGTGCCCCCATAGATGCCCCCAATCATGTGCCAGTAACAAGTGCCCCCATAGATGCCCTCCAATCATGTGTCAGTAACACATTCCCCCATAGATGCCCCCCAATCATTTGCCAGTAACAAGTGCCCCCATAGATGCCCCCCAATCATGTGCCAGTAACATGTGCCCCATAGATGCCCCCCAATCATGTGCCAAAAACAAGTGACCCCATAGATTACCCCAATCATATGCCAGTAACAAGTGCCCCCATAGATGCCCCCCAATCATGTTCCAGTAACAAGTGCCCGATAGATGCCCCCCAATCATGTGCCAGTAACAAGTGCCCACATAGATGCCCCCAATCATGTGTCAGTAATAGGTGCCCCATAGATGCCCTCCAATCATGTGCCAGTAACAGGTGCCCCCATAGATGCCCCCCAAGCATGTGCCAGTAACAGGTGCCCCCATAGATGCCCCCCAATCATGTGCCAGTAACAGGTGCCCCATAGATGCCCCCATCATGTGCCAGTAGTAGTACCATATAAAAAAAAAATAAACACTAATACTTACCTCCATCAGGCTGGCAGCCATGCGTTGCAGGCCTCTTCTGGCCTGTGTCCCGTGATGTACGGCTCAGGCGGCGTAGCCTATTAGAGGAATGGGGAAGGGAGACACCTCTGCCTCCCCTGCCCCATCGCAACACTTCCATCTGTATCGCTGTCCTGAGGACGGCGATACAGATGACTATGGAAATGAGCACTTCCACAATGGAAGCACTCATCTCCCTGTGCCCTGCCGCTGCCCCCCACATCGCCAGTGGCCAGAGGGCTCAAGAGGCAGCTGCCTTGGGCCCCCCAGGACCAACTGGGCCCGGGCCACTGGCCCCTTTTGCCCCGCGTTAAAGATGGCCCTGGACAGATCGCCGCTGTACTAGCGAAGGCGGCCAGCGTTTGAAAAGGGAATCAGTGGGGGGCACGTGGGGGGCAGGGAAGAACGTGGGGGGGGGGCAATTGCCCCTTGCCTCCCTGTTGCGACGCCTATGGCAATGGGACTTCCGAAAACAGCCGAGTGTGCTCACTATTTTGGGAACACCCATAGCAATGAATGGAGAGGACGCCGCGCATGTACAATGTGCTTTCCGCTTACTTTGGACTCTGTTCTGGACATATGAGTGGATCCCAGAGTTGGGACCACCAGAGGTGGCTTCTGACTGTGATCGGCGAGAGATTCAGCTTATCCTGGGTCGCTCCCTTTTCATAGCAACAGCAGACGTCACTACTTGTCTTTTTTTAATTGGCTAAGTGCGCTCCAGTCATGCGTCGAGCTTGGCGCATGCGCAGTCGGGATCTGAGTCGGGATCTGAGTCGGGATCTGTTGCTGGCTAATTAAAGACCGGATTTTTTCACCATCGGAAGAGTGCTGTGGATTTTTTCCCCCCCCCCACCTATAGGACATGTATGGAACATCCTATCGATATGCAGTATAAAGAACTAGCTGACTGCCTCAATGAATACTTCTGTTCAGTTTTTACAAAGGAAAATGAAGGAAAAGGAGCTCAGTTAGGAAGGAAGACTAATGAATCTTTTGATGCATGTGTCTTTACAGAGGAAGATGAACTTTAGCGGTGAACTAGCAAAACCATTAACAGATTTATTTAACCAATCACTGCTAACAGGAGTCGTCCCAAAAGATTGGAAATTAGCAAATGTTGTGCCCATTCACAAGAAAGGTAGTAGGGAGGAACCGGGCAACTATAGGCCAGTAAGCCTGACATCAATAGTGGGGAAATGAATAGAAACCATAGTTTAGGAGAGGATTGTGGAACATCTAAAATCCCATGGATTGAAAGATGAAAAACAGCATGGGTTTACTTCAGGGAGATCATGTCAAACTAATCTTATTGATTTTTTTGATTGGGTGACTAAAATAATAGATGGCGGAGGTGCAGTAGACATCACTTATATAGACTTTAGTAAGGCTTTTGATACTGTCCCACATAGAAGGCTTATCAATAAATTGCAGTCTTTGTGCTTGGATTCCCATATTGTTGAATGGATTAGGCAGTGGCTGAGGGACAGACAACAGAGGGTTGTAGTCAATGGAGTATATTCAGACTATGGTCTTGTAACCAGTGGGGTACCACAGGGATCTGTTCTGGGACCCATATTGTTTAATATCTTTATCAGCGAAATTGCAGAAGGCCTCGATGATAAGGGGTGTCTTTTTGCTGATGACACAAAGATTTGTAACAGGGTTGATGTTCCTGGAGGGATACACCAAATGGAAAAGGCTTTAGGAAAACTAGAGGAATAGTAAAAAATCTGGCAACTAAGATTTAATGTTGATAAGTGCAAGATAATGCACCTGGGGCAGTGGCGGATCCAGAGCCTGGTCTTGGGAGGGGCACTTCCAGATAATTTTCTGTCCGCCGCCACAAAACAATGGTGCTTATAGAACAGACTACACAGTGTAGCGGTATACTGTATATTGTGTGGCACAGTGTATGCTATATGTGTATAACAAACATATTTCACATGAAAACTTAAAATTACTTGGCTTGGCCCTTGGGGATCTCGGACACCACTTCAATACTTTGGCTGGGGGGCTCGTGGAGCTGATGTTGTGTTTTATCCTAATGACAAAGATTTCATAATAAGGATTTGGAGGGGCAGAGGGATAGCAGAGCAGAGAGAGGCTGGTGCTGCTACTAGTGGGTCATACAATGGGGGAGTAATAAAGCCCCCCCCCCCCAGTAGAAATAATTCTCCTTATAATGTGACAGTGCAAAAAATACCCCCTTGTAATGCCCCTAGTTGAGCTAATGTCCCCATAGTGCCCCCATAATGTGGCAGTATAAAATACCCCTATATAGTGCCCCAGTAAATGCCCCCATAGTGCTCCTCTTCCCCCTTCCTCCTAGTGCCCCCATAATGTACCAGTATAAAATGCCCCAGTAGATGCCCTCAGTGTCCCCCACAATTTGCAAGTATAAAATACGCCTTCTTAGTGCCCCCTGTAGATGACCCCATAGTACTCCTCTCCCCCCTTATAAAATTCTACTGTACAGAGCCCCCCATATAAAATAGCCCTTCTTTGTGGCCTCAGTAGATGCCCCTATAGTGCCCCCAATAATGTGCCAGTAACAAGAGCAACCCCCCAATCATGTGCCAGTAATAACGGCCCCCATCATGTGCCAGTAATAAGAGCCCCTTCATCATATGCCAGTAATAAGAGCCCCCTATCATGTGTCACTAATAACAGCCCCCCAATGTGCCAGTAATAACAGCCCCCCAATGTGCCAGTAATAACAGCCCCCCCAATGTGCCAGTAATAACAGACCCCCCAATGTGGCAGTAATAACAGCCCCCCCAATGTGGCAGTAATAACACCCCCCCCAATGTACCAGTAATAACAGCCCCCCCAATGTGCCAGTAATAACAGCCCCCCCAATATGCCAGTAATAACAGCCCCCCATCATGTGCCAGTAATAACAGCCCCCCCAATGTGCGAGTAATAACAGCCCCCCCAATGTGCCAGTAATAACAGCCCCCCAATGTGCCAGTAATAACATCCCCCCCAATGTGGCAGTAATAACAGCCCCCCCAATGTGGCAGTAATAACAGCCCCCCCAATGTACCAGTAATAACAGCCCCCCCAATGTGCCAGTAATAACAGCCCCCAAAATGTGCCAGTAATAACAGCCCCCCATCATGTGCCAGTAATAACAGCCCCCCCAATGTGCGAGTAATAACAGCCCCCCCAATGTGCCAGTAATAACAGCCCCCCCAATGTGCCAGTAATAACATCCCCCCCAATGTGCCAGTATCAACAGCCCCCCCAATGTGCCAGTAATAACAGCCTCCCCAATGTGCCAGTAATAACAGCCCCCCAATGTGCCAGTAATAACAGCCCCCAAAATGTGCCAGTAATAACAGCCCCCCATTATGTGCCAGTAATAACAGCCCCCCCCCCAATGTGCCAGTAAAAGTATTGTATATATAAATATATAAAAAAAACACTTATACTTACCTCAGTGTCAGCGGTGCGATGCAATGCAGGCCTCTTCCGGCCTGTGTCCCGCGCTGTACGGCTCAGGCGGCGCAATGCCTGCAGCCTATCAGAGGAAGGGAAAGGGACACGCCTCTCCCTCCCCTGCCTCAGCACAGCCATCTGTATCGCTGTCCTGAGGACGGCGATACAGATGACTATGGAGATGAGCGCTTCCAATGGAAGCGCTCATCTCCCTGTGCCCTGCCGCTGCCCCCCACTTGTCACAAAGGGCAGGGCCACCAGCTCGGGGGGGGGGGGGCAATTGCCCCGTTGCCTTCCCCTGGATCCACCAGGGACATGGGGCGTAAAAACCCAAGAGCAGAATATAAAATCAGTGATACAGTCCTAACCCCAGTATCTGAGGAAAGGGATTAAGGGGTCATTATTTCAGAAGACTTAAAGGTAGGCAGACAATGTCATAGAGCAGCAGGAAATGCTAGCAGAATGCTTGGGTGTATAGGGAGAGGCATATTACCAGTAGAAAGAGGGAGGTGCTCATGCCGCTCTACAGAGCACTAGTGAGACCTCATTTGGAGTATTGTGCGCAGTACTGGAGACCATATCTCCAGAAGGATATTGATACTTTGGAGACAGTTCAGAGAAGAGCTACTAAACTAGTACATGGATTGCAGGATAAAACTTACCAGGAAAGATTAAAGGACCTTAACATGTATAGCTTGGAAGAAAGACGAGACAGAGGGGATATGATAGAAACTTTTAAATACATAAAGGGAATCAACAAGGTAAAAGAGGAGAGAATATTTAAAAGAAGAAAAACTGCTACAAGAGGACATAGTTTTAAATTAGAGGGGCAAAGGTTTAAAAGTAATATCAGGAAGCATTACCTTACTGAGAGAGTAGTGGATGCATGGAATAGCTTTCCTGCAGAAGTGGTAGCTGCAAATACAGTGAAGGAGTTTAAGCATGAATGGGATAGGCATAAGGCCATCCTTCATATAAGATAGGGCCAGGGGCTATTCATAGTATTCAGTATATTGGGCAGACTAGATGGGCCAAATGGTTCTTATCTGCCGACACATTCCATGTTTCTTTGTTTCTATATGTGCCAGATGGGAATACCCCTTTAACCTCCTCCCTGAGAACATCATGCACACACCTCTGAAACCAAAGAATGTAAATTAAAGAAACAGAATAAAGACACAGAACACGTTAATTGGGGGATAAATGGCCAAATTTTTTATTTAAAATATTCAAAATGGCAAACCCATGACTCACGAAGAGTCACCCTCCAGCACTCAGGAGAGGAAAACCCCCTGTGGAGGAAACCTCTAGGGAACCATGGCTAGAGGGCAGCCCTTCCTTGGACTTAGAGCGTAATGCCACTCTGTGGCTGCCACAAGAATAGTAAGGGGGGGGGGGTGTGCATCAGCCAGGCTAATCTGGTTGGCTAGGTGGAAGTCTCTTTTCTGCCGTTAGGAAATGGGCTTCTTGCTAGAACCTCCAAATTTCATCAAGGTGCGGTGGGCAAGCTCAAGGTCCTCAGGCCATCAAGTAAGGCACCAAATATGGTCCCTTGCCCGCTTTCTACAAGGGTTTTTCTCTTATGACACACGTGCCTATGATGTCACAGGTGTCTATGACTAATGTTCATGGCAGTGTTCTGAACGGTTAATCCTTTAGTGACTGTCAATGGGCCTTACGGCAGAGGCCCTTAACATCTTCCTGACCTCACTTTGTCAATGTACTCCTGTTCGGATAACTGCTATATATTAATGGTCCCCCAACAATCACAGGGTTTCCATCTTCCGTGGAGCAGGTTTGTTCTGTAACAGAAAGCCACTGTTCCAGATGCTGACACCGAGTACCTGGACCAGTGGCTCTTATTTAACTCCTTCCAGACCACACCATGTAAATGAACAGACTAACAGCATGGTCCATTCAGTTTTATATGTGACCCTTGACCCTATTCTGGGACCGCATTTGAGGATGGCGCAGCCATGAGATGAACACTTGCATCTTAAAGTTACTATTGGGCACAAAGCCTGATGGGTACATTGTTATTATAAGCTTGGCATTTACTATGGGCAACTGAACAGTCTATCAGGTAAATAGCTTGATTGTGTCAGTCTTTTACTGAGGCATACTGCCCTATAGTTACAAATTTCACGCTACCAAGATGTGGCTGGGCACGTAGATTAGGGTTCTCTTGTCAGGGCTACGCTATAGAGGCCATTAGACACTCTCTTCCCTCCTCCCAAATTGCGGATCCGCAATACACTCGACCGGCACCCCCCATAGAACTGCCTATTCTTGTCCACAATTGCGGACAAGAATAGGACATGTTCTATTTTTTTGTAGAGCCGCGGCCCGGAAGTTCGGGGACGAAGCCCGGAAGTTTGGGGCCGTGCTCCGGAAATGCGGATGCGGAGAGCACATAGTGTGCTCTCCGCATCTCTTTCGGTCCCGTAGAGAATGAATGGGTCCGCACCTGTTCCCGATATTGCAGAACGGATGCGGACCCATTTGCGGACGTGTGAATGGACCCTCACTGCCTCTTGCTGTCTTCTGTCCTTGACTGATACTAGACATCTGATTGTGCGGTGGCCAGGACTCGGTTGTTAATGTTCTGTATTTGTCGTGACGCCAATTGCAGCGTGCACAGGGTACTATCCCAGGACCCTTCCAAGGTGTTATAACGCACGTCCCAGATTAGGAATGACAGAGTGGTGTAATGGCCTATTATGTCTCTATAGGGTGGTAGTTGTGTCACGGTGTCTCCTACCTGGTTACGGCCGGACTCCTGGCTCCTGGCTCACTTGCAATAAATTTGAGTGTAGTGATAGTAGGAGTAATAGAAAGATTTAGCAGAAGAAATGATGTCTGGACCTTGAGATGAAGTTCAAACGCTGCTTTACTTGAAATAACCTGCATCCAAGCAGTATACAGCTTTGGTCTCTTGGTCCCAGCAGGTTTTGGCAATGGTTGGCAGGAATAAATACTTCTGCTTTAAATTTGAAGCTTGCAGGATTAGTCGTCTGCTTGGTAGCTCTGTAATTATGACAGGAATTAATCTTCTGCACTTTTCTGTAACTTCTGCTGTGTGGGGACAGACTAGCTGAGGAGGAATAGCTTCTTCTAAGTCTCTGCACTTAACTCACAGATGATTTCTCAGGGGATGCTTTCTTCCTGGAATTCGGTACGTCGCAGTTTCTGCTTTCTTTATCCAGCTGAGGCTAAAGGTGCTCAGACTGGGAATATGACCAAGTCTCAGCCGAGACAAGGTCCTTGCTGTCTTCCCTATACAGGGGAACTCCTCACACACACACACACCCTACCCCTAGCAGGGGGTGGGCTACACTAAATCTAACTTCCTTCTCCACCTATGCTGCAGGATGTGGGAACAGCCCACTTCGCTCACAGAGGGGGAGCTAAGTTGGAATAATCCATTCCAGCTTAGATATACTAAACTGGGACTTGTACCTTGCCAACGTGTTACTGCCACCTACTGGTAACCAGGAAAATTACAAGAACAATTGCATTAAACATGGTTTTATATGCACATTTGTGAAAGACATGAGTAGTATCACATCTGATGACATTATAAAGGCTCTTAGGAGATAGTAGCGGGGTAGAGGCGTGTAGTAACACAAGACATACAAAGACAAAACATATAACGGCTATCCTAAAGTTCCTGCCCGCTTGAGTAGGGTGTCTTATTTACAGTTTACCTCTCGGTTTACCCAGTGAACCAAAGGTCTGCACTAAGCAATCACTACTGACTAACTTTGAAGTGTTCTGAGCTCTGTAAACACCAAAGGAAGCATGGGGGTGTCTTTACTCTGTAGTCCCACCATTGTGTAATGAAATGCCCGTAAATAGAAGGGTGGCTTTATCCTGTATTCTCTTCCCTGCACCAAAGTAAAAAAGAACGATCACTATGGTGACTAAGGGTAGCAAAATGGCTCTAAGGTGGAGGCGCCATACCTTAGGCAAAGGCACAGAAGGGGGAGGAATACGCTTCTCCAAACGCTTCTGGCAATATCACAGGTGGTGAGTATAATAATCCCATGGAACTCCTAGAATACACACTAGTTTAGTAGTCCCAATACCAATCCTGGCACATATAGCAAACAGGAAGGAGGGGTATATTATTCCCCTAGCATTCCTGAAGCAGCGGGGTTACCCTTGTAGTTTATGGACCTGCCTGGGACTTACCACTTGTCCTACCCGCGCAGCAGGAGTAGGCCATTAGTATTAAGCGTCCGAATAGGCAGTCTGTATAAAGAGAACAGAGCTGTAAATCAAGGAACACAGAAGTAAGGTGCTGCTGATCTGGCTAAAGGCAAAAGTTAAGCGCAGTTTCACTAAAAGTGCATAAATTCACATTGCGGCACCTAAAAAAAGAATACACACAATGGGCAAAAGTGCTTGAACGTTGCTTAACCTGTAAACTTGTTGGCAAAAACAGTGCAAAAACATTATGCATTTATTAGTGCAATCTACACTCACCTAAAAAATTATTAGGAACACCTGTTCTATTTCTCATTAATGCGATTATCTAGTCAACCAATCACATGGCAGTTGCTTCAATGCAATTAGGGGTGTGGTCCTGGTCAAGACAATCTCCTGAACTCCAAACTGAATGTCAGAATGGGAAAGAAAGGTGATTTAAGCAATTTTGAGCGTGGCATGGTTGTTGGTGCCAGACGGGCCGGTCTGAGTATTTCACAATCTGCTCAGTTACTGGGATTTTCACGCACAACCATTTCTAGGATTTACAAAGAATGGTGTGAAAAGAGAAAAACATCCAGTATGCGGCAGTCCTGTGGGAGAAAATGCCTTGTGGATGCTAGAGGTCAGAGGAGAATGGGCCGACTGATTCAAGCTGAAAGATTTTTTTTTTTTGCCACAAGTTAGCGGAAAATGATTTTTTTTGGTTTTTTCTCACAAAGTCTCCCTTTCCGCTAACTTGTGACAAAAAATAAAATCTCCCACGGACTCAATATGCCCCTCAGCGAATACCTTGGGGTGTCTACTTTCCAATACGGGGTCACATGTAGGGTATTTATAATGCCCTGGCATTTTAGGGGCCCTAAAACGTGAGAAGAAATCTGGAATATAAATGTCAAAAATTTTTTACGCATTTTGATTCTGTGAGGGGTATGGTAAGTTCATGTGAGATTTAATTTTTTGTCACAAGTTAGTGGAATATGAGACTTTGTAAGGCTACTTTCACACTAGCGTTCCGCTCCTATAATGCAGACGTTTGCATCCGTTCAGAACAGATCCGTCTGCATTATAACTTAGAAAAATTTCTAAGTGTGAAAGTAGCCTGAGCGGATCCGTTCAGACTTTACATTGAAAGTCAATGGGGAATGGATCCGCTTGAAGATTGAGCCATATAGTGTCAACTTCAAGCGGATCCGTCCCATTGACTTCCATTATAAGTCTGGACGGATCCGCTCGCCTCCGCACGGCCAGGCGGACACCCGAACGCTGCAAGCAGCGTTCAGGTGTCCACTCACTGAGCGGAGCTGAGGCTGAGCGCTGGCAGGCGGATGCATTCTCAGTGGATCCGCCTCCACTGAGAATGCATTAGGGCCGGACGGCCGCGTTCAGGGCCGCTCGTGAGCCCCTTCAAACGGAGCTCACGAGCGGACACCTGAACGCAGGTGTGAAAGTAGCCTAAGAAAAAACAAAAAAACTAAAAAATAAATTTCCGCTAACTTGTGCCAAAAAAAATAAATCTTCTATGAAATCGCCATGCCCCTCAAAAGTGATCTTTTTATAGCGCCGCAGCGATTTTACGGTGTTTTTGCATTGATTAGAAAAAAAAACATTTCTGTCACTGCGGTCAGGCCTGATAGAACATGTCCTTTTACCTCAATAGTAACAAATACACAACATATAAATAATACAAATATTAGAAACATGGAGAGACACAAGTGTATAATATTGTGTGACCGTCTCACGTAGTCTTAATGGTGTCTGGTACGAGTGTGGACGGCCCTAAGAGGATCGCCGAATGGATGCGGGCCCAGCAGAAGGAACTTCCGGTGTATGGAACGCAACAACCGGAAGTGCGTTCCAGGAGCCCGTCATACGAGACAGGTCGGGGCCGAAAATAACAGTACAACAAAAGATATAACGAGTGATGGGGTGTAGAGGTAGGGGGGAAGTGAAAATGGACGAATCGGGGCGAAATATGATATATATGATTCGTCCATTTTCACTTCCCCCCTACCTCTATAGTCCCCATATACACCCCATCACTCGTTATATCTTTTGTTGTACTGTTATTTTCGGCCCCGACCTGTCTCGTATGACGGGCTCCTGGAACGCACTTCCGGTTGTTGCGTTCCATACACCGGAAGTTCCTTCTGCTGGGCCCGCATCCATTCGGCGATCCTCTTAGGGCCGTCCACACTCGTACCAGACACCATTAAGACTACGTGAGACGGTCACACAATATTATACACTTGTGTCTCTCCATGTTTCTAATATTTGTATTATTTATATGTTGTGTATTTGTTACTATTGAGGTCACTTCCGGAAGTGACACCCACTACTCTTTTGGCGCCAAACACGCCCTTTTCTCTATTATGACTCTACTATTTATAGTTGTCTGTTCATTCTAATCCTCTGTATAAGCCTATTACTTACTCAGCTCCTGAGGAAGGGGTTTATATAACCCCGAAACGCGTTGAGCCCACCTGATTTATTTACCTATTAAAGGGATTATACCAGAAGACCCTTGGTGTGGACTGCCGTATTTTCCAACTATTCTACATACGAACCAGGCGAGGGAGGTGGTTGTATTGGGTGTCTTAAGCTTTATCCCTCTACACCCCTCTCTGGTGAAGTGAGTTTTGGTGTGAATTCACCTTTTACTTCATGCTTTTATGTATTTTACCTTATATATACTAACTGCTCTCTGTAGCCCCATAGGGGCTTTTAATTTATATACATAGCAGCTGGTATACATACATCTATATAAATACTTTTTTAGATTTTTTACACTGTATCACTTACTACATTTGAATAGCGGTAGGCGCCATTTGGTGATTTTTTTCTTTTTTACCTCTCTCCTGTTTGACTATACTGCTCCTTTGCAGATAGTTTATCACCAAGGCTGCCCTGCTTGTTGTACTTTATTCTTCCTTGTTTAGCAGAACCTACACCTTACTATTCATACATTTATTTTTTTCTCCCCATTCCACTGTGTTCCTCTACCTCTGGCGCCCTGTGTGTTCATCCCATATCTCCTATCCTAGGAGTACAGGATTAACCCTCTCTTTTTTCTCCCCACCTTGGTTAGTAACTGGCCAGGTAAGGCCTTTATTGACTCTGGTTCAGCGGCCAGCTTTATTGACTCTAAGTACGCCATTAGACTGGGTATTCCAATTTTTTCTCTTCCTACACCTATCCATGTCATGGCTATTGACGCCACTCCCCTGGTAGGTGGTATGGTGAGGTCATGTACCTCAGAGATTTCTTTAACCGTGGGGGTGTGCCACTCTGAGAGATGTTCCCTCTTAGTCCTGGAGAACTTACCGGTCGAGGTGGTACTAGGGTTGCCTTGGCTCAGATTACACAACCCCACTATTGATTTGTCCAGGGGGGAGTTGGTGAAATGGGGACTTAAGTGTGACTTGTGCTTGTCTGTGGTACAAGCTGGGGTCTCAGTAGAATCTGATATATTACTCACGGTCATTAGGGAATATTCTGATGTGTTCTCATCACCTACCCCGGAGGTTCTACCACCCCATAGACCTTATGATTGCGCCATAGAGTTAGTAGAAGGTGCCAGGTTTCCTAAGGGGCGTATTTATAATCTCTCTCAGCCCGAACGCAAGGCCATGGAGGATTATATTAGGAAAGACTCGGTAAGGGGCACATTAGACCTTCAGTCTCTCCTATGGGAGCAGGGTTTTTCTTCGTTAAGAAGAAGGATGGTGGTCTTAGGCCTTGTATCGATTACCGGAAATTGAATAAGATCACTATCCAGAATAGATACTCTCTCCCATTGATTCCGGATTTATTTAACCAGGTTCTGGGGGCAACTTGGTTTTCTAAGATTGACCTGAAAGGGGCATATAACCTAATCCGAATCAAGGAGGGAGATGAATGGGAGACGGCGTTCAAACCTCCGGCAGGGCACTTTGAATATCAGGTTATGCCTTTTGGACTCAGCAATGCCCCAGCTGTGTTCCAAAACTTTATGAATGATATTCTTAGAGAGTTTTTAGGTAAATTTGTCATTGTCTATCTTGACGACATTTTGATATTTTCTCCTGATTTCAAATCTCATGTGTCTCAAGTTAGACAAGTATTAGAGGTGTTGAGGGAGAATCAGTTGTCCGCTAAACAAGAGAAATGTGTCTTTGGTGTACAGGAGATACTGTTTCTAGGGCATGTCCTGACCCCTCACGCCTTCAAGATGGATCCTGGTAAGGTACTAGCTATTAAGGAATGGGTAAGGCCTTCATCCTTAAAGGCTTTACAATGGTTCTTAGGTTTTGCCAATTACTACCGTAAATTTATTAAGAATTTTTCAGTAATTGCTAAACCGTTGACCGACCTTACTAAGAAAGGGGCGGATTTGGAGAACTGGTCTACTGAGGCCATTACTTCGTTTGAAACACTAAAAAAGGCATTCAGTAGTGCTCCCATTCTGATCCAGCCAGATGAGGAGAGACCTTTTATTGTGGAGGTGGATGCGTCTGAGGACGGCGCAGGAGCAGTCCTTTCACAAGGTCCTGCTAGTCTAACTAACCTAAGACCGTGTGCATTCTTTTCCAGAAAATTTTCTTCAACCGAGAGAAACTACGACATAGGGAATCGGGAGTTGCTGGCCATTAAGTGGGCATTTGAGGAGTGGAGGCATTTCTGGAGGGGGTAAGGCATTGTGTAACTGTTGTCACTGACCATAAGAACCTTATGTTCCTCGAATCTGCTAAGAGGTTGAATCCCCTTCTGATATGTTCTCATCACCTACCCCGGAGGTTCTACCACCCCATAGACCTTATGATTGCGCCATAGAGTTAGTAGAAGGTGCCAGGTTTCCTAAGTGGCGTATTTATAATCTCTCTCAGCCCGAACGCAAGGCCATGGAGAATTATATTAGGAAAGACTCGGTAAGGGGCACATTAGACCTTCTGTCTCTCCTTTGGGAGCAGGGTTTTTCTTCGTTAAGAAGAAGGATGGTGGTCTTAGGCCTTGTATCGATTACCGGAAATTGAATAAGATCACTATTCAGAATAGATACTCTCTCCCATTGATTCCGGATTTATTTAACCAGGTTCTGGGGGCAACTTGGTTTTCTAAGATTGACCTGAAAGGGGCATATAATCTAATCCGAATCAAGGAGGGAGACGAATGGAAGATGGCGTTCAATACTCCGGCAGGGCACTTTGAATATCAGGTTATGCCTTTTGGACTCAGCAATGCCCCAGCTGTGTTCCAAAACTTTATGAATGATATTCTTAGAGAGTTTTTAGGTAAATTTGTCCTTGTCTATCTTGACGACATTTTGATATTTTCTGGTTGGGGATAAGGTGTGGTTATCCTCCAAGAATCTCTCTCTCAAGGTAGATTCTAAAAAATTT
Source organism: Bufo bufo (assembly GCF_905171765.1). NCBI lineage: Eukaryota > Metazoa > Chordata > Amphibia > Anura > Bufonidae > Bufo > Bufo bufo. The sequence goes on along the minus strand of NC_053389.1, from coordinate 392,626,617 downwards.
GCTCCTCGTTTTATTGTACCATATAAGATCATGGAGGTGATTAACCCAGTATCGTTTAGGTTGGAGCTGCCCGAGTCATTCCACATTCATAATGTGTTCCATAAATCTCTACTTAAAAGATATGTTGAGCCAGTAGTACCATCAAAAGCCTCGCCTCTGCCGATTCTTGTTAATGATGCTGTTGAGAATGTGGTGTCTAAAATAGTGGATGTCAGGCAGGTGCGTAATTCCTTGCAGTACCTGATTCACTGGAAGGGGTATGGACCTGAAGAGAGATCTTGGGTACCTGCCAGGGAGGTTCATGCTCCTAGACTTGTTAGAAAATTTCATTTAGAACACCCTGAAAGGCCATCGCCTGAAGTCTTGGGTCCGGTGGCCCCTCTTAAAAGTACTGTAACGGGGTGCCGAAGGCGCACTCGGTCTCCCATCAGCCGCAGACCCACTGCTTAGCTTCGGGAGCGAGGATCTGTGTTTGACCTTGTTCCCAGGGCAGCTTTGCTAGCTGGGAGGCTCCCTGCTCCTAGGTCTGCCTTGAGCGCCGAGCTGATCACTCGGTGCTCGACTAGTCGGTCTGTCGGTCATGTGATGCTGGCCACGTCACATGACCCTCACTCCCAACTATAAATACAGGCAGCCTGCTGGCCACAGGTTGCCTGTTAATTTCAGGTATCAGGTGATTGTTTTGTTCCTGCATACTTACCTGATCCTGTGTTCCCTGACGATTCTCTGCCTGCTCCTCCTGTACTGCGCATCTCTCCTGGTATCCTGACCCCGGCTTCCACCTGACGTTTCTTTGCGGACTCCTGTTGTACTTCGTTTCTCTCCTGGTATTTGACCTTGGCTTTTCCTGACTATTCTCTGCTCATTCCTTAGTACTGCGTAGCTCTCTAGGTATTGACCCGGTCCGTTCACGTTCCGTTATTTGTCTTGTCTGTCTTCCCAGCACGTATCCTAAGTTAGGGACTGCCGTCTAGTTGTCCCCTGTCATTAGGACTTGCGAGGCAAGTAGGCAGGGCTAGGGGTGAGGGTGGAGCGCAGTGGTCACTATCCTCCCCCTGTGTGTAGTGTACGTTACCGTCACAACATGGTTTTATATGCACATTTGTGGAAGACATGAGTAGAATCACATCTCATGACATTATAGGAGATAGTAACGGGGTAGAGTTGTGTAGTAACACAACGCTGGGGTGTTATAAATGGTGCTGGACTCCGTTCAAACCCCTTCAAACATCAGACACAAGAAAACAGGTAACAGAGGACAGACATCATATAGGTCCTCTGATATCACATAATAACAGCCTGGGTATGCTGGGAGTTATAGTCCTATCCTCTTAAATCAGTCACTGAAATGTCCTCTGATATCCTATAATAAAGACCTGGACATGCTACAATTTGTAGTTCTTTCCTCTTCTACCTCATCCCTGTAATGTTGTCTGATATCACATAACAGCCTGGACATGCTGAGAGTTCTAGTCCTCTCTTCTTATACCCCCTCTCTGAAATATCCTCGGATGTCCCATAATATCTGCCTGGACATGCTAGGAGTTGTAGTCCTCTCCTCTTATACCAGTCGCTGAAATGTTCTCTGATATCCTATAATAAAGACCAGGACATGCTGCAATTTGTAGTTCTATCCTTTTCTACCTCACCCCTGTAATGTTCTCTGATATCACATAACAGCCTGGACATGCTGGGAGTTGTAGTACTCTCTTCTTGTACCTCCCTCCCTGTAATGTCCTCTAATATCACATTATATCCGGCTTGACACGCTGGGGGCTGTTGTTCTCTCCTCTTATACCCTCTCTCTTCCTCTGATATCGCATAATATCAGCCTGGACATGCTGGGAGTTGTAGTCCTCTCCTATTATACCTCCACCCTGTAATGTGCTCTGCTATAACATTATATTAGCCTAGACATGCTTAGAGTTGTAGTCCTCATAGAACTCCTCCCTGAAACATCCTATTATATCCCATAATAACGACCAGGGAATGCTGGGAGTTGTAATCCTCTCCTCTGATACCTCCTCCCTGTAATCTCTCCTGACACTGATATATAGATTATGCTTTAAATTTTGTGTGTTGTATCGTCACACACTGTCCCGGGTATTGTGTCCTCTTTTTGGAGTTTATGAATGCGGTCACCCGAACCTATTATATAATAGTAACATAGTACATAACATAGTAACATAGTACATAAGGCCGAAAAAAGACATTTGTCCATCCAGTTCGGCCTGTCATCCTGCAAGTTGATCCAGAGGAAGGCAAAAAAAAAAAAACCCTGTGAGGTAGAAGCCAATTTTCCCCACTTTAGGGGAATAAAAAATTCCTTCCCGACTCCAATCAGGCAATCAGAATAACTCCCTCTAGTAGCTATAGCCTGTAATATTATTACACTCCAGAAATACATCCAGACCCCTCTTGAATTCCTTTATTGTACTCGCCATCACCACCTCCTCAGGCAGAGAGTTCCATAGTCTCACTGCTCTTACCGTAAAGAATCCTTTTCTATGTTTGTGTACAAACCTTCTTTCCTCCAGACGCAGAGGATCTCTGCTCATCACAGTCACAGTCCTGGGGATAAATAGATGATGGGATAGATCTCTGTACTGACCCCTGATATATTTATACATATTTATATATATATTTATATAAAGTGAATAACGCTAATTTTTGATAATCTTTCAGGGTACTGTAGTTGCCCCATTCCAGTTATTACTTTAGTTGCCCTCCTCTGGACCTTCTCCAGCTCTGCTATGTCTGCCTTGTTTATAGGAGCCCAGAGCTGTACACAATACTCCATGTGTGGTCTGACTAGCGATTTGTAAAGTGGTAGGACTATGTTCTTATCATGGGCATCTATGACCCTTCTGATGCAACCCATTATCTTATTGGCCTTGGCAGCAGCTGCCTGACACTGGTTTTTGCAGCTTAGTTTGCTGTTTATTAAAATTCCTAGATCCTTTTCCATGTCAGTGTTACAGAGTGTTTTACCATTTAGTATGTACGGGTGACTTGCATTATTCCTTCCCATGTGCATAACTTTACATTTGTCAGTGTTAAACCTCATCTGCCACTTATCTGCCCAAACCTCCAATCTATCCAGATCCCTCTGTAATAGTATACTGTCCTCTTCAGTGTAAATTACTTTACACAGTTTAGTGTCATCTGCGAAAATTGATACTTTAATATGCAAGCCTTGTACAAGATCATTAATAAATATATTGAAGAGAATAGGGCCCAATACTGACCCCTGAGGTACCCCACTAGTGACAGTGACCCAATCTGAGTGTGTACCGTTAATAACCACCCTCTGTTTTCTATCATTGAGCCAGTTACTTACCCACATACAGACGTTTTCTCCCAGTCCGAGCATTCTCATTTTATATACTAACCTTTTATGTGGTACAGTGTCAAATGCTTTGGAGAAGTCCAAATATACGACATCCATTGATTCGCCGCTGTCAAGTCTAGAACTTACCTCCTCATAGAAACTGATTAATGTACACACTACATGTAGGATTGCCACTTTTCCCAGCAGATTAACGGTAATACCAGCTAGGCCAGGTGGCAACCCTAGAGGGGACCCGTCACCCCATCGATTAGCCGTTTTTGGCAGCCTGTAATCAAAACAGTGGATGGAGCCGGAAGTAAAAGGCTCCATCCATTGTACAGTGGCCTTGACGTTGTCAGTAGGGATGAGCGAACCCGAACTGTATAGTTCGGGTTCGTACCGAATTTTGGGGTGTCCGTGACACGGACCTGAACCCGAACATTTTTGTAAAAGTCCGGGTTCGGGTTCGGTTTCTTGGCGCTTTTTGAAAGGCTGCAAAGCAGCCAATCAACAAGCGTCATACTACTTGCCCCACGAGGCCATCACAGCCATGCCGACTATTGGCATGGCTGTGATTGGCCAGTGCAGCATGTGACCCAGCCTCTATTTAAGCAGGAGTCACGTAGCGCCACACGTCACTCTGCTGTGCTTAGTGTAGGGAGAGGTTGCAGCTGCGACGTTAGGGCGAGATTAGGCAGTGATTAACTCCTCCAAAACACTTAAGTCAGTGATCGATCTACAGCTGTGGATCATTGAACTGCTGCTATTCAATTGCTCACTGTTTTTAGGCTGCCCAGAGTGTTTTTCAGTCACTTTTTTCTGGGGTGATCGGCGGCCATTTTGTGGCTTGTGGTGCGCCAGCACAAGCTGCCTCCAAGTCCATTTAAACATCAATAGTGTGGTTATTTTTTTGCTATATCCTACATCAGGGGCAAGCTGTCACCAAGTCCATTTAACCATCAATAGTGTGGTTATTTTTTTTGCTATATCCTACATCAGGGGCAAGCTGCCACCAAGTCCATTTAACCATCAATAGTGTGGTTATTTTTTGGCTATATCCTACATCAGGGGCAAGCTGCCACCAAGTCCATTTAACCATCAATAGTGTGGTTATTTTTTTGCTATATCCTACATCAGGGGCAAGCTGTCACCACTCCATTTAACCATCAATAGTGTGGTTATTTTTTGGCTATATCCTACATCAGGGGCAAGCTGCCACCAAGTCCATTTAACCATCAATAGTGTGGTTGGTTATTTTTTTGCTATATCTTACATCAGGAGGAAGCTGCCACCAAGTCCATTTAACCATCAATAGTGTGGTTATTTTTTGGCTATATCCTACATCAGGGGCAAGCTGCCACCAAGTCCATTTAACCATCAATAGTGTGGTTATTTTTTTGCTATATCCTACATCAGGGGCAAGCTGCCACCAAGTCCATTTAACCATCAATAGTGTGGTTATTTTTTGGCTATATCCTACATCAGGGGCAAGCTGTCACCAAGTCCATTTAACCATCAATAGTGTAGTTATTTTTTGGCTATATCCTACATCAGGGGCAAGCTGCCCCTAAGTCCATTTAACTATCAATAGTGTGGTTATTTTTTGGCTATATCCTACATCAGGGGCAAGCTGCCACCAAGTCCATTTAACCATCAATAGTGTGGTTATTTTTTTTGCTATATCCTACATCAGGGGCAAGCTGCCACAAAGTCCATTTAACCATCAATAGTGTGGTTATTTTTTGGCTATATCCTACATCAAGGGCAAGCTGTCATCAAGTCCATTTAACCATCAATAGTGTGGTTATTTTTTGGCTATATCCTACATCAGGGGCAAGCTGTCACCAAGTCCATTTAACCATCAATAGTGTGGTTATTTTTTGGCTATATCCTACATCAGGGGCAAACTGCCACCAAATCCATTTAACCATCAATAGTGTGGTTATTTTTTTGCTATATCCTACATCAGGGGCAAGCTGTCACCAAGTCCATTTAACCATCAATAGTGTGGTTATTTTTTTGCTATATCCTACATCACGGGCAAGCTGTCACCAAGTCCATTTAACCATCAATAGTGTGGTTATTTTTTGTCTATATCCTACATCAGGGGCAAGCTGCAACAAAGTCCATTTAACCATCAATAGTGTGGTTATTTTTTTGCTATAGCCTACATCACGGGCAAGCTGTCACCAAGTCCATTTAACCATCAATAGTGTGGTTATTTTTTGCCTATATCCTACATCAGGGGCAAGCTGCCACCAAGTCCATTTAACCATCAATAGTGTGGTTATTTTTTTGCTATATCCTACATCAGGGGCAAGCTGCCACCAAGTCCATTTAACCATCAATAGTGTGGTTATTTTTTTGCTATATCCTACATCAGGGGCTTGGCTGTGCTTGCTATTTTATTGAGGGGTGAAATACAATTGCCAAAATAGCAGTACCCTAAATGTGGTGTTTCAGCTGTGGCCAGCCAATTGTAATACTGTCTGCGGTCTGGCAAAGGATATATTTTTGTTCTGGGTTGAAATACAATTCCCAACTTAGCAATTTCCTAAATTAGTGGTTTCTGCTGTATCAGGCCTACTTTAAATCTATCCCTAAAAGGGTATATTAGATTCAAGGTGCTGATAGGGTCATTCTCAATAACTTCACACACACGCTACTGTGCATATCCAAGTCTAATTCTGTCCGTAAACGTATACCTGTCACCCAGCCCATAAATAATAGGCCTCAAATTTATATTCAGCTAAATCTGTGGTTATTGCTGTAGCTGGTCAAGTTATTTTGTGTCCGTCAAAGCACAGTTTTTGTTCTGGGTTGAAATACAATTCCCAACCTAGCAATTTCCTAAATTAGTGGTTTCTGCTGTATCAGGCCTACTTTAAATCTATCCCTAAAAGGGTATATTAGATTCAAGGTGCTGATAGGGTCATTCTCAATAACTTCACACACACGCTACTGTGCATATCCAAGTCTAATTCTGTCCGTAAACGTATACCTGTCACCCAGCGCCTAAATAATAGGCCTCAAATTTATATTCAGCTAAATCTGTGGTTATTGCTGTAGCTGGTCAAGTTATATTGTGTCCGTCAAAGCACAGTTTTTGTTCTGGGTTGAAATACAATTCCCAACCTAGCAATTTCTTAAATTAGTGGTTTCTGCTGTATCAGGCCTACTTTAAATCTATCCATAAAAGGGTATATTAGATTCAAGGTGCTGATAGGGTCATTCTCAATAACTTCACACACACGCTACTGTGCATATCCAAGTCTAATTCTGTCCGTAAACATATACCTGTCACCCAGCGCCTAAATAATAGGCCTCAAATTTATATTCAGCTAAATCTGTGGTTATTGCTGTAGCTGGTCAAGTTATTTTGTGTCCGTCAAAGCACAGTTTTTGTTCTGGGTTGAAATACAATTCCCAACCTAGCAATTTCCTAAATTAGTGGTTTCTGCTGTATCAGGCCTACTTTAAATCTATCCCTAAAAGGGTATATTAGATTCAAGGTGCTGATAGGGTCATTCTCAATAACTTCACACACACACGCTACTGTGCATATCCAAGTCTAATTCTGTCTGTAAACGTATACCTGTCACCCAGTGCCTAAATAATAGGCCTCAAATTTATATTCAACTAAATCTGTCATTACTGCTGTGCCTGTATTAGTGTAATACGGTACCTAAATAGATAGCCAGATAGTGTTAGGTGTCTGTAAACAAAGGCCTGAATTTGAATTCAATACATTGGGCCAAATAATATTTTTCTTATTGTGGTGAACGGTAACAATGAGGAAAACATCTAGTAAGGGACGCGGACGCGGACATGGTCGTGGTGGTGTTAGTGGACCCTCTGGTGCTGGGAGAGGACATGGCCGTTCTGTCACAGCCACACGTCCTAGTGTACCAACTACCTCAGGTCCCAGTAGCCGCCAGAATTTACAGGGATATTTGGTGGGGCCCAATGCCGTTCTAAGGATGGTAAGGCCTGAGCAGGTACAGGCATTAGTCAATTGGGTGGCCGACAGTGGATCCAGCACGTTCACATTATCTCCCACCCAGTCTTCTGCAGAAAGCGCACAGATGGCGCCTGAAAACCAAGCCCATCAGTCTGTCACATCACCCCCATGCATACCAGGGAAACTCGCCTCTCATGAGATGACACGCCGGCGCGTGAGTGTGCCTGACTCGACCGCCTCCGGACCGCAATCCTGCGTTAGGCGGTCCGGAGGCGGTTAAGCTTCCTGAGCCCTTTTCTGGAGATCGGAAGAAGTTTCTTTCCTTTAAAGAAAATTGTAAACTTTTTTTCCATTTCGCCCCATATCCTCTGGCCCTGAGAGTCAATGCGTGGGCATTGTCATTTCCCGGTTACAGGGTGATCCCCAGGACTGGGCATTTTCTTTACCTGCTGACGCCAGTTGTTTAACATCAGTGGAGGGTTGTTTTCAGGCCCTGGGTACCCTGTATGATGAACCAGACAGGACACTGGTAGCCGAGACTGCTCTAAAAGTTCTGGTTCAGGGTGATCTACCTGCGGAGGAGTATTGCACCCAATTCAGAAGGTGGTGTGTTCCCTCAGGATGGAATGAACCAGCACTTAAGAGTCAGTTTAGGTCAGGTCTGTCTGATAACTTAAAAGATCTTCTAGTGAGTTATCAGCTTCCAGAGACTCTAGAGGAGATGATGACCCTTTTAGTCCGACTTGACCGACGGGTTAGAGAGAGATGACAGGAACAACAGTTCTCTTCTCAGATGGTGGTCCAGCCTGAGGTCTATCCCAGAAACAACGCTGAGGTCTCTACCGAAGAACCCATGCAGGTCGGCATGACTCAAGGGAATCTGCGCCGCAGACATGGAGTGTGTTTTTACTGCGGAGATCCTGACCATTGGATCAACCAGTGTCCAAAGAAGGCCTTCTCCGTTAAGTCTCCCAAGGCAAAGCAACCTAAAGACCAGGTACACCCTGATATTATGAAATGTAAGCTTTTGGTACCTATAACAATATCTCTGGGGGTTAGTAACTGGCCAGGTAAGGCCTTTATTGACTCTGGTTCAGCGGCCAGCTTTATTGACTCTAAGTACGCCATTAGACTGGGTATTCCAATTTTTTCTCTTCCTACACCTATCCATGTCATGGCTATTGATGCCACTCCCCTGGTAGGTGGTATGATGAGGTCATGTACCTCAGAGATTTCTTTAACCGTGGGGGTGTGCCACTCTGAGAGATGTTCCCTCTTAGTCCTGGAGAACTTACCGGTCGAGGTGGTACTAGGGTTGCCTTGGCTCCGATTACACAACCCCACTATTGATTGGTCCAGGGGGGAGTTGGTGAAATGGGGACTTAAGTGTGACTCGTGCTTGTCTGTGGTACAAGCTGGGGTCTCAGTAGAATCTGATATATTACTCACGGTCATTAGGGAATATTCTGATGTGTTCTCATCACCTACCCCGGAGGTTCTACCACCCCATAGACCTTATGATTGCGCCATAGAGTTAGTAGAAGGTGCCAGGTTTCCTAAGGGGCGTATTTATAATCTCTCTCAGCCCGAACGCAAGGCCATGGAGGATTATATTAGGAAAGACTCGGTAAGGGGCACATTAGACCTTCTGTCTCTCCTATGGGAGCAGGGTTTTTCTTCGTTAAGAAGAAGGATGGTGGTCTTAGGCCTTGTATCGATTACCGGAAATTGAATAAGATCACTATCCAGAATAGATACTCTCTCCCATTGATTCCGGATTTATTTAACCAGGTTCTGGGGGCAACTTGGTTTTCTAAGATTGACCTGAAAGGGGCATATAATCTAATCCGAATCAAGGAGGGAGACGAATGGAAGACGGCGTTCAATACTCCGGCAGGGCACTTTGAATATCAGGTTATGCCTTTTGGACTCAGCAATGCCCCAGCTGTGTTCCAAAACTTTATGAATGATATTCTTAGAGAGTTTTTAGGTAAATTTGTCATTGTCTATCTTGACGACATTTTGATATTTTCTGGTTGGGGATAAGGTGTGGTTATCCTCCAAGAATCTCTCTCTCAAGGTAGATTCTAAAAAATGTGCTCCTCGTTTTATTGGACCATATAAGATCATGGAGGTGATTAACCCAGTATCGTTTAGGTTGGAGCTGCCCGAGTCATTCCACATTCATAATGTGTTCCATAAATCTCTACTTAAAAGATATGTTGAGCCAGTAGTGCCATCAAAAGCCTCGCCTCTGCCGATTCTTGTTAATGATGCTGTTGAGTATGTGGTGTCTAAAATAGTGGATGTCAGGAAGGTGCGTAATTCCTTGCAGTACCTGATTCACTGGAAGGGGTATGGACCTGAAGAGAGATCTTGGGTACCTGCCAGGGAGGTTCATGCTCCTAGACTTGTTAGAAAATATCATTTAGAACACCCTGAAAGGCCATCGCCTGAAGTCTTGGGTCCGGTGGCCCCTCTTAAAAGTACTGTAACGGGGTGCCGAAGGCGCACTCGGTCTCCCATCAGCCGCAGACCCGCTGCTTAGCTTCGGGAGCGAGGATCTGTGTTTGACCTTGTTCCCAGGGCAGCTGGGAGGCTCCCTGCTCCTAGGTCTGCCTTGAGCGCCGAGCTGATCACTCGGTGCTCGACTAGTCGGTCTGTCGGTCATGTGATGCTGGCCACGTCACATGACCCTCACTCCCAACTATAAATACAGGCAGCCTGCTGGCCACAGGTTGCCTGTTAATTTCAGGTATCTGGTGATTGTTTTGTTCCTGCATACTTACCTGATCCTTTGTTCCCTGACGATTCTCTGCCTGCTCCTCCTGTACTGCGCATCTCTCCTGGTATCCTGACCCCGGCTTCCACCTGACGATTCTTTGCGGACTCCTGTTGTACTTCGTTTCTCTCCTGGTATTTGACCTTGGCTTTTCCTGACTATTCTCTGCTCATTCCTTAGTACTGCGTAGCTCTCTAGGTATTGACCCGGTCCGTTCACGTTCCGTTATTTGTCTTGTCTGTCTTCCCAGCACGTATCCTAAGTTAGGGACTGCCGTCTAGTTGTCCCCTGTCATTAGGACTTGCGAGGCAAGTAGGCAGGGCCAGGGGTGAGGGTGGAGCACAGTGGTCACTATCCTCCCCCTGTGTGTAGTGTACGTTACCGTCACAACATGGTTTTATATGCACATTTGTGGAAGACATGAGTAGAATCACATCTCATGACATTATAGGAGATAGTAACGGGGCAGAGTTGTGTAGTAACACAACGCTGGGGTGTTATAATTGGTGCTGGACTCCGTTCAAACCCCTTCAAACATCAGACACAAGAAAACAGGTAACAGAGGACAGACATCATATAGGTCCTCTGATATCACATAATAACAGCCTGGGTATGCTGGGAGTTATAGTCCTATCCTCTTAAATCAGTCACTGAAATGTCCTCTGATATCCTATAATAAAGACCTGGACATGCTACGATTTGTAGTTCTTTCCTCTTCTACCTCATCCCTGTAATGTTGTCTGATATCACATAACAGCCTGGACATGCTGAGAGTTCTAGTCCTCTCTTCTTATACCCCCTCTCTGAAATATCCTCGGATGTCCCATAATATCTGCCTGGACATGCTAGGAGTTGTACATGTAGAAAAGAAGATAGCTTCGGCAGCATTCCGCAATATCAAAACAGAGATTCTTTATTCGTACCTCGAGACACAATCGGCAACGTTTCGACTGTTCACCAGTCTTTATCAAGCCTAATGACATACATTCTGGTAGGCATATATATACCCCCCACATAAAAAACACACCCCGTTACATCATCAGTACAAATCACTGCACAATAGAATACACATGTTGATGTAACATCAACATGTGTATTCTATTGTGCAGTGATTTGTACTGATGATGTAACGGGGTGTGTTTTTTATGTGGGGGGTATATATATGCCTACCAGAATGTATGTCATTAGGCTTGATAAAGACTGGTGAACAGTCGAAACGTTGCCGATTGTGTCTCGAGGTACGAATAAAGAATCTCTGTTTTGATATTGCGGAATGCTGCCGAAGCTATCTTCTTTTCTACATGTATACCTCATGGCCTGATGGATCAAGGGTCTATGGCTAGGCTGTTGCATTAATATCGCATTATCCTGAGACCGCACAGTGCTGCCTCTACACTACTTCTTGCATCTTTATCTGATCCGAGAGGCGTGCACTAGGGAGTCGGACGCAGTGGTGATTCACATCATGGAGGGTCCCCCAGGTCCAAGTAAGAATATGGATACCTCGCAAAGACACATGTATGTATATACTGATGAGGACATACAGCGACTTATCAATGTTGATGGATGTGATGTGGCCTTTTTAAGTTCCCCCTCTGTTGATATCCTGAAACGCAAAGCTGAGCAAGATCTCAAAAGATTAAACACCATGGAACTTCATTTAATTACCTTAAGGGAATACTATAAGCAACAAAGGATACCAAGGGGACTTAGATCTAACCTTCGCCCCAATTTATTCCCTACTAATGGTGATTTTTGTAAAGCCTTTGAAGCCATCAACAATCAATACTCTTTTGAATTAATGCTATTAAATATAGACTTCTTACAGAAAGAGGTTGACAACCTGAAGAAAACCACAGCCGAGTTAGATGTCCAAATCAGGGACCTTGTGAGTATTGAGGATTTTACAGTGTACAAAGAAAAGACCACTCAACATATTGCCCGACACAAGTTGGAAGTGGAACACATTAAGAGAGATAAGTGGCATAGAGACTTAGATGATTACCAGTCTGGTAAAATATACAACTGGCAGTCATCTCAACCACAAAGGTTCAATAGGCGTAGACGCGGCAAACGCTTTGATCAAGGCAAATTCGGCTTCAGCACTGGTGAATCCGATTCCGCTGACGAATCCGGTGCGTCCAATTTTTTAGGCCCAAGCAGGAAAAGAGGGGAGGGCGATATAGAAGGGGTGGTAGGAAACACCACCGATCCAACAAGGACCCTTCCCCCAATATTGACAGAGACCTCCACCCATATTCAGGGGAGAGTAACGAGACGCGGACAGCGGAAATGATGAGTTTGGTAGTGAACATCTCCTCTTCTCAGCTTGATAAAGCACAAATCAGTGTGCTAAGCCGTGGCCTGACATTCTGCCCTACAACCTCACGGGACTGGTTCGAATTTGAGCTCGACCTACAAAAGTTTTTCAGACGCTTGAGATTAAAAGCTTTCTTTTCAGCTAGAAATATTGATGCACCTGCCAGTCAGTCTGGTGTATCTACTGTTGTATCCACTGATACGTTGATGTGTAAAAACTTCGAATTGCGCAACAAAAGTCACTTTCTTCCACCGCAAAACAACCATGTGGTTGAAACATATATCAGTTTTGTCAGAAAACGTATCGATCAATTGAGGGTGGAGGGAACCCACCAGTTCAAACACAACCTATCTCAAGATGAAAGACGGGCTGTTCTTGAACTGGAACATAACAAACAATTGACGATCAAACCAGCTGACAAGGGGGGTGCCGTGGTCGTGATGGACACATGTAAATATATTGATGAGATCACAAGACAGGTAGGGGACAATAATGTCTATGAGATGTTGAGTAAGGATCCAAGGTGGGATATAGCAGATATCATAGGGGTGTTATTGGATGAGGCCCTTAGCCAGGGAATCATTGATGATGAATTAAACAGCTTTTTGCGTGTAAGCCATCGATCACCCCCGTGATATATGTACTACCAAAGATCCACAAGAGTCTTGTGGATCCCCCTGGCTGACCCATTGTGTCGGGCAGGGGCTCCATCTTCAATCCTGTGTCCATCTTTTTGGACAAAGTATTGCGGATCCACGCGACCACAGCCCCCTCCTATGTCAGGGATACTGGCCATTTCTTGACTAAACTGAATTCACTTGACTTACCGGCGGAATTTTTACTTGTGAGTTTTGATGTTGTATCCCTGTATACATCCATTGATCACTCCTATGGTTTAAATGTCGTCGATGTGGCCCTGGCCGGCACGGGGCTCTCTCTTGGGGCGCGCCGGCTGATCCTCGCTCTCCTGGAGGTTGTCCTGAGGAGGAATTATTTTCTCTTCGGTGACACCTTCTACCAGCAAAAGCGTGGTGTGGCGATGGGGTCCAATGTGGCTCCCACCTACGCAAACATCTTCATGGCGGAGGTCGAGGATCGGCTGGTGTATCGCTCCATATTTTTTGAGAGAGTCCTGTGCTGGTGGCGCTACATCGACGACATTTTTTTGATTTGGACTGGCACTGTGCCTGAGCTGGATGAGTTTCATGCGCACCTGAATTCTGGGGTCCGGGACCTGCAGTTCACCGTGATGCATTCTGCCTGTGAGCTGCAGTTCCTTGACGTCCGAATTCAGGTGCACAATGGAAGGATCTGTACTGATCTCTTCCAAAAACCCACAGACAGGAATACTTTGTTAATGTATGACAGCAGTCACCCTCAGAACATGGTTAGCTCCATTCCGTGGAGTCAACTCCTAAGAGTACGACGTATCGTATCTGATGACACCCTTTTTGGTATTAGGATAGATGAGATGTGTAATAAATTCAGCAGGAGAGGATATCCCACCAAATTGATTAACCGTACTAAGCATAGGATCACATCTATGGAACGTTGTTCCACTCTGGTACGGAAACCTCAAAAACAAGAGACCCCCCGTATTCCATTTGTATCCATCTTTGGAGGTGATAGCGGCAAAATAGCCAACATCCTATGACAGGAGTGGCAGATCCTGCAGAAAGGATTGCCTGCAGTCACTGAATTTTCAGTTCCACCAATGATGGCATACAAACGGAGCCCTAACCTACGCGATAGATTGGTGAAAGCGGATATAGGGGGGAAGGACATCGAAAGACAGAAAAGATTAGCACCACTGAGGAATGGTAATTTCCCTTGCCTTTCATGCTGCAACTGTGGTGGCATCATGAAAGGTGATGGTTTTACACATCCCTACAGTGGTAAACGGTTTAAGATTAAAGGTCATTATACATGTAAGTCCACAGACGTGGTTTACATGATACAGTGCCCTTGTAGTTTGATCTATGTGGGGGAGACCACGATGGAATTGAGGGAAAGAATCAACAAACACAAAAGCACAATAAGAACAGGTGCACTTGACAAACCGGTTGCAAAACACTTCATTGACTGTAAACATTCCATTAATCAATTGAGATTTCGAGCTATCGACAGCGTAGGATACTTGAGAAGGGGTGGAGACAGGAAGGGAATTCTGAGGAAAAAGGAACTTAAATGGATCCATACCCTCAGATCCCTTCAACCTTTTGGCTTGAATTTGGAGTTTAATGTCGCGTCCATCGATTGATAGATGTTACTGTTTTGTTCTCTCAGTATAGTGACATTATGTTTTTAATATATATGTGACACATCTCCGGTGGAGCAGTCTTCAGTCTATATGTCAAGGGGCCATGAGTTTGGTCCATATGTGATGTATATATGGGATACACTATCCAGATAGTGGTTATGTGTGGTTATTTTGCACCACATCTATGATGTTATGTATTTTTCCATTTACTGTAATGTATGTGAATATATCGGGCCCAGACTGATTTTCCTTTAGAAGTCATGTGATCATCGGTGTGAGCAGGGGCTCTGTAGTATATAGACCTGTTCACTGTAGATACGGATCACACATATAATAAGTAATGAGGACCGTGGCGTCATCGTCGCCATGGCGCCGATGTTTGCGCCGTGTCTTCATTGGCTATGTACCCCATGTGACTAATGCTATTGACGCACTGCTGAGCGCATTGAGTAAGAGTCATGGGGTGGACGCACAGGCTGTACCGTCAGTGAGTGCTTCTTGCAGCACATTGGCTGGAGACACGTGTGACGCCGGGAGCCATGACAACGCATGATACTTCCGGCATGGGTGGACGCACAGGCGGTGACGTCAGTGAGTGCGACTTGTAGCACATTGGTTGGAGACACGTGCGCCGCCGGGTGCCATGGCAACGTATGATACTTCCGGTATGCGAATACATTGAGACGCGGCTGCGCATTGCAGATATTGGAACGCCGAGGTGAACGACACGAGCTGGGTAGATATATCACTAACTGTGAGTTGTAACATCAACATGTGTATTCTATTGTGCAGTGATTTGTACTGATGATGTAACGGGGTGTGTTTTTTATGTGGGGGGTATATATATGCCTACCAGAATGTATGTCATTAGGCTTGATAAAGACTGGTGAACAGTCGAAACGTTGCCGATTGTGTCTCGAGGTACGAGAATAAAGAATCTCTGTTTTGATATTGCGGAATGCTGCCGAAGCTATCTTCTTTTCTACATGTATACCTCATGGCCTGATGGATCAAGGGTCTATGGCTAGGCTGTTGCATTAATATCGCATTATCCTGAGACCGCACAGTGCTGCCTCTACACTACTTCTTGCATGCTAGGAGTTGTAGTCCTCTCCTCTTATACCAGTCGCTGAAATGTTCTCTGATATCCTATAATAAAGACCAGGACATGCTGCAATTTGTAGTTCTATCCTTTTCTACCTCACCCCTGTAATGTTCTCTGATATCACATAACAGCCTGGACATGCTGGGAGTTGTAGTACTCTCTTCTTGTACCTCCCTCCCTGTAATGTCCTCTAATATCACATTATATCTGGCTTGACACGCTGGGAGCTGTTGTTCTCTCCTCTTATACCCTCTCTCTTCCTCTGATATCGCATAATATCAGCCTGGACATGCTGGGAGTTGTAGTCCTCTCCTATTATACCTCCACCCTGTAATGTGCTCTGCTATAACATTATATTAGCCTAGACATGCTTAGAGTTGTAGTCCTCATAGATCTTCTCCCTGAAACATCCTATTATATCCCATAATAACGACCAGGGAATGCTGGGAGTTGTAATCCTCTCCTCTGATACCTCCTCCCTGTAATCTCTCCTGACACTGATATATAGATTATGCTTTAAATTTTGTGTGTTGTATCGTCACACACTGTCCCGGGTATTGTGTCCTCTTTTTGGAGTTTATGAATGCGGTCACCCGAACCTATTATATAATAGTAACATAGTACATAACATAGTAACATAGTACATAAGGCCGAAAAAAGACATTTGTCCATCCAGTTCGGCCTGTCATCCTGCAAGTTGATCCGGAGGAAGGCAAAAAAAAAAAAAAACCCTGTGAGGTAGAAGCCAATTTTCCCCACTTTAGGGGAATAAAAAATTCCTTCCCGACTCCAATCAGGCAATCAGAATAACTCCCTGGATCACCGATCCCTCTCTAGTAGCTATAGCCTGTAATATTATTACACTCCAGAAATACATCCAGACCCCTCTTGAATTCCTTTATTGTACTCACCATCACCACCTCCTCAGGCAGAGAGTTCCATAGTCTCACTGCTCTTACCGTAAAGAACCCTTTTCTATGTTTGTGTACAAACCTTCTTTCCTCCAGACGCAGAGGATCTCTGCTCATCACAGTCACAGTCCTGGGGATAAATAGATGATGGGATAGATCTCTGTACTGACCCCTGATATATTTATACATATTTATATATATATTTATATAAAGTGAATAACCCTAATTTTTGATAATCTTTCAGGGTACTGTAGTTGCCCCATTCCAGTTATTACTTTAGTTGCCCTCCTCTGGACCTTCTCCAGCTCTGCTATGTCTGCCTTGTTTATAGGAGCCCAGAACTGTACACAATACTCCATGTGTGGTCTGACTAGCGATTTGTAAAGTGGTAGGACTATGTTCTTATCATGGGCATCTATGACCCTTCTGATGCAACCCATTATCTTATTGGCCTTGGCAGCAGCTGCCTGACACTGGTTTTTGCAGCTTAGTTTGCTGTTTATTAAAATTCCTAGATCCTTTTCCATGTCAGTGTTACCGAGTGTTTTACCATTTAGTATGTACGGGTGACTTGCATTATTCCTTCCCATGTGCATAACCTTACATTTGTCAGTGTTAAACCTCATCTGACACTTATCTGCCCAAGCCTCCAATCTATCCAGATCCCTCTGTAGTAGTATACTGTCCTCTTCAGTGTAAATTACTTTACACAGTTTAGTGTCATCTGCGAAAATTGATACTTTACTATGCAAGCCTTGTACAAGATCATTAATAAATATATTGAAGAGAATAGGGCCCAATACTGACCCCTGAGGTACCCCACTAGTGACAGTGACCCAATCTGAGTGTGTACCGTTAATAACCACCCTCTGTTTTCTATCATTGAGCCAGTTACTTACCCACATACAGACGTTTTCTCCCAGTCCGAGCATTCTCATTTTATATACTAACCTTTTATGTGGTACAGTGTCAAATGCTTTGGAGAAGTCCAAATATACGACATCCATTGATTCGCCGCTGTCAAGTCTAGAACTTACCTCCTCATAGAAACTGATTAATGTACACACTACATGTAGGATTGCCACTTTTCCCAGCAGATTAACGGTAATACCAGCTAGGCCAGGTGGCAACCCTAGAGGGGACCCGTCACCCCATCGATTAGCCGTTTTTGGCAGCCTGTAATCAAAACAGTGGATGGAGCCGGAAGTAAAAGGCTCCATCCATTGTACAGTGAACTTGACGTTGTCAGTAGGGATGAGCGAACCCGAACTGTATAGTTCGGGTTCGTACCGAATTTTGGGGTGTCTGTGACACGGACCTGAACCCGAAAATTTTAGTAAAAGTCTGGGTTCGGGTTCGGTGTTCGTCGTTTTCTTGGCGCTTTTTGAAAGGCTGCAAAGCAGCCAATCAACAAGCGTCATACTACTTGCCCCACGAGGCCATCACAGCCATGCCTACTATTGGCATGGCTGTGATTGGCCAGTGCAGCATGTGACCAGCCTCTATTTAACCACCTCCGGACCGCCTAACGCACGGATGCGTCCGGAAGGTGGTTGATTCATTCCTCCTGGACGCATCCGTGCGTCATCTCGCGAGACGCGAGATTTCGGTCAGAGCCGGCCCGCGCATGCGCATCGCGGGCCGGCAAAAGTTAAAGGAGTATTTCGTCAGCAACCTGCCAGCCAATGATCGTGGCTGGCAGGTTGCTGATTTTTAAAAAATCAAATCACAAGCCATATAACAGATCATATTAGTAAATAAGATCTGTTATATGGCTTGTCTGCTCCTCTGCTGGTCCTTTTCGTCGGTTGGATCCAGCAGAGGAGCAGAGATCACTGTGAGTAGCACCAACAGTACACTTTAGCCCCAGATCACCCCCTGCACCCCAAATAACCCTTTGATCACCCCTTTGATCGCCCCTGTCAATCACTAGTGAAAGGAAAAAAGTGATCAGTGTAAACTGTAATTTTTTTTTCCCACTGGTATTGACTGTTAGGTTTTAGGGATAGTTTAGGCCCCTTGGTTAGGTAGTTTAGGGATCAGTTAGCGCCCAGCCCACCGCACCGCAGTCACTTATTCGCTGATTAGCGTATCGCTAATCAGCATTTGTACTTTTATAGTATCTGTAATTGATCAAAACTGATCACGGTCAGATCTATAATAGTATTAGTGTCACTTTAGTTCGCCCTCCACCCAAAACGCAGTGTTTGCCCGATCAGGCCTGATCGGTCGCCCACACGTGCGTTCACCCACGCCCGCCCCACCGCAGTGACAAAAAATATATATTTTTTGATCACTGCACATTCAGTTTACACGCGCTGCGGCGATAAAAAAATCAGTTTTGATATTTTTTATCAACCGCAGCGGCCTCCGGTACTTCGCTAGCCTCCCATTTGTAAGACAGGCTTCCTTTTTTTCTTGGGTAGTCTCAGGGAATACCCCTAAATTTAGTTGTCAAATGTCAAACAGGGGGTATTCTTCTGAAGAGGCCTACAGGATTCTGACCCAGTCGGATGAGGAGTGGGAACCCTCATCTGATGAATCTAGCGGGTCAGAATATGAACCTGTAGAAAGCAGTGGCTCTCTGACCCAAAGTTCGGACGAGGAGGCTGAGGTCCCTGATAGCACCAGGCGTACCCGGCCCCGTGTCGCTAGACCACAGGTTGCGCAGGATCCGCTTCAAGAGCAGCAGAGTGGGGCTGGCACTGTCGGATTACGTGGTGAGGCATACACCAGCAGCGCAGCCCTTCCTGGACCTAGTACCAGCACTGCCGTACAACATGGTGAAGTAGCGAGCACCAGAAGGGCAGTTGAAGCTGGTACGGTGGCACGTGCAGTAGTTACCCCGTCGCAGCCACCGCAAAGACGGGCCCGTAGAGCCCCTAGAATCCCTGAGGTGCTGGCAAACCCTGATTGGCAGTCCCCAACTTCAGCCGCACCAGTAGTTCCCCCTTTCACCGCCCAGTCTGGAGTTCGGGTTGAGACAGCTCAGATTGGTTCGGCCCTGGTATTTTTTGAGCTGTTCTTGACTGCGGAGCTCTTAGACTTAGTTGTGGCAGAAACAAATCGGTATGCCACACAATTTATAACCGCCAACCCGGGAAGCTTTTATGCCCAGCCTTTCCGGTGGAAACCAGTCCAAGTTTCCGAAATTAAAATTTTTCTGGGCCTTCTCCTCAACATGGGTCTAACTAAAAAGCATGAATTGCGGTCATATTGGTCCACGAACCCAATTCATCACATGCCCATGCTCTCTGCTGCTATGTCCAGGACACGATTTGAGACCATCCTGCGTTTCCTGCATATTAGCGACAACACCACCTCCCGTCCCAGAGGCCACCCAGCTTTTGACCGGCTCCACAAAATTCGGCCCCTCATAGACCATTTCAACCAGAAATTTGCAGATTTGTATACCCCAGAGCAAAACATCTGCATAGACGAGTCCCTAATACATTTTACCGGGAGCCTTGGCTTCAAACAATACATCCCAAGCAAGCGTGCCCGGTATGGGGTCAAATTGTATAAGCTCTGTGAAAGGGCCACAGGCTATACCCACAAATTTCGTGTCTATGAGGGAAAAGATCAGACCCTGGAGCCGGTCGGTTGCCCTGACTACCTGGGGAGCAGTGGGAAGACAGTCTGGGACTTGGTGTCACCCTTATTCGGCAAGGGGTACCATCTTTATGTGGACAATTTCTACACAAGTGTGGCCCTCTTTAGGCATTTGTTTCTAGAACAGATTGGCGCCTGTGGCACCGCGCGAACTAGTCGCGCGGGCTTCCCCCAACGGCTCGTTACCACCCGTCTTGCAAGGGGGGAGAGGGCTGCCTTGTGTAACGAAGAACTGCTCGTGGTGAAATGGAGAGACAAGCGTGACGTTTACATGCTCTCCTCCATTCACGCAGACACGACAATCCAAATTGAGCGAGCAACCCGTGTCATTGAAAAGCCCCTCTCAGTCCACGACTATCACCTTCACATGGGAGGGGTGGACTTCAATGACCAGATGTTGTCTCCGTATTTAGTGTCCCGCAGAACCAGATGCTGGTATAAGAAGGTGTCTGTATATTTGATTCAATTGGCTCTGTATAATAGTTTTGTTCTCTACAGTAAGGCTGGGAGAACACGATCCTTCCTCAAATTTCAGGAAGAGATCATCGAGAACCTCCTGTATCCAGAAGGTTCCGTGGCCCCATCCACCAGTGTAGTTAGCCGTCTACACGAGTGACATTTCCCCAATGTCGTTGCCGGTACCTCAACCCAACCGTCACCCCGAAAAATATGTCGTGTCTGTAGCAGGAGTGGAATAAGGCGTGACACCCGCTATTTCTGTCCTGACTGTCCTGACCACCCTGCTCTATGCTTAGGGGAGTGTTTCCGGAAGTACCACACACAGGTACACCTAGCATAGGGATCACATCTCACCAGGACAGGCACACAGGGCTATTAGGGCCCATTCACTCACAGCTGCTGCAAACGTCTCCTTTCACCTGGGACAAAGTGCATAACGCACTTCACCACATCTTTGGGCGATTTGCGCTTTGCACATTGACCCATGGGGAAGGAGAGGTTTGTTCTATAAAGGTAAAAAAAAAAACACCAGTAAGCAAAAAGGTTAATGTTCAGTTCAAAAAGTTAAAGTTTATATGTTCTGTTCCAAAGTTAATAAAATTATTGTGTTGCGGCCTGGTTTTTTCTTTTTTTTCTTTTTTTTTACCTTCTAGGTGGACCAACCGATCGACTAGATGCAGCACTGATGTGCATTCTGACAGAAGCATTGCGCTGCTGTCAGATTACACGCAAGTCGGTGTATCTGCAGTAAAAGATACGTTTGCCGAGGCATATGAGCTGAGGAGGTGGCGGTGTTCATATGCTTTGGCAAACACTTTGTATATAAAAAAATAATAAAAAATCCCAGCAATGATTTATTCATCCACATCGATTGATGTGAATGGAGAAATCTGGTTTGCCAGGGCATACGAGCTAAGTGGGTATGGATGTTGGGCGGAGCTCCTATGTCCTGGCAGACGCCTTTCCCCTCTTTTTTTTTGGCAGAGATTTTTTCATCCACATTGATCGATGCGAATGAAGAAATTTGTGCCGTTAATTTTTTTCTTTCAGCCCAGAGGCTGAACGGAAAAAAAAAACCTCATTACCTGTATGCTCAATATAAGGAGAATAGCAGAAACTCCTAATGCTGGCCATACATGTAATGATTGTGGAGACCCTCAAATGCCAGGGCAGTACAAACACCCCACAACTGACCCCATTTTGGAAAGAAGACACCCCAAGGTATTCGCTGAGGGGCATATTGAGTCCATGAAAGATTAAAATTTTTGTCCCAAGTTAGCGGAAAGTGAGACTTTGTGAGAAAAAAATAAATAAATCAATTTCCGCTAACTTTTGCCCAAAAAAAAAATTCTATGAACTCGCCAGGCCCCTCATTGAATACCTTGGGGTGTCTTCTTTCCAAAGTAAGGTCACATGTGGGGTATTTATACTGCCCTGGCTTTTTAGGGGCCCTAAAGCGTGAAAAGAAGTCTGGAATCCAAATGTCTAAAAATGCCCTCCTAAAAGGAATTTGGGCACCTTTGCGCATCTAGGCTGCAAAAAAGTGTCACACATGTGGTATCGCCGTACTCAGGAGAAGTTGGGGAATGTGTTTTGGGGTGTCATTTTACATATACCCATGCTGGGTGAGATAAATATCTTGTCAAATGCCAACTTTGTATAAAAAAATGGGAAAAGTTGTCTTTTGCCAAGATATTTCTCTCACCCAGCATGGGTATATGTAAAATAACACCCCAAAACACATTGCCCAACTTCTCCTGAGTACGGAGATACCACATGTGTGACACTTTTTTGCAGCCTAGGTGGGCAAAGGGGCCCACATTCCAAAGAGCACCTTTCGGATTTCACCGGTCATTTTTTACACACTTTGATTTCAAACTTCTTACCACACATTTGGGCCACTAGAATGCCAGGGCAGTATAACTACCCCACAAGTGACCCCATTTTGGAAAGAAGACACCCCAAGGTATTCCGTGAGGGGCATGGCGAGTTCCTAGAATAATTTTTTTTTTGTCACAAGTTAGCGGAAAATGATGATTTTTTTTTTTTTTTCTTACAAAGTCTCATATTCCACTAACTTGTGACAAAAAATAAAAACTTCCATGAACTCACTATGCCTATCAGCGAATACCTTGGGGTGTATTCTTTCCAAAATGGGGTCACTTGTGGGGTAGTTATACTTCCCTGGCATTCTAGGGGCCCAAATGTGTGGTAAGAAGTTTGAAATCAAAATGTGTAAAAAATGACCGGTGAAATCCGAAAGGTGCTCTTTGGAATGTGGGCCCCTTTGCCCACCTAGGCTGCAAAAAAGTGTCACACATGTGGTATCTCCGTACTCAGGAGAAGTTGGGCAATGTGTTTTGGGGTGTCATTTTACATATACCCATGCTGGGTGAGAGAAATATCTTGGCAAACGACAACTTTTCCCATTTTTTTATACAAAGTTGGTTTTGACCAAGATATTTATCTCACCCAGCATGGGTATATGTAAAATGACACCCCAAAACACATTGCCCAACTTCTCCTGAGTACGGAGATACCACATGTGTGACACTTTTTTGCAGCCTAGGTGGGCAAAGGGGCCCACATTCCAAAGAGCACCTTTCGGATTTCACCGGTCATTTTTTACACATTTTGATTTCAAACTTCTTACCACACATTTGGGCCCCTAGAATGCCAGGGCAGTATAACTACCCCACAAGTGACCCCATTTTGGAAAGAAGACACCCCAAGGTATTCGCTGATGGGCATAGTGAGTTCATAGAACTTTTTATTTTTTGTCACAAGTTAGTGGAATATGAGACTTTGTAAGAAAAAAAAAATAAATCATCATTTTCCACTAACTTGTGACAAAAAATAAAAAGTTCTATGAACTCACTATGCCCATCAGCGAATACCTTAGGGTGTCTACTTTCCGAAATGGGGTCATTTGTGGGGTGTTTGTACTGTCTGGCCATTGTAGAACCTCAGGAAACATGACAGGTGCTCAGAAAGTCAGAGCTGCTTCAAAAAGCGGAAATTCACATTTTTGTACCATAGTTGTAAACGCTATAACTTTTACCCAAACCATATTTTTTTTACCCAAACATTTTTTTTTTATCAAAGACATGTAGAACAAATTAAATTTTAGAGAAAAATTTATATA
The DNA here is from genome assembly GCF_905171765.1 of Bufo bufo. Lineage (NCBI taxonomy): Eukaryota > Metazoa > Chordata > Amphibia > Anura > Bufonidae > Bufo > Bufo bufo. The sequence goes on along the minus strand of NC_053389.1, from coordinate 392,602,731 downwards.
TGGATGTCGTTTTTTTTGCAAAATTTTACAACTGAAAGTGAAAAATGTCATTTTTTTGCAAAAAAATCGTAAAATTTCGATTAATAACAAAAAAAGTAAAAATGGCAGCAGCAATGAAATACCACCAAATCAAAGCTCTATTAGTGAGAAGAAAAGGAGGTAAAATTCATTTGGGTGGTAAGTTGCATGACCGAGCAATAAACGGTGAAAGTAGTGTAGGTCAGAAGTGTAAAAAGTGGCCTGGTCATTAAGGGTGTTTAAGCTATAGGTGCTGAGGTGGTTAAGCTGGAGTCACGTAGCGCCGCACGTCACTCTGCTGTGCTTAGTGTAGGGAGAGGTTGCAGCTGCGACGTTAGGGCGAGATTAGGCAGTGATTAACTCCTCCAAAACACTTAAGTCAGTGATCGATCTACAGCTGTGGATCATTGAACTGCTGCTATTCAATTGCTCACTGTTTTTAGGCTGCCCAGAGTGTTTTTCAGTCACTTTTTTCTGGGGTGATCGGCGGCCATTTTGTGGCTTGTGGTGCGCCAGCACAAGCTGCCACCAAGTCCCATTAACCATCAATAGTGTGGATATTTTTTTGCTATATCCTACATCAGGGGCAAGCTGCCACCAAGTCCATTTAACCATCAATAGTGTGGTTATTTTTTGGCTATATTCTACATCAGGGGCAAGCTGCCACCAAGTCCATTTAACCATCAATAGTGTGGTTATTTTTTTGCTATATCCTACATCAGGGGCAAGCTGCCACCAAGTCCATTTAACCATCAATAGTGTGGTTATTTTTTTGCTATATCCTACATCAGGGGCTTGGCTGTGCTTGCTATTTTATTGAGGGGTGAAATACAATTGCCAAAATAGCAGTACCCTAAATGTGGTGTTTCAGCTGTGGCCAGCCAATTGTAATACTGTCTCCTGTCTGGCAAAGGATATATTTTTGTTCTGGGTTGAAATACAATTCCCAACTTAGCAATTTCCTAAATTAGTGGTTTCTGCTGTATCAGGCCTACTTTAAATCTATCCCTAAAAGGGTATATTAGATTCAAGGTGCTGATAGGGTCATTCTCAATAACTTCACACACACGCTACTGTGCATATCCAAGTCTAATTCTGTCCGTAAACGTATACCTGTCACCCAGCCCCTAAATAATAGGCCTCAAATTTATATTCAGCTAAATCTGTGGTTATTGCTGTAGCTGGTCAAGTTATTTTGTGTCCGTCAAAGCACAGTTTTTGTTCTGGGTTGAAATACAATTCCCAACCTAGCAATTTCCTAAATTAGTGGTTTCTGCTGTATCAGGCCTACTTTAAATCTATCCCTAAAAGGGTATATTAGATTCAAGGTGCTGATAGGGTCATTCTCAATAACTTCACACACACGCTACTGTGCATATCCAAGTCTAATTCTGTCCGTAAGCGTATACCTGTCACCCAGCGCCTAAATAATAGGCCTCAAATTTATATTCAGCTAAATCTGTGGTTATTGCTGTAGCTGGTCAAGTTATTTTGTGTCCGTCAAAGCACAGTTTTTGTTCTGGGTTGAAATACAATTCCCAACCTAGCAATTTCCTAAATTAGTGGTTTCTGCTGTATCAGGCCTACTTTAAAGAGGACCTTTCATCAGTATAATTTTAATAAACTAATAACCCTACCTAATAGTGCGGCTTCCACTGATGTACCCCCTTTTTTTTTTTTTTTAAATCGGCCACCGAATGTTGAAATAATAGCCCCGTTTGTTCTGCTGCAGCGCCTGTCAGTCAAGCGCTTTTTTGTATGGGGCGTTGCTAAACTTTTTTCTTTGCTATGGGCCTTGGCTGAGAGCGCAGCCAATCAGAGCGCTCCTCTCTCAGCCAGGCAGAAGGAGCTAAAGTGCAGCGATGTCTAGGGGATTATTATGATACTTACCCTGCCGCTCATACCGCTGCTTCCACACCCGTCGCGTCCCTCGGCCGGTCTATCTGATCTTTCGCTGATCTTTCTATCTGATCTGCCTGGCTGAGAGAGGAGCGCTCTGATTGGCTGCGCTCTCAGCCAAGGCCCATAGCAAAGAAAAAAGTTTAGCAACGCCCCATACAAAAAAGCGCTTGAGTGACAGGCGCTGCAGCAGAACAAACGGGGCTATTATTTCAACACTTGGTGGCCGATTTGAAAAAAAAAAAAAAGGGGGAACATCAGTGGAAGCCGCACTATTAGGTAGGGTTATTAGTTTATTAAAATTATACTGATGAAAGGTCCTCTTTAAATCTATCCCTAAAAGGGTATATTAGATTCAAGGTGCTGATAGGGTCATTCTCAATAACTTCACACACACGCTACTGTGCATATCCAAGTCTAATTCTGTCCGTAAACGTATACCTGTCACCCAGCGCCTAAATAATAGGCCTCAAATTTATATTCAGCTAAATCTGTCATTACTGCTGTGCCTGTATTAGTGTAATACGGTACCTAAATAGATAGCCAGATAGTGTTAGGTGTCTGTAAAAAAAAGGCCTGAATTTGAATTCAATACATTGGGCCAAATAATATTTTTCTTATTGTGGTGAACGGTAACAATGAGGAAAACATCTAGTAAGGGACGCGGACGTGGACATGGTCGTGGTGGTGTTAGTGGACCCTCTGGTGCTGGGAGAGGACGTGGCCGTTCTGCCACAGCCACACGCCCTAGTGTACCAACTACCTCAGGTCCCAGTAGCCGCCAGAATTTACAGGGATATTTGGTGGGGCCCAATGCCGTTTTAAGGATGGTAAGGCCTGAGCAGGTACAGGCATTAGTCAATTGGGTGGCCGACAATGGATCCAGCACGTTCACATTATCTCCCACCCAGTCTTCTGCAGAAAGCGCACAGATGGCGCCTGAAAACCAAGCCCATCAGTCTGTCACATCACCCCCATGCATACCAGGGAAACTGTCTGAGCCTCAAGTTATGCAGCAGTCTCTTATGCTGTTTGAAGACTCTGCTGGCAGGGTTTCCCAAGGGCATCCACCTAGCCCTTCCCCAGCGGTGGAAGACATAGAATGCACTAACGCACAACCACTTATGTTTCCTGATGATGAGGACATGGGAATACCACCTCAGCACGTCTCTGATGATGACAAAACACAGATGCCAACTGCTGCGTCTGTCACGAGTTGGAGGTCCCAGGAGAGACCACCGCGTCGTCAAGCAATAAACGGAAATCAGGTACAGACACATAAGAGTTTATTGCACAAACAGAAACATGGAAAGCAACACAGATAAAACATGAGCTCTATGTACTGTCATCACAGTGGGAGAAAACCCCCACTGCGCCACTGTCTAGTAATACTCCAGAGGGGCGTAACTAAGCAACTCCTGGTTTTCACTAGAGTCCTAGATGGTAGGGTTAGACTTAGCCGCAGGAAGTTGCCAGGGTCCACTCTGGAGCGTGACCTAGACAGTGACAGCAGGAGCGAATGGACAACAGGTACCAGAAGGTACCGACGGCACATAGGCATACATAACATACAGGCAAATACAAAACAGAGCAACCAATGATACAAGCAGGAGTTCACGCAAGGGAGCAGGAGTGGCAATAAGCAGAGAAGGACTTGCTTCACCAGTAGTAAACTGCATGGCCTTGTCATGCCACTCTGCTGCAAAGGCTTGCTGAACACAGACATATGAATACAAAACAGGGCAACTAATAATACAAGCAGGAGTTCACGCAAGGGAGCAGGAATGGCAATAAGCAGAGAAGGACTTGCTCCACCAGTAGTAAACTGCATGGCCTTGTCATGCCACTCTGCTGCAAAGGCTTGCTGAACACAGACATCAGAATAAACACAAAGTAACTAAAACATAACAAGCAGAACAGATAACAGACAGACGATGTAAAAGGACGTAAATGAACAAGTAGGAAAACCCACAGAGCACAGGCAGACAGACACGGATCCCATGGGTCAGCAGCATGGGAGAGAGAGTACAAACCAGGAGCAGGACAGGACAGGACAACACACACCAGGAGAGCTGACCCAGAACTGAGGAAACCTCAGCCTTATATACAGGTTCCATGGGTGCAGCGGAGAGACCACACCCATGGAGCAGACAGAGGATTAACTCCTAATAGGCACACAGGGGAGTTAACCCATAAAGAACCACATAAAGTTAACCCATAAAGAACCACAGGAACAGAACTTCAGCGAGGAGCGCCGAACAAGCAATGACGGAAGGTCACAGTCAGAGATAGTGACTGTGACAGCGTCTTTCTGCAGTGTGCAGACTGAACAGGAGGTCAGGGATCAAGACTGGGTGGAAGACGATGCAGGGGACAATGAGGTCCTAGACCCCACATGGAATGAAGGTCGTGCCACTGACTTTCACAGTTCGGAGGAAGAGGCAGTGGTGAGACCGAGCCAACAGCGTAGCAAAAGAGGGAGCAGTGGGTAAAAGCAGAACACCCGCTGCCAAGAGACTCCGCCTGCTACTGACCGCCGCCATCTGGGACCGAGCACCCCAAAGGCAGCTTCAAGGAGTTCCCTGGCATGGCACTTCTTCAAACAATGTGCTGACGACAAGACCCGAGTGGTTTGCACGCTGTGCCATCAGAGCCTGAAGCGAGGCATTAACGTTCACAACCTGCATGACCAGGCACCTGCATGCAAAGCATGAACAGCAGTGGAGTAAACACCTTAAAAACAAAGAAGTCACTCAGGCTCCCCCTGCTACCTCTTCTGCTGCTGCCGCCTCGGCCTCTTCTGCTGCTGCCGCCTCGGCCTCTTCCTCCGCCTCTGGAGGAACGTTGGCACCTGCCGCCCAGCAAACATGGGATGTACCACCAACACCATCACCTGCGTCACCAAGCATCTCAACCATGTCACACGGCAGCGTTCAGCTCTCCATCTCACAAACATTTGAGAGAAAGCGTAAATTCCCACCTAGCCACCCTCGATGCCTGGCCCTGAATGCCACCATTTCTAAACTACTGGCCTATGAAATGCTGTCATTTAGGCTGGTGGACACAGACAGCTTCAAACAGCTCATGTCGCTTGCTGTCCCACAGTATGTTGTTTCCAGCCGGCACTACTTCTCCAAGAGAGCCGTGCCTTCCCTGCACAACCAAGTATCCGATAAAATCAAGTGTGCACTGCGCAACGGCATCTGTGGCAAGGTCCACCTAACCACAGATACGTGGACCAGTAAGCACGGCCAGGGACGCTATATCTCCCTAACTGCACACTGGGTAAATGTAGTGGCGGCTGGGCCCCAGGCGAAGAGCTGTTTGGCGCACGTCCTTCCGCCGCCAAGATCGCAGGGCAACATTCTTTGCCTCCTGTTGCCTCCTCCTCCTACTCGGCTTCCTCCTCCTCTTCGTCCACCTGCTCATCCAGTCAGCCACACACATTCACCACCAACTTCAGCACAGCCCGGGGTAAACGTCAGCAGGCCATTCTAAAACTCATATGTTTGGGGGACAGGCCCCACACCGCACAGGAGTTGTGGCGGGGTATAGAACAACAAACCGACGAGTGGTTGCTGCCGGTGAGCCTCAATCCCGGCCTGGTGGTGTGCGATAATGGGCGAAATCTCGTTGCAGCTCTGGGACTAGCCGGTTTGACGCACATCCCTTGCCTGGTGCAGAAGTTCATTGGTGGTGCAGAAGTTCATTCACAACTACCCCGACATGTCAGATCTGCTGCATAAAGTGCGGGCCGTCTGTGCGCGCTTCCGGCGTTCACATCCTGCCGCTGCTCGCCTGTCTGCGCTACAGCGTAACTTCGGCCTTCCCGCTCACCGCCTCATATGCGACGTGCCCACCAGGTGGAACTCCACCTAGCTCCTCTGAGGGCAGGGTTAGCATGGCAGAGATGTGGAAAAGTTTTGTCACCACGCCACAGCTAACTGCACCACCACCTGATACGGAACGTGTTAGCAGGAGGCAACATTTCACTAACATGGTGGAACAGTACGTGTGCACACCCCTCCACGTACTGACTGATGGTTCGGCCCCATTCAACTTCTGGGTCTCCAAATTGTCCACGTGGCCAGAGCTAGCCTTTTATGCCTTGGAGGTGCTGGCCTGCCCGGCGGCCAGCGTTTTGTCTGAACGTGTATTCAGCACGGCAGGGGGCGTCATTACAGACAAACGCAGCCGCCTGTCTACAGCCAATGTGGACAAGCTGACGTTCATAAAAATTAACCAGGCATGGATCCCACAGGACCTGTCCATCCCTTGTGCAGATTAGACATTAACTACCTCCCCTTAACCATATATTATTGTACTCCAGGGCACTTCCTCATTCAATCCTATTTTTATTTTCATTTTACCATTATATTGCGGGGCAACCCAAAGTTGAATGAACCTCTCCTCTGTCTGGGTGCCGGGGCCTAAAAATATCTGACAGTGGCCTGTTCCAGTGTTGGGTGACGTGAAGCATGATTCTCTGCTATGACATGAAGACTGATTCTCTGCTGACATGAAGCCAGATTCTCTGCTATGGGACCTCTCTCCTCTGCCTTGGTGCCTGGGCCTAAATATCTGACAATGGACTGTTCCAGTGGTGGGTGACGTGAAGCATGATTCTCTGCTATGACATGAAGACTGATTCTCTGCTGACATGAAGCCTGAATCTCTGTTATGGGACCTCTCTCCTCTGCCTGGGTGCCGGGGCCTAAATATCTGACAATGGACTGTTCCAGTGTTGGGTGACGTGAAGCCTGATTCTCTGCTATGACATGAAGACTGATTCTCTGCTGACATGAAGCCAGATTTTCTGCTATGGGACCTCTCTCCTCTGCCTGGGTGCCTGGGCCTAAATATCTGACAATGGACTGTTCCAGTGGTGGGTGACGTGAAGCCTGATTCTCTGCTATGACATGAAGACTGATTCTCTGCTGACATGAAGCCAGATTCTCTGCTATGGGACCTCTCTCCTCTGCCTGGGTGCCTGGGCCTAAATATCTGACAATGGACTGTTCCAGTGGTGGGTGACGTGAAGCCTGATTCTCTGCTATGACATGAAGACTGATTCTCTGCTGTCATGAAGCCAGATTCTCTGCTATGGGACCTCTCTCCAATTGATATTGGTTAATTTTTATTTACCGTATATACTCGAGTATAAGCCGACCCGAGTATATGCCGAGCCCCTAATTTTACCCCCAAAAAATGGGAAAAATTATTGACTCGAGTATAAGACTAGGGTGGGAAATGCAGCTATAATGCAGAGTGTATGTGTATATAATGCACACACTCTACATTATATACACACATCTGCAAGAGGGTGACTCCCTGTATTTAATGCAGAGTGTGTGCATTATATACACACACACTCTGCATTAAATACAGGGAGCCATCCACAGATCTCCCCCCTAAACAGTGCCATCCACAGATCTCCCCCCTAAACAGTGCCATCCACAGATCCCCCCTAAAGAGTGCCATCCACAGATCCCCCCCTCCCCTAAACAGTGCCATGATGGCACTGTTTAGGGGAAGGGGTATCTGTGGATGGCACTGTAGGGGGATCTGTGGATGGCACTGCCATCCACAGATCCCCCTACAGTGCCATCCACAGATCCCCCTACAGTGCCATCCACAGATCCCCCTACAGTGCCATCCACAGATCTCCCTACAGTGCCATCCACAGATCCCCCTACAGTGCCCTCCACAGATCTCCCTACAGTGCCATCCACAGATCCCCCTACAGTGCCATCCACAGATCCCCCTACAGTGCCATCCACAGATCTCCCTACAGTGCCATCCACAGATCCCCCTACAGTGCCATCCACAGATCCCCCTCCCCGACGCTCACAGCAGTATATATAAGTAACCTTTAACTGTGGATATCTTACTTTGTACTTTGTCTTTGCTCCGGTAATACAGGCAGTGCGGGGGGCGGCGCTCACTCACTGACGTCACGCGCCTTCTCCCACTAGGCGGCGCAGGCGCGTGACGTCAGTGAGTGAGCGCCGCCCCCCGCACTGCCTGTATTACCGGAGCTAAGACCTAGACTCGAGTATAAGGCTACTTTCACACGAGCGTTCGGAGCGGATCCGTCTGATGTTTCATCAGACGGATCCGCTCCGATAATGCAGACGTTTGCATCCGTTCAGAACGGATCCGTCTGCATTATTACTTAGAAAATTTTCTAAGTCAGAAAGTAGCCTGAGCGGATCCGTTCAGACTTTACATTGAAAGTCAATGGGGAACGGATCCGCTTGAAGATTGAGCCATATGGTGTCATCTTCAAGCGAATCCGTCCCCATTGACTTCCATTATAAGTCTGGACGGATCCGCTCGCCTCCGCACGGCCAGGGGGACACCCGAACGCTGCAAGCAGCGTTCAGGTGTCCGCTCACTGAGCGGAGCGGAGGCTGAGCGCTGGCAGGCGGATGCATTCTCAGTGGATCCGCCTCCACTGAGAATGCATTAGGGCCAGACGGATGCGTTCGGGGCCGCTCGTGAGCCCCTTCAAACGGAGCGCACGAGCGGACACCCGAACGCTCGTGTGAAAGTAGCCTAAGACGAGGAGGCTTTTTGAGCACAAAAATATGTGCCAAAAAACTTGTCATATACTCGAGTATATACGGTATTTTATTTTTATTTTAATTCATTTCCCTATCCACATTTGTTTGCAGGGGATTTAACTACATTTGCTGCCTTTTGCAGCCCTCTAGCCCTTTCCTGGGCTGTTTTACAGCCTTTTTAGTGCCGAAAAGTTCGGGTCCCCATTGACTTCAATGGGGTTCGGGTTCGGGACGAAGTTCGGGTCGGGTTCGGATCCCGAACCCGAATATTTCCGGGAAGTTCGGCCGAACTTCTCGAACCCGAACATCCAGGTGTTTGCTCAACTCTAGTTGTCAGCATACTTTAGCTTGTATAGGGGTGGTGCTACTGTAGCTGGCCAGCTAAAACCTGTCCTAGGTTGCTAATATAGCTTATATGTGTATACAGATAAACCTGCTAATAACCTTAATACAGTTCCTATGTTTATGTGTTAAAGAAAAAAGCAGAGTTATTTACTGTGACATCATGTTTTGGATGTCATAACTGTTATATATTTTGTGTTCACAGAAGCAGAAAAAGATAATATGCCTTGAAGATTCATTTTGTAGTGTAAGGTAAGCTCAGTGACACAGTAGAGATGTCGCGAACATAACATTTTCGCAAATGTTCGCGAACGGGCGAACCGCCATAGACTTCAATAGGCAGGCGAATTTTAAAACCCACAGGGACTCTTTCTGACCACAATAGTGAATGAAAAGTTGTTTCAAGGGGACTAACACCTGGACTGTGGCATGCCGGAGGTTGATCCATGGCAAAACTCCTATGGAAAATTACGTAGTTGACGCAGAGTCGGGTTTTAATCCATAAAGGGCATAAATCACCTAACATTCCTAAATTGTTTGGAATAACGTGCTTTAAAACATCAGGTATGATGTTGTATCGATCAGGTAGTGTAAGGGTTACGCCCGCTTCACAGTGACAGACTAAACTCCCCGTTTAACACACCGCAAACAACCGCAAACAGTCCATTTGCACAACCACAAACTCCCCATTTGCACAAGGTTGGATACCAAGCTAGCCATGTCCCGTTCCTTGTCCTCACTGACGTCATTGAAGGTCTCTTCCTCCACCCAGCCACGTACAACACCAAGGGTCCCCGAAAGGTGACAACAAGCCCCCTGGGACACCTGCTGTGGTTGGTCTTCCACCTCCTAAAAGCCACCTTCCTCCTCTGACTCCTCTTCTTCAGACTCCTCTCTCTGCGTTGCCGCAGGTCTAGCAATCGACGACGACAAGGCTGCTTCTGGTGGTTATGGTGACCACAACTCTTCCCCTTCATGCTCATCTACGGCCTGATCGAGCACTCTTCGCAGGGCACGCTCCAGAAAAAACGTATATAAGATGAGGTCGATGATGTTACCTTGGGTTTGACTGACCAGGTTTGTCACCTCAGCAAAAGGACGCATGAGCCTACAGCCATTGTGCATGAGCGTTCAGTAACGCGGCCAAAAAATACCCAGCTCCGCAGAGGCTGTCCTCTTTCTTTTTTTATAAAAAAAATCTGATCTTACCAGTTTAATCCCTGTTTTGTCCCCTATCAGGGGACGTGTATGGAATAGAGTTTAGACAACCGCAAAGAGTTGTCAATAGTTGACACACTCATGACATAAATTTTATTCCCCTATGCGTCAATCCTGGTGTAGTGATGAATGTGCTCGTGCGCACGTTTGGCAGATTGCAGGCGATGGCGGTTTTTCAAAGCCTATGGTCGTGCTGAGGTAGTTAAGTGACCCAGAAAACAATGATTCTGCAGTGTGGGCCCATTGTTGGCCTAGTAGGCTTTAATGATCACCTTAGATGATCACAAAGAAAATTAATGTTTTTTTTATGCAAAATTATCCAGCCGATCGCTTTTGGTCTGTTCACAATGAACGACCTTATCATCTGGGGTGTGCCAACATTGCCATTGCCAACACACTCATAGAGGTGATCGCTTCATTGTGATACGCAAGCCCCTTCACCACAACAAGGTAACGATCACGAAGGGGAATTGACACATGTATGTGCCTTTTTTTGTTTGGTTTTTGCAGCCACAGTGCAGCACCAGAGGCCAGAAAAATTAAGCATGTACACATGCCTGAAAAACTAGGTATTGTAGCAGTGGCCGGAAATATTGATGTTTTTCAGGCAGAAAGTGCACTAAAACATTTTGGCTTGAACCCTAGTTGGTGGCGGAGAAGTCACGCAAGTCATCCGGCATGCAGAGATAAAATACAGCAGCGTGTGGACCATTTTTAGCCCAAGGCAGCTCATCTCATCACCAGGCCTTTTTTAGTCAAATGTATCGCCCACTGTCAGTCCCTTCGGGATCCATGCCTCATTCATCTTAATAAAGGAGAGGTAATCTAGACTTTTTTGACCTAGGCGACTTCTCTTTTCAGTGACAATACCTCCTGCTGCACTGAAGGTCCTTTCTGGCAGGACACTTGAAGCGGGGCAGGCCAGAAGTTCTATCGGAAATTGGGATAGCTCAGGCCACAGGTCAAGCCTGCACACCCAGTAGTCAAGGGGTTCATCGCTCCTCAGAGTGTCAATATCTGCAGTTAAGGTGAGGTAGTCTGCTACCTGTCGGTCAAGTCGTTCTCTGAGGGTGGACCCCAAAGGGCTGTGGCTATGCGTAGGACTTAAAAAGCTCTGCATATCCTCCATCAACAACACGTCTATAAAGCGTCCTGTCCTTGCCGGCGTGGTCGTGGTAGGAGGAGGATTACTTTCACCTCTTCCCCTGTTAGATTCCCGTTGTGCTGTGACATCACCCTTATGCGCTGTGTAAAGCATACTTTTTAACTTGTTTTGGAACGGCTGCATCCTTTCCGACTTCCGGTAATTCGGTAACATTTCAGGCACTTTCTGCTTATACCGGGGGTCTAGTAGCGTGGCCACCCAGTACAGGTCGTTCTCCTTCAGCCTTTTTATACGAGGGTCCCTCAACAGGCACAACAGCATGAAAGACCCCATTTGCACAAGTTTGGATGCCGAGCTACTCATGTCCCGTTCCTCTCCTCACTGATCTCACTGAAGGTCTGGTCTTCCCCCCAGCCACGTACAACACCACAGGTACCAGATAGGTGACAACAAGCACCCTGGGATGCCTGCTATGGTTGGTCTTCCTCCTCCTCAAAGCCACATTCCTCCTCTGACTCCTCTTCCTCAGATTCCTATTCCAGTGTTGCCACAGGTCCAGCAAGCGATGCTGATAAGGCTGTTTCTGGTGGTGATGGTGACCACAACTCTTCCTCTTCACGCTCATCTACGGCCTGATCCAGCACTCTTCGCAGGGCACGCTCTAGGAAGAAAACAAATGGGATGATGTCGCTGATGGTCCCTTCGGTGCGACTGACTAGGTTTGTCACCTACTCAAAAGAATGCATGAGCCTACAGGCATTGCGCATGAGCGTCCAGTAACGTGGCAAAAAAATTACCAGCTCCGCAGAGGCTGTCCTAGCACCCCGGTCATACAAATACTCGTTGACGGCTTTTTTCTTGTTGGAGCAGGCGGTCGAACATTAGGAGTGTTGAATTCCAATGTGTCGGGCTGTCGCGAATCAAGCGCCTCACTGGCATGTTGTTTCGCCGCTGGATATCTGAAAAGTGCGCCATGGCCGTGTAGGAACGCCTGAAATGGCCACACACCTTCCTGGCCTGCTTGAGGATGTCCTGTAAGCCTGGGTACTTATGCACAAAGCGTTGTACGATCAGATTCAACACATGTGCCATGCATGGCACATGTGCCATGCAACTTGCCCAAATTCAATGCCGCCAACAAATTGCTTCCGTTGTGACACACCACTTTGCCGATGTCCAGTTGGTGCGGAGTCAGCCACTGATCCACCTGTGCGTTCAGGGCAGACAGGAGTGCTGGTCCGGTGTGACTCTCTGCTTTCAGGCAAGTCAACCCTAAGACGGCGTGACACTGTCGTATCCGGGATGTGGAATAGCCCCTGGGGAGCTGGGGGGGGTGCAGTTGATGTGGAGCAAGACGCAGCAGCAGAAGAGCACTCAGCCGAGGAGGTTAGCAAAGAGGATGGAGTAGGAGGAGTAGAGGAGGTGGCAGCAGGCCTGCCTGCAAGTCGTGGCGGTGTCACCAACTCCTCTGCAGAGCCACGCATTCCATGCTTGGCAGCCGTCAGCAGGTTTACCCAATGCGCAGTGTACGTGATATACCTGCCCTGACCGTGCTTTGCAGACCAGGCATCAGTGGTCAGATGGACCCTTGCCCCAACACTGTGTGCCAGACATGCCATGACTTCCTTTTCCACAATAGATTACAGGTTGGGGATTGCCTTTTGTGAAAATACATTTCGGCCAGGTACCTTCCACTGCGGTGTCCCAATAGCTACAAATTTTTTGAAGGCCCCAGACTCCACCAGCTTGTATGGTAAAAGCTGGCGACTTATGATTTCCGACAAGCCAGCTGTCAGACGTCGGGCAAGGGGGTGACTCTGTGACATTGGCTTCTTACGCTCAAACATTTCCTTGACAGACACCTGACTGTGGGCAGATGAGCAGGAACTGCTGAAGGCGAGAGGCGGAGTGGCGGATGGTTGAGAGGGGGCAAGGAGGACAGCAGTGGTTGACGTGGCTGAAGATGCTGGACCAGGAGGAGGATGGCGGCTTTGAGTTTGTGTGCTGCTTGTACTCATGTGTTGATCCCATAGGCGTTTGTGATTTGAGATCATGTGCCTTCGCAAAGCAGTTGTACCTAGGTGGGTGTTGGACTTCCCCCACGACTCAGTTTCTTTTGGCACAGGTTGCAAATGGCATCGCTGTTGTCAGAGGCAGACACACAAAAAAAATGCCACACTGCTGAGCTTTGCAATGACGGCATTCTGGTGGTGGTAACAGCATGCGTTGATTGGCGTGCTGTCTGGCTGACCCCAGGTGCCGATGCATGCTGTCTGACTGTGCCACTAGCTCCTTGCGACGACCTCCCCCTGCTTCCAACTCGTCTCCTCCTCCTCTCTGTCTCCCCATCTGAACTATCCCCCTGTTCTTTTCCTCTTCGAGCGGGCACCCACGTGACATCCACGGACACATCGTCATCATCAACCGCTTCACTTGTATCTGACAACTCAGCAAAGGAAGCAGCAGCGGGTACAACATCATCATCATCACACCGTACGTCCATGTGTATAATGCTGCCTGAGTGAGACATATCCCTGTTATCTACATCCTCTGGCAATAATGGTTGCGCATCACTCATTTCTTCCAACTGATGTGTAAATAACTCCTCTGACAGATCAAGTGAAGCAGCTGTGGTGCTAGTGTTGGTGGTGGCGGCAGGCGGGCGAGTGGTAACTTGAGGTGCCCGAAGCGGACCTGGAGGAGGATGGTGCGTCAAGGTTCCGAGCGGAAGCTGTAGAAGATTGGGTGTCCTGTGTTAGCCAGTCAACTATGTCCTCAGAACTTTTCGAGTTCAGGGTACGTGGCCTCTGAACACTGGGCATTATTCTAGGGCCAAAGGGAATCACAGCACCACGACCACGACGGCCCCTGCGGGGTGGCCTGGCTCTGCCTGTCATTTTTTTTTGATTAGTTGTACTATGCGTGCAAGCTACTGTGACACCAGATATGAGTGGTGGCACTGTGCACTGGCAGTAGTTGGCACAGTACACACTGTAGGCCTAACACACACGCTTGCAGGCAACTAACTGAAATTATATTACAGTCAAATTTATTTTTTATTTTTTTAAATGTAATCTACTGTGACACCAGATATGAGTGGTGGCACTGTGCACTGGCAGTAGTTGGCACAGTACACACTGTAGGCCTAACACACACACTTGCAGGCAACTAACTGCAATTATATTACAGTCAAAAAAGTTTTTTTTTTTTAAATGCAAGCTACTGTGACACCAGATATGAGTGGCACTGGTGGCACTGTGCACTGGCAGTAGCTGGCACAGTCCTGACACACACGCTTGCAGGCATCTAACTGCAATTATATTACAGTCCAAAAAGTTTTATTTTTTTTTAAATGCAAGCTACTGTGACACCAGATATGAGTGTCACTGGTGGCACTGTGCACTGGCATTAGTTGGCACAGTACACAATGTAGGCCTGACACACACGCTTGCAGGCAACTAACTGCAATTATATTACAGTCAAAAAAGTTTTAGTTTTTTTTAAATGCAAGCTACTGTGACACCAGATATGAGTGGTGGCACTGGGCAAGGGGGCACAGTATATGCTGTGTGCCTGACACACACGCTGGCAGGCAACTGCAATTAGATTACAGAGGAAAATAAATAAATAAAGAAGTCTGATGTACTAGCCCTAAAAAGGGCTTTTTGGGGTGCTGTCAGGAGTCCTTACAGCAGATCAGATGAGTCTTTCAGGACTCTAGTAGACACTGAATACACTGGCCTAACTATCGATTTCCCTATTAAATCAGCAGCAGCTGCACTGTCCCTCCTCTCACTAAGACTGCAGCTTCCGAATGAATCTAAGATGGATGCTGTCCTTGCTTTTTGCTAGGAGGTTGGAGGGTCTGGGAGGAAGGGTACGCTGCTGATTGGCTGGAATGTGTCTGCTGACTGTGAGGTACAGGGTCAAAGTTTGCTCAATGATGATGTATAGGGGGCGGACCGAACATCGCATATGTTCGCCCGCCGCGGCGAACGCGAACAAGCTATGTCCACCGGGAACTGTTCGCCGGCGAATAGTTCGGGACATCTCTATGACACAGCAGAAACAACAGAAAGATAGTGTTAATCTGTTGTTGCTGGGCAGAAGTCTAGACCAACCACAGCCAGCTTCTCACACAGCAAGAGTTTTCACCAATCACAGCCAGCCTCACACACAGCCTGTCTGGGAATTCCCCCAGCTCCTGTTGCTAGAATCATTATTCACAAAAAACTGAAAAATGGTGTAATGGGTATGCGTCCTTTTACTCAAATAAATATATGTGGGGATAGGACGCTAAAACAAAATAAATTCTTTATTAAATTGTCACAATAAATATAGGGGTATCTACCCAAACTGCACAAAGCAGCAACTTAAACCGTCACTGATTTATGGAACCACCCTCATAATGACCACATGGATGGCGGTGGGGCCATATCAGGATAAATGAAGGGTGGATCCCACAAACTAAAACCCACCAACACTTAGGGGGGCCAAAACACCACAGGGTCCTAAGTGTGTGACCTGGGTGAGGTACTATCTAGGTGGATATCTGGTACCAGTTTGATACCAGGTATCACTCCTAACAGTGAATGTCAGCATGCAGACATCCACTGCACTAACATAGTACAGGTGCAGGACTGTGGCAGGGCAAAACCCTTGACTCCGTTTGATGTGCCTGGAGCACCGATTGCCCTGACACTGTCCTCAGTAAAAAATGCTCAGTGGTAAATTCTCTACGCGTTTCCATGCATTAAACATGCATTTCATCAGGAGCAACATGCACCACAAATAATGAAGCCCAAAACCTCTGACATAGATGTTTGACAAAGGCTATGAACACACGGCAGAGGTAGGGTGACCTGCCTGACACAGAGTTCCTCTAGTGTGAGGTACGGTATAATATATATAAGTTAATAAAGATGTTATATGAAGCATTTGGTGTGCTCCTTAAACCTACTGTTTCCATAGAACGGCGCTAGATGAATTACAGAGTAATAGACAGTCTGGTTAGACTAAAAGTCAGAGATACCAAAATTCTTCTAATGCCACAGCGCAAAAGGCACTTCATAGTTCTGCGAATGCCACAGTGGAACTATTGCCCTCAGAGGGCGAAGCGATAGCGCTCCTCAACTTGCACAGTAAAGAGCTCATTAGAGCAGCAGAACACCAGCGTATACTGCCGCGCAGCAACTATTTTCTGAATAAACAAGCAAAGACATCTCAGCGGAGCTACCATAAAGGCCATAGAACTTGTGCATTAGTCAAACTGCAGCTGACTCTTAAAGTGCCAGAACGGCAAAGGCAAAATAGTCAGAGAAAGAGCGCCAACCCTCCTGTGATCCCTAGAGAGAGAAAGACTCATGGTGGGAGGCCAAAGCCCAGACCTAGAGTGCCTGCACGGCTATCTACGGAGAAGCCCGCTAGTATCCCGCCACTAGGCCAAAAGCCTGCAGCTTCGTATCCAAGCCAGCGCATCGCAAGTCTGCACAGAGAATTGCAACTCAGTGCAGAGCATCGCAAGTCTGCACGGAGCATTGCAAGTCAGCGCAGAGCATCACATCAAGAAAAGACAAGTCTCCTTTAAGACAGACATTTGTTCCAGCAACCTTCAGATCCCTGTATCCTGCTCTTCAGATTAAGGTCAGAGCTTTCCTTTTGTTACTTATCATTGCATATAGGCTTTGGCATAAAGAGACATATTTGTGTTCAGAAATAAAAGACTTTAAATAAAGATAAAGGACAGTTTGTAGTACATGGACTCTAAAGCATTTCAAGTGAAAGTCATTTATTGCCTGCATTTATTGCTGTTGTATTTAAAGTGACAGTCATTTATTTCCTAGAAGCCAGACTCAGAGTACATGAGAGGGACAGGAGTCAGAGTAGTCATAGGTTCAAATCTGTACTAAGTGAAGCAACAGACTCCTACTTTCCTTCATATGCCCTGGTAAATGGAAGGAAATCTCCAGCATGTAGTGAAGAAATAAGTTATTATCCTTACATCCCTGCTCATAAAAACAAAGAGAGGCCTAGTCCAGTGTTAGGAAAAAGGTGTGTGAATTTAACCTCTATCTCTACCAGAAAAGATGAAGAAAAGGATTCACCTAATTCAGAGGTAAGTGAGAAAATAGAACCGAATGATTCTATTCCTAGATGCCATGGATGCATAGGATAGTGGTAAAACCATTGTCCCAGCAAGACCACAGAAAACAGTCCTAGCTAGATTTCCCGTCCTAGAACCCACTGTATTTTCAGAAGATGTACTGAAGTTCATAGAGTGGAAGGCAAGTTTTGAAATGATCATTGAGCATCATTGCTTCAGTCCAGTCGACAAGTTATTCTACCTTCAGAGATATGTTGGTGGAGAAGCCAAGGAAGTTCTTGAAGGTAACTTCTATAGAAAAGACGAAGAAGCCTACAAACAAGCTTGGAAAAAATTGAATGCAAGATATGGTCATCCTTTCTTAGTACAAAGAGCCTTTAGAGAGAAACTGAATAACTGGCCTAAAATAGGTCCTAAAGAACACTTTAGACTCCAAAAGTATGGTGACTTCCTGCAAGCATTCAGTAATGCTGTCCCACATGTTCAAGGACTGGAAGTACTGAACTACTATCTATAAAACCACAGGATGCTAACTAAGCTACCTGAAGAAGTGGCTTCTAGATGGAATCACTATGTGACTAAACAGTTAGATCTAGGTAAGAACTTCCCAAGTTTTTAAAAGTTCTCTGAGTTTGTCAATGAGGAAGCACGTATAGCATGTAATCCAGTAACATCATCTTATGTCTTAAAATCCTTAGAAGAAAGGCCTGTAAGAGAGATAATACATGCAATAGCAACTAGCTTTGCAACCAACACAGAAGCTAAAGGTCCAGATACCTATGAGAGCAAGTTCAAAGTCACTACTGGGATCAGTAGAGAGACAGAACCGACAAATCTTCAAACTACCTTCAAGTGTATGTTCTGTGGCGAGAACCAATCCATACTTAAGTGCCCACAATTGAAGGCAAAGTCCCCAGAAGAAAATAAAAAATTTGTGCTGGATAACCAACTGTGTTTCGAAATGCCTAAAAAAAGGCCATGTTGATAAGGAGTGTAAGAAAAAGGCCACATGCAGCGATTGCAAAGGACACCATCCTACACCACTACATGAAGAACGTCCAAAGAAAGATAAATCCTCAATACCTAAAGATACTGAGAAAGAAAATAAAGTATCGGTATTCTCTTGCAGAGTGAGGGAAGGAGAAAGCAATGGAACATCAATGGTTGTACCAGTGTGTATATTGAATCCTAAAAGGAGGAACAAGAAGGTATAAGCCTATGCCCTACTGGATGCCCAGAGTGGTGTCACCTTCATTAATCAAGAAATCTGCAAGAAATTACAAGTGGCTACAGAACCAGTGAAGCTCAAACTCACCACAATGACGGGGAGAGATACATTAGTGAACAGTCAAAGGGTCAACGGACTGACAGTTAGAGGACTTCATTCAAACTGCACACTGGATCTACCTCCAGCTTATACAAAAGACAAAATACCTCTATATCGAGATCGCATACCTATCTGTGAAACAGCCAATGAATGGGAGAACCTATCTGTCATATCTCATGAAATGTCCCCGCTGAAGAAGTTTGGTGTTGGACTGTTGATAGGCTACGATTGTCCCGAAGCCTTGGTACCACGAAAGGTAATCACAGGAGGAAAGACAGGTGACAGGATTGTGTCATCGAATATCTGTCCAAGAGTTACCAACTGTAAGTCCAGCAAAAGTAATCAAGATCCTTGAATCCGACTTTGCAGACATAAGTTCTAAAGAAAAGAGTGTATCCCAAGAAGACATAAAGTTCGTACACACTCTAGAAGAAAATATTCAGCAGAATAAACAGGGTCATTTTGAAATGCCCTTACCTTTTAGAGAACGACCTCCTCTGCCAAATAACAGAAATCTTTCCATAGCAAGATTGAAATGTTTGAAGAAAAAGATGGGAACAGATCCCAAATTCAAGCAGGATTATTTGAAATTCATTGAAAACATCCTCGAAGAAGGACATGCAGAGAAAGTTAATAACAAACCTAAAGAAGAAGAAGGAGTGTAGTACATCCCACATCAAGGTGTTTACCACTCAAAGAAACCAGACAAGATTAGAGTATTATTTGATTGCTCAGCAAAGTACAATGGTGTTGCATTGAACGATCATCTACTAAAAGAACCAGATCTTACAAACACTCTGCCTGGAGTACTCTGTAGATTCACAAAGTATCCCATAGTGGTCATGTGTGATGTTGAAAAGATGTTCCACCAGTTTCATGTGAAAAATGAAGATAGAGACTTCCTGAGGTTTCTATGGTGGGAGGATGGAGATACAGATACAGAGCCAGCAGAATACAGAATGAAAGTACACTTGTTTGGAGCAGCATCATCTCTAGGTTGCGCCAATTATGGTATGAAGTACCTGGCTAATCAGAATGAAAAGGATTGCCCATCAGCAGCAAATTTTCTGAAGAAAAACTTCTATGTAGGTGATGGTCTTATAAGTCTAGAGTCCACAGAATCTGCAATCAAACTAGTGAAAGAAAGCCAAGAGTTATGCGCAAGAGGAAACCTGCGCCTTCACAAATTCGTCTCAAACAACAGAGAGGTACTGAAATACATCAGTAACTTTGAACGTGCAGCAACAATGAAGAATGTAGATCTCAATTATGATCATCTTCCAGTTCAGAATGTACTTGGATTGGAATGGAATGTAGAGAACGACAAGTTCTTCTTTGAAGTATCTATTGAAAAGAAAGTTGCAACTAGATGAACCATTCTTTCCACAGTGGCTTCTATATTTGATCCATTGGGATTCTTGGCCCCAGTAATCCTCAGAGCAAAAGAAATGCTACAAGAATTATGCCGACAGAAGTTGGGATGGGATGAGCCCATACCTCAAAATTTGAGGCCAAGGTGGGAGAATTGGATAAGACACTTGCAAAACTTGAGAGAAGTTCAGATACCCAGATGTTTTGTACCCCATGATTTCGGAAAGTACAAGAAAATAGAACTTCATCACTTTTAAGATGCCAGTAGTTATAGTTATGGTCAGTGCTCCTACATAAGAGTACAGACAATACCAAGACTTGAACTGACAGCAGCTGTTGTTTCAGCATCAGTAAGCAAGTTTCTGAGAGAAGAATTGGAATCGAAAATAGATGAAGAATATTTTTGGACAGACTCACAAGTTGTCCTAGGATACATAAACAACAAAGCTCGAAGATCTCATATCTTTGTTTCCAACAGAGTTGAGAAAATTTGGGAAATAACAAATTCGGAACATTGGCATCACATTGACAGATGCATAACCCAGCAGATCATGCTTCAAGAGACCTGAATGTAACAGAATTGAAAAATTCAAACTGGTTCACCGGTCCAGAGTTCCTTTGGGAAAAGAAAATCACGCCCAGTGAAGGTTACACATAATTGTCTATGGATGATCCAGAAGTAAAGGTTGTACAAACATTGAGCACTACTGCCAAGTGTCAAGATGACATACTTGAAAGACTAGCCAGATGTTCAAAATGGAATACAGTCATAAACGTAGTAGCTTGAATTCAACGTTTGGCAAAGGGAATCAGAAAGAAGGAATTGTTGAATGTAGAAGAAAGAATGAAAGCTGAAGAAAAAGTCATAAGACTCATTCAACAGAGATTATACAGGGAGTGCAGAATTATTAGGCAAGTTGTATTTTTGAGGATTAATTTTATTATTGAACAACAACCATGTTCTCAATGAACCCAAAAAACTGAATATTTTTGGAAGTAGTTTTTAGTTTGTTTTTAGTTTTAGCTATTTTAGGGGGATATCTGTGTGTGCAGGTGACTATTACTGTGCATAATTATTAGGCAACTTAATAAAAAACAAATATATACCCATTTCAATTATTTATTTTTACCAGTGAAACCAATATAACATCTCAACATTCACAAATATACATTTCTGACATTCAAAAACAAAACAAAAACAAATCAGTGACCAATATAGCCACCTTTCTTTGCAAGGACACTCAAAAGCCTGCCATCCATGGATTCTGTCAGTGTTTTGATCTGTTCACCATCAACATTGCGTGCAGCAGCAACCACAGCCTTCCAGACACTGTTCAGAGAGGTGTACTGTTTTCCCTCCTTGTAAATCTCACATTTGATGATGGACCACAGGTTCTCAATGGGGTTCAGATCAGGTGAACAAGGAGGCCATGTCATTAGATTTTCTTCTTTTATACCCTTTCTTGCCAGCCACGCTGTGGAGTACTTGGACGCGTGTGATGGAGCATTGTCCTGCATGAAAATCATGTTTTTCTTGAAGGATGCAGACTTCTTTCTGTACCACTGCTTGAAGAAGGTGTATTCCAGAAACTGTCAGTAGGACTGGGAGTTGAGCTTGACTCCATCCTCAACCCGAAAAGGCCCCACAAGCTCATCTTTGATGATACTAGCCTAAACCAGTACTCCACCTCCACCTTGCTGGCGTCTGAGTCGGACTGGAGCTCTCTGCCCTTTACCAATCCAGCCACGGGCCCATCCATCTGGCCCATCAAGACTCACTCTCATTTCATCAGTCCATAAAACCTTAGAAAAATCAGTCTTGAGATATTTCTTGGCCCAGTCTTGACGTTTCAGCTTGTGTGTCTTGTTCAGTGGTAGTTGTCTTTCAGCCTTTTCTTACCTTGGCCATGTCTCTGAGTATTGCACACCTTGTGCTTTTGGGCACTCCAGTGATGTTGCAGCTCTGAAATATGGCCAAACTGGTGGCAAGTGGCATCTTGGCAGCTGCACGCTTGACTTTTCTCAGTTCATGGGCAGTTATTTTGCGCCTTGGTTTTTCCACACGCTTCTTGCGACCCTGTTGACTATTTTGAATGAAACGCTTGATTGTTCGATGATCACGCTTCAGAAGCTTTGCAATTTTAAGAGTGCTGCATCCCTCTGCAAGATATCTCACTATTTTTGACTTTTCTGAGCCTGTCAAGTCCTTCTTTTGACCCATTTTGCCAAAGGAAAGGAAGTTGCCTAATAATTATGCACACCTAATATAGGGTGTTGATGTCATTAGACCACACCCCTTCTCATTACAGAGATGCACATCACCTAATATGCTTAATTGGTAGTAGGCTTTCGAGCCTATACAGCTTGGAGTAAAACAACATGCATAAAGAGGATGATGTGGTCAAAATACTCATTTGCCTAATAATTCTGCACTCCCTGTATAGTGAAGAGTTACAGAGACTTAGACAAGAATCTAGAAGGCTTCCAAACAACCACCCATTGTACAAGCTTAATCTTGTTCTGCAGGATGGTATACTGAAGGTGGGAGAGAGACTCGAAAATGCATTGTTACCTAGCAGAGTGAAGCATCCAACAATTCTACCCAATAACTCTACCTTCACAAGATTGATTATTGATCACTACCACAGCATATCCTTGCATCAAGGAAGAAGGTTTACCCAGAGCTGTTTGAGAGAAGGTGGTTATTGGATAGTGAAAGGAAGCAAAGTTATAGCAAAGTATATAAGTAAATGTGTAGTCTGCAGAAAGGCACGTAGACCTACCGAAGAGAAAAAGATTGGCAGATTTACCAGCAGATCGTGTAAACCCATCACCACCATTTCTTTATAGCGGAATGGATTGCTTTGGCCCATTTATTACCAAACAGAATTGCAAGGAGTTCAAGAGATATGGACTAATATTTACATGTCTGAGTTCCAGTGCGATTCACCTGGAAATGTTAGAAGATATGTCAACTGATGCATTCATCAACGCCTTGAGATGTTTCATAGGCATTAGCGGTACTGTCAGAGAGCATAGATCTGACAAAGGATCTAATTTTGTCGGAGCAAAGAATTATTTGAAGAAAGCTCTAAAAGAGATTGATAAAGAAAAAGTAACTGAGAATTTTTTAGAGAAACAGTTTGATTTTCACATGAATGCTCCACATTCAAGCCATACAGGAGGAGTTTGGGAAAGACAAATCAGAACTGTGAGAAATGTGTTAAGTTCAGTGTTGAAAAAGAACGCCGGAAGAATGGATAATGCTTCACTTATGACCCTGTTCTATGAAGTAATGTCTATTATTAACAGTCGTCCACTTACAGATAATAAAATCAACGATCCAACAAGTTTGGACCCTTTAACTCCCAACCATCTACTTCACCTAAAGTCTGATTACATACAGCCACCGCCTGGCAAGTTCATCAAAGAAGATTTATATGCCAGAAGGAGATGGCGAAGAGTTAAATATCTATCAGAACAGTTTTGGAATAGATGGAGGAAAGAGTACTTAGCCAATCTTTTGCTAAGAATTAAATAGCAAACACCCAGAAGAAATGTCCAAGTTGGTGACATAGTGTTAGTGAAAGAAGAAGATTTACCTAGAAGTCAATGGAAATTAGCCAAAGTTCTAGAAGTTCAAAAGGATGAAGACAAACTAGTAAGAAGAGTGTTGTTAGAAATAGGAGACTCAAAACTTGACAAAAAAGGAAAATGTCTCACTACTCCACTCAAGTTCGAACGTCCTTTACAGAAGTTAGTTGTTCTACTTGAGAGTGATAAAAGACACTTGGAAGTTGAAAACCTGATGGAAAATTCCTCAAATTCATGTTCAAGTGCTACCACTAAGAACATAGAATTATAGGTAATTTTGGTGGGAGTGTAGCTGGCCCGCTAAGACCTGTCTTAGCTTGCTAATATAGCTTATATGTGTATACAGCTAAACCTGCTAATAACCTTAATACAGTTCCTATGTTTGTGTTAAAGACAAAAGCAGAGTTATTTACTGTGACATCATGTTTTGGATGTCATATAACTGTTATATGTTTTGTGTTCACAGAAGCAGAAAAAGATAATATGCCTTTAAGATTCATTTTGTAATGTAAGGTAAGCTTAGTGACACAGCAGAAACAACAGAAAGTATAGTGTTAATCTGTTGTTGCTGGGCAGAAGTCTAGACCAATCACAGCCAGCTTCTCACACAGCAATAGTTTTCACCAATCACAGCCAGCCTCACACACAGCCTGTCTGGGAATTCCCCCAGCTCCTGCTGCTAGAATCATTATTCACCGGAGACAGGAGCTGAAGAGACATTCACTCCACTGAGAGCTGAGTTTTATGGGAACAAGAGGCCAAAATAGGTAACTAAAACAGTTATATAATGTTCATATTGTTAGTATTGTGTTTATAACTGTACAGTTGTGGCCAAAAGTTTTGAGAATGACACAAATATTAGTTTTCACAAAGTTTGCTGCTAAACTGCTTTTAGATCTTTGTTTCAGTTGTTTCTGTGATGTAGTGAAATATAATTACACGCACTTTATACGTTTCAAAGGCTTTTATCGACAAATACATGACATTTATGCAAAGAGTCAGTATTTGCAGTGTTGGCCCTTCTTTTTCAGGACCTCTGCAATTCGACTGGGCATGCTCTCAATCAACTTCTGGGCCAATTCCTGACTGATAGCAACCCATTCTTTCATAATCACTTCTTGGAGTTTGTCAGAATTAGTGGGTTTTTGTTTGTCCACCCGCCTCTTGAGGATTGACCATAAGTTCTCAAGGGGATTAAGATCTGGGGAGTTTCCAGGCCATGGACCCAAAATGTCAACGTTTTAGTCCCCGAGTCACTTAGTTATCACTTTTGCCTTATGGCACGGTGCTCCATCGTGCTGGAAAATGCATTGTTCTTCACCAAATTGTTGGAAGAAGTTGCTGTTGGAGGGTGTTTTGGTACCATTCTTTATTCATGGCTGTGTTTTTGGGCAAAATTGTGAGTGAGCCCACTCCCTTGGATGAGAAACAACCCCACACATGAATGGTCTCAGGATGCTTTACTGTTGGCATGACACAGGACTGATGGTAGCGCTCACCTTTTCTTCTCCGGACAAGCCTTTTTCCAGATGCCCCAAACAATCGGAAAGAGGCTTCATCGGAGAATATAACTTTGCCCCAGTCCTCAGAGTCCATGCACCATACTTTCTGCAGAAGATCAATCTGTCCCTGATTTTTTTTTGGAGAGAAGTGGCTTCTTTGCTGCCCTTCTTGACACCAGGCCATTTTCCAAAAGTCTTCGCCTCACTGTGCGTGCAGATGCGCTCACACCTCCCTGCTGCCATTCCTGAACAAGCTCTGCACTGGTGGCACTCCTATCCCCCAGCTTAATCCTCTTTAGGAGACGATCCTGGCGCTTGCTGGACTTTCTTGGACGCCCTGAAGCCTTCTTAACAAGAATTGAACCTCTTTCCTTGAAGTTCTTGATGATCCTATAAATTGTTGATTGAGGTGCAATCTTAGTAGCCACAATATCCTTGCCTGTGAAGCCATTTTTATGCAACGCAATGATGGCTGCACGCGTTTCTTTCCAGGTCACCAAGGTTAAAAATGGAAGAACAATGATTTCAAGCATCACCTTCCTTTTAACATGTCAAGTCTGCCATTTTAACCCAATCAGCCTGACATAATGATCTCCAGCCTTGTGCTCGTCAACATTCTCACCTGAGTTAACAAGACGATTACTGAAATGATCTCAGCAGGTCCTTTAATGACAGCAATGAAATGCAGTGGAAAGTTTTTTTTGGGATTAAGTTAATTTTCATGGCAAAGAAGGACTATACAATTCATCTGATAACATTTTTGCAATTCATAACATTCTGGAGTATATGCAAATTGCTATTATAAAAACTTAAGCAGCAACTTTTTCAATTTCCAATATTTATGTAATTCTCAAAACTTTTGGCCACGACTGTATACTGAACCAGTTATATGTGTGTTTACTTACAGTTCCACCAATTGCATACAACCATACAAATTGCAAGCTACAAATTGCAAACATACAAACCAGATTCCATACAAATTGCATACAAACTGCGAACTGCTCATACCAGATCATAAGCAATTGCATATTGCAAACTGCAAACCAAGTTGAGCAAGCAGACCTATTAGTTAGACCTCAGATATACCTCTCAGAGAGATCATAAAGTGTTTAAATAACTTAAAGCGAGAGTACAGATACTCAAGAGAGAAATATATTCACCATATTAGGTTGAATGACAAGATTGAACAGTAGAACCACCATCTAAATCATACCACCATTTTGTGATATCTTTTCAACACCTGTTATGTACATGGACTGCGGAGGCGGCAGTGTTATATGAAGAAAAGTTGAAGTTAATAAAGAAGTTATTTGAAGCATTTGGTGTGCTCTTTAAACCTACTGTTTCCATAGAACGGCGCTAGAGGAATTACTGTCACAGTAGGTAAGATAAGGGAAGGAAACAGAACACAACAATGCCATCAAAACAACTGACTAGGCCCCAAATGCTAGGGAACAAAGGGGTCACCTCCTAAAAATCCCTAAAACACTTTCCCCCAGCTGCTATGCCCATGTGCATATCTCAATGGTAGATATGCACATGCCCACGTAACCTAAGACTATAACACACTGAACCAAACCCTCAGCTGGAGGGAAGAGGGAAAGAGACACCCAGCTCCTTCAACAACCGAAGTAGCTAGCGTCACCCTAGAGGCCACAGGTAGGAGAGTGTAGGGTCCCGGGCTACTTGAGAAACCTTGTCGTGGTGTCCGGGCTTAGACATGTTCTACACCGTAGGACATGTTGACTAATCTCTCAATTTTAAAATCAGTTTGAGGATTTAGTGAGACTGCAGAGTGCACCTGTGTTTGTTATTGTTTTGTTATATTGTTATATTAATTATGACATCCGCACTTGTTACCTTGTGTAGGATGTCTATTGTGGTACTTGTGGTTCGCCGCGGGCATCCTCCATTGTATGCATTTTGCTGGGGATTGCCATTAGCAACGGGCCACAAGTGCAGGATTTGCTCCCCTATATATATGCACAACTGCATGTGGGTTTGAGCACCTCCTGCTAATGCCAACCTGTCTTCTTAGTTTGTATATATAGATTCCTGGAGGTGTATAAACTCCTATTTAAATGTGCCTGTTTTCCATCTACAGGCCATATTTAGGTGCACCTGTGAGGCCTGGGACATATCAGCAAGTCTTGAGTGGGACTCACAGACTCCTCCCTCCTCCCATTGCAAGCATGGCCACATGCTGGAGGTAACTGGTGAGTTGTTTGTGAGTCGGCCTTATGCTCCTGTAATTTGCCCACTGGCTCCTGGTATCGCCCATACGGCTCAGGTAGGAGAGTGTAGGGTCCCGGGCTACTTGAGAAACCTTGTCGTGGTGTCCGGGCTTAGACATGTTCTACACCGTAGGACATGTTGACTAATCTCTCAATTTTAAAATCAGTTTGAGGATTTAGTGAGACTGCAGAGTGCACCTGTGTTTGTTATTGTTTTGTTATATTGTTATATTAATTATGACATCCGCACTTGTTACCTTGTGTAGGATGTCTATTGTGGTACTTGTGGTTCGCCGCGGGCATCCTCCATTGTATGCATTTTGCTGGGGATTGCCATTAGCAACGGGCCACAAGTGCAGGATTTGCTCCCTATATATATGCACAACTGCATGTGGGTTTGAGCACCTCCTGCTAATGCCAACCTGTCTTCTTAGTTTGTATATATAGATTCCTGGAGGTGTATAAACTCCTATTTAAATGTGCCTGTTTTCCATCTACAGGCCACATTTAGGTGCACCTGTGAGGCCTGGGACATATCAGCAAGTCTTGAGTGGGACTCACAGACTCCTCCCTCCTCCCATTGCAAGCATGGCCACATGCTGGAGGTAACTGGTGAGTTGTTTGTGAGTCGGCCTTATGCTCCTGTAATTTGCCCACTGGCTCCTGGTATCGCCCATACGGCTCAGGTAGGAGAGTGTAGGGTCCCGGGCTACTTGAGAAACCTTGTCGTGGTGTCCGGGCTTAGACATGTTCTACACCGTAGGACATGTTGACTAATCTCTCAATTTTAAAATCAGTTTGAGGATTTAGTGAGACTGCAGAGTGCACCTGTGTTTGTTATTGTTTTGTTATATTGTTATATTAATTATGACATCCGCACTTGTTACCTTGTGTAGGATGTCTATTGTGGTACTTGTGGTTCGCCGCGGGCATCCTCCATTGTATGCATTTTGCTGGGGATTGCCATTAGCAACGGGCCACAAGTGCAGGATTTGCTCCCCTATATATATGCACAACTGCATGTGGGTTTGAGCACCTCCTGCTAATGCCAACCTGTCTTCTTAGTTTGTATATATAGATTTCTGGAGGTGTATAAACTCCTATTTAAATGTGCCTGTTTTCCATCTACAGGCCACATTTAGGTGCACCTGTGAGGCCTGGGACATATCAGCAAGTCTTGAGTGGGACTCACAGACTCCTCCCATTGCAAGCATGGCCACATGCTGGAGGTAACTGGTGAGTTGTTTGTGAGTCGGCCTTATGCTCCTGTAATTTGCCCACTGGCTCCTGGTATCGCCCATACGGCTCAGGTAGGAGAGTGTAGGGTCCCGGGCTACTTGAGAAACCTTGTCGTGGTGTCCGGGCTTAGACATGTTCTACACCGTAGGACATGTTGACTAATCTCTCAATTTTAAAATCAGTTTGAGGATTTAGTGAGACTGCAGAATGCACCTGTGTTTGTTATTGTTTTGTTATATTGTTATATTAATTATGACATCCGCACTTGTTACCTTGTGTAGGATGTCTATTGTGGTACTTGTGGTTCGCCGCGGGCATCCTCCATTGTATGCATTTTGCTGGGGATTGCCATTAGCAACGGGCCACAAGTGCAGGATTTGCTCCCCTATATATATGCACAACTGCATGTGGGTTTGAGCACCTCCTGCTAATGCCAACCTGTCTTCTTAGTTTGTATATATAGATTCCTGGAGGTGTATAAACTCCTATTTAAATGTGCCTGTTTTCCATCTACAGGCCACATTTAGGTGCACCTGTGAGGCCTGGGACATATCGGCAAGTCTTGAGTGGGACTCACAGACTCCTCCCTCCTCCCATTGCAAGCATGGCCACATGCTGGAGGTAACTGGTGAGTTGTTTGTGAGTCGGCCTTATGCTCCTGTAATTTGCCCACTGGCTCCTGGTATCGCCCATACGGCTCAGGTAGGAGAGTGTAGGGTCCCGGGCTACTTGAGAAACCTTGTCGTGGTGTCCGGGCTTAGACATGTTCTACACCGTAGGACATGTTGACTAATCTCTCAATTTTAAAATCAGTTTGAGGATTTAGTGAGACTGCAGAGTGCACCTGTGTTTGTTATTGTTTTGTTATATTGTTATATTAATTATGACATCCGCACCTGTTACCTTGTGTAGGATGTCTATTGTGGTACTTGTGGTTCGCCGCGGGCATCCTCCATTGTATGCATTTTGCTGGGGATTGCCATTAGCAACGGGCCACAAGTGCAGGATTTGCTCCCCTATATATATGCACAACTGCATGTGGGTTTGAGCACCTCCTGCTAATGCCAACCTGTCTTCTTAGTTTGTATATATAAAAACAGACACAGAAGGAAAAAGGGAAAAGGACTAATCTTTTTTTGAATCAGATATATTTATTAGGTTTTACATAAAGAAATTTAACATAAAGATCCCCTCCCCCTCCCTCCCCCCCACCGATTTCCCACCCCCTCACCCACCCCCCCAAAGTCCTGTAACCAGTAAAGATCACAGTCTATAGCTCCAAATGCAAAGGCATAACCGGCAATAGAGTTCGTTAGTACACTTATGTACAGTACAGTTCGTATTTCCGGACAGTTTTTCCGTATATCCATCCCATATATCTCACTTGCAGGCGACAGCAGGCATCCACACACACTATGCCCCCGTACAGTTTGTCTATCTTCCTAAGCAGAAGTGAAATAAATATCCTTGTAGTGCTGCATCCAAGAAAACCAAATCCTATAAAAAAAAATGAATCGCGCCCCTTTTTTGATAAGTGTTAAGGCTAGCTGCAGGCTAGCCTGGATTTGTAGGAGGGCCCGGTACCTGTCTTAAGCTGTCCGGCTCACTCAGGCAGCACGTCGGCATTTCGGACGTCTGCTACTTCCGGGTGTGACGTCATCATCAAGCGTCCTGCACGAGTCGGAGCTCAGAGACGCCGGGTGGTGCCTTTTCCTTTCAGCCTGCAAGCTGCCACAAATAATTTTCGGATCGCTGGTTTGTTCAGGGAGTGTGGGAACGTGAGGGAGGGTAGGAGGGTGTGAGGAAAGGGGGAAGTGTGCGGGAGGATCGCTTCTCCTCATTGCGATCAGGCACATGCGATTCGAGTGTTGGCACCAGGGGGCAGCATTGCTACATGTTTAAAGCTCATTGCCTGCTTAGCACCTGCAGCACATTCTGAATTTCTAAGTTCACACATGGGGCTGCGAGTCACCTGGGCACAGCATGTCTAAGCTCTGGTAACTGGGTCCTGGTGCCATTACTGTGTTGGTTGCTTGCAAGGTTCTCTGGTTGTGCACATGTTTGACACTTATGACATAAACTACATACATACCTTAAACACTTAGTTCCGCACATCAGGCAGCTTTGACGAAAAAAAAATAAAAAAATGGGGGGGTGGTTTAAATAAAATAAAAAATAAAAAAGGGATTGTTTAAAAAAAAAAAAAATTGGAAACCTTTTTCCACCAAGCTTCATGCATACGTATTTCATCAGGCCTAGCATAAAAAAGGACATCTTGGAGGGCAAGGATGTCAACCTGGCATCCTTGTTAATAACGTCCTATGACGTAACAGAAAATAAGTCCTTCGGCTGTAGCGAGTTGTCGGTGGTACTTAAGTCCAAGGACCCCAGGCTCAGTCGCAAACTGACACTGGCCGAGTTCGTCCTGGCCTTCAGCCTGTTCAGAGACGTGTTGTGTTCTCCATATAGAGTTTTAAATGTATATGTTTTTTGTGGCTATATTTGTTATTTAAAAGAGAAATAAAAGTTATATTTTAATAAAAAATTTGAGAAAAGGCCAGAAACAGGAATGATAGTCCCGTGACTATTGAAACCGTACTCTTGACCTCCTGGGTCCAGTGGATCATTTGTAAATAATATATTAGTGTTGTGTTCTGCCAGCCCTAACAGAAGAGAAGAGATGGACATTTACCTCTACAGGGTGGTAGATTTGGCGCACAAGTACGGGGATTCGGCATTCTATGATTATCATAGGTCCTTCTCGGCCAAAGCGGCAGCCATTTGGGCCCAGTTCCAGGTAGTCACAGACTGGAGCAATATTGACATGGAACTATTTTGTAGGCACTTTGCCAGTTTGAAGTCCCCGGTGTGCGCCACATGTCAGTCTCCTGCTCATACTACCGCTTGGTGCCCATTGGCTGACCTCACAGCTGCTCTCAGTACCTCCAGAGGTGGGATCAACCCGGGTCCTAGTCAGCAGTCAACCCAGTTTGACAAGCTAGGAAGACCCATTCACTATTTAGGGAAAGCCCAGCTCTGCAATAACTTTAACTATGCCATCTGCAATTTCAGCCAGTGCAGGCTACTGCATGTCTGTGCCACGTGTTTCAGGGCACATCCGGTCACGGTCTGCACCTTGAAGCCGGCATGACTGAGCCGGGTGAATGTGGAGTTACTAGACCAGCTGCTGTGGCTTCATCCGGTTCAGCCGTTCCGCGCATTCCTGGTGGAAGGGTTTTCACGGGGGTTCCACACTGGGCTCATCTCCTTGCCACAGCAGACTCATGAATGCCCCAACCTACAGTCTGCTTCCAAACATGCTGGTCTGGTGGATCTACTGTTGGCAAGTGAGCTGGACAAGGGCTTCGTCATAGGTCCTTTCCAGTCCCCTCCTTTTTGCACATGGAGGGTGAGCTCGGTGGGGGTGGTGCAGGGAAAATATTCTAATAAATTTCATTTGATTTATGATTTGTCTGCTCCACATTCTTCCCACGTTCCAAGTCTTAACTCGTTGATTCTGTCTGAGGAATTTTCTTTGAAGTATACTTCCGTGGACCAGGCTATCCAGGTCATTCTACAGACAGGCAAGGGTGCTTGGCTGGCCAAAGCAGATGTCTCTGATGCTTTCAAATTGCTGCCCATTAGCCCATCTCTCTGGCAGTGGCATGGCATCAAATGGAGAGATGCATATTATTTCGCCACCAAGTTGACGTTTGGTTCCAAGAGCAGCCCCAGTCTGTTTGACAAGTTAGCGCAGGCACTGGAATGGATTTTGTTGGAAGTACGGGGTTGCCAAAATGTCATTCACTACCTGGATGATTTTCTGTTGATCGAAGAACCCTCACAGGCGCCTGTTGACTTGCAAGTTCTCTTGCAAGTTTTCAAGGAGTTAAACATTCCGGTGGCTGACCACAGAACAGAATGGCCTGCGCAGGTTGTCACATTCTTGGTGATCTCCCTGGATTCACGCGACATGTCGGCCAGTCTGCCACAAGACAAACTCGACAGAATCAAGTCAGGTGTCCGTTCCTTGCTCATGTCTCAGGTTTGCACCAAGAGAGAATTGCAATCTCTGTTGGGCATGTTAAACTTTGCCATGAGGATCATTCCTCAGGGTAGATCATTCATTTCAAGATTGTTAGTCTTACTGCAACATACCAGTGATTTGAACGCATCAGTGCATCTTAATGCCAACGCCCGTGCAGATCTGTTCATGTGGGTGGAATGGCATTTCCATGTTTATTCCAAGGGCCACTTCTGATTCTCCACACGTATTTTCAGACGCGGCTGCCTCGGTAGGTTTCGCGGCCATTTTTGGCTCACATTGGTTCGCCGGCTCATGGCCCACGCAGGTACTACAGATGCCGGGGTTTTCTCAGACGTCAGCATTGTTTGAGATCTATCCTATCGTAGCAGCTGCTATAGTTTGGGGGCATAGGTGGTCCGATCACTCGGTGGTTTTCCACACTGACAACATGGCGACTGCAGAGATCATTAACAAGGGTATATCTAAATCTTTACTCATTATGTCTTTCATGCGTAGGTCGACCTGGATAGCTCTGGAACAGGGGTTTCATTTTCATGCCCTGTTTTTGGACGGGGTCAGCAATGTTGCAGCTGATGCTTTATCTCGCTTTGATTTTTCACGCTTTTTCTTACAGAACCCAGAAGCAGACTCAGTGGGCACCCCGGTACCGGACTGGCGGCTGCTGGTCTTGGATTAGACTGTCTGATGGTGGTCGCCAGTTCACTCATTACGAAGTCTTTGTCGGCCAGTACGTTGAGGTCGTACCACCGAGCGTGGGTGGTTTTCTCAAACTTTCAGTTGGCATATCCTAGGGGTGACACTGGTCAGGTCAAGTATATGGTGGCCTTTGTGTCGTATTGTCATTCGGTATTGGCTCTATCCTACAATACGATTAGGCTATATTTGGCAGGGGTGCAGCATTTTTTGGCACTTCAAGAGCCAGTCAGACCCTCTATATTTTCGGCTCACCTAATCAAGGCCATCCTCAGAGGCATTCAGAAAAGCCAGGTCACGGTCAAGTCGGTCCGTCGACCTATTACAGGGGACACATTTCGCAGTCTGTCGGAAGTTCTCGCATTGTCACCATTCGGAGTCCTTCCCAGCCTGGTGATCAAAGCAGCAATGTACTTAGCATTTTACGGGTTTTTGAGACCAGGAGAAGTGACACAGGCTAGACAAGGGGCGATGGCTCTCCGCAAGGGAGATTTAGTCAGGGTGGGCAGTAACTTTCATTTGCAGTTGCCTCACAACAAAACCAGGCAGGTAGGTCCCGGCCACTTAGTAAAGTTCTTCCAGACCACTAACGCATGGTGTCCAGTGACAGTCTTGGACAACCTCTTGCTGGCCCTTAGTCTTCACAGCCCCACCGACCCGTTACTCCCATTTCCTGTTGGTCCACTGACATCTAGCCAGTTCATCAAGCATATCTGCATCCTGTTGACCAATGTAAGGTTAAATCCGGCGCAATTCTCGGGGCATTCTTTCCGCATCGGGGCAGCATCCGCAGCGTCCAAGCACGGGGTCCCAGTGCACATCATCAAACACTTGGGGCGCTGGCGTTGGGGGTGCTTTGTCCGGTATATCCCGGAGCCACAGGCGGAGCTGGTCCAAGCATTCAGTATGTTGGCAGAGTAACACGTCAGGCCAATCCTTCCCTCACTGGTTGGTTTTTGCCCCCTTTTTTCAGGCATACCGACCTAGTGAGGCCAAGGCACACCTCAGGCCAATTAGGTAGGGGGGTGGTAGTTGGGCAACTCCTACTCGCATAGGTTCTGACCACAAGTGTTAAGGCTAGCTGCAGGCTAGCCTGGATTTGTGGGAGGGGCCGGTACCTGTCTTAAGCGGTCCGGCTCACTCAGGCAGCACGTCGGCATTTCGGACGTCCCCTGCCCACCCATTCCCACTTTTCATTCAGTCATTCAATCATCACAATCAGAGTATGCCCCCTTTTTTCAGGCATACCGACCTAGTGAGGCCAAGGCACACCTCAGGCCAATTATGTAGGGGGGTGGTGGTTGGGCAACTCCTACTCGCATAGGTTCTGACCACAAACATATTTCTCCATATGCACTAAGTTGTGTACCCTAGACACCAATTCTTGCATCGTCGGCGATTCATTATCAATCCAGTGAAATGCAATATTTTTCCTAGCCTGGTAAAGAATCCGCACTATAGCTATCCTTTTATGGGACATGCCTGGCGGTACCTCAATACACCCCAATACACACGCCATCGGCGAATCTTCAATATGTATCGTAAAAACATAATTAATCAACCCCATAACTGCTGTCCAATACCGACGCAGCCGCGGGCAGTTCCACATGAGGTGTATTAAGTCCGCGTTGGACACATCACATCGGGGGCAGAGGTCGTCCTCCCTATATCCCATCTTTTTAAGGAGCACAGGCGTTCTGTATACCCTGTGTATTAAGTATAACTGAGAGACTCTCTGGGCTTCACTTACTGCTAACACTGGGTAATCCTCCAACACTCCCTCCCATCTTTCCTCGGACAGAGTCGGCACAGTCCGTTTTCCATTTAGCAAATAATTGCAATGGCCGTTTCTTATGTTGCATGTCTAAGAACGTACTGTAATAAAGTAATATTACTCCTTGCGTAGTGCCACTCGTTGCCGTAAGATCAATAATACCATGTGCTTGTGCCTGGGTAATTATGTCAGTCATTCCTTGAGTCTGAATTGCGTGACTAAGCTGTAAGTATAAATAGAAGAACCTATTAGGTATGTTGAATTCTCGCTGTATTTGTGCATATTCCGGTCCCCTCCAAATATAATTGGGACATTTTAGTAAGACCATATGTGCCCCACACCTTGAGCTCTGCGATTTTATCCAACTCTGTATACATAAAATTGGGCCATATCGGGGTATACGCCGTGTAACCAGTAATATTAGCCAAACATCTAGCCTTCCACCATATCTTGTGAATAGTACGCAATAAAGCAAACTGAGCCCCCTTAGTGTGAAAGGTGCAGTCGTCTAGAGCAGTCAGCAGACATCTCCGTCCTATAATGTGTCTTACTATTCTACCCGTCGTATTCAAATTTTCTCCATCTCCCCAGCCTTTAAGATGTTGCAGCTGACTCGCCACATAATATAGCCACGGGTCTGATAGAGCTAAGCCACCATTGGTTTTGGGTCTATGCAGTGTGGTGAGTTTAATCCGAGGGATGCCCTGCTTCCAAATTAGGTCTCTAAATAGCGAGTTAACTTTGTAGAAGAACCGTAGTGGGATCCATCCCGGTGCATTATGCAGAAGGTACAGCAATTGGGGCATCAGTATCATCTTTATAAGATTGGTACGTCCAATCATAGAAAGTGGCAGTTTGACCCAAGTGTGCACCTTGCTTTTAAATCTGTCCAGCAGAGGAATTAAGTTCAATTTTTCATACTCTTATGTGAAAGGGGAGACTTGAATACCCAAATACTTAAAAGAAGTCACTACTTTCAGGCCCATGGTGTCTTCCAATGTTGTGGTTCCACCGTTAGCCAATGGCATAACTACAGACTTCGTCCAGTTAATGCGTAGTCCAGACAGTGTATCAAATTTATCTATGAATCCTATGTGTCACGGGGTAGCGTCAGGGGTATAAAGATAGAGCAGAGGTGCACCCCCTGAGCTGCCACCCTGTCCCCTGTCCCTGCCTACTTGCACCACTCGCCCTAGGTGACAGGGCGCAACTGGGCAACAGTCCCTGACCTGAGTAAGTGCAAGCAGAGAGATAGAGACAGCAGGGAAGCGGACAGCCAATGAAAGGGAGCACTTGAGCGGATAGAGATGTGGAACAAGCAAGGTACCACCAAAAACGGAAGGGCGAGGCGGGTCAACTAGCCGGGGTCAGTCCAGGAGGTCACATCAGTACGAGGGAGGAGACAGAGACAGATCCAAGAGTGGACCGAGGTCAAAATCCGGGAGGTCATGTCAGTACAAGAGAAGAGGCAAAGACAAAATCCAAAAGCAAGCCGAGGTCAAAATCCGAGAGGTAGCGTCAAGGTTCAGGGAGCAGGCAGAAGAGGTGTCAGGAAGCAGATCAAGGGTCAAATCCAAAGGTAAGCTTAATAACAATAATAATACACAGCCTAAGGGACCAAAATCACAGGCAACCTGTAGCCAGCAGGTTGCCTGTATTTATAGTGGGGAGTGAGGGTCATGTGACGTGGCCAGCGTCCCATGACCGACAGACAGACAAGTTGAGCACAAGGCAGACCTAGGAGCAGGGAGCCTCCCAGCTAGCAAAAGCTGCCCTGGGAACGAGGCCGAACACAGATCCTCGTTCCCGAAGCTAAGCAGCAGGTCTGCGGCTGAAGGGAGACCGAGTGCGCCTTCGGCGCCCCGTTACAGTACCCCCCCTTTTACGAGGGGCCACCGGACCCAAGCCCTTGGGTACAAATCTCCCAGGATGCTCATCATGAAATTTATTGATGAGCCTCGAGACGTGGATCTCGGTAGCTGGGACCCAAGACCTCTCCTCGGGTCCATAGCCCTTCCAGTGGACCAGGTATTGAAAGGAGTTCCTAACCTTTCTAACATCAATAATTCTAGAGATAATGAATTCCTCCTGACCTTCAACCTCCACAGATGGAGGAGGTTTTTTAACCGGAACCACTGGTGACACATATTTCGTAAGCAGCGACTTATGAAACACATCATATATACGAAAGGAGTCGGGTAGTAGAGTTAAGCGGACACCTGGATGTTCGGGTTCGGAAGGTTCGGCCGAACTTGAAAAAATTGTTCGGGTTCGGGATCCAAACTTGACCCCGAACCCGTACCCCATTGAAGTCCATGGGGACCCGAACTTTTGGGCACAAAAATTTAAAATAATCTGGATCTAGGAGTAAGAGGTTGAGGAGGCGGTGGATGGGTGGATGTGGCAGTGTAGGTTGACAAGGCGGTGTAGGTGGAAGCGGCGGTAAAGGAGGAATAGGTAGCCAACACTGATTATTTTTTATTTTTTTATTTAATTTAATTTTAAATATTGGGACATATAAAAAAATAAAACTAAGAATAAGTGCACTTGAGTACAAGAATGGATGGTTGAGGCTGGTATAAATGTCTATTCTGCACAAGGTACGGACAAGTCCTGTGGGATCCATGCCTGGTTCATTTTAATAAACGTAAGCTTGTCCACATTGGCTGTGGCCTGTGATAATGCTCTCTGCCGTGCTAAACACACGTTCACACTGTACACTGGCTGCAGGGCAGGTCAGCACATCCAAGGCTGATAAAGCTTTTCCACATTTGGGCCATGCTAACCCTGCCTTCTCAGGTGCTGGCGGTGCCCCATCTGCGTTGGTGACCTCTTCCTCCTCCTCTGCCTTCGCCTTGTGCTTCCACTGTGCCCCCGCTGTCAGGAGGGAATGCTATCATCAGCGTGCACTTGTAGTCGAGCATCTTCCGATCAGTAACAGATGTTTTCACTAAATTTAGTTCCCTGTCAGCAATGCAGAGCAGAGGTTCATTCACGGCAAAACTGTAGAGTTGTTGCGATACCAATTTTTTTATTCGGTTTCGATACCATGAAAAAGTATTGCGATACTCGATACCATTCGATACCACGTGAAAAAAAAAAAGCCACATGCATTTTAAAAAATGGCGAATCGCGCAGTATTTTTTTATTTTTTCTGTTCTGGCGTTCACCGCATAGATTTTTTTTATATTTTAATAGTTTGGACTTTTCTGACGTGGCAATATGTAATATGTTTATTATTTATACATTTTATATGTGAAATTGGGAAAAGGGGGTGATTCATACTTCATATGTTGGTGGGGTATTTTTTTCCTTTTTTTTTTACACTTTTTATTTAATAACGATTCCCCCCCCTAGGGGCCAGAACCTGGGATCTTTTCATCCCTTGTCCTATTCACCCTGATAGAGCTCTATCAGGGTAATTAGGACTTCACACTGTCCCTGCTGCTCTGTGCTCTGTGCACACAGCATCACGGATGTTACCATGGCAGCCAGGGCTTCAGTAGCGTCCTGGCTGCCATGGCAACTGATCGGAGCCCCAGGCTTACACAGCTGGGGCTCCGATCAGAAGCTGCCACTGCACCACCAATGAGGGGGAGGGGAGAGGACCTTGTGGCCACTGCCACCAATGATTTTAATACTGGGGTGGTAGAGAGGGGCCGGCACCAATGATTTTAATGGGATGCGGGGTTGAGGGGGGGGGGGGGGAAGGGGCACACTGCACCACCAATGATAATTACCCCTTAATACAGGAGGCGGGTGTCAGGGGCAGGATGCCGGCAATGCGATTCTGCTACCGGCACCCGCCTCCTGTATTATGGGTTAAAGTCTACTTTTCCTGGGTCCAGACTTTCAGTATTAGGCTACACAGAGCGGCGCCCAGCGATGTCCCAGCACTTACTATTATTCCTGGGCGCCGCTCCGTTCGCCCGCTGTGCCCCATTACTGTCTCCTCTCCTGCTCCACATGCTGATTACTATCGGAGGGATGGGGAGGAGACATCAGCTTCACTAGTGGGCGTTCCTTCTCCCTGGCTGTAGCGCTGTCCAATCGCAGCGCAGGAAGGAACGCCCACTAGAGAAGCTGATGTCTCCTCCCCATCCCTCCGATAGTAATCAGCATGTGGAGCAGGAGAGGAGACAGTAATGGGGCACAGCGGGCAAACGGAGCGGCGCCCAGGACTAATGGTGAGTGCTGGGACATCGCTGGGCGCGGCTCTGTGTAGGAAAAGTACTATCATTGATGGCGCAGTGCGCCCGCCCCTCCTCCACCCCTCTCTTCTCATTGGTGGCAGCGGCGGCAGCAGCACAGGGGGAGGGAGAGACTGCTTCCTTCTCCCCGTGCTGCTGAGAGAACATGAGCGCGCTGAGAGCAGCGCTCTCATGTTCAGAGATACTAGACTGCGCAGAAGCGCAGCCCAGTATCGAAAAAATGGAAATCCCGGTATCGTATCGATACCGGGACAGAAGTATCGATTGGGTATCGAAATTTCGATACCCGCAACAACCCTAGGCAAAAGGGGGTACATGTCACCCAGCAATACAACAGAGGATTTGGAGAGATTTAGGCCCCTGTCACCCAGGCACAGCAGGGGTTCAATCACGGCAAAAGGGGGTACATGTCACCCAGCAATAGAACAGAGGATTTTGAGAGATTTAGGCCCCTGTCACCCACGCACAGCAGGGGTTCATTCACGCACGGCAAAAGGGGGTACATGTCACCCAGCAATAGAACAGAGGATTCTGAGAGATTTAGGCCCCTGTCACCCAGGCACAGCAGGGGTTCATTCACGGCAAAAGGGGGTACATTTCACCCAGCAATAGAACAGAGGATTTTGAGAGATTTAGGCCCCTGTCACCCACGCACAGCAGGGGTTCATTCACGGCAAAAGGGGGTTCTTGTCACCCAGCAATAGAACAGAGGATTCTGAGAGATTTAGGCCCCTGTCACCCAGGCACAGCAGGGGTTCATTCACGGCAAAAGGGGGTTCATGTCACCCAGCAATGCAAGAGAGGATTTTGAGAGATTTAGGCCCCTGTCACCCAGGCACAGCAGGGCTTTGTATACGCCAAAAATGGTAAAATGTCACCCGACAATTGAAAATAAGAATTTTTTTAATTTAGGGCACTAAAATTGACACTTTTTTGAATTAAAATTGCTCTAAAATAGT
This sequence comes from Bufo bufo, assembly GCF_905171765.1. Lineage (NCBI taxonomy): Eukaryota > Metazoa > Chordata > Amphibia > Anura > Bufonidae > Bufo > Bufo bufo. Next base: position 392,562,528 of record NC_053389.1, on the reverse strand, counting down.
CCTTGAAAAGGCTAGAGGGATGTAAAAGGCAGTAAAATGTGCTTAAGAGCATGGAAACTGCTCTGCAAACAAATGTGGATAGGGAAATAACTTAAAATAAAATAAAATAAAATAATAAAAAATTACAAATTATTAACCTGCAACTCAGAGAAGGAGGTGGATATGGAGTCGGAGGTTGAGGAGGCGGTGAATGTGGTATTGTAGGTGGAGGCAGCAATGGAGGAGGAACAGGTAGCCAACAATGTTTTTTTATTATTTTTTATTGGGTAGGTAGCCCCCAAAATATTGGAACAAATAATAAAAAAGAAAACAAAGAATCATTGCACTTGACTTGAGTACAGGAATGTATGTTTGATGGTGGTATAAATGTCTATTCTGCACAAGGTACAGACAAGTTTTGTGGGATCCAAGCCTGGTTCATTTTAATGAACGTGAGCTTGTCCACGTTGACTGTGGACAGGCGGCTGCGTCTGTCTGTAATGACGCCTCCTGCCGTGCTAAATACACGTTCAGAGAGTACACTGGCTGCAGGGCAGGCCAGCACCTCCAAGGCATACAGGGCAAGCTCTGGCCATGTGGATAATTTGGAGACCCAGAAGTTGAATGGGGCAGAACCATCAGTCAGTACGTGTAGTCGTGTGCACAGGTACTTTTCCACCACATTGTTCAAATGATGCCTCCTGCTAACACGCTCCATATCAGCAATTGGGGCCGGTTGTTGCGCGAAGTGACAAAGCTTTTCCACATGTCGGCCAGGCTAACCCTGCCTTCTGAGGTGCTGGCGCTGACACAGCTGCGTTGGTGACCTCTTCCTCCTCCCCTGCCTTCGCCTTGTGCTTCCACTTGTCCCCCGGCGTCAGTCAAGAATGCTCTCAGGAGCGTGTCTACCAGCGTGCACCTGTAGTCGAGCATCTTCCGATCACACTCCAGTGAGGTAATTAAGGACGGCACATTGTCTTTGTAACGGACATCCAGCAGGGTGGCCACCCAGTAGTCACCACACATTAAAATGTGGACAACTCTGCAGTCGTTGCGCAGGCACTGCAGCATGTAGTCGCTCATGTGTGCCAGGCTGCCCAGAGGTAAGGACAAGCTGTCCTCTGTGGGAGGCGTATCATTTGCGTCCTCCGTATCCCCCAGCCACGCACCAGTGATGGGCCCGAGCTGCGTTGGATGCCACCCCGCTGTGAACATGCTTCATCCCCATCCTCCTCCTCCTCGTCCTCCAGTAGTGGACCCTGGCTGACAAATTTGTACCTGGCCTCTGCTGTTGCAAAAATCCTCTTTCTGAGCCACTTCTAAAAGACTGGCCTGAAAGTTTTAGAGATGACCCATCTTCCTCCTCCTCGTCCTGGGCCACATCCTCTTCCATCATCGCCCTAAGTGTTTTCTCAAGGAGACATAGAAGTGGTATTGTAACGCTGATAACTGCGTCATCACCACTGGCCATGTTGATGGAGTACTCGAAACAGCGCAACAGGGCACACAGGTCTCGCATGGAGGCCCAGTCATTGGTGGTGAAGTGGTGCTGTTCCGCAGTGCAACTCACCCGTGCGTGCTGCAGCTGAAACTCCACTATGGCCTGCTGCTGCTCGCACAGTCTCTCCAGCATGTGCAAGGTGGAGTTCCACCTGGTGGGCACGTCGCATATGAGGCGGTGGGCGGGAAGGCCGAAGTTACGCTGCAGCGCTGACAGGCGAGCAGCAACAGGGTGAGAACGCAGAAAGTGCGCACAGACGGCCCGCACTTTATGCAGCAGCTCAGACATGTCGGGGTAGTTGTGAATGAATTTCTGCACCACCAAATTCAGCACATGCGCCAGGCAAGGGATGTGCGTCAAACCGGCTACTCTCAGAGCTGCAACGAGATTTCGCCCATTATCGCACACCACCAGGCCGGGCTTGAGGCCCACTGGCAGCAACCACTCTTCGGTCTGTTGTTCTATACCCCGCCACAACTCCTGCGCAGTGTGGGGCCTGTCCCCCAAACACATCAGTTTCAGAATGGCCTGCTGACGTTTACCCCTGGCTGTGCTGAAGTTGGTGATGAAGGTCTGTCGCTGACCGGATGAGGAGGTGGAAGAAGAGGAGGAGGAAGCCGAGTAGGAAGAGGAGGCAACAGGAGGCAAAGAATGATGCCCTGCGATCCTTGGCGGCGGAAGGACGTGCGCCAAACAGCTCTCCGCCTGGGGCCAAGCCGCCACTACATTTACCCAGTGTGCAGTTAGGGAGATATAGCGTCCCTGGCCGTGCTTACTGGTCCACGTATCTGTGGTTAGGTGGACCTTGCCACAGATGGCGTTGCGCCGTGCACACTTGATTTTATCCGATACTTGGTTGTGCAGGGAGGGCACTGCTCTCCTGGAGAAGTAGTGGCGGCTGGGAACGACGTACTGTGGGACAGCAAGCGACATGAGCTATTTGAAGCTGTCCGTCTCCACCAGCCTGAATGACAGCATTTCAAAGGCCAACAGTTTAGAAATGCTGGCATTGAGGGCCAGGCATCGAGGGTGGCTAGGTGGGAATTTACGCTTTCTCTCAAAGGTTTGTGAGATGGAGAGCTGAACGCTTCCGTGTGACATGGTGGAGATGCTTGGTGACGGAGGTGGTGTTGTTGGTGGCACATCCTCTGTTTGCTGGGCGGCAGGTGCCAACGTTCCGGCAGAGGAAGAGGCCGAGGCAGCAGCAGAAGAGGGAGCAGGAGGAGCCTGAGCCCTTTCTTGGTTTTGAAGGTGCTTACTCCACTGCAGCCCGTGTCTCGCATGTAGATGCCTGGTCATGCAGGTTGTGCTAAGGTTCAGAACGTTAATGCCTCGCTTCAGGCTCTGATGGCACAGCGTGCAAACCACTCGGGTCGTCAGCACATTGTGTGAAGAACTGCCATGCCAGGGAACTCCTTGAAGCTGCCTTTGTTGTGCTCGGTCCCTGGTGACGGTGGCCAGTAGCAGGCGAACTGTTTTGGCGACGGCTGCTCTGCTTTTGCACCCTGCTCCCGCTTTTGCTACGCTGTTGGCTCGGTCTCACCACTGCCTCTTCCTCCGAACTCTGAAAGTCAGTGGCACGACCTTCATTCCATGTGGGTCTAGGACCTCATCGTCCCCTGCATCGTCTTCCACCCAGTCTTCCTCCCTGACCTCCTTTTCGGTCTGCACACTGCAGAAAGACGCAGTAGTTGGCACCTGTGTTTCGTCATCATCAGAGACAGGCTGAGGTGGTATTCCCATGTCGTCATCAGGAAACATAAGTGGTTGTGCGTCAGTGCATTCTATGTCTTCCACCGCTGGGGAAGGGCTAGGTGGATGCCCTTTGGAAACCCTGCCAGCAGAGTCTTCAAACAGCATAAGAGACTGCTGCATGACTTGAGGCTCAGACAGGTTCCCCAATATGCACGGGGGTGATGTGACAGACTGATGGGCATGGCAGAATGGCCACGTCCTCTCCCTGCACCAGAGGCTCCAAAAACACCACCACCACGACCATGATCGTGTCCCATATTAGATGTTTGCCTCATAGTTAGCATTTACAAAGCAAAATAAAAAGTGGTTAAGTCTGTTAAAAAAAATTAACCGCCAATAAAAACCCTGATGTAGGGTATTGCACAATTTTTAAAAAAAAACTCTATATGACAGCGGTATTTGTGGCCTAAATGTGACACTCACTTATGCACGTCTTATCCCAGATGTGCAGCATATCAGAGGCTTTTTTCACACCAGTAACTAAAAAGGCGTATTTCTGGCCTAAATGTGACACTCACTTATGCACGTGTAATCCCAGATGTGCAATATATTAGAGGCTTTTTTCACCCCAGTAACCAAAAAGGTGTATTTCTGGCCTAAATGTGACAATCACTTATGCACGTGTAATCAGAGATGTGCAGTATATCAGAGGGTTTTTTCACCCCAGTATGACAAAGCAGGATTTCTGGCCTTAATAAGACAATCACTTATGCCCGTGTAATCAGAGATGTGCAGTATATCAGAGGGTTTTTTCACCCTACCCAAATATCAGTATTTCTGTCCTAAATGTGACAGTGACTTATGCATGTGTAATCACAGATGTGCAGTATATCAGAGGTTTTTTTCACCCCAGTAAGAAAAAAGCTGTATTTCTGGCCTTAATGTGACAATCACTTATGCATGTGTAATCCCAGATGTGCAGTATATCAGAGGGTTTTTTCACCCCAGTAAGAAAAAAGCTGTATTTCTGGCCTTAATGTGACAATCACTTATGCACGTGTAATCAGAGATGTGCAGTATATCAGATGTTTTTTTCACCCCAGTATGCCAAAGCAGGATTTCTGGCCTTAATGTGACAATCACTTATGCACGTGTAATCACAGATGTGCAGTATATCACAGGGTTTTTTCACCCCAGTATGCCAAAGCAGGATTTCTGGCCTTAATGTGACAATCACTTATGCATGTGTAATCACAGATGTGCAGTATATCAGAGGGTCTTTTCACCCTAACCAAAAAGCTGTATTTCTGTCCTAAATGTGACAGTGACTTATGCACGTGTAATCACAGATGTGCAGTATATCAGAGGGTTTTTTCACCCCAGTAAGAAAAAAAGCTGTATTTCTGGCCTTAATGTGACAATCACTTATGCACGTGTAATCACAGATGTGCAGTATATCAGAGGGTTTTTTCACCTCAGTATGCCAAAGCAGGATTTCTGGCCTTAATGTGACAATCACTTATGCACGTGTAATCAGAGATGTGCAGTATATCAGAGGGTTTTTTCACCCCAGTAAGAAAAAAGCTGCATTTCTGCCTTAATGTGACAATCACTTATGCACGTGTAATCAGAGATGTGCAGTATATCAGAGGGTTTTTTCACCCTAACCAAAAAGCTGTATTTCTGTCCTAAATGTGACAGTGACTTATGCATGTGTAATCACAGATGTGCTTTTTTCACCCTAACCAAAAAGCTGTATTTCTGTCCTAAATGTGACAGTCACTTATGCTTGTCTAATCCCAGATGTGCAGTATATTAGAGGGTTTTTTCACCCTAGTATGCCAAAGCTGTATTTCTGGACTTGCAGATCGCCTATGCTGATGCACTATCGTTGCATAAAATGGCTGGATGAAGAAAAAAAAGTTTGTTTTCAGCAGTATTTGGCTCAGGGCAGGCTTAAAAAAATTGTGCACTGCACCCACAAAACACTTTTTCTGTAGATCGCTGAGTACATAAACCAGTTCTTGATAAGATCGCTCCCTGATCTCTCCCTCACAGCAGCTGCAGCCGCTCCCTACACTAATCCGAGCAGAGTGACGGGCGGCGCTAAGTGACTCCAGCTTAAATAGAGGCTGGGTCACATGCTGCAGTTGGCCAATCACAGCCATGCCAATAGTAGGCATGGCTGTGATGGCCTTTTGGGGCAAGTAGTATGACGCTTGTTGATTGGCTGCTTTGCAGCCTTTCAAAAAGCACCATAAAAATCGCCGAACACCGAACCCGAACTTTTATGGAAATGTTCGGGTCCGGGTGCCGAAAAACCTAAAGTTCGGTACGAACCCGAACTTTACAGTTCGGGTTCGGTCAACTCTATCGGGTAGCTTAAGTCTAAAGGACACTGGGTTAACATCCTTAATAATATTGTATGGTCCAATGAAATGCGGAGAGAATTTCCTAGAACACTGTTTCAAAGCAAGATTCTTAGTCGACAACCACACCTTATCGCTGAGTACAAAATTTACCCTCTTGGAACGTCTCTTATTGGCATGTTTACACTGGGTTTCCTGGGCCTTTTCCAGGTTCGTTTGAACCTGTGCTTAAACTGTGCACAGTCTAGAGGTAAAAGAATCTGCCTGCGGGTTAAGTGAGGATATAGAGGGACTAGAACAAAAGCGAGGATGCAAACCACTGTTACAAAAAAAAAGGAGACACCCCCGTGGAAGAATTAACTCGAATGTTAATAGCAAATTCTGCCAACGGGAGGTATCTCATCCATAAGAGTTGATTATGTGATACATAGCACCTTAGAAAAACTGTTCCGTCTGCCCATTGGTCTGTGGATGGAAAGCAGACGAAAAGGTTAAAGAGATGTCGCATCTTCGACAAAAAGCCCTCCAGAAACGAGAAACAAACTGAACGCTTCTATCAGAGACGATATTCTCAGGGACACCATGCAGACGTACCACATGTTCAACGAACAAGGATGCTAACGTCTTCGCATCAGGGAGCTTACTTAAAGGAACAAATTTCACCATCTTGCTAAAACAGTCAACCACTACCCACACCACTGATTTCCCCTCAGAAGGGGGCAGATCAGAAATAAAATCCATGGAAATGTGAGACCATGGCTTGCAGGGAAAGGGTAGTGGTTGTAGTTCACCAGCGGAATGTGTTCTCAGGGTCTTAGACCTGGCACAAACATCGCAAGCCAAAACATAAGACCGTACATCCTTAGACAAAGTGGGCCACCAGAAAGACCTCAGCAGCAATTCCTTAGTGGCAGCAATACCTGGTTGGGCAGAGAGCACGGAGTCATGACATTCACCCAATAATTGAAAACGAAAGCACTCAGGAACAAATAATTTATCTGCCGGTGTTTGTGGAGGAGCAAGTTGCTGAGCCCGTTGAATCTCAGAGGAAAGATCCCCATAAACTGCTTCCACAAAGATGCTTGCCAGCAAGATGGGTTCCAGGGGGGTGTCAGGAGGTTGGACGGCATTAAAACTCCGGGACAAGGCATCTGCCTTAATATTTTTACTTCCTGATCTGAAAGTAACAGAAAAATTAAAACAAGTAAAAAACAGGGCCCATCAGGCTTGTCTAGGATTAAGGCGTTTGGCCGCCTCAAGAAACACTAAGTTCTTATGATCGGTGAGGACAGTAATACGTTGTCTAGCCTCTTCTAAAAAATGCCTCCACTCCTCAAATGCCCATTTTATGGCCAGTAATTTGCGGTTTCCAATATCGTAATTTCTCTCCGAAGGAGAGAACTTACGAGAGAAGAAGGCGCATGGCCTTAAATTAGTGAGGTTAGAAGACCCCTGAGAAAGGATGGCCCCCACACCATCCTCTGAGGCATCAACCTCCACCACAAAAGGTTCCTCGGTATCGGGCTGAACCAAGACTGGTGCCATCTGAAAACAATTTTTAAGGGTATCAAAGGCCTCCAACGACCAGTTAACCAGATCAGAACCTTTTTTAGTTAAGTCAGCAAGGGGCTTGGTAATAACAGAAAAATTCTTTATGAATTTACGGTAAAAATTGGGGAATCCTAAAAAGCGTTGGAGTGCCTTTAAGGAGGATGGTCTTACCCAGTCTTGGATAGCCTGAACCTTACTGGGATCCATTTGAAATGAATGAGGAGTAAGAATATAGCCGAGATAAGGAATCTCTTGAACTCCAAACACACATTTCTCTAATTTAACGGACAGATGATTCTCCCTGAGGATTTTAAGAACCAATCTGATGTGAGACACATGAAAATCCCAGTCAGGTGAAAAGACAAGAATATCATCGAGATAAACAATCATAACTTTGCCGATGAGTTCTCTAAAAATGTCATTCATGAAATTCTGAAACACAGCTGGGGCATTGCAAAGACCGAATGGCATAACAAGGTACTCAAAGTGTCCCTCTGGAGTATTAAAAGCAGTTTTCCACTCCTCTCCCTCCTTAATACGAACTAGGTTATATGCTCCTCTCAAATCAAATTTAGAAAAAGAATCCTGCAACCAGGGGAGAGGTGGAGGGGCTAATATGTCCCTTCTTGAGACTCACCTGGATATAGTCTTTCATGGCCCTGCACTCACCTGGACCGGAAAGATTATAAATCCGTCCTTTAGGAAATTTGGATTCGGGTACCAAGTCGATAACACAGTCATAAGACCTATGGGGAGGGAGAGTATCAGTGGTGGAAAAAACATCTGAATAATCAGAAATAAAATGAGGAATAAAATCTGATGAAAACCCAGCTTGAACTACGGTTAAGCAAGAACTACAGTTAGGCCCCCATCTAATTTCTGCTGTGCGTCCTTCAATTTAATATCATTGTCTACCGTTAGGGCAGCAATATATGCTGTCTCCCAAAGCTCAATATCTGCAGTCAGTTTTTGTACCGCCAGTTGAGTCTCAGATTTTTTGGAGTTAATATCTGCTATCAATAGCCCCCTTAAGTAGGCTTTCATAGTGTCCCAGACCACAAGTTTAGACGCCGAAAGGAGGTTAAGGATAAAAAACTCCTTAAGTTTTTCGCCAATTCCCTCAAGATCCGGTAACACATGCAGCCAATATGGGTTAAGTGTCCACACCCTGTTCCCTCGCACTGTTTGGTTTAAAATAAGCCACCGCCAATACCGGCAAATGATCCGAGAGCTTACGCAGTAAATATTGTACACTTCGTATGTGTCGCCCCATGTCATCGTTTCCCAGGATCAAGACTATTCGTGATAAAGAGTCATAGGAAGAGGAGACACAAGAGTATTGTTTTGTCAACGGGTTTTTCAATCTCCAAAAATCCAGGAGAAAAGATTCTTGAAGGAGTTTCCCGAAAGGGGAGAGACCCGGCTCCAAGGAGCGAGAGACACCTCCCATCCTATCTAAGACGGGGCATATGACATTGAGGTCTCCCATAACTATGACAGGGACACCTGGGGCGTCAGCTATAAAAGTCAAAATAGTCCTAAGTACCAGTGGGGAATATGGCGGGGGGATATACACCCCAATGATTATACACTGGGTAGCATAAAGTGTACAAGACAGACAAATATATCTCCCTTCTTTATCTATCCTCTTCGAGACAAAGGCGAAAGCAATTGATCTATGTATCAAGATGCTCACTCCCCGTGCATAGGAAGAGTATGTAGCATGATAACACTGTCCAGCCCATTGGGGGCTGAGTAATTTCGTCTGGTCATCTAGAAGATGCGTTTCTTGGATCCAGCATATTACAGGATGATACTGTTTAAGGCTACTTTCACACTAGCGTTCGGGGCTCCGCTTGTGAGCTCCGTTTGAAGGGTCTCACAAGCAGCCCCGAACGCATCCGTACTGCCCCAATGCATTCTGAGTGGATGCGGATCCGCTAAGAATGCATCAGTCTGGCAGCGTTCAGCCTCCGCTCCACTCAGCAGGCGGACACCCGAACGCTGCTTGCAGCGTTCGGGTGTCCGCCTGGCCGTGCGGGGGCAAACGGATCCATCCAGACTTACAATGTAAGTCAATGGGGACGGATCCGTTTGAAGTTGACACAATATGGCTCAATTTTCAAACGGATCCGTCCCGCATTGACTTTCAATGTAAAGTCTGGACGCATCCGTCTGAACTACTTTCACTCTTAGAATTTTTTTAAACTATAATGCAGACGGATTCGTTCTGAACGGATCCAAACGTCTACATTATAGGAGCGGATCCGTCTGTGCAGACACCAGACGGACCCGCTCTGAACGCAAGTGTGAAAGTAGCCTAACATGGTCTAGAATAGCTCGCCTTTTATTACTGTCCTTAACTCCTCTAGTGTTCCAACTTAAAAACTGTACTACCCCTGCCATAAAACCAACTAAAACACCGGGGCATAAAAACCTTGTGATCTAGGACCTCTATCACCGGTAGACATGACGTTAACCCAAACATATGTGTTGGAACTCCGTCTCTGTGGTATCCAGGAAACATAGTTACAGTCTAACTAACAGCAGAGAACAAACTTATTCCCTCCCCCCTGTAAACAAATTAACCGACTAAAGCTAAGTAGAGTGGACGCTATGTCCGTGACAGCAGGGCCCCACAGAAAAACAACCTGTAACTCCGGGCCCGTGGGATTACAGTCGAACCCTACGTTAGGGCAAGGTGTCTTTCCCCAGCCTATTAACCCTTAACTTAGGGCAAAATTAACTACAAAAACAGGTAAAGAACTAGTATGAAAGTAAGCGCTTCGTGTACACTAAATATATCAAAGTAGTAGCAGGCTCCCCCTTCCCTCCCCTGCACCTCATGGACAGCATGGAGAACCTATAGTACAATATAGTGAACTAGGTATATAATAAACGTTGAATAATAAAAAAAAGTCCCTCCATCCACAAAGGCAGTAACTATGTAAGGCCACACCAACCCACTCTCCACACAAATAGACATTAAGACTACATGCTCACGACTGGCGACATGTTGATCACAGGCGTTCACTCCAATCAGCGCTTCCCGTCCGCTGCTAGCCGTTGCTCATGGCGATCCAGCCACTTCATCCCTAAAGCAACTACGCGCAGCTTAGCAGGGTAGATCATGGAGTAAGCAACATTCATGGATCTCAAACGCCTCTTAATATTCAGGAATTTCGCCCTCTTCCTCTGTACTTCCTGAGAGAAGTCTGGATATAGTGACACTAGGTGGCCATCAATGGTAAGGTCTGGCAGTACCCTAGCGTTATGCAGGATAATATCCCGATCCTTGTAAAGTGAATCACGTCAGCATGTCCGCGACAAAGTAGTTTTTGAGCCAGGACTCGAAAAAATCAACAGGATCAGTCCCCTCTGCTTTCTCAGGTACACCAACCAAGCGAAAATTATTCCTGCGTGCCCGGTTTTCCAGGTCATCTTGTTTGGCGGCAATGGCAGACACTCGGCTGATATAATCTCCCACGTTTTGTTTCAGAGGAGTCAGAGTATCTTCCACCGCACCCATTCTATCTTCTAAGGCCGTGGTACGTTCCGCCAGTTTTCTCAAATCATGGCGTACTATGGCGACATTTTCTTTAATCGCTCCCATTTGCTCAGTGAGTAGTAAGTGACTTGCCACAGTTAGTTATGACCAGCATGACATCTTTCAGAGTAGGTTCATCTGGATCAGACTCTGTAGCCTCCACAGCCCCCTCCACAGAATCAGGACACAGGGCAGCATATTTGTTATTAGCTGTGTTAACAGGACATTCAGAGGACTCCTCTAACTCCTGATCAGAGTCAGTGGGGCATATACTCCTGGTGGTGACTGACTTCTTCAGTTGGGAGCCCTTGCCCATCGCACCCGAGGAGGACCGAGCTCCAGTTTCGCAGCCGCCTTGCGCTGTACCTCTCCAGCGTGGCACTGTCGGCCGGGAGTCATTGTTCCGGCGCCATCTTGGATTTCCTTTTCGGCTGTCTTAGCGTCTTTCTTCTGCTTCGTAGCCGCGGGATATTGATGCAGCTCCGGTCCGGAGGATTGCAAGGGGGCCAGGGACCCGATCAGGGGCAACTGCCGTCAGTTTTAAAGGTAATGCAGGATAATAACCCGGACGGTGCAGGGGAGCTCGGCCGCCGTGCTGCCGCTCACATGCCCTGCTACGCTCCTCCGCCCGAAAAGGACTAATCTAGAGATGTGTTGAAGCAGACGATCCACAAAACATCCAGAGCTCACCAAGGCAGAACTATAACCCACAAAGGCTATAGGGAGAGGGAGGAATAAATGGCCTCATCAATTACCTAAAGAACAACACCTGGGAGGAGGTGGTATTCAGTTCAAACCCACAACAAAACAAACTGTCAGATCGAGTCATGTGCAGCAGCTCTGTTAGATCTCCTCAGAACACCCACAGGGCAGGGCGTGACAATTACAGAGTAATAGACAGTCTGGTTAGACTAAAAGTCAGAGATACCAGAATTCTTCTAATGCCACAGCGCAAAAGGCACTTCATAGTGCTGCGCCTGCCACAGCTGCCCCTTTAAATTGTCATGCTTTGAGTGTAAGAGATGGGGGCCATGACGTGCAGAGGAAGTCTACCAGTCATATATGATGTCTGTCCTCTGTTACCTGTCTTCTTGTGACCGATGTGTAAAGGGGTTTGAACGGAGCTCAGCACCAATCAGATGTCTAGAATTAGTCAAGGAGAGAAGACAGCAAGAAGCAGTTTATTTATTTTATGCACTTATATAGTGCCACTATATTCCACAGAGCTTTATAGACATTAGCATCCAACTGTCCCCAATGAGGCTCACAATCTAAGGTCCCTATCAGTATGTCTTTTGAGTGTGGTAAGGAAACCGGAGTACCCGGAGGAAACCGAAGCAGACACGGGGAGAACATACAAACTCCATTAAGAGGAAAATGAAAGTTGGGAGGAGAGAAGAGAGTGTCTATAGTGTTGCTGTGACAAGATAGCCCTGATAAATGTACCCCGTCACACCTTGGTAGCGTGAGTTACCGCAACCGAGATTTGTAACTATAAGGCAGTGTGACACAATCAAGCTGTTTACCTGAAAGACTGTTCAGTTGCCCATAGTAAACGTCAATCTTATAATAACAATGTAACCATCAGGCTTTGTGCCCAATGGTGACTGTAAGATGCAAGTGTTTGTCTCATGGCTGCGCCATCATCAAGTGGAGTCCCAGGATAGGGTCAAGGGTCACATATAAAACTGAATGGACCATGCTGTTAGTCAGTTTTTTTTACATGTATAGCTCCTAGATGGGAAAAACCCAGGCACTCAGCATATACACAGATATAATATGAAAATGTATATCCAAAAATGTATCTTTATTGAAATCGATAAAACAAATAAATAGACGCATAAAATGGCAAAGACAAACACAACCACATGGAGAGTACGCAAAACACGTCGGGACATCAAGTTATAGCATTGCAAGTAGTGGAAAAGGTGGGATGGCGAAACAAGTATAAATAAATACAAAATCAAACCATGTGGCTCCCCCACCTAGATGAAAAACCATGATTCACAACTAGTGATGTCCCGAACATGGCTTGTTCGCGTTCGCCGCGGCGAACCTATTCGTCATCATTGTGTAAACTTTGACCCTGCACCTCACAGTCAGCAGACACATTCCAGCCAATCAGCAGCAGACCCTCCCTCCCAGACCCTCCCACCTCCTGGACAGCATCCATTTTAGATTCATTCGGAAGCTGCATTCTTAGTGAGAGGAGGGACAGTGCTGCTGCTGCTGATTTAATAGGGAAAGCGTTAGCTAGGGCAGTGTTCTGTGTCCACAGACTCATCTGCTGTAAGGACAGCGTCCTGACAGCACCCCAAAAAGCCCTTTTTGGGGCTTGTACATCAGTCTGCTTTTTATTTTTTATTTTATATATATATATATATATATATATATATATATTGCAGTTGCCTGCCCGTGTGTGAGAGGCTGCAGGCTCACAGACTGTACTGTATGCACACCATTCATACAGGGTGTCACAGACAGTACCTTGCAGATAAAAAAAAGTCAAATATATATATTTTTTTATATAATCGCAGTTGCCTGACAGTGAGAGGCTGCAGGCTCACAGACTGTACTGTGTGCACACCATTCATACAGGGTGTCACAATACCTTGCAGATAAAAAAAAAGTCAATTTATTTTTTCTCTGTGATATAATCGCAGTTGCAAGCCAGTGAGAGTCTGGCCACACAGACTGTACTGTGGCCACTGGCCAGGCCACCACTCATACCGTTACAGGGTGTCACAATACCTTGCAGATAAAAAAAAGTCAATTAATTTTTTCTCTGTGATATAATCGCAGTTGCCAGACAGTGAGAGGCTGCAGGCTCACAGACTGTACTGTGTCCACTGGCCAGGCCACCACTCATACCGTTACAGGGTGTCACAATACCTTGCAGATAAAAAAAAGCCAATTTATTTTTTCTCTGTGATATAATCGCAGTTGCCAGACAGTGAGAGGCTGCAGGCTCACAGACTGTACTGTGTCCACTGGCCAGGCCACCACTCATACCGTTACAGGGTGTCACAATACCTTGCAGATAAAAAAAGCCAATTTATTTTTTCTCTGTGATATAATCGCAGTTGCCAGACAGTGAGAGGCTGCAGGCTCACAGACTGTACTGTGTCCACTGGCCAGGCCACCACTGTCACGGATGGTGTACAGGAAACAAGACAATGCAAAATAATCTATGACTCACTGGATCCACAACTAGGGAACAAAAGGGAGACCCCTGCATGAGACCTGGCACACTCTCCCTGACTGCTCAGCCTATGCGAACACCCCAAAGGTGGATGGTCGCATATCCACGTACCTCGACTATCTAACACCTGAAGACCCTACAATAGTGAGGGGACACGACCACCGGCTCCCTACACTAGACACGGAGGGAGTCAGGGTCCTCTGAGATCCAGCAAACAGAAAATCATAAATAAATGAACAGCACTTATCTTGCAGAAGACTGGGAAATAGGAACAGCATGCACACACACTCCAGGAAGTTGTATAAGCCGCACACTAATGCATCATGGGGAGGAATTTAAAGGGATGCAATCAGTCCAACTGCATGACAGCTGAGAGAGGCTAACGAGATGAGGAACTGAAAACCAAAACAAAGAAAACTCAAGGAGGAGGTTCTGAAAGGCTTCTGTCAGAGCTTCTCAGCTGTCTGGTTGTGACAACCACTCATACCATTACAGGGTGTCAAAATACCTTGCAGATAAAAAAAAGTCAATTTATTTTTTCTCTGTGATATAATCGAAGTTGCAAGCCAGTAAGTGTCTGGCCCACAGACTGTACTGTGGCCACTGGCCAGGCCACCACTCATACCGTTACAGGGTGTCACAATACCTTGCAGATAAAAAAAAGCCAATTTATTTTTTCTCTGTGATATAATCGCAGTTGCCAGACAGTGAGAGGCTGCAGGCTCACAGAGTGTACTGTGGCCACTGGCCAGGCCACCACTCATACCGTTACAGGGTGTAACAATACCTTGCAGATAAAACTAAAGTCAATTTATTATTTCTCTGTAATAAATATAATCGCATTTGCAAGCCAGTGTGTGTCAGGCCCACACAGACTGTACTGTGCCCACTGCCCACCACTTATATAGGGTGGCACAGTACCTTGCACGCATAGTACCACTTATCTAAAAAAAAATGACAGGCAGAGGCAGGCCACCCCGCAGGGGCCGTCGTGGTCGTGGTGCTGTGAATTCCACTGTCCTTGGAATAATGCGGCTTCCTTTGCTGAGGTGTCAGATACAAGTGAAGTGGTTGATGATGACGATGTGTCCGTGGATGCCACGTGGGTGCCTGCTCGAAGAGAAGAAGAAGAGGGGGAAAGTTCAGAAGGGGAGACAGAGAGAAGGAGGAGACGAGTTGGAAGCAGGGGGAGGTCGTCTTAAGGAGCTAGTGGCACAGTCAGACAGCATGTATCGTCACCCGGGGTCAGCCAGACAGCACGCCAATCAACGCATGCTGTTGCCACCACCAGAATGCCGTCATTGCAAAGCTCAGCAGTGTGGCATTTTTTTTGTGTGTCTGCCTCTGATAACAGCAATGCCATTTGCAACCTGTGCCAAAAGAAACTGAGTCGTGGGAAGTCCAACACCCACCTCGGTACAACTGCTTTGCGAAGGCACATGATCTCACATCACAAACGCCAATGGGATCAACACATGAGTACAAGCAGCACACAAACTCAAAGCCACCATCCTCCTCCTGGTCCAGCATCTTCAGCCACGTCAACCACTGCTGTCCTCCTTGCCCCCTCTCAAACACCCACCACTCCGCCTCTCACCTTCAGCAGTTCAATCTCATCTGCCCACAGTCAGGTGTCTGTCAAGGAAATGTTTGAGCGTAAGAAGCCAATGTCACAGAGTCACCCCTTTGCCCGGCGTCTGACAGCTGGCTTGGCGGAACTCTTAGCCCGCCAGCTTTTACCATACCAGCTGGTGGAGTCTGAGGCCTTCAAAAAATGTGTTGCTATTGGGACACCACAGTGGAAGGTACCCGGACGATTTTTTTTTTCAAAAAAGGCAATCCCAAACCTCTACTCAGTTATTGAAAAGGAAGTCATGGCATCTCTGGCATACAGTGTTGGGGGAAGGGTCCATCTGACCACTGATACCTAGTCTGCAAAGCACGGTCAGGGCAGGTATATCACCTACACTGCGCATTGGGTCAACCTGCTGACGGCTGACAAGCATGGAATGCGTGGCTCTGCAGCGGAGTTGGTGACACCGCCACGACTTGCAGACAGGCCTACTGCCACCTCCTCTACTCCTACTACTCCATCCTCTTCGATAACCTCCTCGGCTGAGTCCTCTTCTGCTGCGGCATCTGGCTGCACATCAACTGAATCCCCCCAGCTCCCCAGGGGCTATTCCACATCCCGAATACGACAGTGTCACGCTGTCTTGGGGTTGACTTGCCTGAAAGCAGAGAGTCACACCTGACCAGCACTCCTGTCCGCCCTGAACGCACAGGTGGATCGGTGGCTGACCCCGCACCAACTGGAGATCGGCAAAGTGGTGTGTGACAATGGAAGCAATTTGTTGGCGGCATTGAATTTGGGCAAGTTGTCACATGTGCCGTGCATGGCACATGTGTTGAATCTCATCGTACAACGCTTTGTGTCTAAGTACCCAGGCTTACAGGACGTCCTCAAGCAGGCCAGGAAGGTGTGTGGCCATTTCAGGCGTTCCTTCAAGGCCATGGCACACTTTTCCGATATTCAGCGGTGAAACAACATGCCAGTGAGGCGCTTGATTTGCGACAGCCCGACACGTTGGAATTCAACACTCCTAATGTTCGACCGCCTGCTCCAACAAGAAAAAGCCGTCAACGAGTATTTGTATGACCGGGGTGCTAGGACAGCCTCTGCGGAGCTGGGAATTTTTTTGCCACGTTACTGGACGCTCATGCGCAATGCCTGTAGGCTCATGCGTCCTTTTGAGGAGGTGACAAACCTAGTCAGTCGCACCGAAGGCACCATCAGCGACCTCATCCCATTTGTTTTCTTCCTGGAGCGTGCCCTGCAAAGAGTGCTGGATCAGGCTGTAGATGAGCGTGAAGAGGAAGAGGAAGAGTTGTGGTCACCATCACCACCAGAAACAGCCTCGTCATCATCGCTTGCCGGACCTGCGGCAACGCTGCAAGAGGAGTATGAGGAAGAGGAGTCAGAGGAGGAATGTGGCTTTGAGGAGGAAGACCAACCACAGCAGGCATCCCAGGGTGCTCGTTGTTGTCACCTATCTTGGACCCGTGGTGTTGTACGTGGCTGGGGGGGAAGAACAGACCATCAATGACATCAGTGAGGACAAGGAACGGGAAATGAGTAGCTCGGCATCCAACCTTGTGCAAATGGGGTCTTTCATGCTGTCATGTCTGTTGAGGGACCCTCGTATAAAAAGGATGAAGGAGAACAACCTGTACTGGGTGGCCACGCTACTAGACCCCTGGTATAAGCAGAAAGTGGCGGAAATGATTCCAAATTACCGAAAGTCAGAAAGGATGCAGCAGTTCAAAACCAAACAAAAAAATATGCTTTACACAGCTTATAAGGCGGATGTCACAGCACAACGGGAATCTAACCGGGGAAGTGGTGAAAGTAATCCTCCTCCTACCACGACGGCGGCAAGGACAGGACGCTTTACAGATGTGTTGTTGATGGAGGACATGCAGAGCTTTTTCAGTCCTACACATCGCCACAGCCCTTCGGGATCCAGCCTCAGAGAACGACTCGACCGACAGGTAGCAGACTACCTCGCCTTAACTGAAGATATCGACACTCTGAGGAGCGATGAACCCCTTGACTACTGGGTGTGCAGGCTTGACCTGTGGCCTGAGCTATCCCAGTTTGCGATAGAACTTCTGGCCTGCCCCGCTTCAAGTGTCCTGTCAGAAAGGACCTTCAGTGCAGCAGGAGGCATTGTCACTGAAAAAAGAAGTCGCCTCGGTCAAAAAAGTGTTGATTACCTCACCTTCATTAAGATGAATGAGGCATGGATCCCGAAGGGACTGACAGTGGGGGATATGTTTGACTAACAAAAGGCTGATGACATGCCTTGGCCTCAAAATGGTCCCCACGCTGCTGTATTTAATGTCTGCATACCGGATGACTTCTGTGAATTCTCCGCCACCAACTAGGGTTCAAGCCGCAATGTTTTAGTCACTTTTCTGCCTGGAAAACATCAATTTTTCCGGCCGCTGCTACAACAGCGGCTGCAACAATACCATTATTTTTCAGGCATGTGTACATGCCTAATTTTTCTGGCCTCTGGTGCTGCACTGTGGCTGCAAAAACAAAACAAAAAAAAAAGGCACATACAAGTGTCAATTCCCCTTCGTGATCGTTACCTTGTTGTGGTGAAGGGGCTTGCGTATCACAATGAAGCGATCATCACCTCTATGAGTGTGTTGGCAATGTTGCCACACCCCAGATGATAAGGCCGTTATGCTTCATTATGATCAGACCAAAAGCGATCGGCTGGATAATTTTTCATAGAAAAAACATTAATACATAAAATAAAAAAATCATAATAAAGTCTCTTAATAGTTTATTAGAAATAATGCAGACAATTTAAAAAATCCCCATCAATTCCAATACAAAGCAAGTACAGAGCTCAGAACTAAATTATTTCAGGATGTCGTAATGGTTCGTTAATTCGACAATGGTTAATCAATTCGACACACGTCCCCGGATAGGGGACGTAACAGGGATTAAACTGATAGGAATAGTACTAGTTAAGACACCACTCATATAGGGTGTCACAGCACATTGCTCTGTGCACGCGCAGTGCCCCAACTTGGGAGTAAGAGGACCGACCAAGCTGCTTTTTCAATCTCCCGATTCCTAAAATCAATTCAGTTTGGTGTATCAGAGTTTGGTCTGTCACTGTGAAGGCAGTCGAAGGTACCCAGCCTGAATTTTTTTTCACAAAAAGCAATCCCTGATATGGGACGTAGCAGGGATTAAACTGATGAGAATAGTACTACAGAAAATACCACTCATATCGGGTGTGACAGTAAATTGCACGGCGCAGACGCAGTGACCGTGGATTAAAACAAAGGGGAGGGAGCCAGCGTTTTTTTAACCATCTCCCCGTTCGAAAAATCAATTCAATAAATGGACCCCAGATTGGGGACGTAACAGGGATTAAACTGATGAGAAGAGAACTACAGAAAATAACACTCATATCGGGTGTAAGAGTAAATTGCACGGCGCAGACGCAGTGACCGTGGATTCAAACAAAGGGGAGGGAGCCAGCGTTTTTTTAACCATCTCCCCGTTCGAAAAATCTATTCAATGCACCTTTCGAGGACCCTTGGCGTTGTACGTGCCTGGGTGGAGGAAGAAACCTTCAATGACATCAACGGGACATGGCTAGCTTGGTATCCAACTTTGTGCAAATGGGGAGTTTGCAGTTGGGCAAATGGACTGTTTGCGGTTGTTTGCAGTGCATTAAATGGGGAGTTTGGTCTGTCAATGTCTGTGAAGCGGGCGTAACCCTTACACTACCTGATCGATACAACATCATACCTGATCGTATACACACACTGGATGTTTTAAACCACGTTGTTCAAAAAAATTTAGGATTGTTAGGTGATTTATGCCCTTTATGGATTAAAACCCAACTCTGAGTCAACTATGTAATTTTCCATGGGAGTTTTGCCATGGATCCCCCTCTGGCATGCCACAGTCCAGGTGTTAGTCCACTTGAAACAACTTTTCCATCACTACTGTGGCTAGAAAGAGTCCCTGTGGGTTTTAAAATTCGCCTGCCTATTGAAGTCAATGGCGGTTCGCCCGTTCGCGAACATTTGCAAAAATTCGCGTTCGCCATCCGCGAACTGAAAATTTTATGTTCGCGACATCTCTATTCACAACATATACACAATACAGACCTGTAAGACCTGGCACCTCCAAGAGACCCCGACACGTGTTTTGTGTCAGCTTCCTCAGGGGGAGTAGTACTTTATTTACATGGTGTGGTCTGGAAGGGTTTAAATAAGAACCACTGGTCCAGGTACTCGGTGTCAGCACCTGGAACAGTGGTTTTCTGTTGCAGAACAAACCTGCTCCACAGAAGCAGGAAACCCTGTGATTGTTGGGGGCCATTAATATACGGCAGTTATCTGAACTGGGGTATTTTGACACAGTGTGGTCAGGAAGGGGTTAATGACCTCTGCAGTAATACACACTGTCAGTCACTAACGGGTTAACCTTTTGGAACACTGCCACACACATTAGTCATAGACACCTGTAACATCACAGGCATGTGTGTCATAAGAGAAAAACCCTGGTAAAAAGCAGGCAAGCACCCATATTTGGTGGGCGTACTTGATGGCCTGAGGACCTTGAGCTTAAATAACCCGCCCACTACACCTTGATGTAATTTGGAGGTTCTAGAAGGAAGCCCATCACCCAATGGGAGAAGAGGGACATCCACCTCGCCAACCAGATCAGCCCAGCTGCTGCACCCCTTCCCCTATTTATGTGGCAGCCACATAGTGGCATTACCCTCTAAGGCCTCTTGCACACAATCGTGGTTTGGTTATGCATCTGAGCCGCATTTTTTGCTGCTTGGGTGCGGACCCATTCACTTCAATGGTTGCTCCTTTCTGTGGCCCACAAAAGTTATAGATCATGTCCTATTCTTGGCCGTTTTGAGGACAAGAATAGGCATTTCTATAATGGGCTGTCTGTTCCATTCCGCAAATTTTGGAAGGCGTCTGTGTTTTGCGGATCTGCAATTTGTGGACCGCAAAACGTGGCACGTCCGTGTGCAAGAGGCCTAAGTACAAGCGAAGGGTAGCCCTCTAGCCATGGTTTCCTAGAGGTTTCCTCCACAGGGGGTTTTCCTCTCCTGAGTGCTGGAGGGTGACTCTCCATGAGTCGAGGGTTTGCCATTTTTTTATATTTTAAATAAACAGTTTGGCCATTTATCCCTCAATTACCGTAACGTGTTCTGTGTCTTTATTCTGTTTCTTTAATTTGCGTTCTTTGGTTTCAGGGGTGTATGCATGATGTTCTCAGGGTGGAGGCTAAAGGGGTATTCCCATCTGGCACATATACGGCATACAGTCAGGTCCATAAATATTGGGACATCTACACAATTCTAACATTTTTGGCTCTATACACCACCACAATGGATTTGAAATGAAACGAACAAGATGTGCTTTAACTGCAGACTGTCAGCTTTAATTTGAAGGTATTTACATCCAAATCAGGTGAAAGGTGTAGGAATTACAACAGTTTGCATATGTGCCTCCCACTTGTTAAGGGACCAAAAGTAATGGGGCATAATAATAATCATAAATCAAACTTTCACTTTTTAATACTTGGTTGCAAATCCTTTGCAGTCAATTACAGCCTGAAGTCTGGAACGCATAGACATCACCAGACGCTGAGTTTCATCCCTGGTGATGCTCTGCCAGGCCTCTACTGCAACTGTCTTCAGTTCCTGCTTGTTCTTGGGGCATTTTCCCTTAAGTTTTGTCTTCAGCAAATGAAATGCATGTTCAATCGGATACAGGTCAGGTGATTCACTTGGCCATTGCATAACATTCCACTTCTTTCCCTTAAAAAACTCTTTGGTTGCTTTTGCAGTATGCTTTGGGTCATTGTCCATCTGCACTGTGAAGCGCCGTCCAATGATTTCTGAAGCATTTGGCTGAATATGAGCAGATAATATTGCCCAAAACACTTCAGAATTCATCCTGCTGCTTTTGTCAGCAGTCACATCATCAATAAATACAAGAGAACCAGTTCTATTGGCAGCCATACATGCCCACGCCATGACACTACCACCACCATGCTTCACTGATGAGGTGGTATGCTTAGGATCATGAGCAGTTCCTTTCCTTCTCCATACGTTTTCTTCCCATCACTCTGGTACAAGTTGATCTTGGTCTCATCTGTCCATAGGATGTTGTTCCAGAACTGTGAAGGCTTTTTTAGATGTCGTTTGGCAAACTCTAATCTGGCCTTCCTGTTTTTGAGGCTCACCAATGGTTTACATCTTGTGGTGAACCCTCTGTATTCACTCTGGTGTGAAGTCTTCTCTTGATTGTTGACTTTGACACACATACACCTACCTCCTGCAGAGTGTTCTTGATCTGGCCAACTGTTGTGAAGGGTGTTTTTTTCACCAGGGAAAGAATTCTTCTGTCTTCCACCACAGTTTTGTCCAGTGGTCTTCCGGGTCTTTTGGTGTTGCTGAGCTCACCGGTGCGTTCCTTCTTTTTAAGAATGTTCCAAACAGTTGTTTTGGCCGCGCCTAATGTTTTTACTATCTCTCTGATGGGTTTGTTTTGTTTTTTCAGCCTAATGATGGCTTGCTTCACTGATAGTGACAGCTCTTTGGATCTCATCTTGAGAGCTGACAGCAGCAGATTCCAAATGCAAATAGCACACTTGAAATGAACTCTGGACCTTTTTTCTGCTCATTGTAATTGGGATAATAAAGAGAATATCACACACCTGGCCATGGAACAGCTGAGAAGCCAATTGTACCATTACTTTTGGTCCCTTAACAAGTGGGAGGCACATATGCAAACTGTTGTAAGTCCAACACCGTTCACCTGATTTAGATGTAAATATACTCAAATTAAAGCTGACAGTCTGCAGTTAAAGCACATCGTGTTCATTTCATTTCAAATCCATTGTGGTGGTGTATAGAGCCCAAAATTTTTGAATTGTGTTGATGTCCCAATATTTATGGACCTGACTGTATATCTATAGGATGTGCCATACATGTCCCATAGGTGGGACACCTCTGGGACCCGCTCATATCTCCAGAACACGAGTCCAAAGTAAACGGAGAGCACATTGCACATGTGTAGCCACCTCTCCATTCACCACTATGGGAGTGGCTATTTTCTGAAATTCCATAGTGATGAATGAAGGGTGGCCACGCATGTACAAATTACTGTCTGTACACTTTGGGGGCCCATCCTATGGATACGCCATAAATGCCCCAGATGGAAATATCCTTTAAAATGAAATTCATTATGAAATAACCAAGTTAGCAGAGTTAGGAGTACCAGCACCGTTGTGCTGAATGAGAACAGTTGCTGGTGGCGCTGAAGGTCAACAACAGTTCAGGTGAATGCTGTGGGGTGAATGGATCAGTCTCCTAAGCTAGTGTCATGATGTTGGAAAGTTGCAAATTTAGACGCCTGTCCATTTTGTGTCTAAATTGGATCACAGCCTGGCCTAAATATATAAATGTGTATGATATATAATATTAAAAGGGTTTATCCAATACTATAAACTGCCCTCCCATATGCCAGGCCCCTCACAGGGAATATACTTACCCCGCTCCCTGCGCTGCTCCTAGTCTACGCACTGCCGCTACTTCTCCCCGTCCGCGGATGAAAACATCCGGTGTCAGGGGTAGCAGCGTGGAGGCTAGTCCCTGTCCCAGCCTGCCATTGACTTCTGTCCCCCGACACCGGATGTTTACCTCCACGCACGGGGAGAAGCAGCAGTGGCAGTGCGGGGCCCAGGAGAGGCGCGGGGAGCGGGTAAGTATATTCCCTGTGAGGGGCCCATCATATGGGGGGGCAAGTTATAGTATTGGATAAGTATTGCATACAATAAATAATAACATAGGCGCACCTCCCCCTTAAGGAATGGGTTCTTATTCATCAATGCCATCTCCCAGTAAGACTGTCTTCATTGCCCATAGCAACCAATCAGAAAGCAGCTTTCATTTTGCCAGAGCAGTTACAGAAATAAAAGCTGAGCTCTGACCTCTGGTCGCTAGGGGCAACAAGTACAGCCCTTGGAAAATGAGGCCTTAAGATGTACGCTGGAAAATATTGTTCACATGTCTGTATCATCACAGTACACCAATACCAATTATTTTTTTTATTGTTTAAGTATTTATTTTAAGGAAAGGGGGGTGATTTGAATTTTTTATTTTTTTTGGGGGATCTGTGAATGACACTGTTATGGGGATCTGTGGATGACACTGTTATGGGGTCATCTGTGGATGACACTGTTATGGGCATCTGTGGATGACACTGTTATGGGCATCTGTGGATGACACTGTTATGGGCATCAGTGGATGACACTATTATGGGGGATCTGTGGATGACACTGTTATGGGCCTCTGTAGATGACACTGTTATGGGGGCATCTGTGGATGACACTGTTATGGCGGCATCTGTGGATGACGCACTGTTATGGGGGCAGCTGTGGATGACGCACGGTTATGGGGGCATCTGTGGATGACGCACTGTTAAGGGGATATCGGTGGATGGCACTGTCATGGGGGCATCTGTGGATGATGCACTGTTATTAACAGTGCATAATCCACAGATCACCCCATAACAGTGTCATACACAGATCCCCCATAACAGTGTCATATTCCACACAGATGCCCCCATAACAGTGTCATATTCCACACAGATGCCCCCATAACAGTGTCATCCACAGACCACAGATATCCCCTTAACAGTCTATTAAGAGGATATCTGTGGATGGCACTGTTATGGAGGTATCTGTGTGGAATCTGACACAGATGCGGGGGGATCTGTGGTCTGTGGATGACACTGTTATGTGGGGCCGGGGGGGGATCTGTGGATGACACATATATAGCAGCATCTTGTGCTATATATGTGTCATCATCCACAGATCTCCCTTCCCCCATAACAGTGTCCCTGACATTGACCCCCAACAGGGGGTGGAGGCCGCCAGGGTCTTATGTAAAGTGTTGTAAACTTAGTGTTGTAAACTTGTACTACTTACTGGGAGACTCCAGCTAGTACTCCACAATCACTGGGCACTGGGCAGGCTCTCAAACATTCAAACAAGGCTGGTGGCAGCGTAACGTGACATCGCTCACTCCGTCACGCCGCACGCGCCTGCTCCTCCCACTTTATTAATGAAGCAGGTTGAGCAGGCGCGTGACGTCGGAGTGACGTTACGCGGCCGGCCGCTGGGACACGCAGCATGGGAGCACGGTAGCAGTCTGAAGATGTCATTGTGGCTGTGCGGGACAGCCAGGGCTCAAGCGGCAGTGCAGGAGGCTGAGCACGGAGGTGTGATTAGGGTGTGCCCAGGCACACCCGGCACACCCCGTGCGCACGCCTATGGTCAGCAGTAAGTATATAAGGCAAGCTGGACAGATTTTGATAAAGTGATCTGTTATAGTATGACTATCAGTTTTGAAACTTAATACAGATAAACTCACATGTGTTAACAATCCAGACAATTTCTGCTACATATGTGGCAAATACATTACTTATGATCAGCGCAAGAATCTGACAAAGCGAGTGCGTCTTGTAGCTTGGGATTCATTTGTGCTAGTAGTGCAGAACTTCCGTGGGAACAGATGAGCTGCAAACTATGCTGAATTAGTAGACAACATGCTTACAGCATATAAACAACTTGGCTGCCCAATGTTATTGAAAGTGCATTTCTTACATTCCCATCTTGAATTTTTCCCACCCAATTTGGGACACGTAAGTAACGAACATGGAGAGCGGTTCCATAAAGATATTTCTACAATGGAGAATCGGTATCAAGGCCGCTGGAATCCCAAGATGATGGAGGACTACTGCTGGTTTTTGCAAAGGGAAAATATGACCATTCACAAAAGCAAAAGAATATGCCTGAAGCACTTTTAACAGTACTGGGCCTTGCACAAGTAAGACTTTTAAACCAAAAAACTAGACTTTTTGAAATTTTGATGTAGATCAGGTAATTGTTGGAGTAAAACTCGTTCTGTTCAAAATTATTCAATGCTTTCCAAGTGCTTAATTCATTTAGGCATATTTATGCATAGCAAAATTTCATGACGTGTTACAAAAATTTTGACTTCGGATTTGTAATCCGCAAGCTCAATTTAGTATAGGACAAATGATTTTTGCCCAGTAGCAGACGAAAAGTTTTTTTTTGCTGCGTTGTGCTATTTAACAGTTTATTATTATAAATGCACCCAGTGGTTTTTGTCCACGCCGCTTATAGTGAATGGGGCCAGGAGAACTTCCGGCAGCTCACGGATGTACACCGTAGTTATGGATCCAGCAGTCTATTCCCCTGTCAGAACAGCCTGCCGGAATCAGTAAACTCCAGTGTTGTCTGGAACCAAGATGTTGCACGTTTACTGGTGTGTTTGGGGTCGTTGTCTTGTTGGAACACCCATTTCAAGGGCATTTTCTCTTCAGCATCAGGCAGCATGACCCTTTTCAAGTATTCTGATGTATTCAAACTTATCCATGATCCCTGGTATGTGATAAATAGGCCCAAGACCGTAGTATGAGAAACATCCCCATATCATGATGCTTGTGCCACCATGCTTCACTGTCTTCACAGTGTACTGTGGCTTGAATTTAGTGTTTGGGGATAGTCTGACAAACTGTCCCCAGCCACTAGACCCAAAAATAACAATCTTACTTTTATAGGTCCACAAAATGTGGGAAATAGTAACCTCTTCATGTCTTTTTTTCAACAGTGGGACTTTGCGGGGCTTCTTGCAGATAGCTTGGCTTCACATAGGCGTCTTCTAATTGTAACAGTACTCACAGGTAACTTTAGACCTTCTTTGATCTTTCTGGAGCTGATTGTTGGCTGAGTCCTTGCCATTTTGGCTTTTCTTCTATCCATTTGAATGATAGTTTTTTGCTTTCTTCCACGCCTTTCAGGTTTTGGTTGCCATTTTAAAGCATTTGCGATCATTTTAGATGAGCAACCTATCATTTTCTGCACTTCATTATATGTTTTCCCTTCTCCAATCAACTTTTTAATCAAGGTACACTGTTCTTCTGAACTGTGACGGTCACGTACACTACACACAGGGGGGAGGATAGTGATCACTGCGCTCCACCCTCACCCCTGGCCCTGCCTACTTGCCTCGCAAGTCCTAATGACAGGGGACATCTAGACGGCAGTCCCTAACTTAGGATACATGCTGGGAAGACAGACAAGACAAATAACGGAATGTGAACGGACCGGGTCAGAACCAAGAGAGCTACGCAGTACAAAGGGTTAAGCAATGAATGGTCAGGAGAAGACGGGGTCAAAATACCAGGAGAGTAGAGAAGTACCAGAGGAGTCCGCAAAGAGTAGTCAGGTGGGAGACGAGGTCACAATACCAGGAGGGATGCGCAGTACAGGAGGAGCAGGCAAAGGATCGTCAGGGAACAGGATCCGGTGATTATTCAGTAGTCCAACAAATAGCCAGGAACCTAGAATTAATAGGCAACCTGTGGTCAGCAGGCTGCCTGTATTTATAGTGGGGTCTGAGGGTCATGTAACGTGGCCAGTGTCACATGAACGACAGACAGACATGTAGAGCACCGAGTGATCAGCTCGGCGCTCAAGGCAGACCTAGGAGCAGGGAGCCTCCCAGCTAGCAAAGCCACCCTGGCAACGAGGCCAAACACAGATCCTCCTGAAGCTAAGCAGCAGGTCTGCGGCTGATGGGAGACCGAGTGCGCCTTTGGTGCCCCGTGACAGTACCCCCCTTTTTACGAGGGGCCACCGGACCCAAGACTTCAGGCGATGGCCTTTCAGGGTGTTCTAAATGAAATTTTCGAACAAGTCTAGGAGCATGAACCTCCCTGGCGGGTACCCAAGATCTCTCTTTGGGTCCATACCCCTTCCAGTAAATCAAGTACTGTAAGGAATTACGCACTCTCCTGACATCCACTATCTTAGACACCACATACTCGACAGCATCATTAACAAGAACCGGCGGAGGTGAGGCTTTCGACGGTACAACAGGTTCAAAATATTTTTTAAGTAGAGATTTATGAAATACATTATGAATGTGGAACGATTCGGGCAGCTCCAACTTAAACGATATCGGATTAATCACCTCCGTGATCTTATGCGGTCCAATAAAACGAGGAGCAAATTTTCTAGAAGCTACCTTGAGAGATAGATTCTTGGAGGACAACCATACTTTATCCCCAACCTGAAAATTCACCCCCTTGGAATGTCTCCTATCGGCCATCAGTTTTTGGGAACTTTGAGCCTTTTCTATGTTTCGATTGAACCCGGGCCCAAACTGTGCACAGATCGGAGGAGAGTTTATCCACTTCAGGGTTAGAGGAGGAGACGGACGACCCAGAATGAAAACGGGGATAAAAACCATGGTTACAAAAGAAAGGGGAGACCCCAGCAGAAGAATTAACACGGTTATTCAAAGCAAATTCTGCCAACGGAAGGTATTTAACCCATAAATGCTGGTCATCAGCGACATACGACCTCAGGAATTGTTCCACAGACTGATTAAGACGTTCAATCTGCCCATTACTCTCAGGGTGGTAGGCGGAGGAAAAAGACAACGAAATCTGACATCTTTGACAGAAAGCCCTCCAAAATTTGGACACAAACTGCACCCCTGTCAGATACAATATTTTCCGGGATACTATGTAACCGTACAATTTCTTTCACAAAAATAGACGCCAGGGTCTTGCATTCGTGAGTTTAGACAGAGGAATGAAATGAACCATCTTGCTAAACCTATCGACCACTAGCCAAACCACAGTCTTACCCTCCGCCGGCGGCAGGTCAGTAATAAAGTCCATCGAGATATGGGACCAGGGTCTACTGGGAATGGGTAGGGGTCGTAGGTTACCAGCAGGGCGAGTCCTAGGTGTCTTAGACCTAGCACAAACCTCACAGGCTGACATGTAGGACTTGACATCCCTAAATAGAGTGGGCCACCAATAAGAACTAGAAACCAGCTCTCTAGTGCCCTCAAAACCAGGATGTCCACAAAAGGCAGAATCATGACACTCACCCAACAGCTGGAGATGAAATTGTATGGGGACAAACAACTTATCTGTTGGGGTGGTTGCCGGTGCCAGATGTTGTTCAGCCTTAATTAGAGCCGAGATATCTTGGGTTAAGGCTGCTACGAAGATATTTGCTGGTAGGATGGATTCAGGCGGTGCCTCTGTAGGCTGAAAAGCATGGAAGCTCTGAGATAATGCATCAGCCTTCACGTTTTTACTTCCAGGCCTGAAAGTAATGGAGAATTCAAAACGAGTAAAAAACAGTGCCCATCTAGCCTGACGGGGATTCAACCTCTTAGCAGATTCGAGAAACATAAGGTTCTTATGGTCAGTGACAACAGTTACACAATGCCTTGCCCCCTCCAGAAAATGCCTCCACTCCTCAAATGCTCACTTAATGGCTAGCAACTCCCAATTCCCTATGTCGTAGTTTCTCTTGGTGGAAGAAAATTTTCTGGAAAAGAATGCACACGGTCTCAGGTTAGTTAGACTAGCAGGACCTTGTGAAAGGACTGCTCCTGCGCAGTCCTCAGACGCATCCACCTCCACAATAAAAGGTCTCTCCTGATCTGGCTGGATCAGAATGGGAGCGCTACTGAATGCCTTTTTTTAGTGTTTCAAACGAAGTAATGGCCTCAGTAGACCAGTTCTACAAATCTGCCCCTTTCTTAGTAAGGTCGGTCAACGGTTTAGCAATTACTGAAAAATTCGTAATAAATTTACGGTAGTAATTGGCAAAACCTAAGAACCGTTGTAAGGCCTTTAAGGATGAAGGCCTTACCCATTCCTTAATAGCTAGTACCTTACCAGGATCCATCTTGAAGGCGTGAGGGGTCAGGACATGACCTAGAAACAGTATCTCCTGTACACCAAAGACACATTTCTCTTGTTTAGCGGACAACTGATTCTCCCTCAACACCTCTAATACTTGTCTAACATGAGACACATGAGATTTGAAATCAGGAGAAAATATCAAAATGTCGTCAAGATAGACAGACAAATTTACCTAAAATCTCTCTAAGAATATCATTTATAAAGTTTTGGAACACAGCTGGGGCATTGCTGAGTCCAAAAGGCATAACTGTCATGGCTGAGGATGGGGAAAACCCTCAGCCGTGCGGTATCAGGAGATGGAAGGTCGCTACTTGACCAGTACCACAGAATTAGGGAGCAGGTCACCTCCTAGAGCTTCCCTAATCTGACCCTGACTCCTAGCTGCATAAGCCACCCTTGAAGGTAGGAGGGCTCATGCTCAGGAACCTTGGATCTCTTCTGACCCTCCCTCGATCCCTGTACTAGGAGCTGGGTAGACAGCCCGTTCCTCCTGGACATGGAGTAACAGGAGTCTAAAGGTGGCCAAGCTATAAAGGGGAACAGAAACAGAGATATGGCAATGGCAGGTAAGTAAGACTAGTACCACACTTACCTGCCACAGACACACAACCTGGAACCCACGTGCAAGTGCTGCTGTCAAACAACATAAAGGACACAGCACACAACATACATCACACGGGAACCCAGTAAACCATATACTAACACCAGACATAACGTTTATGACAACCAGGGTGGCCCTCACTGGCAGATGGTAAATAAGCAGGAGGCTGTCTCCAGCAAGCATGGCTGAAGCACCCTCTCTGACTACTGCCTTCCACTGAGGCTTTATAGGGCCAAGTAGCCACACCCACAGTCAGACACACCCAGTGCACACACACCCTAGGAAGGAAGTTAACCCTTCCAACACCAGGGAAGGGAAGACAACAACTTAAAGGGAAAGTGCACACAACACATATAACACCCCGTGCACACCGATAAAAGGCACACCTATAAAGAGAGGTTGCCAGGTGCAACCGCATGCCTACTGCAGCAAGCAACCACAGGTGCCTAATGCCAGCGGCAACCACAGGTGAGGCAACATACTATAGCCCTCACCTGTGATTGACAACAACACCAAGACCGCAGGCAACTGCATGCGGTGACAGGAGTCACGACCATGACTATGGCCGTGACAATAACCTGATATTCAAAGTGTTCTGCCGGAGTAGTGAATGCCGTCTTCCATTCGTCTCCCTGCTTGATTCAGATTGGATTATATGCCCCTTTCAGGTCAATCTTAGAAAACCAGGTTGCCCCCAGAACCTGGTTAAATAAATCCGGAATCAATGGGAGAGAGTATCTATTCTGGATAGTGATGTTATTCAATTTCCGGTAATCGATACAAGGCCTAAGACCACCATCCTTCTTCTTAACGAAGAAATACCCCACTCCCATAGGAGAGACAGAAGGTCTAATGTGCCCCTTACCGAGGCTTTCCTTAATATAATCTTCCATGGCCTTGCGTTCGGGCTTAGAGAGATTATAAATACGCCCCTTAGGAAACCTGCCACCTTCTACTAACTCTATGGCGCAATCATAAGGTCTATGGCGTGGTAGAACCTCTGGGGTAGGTGATGAGAACACATCAGAATATTCCCTAATGACCGTGGGTAATATATCAAATTCTACTGAGACCCCAGCTTGTACCACAGACAAGCACGAGTCACACTTAGGTCCCCATTTCACCAACTCCCCCCTGGACCAATCAATAGTGGGGTTATGTAATCGGAGCCAAGGCAACCCTAGTAATACCTCGACTGGTAAGTTCTCCAGGACTAAGAGGGAACATTTCTCAGAGTGGCACACCCCCACGGTTAAAGAAATCTCTGAGGTACATGAACTCACTATACCACCTACCAGGGGAGTGGTGTCAATAGCCATGACATGGATAGGTGTAGCAAAATAAAAAATTGGAATACCTAGTCTAATGGCGTTCTCAGAGTCAATAAAGCTGGCCGCTGAACCAGAGTCAATAAAGGCCTTACCCGGCCATTTATTAACACCCAGAGATATTGTTATAGGTACCAAAAGCTTACATTTCATAATATCAGGGTGTACCTGGTCTTTAACTTGCCTTGGGAGACTTAATGGAGAGGGCCTTCTTAGGACACTGGTTGATCCAATGGTCAGGATCTCCGCAGTAAAAACACACTCCACGTCTGCGGCGCAGATTCCATCAAGTCATGCCGACCTGCATGGGTTCTTCGGTAGAGACCTCAGCGTTGTTTCTGGAATAGACCTCAGGCTGGACCACCATCTGAGAAGAGAACTGTCTTTCCTGTCGTCTCTCTCTAATCCGTCGGTCAAGTCGGACTACAAGGGTCATCAACTCCTCTAGAGTCCCTGGAAGCTGATAACTCACTAGAAGATCCTTTAAGTTATCAGACAGACCTGACCTGAACTGACTCTTAAGTGCTGGTTCATTCCATCCTGAGGGAACACACCACCTTCTGAATTGGGTGCAATACTCCTCTGCAGGTAGATCGCCCTGATCCAGAACCTTTAGAGCAGTCTCGGCTACCAGTGTCCTGTCTGGTTCATCATACAGGGTACCCAGGGCCTGAAAAAAAACCTCCATTGATGTTAGACAACTGGCGTCAGCAGGTAAAAAAAATGCCCAGTCCTAGGGATCAACATGTAACCAGGAAATGACAATGCCCATGCGTTGACTCTCGGGGCCAGAGGATACGGGGCGCAAACGGAAAAAAAGTTTACAATTTTCTTTAAAGGAAAGAAACTTCTTCCGATCTCCAGAAAAGGGCTCAGGAAGCTTAATCTGGGGCTCTAAATGTGGACTGGAGGCCTGAGGGATGGAAGTACCTTGTCCTAGCTCAAAAGAACAGAGTTTCTCCCCTGGCTCCTGCACCATCTGCGTCAGGTTAGAGACATGGTCAGTCAGGGTCAACAGAGGATTCATGATACAGTGGTTAGGTTACGGCCTGTTAATCTGTGGCGGTCACGTACACTACACACAGGGTGGAGGATAGTGACCATTGCGCTCCACCCTCACCCCTGGCCCTGCCTACTTGCCTCGCAAGTCCTAATGACAGGGGACAACTAGACGGCAGTCCCTAACTTAGGATACGTGCTGGGAAGACAGACAAGACAAATAACAGAATGTGAACGGACCGGGTCAGAACCAAGAGAGCTACGCAGTACAAAGGGTTAAGCAAAGAATGGTCAGGAGAAGCCGTGGTCAAAATACCAGGAGAGTAGAGAAGTACCAGAGGAGTCCGCAAAGAGTAGTCAGGTGGGAGCCGAGGTCACAATACCAGGAGGGATGCGCAGTACAGGAAAAGCAAGCAAAGGATCGTCAGGGAACAGGATCAGGTGAGTATTCAGCAGTCTAACAAATAGCCAAGAACCTAGAATTAACAGGCAACCTGTGGCCAGCAGACTGGCTGTATTTATAGTGGGGTCTGAGGTTCATGTGACGTGGCCAGCGTCACATTACCGACAGACAGAGAAGTCGAGCACCGAGTGATCAGCCGCCCTGGGAACGAGGCCAAACACAGATCCTCGCTCCCGAAGCTAAGCAGCAGGTCTGCGGCTGATGGGAGACCGAGAGAGCCTCTGGCGCCCCGTGACATGAACAATGTCTAGAACGATCCATTTTCCTCAGAATTTCACAGAGAAATGCACTGTAACCAGCATGTACAACATTTGCTGCCTTCCTACTTTAAATAAGGGCAATAATTTCCACCTGTGTTTCAAAGAATGAATGACCTCACTCATTGAACTCCACACTGCTATTATTTTGAACATGCCCCTTTCAGTTAGTGATTGAATTTTAGAGAATCAGCAGCATGCATGTCATGACTGTTGGGTCTGTTGGGTTTCTATTACTCTACTACACCTGCTAGTAAATTATTTGCCATGTAGAAATATCATTTCTACCAAAAACTGTGATTGATCAGGTTAGTGATGTCTGACTGCTATTATTTTGAACACAACTGTAAGCAAACAGCTCAGAAGGAAAATCGCAACATTGTATAGCAGCAGAGCGACTCTGTTTTAAATCACCTTTTTTTGTTTTTATAAAATTCAGAAATAGAAGTGGTGTTTTAACAAATTGCACAAATAGGCAAATGTAACAAGTGGTAATCAATAGTCGCAACACTAATTGTAAATAAATTGCTAAGCAAATACCCTACATTTAGCCTAGGGTCAGTTGTGGTTTATGAATACAGTCCTGTCACATACTATTCTCCTTGAGAATAAAGCATCACCCAAGCACACGCACACACAGTGCCCTTAAAGGGGTTGCCTCACTTCAGCAAATATTTATTATATAGAGAAAGTTAATACAAGGCACTTACTAATGTATTGTTATTATCCATATTACTTCATTTGCTGGCTGGATTAATTTTTCCATCACATTATACACTGCTCGTATCCATGGTCACGACCACCCTGTAATCCAGCAGTGGTGACCGTGTTTGCACAGTATAAAAAAAAGCACCAGCCTATGTGTGCTCCCATGGTGCCAGACACCAGAGAGGTGGGCGTTAGTGTACAAGCACGACCACCGCTGGTGGATTGCAGGGTGGTTGTAACTATGGAAACAACCAACGAATACCGTGATGGAAAAATGAATCCATCCAGCAAAGGAGTCAATA
Source organism: Bufo bufo (assembly GCF_905171765.1). Taxonomy (NCBI): domain Eukaryota; kingdom Metazoa; phylum Chordata; class Amphibia; order Anura; family Bufonidae; genus Bufo; species Bufo bufo. The sequence goes on along the minus strand of NC_053389.1, from coordinate 392,528,636 downwards.
CGGATAATAACAATACATTAGTAAGTGCCTTGTACTATTAACTTTTTCTACATTATAAATTCCATTTGCTGAAGTGACACAACCCTTTTAATGCTAGGGCCCCTTATAGATAGTTCCACACACATTGCCCCATATATAGTGCCTGTGAGGAATATGGATTATTATTTCATGTCAGCCATGTTCGAACACCAGCCATCAGCTGTCAGGTAGCAGAGGTAGTGAACTCCACAGGGGGCCCTGCTTCAAAGCCCCAGCCATATGGCAGGGAACTTCTTGCAGACCACCTTTGCTTACAATTTCACACCCCATTCAGACAGCATGGATCTAAGCCATTCCCCAGTTCAATAAAATCTAGCAAACAGCATGGAACCAGCAATTTATAAGGAATTATGAATTGCCCGGCCATCACAGGCGCAAACCGGATACATATTTGTGTCCCGGTGCCCACGATGAACCTGCCCATGGTCTTAGTTTGTTGGTGGGATGCCAGGGAAGGGAGATATACATATCTCCCCACAGAAACCCAATAACGGTACCATGCTTGGACTCTACTGGTAGCCGGAACCCAGGCAGATCTGTTGGTCCCAGAACTATCTCCCTGTGACCTTCTGGCCTGGAGCTATGAACCCTAAAGGGTTTTGTGGGTCATTTTCTGCCAGCCCAGCAGAGGGGGGGGGTGCACCCCTCCCAAAGGCCGGGAGGGGAGGGATCGGCTACAGGTTAAAAGGCTTGTGCCAGCAAGCGGGCGTGCCTTTTCTCTGAAAGAGGGTCACATCATGCCATGTGTTTAGAGGGACCTGCAACCAGCTGACATCACTGCCCTCCATGTGAATACAGCAAAGGACTAATCAGAACGCAAAGGAACATTCATCTACCCGGTTACTGACTTGTGCTCTGTGTAATCCTATATGTACCATATTACCTGTATTTGTAACCTCAGACCACTGTATATATTCTGTGTGTATAGTGTTATATCTAGTGTGCCCTTAAGGCGATTAAATATATAATTTAATCTTGTGCTGTCTTGTATCTCTATCACGAATCCCCACGTCCGTGTTTCGGCCTAGTTATAAGCTACTGCGGGTTGGTTTATCACCCTATATAATCCCGTTAGCGGACCGGGCTTATATCCAACGAGAAGCTGGTGGCAAATTACCCGGGCTGAGAAACCGCTGTTTCACCGCGGCAGTGAAAAGGCTCTCTCAGCTTGTTGCCTCTCTGTGCCCGCGTGGACAGGAGGTGTCTGTGAAAACTGTACTAAGTTGACCTTACATGCTCCTCCAGGAGGAAGTAACATCTCGTCTTGGAAACTAGGGACCATACCGCGTCTCGTGAACTCGACGTAGTTGACGTCAAGCGGGCGCGAGGGGTGGTATTCCTCACATATTGGTGGAAGCAAAGTGGGATTGAGATACTAGTGTGTGTGAGTGTGAGACCCATACTCCCAGACACTAAAGACTACCAGCAGTAGCTTTTGCCGCTGGAGTCTTAAGATCAGCTCAACACTAGGCAGTCTGAGTGCAAATACAATAAGGTGTGTGTGTGCCTCAGGTTGCAGTCTGTGTCAGTGACCATCCGTGGCAATGATGGCCAGTTACACACAAAGCAAGGCTAAGGAGATGGCCGATGCTATGAATGATGGTGGGGAGGACGCAGTCCAGATAGTGGGCCGAGAGGAGGGGGAAGGCAACTTTCTTCAATGCAAGGGGGAGCACGGCCAAAGCTCCCCAAGGAGCCAGTTGCCGGAGGCGAAGTCCGCGGTGGGCCTCACTCTACCTGCCCATCCCTCCAGCCAGGCAGGCTCGGCTGCTCTCCTACAGGCTGCCCTGGACCGTTTCCAGGCCGGAGATCAGGCTTCTTACTGGATCCTCATGGCAGCTGCAGAGCGTCGTGAGCAAGCAGAGGCTGCAGAGCGTGAGCACCAGCTGCAAGTGCTCCAGCTCCAACTCCAGCAGCCCTCCCTAGCCCGAGGTGAGACTCCAGAGAATCCGGATCCGGATTCCAAAACTGCGGGCAGAGGACTTTCCCCTACTGGACAAAGATGGGGACCTGGACACCTTTTTGTTGGCATTTGAGACGGGCTGCCATCAGTACCAGCTGATCAGTACCAGTGGGTCAGATTCCTCACGCCACTTCTCAGGGGAAAAGCCCTTGAAATCTTTGGGTACCTGCCCAGCGAGACCATCCTGAGCTATGAGGACATCAAGCAGGCGCTGGTAAGGAAGTACAACCTGACCCCTGAGACATACCGGAAAAAACTCTGTAGTTTGCAGAGGGGTTCTACCCAGAGCTGGGCCGATCACATGCGGGCCCTGCTGAGAGCGGCCGACCAATGGACCACAGGATTGGAGCTCACCACCCTACAGCAGCTGAAGGAGCTAATTGCCACAGAGCAGTTCTTGTGGAATTGCCCGGAGGACCTACAGCAGTACCTCCACGACTGGAAGCCAAAGGGGGCCTCCGCAACAGCAGTCTTAGCCGATGAATACACCAACAACAGGACTTCAGTGGCCCGGAAACCTGTTGGCTGGAGAGGGGGTATGACGCACACTGCACCTGCTCCCCCTGCCCCTAGGCACAAGTGGGCACCTGCCCCTGCTACACTTTCCACGTCAGTGGGGGAACCCTGACATTGCCACCTGTGTAAGCAGCCAGGACACTTCAAAGCCATGTGTCCCCAGCGCCTGAGGGGCCCATCCCAGTCATCGACCCGGAAACCGTTCACTGTGTTGTGTGTGGGTGGTGAGAGGTCCCTTGACAATTTTTAACCGGTCACTGTGGGCCAGGCTGTGGCCATGGGACTTAGAAACACCGGCCCTGAGATGGTACGGCCTGAACTGGTGGCACCCCATGATTTATTGCCCAGGAGATCCCTTACTGTCTCTGGGATCGAAGGAGTAGAACCGGTGCTGCCCGTCGCCAAGGTCTATTTGGACTGGGGCACCGGTCAAGGAGTAAGGGAAGTGGGGGTATCCTCAAATATCCATGCCAGTGTTTTGCTGGGGACGGCTCTGGGGCGGCTTGTGTCTAAGTACGTGGCCGCTGACACCCCGAGGTCTGATTCCCCAGAATGTGATGTCATGTCCCCCCCTGTTGATACTGTTATTGTTCATAACATGCCTGTTGATGGGGATGTGGGGGTGGGGGATGTAATGTGTGCCTCTCCCCTCAGTGGGGAGGGGGTCATTCAAGCCAGCTGTGCTGAGGCCCCAGGGTGTGGCCAGCAAGCATGCTGGGACCTGTTGTCCTCGGGTGTGGCTACTGAGGGGAAAAGCAGGGGGCAGACAGCTGCGGAGGAGGATTTGCAAATGAGGTAAGGGCTGTCCCAGGAGAGATAGGGCTCCCAGGTAAAACCTCAGTGCAGGATTCCTCCACAACCGGTATGTCAGAGGTCCAGGTTAGCCCGTCTGGACTGGTGACTTGGTCGGAAGCCAAGGAGAAGCAGGCACTACCAGCAGTGGCAGCGACCATAGCTACTGTCACGCGCAGTGGGAGGGTCGGGGTCCTAGGGGCCCCTCAGAGGTCTGATGGTGTCACGGCTGAAGGTGGGGGAAACCCTCAGCCGTGCGATGCCAATATGAAGGATAGCTTCTAGGCCAAGACAGGAATCAGGGAGCAGGTCACCTCCTATTACATCCCTAATTCTGACCCTGTCTCCTAGCCATATGAGCCAACCCTGATGGTAGGAGGGCTCATACACCGTAACCTAGGGTCCCTACTAGCCCACAGGGTAGCCCTGGACTAGAAGCAGGGTAAGACGACCTGTTCCTCCTAGACACGGATGAACAGGAGTCTCACTGGCCAGGCTGCAAAGGAAAGGGGAACAAATACAGCATATGGCAATGGCAGGTAAGTAAGACTAGTACCACACCTACCTGCCACAGACACATAGCCTGGAACCCATGCACAAGTGCTGCTGTCCACAAAAACTTAAACGGACACAGCACACACCACACATCACACAGGAACCCAGGACCATAAGCTGCAATAAAGATAGAGACACCACTAGACATATAATAATATAAGAACAATAATGTCTAAACATAACTTATGACCACAAGGGTGGCCCTCACTGGATAGATGGTATAATACCAGGAGGATGACTCCAGCAAACACCATGGCTGGAGTACCCCTCAGCTACTGGCATCCAGCAGGAGCTAAATAGCCCCAAGTAGCCACACCCACACACACAAGGAAAGGAGTTAACCCTTCCATCACCAAACAAGGAAATGCACACACAACTAAATCCCGTGCATACCAGAGGCAACCGCATGCTATGACAGCGAGCAGCCTAGCCACCAGCTCTGGCTGCTCCACTGCCAACCACATCATGTTGCCAGCGGCAACCACATGTGAGGCAACATACACAGAGCCCTCACCTGTGATTGACAACAAAAAGGAAACCGCTGACAACTGCATGCGACCAAAGAGTCACGACCATAACCATGGTCGTGACAGATGGCTTCCCCCCTTCCGACCAAGTGGCTGCCAAATCAGATGGAGGCCAGGAGACAGGGGACCTGACAGAGGACGTGGCAGTCTCGGCTATACTGGCCAGGGGTTTCAGGTGGCGTTAGTGGCTGACGCCAGCCTGAATACTCTCAAGGAGCAAGCGGCACAGCCTCCCTCGGACTCAGACCTCCAAAGGGCGGGTGGTCTGGGACCAAGGATGGCTGTACCGGGTCAAGGTCCAGCAGGGCTCATCGGAGGAGTGGCCTAGGGACCAGCAGGTAGTAGAACTGACAGGGGACGTGGCAGTCTCATCTATTCTGACCACGTCCCACCAGGGGTTTCAGGTCGTATTAGGGGCTGGCGCCAGCTTAAAAGCTCTCATGGAGCAGGTGGCATGGCCTCCCTTGGACTCAGACCTCCAAAGGGCGGTCTGGGACCAAGGACGGTTGTGCCGGGAAACGGTCCAGCAGGGCTCACAGGAGGCTTGGCCTAGGGACTGACAATTCGTGCTACCTTATCCATTCAGGGCGACGTTTTTGTGGATTGCGCACGAGATAACGATAGCCAGATACCAAGGGGCCGCAAAGTCAGGGGCCTGGACGGGAGACATAGCCACTCCTGGGGTGTCGGTCATCGAGTGTGTCGTGCACTTCCAGGAAAAGGCGCAGGCCTTGTCGCGGTTGGTACACGACAGTATGGGGCAGGCCCACACCGTCCAGAAGCGGGGGTACGACCAGATGGATTGTGAGAGAACACACCAGGTGGGTCAGCAAGCGTGGATTCTGGTTCCCGTACCTCAGGACAAGCTTCAGGCGGCCTGGGAGGGCCCGTACCTCGCGCACCAGCGGCTCAATGCAGGGATGTACCTGGTCACCCTGGACCACGCCCTTCATTATAATTAATGGTTCCGCATACGGCCTGCAAACGGAATCCGCAAAAACGGAATGGAAACACAAAAAAAAAGTTTGTGTGCAAGAGGCCTAAGGCACTGGGTCCCCGTCACCGCAGTGCAAGGACCCTCCTCGAGCCCCTTGTATGTCACAGTCAGCGCTGAAGGCTGCATACAAGGGGTTAATATGCCGGCATCGGTGTATTTACTGATGCTGGTGTATACAGGAGGGGCTCGGCTGTAAGTGACAGCTGGGTCTGTGCAGCTGATCGGATGGGTGCAGCTCCTGCACACGCCTAATTATCGCACCGTACCTGTACGACGCTGGGACTTAAGTCACGCCCTGCAGCGTCGTACATGTACAGTGCTGGTATCCTATGGGTTAAGCCATGAGAAGTTCTCCCAAAGACTACTAAGTCTCTTTGAGCAATGGTGTAGCTATAAATGGTTATGAGGTAGCAGTGACCTCTGGGCCCAAACACGTCTGTGCCATATTACAAGACACCAATATTATAATATAGTATCTTGGGGGCAAAATTAGCTGCAGCAGAACCTCATAATACACACCTTAGCTTCTGCAGAAATTCCTAATACACACCTCAACTGCTGCTTAACATCATAATACAGACCTCAGCTGCTGCAGAACATCATAATACGCACCTCATCTATTGCAGAACCAATGCACACAAACTGCTACAGAACATCATAATACACATCTCAGCTACTGCAGAACCTATGCAGTACCCCAGAGCAGGAACTATCTGCAAATAGTTTGTTATTTAATTTATTATATTGTTATGTAATGTGTACGCAACATACAGTATCTGTGTATAGATGGCACAGCCAAGGTTAACTATCCTGGCTTAGCCCTTACATGAAGTTTGGGTGGGAATCCAGGATCCACCCTCAGCTCAGTCAGTTCTAGGGAGAGTTTTAAGCAAGAAGATGCAGCGGTTGCCTTGTGTTCCCTCTTCTCAGGACCGAAAACCTACAGTGACTCATCAATCTCTGCTTGAGCTACAGTAAGAGAGAAGAAGACAAAGGAGACAACTGAAAAACTTTTGCATGGATGAGCACCTGAGTCAGTAAGTTAACTTGCTACCAAAAGCTGCTAAGACTTTACTGATGTGAGGGATACCGTTAAGACACCCTGCACCTGGATATGACTCGGTCATTCGTATCACTAAAACCCTGTATTCCCTGCAGTGGACACTACAGCAATTATTGCATAGCTACTATTGCTCGCCATAGGTTCTGTTGGAAGAGACTTTGGCACGATAGAGAGGAAAGACGGTCACAACTCCCATCTTTGCCTAAATCCATACAACGCTGTCTGGGAACAAATTGCACTGTGGACAGTTGGAATTGTGTCTGCTATAATTGGATGTACTACTACTCCCATTTTGCACTTGAGTGAAGAGAGACATTATTCTTCTATCTCTGGCTTCGTTTTCAGACTCCTACACCATACGCTGGCCATTGTGCAGTACCCAAGACCTGGAGGTATCTGCAGTTATGTTTTTAATGTTGTATATTATTATTGCTTATTGTTATGTTATGCCATGTACACTAGCAAAGGAGGTATGCTTGGCAGGAACAGGGTTAACTACCCTGTGTCTCCCTTCTTGGTAGAAGCGGGCTGGTCCTGCTTCCTGCCAGGAGAGGAGTTTGAGTCTGGAGTGGATATAGGAAACACATGCTACAGCTTCTACTCCAAGGGACCTTAACCAGTTCTCCTGTGAAACCATTACTCCAGAAAGATTACCAGAATCCTGCTTTCCAAAAAGCTACAGCATACAAAGTCAGCAAAGTGACCATCAATCTCAGTTTTACAGACCCTGCTGCAGGTGAGGGAATACAGATTGGACACCCATCACTTAGCTTATATCCAGACGAGTCTAGTTCCAGGCTTGTATCACACAGTGGACACCTACACCCCCACCTTTAAGTGCTACTTAATTTCCACCTAACCATCAACCATACTTCATCATCTGGTGACAGAAACTGCACCTTGTGCCTACTACTGCTGGATGTGCCTGTCACCACCACTTCTGTGAGAAGGTCTGACAGACATCCTTTTCTACCTCTTGCATGATGTTCTTTGTTTTGGTTTCACTTTGTCATCTCATTTCCTTCTCACCTATTTAGACTAATCCTCTTTCCTTTATATTCCCTCCCATACTGCCTCACTTTGCGGTTTATACTACTTCCTGGATTGAAGTGATCACTGCTTGAGACTTCTGTTGCTGCTTGTTCAGATAAGTCCTTTCATGTATTGTGTTTCCTTGCTGGCTTGATTCTAGGTGACCCTGACTCCCTCTGTATTAAGTGCAGGGAGCCGGTGGTCGTGTCCCCTCACTATTATAGGGTTTTCAGGTGCCACACAGTGTAGGTACGAGGGCATGCAATCGTCTACCTCTGAGACCCTTGTATGTGCTTAGCAGTCAGGATGAGCTCTTAGGGTTTTATAGGGGTCACCTTTATGATCCTTAGTTTGGGATCAAGCCAGTCGGATGTTTATCCATAACTTCCAGCTATCTGCAACATCATCCGTGACATTATAAACCGCCATTACCGTCTTAAGCATGGATCCGGTTTCAGCCTTGATTGACCGCATGCAAGGTCTTTCACTGGAGGTAGCAGATCTCCGTAAAACTGTGTCTCAGTTTCAGGTGACCGGTTCTGCTTGCGTTCATGGAGTTTGTTCCGAGCCTAAGATCTCGCTTCCGGATACGTTCTCCGGGGGTAGTGAGAATTTTGTTCGCTTTAGAGAGGCTTGCAAACTCCATTTTTGCCTACTTCCCCATTCCTCTGGTGATGCGGAGCAGAGGGTGGGGATCATCATCTCGCTGCTCAGGGATAACGCTCAGTCTTGGACCTTTTCGCTGCCGGTGGGGGCACGGCCCCTCCGATCGGTGGAGGAATTTTTTGTAGCCCTAGGGCAGATATATGATGACCGGATCGTATTGCTCTGGCTAAATCTAAACTGCGTCTTTTATGCCAGGGTAAACAGTCCGCAGAGATATATTGTTCTGAATTTTGGAGATGGGCAGCTGATACTGGTTGGAACGATGCTGCACTCCGAAGTCAATTTTGCCATGGTCTTTCGGAGGGATTGAAAGATGCATTTGCTTTTCATGAGAGACCTGCCTCGTTGGAGTCTGCCATGTCTCTAGCTGTTCGTATTGACAGGCATCTTAGAGAGAGAGGAGAGACCACTCCTTCCTGTCATATTCAGTCCAAGGACAGTGGGGCGGTCTCATTCAGTGCGCAGGGGCCTCAGTCTCTCTCAATCCCCTCTGAGCAGGAGGCCATGCAGCTGGGTTTGCTTGCCTCTGATAGTAGAGGATTCAGCTCTCAGAGGAGGGTTTGTGTCTGTTGTGGGGGTATAAATCATTTGGCTAATGTTTGCCCCTCTAGGAGATTCAGGGAGTTTTCTGAGGGTAATAAAGAAACAAAAAGAAAAAAACCCTCTAAAAACTTTCCATTTGCTACTATTGGCAAGGTTGATGCGGAAATTGAAGGTTTGCCGTTTGCTTGTAGTTTCCGTTTTCTCCTACCTGCCAGGGTGGCGCTAGATAGCAAGAACATTGTTTGTTTGATTTTTGTAGATAGTGGAGCAGCTGTCAATCTCATTGATAATCAATTTGCTATAACACATGGTTTCCAGGTATGCACTTTGGAAAAGGATATACCTGTTTTTTGCTATCGATTCCGCTCCACTTTCTCAAAAATCATTAAAGGGCATAGTTCACAATATCCGTTTGACTGTGGGTGATGCTCAAGTTGAGGATATGTCATGTTTCGTCCTAAGCGGATTACCTACTCCTCTAGTGTTGGGGCTACCCTAGCTTACTAAACATAACTTACCATTGATTGGCAAGCAAGGCAAATAAATGGTTGGAGTGACTTTGCAGAGAGAATTGCCTCCCGGCGTCTCTTTCAGAGGTTTCTAACAAGACTGTGCCATCTTTTCTCTCTGAATTTTCGGATGTGTTTTCTGAGAGTGGTGTCCAGGAGTTGCCCCCGCACCGGAAGTACGGCTGCCCTATTAATCTCATCCCAGGCGCCAAGCTGCCCAAATCACGTTTATACAATCTCTCCCAACCTGAAAGAGTCGCTATGCGTACTTATATCTCTGAGAGCCTGAGAAAGGGACACATCTGACCCTCGAAGTCACCTGTTGCCGCTGGGTTTTTTTTGTTAAGAAAAAAGAAGGTTCTTTAAGACCTTGTCTGGATTTCAGGGAGCTGAACTGTATCACAATTCGTGACCCATATCCGCTTCCTCTGATCCTGGACCTGTTTAACCAGATTGTTGGGGCTAAAGTTTTTTCTAAGTTGGATTTAAGAGGGGCATACAACCTAGTCAGGGTCAGGGAAGGGGACGAATGGAAGACGACCTTCAATACCCCTGAGGGTCATTTCGAGAATTTGGTTATGCCCTTTGGTTTGATGAATGCTCCGGCCGTCTTCCAACATTTTGTGAACAGCATTTTTTATCATTTAATGGGGAAATTTGTACTGGTGTATCTAGATGACATTTTGATTTTTTCTCCTGATTTCAAAACTCATAGGGACCACCTACGTCAGGTCTTGCTCATTCTGCGGGAGAATAAATTGTACGCTACACTGGAAAAATGTGTGTTTGCAGTTCCGGAGATTCCATTTCTTGGTTTTCTTCTCTCCGCTTCTGGTTTTCGCATGGACCCTAAGAAGGTCCGCGCTGTGCTTGATTGGGAGCTTCCTGAGAATCAGAAGGCGCTGATGCGTTTTTTGGGTTTTGCCAATTATTACAGAAAGTTCATTTTGAATTATTCCTCTGTTGTTAAGCCACTCACTGATATGACTAAAAAGGGGGTAGATTTTTCCTCCTGGTCGGTAGATGCGCTTAAGGCCTTTTCTAGTATCAAAGAGAGTTTTGCTTCCGCTCCCATTTTGGTACAACCTGATGTCTCTCTACCTTTTATTGTTGAGGTGGACGCTTCTGAGGTGGGTGTAGGTGCGGTCTTATCTCAGGGTCCCTCTCCTGCCAAATGGCAACCGTGTGCCTTTTTCTCAAGGAAACTCTCCTCTGCAGAGAGAAATTACGATGTGGGAGATAGGGAGTTGTTGGCCATCAAATTAGCTTTTGAGGAATGGCGCCATTGGCTAGAGGGAGCCAGACACCCTATTACCGTGTTTACTGACCATAAGAATCTGGCCTACTTGGAATCAGCCAAGCATCTGAACCCGAGACAGGCCAGATGGTCTTTATTCTTTTTTAGGTTTAATTTTGTTGTCACATTCCGCCCTGGGGTTAAAAATATGAAGGCGGATGCCCTGTCACGTTGTTTTCTAGGAGGGGGGAACTTTGAAGACCCGGGTCCCATTTTGGTTGAAGGGGTGGTCATCTCTGCTCTTTATCCTAATTTGGAGGCAGAGGTTCAGGCAGCCCAGGCAGAGGCTCCTGATCTTTGTCCTCCTGGGAGGTTGTTTGTGCCTCTCGCTTTACGACACAAGGTTTTTAAGGAGCACCACGATACTGTCCTTGCTGGGCACCCGGGGAGTAGAGCCACAGTGGATCTCATTGCTCGTAGATTCTGGTGTCCGGCTCTTCGTAAGACGGTTGAGGGTTTTGTGGCAGCCTGCGAGACCTGCGCTCGTGCCAAGGTCCCTCATTCACGGCCATCGGGTTCTCTCCTCCCGTTACCCATTCCTTCCCGTCCTTGGACGCATCTGTCCATGGACTTCATTATGGACCTGCCTCGTTCCTCGGGCAAGACTGTGATTCTGGTGGTAGTGGACCGTTTTAGCAAAATGGCACATTTCATTCCCTTTCCTGGGTAACCCAATGCTAAGACGCTGGCGCAAGCGTTTGTTGATCATATTGTTAAATTGCATGGCATTCCTTCAGACATTGTTTCTGATAGGGGCACGCAATTTGTTTCCAGATTCTGGAAGGCCTTCTGTTCTCGCTTGGGGATTCGCTTGTCATTTTCTTCTGCTTTTCACCCGCATGGTCAGACCGAATGCGTCAATCAGAATCTGGAGACATATCTGCACTGTTTTGTGGCAGAGAATCAGGAGGATTGGTATTCTTTTTTGTCCCTTGCTGAGTTTGGTTTAAATAACCGTCGCCAGGAGTCCTCTGATAAGTCACCATTTTTTGGTGCATATGGGTTTCATCCATAGTTTGGGACATTCTCTGGAGAGGGGTCTTCTGGCTTACCTGATGAGAAAAGATTTTCCTCGTCTTTGTCATTTATTTGGCAAAATATTCAGGGTAATCTGAAGAGGATGAGTGAGAGATATAAGCGTGTGGCGGATAAGAGACGTGTGCCTGGTCCGGACCTGAATGTGGGTGATCTGGTGTGGTTGTCTACAAAGAATATCAAACTGAAGGTTCCCTCCTGGAAGTTGGGTCTTAAGTTTATTGGGCCTTACAAGATCATGTGATATTTTCATAGAGCTGGCCCTCACGGACTCGGCAATACCAAATATGTCTATTTTATTTTATTTTTTTCTATTTTTAACATTTTTTAAATGACTTAATTGGGATTTTTTTTTTTTAATATGGAACTTTTTTATTTTTATAAAACGCTTTATTATTATTAATTTTTTATTTTTTATTTTACACTTTGTGTCCCCCATAAGGTCATACAAGACCTCTGGGAGACATTAAACTTTTTTTTCACTATTGATTTCTCCTGTAACTGGGGAAGACATAGTAGCCCCAGTTAAAGGGGAAATACATCCCCCAGAGAGGTTATACTATACTGTACAGCCTCAGTGCAGGACTAATTGAGGTCTGTGGAAGACCTGACAGCTCCTGCACTCTCCCGGCCCTGGTGGTCATGTGACCGCATAGCGCTTCCTGATCTGTATACACAGCGCTCCTTCTGCGCTGTATATACAGCGATCTAGAAGGCAGGGACACCTAGCAACGGATCCTGCCTTCTCTCTGGGGTGCCCTGCTGTCACTGACGCTAATCGCACAGCTGCAATCTCTGAAAGGACGTTTCAGAACATCCATTCAGAGATAAACCGGACTGCACAGGACGTTTATAGTCAATGGGCGATCGGGAAGTGGTTAAACTATCTTTTCACCGCACTGATCCCCATGGAGCAACGGTCTGAGGGAGTACACTGTGACACATCTCATCACAGCCACTACCACTCCCATCCTCTGCAGCAGCTCCTCAGGGGCTCGTTGCAATTGCACTTCACACCTCCTGCCTTACACCTATTCTTCAAACCACCTTTCCACTGCACCGACACCCAGGGAGCAACCGCATGAAGGAGTACATCATGATGCAACATCTCATCAGGGCCACTATCATTCCCACTCTCTGCACCAGCTCCTCAGGGGCTCGTTGCAATTCCCTTTCACATGTCCTGCCTTGCACCCATTCAGACACTTAACATCATGGGCACCCCAACTACCATCAGGCAGGAGCAGAGGTGTAGCTAGGCTTTCCTCCACCCAGGGCAAGAATTCAGTAAAGATCCACAACTACCCCCCTTTTAATTCTAAACTTTAGTAAATCAGAAAGTGGGACATTATCAGCAGCACACTACAGCAAATTTGTATATAAGCCATGCCTCTAACGCCGCTGTAACTTTTAATAATATACTTACAAATATTTTTTGCAACTATTTAGGAGTGGGGAGTGCTTGACGGGGGCAAGGACTCTGGTCTTGACACAATTACTATATTTTACGCTTGAAAAGAGGAGCAAAAACTATTCCAGTCAGGGGCCCGAGTCATTTTTATTCCAGGTGCTCAGACTCCCGGAAGTGCATCTAAATAATAAATTAGGCTAATCCTATGGTAGTGCAGGGAGGGAACAAAGATAAAAAGTCGGTCTTTGTAAATAAACCCCAATACATACACCTGATAAAATCTATCATAGGGTACACGGCAGTACCAATACATCTTGTGATAAATGAAAGAACCAAGTGGTCCTACCACATCCAGGGTTTCGCTGACATGCCAACGTGATGTCTGCTTGAACCAGAACAAGGTCATTGTGGTGATAGAGCAAAAAGAATAACCACATAAACAGGGGATGGTAACTGTGCTTGTGAAATCCCCAGCAGGGGGTGCTGTGCTGGCCCTGTAGGAAATAGCCATCCCAATGTATAACAGGGTAGTTGGTGGTGAACCGTTTAGAGGCAGAGTGCCCAAACTGCAACCCAAAACCCACTTATTTATCGCAAAAGGTCAACACGGCAATTTAACCTGAATACTACAGTCTAATATAATATATCTTGCATGTACTTTATCATTTAGCTGTAATAGCCTGCCTACATTTAATGTGCTGCCTGCATCATTCATAGCGTGCCCTGCGCTGATGAATGGCAGGGAAAGTCTAAGGCATATTGGTATGCCTTGGTCTTTTTCCAGAGTGTGGGTGCCCACAGAGAGTGCTCTGAGTGCCGCCTCTGGCACCTGTGCCATAGGTTCGCCACCACTTGTCTAGGGCATTGCTTTTCCCTTAGTGCTAATATCCCCAATGTGCCCCCTCACAGTAGTAATATCCACATTGTGCCCCCTTCACAATAGTAATGCCCACATTGTGCCTCCTTCAGAGTAGTTATGCCCACATTGTGCATGTCAGGATCACCAACTTAAATTCGGGGTGGGAGCCTGCAGGGTCATGCTGGACCTCCCTTTGTCAGCTCTCCGTCATCCAAAACTAACTCAGTGTAATACACTAACAGGCAATGTATTACAATATAGATGTATTGTAATGCATTGCAGAGGGGATCCGACCCCCAAAAGTTGAAGTCCCAGAGTGGGACAGAAATAAAGTTAAAAAAAAAGTAAAAAAGTGTTTTAATAATGAAAAATAAATAAACAACAACGCCCCTTTCCCCTGAATTTATAATAAAAAAAAATAACGACCGGCTCTATAAATATATCACATACTATATACCCTGTGCCAAAAAAAGACAAAAGTGCAACACCAAGTGATCAAAAAGTCTTATGCCCCTCAAAATGGTACCAATCAAACCTTCAAAAAACGAGCCCCTACATAGGACAATCGCCCAAAAAATAGAAAAACTATGGCTCTCAGATTATGGAGACACTAAAATATGATTTTTTTGTTTAAAAAATGCTATTATTGTGTTAAATGAAATAAATAAAAAAAGTAGACATAAAGGCCAACAGCCATTTTTTTTTTACCTTGCCTCACAAAAAACATAATATAGAGCGATCACAAATTATATATACCCCAAAATAATACCAATTAAACTGTCTCCTTATCCCGCAGTTTCCAATATGGGGTCAGTTTTTGAGAGTTTCTACTGTAGGGGTGTATCAGGAGGGCTTCAAATGGGACATGGTGTCTAATACCCAGTCCAGCAAAACCTGCCTTCCAAAAACCATACTGCGCTCCTTTTCTTCTGCGCCCTGCTGTGTGCCCATACAGCAGTTTATGACCACATGTGGGGCGTTTCTGTAAATTGCAGAATCAGGGTAATAGATATTGAGTTTTGTTTGGCTGTTAACCCTTGATGTGTTACAGGAACAAATGGATTAAAATGGAAAATCTGCCAAAGAAGTGAAATTTAGAAATGTCATCTCCATTTTTCTTTAATTCTTGGTAACCTAAAGGGTTACCAATGTTTGTAAAATCAGTTTTGAATAACTTTAGGGATGTTGTTTGTAAAATGGGGTCATTTATGGGTGGTTTCTATTATGTAAGCCTCACAAAGTGATTTCAAAACTGAACTGGTCCTTAAAAAGTGGGTTTTGTAATTTTTCTTAAAAAATTTAAGAATTGCTACTAAAATTCTAAGCCTTCTAACGTCCTAAAAAAAATGACATTTACAAAATGATGCCAACATGAAGTAGATATATGGGGAATGTTAAGTAATAAATATTTTCTGAGGTAACAATTTCTGTTTTAAATGCAGAGAAATTGAAATTTAGAAAATTGTGAATTTCTTCAAATATGTGTCAGGAGGGTGAAAACTGGCCTGGGGTAGAAGGGGTTAAAGTGAAGTTTTAATATAAAGAAAGGACAGTGTGTACAAACAATGGGGTTATCATAGAAAATACAACATAAAATATACAGACATATACATACAGTATAAGGCCTCTTGCACACGAACATTGTGCATCCGTTCCGTGCATTGGGGACCGCAATTTGCGGCGGCCAGGATGGATCGAGACCCATTCAACTTGACTGGGTCCTCGATCCATCCACACCACATACACACGGCTGTTGCCCGGTCGTGCCCGTATTGCGACCCGCAAACAGCAAACATTACTTGAATGGCTCCGCAATCTGGAAGGTCCAGTGCGGAATGGAGGCACGGTTCTGTCTGTGCCTCCGAACCACAAAAAAGTAGTGCGTTCACTACTTTTTTGCGGTGTGGACGGACCACAGACCCAATCAAGTTGAATACGTCTGGATCGCATGTATGTTGCCCGTGCATTGGGGACACAGAACGACCGATCAATGGCCATGTTCATGAGCCCATAGGCGTATTTTAGATTAGTATATGAACTGGTCCTTATATGACTCCCATAGTGTAAGTCCTCAGGCACACGAGAGTGCATGGGCACTGTCCGTGTGCACGCCATTTGCGGATGCAGACCCATTGACTTGTATGGGTCCAAGATCCGCAAAAGACAATCCGCACTGCAAAGAGATGGGACATATGACACCAAAATCCCATGGAAGCGTTTCTCTTGAGGATTACGAACTCATTCAAATCAATGGGTCCACATCCATAATTCAGAGTGCACACGGCTGGTGCCCATATATTGCGGTCCACAATACAGGCATGGGGTACACACACTCGTGTGCTAATGCATTGGGGTCTATGACAGAAGCAATTTAATGATTACTTGTTCAAGTTCCGTAGGGGAAATGTTAAAAAAAATAAATAAATATTTAAAAATTCTAATCCTTTCCCCAAAATAAAATAAATAAGCAATAAAAAAAAACATCATGGGCATCGCTGTCTGGAAAAACGCCTGTACTATTAAAGTATAAAATATTTATCCCATGTGGCAAACTGAAGCAAAAAAAGTCAAAATGACCGATTTGATGTTTTTAGGTTGCTTCACCTCCCACAATTTATTTTATAAAAAGTAAGCAAAAATTCTGACACATCCCATAATGGTATTAAGGAAAAGTACAGATCACCCTGCAAAAAATAACCCCTCACACCGCTTTGTACATAAAAGTTATAGGGGTCAGAATATGGAGATATTGGAAAATATTATTTTTTTAAGGTTTTTATTTTTTTTCAGTATTAAAACGCAAGAAAACCTATACAAATGTGGTATTGCCATAAACATACTGACCTGGAGAATGAAAGTAACAGGTCAGTATTACCACATAGGGAACACCATAAAAACAAAACCCATAAAAAGATGCGCCTTTTTTTCCAATCCCATTCCATTTGGAATTGTTTTCCAGCTCCCTAATACATTGTTTAAAAAATTAAATGGTGTAATTAGAAAGTACAACTTGTCCCGCAAAAAACAAGACCTCATACAGCTATGTGAATGGAAAAATAAAAAAGTGAAAATGCAAAAATAAAAAACCCTCCTGGGGTGAAGGAATTAAAGATGTATAAAATGTATCAAACAATCTGTGACTTTTGATACATTCTGCACACCAGTCCCCTCATGTTACATTCCCCTCCTGGTTTGAATTTGTGGTCTATCACAAAACTGCAAGGCATGAAAAAGAGTTTATACTCCCGAACAATGAAGTGTATTGATCTCTTACAAAAACAACTCATCTATGTAAACTGTGCCAGGAAGATCATTCCACCAGCTAGTTAACTGATTTCTGCAAGTGAGGTTTTAATATGTACTCATCAAGTATACAGTGTTAAAGATTTGGCACAAGCAAGTGATATATTCTACTTAGGCCTCATGCACACAACCTTTTTTCGGGTCCGCATCCGAGCCGCCATTTATGCGGCTCGGATGCGGACCCATTCACTTCAATGTGCTGTCCGCATCCGTTGCTCCGCAAAAAAAAAAATAGAACATGTACTATTCTTGACCGTTTTGCGGACAAGAATAGGCATTTCTACAATGGGCCGCCCGTTCCATTTCGCAAATTGCGGAAAGCACACGGGCGGCTTCCCTTTTTGCGGATCCGCGGTTTGCGAACCGCAAAAAACAGAACGGTCGTGAGCGGTCCGTGGTATACCGGCCTGGCATCCTGCTGAGAGCAGGAGCGCACGGCGTCATTGGTTGCTATGACGCCGTGCGCTTCATGCCGCCGCTGCACTACAGTAATACACTCATATAGCTCATACAAGCGTATTACTGTAGTGCAGCGGCGGCATGAAGCGCACGGCGTCATAGCAACCAATGACGCCGTGCGCTCCTGCTCTCAGCAGGATGCCAGGTCGGGATACCACAGACCGCTCACGGCCGTGTGCATTCGGCCTTAGTCATGCACTCAACAGGTGGACTGGTCACCAAATGTAAACCCAGAGTAGAATGGAAATGATAGAAAAAATGCAGTTACCACCAGAAACACAGTGCAAGTGATAGTTGGAAGTTCACTATGTATTGTATGAAATGATATGCTGACAAAGGCTTCAGCAGTAGAAGGGTTAAAATTTTGACTAAGGGGAAAAAAAGCAGCTGAAGCTTATTTGAGGGAGCAAGCAGCAGAGTGATTCCCCTGAAGCAGTCTGTTCATTGACATGGAGGGATTTGGATAGAAAGCTACCTCCCCTCCCTCCAAGGAATGGCTGTGGCACTTTTTGTGGTCATGTTGTATTGTTCCACCTGGCTGCTCTCCTCTGCAAGTGATTCAAAACTGAGGTATGACAGCCAAGCTTATGAGCTGCTCCCTCCTATGCTCAAGGAGCTGTCCGAGCCCCCGGTTTGGAGAGAAGGAACGCCAGTTCACCAATCAGTCGCCATCAAGTATATGAAAAAGCTCTACAAGATGTCAGCCACCAAGGAGGGTGTACCCAGGGTACACAGGAATGCTGAATACAACACCGTGAGGATGTTCACGCCAAACACTGAGTGTAAACCAGGCTCAAAACTGGAAACAAAAGGTCAGTATTAATAGAATAAATATGTATTCCCATATTCGCTTGTTCCACGCGGGTGTCTCGGACATGTGATGACCCTCCTTGGTAATGTAAATTTATAGAAACCCTTTAAACACTTGTTTGGTGTCTTTTCTGGCTGTGGATCTTCAAGAATTCTGCAGCAGCAAAATATGCCACAAATGGTACAGATTTTTTCACTGAAGTAATTACGGAAATGCTAAGGGTTTTACCCACTGTCATGTGATCAGTAGAAACCTTTGGAAGTTGTAGTCCTTTTTCTCTAACCAGACATACATGAGTGCGTTTCAGCACTCTTAGGCCTCATGCACACGGCCGTTGTTTTGGTCCGCATCCGAGCTGCAGTTTTGGTGGCTTGGATGCGGACTCGTTCCCTTCAATGGGGCCGCAAACCTCCGTTGCTCCGTTCTGTGGTCCGCAAAAAAAAATATAACCTGTCCTATTCTTGTCCACGTTTTGTGGACAAGAATAGGCAGTTATATTAAAGGCTGTCCGGGCCGTTAAGCAAATTGCAGAATGTGCACTGACGACATCCGTGTTTTGCGGATCCACGATTTGCAGACCGCAAAACACACAACGGTAGTGTGCATGAGGCCTTACACAGGCTTACATTATAAATCAGTATAAAACCTCCTGCACACATGTATTTTTTATTTTTTTTGCAGAACCATTTATTTCAATGGGTCTGCAAAAAACGGAAGGTACTCCGTGTGCATTCCGTTTCCGTATTTCCGTGTATCCATTCCGCTAATACTAGTACTTTCACACTAGCGTTAAAGCTTTCCGGTATTGAGTTCCGTCCTAGGGGCTCAATACCGGAAAAAAACGCTTGTTTTGTCCTAACGCATTCTGAATAGAAAGCATTCCATTCAGGATGTCTTCAGTTCAGTCACTTTTACGGTATTTGGCCGGAGAAAATACCGCAGCATGCTGCAGTATTTTCTCTGGCCAAAATTCCAGAACACTTGCCGGCATTATTTTCCATTGAAATGTATTAATGCTGGATCTGGTACCAAGTGTCCTGGAAAAACTGATCCGGTATGCGCATGTGCAGACCTTTAAAAATGTGAAAAATAAATACCTGATCCGTTTTTCTGGCTGACACCAGAGACGGATCTGCCTGCTGGAATCCAACAACGCTAGTGTGAAAGTACCCTTATTTTCCGCATAACAGACAAGGATAGTACTGTTCTATTAGGGGCCAGCTGTTCCGTTCTGCAAAATACGGAATGCACAAAAATACACGTCTGTATTTTTTCCGGATCTGTTTTTAGTGGACCGAAAAATGCATACGGCCGTGTGCAAGAGGCCTCATGTTGTGAGATCCTGTCAGAGGGGTGGAGGCCAGAATGGGACCTCTCACTGACACACGCTGCAAGTTCTTCGCATTCAAGTAGCTCATGTGTGTCTGGCAGGGGCGATGCTAGGGTCTTAAAATATCCGGGGCGCAAGCCCACTGTACCACGCCCCCGTGAAGCCATGCCCCCAACCCATGAAGCCACGCCCCCATCGCCACCGGGGGGGGGGGGGGGGGGAGAAGCCCTTCACAGTAGTTATTAACCCCTTTCAGCAGTCCCCCCTTCAGTGAATGGACTGCTGAAAGGGGTTAATAACTACTGTGAAGGGCCTAGCCGTCTGGGCAACCCCACAGATCATTCCCTCCCCCCCCCCCCCTTGTACTTGTTCTGCTGATCTGGTACTTGCTGGCTGCGCGGGCATGAGTTCAGTCACTTTGGTGTGTGATCCCGTAACCTGGACGGGATTGCGCACCGAAGTGAATGAACTCATGCCCGCAAGTAGCGGAACTAGTAAAAGTGGGGTGGGGAATAGCCAAATAAAAAAATAAAAATTAAAAAAATCCTACCAGGCCAACATAACATTCGGGCACTGGACAAAACATCTGGGGCTCAAGACCCGAATGTTTTGACCTAATGACGCCCCTGGTGTCTGGACTACTTGTGCCTTCACACGCGGCAGATTTTGTGGCTGAAAATAATGCGACTGAATCAGTCCCATTTACCTTAATGGGGCTTGTAGAAATCCATGTGGTTGCTGCCCCATTCAAATGAATGGAACTGATTTTCAGTTGCTGAATTTTCTGCCACAACATCTGTCCTCTCATATCCCATAATAAAGGCCTGGGAATGCTGGGAGTTGTAGTCCTCGCACTCCCTCTTTAAATTGTCCTCTGAAATGTCACAATAATGTCCTGGACATGCTGGGAGTTGTACTTTTTTCCTAATTAATCATCCCTGTAATGTTCTGATATCACATAACAGTCTAGACATGTTGGGAGTTGTAGGCTTCTCCTGATTCTGGTATGTTGATTTCAGGTTCAGTCGCCCTAGTCATGCTTCATATTTCATATTTCATAACTCATGTCACTTTAGGTGTGGATTCTGATGCAGATATTCTCTGCAGTCAACGGTGGATTGGTCAGTTCTGGGGCCCCAAGCAAAGTTATGTCAGGGGACTCCTGTTGCACTCTTAAGTTCTGCCCCTATGGCAGCACAAAGTTCCACCCCACTTTACTGCCAATCTCCACCTTTTTGCATCGCTAAACTCAGTACCTGTCAGCCTGCTAAGTCCCACACTCTGCTTAGCAGTGCAGCCTTTAATTACATATATATATATTTTTTTTTTGGCCAACCGCTTGTGATCTGCAGACAGTCTGCCTCTGTCTGATGTGTGGATGAGATTTTTTACATCACATCCAGTTCACTGCTACTGTATGGGTTAAGGTCCATTCACACGTCTGCAGTGTTTTGCAGATCCACAAAACACTGGGCCGGCACCCCAATAGAAATGCCTATTCTTGTCCGCAGCTGCAGAAAGCTGTTTGCAGAGCCGCAGACCGGAAATGCGGATGCGGACAGCACACTGTGCTGTCAGCATCTTTTCCGTCCCCATTGAAAATAAATGGGTCCGCACCCTTTCCGCATAATTGTGGAACGGATCCGGACCCAAAGTGCGGATGTCTGAATGGAGCCTTATCTGCATGCATTTCCACTGCAGTAAATTTATAGCATTTACACAATGTGTGGTCATACACTAATGGGGTCATTATCAAACTGGTGTAAATTAGAACTGACCTAGCTGCCCATAGCAACCAATCAGATTCCACCTTTCATTTTCCAAAGGAGCTGTGAACAATGAAAAGTTTAATTTGGTTGTTACGGGCAACTAAACCAGTTCTAATTTACCCCACAAATGCCTCCATAAGGCAGTAAATGAAATAAATAGCGATTTAAATCCACACCAAAGCAGGCATTTATCAAGACTGTTTCTAACATGCATGCCTTTTAGGCTAGGGCTACAAGGAGACTGACCGTTGCTCCTAGAGGCTCATTTGCATATTAGACCTCGTTTTTCTCAGCAAAGTGGACCCATATGAATCTGGAACCAACACCGATGCCTTCAGCTGCCGAGCTCACATGTAACGGGTAAAGTTTCATAGGTACAAATCTGCTGGCATATGCCCTTGAACACCTTTATGACCGGCAATTTGCCGTATGGTATAAGTATTTTTTTATTTTAAAGGTACGTGTTATTTCGCACGCGGCAATGCCAGTGATTATTTTTATTTTTTTAAATTGTTTGTTTTAATTTTGGGGAAGGGGGTGACTTTGAAAAAATTTTTTTTTATATTTTTAAAAACGTTTTTTATTTAGATTTTTTTTTTTTTTATAGTTACCACAGGGACCAACTTGTATAGTCATACGGTGGTCGTGAACAGGTTAAGCATTTTACATCTGGAGAGGTCTATGCACTAGAATATGAAATTTAAACCAGTTAGGAACTGATGTAGATTTCAGCTTATATATTTCCAGAAAGCGGTTTGTCAGACTGCATAAGCCCCTGCTCTACCAGCTATGCCTCTTTGCAACCCCCCAGGCTGTAGGTGCCCAAAAATAGAACTGGAAATGTGGTTATTGCTAGTGTTGAGTGAATCAAAGTATCCAAAGTAGAATTCAATCTTGAAATTATGAAAAATTCGATTTGTCATTAATACGAATTTCCTCACACTTCGTGGTGACAAATTACCTTTTTTTTTCCATAGCATCACCACGATGGCCATACAAGGAGATTGACCCCTGACCTCTGTAGGGGCAGGAAGCAGAGAAAGGTTTAAATACCCTCCTCCCACCACCAAACACCAGTGTTTCCTGTCCCTACAGAGGACAGGGGTGGAGAAAGGTCTCCATGTGCAGCCGCCGTGGAGATGAAGGTCCTGAATTGGATGTGGAGTCACGTACCTGCTCCGGCGGGACCCCCCTGTCAGCCCGCGGTCTTGTACGAACGCCGGGCAGGGGGGAAAGGCAGAGATTCGCCTCCGGTTGATCTGGTGCCTGCTCCTGGAGCGCAGACGCCCACTGGTTTACCAAAGCCACAGCCGGGTTGCGCGCCCAGCGCCATGCGGTGCTATACAAATTCGGCACTTCCGGCCAGCAGTGACGTTTCCGGAAGTGACGCGAACGGCGGCTGGCTTCTGGAGGCGGGAGAATTCAAATGGATCCCCCTGCTGCAGCGTCCTGCGGTGAGTGCTTACTCTCTCTCGCTATCCTCCAGGATGTCTGCGTCTGAGCACACTGAGGCCTCTACCCTGCCGTCCGTAAGTTCCCCATAGGGGAGAGTTTTTTCTTCTTCTCTCACCTGGGCACACTATTGTGGATATTTTCCCTGGTTCTAATGTTTTTTTTTCTTGGCTGTTCCAGACTGCTAAAGATCCTCTGAGAAAACCCAAGAAATCTTCAAAGTGTATTTCATTCTTTAAACGTTTGCCTGATGAGCATCCTAAGAAGTTGTGCGGGGACTGCATTTCTAAAATTGTCCGTGAGGAACAGCCGTCCCTCATGGATGAAATTAGATCTATGATGCAGGAAGAGATTAAGTCCTCCTTTGCGGCCATTTCTACACTTCAAACAGAGAAACCCGTTTTTACGGCGTTTACCCCCGCCAAACGCCACAAATCAGGCGATTGTTTCATTTGATTCTGAAGATTATGGTGGTTCGGCTTTCTCTTCTAGATATATGGAGGATGAAGATAAACTCTCTGAGCGAGAATTTTCAGAGAGCAGAAGGAAATTTTATTTCTCTTCTGAAGATATGCCCGAGCTTTTAAAAGCTGTTAGGGCTACTATGGGGGTAGAGGAGGTGCATTCTACTCCATCAGTACAAGATGAGATGTTCGGAGGTCTCAGGGTGAAGAAGTCCAAGGTCTTCCCTATTAATGATAACATCAAGGGGATGATTTTGGATGAATGGGCAGACCCGGAGAAACGGCTAGGAGTTGCCAAATCCTTCCAAAACCGGCTTCTTTTTGATCAGGAAGAGGCTAGGACCTTTAATACCATCCCTAAAATTGACGCCCAGGTAGCTATGGTCAATAAAAAAAAACAGCCTACCATTTGAAGATGCCTCTCAGCTCAAAGATCCGTTGGATAGGAAGGCTCACGGTCTATTGAAAAGGTCATGGGAGGCGGCCATGTTCACGCTTAAATCAAACATAACGGCCACATCAGTTGCCAGATCTATGTACGTCTGGCTCTCAGAGTTAGAAAATAGGGCTTCCAGCGATTCCTCAACAACTGAGATTTTGAGTGCTATTCCCCTGTTAAAATCTGCTACTGCTTGTTAGCGGTTTTCTTCAGGCAGGTTTATGCTGGTATAAGATGAGGCATCAGACCTCCAACCCATGAATATTTCCCTGTGCAATGAATATCCAGTTTGCTTCTGATCAGGAGTTAAATAACCAGCCCAGACTGAACTTAGGTGGTTAAATATCTGACATCTTTATTTTTCAGCACATACTTATAGGGCTTTTTGGGGGTGGGCGCATATTGTCTCTCAAGATCCAATTGGAACAATCCTGGTATTTCTCAAGAGGCCTTTGGGAAACATGTGTTGTCAAAATACAGTTGAAACTTTGTTAAACAATGCTGGTATCTGCTATATACAATACTTGCAAAAGAGCTATTTTACATTGAACAGGTTTTCCTCTATATGCTAACAAGGTGAATAGGCTATCTTAGTTCGTTTCATTGTATGTGAGGTGAGATGTTAAATAGCTCCTTTGTTCAGGGAGGCTGCTATTGTGTCCAGCACTGGCAGAGGGTGTGATATGTGCTAATTCGATGTGCTGCATGCCACAAGAGATGAGGCTTGTATAATATATGTCTTATCTGTGATGTATCAAAAGTAAGATTTATGAAAATTCCTTTCACTGCTTTTTTAGCGGACGCCTCTGCTGAGTTGGTACGCTTTGCAGCAAGGGATGCGGGTCTGTCCAATGCAGCTCTCCGTGCCTTGTGGGTTAAATGCTGGTTGGGTGACAAAGTGTCAAAATCCAGACTATGTGCCATTCCTTTTTCTGGGGAGTATGTCTTCGGCCCAGATTAGACAAAATCTTAGAAAAAGCCTCCGATTAAAAAGAAAGGGTTCCTGGAGGAAAAAGTCTATAGGAGGAAGTATCCCTTTCGTGCCCCTTCCAACCAAAGTAATCAGTACAGTGGTAAGGGCAAGTCAGGCCGTTTCAGTTATCCCAAAGGGGGAGGGGTAAGGCTCCCGCCTCTGCCCCCCAAAAAGGAAACGGAAATCAGTGACATCAGGGTAGGGGGGAGATTGAGGATGTTTTTTCCCCATTGGGAGGAAATATCCTCAAACTCATGGGCTTTGAGGATTATAGAGTCAGGATACAGAATACAGTTCTCAGATCCTCCCCCAAAAAGATTTATAGTCACGAAAATTGCGGTCCCAGACCCCAATCATCCTATTCACGTGGGCATTCGAGAACTACTCGCAAAAGGGGTAGTGGTGGAAGTACCACGATCCGAACAGGGAAAGGGGTTCTATTCGAATCTCTTCCTAGTGAAAAAGGAGGGATCCTATCGTACAATAATAAACTTAAAGCGCCTGAACAAGTACATTACCTATCATAAATTCCGGACGGAGACCCTAAAATCCATAGTTCCTCTGCTCCAGAACAATTGAGTAATGTGCACGGTCGATCTGACAGATGCTTGCTATAATGTCCCGATACATCCCAGCTCTCAGCGGTTCCTGAGGTTCGCGGTCAGACCATCTGGGCAGATTTCTCCATTATCAATTCACCTCTCTCCCCTTCGGCATATCCTCAGCCCCTCGAGGTTTTACAAAACTAATGATCGAGGTAGTTGCCTATCTAAGGAATGAAGGTCTGACAGTTTTTTCATACTTAGACGATTTTCTGATCTCAAACAGTTCTGCTCTTCTTCTGCAGAGAGATCTGAATTTCTTCCGTCAGACCCTAGAGGGATTGGGTTGGTTGATCAACATAGGAAAATCACAGTTAGAACTGACAACAAAGATCCAGTTCTTGGGGGTTATTCTGGATTCCCAGAGACAGCTAACTTGTTTGCCTCTAAGCAAGATACAGGACATCCAAAAGAGAATCTCCATCTTCAACTCCAAGATGTTCTACTCCATCAGAGACTCAATGAGTCTCTTAGGGATCCTCACATCCTGCATACCATCCGTTCAGTGGTGCCAGATCCATTTCCGAACCCTGCAGATGTGGATCCTCAGGGTCTGGCACAGAAGGGAGTCTTCCCTAGACCAATGGGTGATCATCCCTCAAAGGATAAAAACCTCCCTTCTTTGGTGGAAGAACAGGCTCTATCTCCAAGGGGGTGCTGTGGTCAAAGAATCCCTATGCCCAGATCACCACGGATGCAAGCCAGTACGGTTGGGGAGCGAAGGTCGGAGATGTTTACTACCAAGGAGTCTGGCCAAAATCGTTCAGTCTCCAGTCGTCGAATTTTCGAGAATTGATGGCAGTCTGGGAAACTCTAAAGCAAGCCAAAATTCATCTTCAAGGCCATCACGTAAGAGTTCTGTCAGACAATACGACAGTGATAAGATATTTAAATCATCAGGGAGGCACGGGATCAAGCAGCCTGCTGGATTTGTCGGCAAAGATATTCACCTGGGCAGAAGCGAATGTTCATTCAGTGTCTGCAGTCCACCTAAAGGGGTCCCTAAATGTGGAAGCAGACTACCTCAGCCGGGCAAAGATAGACCACTCAGAATGGTCCTTAAAGGAGGAAGTTTTCCTGACTATGTTGGACAAATGGAGACCAGCAATAGATCTTTGCCACTCGGGTAAACTCAAAATTGCCAGTTTTTTGTTCCCTAGATCCCAGAGACAGCCCGAAATTTCTGGACGCATTCTCTTTCAGATGGAACCGAGGTCTACATTACGCTTTCCCTCCTCTTCCGCTAATACCGAGGGTGGTACAGAAAATCATTCAGGACAGGACTTCAGTCATTCTAGTAACACCCTACTGGCCAAAGAAGAGCTGGTTCCCAATCTTGTGGAACCTTGCCAGCGAGGATCCTTGGATTCTGCCAAAGAGACGAGACATCCTTCACCAAGGTTTGATTCTACACCCAGACCCGGACTTCCTCAACCTAGCAGCCTGGATCCTGAGACCCAAATTCTAAAACATCAGGGACTATCGGATGCAGTAATTTCCACCCTAAAAGCTTCCAGAAAGAAAGTCACCTTTTCAATTTACCTGAAGATCTGGAAACGGTTCTGCTTGTGGTCAGGTTTGCCCTCACCAAATACCTCAGCTCCAAATATCCAAATAATTCTGGATTTATTTTTACAAAAAGGATTTGACATGGGATTGAGACCATCCATACTCAAGGTCCAGGTATCAGCCCTCAGTTGCTTTTATGACACCGAATTGGCAAACCATAGGTGGATAAGGCGATTCATGAAGGCGATAACGAGGTTATGTCCAACTCTAAGGTCCCAGGTCCCTACCTGGGATTTAAACATTGTCCTTAGGGGACTATCACATCCTCCATTTGAGCCTCTGAGTGACTGCTCCTTGAAACTAAAATCTTACAAGACTGCTTTCCTGGTGGCCATCAGCTCAGCCAGAAGAATCAGTGAACTACAAGCACTATCGATTAGAGAGCACTACCTACAGGTCTTGGACGACAGGATAATTCTAAAACTAGATCCGTGTTTTCTACCGAAAGTGGTCTCGAAGTTTCATAAAGACCAGGAGATCACTCTACCTTCACTGTTTAACAACCCGTCTAATCATTTGGAATCTACCCTTCATTCGCTTGATGTTAGATTGGCAGTGCTTGATTACTTAGAAACCACAAAAGACTTCAGGAAGTCAGATTGCCTCTTTATCCAGTTTGGAGGAAGAAACAAGGGTCAGAAAGTTTCCAAGTCCTCCATTGCCAGATGGATTAAAGCTACCATTGCTTCTTGTTCCTTACAGAATCTATGTTGCCCTGTTAATATCAGAGCCCACTCTACTAGGGCAATGTCGTCTTCTCAAGCAAAAAGAGCGGTTGTCTCCCTTGAGGAGATCTGTAAGGCAGCCACTTGGTCCAGCATCCATACTTTTGCCAAGCATTATAGATTGGACCTTTTCAAAAAGACTGTCTTTTGGACAAAAAGTCCTTTAGTCTGTGTTTCCCCCCCCCCCCCCCCCTTAAATTCATATTTGATATACCTCCTTGTATGGCCATCGTGGTGATGCTATGGAAAGCCGGAATTAGTACTTACCGGTAATTCATTTTCCATGAGATCACCACGACGGCCCGTATTTCCCTCCCTGTTCGTTACTTTGGGGTTGAGATGAAGAAATATCTTCTCCTATATAATTTTTTTTCACGTGTATCCACCACCTCTTACTTTGGTATTTTGGAAGCACTGGTGTTTGGTAGTGGGAGGAGGGTATTTAAACCTTTCTCTGACCCCTGACCTCTGTAGGGGCAGGAAGCAATCTCCTTGTATGGCCGTCGTGGTGATCTCATGGAAAATTAATTACCAGTAAGTACTAATTCCGGCTTTCCCTAAAATGGCAGCTGCACGTGTTGCAAAGTGAAAGTAGATAGCATGGGAACGTGAGATCATCCATAATGAAATGCAACCAGCCAATCCACAGATGACCATCCCCTGTTATGCCTTGTAAAAGCTGTGGTCTCCACCATTCCACTGTGAGCTGAGCATAGGGAGAGATGTGACAAGCTCCAGGGATAGTGTTGCAGAAAACAGTTTAGGGCTACGTTCACACTAGCGTTCCGGGCCCCGCTTGTGAGCTCCGTTTGAAGGGTCTCACAAGTGGCCCCGAACGCATCTGTACGGCCCCAATGCATTCTGAGTGGATGCGGATCCGCTCAGAATGCATCAGTCTGGCAGCGTTCAGCCTCCGCTCAGCAAGCGGACACCCGAACGCTGCTTGCAGCGTTCGGGTGTCCGCTTGGCCGTGCTGAGGCAAACGGATCCGTCTAGACTTACAATGTAAGTCAATGGGGACGGATCCGTTTGAAGTTGACACAATATGGCTCAATTTTCAAACTGATCCGTCCCCCATTGACTTTCAATGTAAAGTCTGGACGGATCCGTCTGAACTACTTTCACACTTAGAATTTTTTCTAAACTATAATGCAGACGGATCCGTTCTGAACGGATCCCAAGTCTGCATTATATGAGCGGATCCGTCTGTGCAGACACCAGACGGACCCGCTCTGAACGCAAGCGTGAAAGTACCCTAAAAATGAATATTGAAAGGGGAGGGTGCAGGGAGATCGTAGGGAGAGTTTTTTTGAGACTGTATGTAGAATATAGGCAGACAGCAGGAAGACTGCAAGTTCAATGTAATCGCTGAGTGGACCTTGTTCAAGTGCTGCGACATTCAAAGTTAATCTGTTATTTTATATATAGAATTACTGTGTCAGACTCGGAAGTAAAGGGCGGTCTAATATATTGCCATGTGCGTCTTGTTTAACTGCCGCCAGGTTCATAGTTAATCCGTTACATTACTGATAGTTACTATACACTATGGCATACAGTTGCCTGGGCCCTCCAAAGGAATGGGCAATGGCAAAAATGGGCTGTAGCCTGCATAAGTAGCAGCAAAAGGAGGGGGGGGGGGGGGGGGGAGTAGTAGTAGCCGCAGCAACAGTCCAGATCTGCCACTGTCATCCAAAGGTTGCTTTGACCAACAATCTTGCTGTACTGGAATGGTTGAGTCGCTCTTCAACATCATCTCAAGTGTCGGATATACACAGCCAGAAATGGGTGGGTTCCTCTGATCTTGCTTTTGCTGCTCCTTCTGCTAGCCAAGTAATGTATGCTGCTGGCTCTGCTCCGCTTTTCAGAGAGGATGAGCTTTGTGAGGACAGTCAGCATTTACAGGCCAGCAGAGATATGGAGGAGAGGTTCGCTGCGGCTCCTCTAGGCATGCAACTACTGATGTTAATAGTCGGATTGGAGCAAATGTTGAGAGGTCAGGAATGTGCGCAAGAGACAACCAAACAGATGTAGATGATGTAGCCGATTGCACGTGAGAGTGGGGTGAAGAGGGGGCATTGGCTTCATGGGGTAGAGGGTGACAGCGTGCCCATGAGACAGCAGGCTGGACTGCTTTCTCAGGAGAAGGATGAGGACATAAATGCACAGGAATTTTATACACAACTAGGTGGTTTAAGCTACAGGAGAGGAGCAGAGAAGCAAGAGGAGCAAGAATAGCTGGAGGCAAACGACCAAG
Organism: Bufo bufo; assembly: GCF_905171765.1. NCBI lineage: Eukaryota > Metazoa > Chordata > Amphibia > Anura > Bufonidae > Bufo > Bufo bufo. The sequence continues at coordinate 392,498,682 of NC_053389.1, read as the reverse complement.
AGAACAGGTGACCCCCCCCCCCCCCCTTCCCCCATAGACTGGCAGTATTCTTGTTTGTGTAGTGACAGCCACATTGTCAGGATTCTGCAGAGGGATAACTACTGGCTATCCACATTTGTTAAACCCTTGCTACCCAGGGGCGTAACTACCATAGTGGCAGACCATGCCTTTGCTATGGGGCACAGGGCAAGAGGGGTCCCAGTTCACTGGAGGTGAAAACTTGGTCAGGACTCTACCCTCTAAAGAAACCACCTTTTAGCAAATAAGGCAGTGGAAAAAATGGCCCAAGGGTCATTGAAAAGGGTTTAGGCAGAAACTCTTCTGTCCTGTGTGGGGGTCTGTTTTAATCCTTGCTATGGGGCCCTTACTTCTCTATATACACCACTGTAGCTACCGGTCGTAAATTAAGTGTATTTATTTTTTTAATTTTTTTTTAGACCTTCTGAGCAGATGCAAAAATAGACTACTATAGAGACATGCTGTAGAGTCGGTTGGTTGCTGCCTACGTGCGCCATCGCCCATCCTCAGGAAGGTCTCGCGCGGGGGGGGGGGGGGGGGGGAAGATTCTCTGCACTCGCGCTACACTGCCATGACTGGGAAGCACCAGCTCCATATGCAGCAACTAGAGTCTCTGAGCGGTTTTATTCCGCCGCCTACTGAAAAAACAACCCAGCAGCAGCTGGACATGCAGCAGAATCTCAACCAGCAGGTGGTGGCATACTTGGACTGCACCCTGTCGCCCATGATCCAAGATCCTCTGGACTACTGTGCATACAAACTTGAATTATAGCTGCAACTGGCTGAGTTTGCCAGGGGCATGCATTCCTGCCTGGCCAGTAGTGGTGGCATCAAAGCAGGTGTGAAGTGTGGTGGGGAGCATATTTACCCCTAAGAGAACTCTCCATTCCTCCCATAATGTTGAGAGACTAAACTTAGTAGAGATCAATCAGGCTTGGATCAACCAGGATTTCCAGACACTTGTGTCTGATGCAACAGAATAGATCATTCTGCCACTAATCATACTGTAGTGTGCTGCCACACCAAAATATTCAGCAAAATGGGACGTTGCTTATGGCCACTGCTGCTGCCAGAATTCTGATGCTGCCACCTTCCTGCTGCCTCTGCTGCTGTTCCTGCAAAGGGGGTGTCTTGGCCTACTGATATGTACACATAACATTTTTAAAAGGATATGCATGTGCAGTGACCAGGAACAGGTACGCTGACGCCACTTATGCAGTGGGTCAGGATATGGGTGGATAATAGTCTGTATTTGTCGTGACGCCAATTGCAGGGTGCGCAGGGTACTATCCCAGGGCCTTACCAAGGTGTTATAACGCATGTCCCAGATTAGGAATGCCAGAGTGGTGTAATGGCCTATGTCTCTATAGGGTGGGGATAATTGTGTCAACGCTGTCTCCTACATGGGTACGGTCGGACTCCTGGCTCACTTGCAATAAATTTTAGTGTAGTGATAGTAGCAGTAATGGAGGAATTTTGCAGCAGAAATTATGTCCAGACCTTTAGGTGAAGTTCAAACGTTTCTTTACTTAAGATAACTTGTATCCAAGCAGTATACAGCTTTGGTCTCTGGTCCCAGCAGGTTTTGGCAATCATTGGCAGGAATAAAGAATACAGAAGAAATGCAAATATTTCCATGACATTTTATCTCTGATTTGGACTCATTCCTGTTTTTGGCTTAAAAAAACTGATGCAAAATACCTACCATGTGAAAGAGACTTTATGAATGCAGGACTTTTTTCCTTATTAAAACTAAAAACTGATTTCAGACTTAAATAGCCAAAACTGATGCAATTTGAGCATAAGGCCTCTTTCACACTTGTCAGTATTTGTGGGCTCATTTATCAAACTGGTGTAAAGTAGAACTGGCTAAGGCTACTTTCACACCTGCGTTCGGGTGTCCGCTCGTGAGCTCCGTTTGAAGGGGCTCACAAGCGGCCCCGAACGCAGCCGTCCAGCCCTAATGCATTCTCGGTGGACGCGGATCCGCTGAGAATGCATCAGTCTGGCAGCGTTCAGCCTCCGCTCAGCGAGCGGACACCTGAACGCTGCTTGCAGCGTTCGGGTGTCCGCCTGGCCGTGCGGATCCGTCCAGACTTATAATGTAAGTCAATGGGGACGGATCCATTTGAAGATGACACTATATGGCTCAATCTTCAAACGGATCCGTCCCCCATTGACTTTCAATGTAAAGTCTGGACGGATCCGTTCAGGCTACTTTCACACTTAGAATTTTTTCTAAGTTATAATGCAGACGGATCCGTTCTGAACGGATGCAAACGTCTGCATTATAGGAGCGGATCCGTCTGATGAAACATCAGACGGACCCGCTCCGAACGCTAGTGTGAAAGTAGCCTAAGTCAATGGGGACGGATCAGTTTGAATTTGACACTAATGGCTCAATTTTCAAACTGATCCGTCCCCCATTGACTTTCAATGTAAAGTCTGGACGGATCCGTCTGAAGCTACTTTCACACTTAGAATTTTTTCTACAATATAATGCAGACGGATCCGTTCTGAACGGATGCCAAGTCTGCATTATATGAGCGGATCCGTCTGAGCAGACCCCAGACGGATCCGCTCTGAACGCTAGTGTGAAAGTAGCCTTAGTTGCCCATAGCAACCAATCTGATTCCACCTTTCATTTTCCAAAGGAGCTGTCAAAAATGAAGAGTAGAACCTGATTGGTTGTTATGGGCAACTAAGCCAGTTCCACTTTACACCAGTTTGATAAATGACCCCACTGGTCTTTTTTTTGCATCAGAGGAGTCAAAAGCAGGAGTGGGTCTAAAACACAGAAGAGAACCAAATATTTCTATTACATTTTATCTGTTTTGGACCCACTCCTCGTTTTGGCTTACAAATACTGACCATGTGAAAGAGACTTTATAGATGCTCAAGGTACAGGATATTTTTTTTTCTGTTTGATCAGAAGAACGGAAAAATAAACAGTGACGTTAAAGGGCTTCTGTCACCCCCCATATAGTGCTCTTACCCTTTTTCGTTCTCTAGTTTCTTTAAAAACCGCACTTTTATAATATGTAAAATTACCTCTCTACCAGCAAGTAGGGCGGTTACTTCCTGGTAGCAGCCGCATCCTCCTTTGCGCCTGCGCCGAGGACGTCACATCTACACCCGGCGCAGGCGCACTGAGGAAGGAGTGGCCAAGCGAGCGTCCACCTCTCAGTGCGCTTGCGCCGACTGAAGACCGGTACGGCGCAGGCGCAAGATTTAGAACGCATACAGGGCCAGCCAGAGGGCGAGAGCACTCGCTGGCCCTGGCAATCAACAGGAGAAGGGGGCGGGTTTTTTTTAAAGGAGGATGCGGCTGCTACCAGCAAGTAACCGCCCTACTTGCTGGTAGAGAGGTAATTTTACATATTATAAAAGTGTGGTTTTTAAAGAAACTAGAGAACGAAAAAGGGTAAGAGCACTATATATTGAAAAATCGCAGTATAAGGATTTTAAGTAGCCCAAAAATGAAAAATGACTTTTGGGGGGTGACAGAAGCCCTTTAACACAGACTTACTACCACTGCTGCTGCCCACTCTCCCGACTGTCTTGGGGCCACTATTGTCACCGTCACTGCTTCTCAGGGATCTCAAGTCTCCCTGAAGTTCAGGGAGTCTCCCGCTATTAGATAGCGGCTCCCTGATACCCTCCTGTGAGGCAATATCTCCAGAAAGGTTTACTGATAGCAGAGCAGAGAGATAAGAGAAGTGACAGGACAGAGTTTAGATTACAGGTTGAATTAACCCTTTAGGGTCAAATTGGCTTCTCAAGGAGATATATATGTTAAAGGCATCTTCTTCTGTCTCATTCAGTAGCTATATAACTATTGAGAGAGATGTATTTTTTTTTAAATACATTTACACATTTAACCCTCCATTTTAATTATATTATTTACCCCAGTGTTAAATCCCCCCCCTCCCCGGATGCTTGTTTTTTTCCTACAGTGGGTTAGATAATTACACACAGGGTTCACTTGCTTCTTGTCAGCTCAGCGAATGAACCGAAGATTCGATTCATTTGAATGAACTGATTCAAATGAACCGATTCATGTGAAAGATCCGAACTTCCCATCTCTAGTTTACTCGCAGTAAACCTTTCCGGCAACCTGTAGCAGTGTCCCCTTCTCGGCGCGTGCGCACAGTGCAAGAAGAAGCCGATGCCAGCAGTCCGCAATGGCGCATCAGGCTGAGCCTGTGCGCAGGCGCGGGATCTCAAAGCGGGAGGAGGGGGAGGGAGAGGCGGCGCTGAGGAGTAGAAGGCGGCGCTGGGCATGAACGGCGATGCGTGCGGCCGGGCACCATGCATCCAGAGACCTCCCCTGCTTGGGCACCTTAATTCAATGATTGACAGGTTAGTAAAACCTGTTTTTCCGCAGAATAAAGCCACAAATAGCTTTTATAAGGCCGCCTTAGAAATCAGAATGCTACCCTGGACATGAGCATATGTTAAGCTCACAGGGCTTATAGGTGGTGACAGAATCCCTTTAATCATATACATAAATAGGATAATTTGGGGCAGGGTAATGAGCCCAGTCCTCCACACCATAGAGCAAAGTGTGCAGATACTGATTATGTTTGGAAAATGTAATAAAAAGTCAGTGAAAAAAAAAAAAAAAAGAAAACCTCCCTGAAATGAGAAGTGCACCTCCCTGAAATGAGTTTTTGCAGGTTGGGATGTCTGGCTTCTGTTTCCCTTAACACGGTCATGGGGCCACTACTTGAATCTTGGGGCACTGCATGGTTAAGTACGTCGATAAATTAGACCTGACGGTAACAGTGACCTGTAATAATGACTCATAGGGATAAGTGAACCTGGACCGTACTGTTCTGGCTTGTCCGGGCACCGGAAGACTGACATTGTCGCAAAAGTCTGTTAGGATTTTAAATAAAGCTTGTTGAAAGGCTGCAGCGCAGCTAATCAACAAGCTTTTTAACTTTGGGAATGTGGAAGCCATCACAGTCATGCCTAGTGTTGGAATGGCTGTGATTGGTCAGCATGTTAGGAGTATAGTAGTAATCCCTTTTAGGTTCACACCAGCTTGAGAGAGAGATGACAATGGAGTATGATAAAACTGGATATTTCACTCAAGAACTTCAACAAGTGGTTCAGTACAGATATCTAATATAGCCTCTTTATGAACAGGAACACAGGCAAACTAGTAGCTCAAACAATTAACGGGGACAGTCTATCTAGATTATTGCAATGTTCTTTATCCACCACCAAGGCACTCCTAGTTATCAGCCAGTGCACAATGTATACGGTATGTATTTATAGTCCCCTTTATATGCCAGGTAACACAACACTTAACTTTATGGTTTTCCTCTGGTTCTTCCTGGGCAGAGGATGTATCTCCTGCAGTGATGTTTAGGTGTATTGCATAAACTTGGGCCCACATGTGGCACACTGTGGATAGTCTGTGTAGTCTGCACTTGTTAGAGGAGGCTTCTCTTCTTAAAGATGATGATCAACTCATATATTATCCTGATTTGTAGCTTTGCAGGACTTTATGCACCATATTCTCTGAGCTCTCTTCTCTCTGCATCTCAGCCAGAACTTTCCTGTTTCTTCCAGGAAGTGACATCATCCAGAATCTTCCTACAATTAATGTCAAAAATAGATGCAAGGTCTTGCCCCTAGAGTTCAGCAGAGCACCAGTAATGGCATTGGAATGCACAAGTCAATATTGTTTTGAAGGGGGTTTGCCACTATCGAACTTGTACCCCTTACACATTCGCTACTTTTTAATGAGTGCAGTCCCTGCGCTCCAACTTCAAAGTCTCGGAGATGTCCAGGCTGTACTCCCTGTGTAGATTGAGGGCATCTTGGCCCTTCAGCTTCTTCTAACTGGAGTGGCTTCCCCTTCAGACTCAAGCCTAGGTTCAACATCCCAGTCTCCTGTGCTAGGGTTGACTGGTACCATTCTGACTGCTCTGGTACCGGGCCTTCACTAGGCTGAGGTTAAGGTTCTGTAGCTGGGAAGGTGCAGGGTCTCGGCATATTCCTGTGGCGATTTCGACTCTGTCCTTCGCGATTTTCTGGCTTTACTTCATACACTGGCAAACAGGGGTCAATCTGTTGGACCACCACACGTGGCTGCTGCTCCCATTTGGGCTCCAACTTCCCCATCTGTCGAGCTCGCTTGTTGTGGACTAATATCCGATCTCCAGGTTGGAGGGAATTATCACAATCAGTTCCTTGGTCTCTGAATGCTGATGTGCTTCTCTCATTAGAGAATGGGTTCACTTTAGATGATATTGGTGCTTATGCAACCACTCTGTTGGGGTCTGTTGCTCCACTTCTTCAGGGTGCTTCATCAGTAGGGCTAGAGGTAGCCTTCCAAAACATCCAAACAATTGGTAGGGGGTGTAGCCAGTGGTGCTATGGATGGTGTGATTTTATGCCCATACCACATTGTCCACAAACTCTGGCCAGTGCTCTTGATGCTCCTCTCCCAATGTGCGTATTATGCCCAGAAGTGTCTGATCAAACCGTTCACACAGTTTCCTTGTGGGTGATTTGGGGTTGTTCTTGACTTTTTAAATCCCATGGTACTGGCACAGTTCCTGAACAACCACAGCTTCAAAATTCGGACCTTGATCAGACAAAATTTGCATGGGACATCCATATGGCCAAATCGCATGCTTGCACAATGTTTCTGCAGTGGTGGTTGCTGTCTGGTCATATGTTGGCATGACCACTGCAAACTTGGAGAAGTGGTCAATGCAGATGAGTGCATATTTGTGCCTGGAGGTCATGGCTTGTACTGTCAAGAAGTCTGAAGTTCAAATGGATTATTTGTCACAGTAGTGGTGGGGCATGTTCCGCAGCTTTGTGCACAGCACATGGTCTGCAGTGGCCAGGTACAGGTTGTTTAATGTTCTATATTTGTCGTGACGGCAATTGCAGTGTGCGCAGGGTACTATCACTGGGCCCTTCCAAGATGTTATAATGCATGTCCCAGAATAGGAATGCCAAAGTGGTGTGATGGTTTATAATGTCTCAGTAGGATAGTGGTAGTGGTGTCAACGGTGTCTTCTACCTGGGTACGGCTGGGCTCCTGGCTCACTTGCAATAAATGTAAGTGTAGGGATAGTAGGAGTAATAGAGGAATTTTGCAGCAGAAATGATGTCCAGAGCTTTTGATGAAGTTCAAACTTTTCTTTTACTGAAGATAGCTTGCATCCAAACAGTATGCAGCTTTGGTCTTTGGTCCCAGCAGGTTTTAGCAATAATTGGCAGGGATAAATCCTTCTGCTTTTAACTGTAACTTCTGCTTTGTGGGGACAGACTAGCTGAGGAGGAATGGCTTCTCCTAGGTCTCTGGACTTCACTCAGATATATTCTCAGGGGATGCTTTCTTCCTGGCACTGGAGGTTGTCTGGAACTTTCTGCTTTCTTTGCATCCAGTTGAGCTGCAGGGCTCAGACTGGGAATTTGATCAAGTCTCAGAACGAGACTTGGTCCTTGCTGTCTTCCCTATGCAGGGAGGAACTAGAACAGGTTCTAACAGTTTTTTTTCCTCCCTTGCTGCAAGAAGCTGGAAACCTCCATTTCTCTTCAGCAGGGGGGCAGAATAGAACCGGATTGCTCCTCTCTAAACAGCCATAACATTAAGACCATCTCTACCAATGATGCTGCTACCTGCTGGTGGACCTGTAAAATTACAAGGAAACAATTACATTTAACATGGTTTTAGATGCACAGTTGTGGGGACATAATACAAATTATATCTGACAATAGAACGGCTCTTAAAAGATAGCAGCGGCGTAGAGGTGTGTAGTAACACAACTCTGGGGTATTGCATTTCCCCTTACTTTGAATCAAGCAGTCCCCGGTTTGTGCTTGGGATAAGAGGAATAAGCTCTGGGGTACCCAATTTAATACAAAGGGTTGCATGTAATACATATAAAACATACAAAGACCAACATGAAACAGCTACCCTGAGGTTCCTGCCCTCATGAATAGGGTGTCCTAATTAAGTTTCCCTCTCGGTATACCCAGTGACCCAAAGGTCTACACACAGAAATCACTACTTACTGACTTTGAAGTATTTTGGATCCGATTACCAAAGAAAGCATGGGGGTGTCCTTGCTCTGTAATCCCACCATGGTGTAATGAAATACTGGCAAATGGAAGGGTGGCTTTATTCTGTATTCCCTTCCCTGCACCAAAGTCAATATATAAGGCTTATATTGTTATTTTAGCCAGACCTGTTCTCCAGGTTGTAAGGGCTCAGCATGTGCATGCCTATCAAAGTCCTGTTTTTGTTTTTGTTGGGCCTTCTCTATTTGAGTCCACTATTTCTTTGGAGTCTTCCAGGCGCTTCTGATGCTCACATACCCACTCAGATTGGTGGAGTGGTTCAGAGTCCGGCACAGGAACGTTGAGGGCAAGATCTGCAGGTAGACGGCCATGTCTTCTGAACATGAGGTAGTATGGAGTGTACCCAGTGGAGCAATGAGTTGTATTGTTGTACAGGTACACTAGCTCAGGGAGGAGTAACGGGCATTCGGCCCTCTTGTGAGGCGGCACAGCCTTGAGCATGCTGATCAGTGTCTGGTTCATCTTTTCGCACAGCCCGTTCCCCTGAGGGTGGTATTCAGTGGTCCTCTGTTTTTTTGCAGTTGTACAAGGCACAAAGTTCATAGAATAACTGATACTTGAATGCAGATCCCTGATTGGTGAGTATCTTGTCAGGACACCCATACAGCAGAATGAAGCTCTTCCACATGGCAGCAGCTGTAGTTTTTGCAGTTAAGTCCTTTACAGGTACAGCCACAACGAACTTGGTATAGTGGTCTATGATTGTCATAGCATAGACGTACCCGGATCTGCTGGGTTCCAGTTTCACGTGGTCGATTGCCACGATTTCAAGAGGACTTCTACTCACTATTGGATGAAGGGGGGGGGGCTCGCTGATCATGTGTCTCCCCTTTTTCCGACACCAAGTTTCAATGCCACTTCTCATGCCAATCCAGTAAAAACGTTGGTGGCTTCCATTTTTTGGGTTCCAAAGTGACCAGACTGGTTATGGTACATGTCCATTACCATCTTGGCATCTCTTCGGGGCACCACTATCTGATGGAGGTGCTCACAGGTGACTGGATCAAGTGTTCTCTTGAGGAGTAGGTCTCTTTGTAGGAAGAGTAGTTTCCGTTGTTGCCAGAGGCGAAATAGCTCTGAGTCAGCTCTCCGCTGTCGGATTCTCTCCGGTATGCGTCCGCTGTAAAAATAATCCAACAGTTCTCCAATGGCTCTGCTCTCTGTAGTTTATACCAGAGCTCTTTCTCAACTGGAGGTGAGGGGGTCACAGGTCTGCGGAAAACAAGTGACTTTAGAGGTCTGACGCCTAGTGTGTAGGGCCTCCTGCCGGGCAAATCGGGAGTAGAATATTGGAATTTCCACATCTTCCCACTGATCGTTAGAAATTTGGTTCTTTCTGGGCAGGTAGCCTAGACAAAGCGTTGGCATGGTTATTAGATTTCCCAGTCCGGTACTTAATGCTGAAGTTGAAGTTCGCCAGTCTAGAGGCCCATCTTTGTTCTAGAGCTCCCAGATGTGCAGTGTTCAAGTAAGCTAACGGATTATTGTCGGTGTAGACCGTGAAAGGTGTAGCAGCTAGGTAGTCCTTGAATTTCTCAGTTACAGCCCAGACCAAGGCTAGAAACTCCAGTTTGAACGAGCTGTAGTTATTGTCATTCTGCTCTGGCTCTCGTAAAGATCTGCTGGCATAGGCGATGACTTTCAGTTCCAGCTTGTGTCTGAGATAGTACAGCTCCCAAACCTTTCTTACTTGCATCAGTATAGAGGCAAAATGGTAGGCTGTAGTCAGGGTAACCCAGGACTGGAGCTTCTGTAAGTTTTTCTTTCAACAGTCGGAAAGCAGCTTCTCTCTCTTCATTCCACTCCACCGGTATTTTGGAATTCTGACAGCCTTTAGGGTGACCTTACACAAGCTCCTTGGATAGGTTCCGCAATCTGAGCAAAGTGCGGGATAAACCTCCGATAGTAACTTGCAAATCTAAGGAAGCTCTTGACCTCTTTGACTGTCTTGGGGGCCGGCCAGCTTTGTACTGCAGCTATCTTGTTGGGGTCTGTTCTCATGCCCTCCGCACCCACAACATGTCCCAGATATTTCACTTTGAGCTTCAGGAAGTGACACTTGGAAGGTTTCACTTTCAGTCCATGTTGGGTCAAAGTCTAGTACACTTCCACCAAGTGCTGTAAATGCTCTTCATAGGTCTTAGAGTAGACAATCACATCATGCAGGTACAGCAACACGGTCTCAAAGTTTTTGTGTCCAAGACCTCTTTCCATGAGTCTCTGAAATGTCCCAGGGGCATTGCATAACCCGAATAGCATGTACTGTAGTTGATCTCTAACAAACCCATTCTTTATCTTCTGGTGCCATGGGGACTTGCCAATAGCCACTAGTTAGATCCAGGGTTGAAAAGCAGCAGATCCCAGAGCTGCCAGGGATTCTTCAATTCATGGCAGGGGGTACGCATCCTTGTGGGTAATGTTGATCTTACGGTAGTCAACGCAAAAACGGATAGTTCCATCCTTTCCCAGGACTAAGGGGGCAGCCCAAGGGCTGTGACTATCCTGGATTACATTAGCTGTCTTCATATCCTGCACCATCTTCTTCACCTGCTGGTACATGGCAGGAGGGACTGGTCAGTATCTCTCCTTGATTGGAGGATGAGTGCCGGTTGGAATGGTGTGCTGTATTAAGTGAGTCTGACCATAGTCCAGAGTATGTTTGCTGAAGACTAGAGATGTCGAGAACATAAAATTTTCCTCAAATGTTCGCGAACCGGGTGAACCGCCATAGACTTCAATAGGCAGGCGAATTTTAAAACTCACAGGAACTTTCTGGCCACAATAGTGATGGAAAAGTTGTTTCAAGGGGACTAACACCTGGACTGTGAGATGCCGGAGGGGGATCCATGGCAAAACTCCCATGGAAAATTACGTAGTTGACGCAGTGTCTGGTTTTAATCCATAAAGGGCATAAATCACCTAACATTCCTAAATTGTTTGGAATAACGTGCTTTAAAACATCAGGTATGATGTTGTATCGATCAGGTAGTGTAAGGGTTACGCCCGCTTCACAGTGACAGACCAAACTCCCCGTTTAACGCACCGCAAACAGTCCATTTGCACAACTGCAAAGTCCCCATTTGCACAAGGTTGGATACCAAGCTAGCCATGTCCTGTTCCTTGTCCTCACTGTCATTAAAGGTCTCTTCCTCCACCCAGCCATGTACAACACAAAGGTTCCCCGAAAGGTGACAACAAGCCCCCTGGGACGCTTGCTGTGTTTGGTCTTCTACCTCCTCAAAGCCACCTTCCTCCTCTGACTCCTCTTCTTCAGACTCCTCTCTCTGCGTTGCCTCTCTGGGTTATTATAAGGTGTGTTAAGTAGTACTATTCCTATCCGTTTAATCCCTGTTACGACCACTAGTATTATTATTATAATGATAATAATACTTAGTAGTATAAGTATTATAAGGTGTGTTAAGTAGTACTATTCCTATCATGGGACGTGTTTGGAATAGATTTTAGACAACCGCAAAGAGTTGTCAATAGTTGACACACTCATGACATAAATTTTATTCCTCTGTGCGTCAATCTTGGTGTAGTGATGACTGTGCTCGTGCGAACGTTTGGGAGATTGCAGGCAATGGTTTTTTTTTAAAAGCCTATGGTCGTGCTGAGGTAGTTCAGTGACAGTTAAGTGACCCAGAAAACAATGATTCTGCAGTGTGGGCCCATTGTTGGCCTAGTAGGCTTTAATGATCACCTTAGATGATCACAAACAAAATTAATATTTTTTTCTATACAAAATTATCCAGCCGATCGCTTTTGGTCTGTTCACAATAAAGCAACGACCTTATCTGGGGTGTGCCAACATTGCCATTGCCAACACACTCATAGAGGTGGTCACTTCATTGTGATACGCAAGCCCCTTCACCACAACAAGGTAATGATCACGAAGGGGAATTGACACATGTATGTGGCTTTTTTTTTTTTGGGGTTTTTGCAGCCACAGTGCAGCACCAGCGGCCATAAAAATTGATGTTTCCGAGGCAAAGAAAGTGCCCTAAAACATTGCGGCCTGAACCCTAGTTGGTGGCGGATAAGTCATGCAAGTCATCCGGCATTCAGAGATAAAATACAGCAGCGTGTGGACCATTTTTAGCCCAAGGCAGCTCATCTCATCAGGCCTTTTTTAGTCTAATGTATCGCCCACTGTCAGTCCCTTCGGGATCCATCCCTCATTCATCTTAATAAAGGTGAGGTAATCTAGATTTTTTGAACTAGGCGACTTCTCTTCTCAGTGACAATACCTCCTGCTGCACTGAAGGTCCTTTCTGACAGGACACTTGAAGCGGGGCAGGCCAGAAGTTCTATCGCAAATTGGGATAGCTCAGGCCACAGGTCAAGCCTCCACACCCAGTAGTCAAGGGGTTCATCGCTCCTCAGTGTCGATATCTGCAGTTAAGGCGAGGTAGTCTACCTATCGGTCGAGTCGTTCTGAGGGTGGACCCCGAAGGGCTGTGGCGATGCGTAGGACTTAGAAAGCTCTGCATATCCTCCATCAACAACACGTCTGTAAAGCGTCCTGTCCTTGACGGCGTGGTCGTGGGAGGAGGAGGATTACTTTCACCTCTTCCCCTGTTAGATTCCCGTTGTGCTGTGACATCACCCTTATACGCTGTGTAAAGCATATTTTTTCATTTATTTTGGAACTGCTGCATCCTTTCCGACTTCCGGTAATTCGGTTACATTTCAGGCACTTTCTGCTAATACCGGGGGTCTAGTAGCGTGGCCACACAGTACAGGTCGTTCTCCTTCAGCCTTTTTATATGAGGGTCCCTCAACAGGCACGACAGCTTGAAAGACCCCATTTGCACAAGGTTGGATGCAGAGCTACTCATGTCCCGTTCCTCGTCCTCACTGATCTCCCTGAAGGTCTGTTCTCCACCCCCTTCCCCAGCCACGTACAACACCACGGGTACCAGATAGGTGACACCGAGCACCCTGGGATGCCTGCTGTGGTTGGTCGTCCTCCTCCTCCTCAAAGCCACATTCCTCCTCTGACTCCTCTTCCTCCGACTCCTCTTCCAGCGTTGCCGCAGGTCCAGCAAGCGATGCTGATAAGGCTGTTTCTGGTGGTGATGGTGACCACAACTCTTCCTCTTCACGCTCATCTACGGCCTGATCCAGCACTCTTTGCAGGGCACGCTCCAGGAAGAAAACAAATGGGATGATGTCGCTGATGGTGCCTTCGGTGCGACTGACTAGGTTTGTCACCCCCTCAAAAGGACGCATGAGCCTACAGGCATTGCGCATGAGCGTCCAGTAACGTGGCAAAAAAAATTCCCAGCTCCACAGAGGCTGTCCTAGCACCCCGGTCATACAAATACTCGTCTGCTTTTTCTTGTTGGAGCAGGCGGTCGAACATTAGGAGTGTTGAATTCCAATGTGTCGGGCTGTCGCAAATCAAGCGCCTCACTGGCATGTTTCGCCGCTGGATATCTGAAAAGTGCGCCATGGCCATGTAGGAATGCCTGAAATGGCCACACACCTTCCTGGCCTGCTTGAGGACGTCCTGTAAGCCTGGGTACTTATGCACAAAGCATTGTACTATCAGATTACACAATGTGCCATGCATGGCACATGTGTCAACTTGCTCAAATTCAATGCCGCCAACAAATTGCTTCCGTTGTCACACACCACTTTGCCGATCTCCAGTTGGTGCGGAGTTGGCCACTGATCCACCTGTGTTCAGGGAGGACAGGAGTGCTGGTCCAGTGTGACTCTCTGCTTTCAGGCAAGTCAACCCCAAGGCGGCGTGACACTGTCATATCCGGGATGTGGAATAGCCCCTGGGGAGCTGGGGGGGTGCCGTTGATGTGGAGCAAGATGCAGCAGCAGAAGAGGACTCAGCCGAGGAGGTTATGGAAGAGGATGGAGTAGGAGGAGTAGAGGAGGTGTCAGCAGGCCTGCCTGCAAGTCGTGGCGGTGTCACCAACTCCTCTGCAGAGCCACGCATTCCATGCTTGGCAGCCGTCAGCAGGTTTACCCAATGCGCAGTGTAGGTGATATACCTACCCTGACCGTGCTTTGCAGACCGGGTATCAGTGGTCAGATGGACCCTTGCCCCAACACTGTGTGCCAGACATGCCATGACTTCCTTTTCCACAATAGAGTACAGGTTGGGGATTGTCTTTTGTGAAAAGAAATTTGATTTGAGATCATGTGCCTTCGCAAAGCAGTTGTACCTAGGTGGGTGTTGGACTTCCCACGACTCAGTTTCTTTTGGCACAGGTTGCAAATGGCATCGCTGGTGTCAGAGGCAGACACACCCAAAAAATGCCACACTGCTGATCTCTGCAATGACGTCATTCTGGTGGTGGCAACAGCATATGTTGATTGGCGTGCTGTCTGGCTGACCCCGGGTGCCGATGCATGCTGTCTGACTGTGCCACTAGCTCCTTGCGACGACCTCCCCCTGCTTCCAACTCATCTCCTCCTCCTCTGTCTCCCCATCTGAATTTTCCCCCTGTTCTTCTTCTCTTCGAGCAGACACCCACGTGACATCCACGGACACAGTCATCAACCGCTTCACTTGTATCTGACAACTAAGCAAAGGAAGCAGCAGCGGGTACATAATCATCATCATCACCACACTGTATGTCCATGTGTGTAATGCTGCCTGACTGAGACATATCCTTGTTATCTACATCCTCTGGCAATAATGGTTGTGCATCACTCATTTCTTCCAACTGATGTGTAAGTGTTAAGGCTGGCTGCAGGCTAGCCTGGATTTGTGGGAGGGGCCGGTACCTGTCTTAAGCAGTCTGGCTCTCCCAGGCAGCACGTCGGCATTCGGACGTCTGCTACTTCCGGGTGTGACGTTATCAGCAAGCGTCCTGCACGAGTCGGATCTCAGAGCAGCCGGGTGTACCTTTCCCTTCAGTCTGCAAGCTGTTCAGGTCGTTTTCCAAGATAACTGGTTTGTTTGGGGAGCGTGGCAACGTGGAGGAGGGTAGGAGGGTGTGTAGAGAGGGGGAAGTGTGCCGGAGGATCGCTTCTTCTCACTGCGTTCAGGCACATGCAATTCAAGTTTTGGCACCAATAGGCAGCATTGTCACATAGTTGGAGCTCATTGCCTGTCTCAGCATAACCTGTATCTAAGTTCATACAGGGGCTGCGAGTCATCTGGGCTCAGCAGGTTAAACTCTGGCAGCTGGGTCCTGGTGCCATTACTGAGTTGATTACTTACAAGGTTGCTGCTTGTGCACATGTTTGACACTCATCACATACACTACATACATACCTTAGACACATAGTTCGCACATCAGGCAGTTTGACGAAAAAAAAAAAAAAAGGGGTACAAGTGGATTGTTAAATAAAGTTAAAAAAAATAAAAAAAGAGTGGGTTGTTCAAATAAAGAAAAAAAAAAAAAACTTTATCCACCAAGCTTCATCCATACACCTCTAGCATAGGTACATCCGCCAATACAGCTACACGCTCGCACGACATACACACCCCGTTTCATCTCGTAGACTAGTGTCATACGTCATACGGTCTGTTTTCCACAAATCCTATACTTGCATACATCACCTACCATGTCTGTAGGTTCTTTAGCCCGCAGTATTTCTTTTTAATTAATCTGCCACGTCACAGATTCACACAAACTCGGGCTCGCTTCATACGTCAGTGGAAACGACTATCATACTCCCTGTCAGCCTCGAAGGCTTTTCGTTCAATCGTTTCACGCTGCTGGGGGAAGGGGGGGTAGGGGAGGGGCTTAGATTCCGTCATCTTGTTTGTCAGCTTACGGGCAGCAGGTCGTAGGGTTAACAGGTTGTTTTTTTTTTGTTGTTGTTGTTTTGTGGTGTTTGTTGTGTTTGCAGTGGTCTACGCCATCTGCAACTTCAGCCAGTGCAGGCTCCTGCATGTCTGTGCCACATGTTTTAGGGCACATCCGGTCACGGTCTGTACATTGAAGCCGGCGTGACTGAGCCGGGTGAATGTGGAGGCACTAGACCAGCTGCTGCAGCTTCATCCGGTTCAGCCGTTCCGTACATTCCTGGTGGAAGGGTTTTCACGGGGGTTTCACACTGGGCTCATCAACCTGCCCCAGCAGACTCATGAATGCCCCAACTTGCAGTCGGCTTCTAAACATGCTGGTCTGGTGGATTCACTCTTGGCAGTTGAGCTGGACAAGGGTTTCATCATTGTCCTTTTCAGTCCCCTCCTTTCTGCACTTGGAGGGTGAGCCCGGTGGGGGTGGTGCAGGGAAAACATTCCAATAAATTTCGTTTGATTTATGATTTGTCTGCTCCACATTCTTCCCACGTTCCTAGTCTCAACTCGTTGATTCCGTCCGAGGAATTTTCCTTGAAGTATACTTCCGTGGACCAGGCTATCCAGGTCATTCTTCAGACAGGCATGGAGGCTTGGCTGTCCAAAGCAGATGTCTCTGATGCGTTCAAACTGCTGCCCATTAGCCCATCTCTCTGGCAGTGGCATGGCATCAAATGGAGAGATGCGTACTATTTCGCCACCAAGTTGACGTTTGGTTCCTAGAGCAGCCCCAGTCTGTTTGACAGGTTAGCGCAGGCACTGGAATGGATTTTGTTGGAACAGGGTTGCCAGAATGTCATTCACTACCTGGATGATTTTCTGTTGATCGAAGAACCCTCACAGGCACCTGTTGACTTGCAGGTTCTCTTGCAGGTCTTCAAGGAGTTAAACATTCCAGTGGCCGAACACAAAACAGAAGGGCCTGCGCAGGTTGTCACGTTCTTGGGGATCTCTCTGGATTCACGTGCCATGTCAGCCAGTCTGCCACAAGACAAACTCGACAGAATCAAATCAGGTGTCCGTTCCTTGCTCATGTCTCAGGTTTGCACCAAGAGAGAATTGCAGTCTCTGTTGGCCATGTTATACTTTGCCATGAGGATCATTCCTCAGGGTAGATCATTCATTTCAAGATTGCTAGTCTTATTACAACAGACCAGTGATTTGGACGCATCAGTGCATCTTAATGCGAACGCCCGAGCAGATCTGTTCATGTGGGACAGACTTCTCAGTGGGTGGAACGGCATTTCCATGTTTATTCCGAGGGCCACTTCTGATTCTCCACACGTATTTTCAGATGCGGCTGCCTCGGTAGGTTTCGCGGCCATATTTGACTCACATTGGTTCGCCGGCTCATGGCCCACACACGTGCTACAGTTGCCAGGGTTTTCTCAGATGTCGGCATTGTTCGAGATCTATCCTATCGTAGCAGCTGCTATAGTCTGGGGGCATAGGTGGTCGGGTCACACGGTGGTTTTCCACACTGACAACATGGCGACCGCAGAGATCATTAACAAGGGCAGATCTAAATCGTTACTCATCATTTCTTTCATGCGTAGATTGACCTGGATAGCTCTGGAACAGGGGTTTCATTTTCATGCCCTGTTTTTGGACGGGGTCAGCAACGTTGCAGCTGATGCTTTATCTTGTTTTGATTTTTCTCGCTTTTTCTTACAGAACCCAGAAGCAGACTCAGTGGGCACCCCGGTACCGAACTGGCGGCTGCTGGTCTTGGATTAGACTCTCTGATGGTGGTCGCCAGTTCACTCATTACCAAGTCTTTGTCGGCCAGTACGTTGCGGTCGTACCGCCGAGTGTGGGTGGTTTTTTCGAACTTTAAGTTGGCATATCCTAGAGGTGACACAGGTCAGGTCAAGTATATGGTGGCTTTCGTGTCTTATTGTCATTCGGTATTGGCTTTATCCTACAACACCATTAGGCTATATTTGGCTGGGGTGCAGCATTTTTTGGGCACTTCAAGAGCCAGACAGACCCTCTATATTTTCAGCTCACCCGATCAAGGCCATCCTCAGAGGCATTCAAAAAAGCCAGGTCACGGTCAAGTCGGTCCGTCGACCTATTAAGGGGGACACGTTTCGTAGCCTGTCGGAAGTTCTCACATTGTCACCATTCGGAGTCCTTCCCAGCCTGGTGATCAAGGCGGCGATGTACTTGGCGTTTTACGGTTTTTTAAGACCAGGTGAAGTGACACAGGCCAGACAAGGGGCGGTGGCTCTCCGCAAGGGAGATTTAGTCAGGATGGGCAGTAACTCATTTGCAGTTGCCTCACAACAAAACAAGGCAGGTAGGTCCCGGCCATGTAGTTAAGTTCTTCCAGACCACAAACGCATGGTGTCCAGTGACAGTCTTGGACAACCTCTTGCTGGCCCTCAGTCTTCACAGCCCCACCGACCCATTACTTCCATTCCCTGTTGGTCCACTGACGTCCAGCCAGTTCATCAAACATATTCGCATCCTGTTGACCAGTGTAGGATTGAATCCGGCTCAATTCTCGGGGCATTCTTTCCGCATCGGTGCGGCATCCGCAGCGTCCAAGCATGGAGTCCCTGTGCATATCATTAAACACTTGGGGCGCTGGCGCTCGGAGTGCTTTGTACGGTATATCCCGGAGCCACAAGCGGAGCTGGTCCAAGCATTCAGTACATTGGCAGAGTAGCACCTCAGGCCAATCCTTCCCTCACTGGTGGGTTTTGCCCCCTTTTTCAGGCATACCGACCTAGTGAGGCCAAGGCACACCTCAGGCCAATTAGGTAGGGGGGTGGTGGTTGGGCATCTTCCACTCGTTTAGGTCCTGACCACAAGTGTTAAGGCTGGCTGCAGGCTAGCCTGGATTTGTGGGAGGGGCCGGTACCTGTCTTAAGCAGTCTGGCTCTCCCAGGCAGCACGTCGGCATTCGGACGTCCCCTGCCCACCCATTCCCATTCTTCATTCAGTCATTCAACCATTACATTCAGGGTATGCCCCCTTTTTCAGGCATACCGACCTAGTGAGGCCAAGGCACACCTCAGGCCAATTAGGTAGGGGGGTGGTGGTTGGGCATCTTCCACTCGTTTAGGTCCTGACCACAAATAACTCCTCTGACAGATCAAGTGAAGAGGCTGTGGTGCTAGTGGTGGTGGCGGCAGGCGGGAGAGTGGTTAATTGAGAAGTGCCCGAAGCTGAGCTGGAGGAGGATGGTGCGTCAAGGTTCCGAGCAGAAGCTGTAGAAGATTGGGTGTCCTGTGTTAGCCAGTCAACTATGTCCTCAGAACTTTTCGAGTTCATGGTATGTGGCCTCTGAACACTGGGCATTATTCTAGAGCCAAAGGGAATCACAGCACCACGACCACGACGACCCCTGCGGGGTGGCCTGCCTCTGCCTGTCTTTTTTTTTTTTTTTTAGATTATTTTAGTTGTACTATGCGTGCAAGCTACGGTGACACCAGATATGAGTGGCACTGTGCACTGGCAGAAGTTGGCAGAGTAGACGCTGTAGGCCTGACGCACACGCTTGCAGACAACTATTCAATCTATTACAGTAAAAAAAAAATTTTTTTTATGTGATCTACTGTGACAGAAGAGGAGTTGCACTGGTGTGACACTGTGCACTTGCAGGGCCTGAAACACACATGCGTGCAGGCAACTGACTGCTATTATTTCACAGTCAAATTTTCTGTCAAATTATTTCACAGTCAAATTCACAGCCTAGCTATGGATTTCCCTATTATATCAGCAGCAGCTACACTGTCCCTCCTCTCACTAAGAATGCAGCTTCCGAATGAATCTAAAATAGATGCTGTCCAGGAGGTGGGAGGGTCTGGGAGGGAGGGCCTGCTGCTGATTGGCTGGAATGTGTCTGCTGACTGTGAGGTACAGGGTCAAAGTTTATTCAATGATGACGAATAGGCGGCGGACCGAACATTGCATATGTTCGCCCGCTGCAGCGAACGCGAACAAGCTATGTTCGCCGGCGAATAGTTTGGAACATCTCTACTGAAGACTTGATGGTGTTTGACTAAGTCCAGCACACCGTTGATCTACTCGGCAGAAGTTGTGGTGTCCCCAATGTGTAGTTCAGCCCACCAGGGCTGTTCCTGCTGGTCTTTGGCTTCTTCCACTGTTTGGAGTGATTGTTGAGCCGCAGCAGTAGGATAATCCAGGATATCCTGCTGACGGATGTGATATAGGCAGGCCACTGGATAGTGCTTTTTTTAAATTTCAGTTTCATCACCCAGATTGACTAAGCGCATAGGTACCTTTCCTTGGGACACAGTGACCACACAGCAGCTAGGACAAGGGGGTGATCCTGAAGATGTATTGGTTCCACAAGGGCCTGATAATCCTGACTTTGGATACCCATGCAAGCCTTGCACCATATCAGAGTCTCTGCTCCAGGCTAGAGTTTGATAGGGTGGGCATCCTTCATGTGCACACGCCAGATTTCACCCCGTTGATTGCAGAATTTTTGTTGGGCGGCTAGCACTTGAATGGTCTGGTGTATAACCATTGAGTTGCACGGGGTGTAGTCAGTAGGGTTTTCTTTAAGGCTTTCAGCACTTCAGGGTAACAGTTGCCGAGTACATTCATCCCCAGGACCACAGGGCAATTGCCATCTTCTGGAAACTGCATCACGACTACCCCTTGGCATGGGAGCTCGGTATCTTCAATCTGTAAGGTAGGCTCCCAATAGCCTAGTATAGGCACTGGTTTGCCATTGGTAGCTATGATGCGAAGCCAGGAGGTTGCATCAGCTGGGCTCCATTTTGGCATGTGCCAAATGCTGCTAGGCGGATGGTAGTTACTTGAGATCCGGTATCAATTAGAGCAGGAGACTTCACTCCGTTGATGTCAACTTCAATCACTGGGCGGGCGCCCACATACCTAGGCATAAAGGTTGAATCTTTGGTACCTAGTATTCTTCCTCCCGAGGGGCGGTCCTCTACCTCAGGCGATACCCGTTTAGCTGACGGCAGTCCTTTTCAGTGTGTCCATACCTCTGACAATGCAGGTATCGATGTTTCCTAATGTTTTCATAACCGGGGTCTGACAACCTACTGACTGGCTGGTGCCGATATTCTTGTGGACCGGGCGTAGGGCGGTCTGTTTGCAGAAGTCCCTTTCCCCACCTTGGGTTGCTGTTCTAGTTGCTCTAGCGGTTTCATTATCCTCTCCATATTTTCAGCTAAGAGGGAGACTTGAGCGGTTAGAGCTGCTACGTCATCAGGAACGGGTGCCTGAGCCCCATGTTCAGCTATTTGACTGTGAGTAGCAGGCTGTAGTGTGGGCCCTGCCATCTTGTTTTCAGGAGGTTCAACTTGGTGACTTTCCCTTAGGATGCGAATAGCAAGTTCCTTAAAGTCCAAGAAAGGGGTATCCAGGTGCTGAGCTGACAGCATCTTCAGCTGATGTTTGAGGGATTAATCAAGGACACTTTCAATATACTGTTCCTTGAGGGTTTGATCTTGTCCCTTCAGCTTCAGAGATCAATCTGGATAACAGCCCGCAGGGCTTCCTGCAGGGACAGGCAAAGTCTTTCAAGGTCTGCTTTCACTGCTGCCACTTTCCAAGGAAGCGCATTTTAAGTTCAGAGGCGGTCCTAGTCTAAAGGTGGTACTGAGTCGGTCTAGGATCTGTTCAGCGGTTTTCCGCTCTGGCCAAGGCCAGGACTTGACCTCCCGTAGCGCAGCTCCCTGTAACTGGCCAATCAGGATTTCCACTTTCTGATCCGGTGATCTGGTCATGGAATTCCCTGAGTGAATGTGGTTCTCCTGAGTAACTAGGGAGCCAGGGTACCCCAAAATAGTATGGCATAGTAAGAGGCATGATACAGGTGGCTGCTGCTGGTGGATCGCTGCAGTCCAAGTGGGTGCCATCTTCGTTGTCAGACATGGCCCTTGTTACCCAGTACCAGATTAGAGAGATCAGTATTGTCTACAATGCAATTTAGATGCAGGTTGCTATGGGCGACTGCAGCAGAATTGGTGTGGGGCTCCTTTAAGATTCACTGCAGCTGCTTCATTTCGGGGAGTATGGCGCTCTAGCAGACAGATTATAACTAACTCTCAACAGTCTTTAGCAAGGTTATTTGCACAGTAGTACACACTCAGATCCAAGAGCTGGTGCTTCTCCAACATTCAATGCAGAAAAAACTATTTTCCCTTTTTCAAGATGGCCGCCACTTCTCTTCCTGTATGGACAGCGATTTCTCTGTCCTCATGAGAGCTTGTATTCAGCACTTTAGTTCCTGCTGCTGTAGGAATGCTTTCTCTGTGGAGGCAGGCTGTTTGGTTCCCTCCCCTCTGCTGGGTGGAGATATCTGGGATGGCCGATTAACCCCTGCTCTGCCACTGTCCTGCAGCTGATGCAAACCTACACTCTTCAGCAATAAGTAAATGCAATAAGTCTCTTTTTTTTCTTGGGGCTTGGTGATTTCTATAGCCAGAATTATAGGCACAAAGGTAAAGGATTTTCTAGTGACGCCACTTTAATGCAGTGGCCAGGTACGGGTTGTTTAATGTTCTATATTTGTTGTGACGCCAATTGCAGTATGCGCAGGCTACTATCACAGGGCCCTTCCAAGATGTTATAATGCATGTCCCAGAATAGGAATGCCAGAGTGGTGTGATGGCTTATAATGTCTCTGTAGCATAGTGGTAGTGGTGTCAACGGTGTCTTCTACCTGGGTACGGCTGGACTCCTGGCTCACTTGCAATAAATTTGAGTGTAGTGATAGTAGGAGTAATAGAGGAATTTTGCAGCAGAAATGATGTCCAGAGCTTTAGATGAAGTTCAAACTTTACTTTTACTGAAGATAGCTTGTATCCAAACAGTATGCAGCTTTGGTCACAGCAGGTTTTGGCAATAATTGGCAGGGATAAATCCTTCTGCTTTTAACTGTAACTTCTGCTTTGTGGGGACAGACTAGCTGAGGAGGAATGGCTTCTCCTAGGTCTCTGGACTTCACTCACAGATATATTCTCAGGGGATGCTTTCTTCCTGGCACTGGAGGTTGTCTGGAACTTTCTGCTTTCTTTGCATCCAGTTAAGCTACAGGGCTCAGACTGGGAATTTGATCAAGTCTCAGAACGAGACTTGGTCCTTGCTGTCTTCTCTATGCAGGGAGGAACTAGAACTGGTTCTAACAGTTTTTTTCCTCCCTTGCTGCAGGAAGCCGGAAACCTCCACTTCTCTTCAGCAGGGGGGCAGAATAGAACAGGATTGTTACACTCTGAACAGCCATAACATTAAGACCATCTCTACCAATGATGCTGCTACCTGCTGGTGGACCTGTAAAATTACAAGGAAACAATTACATTTAACATGGTTTTAGATGCACAGTTGTGGGGACATAATACAAATTATATCTGACAATATAACAGCTCTTAAAAGATGGTAGCGAGGTAGAGGCGTGTAGTAACACAACTCTGGGGTGTTACAGGTCTCTGCAATTTGTGCTACCCCTGGTGCAAAGAAGTAATTCCTCAGTAATTGAACAGTCTTTTCCGCACAGCAGTGGTCTGAACTATGATGGATTACCTGGCAGACATTTGCCACTGAATCTGGAGGCATTACCATTTGCCAGACTTCACAATATTCTTCGGGAATCCAGATTGGCCGATAGAGCAATTTGTCTCGAACTTCTAGTCTTTTCCACTGTCGCCGGAGGGCACTTCCCCAGGAAGTCAGACTTGCTCATTCTTTATACTTTAATTTGCATTTCCATCTGACTCCCTCTTGCATGCAGGCCACATTAGGGTTCTTGCCCTGTGTTTCCTCCCACTCTTAGTGGGTAACTTGGAGGCCAAAGTGTCAACAACCACTGCTTTACACTTCCCTGCTCTTTTGTGAAGTTCGTATTGGAGGCATTTCAACTGCTTACAGTTCATCCACTTCAGGGTCTTAATTATTTCTGTGTTCACGAGAGAGCATCCACGTTCCCGTTGTTTTTTCCGGCTAGTAGCAGATAACATAATTAAACCGGGCTAAGCAAGCTACTCAACGCTTCTCCAATGCCCCCAGCTTTGCTGTCGACAAGTAGGCTAGAGGATTGTTGTCCGTATAGATTTCCACTTGACTCCCTGCTAGATACTCAGCAAATTTTTCTGACTGCCCAGACTATGGCCAGCAGTTCCAGGCGGAAATTGCTTTAATTAGCTGAATTTCTTTCTGTGGGCCTCAGACTTCGACTGCCATATGCAATTATCTTCTCTTTTCTATTCTGAACTTGTGAGAGGACTGCCCCCAAGCCTTGCAAGCTGGCATCAGCGTTCAACCTGAATGGCAATGTGTAATCTGCAAATGCCAACACGGGGGGTTATCACAAGTTTTGTTTTCAGTTCCTGAAAAGCAGACTAATGGTCTCTGGTCCACTGTGAAGTCACGTCTGTGTGGCCAAATGTTTTCATTTTCTAAGGATGCCTAACTAGCAGTTTGTGCAGTGGAGCTAAAGTCTTGGCAAAACCTTCTTCAATGTAGTGCGGATATTATCCCACTAAGCCCAAGAAGGCTTGCACCTCAGTCTTTGTCTTCTGAAATGTCCATTCCACCATGGCTCTTACTTTCTCAGGGTCCAGAGCCACCTCATCTTCAGAGACTACATGGCCTAAGTATTTTGTTTCTGTCCAATACGGCACTTTGCAAGTTTGAGCTTTAGGCCGAAATTCTTCAACTGTGTAAAGACCGCTTTTAAATGATGGAGATGTTCCTCAAAGGAGCTGTAGTACACCACAATGTCGTCCTAGTAGATCATGACAGACTCAAAATTCATATCTCCCAAACATAGCTTTATCAGGCACTGGAAGGTGCTGGGAGCATTCATAAGCCCAAACTGCATCCAATTAAATTCAAGAGGCCCATTGGTGTTAAAGGCAGTTTTCTCTTTATCTGACTCCTTGAGTGGCACCTGCCAATACCCACTGGCTAAGTCGAGAGTGGTAAAATACTTTGCTTTCCAAAGAGCAGTCAGTATTTATTCTACCCGCAGCAATGGGTAAGAATCTTGATGGGTGCAGGCATTCAGCTTCCTGTAGTCCACAGAGAATCTTTCTCACTAGAACAATGGGTGCCGCCCATGGACTTTTTCTCTTATCACCTGCCCTTCTACAATCTTCCGCAGTAGCCCTTTAATCTTTTGGTACAGGGCTAGAGGAATATTTTGGTACCTCTCCCTCACTGGAGCAGTGGTACTAGTATCAATCGCATGCTTCATTACCTTGGTACAGCCATACTCTTCATACTGAGCAAAGACTTCAAGAAACTTATGTAGTAACTGACGTAGAGCCTCTACCAGACTCCTCACTAAGGGAAGACTCTCCAGACCCAGCTGTTCCCACAGTCTTTCAAGTTCCTCTGGCTCCCATGGATAACCATTGGTGGTACCAGGAGCCACCAAATCCAGGGGCGCAGCTAGTGTGACTATATTGTCATTCTGCAACACATGAACATCGGCTAATGTAATGTCCTGCAAGGGGGCATTACCACTCTTTTTACCACTCCGCTATCCTAAATGGTGTACCCTGTATCATTTTGTGTATTTATCCCTAGGTCCTGCACAATGTGTAAATGTATTTATAAATTGGTAATGGTTTTACATGTAATGTTCACCAGCAGATGGTGGCACTTCTGGCAGAGCTGATAGAATGGAACCCCTCTTCCATTCTAGCCCCCTCTGGAGAGAGGAGTTGAGTTAGTATGCAGTCTAGCTTTCCCCCTCCTTGGGCACAGGTTGTGTAGTCTAGCTTATCCCCCTGTAAGGAGATGTAGTCTGTGCTCCAGCCAGCAGAGCACTGTCTGTTTTGCTGGGCATAGAGGTCCAAGCTACAAGCCTCAGAAGCCAGGAGGAAAATTCCCCTGGACAAGCTAAGGATGAAGATGGAGAAGTTGCAGCAGAAAGACTGAAAAGTTCCTATTTAAGCCAGCCAACATGGCAAAGTCGAAAGAGTTCAGATGTAGCAGAGCTTGAGTGTTTGCCTGCTAGTACTTAAAGGGATTCTGTCACCAAGTTTTGGGCTATAGAGCTGCTGACCTGCACGGCTAGATTGCCGCTAGCATGTCCGCAATATACCTGTCCTATAGGGCTGTGTGCTTTTGATTTCTTATTTTTTATTTTTTTATAGATATGTAAATTAGTCTTGTATGTGTCCAAGGAGCTGTACTAACCTTCCTGGAGTCCAGCCGTGCCCAGCCACGCCCACCTGTGAAGGAGCCCAGCACCGCCTATGTCCTCCGAATCTCCTCCTTTCATCAACTATAGATTGCTGTAATCTCGCAATGCGCAAGCTCGCCCATGCGCAGTTCTTTCCCTGAGGCTGATGCCAGCACAGGGAAGGAACACTATACTGGCACTGCGCATGCAATCTATAGTTGATGAAAGGAGGAGATTCGGAGGACATAGGCGGTGCTGGGCTCCTTCACAGGCGGGCGTGGCTGGGCTCCAGGAAGGTTAGTACAGCCCCCTGGACACATACAAGACTAATTTACATATCTATAAAATCCCTTTTAAAAGAAATTAAAAGCACACAGCTCTATAGGACAGATATATTGCGGACATGCTAGCGGCGATCTAGCCGTGCATGTCTGCAGATCTATAGCCCAAAACTTGGTGAAAGAATCCCTTTAAGCCAAAGCCTGCTGGTAACTAAGATAAAGTTGGAAGATTGTTCCCTGACGAAAGTTTGTCAAGTCAAGCTGTTAACTACTTCCATCCAAGTCTGGACTCCATTCCTTTCTTCACCCACTTCATCCACAACCCTATTTTCACTGCTTCGGACTACAATGCCTGGGGTTCCAGGATATCAAGGTAGGAGCACCGTGACAAGTGCTAAAGCCACACTTAAGGGGCACTATAGGCAACCCTTACACCATTCTGGCAATCCTACACCTGGGGTCCACCATCACCTTCTACATAAGGGGATCTAATCCCTCGTTGCTGAAATGCAAGTGGCGTCAGTCGTCACAACAAAAATTCTAAAAACTCTAACACCTGTAGAAGAGACCACAGGACACCAGTGGTCCGCTGCAACCAATTGATGTCACAAACAGGGTTTGGACAGTACCAATCTGTGTGCCTACACTTTGTTGACCTATTGGATTTATACATATACCCTTAAAAATGACACGTTTACTGCGGTTTAACCAGCGCAAAACGCTGCGCGCTGGTGTCCGAAGGGTTAATCTGCCATTTTTACCTGTAATGGCGCAGCTTCATGCCAAAGTAGAGTGGGAAAATTCAGCAATGCCCCAAGTTGAAGCTGGAAAGTCTAGCCCTGCCCACCGGGAGCGATGTTACTGCATAGTGAATGTAACTGTATCCACCATTGGTGACTTCCTTCTCGCCTAGTCACTGGTGCTGTAGAGTCGCTCCAGAGACTTCCAAGCGGAGTTGTGATTCCCAGTAGCTGTGCAGAGGGTAAGAAGATCAGTCTTTATTGGTGCCACACTTGGCCTTATATGCAAGTCACCATGCAAGGGGACCTCCCCTCTAGACCTGATGGAGAACTGGGTGACAACCACACAGACCAATGGAAAGAATAACCACAAAATCTCAGACACTCCCATACAGGACACACAATGCCTCCCCTCTGCCTGGGAGATAACTAGGTCAGATACTGTATGTAACCTAATCATCTCCAGGCAGTAAAAACAATTTTTTTTTATAAAGCATTAAGTACCCCATAATCCACAATATCCCCAAAAATGTGACATCTCCTGATCTGGGTAACAAACATATCCAAAATCACCCAGATCAGGGAAGAGGTTAAAGAATTTCCTGGAGGTCTTGTTTCTGACTGACCGCACACGCGGCTCCTGACAAAAATAGTTCCATAGAATCAGGCTGGGCGGTCGGTCCACTTTCGAGAGTCTGTCTTTTAATACTTAACAGTTCGCAACTTTATTTTGTCCATACGCCTCAACAGAAGGCTTCTGTTACATGGCTCCCTCTTAGTGGAACACGCTGGCAGACCCGGTTTGACCCTTTTTCAGGGCAACTTGGGGCTGTCCAGTCTGTTCAGGGTTGAGATCACTTTGCCGGGATAATCCATCCATGTTGCCATTCTGTTTTACGGGCCGGTACGGGATGGTAAAGTTGTAGGGTTGGAGTGCCAGACTAATCTGAGTAACCGGCCATTGTCCCCTGCAACACTGTTTAGCCACACAAGCTGATTATGGTCTGTAACAAGTGTGAACTCCTGTCCATATAAATATGGAGTCAATTTCTTTAAGGCCCAAACCAGGGCTAAGCAGTCCTTTATCGCCGCATAGCGGACCTCTCGTGCTCTCCTCCATCTTTTCCCAACTGGCTCAAAACTGCCCCCAGTCCGAACATTGAAGCCCCTGTGTGGATCATAAAGTGTTTGTTATGGACTGGGGCAGCCAAGATGGGAGCATGAACTATTGCAGTCTTAAGGGCTTGGAATGCAGTTTCACAGGAGACCACAGGACTGGGTACATTTTTCTTGGTCAGGTCAGTCAGGGGTTTGGCAATGGCGCTATAGTCTGGTATAAAGCTTCTGTAATACCCAGTTCTGACCAGGAAGGCCATTACTTGGGTCTTGTGCGAGATGTGGGCCAGTTAGCGACAGCCTCAATCTTAGCAGGCTCAGGTCGGTATTTCCCACACCCCACCTGGTGTCCTAGGTACTGGGCCTCAGCCATCCCAAAATGGCATTTGTCTGGTTTCAGTCAGGCCCGAATCTGGTCCAGCACCATTCCGATGTGAGTTAATTGTTCCTCCCGGGACTCACTATAGATTGCTATGTCATCCAGGTATGTACAAGCAAAATCCTGGAAGCCATCAAGGAGTCTATCTACCAAGCACTGGAACGTGGCTGGGGCATTTTTCATCCTAAATGGCATGACCTTAAACTGGTACAAGCCAAATGGGGTGACAAAGGATCGCCTCCTCGGCCAGGGGAATTTGCTAATAACCCTTACAGAGGTCAATGGTGGTTAGTATCCCCTGGCTATGTGATCCAAAAGCTCCTCTACTCGGGGAATAGGGTAGGAATCAGTCACTGTCCTGTCATTTAACTTGCGGTAGCACCACCACCAAGACCTTGCCGAGAAGCGACAGGAAGTGTTGCCAAAGCACAATCATCTAGGCAAGGATGAAGTACCATAGGCAGGACAAACTTCTGTCCTTTTCTAGTTCCAGCAGCGAAGAGGATCTGAGGTCATTCCCTTAAGGAGCCTAGTCTCAAGCTGAAAAGTTTACGGACTTTGGGAGCCACTTCATGGACAGCATCTGAAGGGTGAGGGCATGTTGGCTTGTTTTTATGTTTCTTGTTTTTAGGTTGCCCTGGTTTTGCCCTCACAGGGATGATCATGTTGCATTAGTACTCCACCACCTTCATTTACTTGGTTGTGGCTTGTTATTGCTAAATGTTTGTTTTCCCCTCCTTTTCAGGTTATTTGGGAGCCTCTTTGCTAACGGTTCTCATGACCTGTGCTTCTATTCTGCTACCCATATGGATTACAAATACCTCACTTGGATTATTCAGGACATTATTGCACTTAGTTACTGTTCAGTGCACTTTCACAGAGGAAAGACTGTCATCTTATTGATTTTATTGCATTAAAATGTGCCTTGTTTATTTGCAATTATTTTTAGGTTTTGCAACGTTAAAAGTACTTAGCCCATTGAGCGTTTTGTGCACAGTTTGGTTCTCAGGTTATACCCAAGAGGGAAACTGTTCTCGGACACCCTACTCATACAGGCAGAGAGGCCTTGTGGTAGCTGTTACTATATCAGTTGGTAAAAAATTTGTCTTGTCTATGTTGCAGCACTTTTATCTACAATTTCGGTACCCTTAGAGCATATTTTTGTAACCTAAGCACAAGCAGAGAGCGGCTTGCCTCTTAAGGGGGAATGTAATGCCCTGCAAGGGGGCATTGCCACTCTGTTTACCCATCCACTATCCTTAATAGTGTACCCTGTATAATTTTGTGTACTTATCCCTAGGTCCTGCACAATGTGTAAATGTATTTGATTTGGTAATGGTATGACAATGTGCCTGGGCAGCAGAGGGCGGTACTTCTGGCAGAGCTGTGTTAGAATGGAACCCCTCTTCCATTTTAGCCCCCTCTGGAGAGTGAGGAGTTGAGTTATTTAGTAGACAGTCTAGCCTTCCCCTCCTTGGACAGGTTGTGTAGAGTCTAGCTAACCCACTGTCTGCTCTGCTGGGCATAGAGGCCCAAGCTACAAGCCTCAGATGCAAGAAGGAAGGTTCCCCTTAGACAAGATAAGGATGTTTAAGCTAGCCAACATGGAAAAGCCAAAAAAGTTCAGATTTAGCAGAGCTTGAGTGTTTGCCTGCTCATACTTAAGCCAAAGCCTGCTGGTAACCAAGATAAAGTTGGAAGATTGTTCCCTGACGAAAGTTCATGCCAAGTCAAGCTTTTAATTACTTCAATACAAGTCTGGACTCAATTCCTTTCTTCACCTACTTCATCCGCAACCCTATTTGCACTGCTTCGGACTAAAACGCCTGGGGTTACAGGATATCCAGGTATGAGCACCGTGACAAGTGCTTAAGCCACACCTAAGGGGCACTATAGGCAACCCTTAAACCACTCTGGCAATCCTACACCTGGGGTCCACAATCACCTTCTACATAAGGTGATCTAATCCCTCGTTGCTGAAATATAATTGGCGTCACGACAAATTTTTTTAAAACTCTCATAACACCTGTAGAAGAGACCCCAGGTCGCCAGTGGTCCACTGCACTAACAGTACGGGGTGGAATACACACCTCCACTTCACTCACATTTATCAGCCGTACCGTCACCTTTACTGTTCTGTGATAGGAGCTGAGGGCTCTACTAGGTCTGTGGCTCCCTTTAGCTTAAGAGTACTTACAGTCAGGGGTATGGTGACTTGTTGCCGGGGGTGAATATGCACGGCACTCTGACAGGGGACTTGCACTATTTCTGTCGTGCCCACCATGTCAGCAAACCTGCTCTGCTGCACAAATGTTTGATGGAAGTCCATTAGGGTCTGACTTGCCTCTTGGTGACCTTTATGTGCTTAATCATATCCCTCACTCAGCTCCTTTATAAGCAACCCATCTAGTTCTTGCAGAATGTTCATACCCACTATCACATGCACCCCATCACGGATAGTCTCGGATCATCACAATCCCCTTTTGTTTAAAGACCCTCCCAAACAACTCCACATCCATCCAGGTGACTTCTACCACTGGAATGGGCAAATTATTAACTGCTGTAAGATTAAGGCTACCTTCACACTAGCATTTTAGTTTTCTGGTATTGAGATCAGTCATAGGGGCTCAATACTGGAAAAAAAACACCAGTTTTGTCCCTATTCATTGTCAATGGGGACAAAACTGAACAGAAGGGAATGCTCTAAAATGCATTCCGTTCCGTTTAGTTGTGTTCCCATACCGGAGAGCAAACATCAACATATTGTAGTTTGCTCTCTGTCCTGGGATGTGGAGCAAGACAGATCTGGCATGACCCCTAATGCAAGTCAATGGGGATGGATCTGTTTTCTCTGCCATGATCTGCCACAATAGAAAACTGATCCATCCTCCATTGACTGCCAACAAGACTGATCAGTCTTGAACTCAATTGACAATGTTAAAGATAATACAAATGGATCTGTTCAACAGATGCAGATGGTTGTATGATCAGTAATGGAAGCGGTTTTGCTGAACCCTGCCGGATCCAGCAAAAATGCTAGTGTGAAAGTAGCCTAACCCAGGGGGGCTTAAAGGGCTTCTGTCAGCCCACTAAACTGTTTTTGTGTTTTTTGTTTACTAATAATCCCTATATTGCGAGCTCTGCATACATAAGTTAAATAATCATTCTGGTTCAGTAGAATTTGATAAAAAGCTATTTTTAAAATATGCAAATTACCTTGCTACCATTAAGTAGGGCGGATACTTGCTGGTAGCAGCCGCATCCTCCGATCCTAATGACGCCCCCTCCGCATTGTGATTGACAGGGCCAGGGAACGGAATCGTTCTCTGCTGGCCCTGCCTGTTAGCATTTAAAATCTGGCGCCTGCGCCGCGGCCGTACCTATCTTCAATCTGTGCAGGCGCACTGAGAGGCGGCCGCTCGCTCCTCAATGCGCCTGCGCCGGGTGTAGATGTGACATCATCGGCGCAGGCGCATTGAGGATGGAGCGCCGAGCGAGTGGCCGCCTCTCAGTGCGCCTGCGCAAATTGAAGATAGGTACGGCCGCGGCGCAGGCGCCAGATTTTAAATGCTAACAGTCAGGGCCAGCAGAGAACGATTCCGTTCCCTGGCCCTGTCAATCACAATGCGGACGGGGCGTCATTAGGATCGGAGGATGCAGCTGCAACCAGCAAGTAGCCGCCCTACTTGCTGGTAGCAAGGTAATTTGCATATTTTAAAAATAGCTTTTTATCAAATTCTACTGAACCAAAATGATTATTTAACTTATGTATGCAGAGCTCGCAGTATAGGGATTATTAGTAAACAAAAAAAAAAAACGGTTTAGTGGGCTGACAGAAGCCCTTTAAGTCCATATTGACGCTGGAAACAAGCAGAGTAAAGCTGGCTGGACATTGTAGAGACCTCGGACCCTGTATCTATCAGACATGCCACCGGTAGTCCATTTATTCATGCCTGGACCACAGGGCAACATCCAGCAATGTTCCTTGGAGAAGGCGGGCCTTTGGGAAGGGAGCCCACTGCTTGGCCCTCAGCAGCAGGCGCCTGCAGTTTAAAGGTGGTTGGTTAGGAGGCTGGGGCTGTGTAGCTGTACAGGTACGAGCTAAGTGGCCTGGTTCTCCACACCTCCAACACAGACTGGTGTTGTCCAGACTGGTAAGACCTTCCTGCTGCCTTCGCTCAGTCAGCTCACCTGAGTGCCTCAGTTGAGATCTCATCCTTAAAGGGAACCTGTCATCAAACTTTATGCTGACCATACTGCGGACAGCAGGGCTTTTTTTCTCAGAGAAAAGGTGGTGGAACTCAGCCCCTGGCCACGCCCCTACCCACCCCTAGGACCGCCCCTAAAACCGCCCCTTTAGAGAACAGGGATGCAAGTAAAATTTGTGGGGACTATAAAAGTCCAGCCCAGCAAAGAAACCCCCCAGATGGGGATGGCACTGTTAATGGGGGATCTGGGGATGGCATCTGCAGACCCCCCCATCCTATAACAGTGCCATCCACAGACCCCCCCATCCTATAACAGTGCCATCCACAGACCCCCCCATCCTATAACAGTGCCATCCACAGACCCCCCCATCCTATAACAGTGCCATCCACAGACCCCCCCATCCTATAACAGTGCCATCCACAGACCCCCCCCATCCTATAACAGTGCCATCCACAGACCCCCACCCCATAACAGTGCAATCCACAGACCCCCCCCACCCCATAACAGTGCCATCCACAGACCCCCCACCCCATAACAGTGCCATCCACAGACCCCCCCCACCCCATAACAGTGCCATCCACAGACCCCTGCACCCAATAACAGTGCCATCCACAGACCCCTGCACCCAATAACAGTGCCATCCACAGACACCCACCCAATAACAGTGCCATCCACAGACACCCCCCCACCCCATAACAGTGCCATCCACAGACACCCCCCCACCCCATAACAGTGCCATCCACAGACACCCCCCCACCCCATAACAGTGCCATCCACAGACACCCCCCCCACCCCATAACAGTGACATCCACAGACACCCCCCCACCCCATAACAGTGACATCTACAGACACCCCCCCACCCCATAACAGTGACATCCACAGACACCCCCCCACCCCATAACAGTGACATCCACAGACGCCCCCCCACCCCATAACAGTGCCATCCACAGACGCCCCCCCACCCCATAACAGTGCCATCCACAGACGCCCCCCCACCCCATAACAGTGCCATCCACAGACACCCCCCCCACCCCATAACAGTGACATCCACAGACACCCCCCCCACCCCATAACAGTGACATCCACAGACACCCCCCCCACCCCATAACAGTGCCATCCACAGACACCCCCCCACCCCATAACAGTGCCATCCACAGGCACCCCCCCCACCCCATAACAGTGCCATCCACAGGCACCCCCCCCACCCCATAACAGTGCCATCCACAGACACCCCCCCACCCCATAACAGTGCCATCCACAGACACCCCCCCCACCCCATAACAGTGCCATCCACAGACACCCCCTGTAAGGCTAAATTAGGCCCTTTGCCTAAATGTGTCCCACAAGATTTCGGTGATCAGCTTGATTTAAGCCCTATTCGGTACCGAGAGAATGAATTAGATGGAGACCAAAAACACGTGTCTTTCTCTGATCCATTCTGGTTTATTCACTGCGTGCCAACACTTAATATAGGGGAGGATTGACCTCCCATTACATCCAATCATATGTTAGCATTAGTCTTATCGTATGGCCTGAATACACATGAGCTCTGCATTTACAGAAATAGATGTTTCATAGTAGCGACAGTTAATCATTCAGGTTTAAACATGAGAATGACCTTGTGAAGTAAGGCTGGTTAAACAAATGTATGTATGCATTTTCTAATCTGGTCTCAATACTACAGAGGGAGAAAGACACAAATGGAAATCTTAGAATAGGGCACTGGCCTGATGCAATCGTAATACACGTTGCTGTGTGAAACAAAATGGAGTTACTTATACGCCATCAATCCTCTCTTTAGAACCTTATATTTATCTTAAACTATATGGTTCTTTCTCTGCTCTTCCTTTGTTTGCTTGTAAGCCTTTAGGTATTCCATATACCCTTCAGGAGTATAATCCTCAGGCTTTGTTGGGGTTGTGTTTGCCTCTTCTACCTTTACCGGAGTATAGAGGAATGTTGAGTGTACCCCTCTTTCGGACACATTTTTACATACGGCCAGAAGGGAGGGCACACACTGCAGACAACAGCAGAGACACACTATTGCAGCGATCACGGCAAATGCCACTCCTACAACATATCTTATTTGACCAAAGTCAGGTATCCAGCCAAAAAGCCAGTCCCACCAACCTTGGTCAACATCTTGTTTTATATGTTTAATCATGTCTTCTAGTTGGCCTATTTTATCTTTTATACCACGGGAGTGATCTGATAAATTGAAACAACACATCCCTGCGAACGCTGAGCATCCTACACCATGTTGGAGCAATAAATAGTCAATAGTTGCCCTATTCTGCAGGATAGCCTTTTCATACGATTGTATATCCAGCAGCATATCTTGCAGAATTGCACTAGTGACATTTATCTGTTTTACCATAAAACAGGCAAGTTTTGATATTGTCCTGTGGTTATATACGGCCAACCCTGGTACTCCTACCAAAGACATCCCTAAACTCATATATTCTGATCTAGAGAGGAGATTCACATTATAATCACAATTTTCTGGTAGCTGTAGGGAAGTGTCTCTCGTGAGTCGGGTCTGCATTGCTGGGAATAGTGGTATCATTGCTAATGTCAGCCTGGCTATTGTACAGGGTCCCTCTGTAATATTGGCCGGTATGTATGTGTGACTAGTATTTCCACAGGCCAATACCCATCCTGCTGGTAGAGGTACATGTTTGTCTAGGGATGGTACTGTTTTAGTAATATTACATTGCATATTTTTTCCTGATACTATCTTTTTACAACTATCTATATCTCTATCACAAATATTTGGCTTAGTCTTATTCTGCATTTTTGCTTGTATGCAGGGAGGCAATAGTGTCTCATCACAGGTGAAGTTATAACATATTTCTGCTGCTGTGACAAGACCTGTAATTATTTCTATCATATTACTCTGCAGAGTCTCATATGTAGGACAGTCATAACAAGCATGATAAGGATTTACATATCCATATTTAACATCATGATCCTCCAAATCAGTGTCATTCCATTGGGAACGTAGGAGCCCCGTCCATACAGCTACTGGGGTGGGGACTGCTACCAGACATGTCTCCAAAATGTTAGATGCCGATAAAGTGGTTCGGAGACAAAAGTCAGTTAAGTTCAGAGTTTTGGCCAGGTACAGCCATAAGTTCTCCTTTGTCTTCCACAGATCGTCTTCCCCTCTGCATTCTGTTTTCAGGTATATCTGTCTGTCCCACAGCCATGGGACAGTAAGTAGGAGACACAAAATTGCAATTATTAAGGCACTGCATCTCAGCCATCTCGAGGAATTTCCCAACTGCGTCATCTCGTTGAGGGTCAAGGCTGTCTGCCTCCGTTAGTACCCCTTCTGTATCTTCTTCGAGGTCAAGGCTGTCTGCCTCCGTTAGTACCCCTTCTGTATCTTCTTCGAGGTCAAGGCTGTCTGCCCCCGTTAGTACCTCTGGGCCTCGTTGGAGGTCAGGGCTGTCTGCCCCCGTTAGTACCTCTCTTTTCTTCACCAACTTAATCCTTGTGGCGTGGATCCACGTGGGTGACTGTTCAGTGAGGACTGCTGTTCTGGTGATCGCGACTACCTCGGTGGGTGGTCCGTAGGTGAAGCTTCCTGGTTCCTTTCCCTTCTTTAAGATCTTGATCATCACCTGGTCGCCTACCCGGAATGGATGGGTTGGTTCCCGTGAAAGAGAAGGAGACTTACAAGCAACTTTTTCTTCAGTTTTACTGAGGACTTTGATCAGATTAGTAACATACTCCTCTCTGATCAGGTCCAAGTCCCCTTCCTGCATTACCAGGGGGCGTCTTGCCCATGGTGTGGGGAAAGGCCTACCCATCAGAATTTCAAATGGTGAAATCCCTAACTTCTTATTAGGCGTCATTCTAATTTCTGCAAGTATTATGGGTAGGATTTGTTTCCATTTTTCAAATGTACCAGCAGTGGCCTTCCTGAGTTTGTCTTTAACTGTCCTGTTCATTCTTTCCACAATGCCTGAGCTTTGTGGGTGATACGGAATATGATATTTCCATTCCACCTGTAACAGTCTAGCTACCTCCTTGTTAAGTTTTGAGGTGAAGGCCGGCCCCTGGTCTGATTCAATAACCAGAGGACAGCCCCACCTTGGGATTATTTGCTGAGTCAGAATTTTGGCTGTAGTTTTAGCATCTTCTGCCTTTGTAGGGAAGACTTCTGGCCACCTTGAGAACATGTCCACTATCACTAATGCATACTCTTGTTTCCCTTTTGTTTTAGGTATATGCGTATAATCCACCTGCAAGTGGGTGAATGGTGTAGTGGGGTAGTCAAGGTGTTGGTGAGGTATTTTCAGTGGGTTGTTAGGGTTGTTTCTTAAGCACGTAATACATCTGTGTATGTAGTCTGTGACTAGCTGTTTGCTATCAGTGATGTAAAAACTTTGGCTCAGCAACATGTGGGTGGTTTGTATACTGTTGTGTCCTACACCGTGAAAGTGTGCAATGAAGATGGATGCACTATGCTGAGGTATGCAAGGCTTCCCCTCCTTGCAGATCAATCCAGACTTTGGATTTTTCTGCAAGATTGGATAGCACCAATCCTTCTCCTCTGTTTCAGTGGCATACCTTTGTAGGTCTGTTAGCATGTGTGTCAAATCAGGTGAGGGTGGGTGTAAGACTGCCATTTCCCAATTGTCATGATTCATTCTATTTGGATTACTCTTGGCTGTGTCTTTAGCTACACTATCTGCAAATGCATTACCTCTTGAAATTCTGTCTTTTCCATTTGTGTGTGCCCTGCAATGTACTATAGCTAAATCTGAAGGTAATCTGATTGCAGCCAAGAGGTCCGTGACTAGCTGTGCATGTGAGATTCTCTTACCGTCTGCTGCAGTGAATCCTCTCCTCTGCCAAATCATCCCATGATCCCATACTACACCATGAGCATATCTGCTGTCTGTGTAAATAGTGACAGGTTTATTGGTGTGTAGTATGCCACACTATATCTGGCAGCATAACAATAGCATATGCTGCACAGAATATAGTATCAGTGGGGCGAGAGCATGATCCATCAACAAAAACTTCTGGTGCATCAGGTATGGGAACAGTTGATAAGTCAGCCCTAGGTGACGTCTCGTGATTGAGCACCTGTAAGCAATCGTGTGTCAGGAAGGGCATCTTCTGTTCCTTTCAGCCCTAGTAATGCATTCAAAATAGGTGCTGGTCCTGTAATGTTGGATGCATATTTAATCTGGAGTGAAGGGTTACTGAGCAACAGGATCTCATATCCAGATAATCTTTGCACTGACATGTGTTGTGTATGTACACCTCTGAGTAAACCTACAACATCATGTGTAGTGTGCAAGAAGGTTAAATGTCCCAGGGTGAAAGTAGTTGCTAATTCTACCATCATTGCACAGGCTGCAAGGGAACGCAGACATGCCGGCATCCCCTGGACAGAGGTGGGCATAACCTTTGAGAAAAACGCACAAGGACGCAACTTGCCTCCGTGTTCTTGTGTCAGTACCCCCGCCATGGTTTTACAATTTTGGCGTGCAAACATGTGGAAGGGCATATTATAGTCAGGGAGGCCCAGCCCTGGACTCGACATGAGTGAACATTTCAGACAATCAAATGCATTGTACATTTCAGAAGACCATTTAATCAGATCTGGATTTCCATCCAGAGTGGCTTGCCTCAAAACATTGTCGTAGTAAGAACAATCAGGAATCCATTGTCTACAGTAATTTATCATACCAAGGAAAGATAACATTTCTTTCCTGGTGTGCGGGGCGACCAAACCCGCAATAGACTGGACTCTTTCTGCGCTGATTCTCCTTTCACCCTTTGTGAGGACAAAGCCCAAGTATTCAACCTGCATTTTACACCATTGCATTTTCTTAAGTGCCACTTTGTGACCACATCCTGACAACCATTTTAACAGTGATAAACCATCCTGAATGCTGGCCTCCGCTGACATGCTACACAGTAACAAATCATCAACATATTGCAGCAACACAGAGCCTTGGGGGGGGGTACCATAGTTTTAACGTGGCTTGGAGGACTATGCTGTACACTACAGGTGAATCAGCATATCCCTGAGGCATTCTGCACCAGGTCAGTTGTCGTCCATCAAAGGAAAAAGCAAAAAGTAGTCTGGTTGCCTTATCAACTGGGATAGAAAAGAAAGCATTTTTCAGATCTATCACACTGAAATAGACAGCGTCTGCAGGAATTGCAGAAAGAAGTGAGGTGACATCTGGGACAATAGGAGCAATAGGCACAATGATATTATTTATTGCCCTTAAATCCTGCACAAAGCGGGTAGTACCATCTGCCTTTGTCACTGGATTCACGGGCGTGCTGTAGGGTGAAATCACCTCTTCCAGGATTCCCTTTTGTAGGAATTCCTTTATCATTGGCCTAAGCCCATCAAGTTTCTCTTTTGACAGCGGGTATTGTTTCTGATATACAGGTGTACTGCCCTCTTTGATGGTTGCTTTGTATGGTGTGCAGTCAATGAATCCTGTGTCATAGTCCCCCTTTGCCCATAATGATGGGTCTATATCCTCTAATTCTGAGTGATCTTGTAAGTTTGTAAGGATCAGAGGTGTGGGGGTTATTATGGGCAAAGCATCAGAGTATACACTGATGCCATTGTTCTCAACAGTGATTTGCAATTCTAACTTAATGAATAAGTCTCTTCCCAGAAGACTCACAGGACATTCAGGTATGATGCTAAAAGCATGATCTGTAATGTATTCCCTATCAATGGTTTCTACTGGTAAGGAATCTGTTCTGTATGTCCTCGTCAGTACCCCATTTATTCCCATAGAGGGCGCACACTTCCTTAAAGGCCCTTTGTACATTGAGTTGTTTAACACACTAGAAGTAGCTCCACTATCTATTAAAAATCCCACTTTTCTTCCTCCTACTCTAAGTAGAATTACTGGTGTGTCCTTCCAATGTGTGGTGACCTGCGTGAAAGCGGGGCTTTGTCCCTCAGGGCATCCTCAGTATGAGTTTTGCTGATGCCAATCTAATGGGAATCTGGGCTGACTCTGTGGACCTTGTCTGTGGTTTATCTGACTTGGTTGGTTGTTTTGTGACTGAGTGTCAGGTTTCTGTGTGTTGTAATCTTGACCTCTCCCCTTACCCTTTTTTGGTGCGCGGCATTGACGTGCCCAATGTCCTTCTTTTCCACAGTTATAACAACAATTATTTGGCAATGAGTCATGTCTTCCATTGTAGGGTCTGCTATTATTCCCACCCCTCCTCCCCCTGCCTCTGCTAGTATATGCGTGTGTGGGGGATGTTGCTTTCCTTATCTCAAAGCATCCTGCTGCTTCTTTTTCAAAGAGATGTTTCTCAAACTCATCAGTTGTATCTGAAGTCCAAGAGGACACATTTTGTTTCACAGTTAGGATCAATTTATCTGATAGATTGTTTACAAATGTGGAGATAATCAAACTGTCATTGTCACGCACAGGTAGCCCCGCCTCAGTCTTCCAGCAATCAATGAATCTTTTCCAGAATTCAGTGACCGTTTCAACAGATTTCTGTTTGCAGGCTACTGCTACGGGCAATGAAGATTTTTGTTTGAATACCTCATTCATATGTTCCTCAACCTCCGCCCATATCCTTTTCTGACCCACTTCTGTATTACATACATAATCTAGAGCATCACTGCGTTGTGTAATAGTAGATATGGAGCTAACCTTGTCCCAATTCCAGGTTGTGTGTGTTCCTATAATACCATCCAGGATAAGCCTTAAATCTTCCTGTGTGTAGTTGCGCCCTCTACAGGCCTTTTTTAGGTATGTAATAGTCCCTAGTGGGGCTATGGAAGGTTTGGGACAATACTTTATAATTTTGTTGAGATCCTCTATTTCTATGGGCTTTTTTACTAAGTGTTGTCCTACTGTCAGAAAGGGAGCGATTACTTGGACTCCTTCCTTTGATTCACCCTGTTCTGTTTCATCTTTCATTCTACTTGTACTGCGTGTAGTATAACTAGTATGTGGTGTGCCAGTATTTAGACTGCGCTCTGCTATGTTTCCAAATGTTGGCATGGGGGGTCGGTATTTTTCTTCTAGTTCTAATGGTATAACCGCTGTTACAGCATCTTCCTCAATCTGAGTCAGAACTGGATACAGCGGTGCCGTGGGGGTGGATTTATTATAAGGTGGAGGGGATTTCTGACTTCTCTTCTTTGTGCCTACCTCCTGTTCTATTTCATGTAGAGACCTATCATTTTTGGGACTTTTTAGATTCTTATTCTTCTTGCTATTACCTGCATCATACCAGTGGGGGGCTATTTCCAGCCATTGTTCCGCACCCCTGGACATGTACTCCATGTCCCAGGAAGGATCGGCATTGAAATGCGGCCAGGCTGTTTTATCACCTAGACATAGTCCTTTGACCATATCCATATGATAAATACTATTATTACCGTCCCTGGGGAATGGATCTGCAGCATCCATTACCTCAGTCCAGCCTGCTAGATTATCTACCCACGGGTTGATCAGGTAATAGTTTGTTGGACTAACACGGGCTACATAGACTTTGCAAGTTTCTCCTGGTTCTGGTTTAGGGAATTTAGTTTTAGACCCTTGTCCTCCCATGTTAGTATTTATAGTTCAAAGAGTAAGTGAGACAATCGCTGTCAGGACTGGCTGTACTGCACTGAAATAGCGCCGACAAGACCTGTCAACTGATCAGCTGATTCGTATCTTAATGTCTCTATACTCTTTGGACCCCTATCGACTATTGTTGTTTCGGGCCGCCACTTGCGTTCAAATTTTCCGGGTCAACAGATTACTCTTAGCCGAAAAACTGGGGAGTCTTGCAGTCCTCCACAACACAAACAATTTTACACATTAACAGTAGTTTAACCCAAAATACATCAATTTGATAATAACAGTGGGATGTGACCGTACACTTACCACCCGGTCAGTATCTCACACAAACAGATAATCTTATTACTTCTAAAATACTTATACTATATATATATATATATATATATATATATATATATATATATAGGAGTTAATCCAAGCTTGTACCTTCTGTTCCCGGAACAGATTATTCATATTCATAGTGCACTTTTTATATCTCACGATATGGACTCCTGGAGCCTCTTACAATCAACTTTTGCGTGTGCCCCAGACACCCCAGACACCGCAATCCACCGAAATCATAAATAGATGGTTCAACTTACTTTAAGTCGAGATTTTGGTCAGTGCCTCCAGGTCCGAAGAAGACAATTGATGTCTCTTGTACCTAAAGATGGCCCTCTCGATCACGGACGAGCCGCCAAAGCTGTAAGGCTAAATTAGGCCCTTTGCCTAAATGTGTCCCACAAGATTTCGGTGATCAGCTTGATTTAAGCCCTATTCGGTACCGAGAGAATGAATTAGATGGAGACCAAAAACACGTGTCTTTCTCTGATCCATTCTGGTTTATTCACTGCGTGCCAACACTTAATATAGGGGAGGATTGACCTCCCATTACATCCAATCATATGTTAGCATTAGTCTTATCGTATGGCCTGAATACACATGAGCTCTGCATTTACAGAAATAGATGTTTCATAGTAGCGACAGTTAATCATTCAGGTTTAAACATGAGAATGACCTTGTGAAGTAAGGCTGGTTAAACAAATGTATGTATGCATTTTCTAATCTGGTCTCAATACTACAGAGGGAGAAAGACACAAATGGAAATCTTAGAATAGTGCACTGGCCTGATGCAATCGTAATACACGTTGCTGTGTGAAACAAAATGGAGTTACTTATACGCCATCACCCCCCCACCCCATAACAGTGCCACCATCCACAGACACCCCCCCCCACCCCATAACGGTGCCATCCACAGACACCCCCCCCCACCCCATAACAGTGCCATCCACAGACCACCCCCCCCCATTGCCGCTCCAGTACAGTTATAAAATGTGTAAAATTAATAATGATTTTATTCATGAGGCTCCCTCTGTAGTAGAACATTCAATATATCCATCCTACTCACAGGGCTGTTATCGTAATCCAGGCCAGCCGGGCAGACTAGCGGCAGCGTCACTGACTGACGTCACGTGCCTGCGCCGCCTGCTAAATTCATAAAGTAGGCCGGGCAGGCACGTGACGTCAGTCAGTGACGCTGCCGCTCGTCTGCCCGGCCGGCCTCCATTACGATAACAGTAGCCCTGTGAGTAGGATGGATATATTGAATGTTCTACTACAGAGGGGGCCTCATGAATAGAATCATTATTAATTTTACACATTCTATAACTGTACTGGAGCTGGGGGCCGGAGCACAGTGAACGCACCGGCCCCCAGCTCCTCCTCCCAGTCCCTACCCGCTGATACATCGCAGCCTGCGATGCTGGAGCATGGCAGGCTGCGATGTCAAAAGGTGGCGGAACGCCGTCCCGGTGCGTTCCGCCTGAAAAAAAGCCCTGGCGGACAGTATAAAGTAGTGACAGAAATGCTGATTTCAGCGGTGTCACATCCGCTAAAAGTGGTTGCCAAGAACCAGCATCATAATCATTGTAGCCCAGGCCTTGAAAAGAGTCAAATCTACCTAAGAGTCATGGTTAGTCATGAATTTCTGCTCTCCCTGCCCACCTGCTGATGACTGACAGTCTTCTACCTAGTTTACTCCCTTTCTCTCTAGGAGAGAACTGCCAATCAGCAGCAGATGGGCGGGGAGAGCAGGAGATTATGAATAACCATGACTCTTCTCGGGTAGACTTGACTCTTTTCAAGGCCTGGGCTGCAATGGTTATGATGCTTTTTTTCGGCAACCACTTTTAGCTGATCACTACTTTTATACTACCCTCAGTATGGTCAGCATAAAGTTGATGACAGGTTCCCTTTAAGTTCTCTTAGGGAATCATGAAGGTCTTTAGCAAACTCATAGAATGTGTTTTGTGGAGTCTCTGTGCTGTAATTCTTTCGCAGCTACACAGGCACTTTCCATCTCCTCTTTTGTTAACTCAATTGCTTCACACATAACATCCTGTAAGGACACATCATCTGCCGGTCTCAGTCCCGTAAAGCCTGTCTGGCACCTGAGCCCGGAGATGAACTCATCCTGGAGCAGGCGGTTAGCATTCAGCACAGCGGAGCACCCTTCCTGATTCTTCATGAGTTGCTTCCACAACACCTGTAGAGCCACTGAGAATTGCTGTACCGATTTTCCTTCCTGCTGGATTCTAGTATAAACTTCTTTCGCAGATCGTGGCGAAAATTATATCCCCGTAGAGTGACTCAAGGCGACCCACAATAGCATCTATAGTATTCAGTTGTTCCAAGTGCAAAGCAATCAAAGCTTGCATGGCATCACCTTCCAGTGCATTCAAGGTACTTGATACAGTCTTGCCGCTGTCTTCAGCCGTTCTACCCAGTCTGGGAGCAACATATTCTTTCTGTCCTATTTGGGCACATTTATCATGGCCGCATGGGGATCACTATTGGAGGTGCAGCTCCAGAGCTGCTGGCAATTTATGTACTTCCATCACTGTGGCTCATACTGCTTTCTTGATCCTGCCAAACTATGGCAACATTTTTAGGAGTATAGTAGTAATCCCTTTTTAGGTTCACACAAGCTTCAGAGAGAGAGAGCACAATGGAGTATGATAGAACTGGATATTTTACTCAAGAACTTCAAGTGGTTCAGTACAGATATCTAATATTGCCTCCTTATGAAGAGGAACACAGGCAAACTGGTAGCTCAAACAGTTATTAACGGTGACAGTCTCTTTCTAGATTATTCCAATGTTTTTTATCCACCACCAAGGCACTCCTAGTTATCAGCCAGTGCACAATGTATATGTAGTCCACTTATATCCCAAGTAAAACACTTGTAGCCTTCTAGGACTTTATGCACCATATTCTCTGAACTCTCTCTCCTCTGCTTCTCTGCCTCTCAGCCAGAACTTTCATGTGACATCATCCAGAATCTTCCTACAATCAATGTCAAAAATAGATGCAATGTCTTGCCCCTAGAGTTCAGCAGAGCACCAGTAATGGCATTGGAGTTCACAAGTCAATATTGTTTTGAAGGGGGTTTGCCACTATCGAACTTGTACCCCTTACACATT
Organism: Bufo bufo; assembly: GCF_905171765.1. NCBI lineage: Eukaryota > Metazoa > Chordata > Amphibia > Anura > Bufonidae > Bufo > Bufo bufo. The sequence goes on along the minus strand of NC_053389.1, from coordinate 392,453,851 downwards.
TCCCCTTTTTAATGAGTGCAGTCCCTGCACTCAAACTTCAAAGTCTCGGAGATGGCCAGGCTGTACTCCCCGTGTAGATCGAGGAGGGTATCTTGGCCCTTCATCTTCCTCTATCTGGAGTGGCTTCCCCTTCAGACTCAAGCCTAGGTTCAACATCCCAGTCTCCTGTGCCAGGGTTGACTATCCACCATTCTGACTGCTCTGGTACTGGTCCTTCACTAGGATGAGGTAGAGGTTCTGTAGCTGGGAAGGTGCAGGGTCTCTGCATATTCCTGTGGAGATTTCGACTAGGTTCTTCACTATTTTCTGGCTTTACTTCATACACTGGTAAACGGGGGTCAATCTGTCGGACCACCACATGTGGCTGCTGCTCCCATTTGGGCTCCAACTTCCCCATCCTTCGAGCTCTCTTGTTGTGGACGAATATTATTTAAGGGGGTTTGCCACTATCAAACTTGTACCCCTTTTAAGCATACAATGAGACCTTGCATGCATAAATGCCAGATCATGTGTTTTGCTACCATTCTGCTCTGACTAGTGTAGGGACAGGACGCTGTTGCAGTAAAGGAAAGTTTTGGGCTTTAATTGTTTTTAACTCTATGGCTGACCTATAGGCATTTATGTGGGGACAATACAACACCTTTGCACCAGTGACACAGAAATAAGTAATGCAGCAGTCACTTGTGCTTTTCTAGGACTCTGCTGCCACCCAGCCCTGACCCAGAAGTGGAAGAGATTAAGTGCACTGATGCCCAACACTTGTGTTTTGAGGATGAGGACATGGGAGAACCACCGCAGCAGGTCTCTGACTAAACACTGCTGCATCTTTCTGCACTGTGCAGACCGGCAAGGAAGGCAGTAGTGAGTGGGTAAAAGAGGATGATTAGGTACTAGACCTCACATGGCATCCAGGTTATATGAGTGAAATGTGCAGTTCGGAGGAAGAGGTAGGGGTCATGCAGCACCAGCCGCACAGCAAAAAAGGGAGCAGGGTGCAAAAGCGGAGCGTCCGGCCCCTAGCCAGTATGCCTGCTACTGCCCAACGCATTGAAGGACAGAGCACCCCAAAGCTATCTGCAGTGGCCAGGAATGGGTGGTTAAAATGTTCAGTGTTTGTCATAAGTCCAATTGCAGCGTGCGCTGGGTATTATCACAGGACCCTCCCAAGTTGTTATAACGCACGTCCCAGGTTAGGACCGCCAGAGTGGCATGATTACCTATAATGTCTCTGTATGGTGGTAAGGGGGTCAATGGTGTCTCCTACCTGGGTACGGCCAGACTCCTAGCTCACTTGCAATAAATTGGAGTGTAGTGATAGGAGGAGTAATAGAGGGATTTTGCAGCAGAAATTGATGTCCAGACCTTTGGTAAAGTTCAAACTTGTCTTTACTGAGCATAAGTTTCATCCAAGCAAGGTACAACTTTGGTCTTAGGTCCCAGCAGGCTTTCAGCAATGGTTTTCAGGAATGAATCTTCTGCTCTATAAACCTGGAGCTTGCAGGAAAGGACGTCTGCTTAGTAGCTCTAAAACTATGGCAGAAATTTGGCTTCTGCACTTCCTTCTATCTTCTGCTGTATGGGGACAGACTAGCTGAGGAGGAATGGCTTCTCCTGGGTCTCTGGACTTAGTTAAATTCTCAGGGAATGCTTTCTTCCTGGAACTGGAGGTCGTCTGCTTTCTTCATCCAGCTGAGGCTGCAGGGCTCAGGCTCAGGATTGTGATTAATGTCTCAGCCAAGACAAGAGTCTGGCTTGGTTCCCTATATCGGGGAGCTCCTAACACGCACACCCTACCCCAAGCAGGGGGTGGGCCTCCACAGAGGGGGAGCTAAGCTGGATTCCAGATTAAATACTAAACTGTAGCTAACTCCTTACCAATGCATTGCTGCCACTTGCTGGTGAACATGGAAATTACAACAATAACTTACATTTAACATAGTCTTAAATGCAAAGTTGTGAAGACATGAGTAAAATCACATCAGATGACAAGGTAAAGGCTCTTAACAGATAGTAGCGGGGTAGAGGAGTGTCGTAACACAACTCTGGGGTGTCACACCTCAAAGGAGTTCCCTGGTGTGGCAGTTCTGCAGACAATGTGCTGATGACAAGGCACAGGTGGTTTGCACACTGTACAGTCAGAACCTGAAGTAAGGCATAAATGTTCTAAACCTGAGCACCACCTGCATGACCAGGCGTCTAACTGCAAAACACTAGGTGCAGTGGAGTAGACACCTGAAAAACCATGAAAGATCTGAGGCTCCTTCTGCTGCGGTTTCTGCGTCTTCCTCCCCCTCTGGAGTGAGGATTTGACAGCAACATCACCACCAGTGTCACTGAGTGCTTAGCTGTCCACCCCCCCCCCCCCCCCAAACACTTGAGAGAAAGAGGAAGTCCCCACCCGTGAGCCCTGGCCCTGAAGGCCAGCATTTTCAAATTCCTGGCCTTTGAAATGCTGCCACTCTGTCTGGTGACCGCAAATTTAATGACAGCGGCTGTCCCACGATACGTGGTTACAAGCCGTCAAGCCCTGCACGAACAGGTGGTCGAACAAATCAGGTGTGCGCTGTGTTGTCGCAAATTCTACGACACAACTTCTTTTGTGTGGCTCCAAATCAGTTAGAATTAGAAGTATGAGACCAATACAGGCTGGTATCATGGAAAATATGCAGTCCTTTTATTACAGTTACATACACTTATATAGGCAATATGAGGTAGACAAAAGGGTGGTCCTAGATGAAAGTTTATTGGCTCTGTGAAAAAAAGGGAGTACTTTACTAACTTTATTCCTGAGTTTGATTGGCACATTTGAAACTAGCAACTTAACTCCTCCTTTCTTTCACTAATGATCTTAGAACAAAGAAAATGTACACGAGGCTCCAAATTGATTTTTGCCATCTTGTGGAGACTAATGTGTACTACAGCAGAAAGAGTTGAAATAAAATCTTGTCTCTCACAAATCCCTCCTTTTTGCGGTAAATAGATACAAGATGAATAAGCAATGTGAGGTACTCTCCCAATGCCCTAAACTGAGAAGAGCTGGACTTTCCTTATTGCTTCACCAGGTCCCCCCAACTCCCTTTCGGGTTTGCCTTCATCTGGTTCTATTTATTCCGCAACTATCAACAAGATTTCATTTGTTTTAGGACGGAATCGTGTTCCTCAAAGAGGTTCTCCAAATAATCTTTAGGTTTGTCAGTGTCACAATGCATGTACATGGTTGTTGCAGGTGTGGTTGAATTGAACATTTTAAGAACAATTTTTCTAAAACAAGGAATTACACAACATCCTATTAATGCCAATACCACAAATACTACCACCAGTGTCATTAACAGATTGGCTAACACACTAGACCAGTTCCCAAACCACTGTTCTAGCCATGAAGTAAATGGGTTGTTGATTCCAGAGTTTTCCCCTAGTTCATTCGATAAAGCAGTTAGTCCTTTCAAAGCCTTTGTGATGCTTCCGTCAGGGGCAGTGTTGTTCGGAATAAAGGTGCAGCAGGAACTTCCAATCATCTTGCAGACGCCTCCTTTTTCCGCTAGGATCATGTTGAGGGCCAGTCGATTCTGTAACGCCATCACCGATGAAGAGCTCAGTTGTTCTGCTATTCCTTTTACCGCATCTCGGGTATAATTTACGAATCTCTGTTGATTATAGTACAAATAGTTAATCTAGCCTACATTTTTATTTACGGCAATTATGGGAAATATTGATTCGAAACCAGCAGCTATCTGGTTTCTAGCCTTGAATTCATCAGGAACTCCTCTAGGGACTCCTATAGCATCTATGTATACATGAGGATCAAAAGCTGTAGGGAGTGACCTCCTTAGCCGTGACCGGACACTGGTTTGCTTACTGACTTGATCCCACTCAAGAGTCGAAAATAGAACAAATGGCATCAGCACCTTAATCAAGGTACATTGGCCAATCCATTCCATTCGTATCCTGGGTCGGAGCTTCATGTCTCCACACAACCACCAGATATCCGTTTGTTGATAACCTTGGTGGACAAACCATTTGTCAGGGTAAGCATCAGAGTCACTACTTGTCTCATTTAAATAGATGTTATAGGAACAATATCCTGGAGGGAAAACACCAATGTCTTTGCCTGTATGGTTACGATTGAAACAGGTATAATTTCCAGGGTATGGCGTTATACCGAAACCCATATGATCTTTATCATGAACAACAGGATAAAGTAATTCTAATGTCCTGCAGCGGGAGGTGTCATTACTGGGAATGGTTTCAGTGTACATCTTAAGGATGCACTTGAAACCCTCAGGATCGGTAACCTCACTCAAAGGGAAAGGTACCGTACCCAAATGAGGTCGAGCTGCAGCACACGCTATGCAGTTGGATCGCTTCTGGGAAAGAACCGTATAGCGGATCCTCTCTAGCCATACATTTGTGTCTGAAAACCCTGTCTCTAAGGCCATTTTGTCAATCACGGGTGAAGCTGTAGGAGATACAAATGCAATTGCACTCTGATTCCCTTGTATTAATATTGCTCTAAATACGGAATTTGGGACTTGATCTGACTGTGCATTTTCCCCTGTACAATATAAAATGAACAGTAAGACATGAAAAGATATTACGGCCCTTGCAGTCATTCCAGCACTTGAGGTTCTGGTACTTTTTTGCAGTGAGATGCGTGGACCAAATTAGGCTTTCCTTCCAACTTGACAACAGTGGCGGTGGTTAACAGTACTTGATGTGGACCCTCAAATCGTGGTTCTAGGACTTTCCGCACGTGTCGTTTCACCACTACCCAATCTCCTGGTTGTAGAGAATGAGTTGCCTCTATGCTGTCTGGATCTGGACGAGAAGCAAAAACTTGGGAATCACATTAGACAGTCTGTTTGTAAGACAGATAACGTACTTTGAAAGACTACTATGCTGCATCTGGAGTTGTTGTGGAAAATAGAGTCCTAATCTAGGGGCATTCCCAAAGAGTACTTCATATGGACTCAGGCCTGTCTTCCGGTTAGGTGTATACCGGATGGAGAAAAGTGCCAAGGGTAGACACTCTGTCCATGGCTTATTCAGTTCAGCCATGGCCTTCTGTATTTTTGATTTAATTGTGCCGTTGAGTCGCTGTACTCTACCGCTGCTTTGTGGGTGATACGCAGTATGGAAGGCTTGTTCAATACCCAGGGCTCCCATAATTTCACGCATGACCTCCACTGTAAAGTGAGAACCTTGGTCACTCTCAATTGTCTCTGGGACCCCATACCGGCAAACTATCTCATTCAGAAGTTTCTTGGCTGTGTTTTGTGCAGTGGCTTTGGTCACAGGATAGGCTTCTGGCCACCCTGAAAATAGATCTACACATACCAAGACGTATTCTAGGGTCCCCACTTTGGGTAGTTGGATGTAATCTATTTGCAGTCTTTAGAAGGGAAAATCTGGCCTGGGAGTGTGCCTCAAAGGTGTTTTTACCGTCCTTCCTATGTTGTGATGTGCACAAATCATACAAGCCTGAGTGAATTTGGCTGCAGTTACACTGAATCCTGGGGCATACCAGTAATTATTAACAAGAGCAGTCATCACAGTTTTGGACAGGTGAGTATTCCCATGAGTGGCCTGGGCTGTGACTGGGAACAAGGCACGGGGCAAACACAGCTTTCCTCTAAGTTCCCATGTTCCTTTTGGGGTCATCACAGCTCCTTTCTCTATCCATACTGCCTTTTTCCTCTTTGGTTGCTTGAGACTATAAGGTTTTAAATGTTTCATAGTTGACTGGCAGGGAAATTTGCTCTTGTACTGCTGCTATCCCTACAGGATCATCTCTGGGTTTCTGTGCAGCAGCTTTTGCTGCCAGATCAGCTCGATGATTTCCCCGAGCTTCAAGAGTTTTTCCTGATGAATGGCCTTTAATTTTCATAATGGCCACCCTCGTTGGCAACAGCAGAGCGTTCATTAGGGCTTTCACCCCTTTGCCATTTTTAATTGGCTTGCCATTTGCTGTAAGGAAGTCTCTAGCTTTCCAAATTGGACCATAATCATGGGTGATCCCAAAAGCATACCTGGAATCTGTATAGATGTTTGCAGTTTTTCCCTCTGCATACCTGCAGGCCTTTTCCAAAGCCTTAAGTTCAGCTTCTTGTGCAGACATGTGAGAGGGCAGTGATTCCGCTTTGATCATATCGTGCTGAGTGACAACTGCATACCCAGTATAGAACTTCCGCTGGACACCATACCGCGATCCATCCACAAAGAGCTCTAAATCTGGGTTTTCTAAGGGAGTATCTACCACGTGATCAAACCCTGCTGTCTCTTGGGACATTAATTGGAGACAGTCGTGTTTATCTTCCAGGTCAGGAAGATATTCAGCTAGATGACTCCTACTACTACTCCCTCCCCCCTCCAGAGGCAGCAGAGTAGCTGGATTCAAAGTTGTGCATCTTTTGATGGTGAAATTTGGTGGCATAAGTAGTGCACATTCTAGTCTAAGGTGTCTGGCAGTGGACAGGTATTTAGGCTGTACTTGTGTGAGAACGGCTGAGATGTCATGAGGGACAAAAACAGTAATTGGATAATTGAGCACAATCTCAGAGCTTTTGTCAAGCATGAGTTGTACAGCCACTACCGCACGGACACAAGATGGCGCTCCTCTAGCCACTGGATCAAGTCTGGCAGAGTAATACGCCACTGGACGCTGTTGGCCAGCCCTAGCTTGTGTGAGAACAGCTGAAGCATGGCCAAGACATTCAGTGCAATAAAGTCTGAAATCTTTATTCTAGTCTGGTAGACCCAATGCTGGTGTGGAACTGATGACTAGTTTTAATGTATGAAAGTTCTCCACAGCCTTATCGTCAATGAAAAAGGAAGAGAGGTGAGACAATCCATACAAGGCTTGCAGAAGAGCAGAGGCATTTCTGATCCAAGGCCTACAGTACGAGACTAGACCCAAATAAATTCTCAGAGCCCCCACTGTAGTAGGCAAAGGAATTTGTTCAATTGCAGTTATACGGTCTGGGGTGAGATGTCTAATCCCAGCAGATATACAGTGCCCTAGAAAGGTGACCGTGGTACAACAAAATTGAATCTTCATGTGGGAAGATTTACAGCCATTTGCAGCCAGGAAGGTGAGAAGAGACACTGAAGTTTGTTTACACACCTCTCCCGGGCAGCAAAGAAGTAAGTCATCTATATATTGGCGTAAGACAACTCCTTCAGATAGAATGGGCCAATCTGCTAAAACCTGGGCTAAGGCAGTACTGTACATACTGGGGAAATTATGGGCACCTTGTGGTAAGACCGTCCAGGTGTATTGCTTCCTGTTATGTGTGAAAGCAAAAAGATATCTGCAATCTGGATGTAACGGAACTGAGAAAAATGCATTTGCAAGATCCACCACAGTGAAATGGGTAGCACTGTGGGGAATCTGTGCCAACAATGTATGTGTGTTTGGTACCACAGGGGTATTAAAAACTGTAGCCTCATTAACAGCCCTAAGATCATGTACCATTCTATACTGCACTGGCTGACCTTTTCCCCCCCTTTTCTTAATGGGGTACAAGGGAGTGTTACATGGAGAGGTGGTTTCAATTAGTACCCCATTACTGACAAAATCATGTACTATTTTGGTGATGGCATCTGTTTGTTGTATACTGAGGGGATACTGTGCCTTTCGAGGTAAAGGAGCATCAGGTTTACGTTCTATCCTCATTGGAGCGACAGATAAACGGCCAACATCTGTAGGTCCGGAGGCCCACAGGTGTGCAGGTACTTGTTGCAGCAGAAGGGACACGCCCTCTTCAGAGAGTGTAGACACGTACATGTGGAATGGATTATAATCACAGGCTGCTAAGAGACATATATCCTCTTCTCCTAGTTTGCCTTGTAACTTCACAGTACAATCAGGAAGATATGTTATCTGCGCATATATTCTCTGCAACAAATCTGCTCCTAGCAAATTAACAGGGGCGGTGTAAATGACTAAGAGACGACTTAGCATTTGTTGGTTTGGGGCAAATGCAATTTGTATTGGCTTTGTGAGAGGAGTAGGAACCTCATTACCATCTACTCCTACACATGGAATACTATCCTTAGACATGAGGGATCTTTTTACATGTTTGCTGCGAATAACTGTTTTGGCTGCTCCAGTGTCAATCAAAAAGGGGATGGGCTCCCCCCCCCATTCATTGCCAAGGAGACAACTGGGGCAGGCCCTAAGGTTTGAATTTTTAATATGGGCACAGCATTTGACTCTGGATTGCCAACTCCCTATGGGTCTCGCACTTGAGGGGGCTGAACTCTCTCCTCCTCTTCCTCCTCCCATGGGTTAGGAGATTGGCAATCCCGCATAAAGTGCCCCACCCTGCCGCAGTTATAACATCTTAAGAGATACCTTGGTTTCCTTCCCCCTTTTTGGGGAGAGGGCTGGTAAGCGGCCACACCCGCCTTAGGTCTTTTGTTCAATTCAGCTTCTACCCCCTTTGCTACTTGTAACAAAATGGAGGGCTGTATAGTTCTCCATTCAGGCCTAGCTGATACCAGACCCTTGCGAATGCTTTCCCTAAGACCATCCACAAAAGCAGCACTCAAAATTCTCTCATGCATGTCTGAGGTGTACTCAAAGCCCAAATCAACCCATCTTTGCTGGAGTCTAGTGTAAAATTTCTCCACACTTTTCGTTTTATCCTGATGCATGTCCGACAACGTAACAGACTGATCACCTAATCGCTTTCTCCCCCATTCCGTGAGTTTTACTATGTATTGCTCACCGGACAACAAAGTAGTATCATCTCCCTCATAAGATCCCACTGCAGAGGCTATAATATGAGAGAAGGAGTCACCAGCTTTACACTGGACTAAATCTTCTAAATCCCTCCAGCAACATGAGAAAGCTTTCCGTATCTTTGCTAACTCTCTACAGAACGGCATGGGTAAGTCCTCTGGATTGGGGATTCTACTAATCATGGCCAGCATCTCACTAGGGGACCAAGGGCGATACACAGGCTCATCAGGGATGTCATTTGGACCTCTGAGAGGGGCAGCTCCAGGGGTTAGGTGCCTGGGTGTACGATATTTGGTCGGGGTGGATTTGGCGGAGATGATATAACAGGGGAAACTGGGTGCATCAGATTTCGCATATCCAACAATGATGTTGGATACCCCATACTTTCCTGTGGTAGAAATCCACTCAAGTCTGAAGTTGGACTTAAAGTGGGTGCATTCCTAGATTGCGTAGACTGGTCTGGAACATTTCTAGTAGGCATCATAGGGGCAATTACTGCAGGTACATTTTTAACTGATGGGACATACAATTGGGAAGGGTTATTTGCAGACATCCCTGGATATAATCCAGTGCTGGGAACTATGATAGGAATCGTGTCCTGTCTTTGAGATCCACAAACACACACATGTTACTCGTTTCAGCATTTTTGTGCCTGCACACACACTCCCATCCCCCATAAGGGGGGGGGGAAAGGTTGGTGTTCTAAGGAAGGAGTTTTGGGGATGGGGAAGGGATGGAGGGAGCAGAAGGCACAGTGGGAGGTGCTGATAAGCACATTCCAGAACATGGTGTAGAGAAGGGGCTGACAGAAGAAGCAATAGTATTGGTTGATGAACCACAAGACCCAGGATTACTTTTTAAAGTTACAACAGATGTGGTGGGGGAAGGGATGCCACATGGCAAACTCTCCTGTTTTGTTCCCTACCACACCCAAATCCTCCATCTTACTATACCAATATTGTCCATTCTTCTCAATTTCTTTCAACTTTCCATCAGTCACATCTGCAGACAACGTCCACCATAACTCTGCTTGCACCAGCCTATTATCTCTCAACCAACCTTTCTTTTCCTGCAATATATTTTTCCATAAACTTTGATCTAATCTTCCAGTTTCAGGCATACCAATTGCCTGCATGAACGATTTTAACTTAGTTACTGAAACTTTTCCTTCTCTTTCTCTCATCAACTGAGCTGCTGTTAACCTCTCCTCACTTGGTCCTGCAACATTAGAATTTCCCATTATTGTGGTTACACTAAGATCAAACAATTGCTAATTATCGAGCCCTCTAACTTAAGCGTAGTTGCACAAAGATCAAACGATATCCGATTACTATAAGTAATCGCTATCGAACCCACTAACTTAAGCGCAGTTACGTTTCAAACGATATATAATAGTATTGAGCCCACAATCTCTCTTGGTGAAGAACCCCTAGTCAATTCACCGGGATACTAAATCTTAATAACTTCCAATTGCCTATGACAATTGGTGTTAACCCTTTCCTCAAGATTCTCGTCAGAACTTGGCTGGGATCCAATTCTACGTCACAGGATATCCGACTCCGCTGTCTAACAACTTCCGTTTAGTTCCAGCATGTCCCACCACACAAAGAAGGAATATTTCAACAGGTTCTTTCTAACGGACAGATCAGCTATAATTTGAACCCTTATCGCGATAACAACCAATTCAACTCTTGAGAAAACACTTGGGCAAAAGACTCAGAGGAGGTTGTAAGACTCAGAGGAGGTTGTAAGAATTAAAGCTTCTTACCTTGCTGCAGCTTGTGCCTCGTCTAATGGTTTTACGCAAGTCCTCTCCTGGTGTTTGAATCGGAAATTTCACAAGCTGTCCGCCCCACGTTCAGCGCCAATTTGTTGTCGCAAATTCTACGACACAACTTCTTTTGTGTGGCTCCAAATCAGTTAGAATTAGAAGTATGAGCTCATACAGCTTTATCAATGAGACCAATACAGGCTGGTATCATGGAAAATATGCAGTCCTTTATTATAGTTACATACACTTATATAGGCAATATGAGGTAGACAAAAGGGTGGTCCTAGATGAAAGTTTATTGGCTCTGTGACAAAAAGGGAGTACTTTACTAACTTTATTCCGGAGTTTGATTGGCACATTTGAAACTAGCAACTTAACTCCTCCTTTCTTTCACTAATGATCTTAAAACAAAGAAAATGTACACGAGGCTCCTAATTGATTTTTTTTTTTGCCATCTAGTGGAGACAAATGTGTACTACAGCAGAAAGAGTTGAAATAAAACTTGTCTCTCACAGCTGCGCAACGCCATCAGTGGCAAGGTCGACATAACCAGCGAAACGTGGACCAGTAAGCACCGGCAGGGACGTTCTATCTCCATAACGGCCCACTGGGTAAATTTAGTGATAGCTGGGCCAGAGGCAGAAAGCAGTTTGGAGCATGTCCTACTGCCACCGAGGATTGCTAGACATTTCACGTTGCCTCCTCTATCTGCTCCTCATCATGTCAGCTTAAGACCTGCACAGCCAGGTGTAAACTACAGCAGGCTGTTCTGAAACTCATATGTTTGGGGGGGAAAACCCCAGGCTGTGCAGGAGCTGTGGGCGGGCATGACCGATGAGTGGTTGGTGCCACTGAGCCTCAAGCCTGGGCTGGTGATGTGCGACAATGGGTGAAATCTCGTAGAAGCTCTGGGCCTAGCCCTTTTGATAGACATCCCTTGCCTGACGCATGTGCTCAATTTGGTAGTGCAGAGGTTCCTGAAGAATTACCCGGAGATGTCAAAGCTGCTGTAGAAAGTGCGGGCCATCTGTGCGCACGTTCAATGTTCTCACCCTGCTGCTGCTCGCCTGTCTGCACTGCAGCATAACTTCTGCCTTCCCGCTCAGTGCCTTATATCTGACGTACTCACAAGGTGGAACTCCACCTTTCACATGCTGTAGAGACTGTGCGAGCAGCAGCAGGCGATAGTGGAGTATCATTTGCAGCATGCATGAGTGAGTCGCCCTGTGGAACAGCACCACTTCACCACCGAGTGGACTTCCATGCCTGACATACAGTACAGACCAAAAGTTTGGACACACCTTCTCATTCAAAGAGTTTTCTTTATTTTCAGGACTATGAAGGCATCAAAACTATGAATTAACACATGTGGAATTATATACATAACAAACAAGTGTGAAACTGAAAATATGTCATATTCTAGGTTCTTCAAAGTAGCCACCTTTTGCTTTGATTACTGCTTTACATACTCTTGGCATTCTCTTGATGAGCTTCAAGAGGTAGTCCCCTGAAATGGTCTTCCAACAGTCTTGAAGGAGTTCCCAGAGATGCTTAGCACTTGTTGGCCCTTTTGCCTTCACTCTGCAGTCCAGCTCACCCCAAACCATCTTGATTGGGTTCAGATCCGGTGACTGTGGAAGCCAGGTCATCTGGCGCAGCACCCCATCACTCTCCTTCATGGTCAAATAGCCCTCACTTTCAAAGTTTTCTCAATTTTTCGGCTGACTGACTGACCTTCATTTCTTAAAGTAGTGATGGCCACTCGTTTTTCTTTACTTAGCTGCTTTTTTCTTGCAATAATACAAATTCTAACAGCCTATTCAGTCGGACTATCAGCTGTGTATCCACCTGACTTCTCCTCAACGCCACTGATGGTCCCAACCCCATTTATAAGGCAAGAAATCCCACTTATTAAACCTGACAGGGCACATCTGTGAAGTGAAAACCATTTCAGGGGACTGCCTCTTGAAGCTCATCAAGAGAATGCCAAGAGTGTGCAAAGCAGTAATCAAAGCAAAAGGTGGCTGTGACGGTATCATCCATTTCACTGTCTAGTATTCCATTCTCCCCTTGAAATAGCACCGCCAAGTAATCCACAGAGCAATAGATCGATATTATCGCTAGTATCGCCAAATAAGTCTATACATTAGCCCAAGCTGAATGCTAGAAATACTTTACTGGGAGGCTCCACATTGAAAAAATACAATTGCTTTTATCCCCTGCTCCCATGCAAGGGAGACACCCACAACAAACATACATTAACCCATAACACAAAGGTTAAAACCCACATAGACACCATGGTTAACATAATCAACACAGGCAGGAGAATACACATTGCCCTCTGTCCTGAGACAATCGAATTACAACTCTGTTGTCTCCAGGACAGAGGACAATTGCCAATACACACAGAGAGACAATGGAACAGACATCACTTACTCAAACATACAATGTCCCACCCTTTACAATACACATAGACATTTAACACATCCCAAAATGACACGAATTAGACCAGGAATTCAAAAGTTAGTACAAGTCTCTTTGGCCTGGCTGTACTCATGGCTTTTCTGCACAAAACCGGTGCATACAACATGGGACCATAATCGCATGGTAAGAGGCTGACAAGTAGTCCTCTCCAAGCACTTGTGGCAACCTCAAAAGAGGGGAGTTTGTCACAGTGGCTACTTTGAATAACCTAGAATATGACATATTTTCAGTTGTTTCACACTTGTTTGTTATGTATATAATTCCACATGTGTTAATTCATAGTTTTGATGCCTTCAGTGTGAATCTACAATTTTCATAGTCATGAAAATAAAGAAAACTCTTTGAATGAGAAGGGGTGTCAAAACTTTTGGTCTGTACTTTATGTGCCGTGTTGCGCTGTTATGAGTACTCCACCAACATTGCCAGCGCCGATGACTCCATCCCCAGCGTTACTATCAGATGAGCGAATCTAAGTTGACTAAGTGGAATTCGATCTGAATTGCAGGAAAAATTTGATTCACACCAAATCTGAATTTCCTCACTCTTCATGGTGACAAATCGGATTGTTTTTCTAAATAGCCTCAGCCATTTTGTATTCTAGCATTCCCCAGTGTGCTTAGTGCAGGAAGAGATGTCAGCAGGAACTAGGGACAATGTTAGGAAAGACTTCATTGTGCTGGAAAAATGATGTTCAGGGAAAGATTAGTCAAGGTTTAGGGAAAGGAGAGGGAGGCATCATCCACATTATAAAAGAACCGGGTGCAGTAGGAGAGTGTACAATGAAAATTATAGAAAAAAAGTCCCAATCCGTATGACAAAACTTTCCACAGCGGTTCCCAATTGTGAAGTGGGTAAAAATAACAGTTCAGACCATGTGTTTTTGAGGGACCGCGCGTTACCAATTCAGGAGGTCAGACCTCTTCAATCTTGAGGCATCTGAAGTTTCTGACACGGGCAAATAAATCAGGTCCCCACTATCAGTACACTAAGGCACCTGTGGGATATTAAAGTTCGCATATAGTGAAGCACTGCAGGTCACCAGGAAATTCCTTGTGTGTAAATACTCACAAGCGCAGCTTGATATATAGGCACATAATATAGCTCCACGGCTCTCCTCTATCCACGTCTCTTCACCACCACTAAAACAAGGATTCCTCTAAGGCTCCATTCACACGTCCGCAAAATGGGTCCGCATCCTTTCCGCAATTTTGCGAAATGGGTGCGGACCCATTCATTCTCTATGGGGACGGAATGGATGCGGACAGCACACAGTGTGCTGTCTGCAGCCGCAATTGCGGAGCGCGGCCCCGATTTTGGGTCCGCAGCTCCGCAAAAAGATAGAGCATGTCCTATTCTTGTCCGCAGCTTGCGGACAAGAATAGGCATTTCTATGGGGGTGACAGGCTGGTGTGTTGCGGACCCGCAACACACCACGGACGTGTGAATGTAGCCTAATAGTGGAGTACCGCTAGCAAGTGGTTATATAAAAAGTATTTATTATACTCGCAAACATATGGTAAAAGAAAGCAGTCAAGGCTGTCCATCAAATATGCCCAACCAAGGTTTCGCTCCAAGCTTCGTCGGGGGCGTCACCATACTCTTTCTCCCACATGCTATATGCCCTCCCCCATACATGCATCATAAAGTAAAACCATAGGATCCCTATAACTAGTAAAACTTCCTTTAAAACTTTTTTTCCTTCAGCATCTACAATCGCATCCTAGATATAGTTATCTCCCTTTACATTTCCATTCAGTTTCAAGTTTATTCATTCATAAAACCACTCTTAATTACTCACTTACTATCGTCATTCATGACGAGAAATTCAGAACACTCCCCTAGTACACACCTTCCTATTTTGATTGGTCTCAATCGTTGTCTTTCAGTTACACACCTCCCTCACCTTATTGGCTGACGGCGATTGATCTTTTGCTTATTCAAAATCGGCTATTTTATTCCACCAGGCATGATTTTAAATCCAATTCGACATTAAGTCCCTGTGGCTGGAGAGTATCTAGCTCATAGATCCAGCTGACCCCCCCCCGCCGATCTATCTTCTTAATCGCATCTCCTCCCCGCCAGTGATTTCTCACCACCTCTAATCCAGTGAATACAAGCCCTTTAGGGTTTTTCTGGTGAACTTTTTTAAAATTCATCGATACCCCATGAGTCTCCAATCCCTTTTTTAATATTGTTCACCTGTTCCTGTATCCAAATTTTTTGTTTTCTGGTTGTGCGACCCACATACTGGAGGCCACAAGGGCACTCCAGCATGTATACAACCCCTATACGGTCACGCGTAATTTGCCCTTTAATTTTAAAAGCTTTATCTCTTTTATTCGAATGGATCACTGTGGTCATCTTTTTCTCTTTATTACTTCTATTCTTACATGGAAGACAAACGCACCACGAAAAAAATAAAAAATATTTTCATTCTTCCTTTTTAATAGCACTGTGAACCAATCGATTTTTTTTAAAAGGTGTATAAATGGAAAACTGAGGATAAGAAGGCAAACCAAAACAAGAGAGGTATCCATAGAAGACACAGGCATAACTAACTATGGTGGTAATATCAGGAATCAGAGAGATGTAGGTGATCCATATAGAGGCTCTAGATATGGGGGCAAACAAGAAAACTCTAGAAAACCGCAATGTGAATGGTGACATACAGGGTTATAGACCCTGGAAAAAAATGTATGGGAATTTTAGAAGAGGAGATTATAACCAGTGGAGTGACAACTATTATCCAAATTATAGGGGGGTTTTGCACCCCATCAGCATCAACAATATAATGGGTATGGGAATTCATACCAATACAGGTCTTATGAAGATAGACAAATATATAATATAGATAACCAACAAAGGAACCCAAGAAGAAGGGACGAAAATACCCAAATGGAAAATTCACCATGTACAGAAGTAGAGAGACAATCGGCGAATCGAGAATTAAATAGAGTAGAAAAACTAAATTTTCCACACCAGGCAATAAAGGGGATACAATGGGAGAGCTCAATGGGAGATGCAGTGGGAGAGAGGAAAAAAAAATTCAACCCCCCAGAAAAGAATGTTAGGAGGGGTAAAAGGGGAGGAGTTGAGCATAGAACCAACCCCCAAAAAAGTCAGGGGGGAGAAATAGGCATCTTTAACCTAAGCAACCACATGTTATCAGTACAAGAAAAAAGTGTACTAAGTAAGGGTTTAAAGTTCGCACCCACGCGAGGAATAAATAAACTCGAAATGTTCTTGGATGTGCATAAATACATTAGGAAGTTAAATTTAGCAAAATACTTCGCGAATAGTCAAGCAGCTTCGATTAGAAACTTCGCCGAAAAAAATGAAGGGGAAAGAGGAGTTCATGCACACATCACTTCGAGAAAAGTTGAATTGTTTGCCGAAGAATAAAAACAATGAATGTGTTGAAGCCTTTAACCACCTCAGCTCCCCTAGCTTAAACCCCCTTAATGACCAGACCACTTTTTACAATTCTACACTATTTTCACGGTTTTTGCTCGGTCATACAACTTGCCACCCAAATGAATTTTACCTTCTTTTCTTCTCACTAATAGAGTTTTCATTTGGTGGTATTTCATTGCTGCTGACATTTTTACTTTTTTTTTGTTATTAATCGAAATTGACCGAAATTTTTGCAAAAAAATGACAGTTTTCAATTTCGGTTGTAAAGTTTTTCAAATAAAACTACATTTCTATATACATTTTTCTCAAAATTTATTCTACATGTCTTTGAGAAAAAAAAAATGCAATAAGTGTATATTTATTGGTTTGGGTAAAAGTTATAGCGTTTACAAACTATGGTACAAAAATGTGAATTTCCGCATTTTGAAGCAGCTCTGACTTTCTGAGCACCTGTCATGTTTCCTGAGGTTCTACAATGCCCAGACAGTAGAAACACCCCACAAATGACCCCATTTCGGAAAGTAGACACCCTAAGGTATTCGCTGATGGGCATAGTGAGTTCATGGAAGTTTTTATTTTTTGTCACAAGTTAGCGGAACATGATTTATTACATTTTTTTTTCTTACAAAGTCTCATATTCCACTAACTTGTGACAAAAAATAAAATTTTACATGAACACACCATACCCCTCACGGAATACCTTGGGGTGTCTTCTTTCCAAAATGGGGTCACTTGTGGGGTATTTATACTGCCCTGGCATTTTAGGGGCCCTAATGTGTGAGAAGTAGTTTGGAATCCAAATGCGTAAAAAATGCCCTGTGAAATCGTAAAGATGCTCATTGGAATTTGGGCCCGTTTGCGCACCTAGGCTGCAAAAATGTGTCACACATGTGGTATCGCCATACTCAGGAGAAGTAGGGCAATGTGTTTTGGGGTGTATTTTTACATATACCCATGCTGGGTGAGAAATATCTCTCTAAAAGTCAACTTTTCCCATTTTTTTTTTATACAAAGTTGTCATTTTAGAGAGATTTCTCACCCAGCATGGGTATATGTAAAAATACACCCCAAAACAGATTGCCCTAATTCTCCTGAGTACGGCGATACCACATGTGTGACACTTTTGACAGCCTAGGTGCGCAAAGGGGCCCAAATTCCAATGAGTACCTTTTAGGAGGGCATTTTTTGACATTTATATACTTCTTCTCACGCTTTAGGTCCCCTAAAATGCCAGGGCAGTATAAATACCCCACATGTGACCCCATTTTGGAAAGAAGACCCCCCAAGGTATTCCGTGAGGGGCATGGTGAGTTCATAGAATATTATTTTTTTTTGCACAAGTTAGCGGAAAATGTATGCCCCTCAGCGAATACCTTGGGGTGTCTACTTTCCAAAATGGGGTCACATGTGGGGTATTTATACTGCCCTGGCATTCTGGAATAAAAAAGTCAAAAAAAGTTACGCATTTGGATTCCGTGAGGGGTATGGGGAGTTCATGTGAGATTTTATTTTTTGTCACAAGTTAGTGGAATATGAGACTTTGTAAGAAAAAACAAAAAAAACTAAATCTATTTCCGCTAACTTGTGCCCAAAAAAATTAAAATCTTCTATGAACTCGCCATTCCCCTTAAAAGTGATCTTTTTATAGCGCTGCAGCGATTTTACGGTGTTTTTGCAGTGATCAGAAAAAAAATAATTCTGTCACTGCGGTGGGGCAGACTGAACGCAAGTGTGCGCCCGATCAGGCCTGATCTTGTGCGAACACTGCGTTTTTTGTAGAGCCTATAGAACATGTCCTATTCTTGTCGTACGTGTTTTGCGGATTCGCAAAACACATACGAACGTCTGAATGGAGCATGACAGGGGGGTGATCAATGACAGGGGGTGATCAGGGAGTCTATATGGGGTGATCACCCCCCTGTCAGGCTCCATTCAGACGTCTGTATGTGTTTTTTGCGGATCCTTAAAACACATACGGATGTCTGAATGGAGCCTTACAGGGGGGTGATCAATGACAGGGGGGTGATCAGGGAGTCTATATGGGGTGATCAGGGGTTAGTAAGTGACAGGGGGGGTGTAGTGTAGTGGTGCTTGGTGCTACTTTACAGAGCTGCCTGTGTCTTCTGGTGGTCAATCCAAGCAAAAGGGACCACCAGAGGACCAGGTAGCAGGTATATTAGACGCTGTTAACAAAACAGCATCTAATATACCTTTTATGGGGTTAAAAAAATCGCATCTACAGCCTGCCAGCGAATGATCGCCGCTGGCAGGCTGTAGATCAGCTCGTTTACCTCCGGTTCCTGTGAACGCGCGCTCCTGTGTGCGTGTGTTCACAGGAAATCTCGCGTCTCGCGAGATGACGCGCTGGCGCGTCAAGGAGGAATGAATCGACCGCCTCGAACGCAATCCTGCGTTAGGCGGTCCGGAGGCGGTTAAAAGGGGTGTACTCAATGAATTGGAAAATTTTTTAATAAAATCCAGAGTACATAATCTAACTATGCAAGAAAAAACAGCGCTTAGAGGTCTAGAAAATAATAAAAATATAGTGATCAAGGGGGGGGGGTAGTAATCATGGATATTGATAAATATGAGGCAGAGTTAGACAGACAGTTAATGGATACAACTACATATCGGCTTCTGAAAAAGAATCCCATGATGGAATATAAAAAAGAGCTAGATTCCTTGTTACAAAAAGGATTTAATGAAGGGATCCTAAATAAAAAAGAGCTTGATTATTTGATAAAATTTCCTGTGATTCCTGTAATATATCAACTCCCCAAGATCCACAACGATATGACCAATCCCCGGGGAGACCCATTGTATTTGGGATTAACTCATTGACAAGTCAACTAACAGAATATATAGATCATTTCCTTCAGAAGTATGTTGTGGAGGCCCCGTCATATTTAAAGGACACGGGATGTGTATTGAATCTGATAAATATAAACACCTGTGGAGAGAATATGTGGCTTGGTACAGTAGACTTAACATCACTGTATATACTATTATACCAAAGGACTTGGGCATTAGGGCCATTCATGAAGTATTGAAAGCTGATCCAGAGATGACAAAAGAACAGGGAGATTTTATTGTGGAATGTGTTTAACACACAACTACTTTTGGTTTAAGGAGACCTACTACCTCCAGAAAGTTGGGACGGCGATGGGGGCGAAATTCGCCCAAGTTTCGCAAACCTGTTTGTCGGCATGGGAATCGGAGAGAATAACCCCCCTTTTAAAGAAAGACAGTTTGGCCAACTTAATATATGGTAAGGAGAAAAAAGGTTTAGAAGAACTAATCGCACAGTTAAATATTAATGATTGGAATATCAACTTCACGAGCAGCATCAGTGACAGAGGTGAATTTTCTCGATCTCACGATCTTTATAGAAGATAGGCAGCTTGAAACAAAACCTTTTTTTTTTTAAACTGTGAATGGTTTTATCGATCTGACCAGTTGCCACTATGGCCCTTGGCTTAATAACATACCGAAGGGTCA
Source organism: Bufo bufo (assembly GCF_905171765.1). Classification (NCBI taxonomy): domain Eukaryota; kingdom Metazoa; phylum Chordata; class Amphibia; order Anura; family Bufonidae; genus Bufo; species Bufo bufo. The sequence continues at coordinate 392,433,941 of NC_053389.1, read as the reverse complement.
GATCGGGAGAATCCACTGCAATTGCACTGATGCTGCAACGTTCCAAGAACAGAGCTTACTGATCCACAATAGTTTCCTGGAGAAGGGATATAATAAAGAGGACCTAGTGAAATGTAGCCGTGAGGTTCAAGAAAATTGGGACAAAAAAGGGTTAACCAATAAAGTAGAGGGAGAAAAAAAAAAGAAAGATTTTAGATTTGCCTTTCTCACTAAATATACAGTTCAAGCAGGCCTTATAAAAAATGCCATTAGGAAGAATTGGAGTGTACTCAAGAACGATTCGATCATAGGTGCAGAAATCCCCAGGCACCGAATTAAAAAAATCGATTGGTTCACAGTGCGATTAAAAATAAGGAAGAACGAAAAGAAAAAAACATTTTTTCGTGGTGCAGTTTTTGTCTTCAGTCTAAGAATAGAAGTAATAAAGAGAAAAAGATGAACACCAGAGTGATCCATTCGAATAAAAAATTTAAAGGGCAAATTACGCGTGACAGTATAGGGGTTGTATACATGCTGGAGTGCCCTTGTGGCCTCCAGCATGTGGGTCGCACAACCAGAAAACTAAAAATTCGGATACAGGATCATGTGAACAATATTAAAAAGGGATTGGAGACTCATGGGGTATCGATGAATTTTAAAAAAGTTCACCAGAAAAACCCTAAAGGGCTTGCATTCACTGGATTAGAGGTGGTGTGAAATGACTGGCGGGGAGGAGATGCTATTAAGAAGATGGATCGGCGGGGGGTCAGCTGGATCTATGAGCTAGATACTCTCCAGCCACAGGGACTTAATGTCGAATTGGATTTAAAATCATGCCTGGTGGAATAAAATAGCTGATTTTGAATAAGCAAAAGATCGATTTTCCATCAGCCAATAAGGTGAGGGAGGTGTGTAACTGAAAGAAGACAACGATTGAGACCAATCAAAATAGGAAGGTGTGTACTAGGGGAGTGTTCTTAATTTTATCGTCATGAATGAGGATAGTAAGTGAGTAATTAAGAGTGGTTTTATGAATGAATAATCTTGAAACTGAATGGAAATGTAAAGGGAGATAACTATATCTAGGATGCGATTGTAGATGCTGAAGGAAAAAGTTTTAAAGGAAGTTTTACTGGTTATAGGGATCCTATGGTTTTACTTTGATGCATGTATGGGGGAGGGGGGGAGTGTATATAACATGTGGGAGGAAGAGTATGGTGACGCCCTCGACGAAGCTTGGGTTAGGCAGATTTGAAAGACAGCCTTGACTGCTTGCTTTTACCATATGTTTGTGAGTATAATAAATACTTTTTATATAACCACTTGCTAGCGGTACTCCACTATTAGAGGAATCCTTCTTTTAGTGGTGGTGAAGAGACATGGATAGAGGAGAGACGTGGAGCTATATTATGTGCCTATATATCAAGCTGCGCTTGAGTATTTACACACAAGGAATTTCCTGGTGACCTGCAGTGCTTCACTATATGCGAACTTTCTGTTATCACACAGGTGCCTTAGTGTACTGATAGTGGGGACCTGATTTATTTGCCTGTCAGAAACTTCAGATGCTTCAAGATTGAAGAGGTCTGACCTCCTGAATAGGGAACGTGCGGTCCCTCAAAAACTCAAGGAGAGTGACAGCCTGGGTATTAGGAGCGATTCTATTACACCTTGCTGCACTAATTGGGGATCCAAATTGGTGTTATACTGCTGCTTTTAGGTTGTTTGCACTAGATGCATCACTAATTCCAGAAAACCTTGCTTTTGATAGGGGTGCAAGTTCTGCGTGATACAGCCATTTACGGGGTGTATTAATAGGAAAGATACGTACGTACTATTAGCCCTTCTGAGTTGATTTTACATTGTTTGACTTTTTTTTTTTTTTTTCCTATTAATAACCCCCCCCCCCTTCCCCAAAAGAGAGGATAAATGTCATAATTGCCGTTCAGCAGTGAAATAACATTGTACTACAGCCTTTTTTTGGGCATATTTTAATCTAATTTTATTATACACTGTGACAGGCCCTTCAAAGGGAATGGGCAGTGGGCAAAATGTTTGTCGCAGGCAGCAGAAGATGGAGGGGGGGTGGCGGCAGGAGTCAGTGAGAGGCCTGCACTCCCGGTGTCATCTAGCGGTCGTGTCTTGACCAGCAACCCAGCGGTGCTTGAATGGTTGACTCTGTCTTCGACTTCATCTCAAGTGACATCAGACACCCCCAGCCAAGAGTCGGTGCGTTCCTCTGACACAGCGCTTAGTTGGCATGGCCCGGGCGCAGGCCCAGTGCCCTCACCTGTCCTGAACCTTCCTGTCATTTTCAGTTCCCTCAGCGCAAGAAGTATTACCGTATTTTTCGCCCTATAAGACGCACCGGCCTATAAGACACACCGGCCTATAAGACACACCTAGGTTTTTGAGGAGGAAAGTAAGAAAAAAATATTTTTAACCAAAAGGTGTGCTTTTGGTGGGTTTTAAATTAATGGTGGTCTGTGCATGACACTATTATGGGGGATCTGTGGATGACGCACTGTCATATGGGGGATCTGTGGATGACGCACTGTCATGTGGGGGATCTGTGGATGGCACTGTCATGTGGGGGATCTGTGGATGGCACTGTTATGTGGGGGATCTGTGGATGGCACTGTTATGGGGGATCTGTGGATGGCACTGTTATGGGGGATCTGTGGATGGCACTGTTATGGGGATCTGTGGATGGCACTGTTATGGGGGATCTGTGGATGGCACTGTTATGGGGGATCTGTGGATGGCACTGTTATGGGGGATCTGTGGATGGCACTGTTATGGGGGATCTGTGGATGGCACTGTTATGGGGGATCTGTGGATGGCACTGTTATGGGGGATCTGTGGATGGCACTGTTATGGGGGATCTGTGGATGGCACTGTTATGGGGGATCTGTGGATGGCACTGTTATGGGGGATCTGTGGATGGCACTGTTATGGGGGATCTGTGGATGGCACTGTTATGGGGGATCTGTGGATGGCACTGTTATGGGGGATCTGTGGATGGCACTGTTATGGGGGATCTGTGGATGGCACTGTTATGGGGGATCTGTGGATGGCACTGTTATGGGGGATCTGTGGATGGCACTGTTATGGGGGATCTGTGGATGGCACTGTTATGGGGGATCTGTGGATGGCACTGTTATGGGGGATCTGTGGATGGCACTGTTATGGGGTAACTACGGTCAAGGGCAATATATGTCCTTTACGGCCCACTGGGTAAATGTTCCTGCCCAGCCACACCATCAAGAAATCGAATCCTGGCTTTATCCTCGACACCTCCGAATCGGAACCATGGTGACTGACAACAGGAAGAACATGGCGTCTATGCTGCGTCAAGGAGGGCTGAGCCATGCACCCTGCATGGCGCACGTGTTCAATCTGAAGTGTTCACTCCATCTGCAAGACATCCTGAAAATGGCCAGGAAACTTTGCATGCACTTGTACACTGCAAAGCACACCCTCCTTGAGCTCTAGCGGCTGAACGGCATCCCCCCAATATAGGCTGATATGCGATGTTTCCACCCATTATACGACTATACGAACAGAGAGGCCATAAATGATTTCTTGATGATACAGGCGTACAGAGGTACTCCCCTGTGGAACTTTGATGTTAGCCAGTGGCAGCTCATGTGTGACACCTGCTGTTTGCTCAGGCCCTTTGAGGAGGCCACTTTGTCAGTCGCCAAGACTACAGGATGAATGTCATTCCACTGTTTCATGTCATGGAACAGATGCTGCTAAATCTGGCTGGCCAGGAGACAGGAGACGTGGCAACTAAATCTCACAGCCACATGAGCCCTGTGGGGGCTGAACTAGAGGAGGAGGACATTCGAGCACAAGCAATGTGTAAAGAAATGGGTAGTTTTTCTACACAGGTGACAGGAGAGGAGGAGCAGGACCAGCCAGAGGAGCTACAGGGCGATGAGGCAGAGGACCCAGGCACACCGTGGCAGTATTCAGTGAAAATGGGGGCAGGGAGTTTCTGAGTCACTTGCGCAAATGGCTCGATGCATGCTCACTTGCGTAGGGACAGCCCTATTGTCACCATTTGGCAGAGGGATGACTACTGTCTCCATAATGTTAGACACTTGCTACCGGTCCAAAATGGGAGCCTTTTTTACACCTGCTGAGGGAGGACAAACTGAACTACTATTGAGACATCCTATGTAGTCAGTTGCCCCCTGCCTATGTGTGCAATCGCCCATCCTCATACAGGTCTTACCAGGGGGGCCCTCTGCCCTCACATTCCACTGCCATGGCTTCTGGGGTGGGGGGGGGGAGCAGTACCAGCTACATCAGCAGCAACTTAAGTCTAGTGTTGCTGATGAGCAGTTTTCTTCACCCGCCTACTGAAGAAACTAATCACCAGAAGCAGGTAGACATAGAACAGAACCTGAAGCAGCAGGTTGTGGCATACTTGGACTGCACCCTGCCACCCCACATCAAAGATCCCCTGGACTACTGGGCAGCCAAACTCTATTTGTGGCTGCTAATGGCTGAGCTTGCCCCGGACAAGCTTTCCTGCCCAGCCAGCAGTGTGGCATCAGGGCGGGTGTTTAGTGCAGCTGGGGCCATAGTTACCCCAAGGAGAACTCTCCCGTCCACCCAAAATGTGGAGAAACTGATCTTTTGTGAAGATGAATCAGGCGTGGATCAGCCAGGATTTTCAATCACCAGTGCCTGATGCATCAGACTAAATCATCCATGGTGCCACACCAACACTTTGATAAGAGACCTGTTTCTTCGGGCTACCTGCTTCAGCTACTATTCTGATGCTGCCACCCGCCTGATGCCACATCTGCCAGGTGCTCCTACTGCCAGCCACAATCTTCAGCTGGTACTGGTATTCCCCCCCCACTTCCCCACTCTGTCACTGGGCCACTCTGTGGTCTCATTCTGCTGCCACCTCAACACTGTCACTAGGCCACTCTTTGGTCTCCCCCTGGTTGACATAATTTATTTGACCCTTCTGATCTGTCAGAAGGAAGGGAAAATGACAGATCCTGTCCATGTAGCAGCTGTAAGGTCTGTATTACAGTAAGGTCCTCATTTTCAATCAGAATTTGCTTATGATTGATTTGGTAGCCAAAAGCAGGAGTGGGTACAAAACACAGATGACCTGCAATTATTCCATTCACATGTCATCTCTGTTTTGGATCCACTCGTGTTTTTTTTTTTTTTTTTCTAGTCTTTAGCAATACTGATTGCTGACCGAGTGAAGGCAGATGCTCCACAGAGAGGATCAGTTTTTTGGGGGTTATTCTGACGGATCAGAGGAAGGGCAAAATAATCAGTGACATCAACACAAACTTACTGCTGACACCGTCTCCACTCCGTCAGGGGGGGCTCTACTTGTATAAGCGTTTAATAGAAGAGGTTCTGTAGACATCTGTGGAATCGGCTGAAGAAGGTGTAAAAGGAGTAAGGCTGAGTTTACACTTGAGTTATTTGATCAGTTTTAGCCCCATAACTGCCAAAATTAAGTGAAGTGATTCTAAGAGTGATGTCTATAAAATAGATATTTGGTCATTTTTGGGAACGGGGGATGGCCAGTACGCCAGGCTCCAATAAGATGGTGAGCATCCTCCAATTCATATATATTTTAAATTCGAAGAGTGATTCCTGTCATTTGCTTGTCATACTGACTTACAGTATTGTTTCACTACCACAGCGTGTTACTCCCTATGCGTGTTACTGCAAGGCACAGTGTTCTACACCACTATACAGTCTCTCTGCAGCCAGGTAATAGCTGGTTTTAACGCGATTTGCCACGAATAAATTCAGATCGAATCTTTTTGGAAAATTCGGCAAACCGACAATCGAATTTTTGAGAAATTCGCTCCTCTCTAGTTACTATCCCACTTCTGTGTTTTCTTGAACAAACATTGAAAAAAAGCTTTGAGTGAATATGGATGAGGATGTGGCACAGGAGCAAGCGAAGGAACAGGGATAATTTTCACGGTTATCAGGCTAGTCGTCCACAGGTGGCTCGGAGGGTGGGTTCCTGCACCACAGTGGCTTTGTACACAACTGTCCAGCCAGGGCACAGTTTTGGAGGATGATGGATGGTCTGGCACCCAAATCGGCTCACGGGCATCACTGCATGGCTGGGGGGGATACAGAGGACACAGACAATACACCTCCCACCGAGTACAGCTTGCCATTGCCTCTGGGCAGCCTGTCATACATGACAGACTAAATGCTGCAGTGCCTGCGCAATGACTATAGAGTTGCCCTCATTCTTATTAATGCTGATTACTGGCTGGCCATCCTGCTGGATCCCTGCTCAAAGGACAACTTGCCGTACTTGCTTCTGTCCACTCCTGAGCGTGATCGGAAGATGCGCAAGTACAAGCCCATGCTGGTAATTGAAACAAAGTTCGGTCGAACCCGAATGGTCACGGGTCTGCTAATCACTACTGACGTACAGTAAATCTACAGCTAACAAAAGGGAATAAAAAGCATGTGTTTGGACTGACACAACATGCATTAAAAGAAAATTTTGTTTTTATCCACTACTTCATTGGCGCTGCCTCAATTTTTTTATTTTGTTCCACTAAGGAGCCATTTGGACACAGCTCTTGCAAGTCTGCGCACTGGTTCTTTGCTTTGGGATTGGCTATGAATCTTGGAGCACATTGTTACTGCCACTACTTCTGACGACTTGAATCTTGGTGCACAAGTCCATGATGATAATTTAGACCCGACGGTAACATTAACCTGTAATACTGACACAGTAATTCGACAGCTAACAGTAGGGATTAGCTTTCAATCTTGGTGCACTCTACAGTGATGTAGACAGTGATAAATGACACCTGCCTGTAAAACTTATGGCACAGTACCTATATAATGGATTAACTATTATTGTGGGTGCACTAGAACATAATACACATGACCATATACACTCCCTGCAATTTAACTTCCAAGCCGTCACACTGAGATTGGGCCACCAAATGGGATGAATATGATCTCTGATTCTGGCAGGGTACATATTGAGTCAGAACATGTCCTCCTGAATTCAACTTTTGTGGTCTGCATCTGACCTCCTAAGCTCCATATATTAATGAGACAAATGGAGCAGGAGGACAGAAAATGGTATCTCAACGGCCAGGGACAGCTTTTGGGGCAGTATATTGTACTGCACTGTGGTATGTGGTTCTGTTGTAAAACTACAACTCCGACCATGCCCTTCTGTAGGATGATAGCTTTAGGCTGTCAGGGAATGATAGGAGTTGTAGTTTTGCAACAGCTGGAGGGCCGCAGGTAGAGCATGCCTGTGCTATAGTATTGCTGACCCTGCCTACATTTAGTGCCCTACCTTCTGTCAATATGGGGACCCATTTATTTATTATTTATTTTATTTTTTCCAGGATCATTTTAAGTTCGCAATCTTCATCTAAACAATATTCTGGGTCCAAAATAGAGGTACATTGTTTGCAATAGAAGGCAAAGTTGCCATATTAAATAGAAGGGTAGAAGTATGGGACATGGGAAGTAAGGGATAGGAAGTCGCCTTCCCTGAAACGGCACAGCGAAATACACCGGTAAAGGTAACGGAACTCCATAAAAGAGCATTTTTCCCCTCAGAGTAGAATAATTAAATCTCTAATGAGACAGGTAACTCAGCAAGAGCAATCTATAAATGAAAGCCATTTCCCCCAAAGATGGAGAAATGTAGAGGGTGTGTGCTCTACATGCAATTAGGTGTTCCATAAGGCAGTTATCATTAATATGTAATATTTCCAATAATGAAGTGGTGGAAGACGTGAGTTACTATAACTATAGCAATTGGCAGAGTGTCAAGGCAAAAGAAAGCGGTGGTACGTCAGGACACCATGTAAAATCTGTACCCACTATTTTAAGTAGTGTATGAATAGTAGCCCATAAAGAAGTAAGCATTGCTCGGGTCCATGTCCACCATATATGTATGAGAGGGCCCATCTGTTCCTCACACCTCCAACACAAGGGGGAGGATGTTGGGAACATTTTAGAAAGGCAGTTAGGGGTATAATGCCATCGGCACAGAAGTTTTCTAGATGGGATAAAGGGAGGGGGAGATTTCTAAATATAACATCTTTGGTAACTTATGTTAGTTCTCAGTCTTAAATAGCATAGGTTAGCTCACCAACAACACATTACTTATAGGGAAGGTAAGTGTGACACCCAAGTACGGAATGCTGCTATCCGAACACTTATATGGAAATGCATGCTGTAAGTGTGACTTCACACGCTGCGGATTTTGTAGCCGAACTTTCCGCAAGTAAAAAGGTGTTCCATTCACTTGAATGAGGCTTGTAGAAATCTATGTGCTTGCCTTTCCATTCAAATTGAACAGATTTTCAGTTGCGGAACATTTTACAACAAATTCTGCAGTGTATAAAGGCACCCTAAGTGAGATTGAATATCAGTAAAGACCCCCATAAAAGGTCAGAATAAAATTTTATGGGAGTGCTTCTTTAAGAAGCAGTTTCCTAAGGAAAGAAATTACGGGTGTAGATATTAGAGTAAACTGTATATTTCAAAGTTCATAATATAGCTGACATCAATATCAGATATCTGGTGTTGCAATGTAGATGTAAGAGTGTCATTAAGATGAATACCCCAACCTTTCTTTCCAACAGCTGGAGCAGAAAAAACATGGTGATAACGCCTGACAAGCCTACGGATATCTTTTTGAATCAAGTGTATCTCTTGTAAACAAAGGATATCGGCTTGTAAATTATGAGCTTCTTTCCAGAGGAGGGATCTTTTACATGAGAAATTTAATCCCTTAACATTGAGATGCAACTGGTTTTCACATTTTAACTTTTATTCTTTTATATATATTTTTTCTGATACTGTTGATCATCTTAGATGTGCTTTTCCACCCAAAATAGTGTCTAGTCAATGGATTCACACCAAAATGCAGCATACACACAGCTGGTATCCATGGTTTGAGGACTGCAAAACCCTTAGGGCTCGCTCGTTCACATGACTGTTTTTGGCATTGCTTTTCACTAGTTTTTCCATGCAAAATCTGTGCCAGAAAACTCCTCTAAAAATGTATTCATTTCAATGGGAAGCAGAACTTGGTTTTCCTCCATAATGGGGAAAAAACAGCATAGAATATGTGCTTATTATAATTAATATAATAATTCTTATTTTTTTCAGTGTTTTTTATTTTGAATCGGTTGTATGAGCATACCCGTACGGTCATGTGAATGACCCCTAAGGGGTGTAGCTTTTTAGGAAAGGGGATCTGACCTAATATGCAATATTTTATGCCATGATTGCTCCAGTTCTGGTGTAAAATTCTGTCTCAAAGTAAGCCAACCAATAGTTGGTATAAAGGTAGACAAAGGTATTTGCTCCAGATTTATCATCCAGTCTGAGCCTCTGTGATTAAATCTGGTGCAGAACGGTACTCTGTCCAGGACTATCTCTGTCAGAGCGGTGCCACTGGGGACCAGCCGGCCCTGCGGTCATTAGATGCAGAAAAGGCTTTCGACAATGTCAATTGGCAGTGGTTGAGATGGTCCCTGGACGCATTTGGTTTTAAAGGCCAGATTCGCTCTGCATTGGATGGTTTGTACCGAAGACCACAGGCAAGAGTCAGCTTCCCGGGTTTTCTATCTGAGACTTTCCGACTTATGAGAGGTACCAGACAGGGTTGCCCTCTTTCCCCACTCCTCTTTAATTTGGCTCTGGAACCGTTGGTTCGATATCTAATACAGACAAATGTTTTCAGGGGAATTAAAGTACGAAAGCAAGAGGTAAAGTTAACATGCTTTGCTGATATACTAATTTTCCTTGACTCCCCAAGGGACCATCTAAATATGGTGTTAGACACTTTCCTTTACTATGAAGAGGCCACAGGTTACAAAATAAACGTGAGCAAAAGCCAGCTCCTTTACTTGCAGGGGCACAATCCACGACCAGACTCCAATCTTAGAGTGGAGATAGTTTAAAACTATCTGACTTATCTCGGGGTTAAAATAGGGAGGCATCCAACTTCTCTTTACTCACTAAATTATGACCCTTTGATTAGGAAAATAGGAGTGGAGCTGGAGAAATGGTCTAACCTCCCACTATCCCTATTCGGAAGGGCGCACCTCTTGAAGATCAGTTTTGCAAGACTTTTGTACCCGATGCAAACTATACCCCTACTTATAAAACATCACGATGTAAGCAAAATTAGAAGAGCCTTCATACAATTTCTGTGGAAAAAAAAGAAACGCCCCAGAATTAGTTGCAAAAAACTTTGTCTGACAAAATGGGAGGGGGGGGGGGATCCATTTACCGGATATTAGAAGGTATAATCTGGCAGCCCTGAAAAGACATCTCAAGGACTGGATATGGCATACCTCCTTTTCTAATAGGACTCTGGAAGCAGAGCTGGTAGCCCCGGAAGACTTGGTGGCCCTTTTGCACTCTAGAATTAGAGATATGCCCCCAGTAGTAAAACGTTATACCCTGATAAAAGATACATCAGCTGCTTGGAGAGCAATCAGGAGAATGTATAAATTACCTATGTATATCACCCCTTACATGCCCCTGTGGACGCTTCCTGCTTTCCCGGCTGGGAGACGATCCTCGCTATTCCATAAATGGAAGGAGAAAGGAATCTATACTTTAAAACACATTCTAACCCCTACGGGATACAAATTGATCCCCTGGACCCAACTTCCGACTCAATATCCACTACCATCATCACATTTTCTAGCATACGCCCAAATTAGTTCATATTGCATGCACAAAGCAAAAGTTTTGGGAGACTCGGACAGACTTGCTTGGTTTGAGGGCTTGATAGGCCGGGACAACTCTGCTGGTACATTGTCCGATATGTACGGTAGACTCCAAAGTACTTACTCTATAGGGCTGGGTAACAAGGTATTTAGACACTGGGAGAGAGAACTTAAGGATTACTTGCTGACAACAAAGCTAAGGGCGGGACTGGAGAGAGCGAGACAGGCTGTGACCTGCGAGAACTGGAGAGAGATGCAATTCAAAATCCTTCATAAGGCGACATATGCTTTCGATTTATCCTACAAGGATGCCCCAGCACATTATATCAGAGCCTGTCCAAAATGTCAGTTACCTAAGCCAACCTTCTCCATGGTCTCTGGGAGTGTCCTTCCTTATCCCAACTATGGAGTGAAGTGGTCGACCAGATCAAGGAGATATGGGACATTGGATTGGATCTCTCTCCCCAACAATGTATTTTTCACTATATCCCGATAGACCCGGAGGGGAACACTTCACAGGTGATCGGCGTCAAGGGGATACATGTAATGTTATTGTCCGCAAAGAAGAGTATACTGAGACATTGGCTGTACCCCTCGGTGCCCAATATTGAGGAGGTTTTGGGCATAGTAAAACAGATAATGTACAGTTGTGGCCAAAAGTTTTGAGAATTACATAAATATTGGAAATTGGAAAAGTTGCTGCTTAAGTTTTTATAATAGCAATTTGCATATACTCCAGAATGTTATGAAGAGTGATCAGATGAATTGCATAGTCCTTATTTGCCATGAAAATTAACTTAATCCCAAGAAAACCTTTCCACTGCATTTCATTGCTGTCATTAAACGACCTGCTGAGATCATTTCAGTAATCGTCTTGTTAACTCGGGTGAGAATGTTGACGAGCACAAGGCTGGAGATCATTATGTCAGGCTGATTGGGTTAAAATGGCAGACTTGACATGTTAAAAGGAGGGTGATGCTTGAAATCATTGTTCTTCCATTGTTAACCATGGTGACCTGCAAAGAAACGCGTGCAGCCATCATTGCGTTGCATAAAAATGGCTTCACAGGCAAGGATATTGTGGCTACTAAGATTGCACCTCAATCAACAATTTATAGGATCATCAAGAACTTCAAGGAGAGAGGTTCAATTCTTGTTAAGGCTTCAGGGCGTCCAAGAAAGTCCAGCAAGCGCCAGAATCGTCTCCTAGAGAGGATTCAGCTGCGGGATCGGAGTGCCACCAGTGCAGAGCTTGCTCAGGAATGGCAGTAGGCAGGTGTGAGCGCATCTGCATGCACAGTGAGGCGAAGACTTTTGGAAGATGGCCTGGTGTCAAGAAGGGCAGCAAAGAAGCCACTTCTCTCCAAAAAAACCATCAGGGACAGATTGATCTTCTGCAGAAAGTTTGGTAAATGGACTGCTGAGGACTGGGGCAAAGTCATATTCTCCGATGAAGCCTCTTTCCGATTGTTTGGGGCATCAGGAAAAAGGCTTGTCCGGAGAAGAAAAGGTGAGCGCTACCATCAGTCCTGTGTCATGCCAACAGTAAAGCATCCTGAGACCATTCATGTGTGGGGTTGCTTCTCATCCAAGGGAGTGGGCTCACTCACAATTTTGCCCAAAAACACAGCCATGAATAAAGAATGGTACCAAAACACCCTCCAACAGCAACTTCTTCCAACAATCCAACAACAGTTTGGTGAAGAACAATGCATTTTCCAGCACGATGGAGCACCGTGCCATAAGGCAAAAGTGATAACTAAGTGGCTCGGGGACCAAAACATTGACATTTTGGGTCCATGGCCTGGAAACTCCCCAGATCTTAATCCCATTTAGAACTTGTGGTCAATCCTCAAGAGGCGGGTGGACAAACAAAAACCCACTAATTCTGACAAACTCCAAGAAGTGATTATGAAAGAATGGGTTGCTATCAGTCAGGAATTGGCCCAGAAGTTGATTGAGAGCATGCCCAGTCGAATTGCAGAGGTCCTGAAAAAGAAGGGCCAACACTGCAAATACTGACTCTTTGCATAAATGTCATGTAATTGTCGATAAAAGCCTTTGAAACGTATGAAGTGCGTGTAATTATATTTCACTACATCACAGAAACAACAAAGATCTAAAAGCAGTTTAGCAGCAAACTTTGTGAAAACTAATATTTTTGTCATTCTCAAAACTTTTGGCCACGACTGTATATGGAAAGATTAGATACAGAACAGTGTAAGGGTAGAGCCACGAAGAATTTCTTCAATAAATGGAGAAGATTCATTGTAAAGATACTGCCCCAGGATGAGATAAAGGAGCTGGTAGCCCCGTTCCTAGGTACTCAGTGGTATCTCCTGGAGAGAACAAAGGGCATGCTTGGAAAACTGGACAGTGATTGGCCTGAAGGAGGAGATATGTCTTAAACTATGAAACTCAGGTTTAGATAATAGGTGACACACATGGTGAGCCACAAGGAGCTAATTTTGTTAGTTTGGGATACATGTTGATCTTGGGGGGGGGGGGGGGGGTGTATTTAGCATACAAACAAATTTTGAAAATGATTATACATTGTTTTCGATGTCTTGTCCCTCAATCAATCGTAAAAATGGAAATGTAATTGATTCTTGATCAGATGTAGTTTATTGTATGTACTGATATGCAATCTATTCCCACATAATCTGTTTAGTGGGACATGTCATGCCATATATTGTATTGTTATTTTCTGCCAATAAAATTTGTTTAAATCTGGTGCAGGGTTCGACAGTTTTACTTAAAGGGTAGTTTGTTTTAGAGCTTCTCACAAATTAACTTCTGCTTTTGCTGGGAAAAGTGTGAGGATTAATTCCAGCCTCCCCCCCCATGCTCTGTTCTGTTTATAATAACGTCTATCTGCCCCAGTGTGCTGTTTGTGTTTGAGTTCTCCTCAAGCCTGGGGGTGTGTGTCCCAGTACTATACTGGTCTAGATTTCACTTGCGATACTTCTAGGCTGCTTACTAGAGAGACTGCCGAGAAAGCTGAACCTACCCCCCAACCCATCTGTGACAGACTGGACCGTCACTGGGGCTGCTGGAGGAGCCTGAGGGCCAACCTCCTTCCTACAGACTATGGGCCGAGAACTATGGAGACCTCAGACCTTTTTGGGGTTACAAGGAACTATGAACCCTCATTTATGTGTGTAATTTATATGCCACATATTTCCTATTGCCCATTAAAAAGGCATGGTGTGGATTCAGCAACACAAAAAGGGTTAACTCTGCACTGAGACTCCCACTGATTGCGTTAGTGATGGGATTAAGATGGAGATAATCCCATCACATATGTCTCCTCTTCCCATTCATTCATTATGGAGGGGGTGTAGATATCTGTTTGCATGTGTATTGTTGATTGCGTCAAAGACCATGCCAGTGTGTTTGTTAATTGTGTCACAGACAATGCCATTGTGTTTGTTGAAAAGGGTTAATTTTGTGTTTAAACTGTACAGGATTGGCTGCTGTCATGTGTATATAAGTCAATGCTGTGTGTTCAATAAAGAGTTCCTGTTTTACCCTTCATCATGTTGAGGCTGGTGTTTGGGTAACTGATCGAAACTGGGGATTGCTATACGCTGAAGATTTGCTATACTCCCCTGGTTATAACTACTAGCTCTTGTAAGAGCTTGTTCCAGTTACTTGTTCCTGCATCGCTCTCTGAAGGAAGAGAGGTTTACCCACTGGAGCCTGGAGCCTTGTCGTAGGTCCAGGGTGGGTAGGAGACGATGAGACCTCAACCAAGCTTCGGCGGTTCGTGGGGTCTGCAGTGCTTACAGTGTCGAGTGGAGTGCTTGGAGTCCTTGGGAAGCCCTAGGAACATCCATCGACTGAGGTACCTGGTCAGGGTGCCAGGAGATCCGTTACACCATCTTATCGCAGCTACGTAAAAACCACGCAACACTTTCTTTGTTGGGCTGAGAGTCGGTCACAGCTTTTATTTTCCAACCAACTTTTTAATTCAACCATATAACAAAACACTCAGATTCATAAGAAGCAGTATGCCCCACGGAATCCCTCAGTGGGCAAGTCCACCGCCTTCATCTCCATTGAATCACCGACCTAAGGTGTGACTGCTGTATGAATGATCTGCAAAATACAACATTAGCAACGAGAAAACCACAACAGGGAGGGAGGGTGGGAAGCTGCCCAGGTGCCTGGAGAAAGACCGGGCAGGCTCCTTCTGCCCCATACATAACCTCAGGCAGAACAACCCCTAAGGGCCAATCAGATAACGGGGGCGGATAATAGGGAAAAATACAGCTCATATCACCTCTTTATTCAGGCTTGGATGAAACACACCCCTATCAGACTATACCATTCCCTATAGCTGCTCTTTATATTGACCCTTTACTCCCCTTACTCCTCTGCAGTCCAAAACGCCATTGTTTATCCTCTGTGTGGACTAGACTGCCGAGAAAGCTGAACCTACCCCCCCAACCCATCTTATCGCAGCAACGTAAAAACCACGCAACACTTTCTTTGTTGGGTGAGAGTCGGTCACAGCTTTTATTTTCCGATTTTATATTTTCCAACCAACTTTTGAATTCAACCATATAACAAAACACTCGGAGTCATAAGAAGCAGTATGCCCCAAGTCCGCCGCCTTCTCCATCTCCATTGAATCACCGACCTCCACTGAGGAGCCCGTGTATCCCTACACGGCGCTCCAACCCCCACCCAAAAAATAATAATGCTTGCTCCACGCTATCTTGTAATCCCGATAGGAAGATGTCTAATCTGATATCATTCAAATGAACGCCATCCGGCCTCATAAGTCTCTCTCATATTGTCCCCTTCCAACTGGCGATGTCTCACTACTACCCCGGCCCTGGAACTTATAAACCTGGAGATTATGTTAACTGTTCTCCGGGCACGCTCTATTGCCTGTGAATCCTTAGCTCCTTGCCACGTGACTCTGGGGATGATCTCGGACCACACCAAAATAACTTCATGAAAGAAGGAAGGGATGTGTTCCAGATCTGCCTTAAGGGTAATGAGCTCTGCTATTTTTAATAAGCAGAGATAATTACCCCCCGCGTGGATGACCAATATTACCGAGGAGCGAACCGTTCTACTGAGCTCCACTGGCTCTGGGAGGACCTGTGACCAGAGCAGGCCTCTGACGCCTCTCCAAGTCTCCAGGTGACTGAAACATTTCGGAAACCGAGGCTACGGCCCCCCGGCCTGTGTTTAGCACGCTGTCCTGCCCAGAATATATAGGAGTGTCCAACGAAACATATGGTGGGCTGGCCGGAATCTGAAAATAAATTACATCAATAAATGCGGGCGAATATATGAAGCATAACATGTAGATCTCCATCTGCCTATACGTTTAACCTCGGCCTCAGGTAAACCTGCCCTAGCCGCCTCAGTAGCCGCGCCTATGCGGAAAGAATGAGTGCCAAATTCTGCCGCTGTGAGGTCTAATGCCAATAGGCAGCGACGCAAAATCGCTTTTGTAACAGCATACAAGGGAATACTCCAAACTCCCGAACGGAACCTCACGAATAGCTGCTAGCAGAGGAACAGGAAACGCACCCAAGCGGCTTACACTCCTAGCAATCAGTCTCTAACAGCATACAGTGAATCCCCCCAAGAACTAGTGTGTTTATTATTCTTATAAAACATTGTTACACATTAGTACCACCCACTGGGTTTTGTAAAAACAACCAATAAACACGTACAATACAGTAAAACACTCCCATACAAAATCCTCCCCTCTGCCTGTGATACAATTACCTTACACAATGGGTTGGAGTAATTCATTTATCTGTCAGGACAAAGGGAAATCACCAATACACAAGTGGAGACAATAGGACTGACATCACTACTCAAATATACAATGTCCCAACCATTACAGTAAACAGACATTTAACATATCCCCAGATGGCTTGGATCTGAGCACTCAATATATCCAAACAGCGCTCAGATGCCACAAACAGTCAAATCGGGGTTTAAGTTTAGCATGGGCTGATGAGAGGGCCCATAATCCTGGGGCAAGAGGCTGGCAACCAGGCTTCTCCACCACCCAGTGGCGAGGTTGGTTTCGCCACAGCTTTGAATTGGAAAAGTGTCAATGGGCTGCCATCGGCATGAAGTAGGTAGACCGGACACTGTGCGTGGGTGCGGTTCCACTCCATAACCACAGCATGGGGGCAAATAGGGACTTATGCAACGGAAGCAAAGACCCTTGTGCCCATAAATCTGGTTTGGATCGGCGTATAAGGATCCTAAGGGATGATTCAGTAATTAAAACATCACCAGCTGCCAGTCCTCCTAAACGAGAGCAGGACGGGCAAACTAGTTCGCTAATGCGTAGCGCAGCAAAGGATGCTAACGTGAAGGCAGCCTTAAACAGCCAATTTTCGTAAGCAGAAGTGCAAATATCCGATAGAACATTTCAAATTCGGATTAAAAGGGAGTAAGATATCGGGCGCCTACACCCACGCCGGGTATGTTCCTTTCTCCAACCTTTTATGGCCTGGCGAATTAAGAAATGCTTGGTGACATCGGGCAAACCCGCCCAACTTAAGGTGAAAACTGACACCTGCTAGCTGCCGTTGCGCAACTACGGCAGAAACCCAGAGTGTTCTTAGCCATAACAAATACAAGATTGTCACCTGGAAGGTATCCTCGGGCAATGCATCATTGGGTGTAATTCTCGCTTGCGCGCACCATTCAGCCCATGCCTTACCATGTCCTCACCGACGCCCTCACCAATGACCTCAGGCATTCTTCAGCAAATCCCATAGGTGCTGCGGGCAGGGGAGGCCTTCCTTGGTGGCTTCCGGCAGGATACTCTGGAATTCCTGCCATTGAAATCGAGAGAGCGTCAGCAGCAGAATTAAGTAAGCCTGGTACATGGCGAGCGCAAAACCAGATATTGAGCTCTAGGCAGCGAAGCACTAAATGGCGGAGCAGCGCCAGTATCAGAGGGGAAGAAGTTGGCTTATTTATACTGAAAACCACTGCCATGTTGTCAGTCCAAAAACATACTCGTTAATTTGTGAATTTGTGACCCCATAAATTAACACCTACAATGATGGGAAATAATTCTAAGAGGGTAATATTAGAACAAAGGCCAGAGTTACGCCATTCCCCGGGCCATGGGGAAGCGTACCACTCATTGCCAAGTATTGCCCCAAAACCTGTGGAACCAGCTGCGTCAGTGAATAAGGACAAGTCGGGTGATGATATTTTCGTCCCTTGATGACACGTGTGGCCGTTGTAGTTTTCCAAAAAATGATGCCACACCCGTAAATCCATTTTTATCTGTCTATTTAAAACGGACATGGTGATGTGGTTTAACCACGCCACGGGTAGTGAGGGATAGGCGGCGGGAGAAAACTCGTCCCATGGGCATAATTCTACTTGCGACAACTAGGGAACCCAACAGTGACTGCATTTGTCTTAACTTGACGGATTTGGATGCTATAAAACCTTGGATTAATCCGACTAGGTTCTGTAATTTATCCCTGGGGGAGGCGGAAAACCATTTGAGATGGTATCTATTTCAATGCCTAGATATGTAATAGTCGTATTGGGACAGCAGGTTTTGTATTCAGATAGGGGAACACCGAACTTAAACATAAAATAACAGACGTGTTAAGGAGGTATTCACATTGATTAGTATTACTCGGGGAGACAAACAGAAAATCATCCAAGTAGTGTGACTCGTATCTAATCACCCATTCCAGGAAGGTGCTAAACATCTTGAAATGATGGCATGAGATGGAGCAACCCATTGGCAGACAGGTGTCATAATAGTACATATCGTCTACCATACAACCCAGTAGGTGATAAGTCTGGGTGGACGGGGAGTAAACTGAAAGCCGCCTCAATGTCAGCCTTAGCTAATAGCGCCCCTTGGCCAGCGATTCTGACTAGGGCCACTGCTCGGTCGAAAGTGACATGGGTGACGAATCTACTTTTGAAATGGCGTCGTTAACCGAAGCGCCTTTGGGGAAGGACAAATGGATCAACCTGAATTTCCCTGGTTCCTTTTTTGGGATAAGGCCTAACGGAGAAACACGAATGTTATAAAAGGGGGGGGGGGATGAAAATGGCCCCCCTATTCTACCTGAGACTTTTTCAATTTTTGGGCATAGCTGTACTGTGGTCTAAGGTTGATTTTTTTAAGTTTTGAGAAAACAGGGGTAACCTTGAATAATTGAAAGGTATGAAAAAACCAAAAGTGAAACCAAAACGTAATTGGGCCGCCACATCTTACATCTCTACAGGGGTAATTATTTAGCCAATGTGACATCGCGTGAACGCTAACAGGGGTCTTTCCCACCAGAGGCTGGAGAAGGCTTGTGGGGGTTACCAGAGCAGCAGACGGCTGGGTGGGCTCCTCCGCACACTGAGCACTATGTTTATACTTGCACAAGGAAAATAATTTGCAGTGCCCTTCATTATAGAACCAACAGGCCCCTGGTCTGCGCACAGCCACTGGCCCCTGTCCAGTTGCTGGGGGGCCAGTGGCCGCGGAAGGAAAGGGGTTTGATTTTTGCGCTTACACGAGCCTTAGCCACAAGTCCGTAGCTTTCACGCCCCAACCAATTTCTGGGTGCAATGCCAACCGTCGACTGAACTCTTCACCGCATCGCCACCAAGCTGAACCGCTGGATCGGGCCTGCGAGACTAACTGTTAGCTGCTCGCCTGTCATCACGTCTCCTTTCGGTCCTTGACCCGCCAGAACTGGGTCTGCTGGAACTCCAATCTGAAGAAGACTGCGACCGCCACCTGGATGACCTGGTGCGGGTATCCCTGTGACTCCTATGAGAGGTCCTGGAGCTGTAGCATGAGCGGCGCTGTGAATGGGATGCCGACCTGCGCTGATGTCGGCGGTCAGGGACTGCAGCCGGGGATCTTGATCTAGCCGTCGATCGGCGTGTGGGGGTTAATGGCGGCGTTGCAGGGGTTAATGGAGGAGGGGTGGCTGATGGCCTCCCAGCCTGTGGCTCCAGATGCTCCAGGTTAGGAGTAATAGAAGGAGGTGCAGGGGTTAACTGGGAGGGGACTGGAGGGGTAGGCACCGCCTGTGAATTATTCTGTGGCAGGGCAATGGAGGATGGGTTAATGATGAGGGTGTTCTCCTCAGCAGTGGAGACACTAGGGCGATTTCCCATATTACTGTACACGTGGGGTGGCAGTGGTGCGCTGTGTAGGCTCCCTAAGCGCTCCTGAACAGCCGTGCCAACTGCATGACCAAGTCGGGGGACGTGGCCAAGAGCCGCTCGGCTGGAAGACACGCTTCCTGTACTGCCGGCGCTCCAGCTGTGGCTCTCCCCCGACCCGTTCTGCACTGAGATCGTGCAGGTAAGTGAGGGGTGGGTGAGCGCAAGCGGGCTGGTGGGCGGATGGTTCTTCTAGTGCGCCCGGCAGCCGCACTTACCAGAGGTGATGAGGGACTAGGGGG
Source organism: Bufo bufo (assembly GCF_905171765.1). Taxonomy (NCBI): domain Eukaryota; kingdom Metazoa; phylum Chordata; class Amphibia; order Anura; family Bufonidae; genus Bufo; species Bufo bufo. Next base: position 392,413,780 of record NC_053389.1, on the reverse strand, counting down.
AGCTAGGGAGGACAGTGCAGGGGCTTGTAATCCCGCCAACAGGCGAGATATGAAAGCCGGCCCTCCGCTGTGTAAGCGGGCTGCAAGCGCAGCCATAAGGTCTTGTTCCGTGGCCATACCTGATGAAGCTGCACAGGTGCCAGGAGAAAGACAGGGCAGGCTCCTGCCGCCCCATACAGAACCTCAGGCAGAACCACCCCTAAGGGCCAATCGGATAACGGGGGCGGATAATAGGGAAAAATACAGCTCATATCACCTCTTTATTTAGCCCTAGATGACACACACCCCTATCAGGCTGTACCATTCCCTATAGCTGCTCTTTTTATATTGACCCTTTACTCCCCTTACGCCATTGTTTATCCTCAGCGTTGACTAGACCAATCCTAATCCTTGCCCCTATCCTCGGCACACATGGGCTGAAGTAAATCTGGGTCCTAGACCAGGCATGCTCAACCTGCAGCCCTCCAGCTGTTACAAAACTAAAACTCCCAGCATGCCCAAACAGCCTACAGGTATCAGCCTACAGCAGGGCACTGTGGGAGTTGTAGTTTTACAACAGCTGGAGGGCCACAGGTTGAGCATGCCTGCTCTAAACCATAGACTTGCCTCAACATGTTCCTGCACGTCTCTGTAAAGACATAAGAAATCCAAGCTAGGTCTTCCAGAAGATTTACACTTTTTTTTTTCTTTTTTAAGATCTCTGGGACAGCCTGGGGAAGTTGGCAATTATAAATTGATCTTGTCCATGCAGCAGTTCACTAGGACAGCTATACAGTCTCCTGCTTCTGAGTATATGTTGTTCCTGCTTGTGGAGGTGTTTGATGTGTTAACACTTTCCAAGGCATGGGCTATTTGGCTGCACTGAGATTTAGGGCTACAAAGTCAGTGTAGTCATAGCCTAACTTGAAGTTGGCACATTTCAGACCAGACAGTGGAAGTAGTAGAATTACTATGCCTAATGAAGAACATTTTAATTGATATACTGGGATAGTGCATGTGACCTCTGTAGCCAATCACTGTCCTCCAGTGTTTAGACCACTTTGGAATGTGGCTGCAGTGGTTGTATCCAGGCACATAACTGCTGCTATTTGTAAACAGTGACAGGAGAACTGCACCAGCACAGCAGATAACAGCACTGGAGAACTGCATGCGTATTACATGTTTTATTATATTAAATCATTCTATGGATTGCAAGATTTTTAATCTCAGACAAAATTTTATTTGTAATTTATAGTAAGGGATTTGCACAATAGCCTTTTGGTGTTACTTAGGCCTCATGCACACGGCCGTGTTCTGCGGCCGAGAACGGACCGTGGAAACCCGGCTGGGATTCCTGCTGACAGCAGGAGCGCACGGCGTCATTGGTTGCTATGACGCCGTGCGCTTCATGCAGCCGCTGCACTATAGTAATACACTATACCAATGTATTAATGTACAGCAGCGGCTGCATGAAGCGCACGGCGTCATAGCAACCAATGACGCCGTGCGCTCCTGGTGTCAGCAGGAATCCCGGCCGGGTTTCCACGGTCCGCTCTCGGCCGCGGAACACGGCCGTGTGCATGAGGCCTTAGTGTGTATATATGATACATTTGAATAAATCCTGTTAATCTTTTTTTTACCCAATCCAGGACATACGAAATACCAGGATTTAACTTTCAATGTTGACAGTGTATCTATCTTGGAGCAGAACCTTCGATCTGTCTTGCTTTACTCTGTTAACAAACAATATTCGTCAAATATCACCTGTGTTTGTACCCTGGAAATCTACAATGGTGAAATTACAGGTCCGATCTGCCCTAGAGTCCCCCACACTTTTGAATTCCAACTCCGGAAGAGGCAAAGATGGGTTGAGATTGATGTAACTACTTTCCTTCAACCATTTGTTTCAAGCAGGCAAATTATTCATCTGTCCGTTAATTTAACATGCCTTTGGGACAAGCAGCACTATATTTTTGGGATTATGGGACCATTACAGATTACAAGATCTCCCCCATGTCTACTTCTGTACTTAAATGACACAAGCAACAAGGCCTATCACAGACGAAAAATGCATGTGGAACCCCTAAACTGGTCTGGACACATTCTTTCACACTTAAAAGATCTACCAGAAGATGTACCAACAACCATAGTGTCTCGCCATCGTAGGGGACAAGATGTTGAAATCGCAAGCCCACCTCATGAATCAATGGCATACAATTTCACTAAGCTTTTCAAGGAATTTGTATACCATCAAAATGAATGTGAACTTCACAAGTTTCGACTTGGCTTTCGTCAACTGAATTGGGACAAATGGATACTAGCACCACATCGGTACAGTCCAGATTACTGTAAAGGAGATTGCCCTAGGGTGGTTGGCCATAAGTATGGCTCTCCAGTGCATACCATAGTTCAAAATATAATCTATGAAAAGGTGGATTCATCAATTCCTCGCCCCTCTTGTGTCCCGTCTGAATATCGACCTATGAGTGTACTGACAATTGAACCTGGTAACTCTATTGCTTATAAAGAGTATCAAGATATGATTGCAACTAGATGTACATGCCGTTAACCTTTCTTTAGCACTTCTTTAGTCTTGTCTCCAGCAATATTTTGCCCATTCCATCATGTTTAATATTCTAGGAACACTGATGTTTTCCTTAAATGGGTTGTCTGGTTTCAGGAGGAAACTGGATAACACATAGGATTCACTTGCAATAAAGTATAGACCGTTGCCTACCTTCCAGCTCCAACGTTGCTACCCTGGTTCCACTGGCAAGGCTTTGTTTACCTGGCTGCAGCAGTGAAATCACATTGACCGCCTGTAGCTGCTGCAGCCAATCACTGGCCTCACCTGTGTAATGAAGAGGCCAGTGATTGACTGCAGTGGTCACATGTTGTCAACATGACCTCTGCTGCAGGTGGGTAAACAGAGCCCAGATGGGAGAACTGGAGCTATTGTGCAGGATCTATTAGGTGAGTAATGATCTATTTTTTAGTGCAGCGGGATTGCATGTGCGGTCTGGGTTCCTCCTGAACAAGAACACCCCTTTAAAGGGGTAAAACAAGTTATCCCCTGTCCACTTGATACATTACAACTGTTAGATTGGTAGGGATCTGACTACTGGTTTCCCCACCAATTCTGAGAATGGGAGTCCTGGTCCCCCATCTGAATGCAGCACCATGTCAAGCATGCAAGCTGCTGCTCCAAACATTCTTGATAGGATTCCAGTGACTAGGGGATACCTTATTCTAAATGTGACAACTCTTTAAATTGTGTATTATAATATAATCAAACTAGATTACATTATTATAATATGACAACATCTAAAAATAACGGGCATAATTAAAACATTGCAGTCTACCGATCATGAACATTTCTCCATTTCAGTGAGCACTGGGCTCCCCTTTTTCCTTTCTGGTAGTAATTTCATTATTGCTCTATATTTGGGGAAATTTATGCCAAGTGGGCCATATGTGCATTGCTTTGCAACAAAATGAAGACCAGCAAGCATGTGCAATGAAGAGGCTCATGGGCACAGGTTGACAGTTTTTTTTTTTCCACTTTAAAAGATATTTTAATGCTGCAGTGTTGTAGATTTTAATACCTAAAGGTCCCCAGATGCCAAGAAGGAGGTTTTAAGGTTGCTGGTCACTTTTTAAATTTTTTTTAAAGAGCAGGTCAAATGGTTGTCCAGGGGACAACTGCCTTCCTTCCGCAGTGGTTTCTGGGGAAAAAAAGTTGTCTGAATTTTTAAGACAACCTCCTTTATACAACATGGTAATAATGCCCCCTTATGTGAATTGTAATTGGCGCTATGTCTTATTGCACTTTTGCTAAATGTCTGCGTCCAAGTCTTACATGTCAAGTGGTAGCATTTTGATCAATGTCTCAAAGTTAAAAATGGGTAGATAGTTATGTAGTAATAAGACTTTTAGGAAGGTCTGTGGGATGTTGAAGTTGAATAGAACTGCATGTAAATATATTTCCAAGATATTTACGATACTCTGGCACATCTTCATTGAATAATGGAATGATTTCCGTTTAATAGTCCTAATTTGTTGAACAGGATTGTTAATATGACCTATTTGAAGACTGGAGCTCTCTAATGAGATGCTCTTTTATTGTCTAAACTTGAGACCATTGAGAAATGTATTTGGTCCCTCTAGCTTTAGCTTGAGGAGCCTCCAATGAAAACTGGGTAAGCGGGTACATACTAACACATTCTAGTCTATTATCGGGAGTCTTTTACCCCTGCTGCGCACGCTAAATAACACTGTCTTAAAATGTCTTTTAAAGCTGTTTAAGTAGGAAAACATATTGTACAAGCACCTGACTAGTTTCATCTTAGCGTTGAGCATAGTGCCTATACCCTGCTGTACTTCTATCATGCTTCCTATTGTAATAAGTAGAACCTAAGGTTGTAATAAGTAGAACCTAATGTTAGCTGTCACTATACACAAAATTAAAGGGGAGAATGCAAAACCTGCCTCATGTCATAATTATTTTTAACTTTACATGGTGGAAATGTAAAGATGAGAAAATTACAATCTAACGCAAGTATGGAGAAAGATAAAAATATAAGTTTATTTTGTCATTTTAAAGTGTAGGTTTTTTTCCCCCCTCCCCTAATGTGTAGGGCCAGAGATGGGGGAATATTTTTCTAATATACTGTAGTTCAGGGGTGGCCAACCTGTGGCTCTTGAGCCGCATGCAGCTCTTTTCTTCTACTGCTTCCCAGCTCCACAGCTAGAGCTGCACTTAAGCCGGCTCACTCTCCACCCCATGCTCAATCTCTTTTCCTGATCAGGCACTGTTGCTACTTTGCAGCTCCAGCTTACTCTCCACTATGTCCTGATGCACACAGTGTGAGAACGTAGTATGTGGAGACACGCCTGTGTTGTGCTCATCCGGTCACAGTGGAAAATGCGTCAGACCTGGGGGAAGGGGGGCCTGATCTGGGCAATGGGGGTCAGATCTGAGCATGGGGGTTCAGATCTGAGCATGTGAGGGGGGGGGGGGGAGAGATCTGAGAACTGAGGTTCTGACACTGGGAGTCTGATATGTGTTGTCTGATCCGAGCATTGAGGATCTTATTTTGGGGGTCTGATTTGGAGGTCTGAAGTTTGGGGATCTTATTTTAGGTCAGATGAGGATTGGGGATCTGATTTAGGAGTCTGATCTGAGGTCTGAGAATTTGTTTTTTTCCTTTTTTTTCTCTGCTAATGACAAATAAGAAATTATCAGACCTCAGATCAGATGAGAAATCTTTTTTTTCTTATTTTTCTTTGTTAAATCCTAGATGCATCTGCAGTCCTTGGTGACCTTTTGGCGCCAGGGGTGGTGTGGAGTGGGCCCGGCATGCATGCTGGTAACTGCTTTCCAAGGATATAATGGAGGCCATTTTGGCACCAAAAATGACAAATTCAGGCGGATCCAGCATGCATGTGGAACCTGCACTTTCTGAATTATATGATGGCCGTCATGGCACAAAACAGGTAAAATTTAGTGTTAGGAACCCGTCTAACTAGAGATTGCAAAAGAGTTTGCTTTTCACCAAGCAAGCACTCATTGGGGTAGATGAGGGGCAGGGTGACAGAGGGGAGGCTGAGGAAAGTGAGGTAGCTAGCTGGGTAACAGTTAGAAAGTGGGGTAGAGGGAAGAGTGCCAGGGAGTCTAGCCCTTATCTGACACACCCCAACAAGTCTGCACGTTTGGCAGATGAGGGGGATGTCAGTCCAGGGACTGCACTGCTGCAGCGGACACTTCCTCTGCCAGTCAGGGGAATGTCAGCTTCAGTAAGTGGGGAACCAGGAGAGCACGGCAGGCCAGACAGGTGCTGGTAGTGGGAGACTCCATTATTAGAGGAACAGATGGGGAAATCTGTCACAAAGACCGTGATCGCCGAACAGTGTGCTGTCTTCCTGGCACTAGAGTTCGACACATCACTGATCGGGCTGACAGATTACTGGGAGGGGCTGGAGAAGATCCAGCAGTCATGGTCCATATCTGAACCAATGACAAAGTTAGAGGTAGGTGGAGAGTCCTTAAAAATTATTTCAGGGATTTAAGTCAAAAGCTTAGTGCAAGGACCTCAAAGGTAGTATTTTCCGAAATACTGCCTGTACCACGATCCACACAAAGGCAGCGGGAGATTAGGGAGGATAACAAGTGGCTCAAGAACTGGTGTAGGAAGGAGGGGTTTGGGTTCCTGGAGAACTGGGCCGACTTCTCTATCGGCTACAGGCTCTATCATGGGTACGGGTTGCACCTCAATGTGGAAGGGGCAGCTGTGCTAAGGAGAAAGATGGCTAGAATGTTGGAGGAGTGTTTAAACTAGGGACTGGGGAGAGGGAAATTACATTATAGAAGGGGAAAATAGGGCAGATAGAGACCGGGGGCAAGGTAGTGGGCCTGGGGGAGGAATGGAAGGAGGGACTAGAACAGTTCAGAAGGAAAGGTGTAGGGTAAAAAATATACATAAACCTCTCAAATGTATGTATACTAATGCCAGAAGCCTGACTAATAAAACTGGGGAACTAGAATTAGTGATGTGTGAGGAGAACTATGACATAGTGGGAATAACTGAGACATGGCTGGATGATAGCTATGACTGGGCAGTTCATGTACAAGGTTACAGTCTGTTTAGAAAGAATCGTCAAAACCGGAAAGGGGGAGGGGTTTGCCTTTTATGTGAAGTCCTGTCTAAAGCCCACACTCCGTGAAGATATAAGTGAGGGACATGAACATGTGGAGTCACTGTGGGTAGAGATACATGGAGCTTAAAAACAACAATAAATTACTAATAGGAGTTTACTATAAACCGCCTAATATACCAGAGTCCACAGAAAATCTACTACTAAACGAGATAGACGAGGCGGCAAATCATAATGAGGTGGATATTATGGGGGACTTCAACTACCCAGATATAGACTGGGAAACTGAAACTTGTATATCTCATAAAGGAAACGGGTTCTTGGCAATAACTAAAGACAATTACCTCTCCCAACTGGTTCAGGACCCGACTAGAGGGACGGCCATACTGGACTTAGTATTAACCAATAGGCCTGACAGAACAACAGACGTGCAGGATGGGGGACACCTGGGAAATAGTGACCTTAAAGTAATAACCTTCCAATTATCATTCAAAAGAGCTTTTCTACAGGGAGGAACAAAAATACCAAACTTCAAAAAAGCTAAATTTAGCCAACTAAGAGAGGCCATAGGCCTAACTGGGACAAATTCCTCAAAAATAAAAATACAGCCACAAAATGGGATATTTTTAAAAGCATCCTAAAATCTCATTGTGAGAGGTACATACCGTATCGGAATAAAAGGTTAAGGAACAAAAAGAAACCAATGTGGATAAATAGAACTGTAAAAAAAAAGCAATAAATGACAAAAAGAAAGCATATAAATCACTAAAACAGGAAGGTAGCACGGAAGCACTGAAAAACTATAAGGAAAAAAATAGAACATGTAAAAAAACAAAAAGCGGCCAAACTAGAGACCGAGAGATTAATTGCCAAAGGGTAAAACTAACCCTAAAATGTTCAATTATATAAATGTTAAAAAGTATAAATCTGAAGCTGTCGGCCCTTTGAGGAGCAATAAGGGGGGAGTCTCAGAGAGCGACGAGGAGAAAGCAAAGCTGTTAAATATTTTTTTTCTCCAATGTATTCACGGAGGAAAACAAACTGTCAGATGACATGCAGAATGTAAAAATAAATTCCCCATTAAAAGTGTCCTGTCTGACCCAGGAAGAAGTAAATCAGTGACTTAAAAAGATTAAAATGGACAAATCGCCAGGACCGGATGGCATACACCCCCGTATCTTAAGGGAATTAAGTAATGTCATAGCCAGACCCTTATTTCTGATATTTGCGGACTCTATACTGACAGGGAATGTCCCACAGGATTGGCGCATGGCAAATGTGGTGCCAATATTCAAAAAGGGTCCAAAAACAGAGCCTGGAAACTATAGGCCGGTTAATTTAACATCTGCTGTGGGTAAACTGTTTGAAGGTTTTCTGAGAGATGCTATCTTAGAGCATCTCAACGGAAATGAGCAAATAACGCCATATCAGCATGGCTTCGTTAGAGATCGGTCATGCCAATCTAATTTAATCAGTTTCTATGAGGAGGTAAGTTCTAGACTTGACAGCAGCGAATCAATGGATGTCGTATATCTGGACTTCTCCAAAGCATTTGACACTGTACCACATCAAAGGTTAGTATATAAAATGAGAATGCCCTGACTGGGAAAAAACTTCTGTGGGTAAGTAACTGGCTCAATGATGGAAAACAGAGGGTGGTTATTAACGGTACACACTCAGATTGGGTCACTGTCACTAGTGGGGTACCTCAGGGGTCAGTATTGGGCCCTATTCTCCAATATATTTATTAATGATCTTGTAGAAGGCTTGCATAGTAAAGTTTAAATTTTTGCAGATGCCACTAAACTGTGTAAAGTAATTAACACTGAAGAGGACAATATACTACTACAGAGGGATCTGGATAGATTAGAGGCTTGGGCAGATAAGTGGCAGATGAGGTTTAACACTGACAAATGTAAAGTTATGCGCATGGGAAGGAATAATGCAAGTCACCAGTACATACTAATTGATAAAACACTCTAACACTGACCTGGAAAAGGATCTAGGAATTTTAATAAACAACAAACTAAGCTTAAAAAACCAGTGTCAGGCCAATAAGATAATGGGTTGCATCAAAAGGGGCATAGATGCCCGTGATAAGAACATAGTCCTACCACTTTACAAATCGCTAGTTAGACCACACATGTAGTATTGTGTACAGTTCTGGGCTCCTGTAAACAAGGCAGACATAGCAGAGCTGGAGAGGGTCCAGAAGAGGGCAACTAAAGTAATAACTGGAATGGGGCAACTACAGTACCCTGAAAGATTATCAAAATTAGGGTTATTCACTTTAGAAAAAAGACGACTGAGGGGAGATCTAATTAATATGTAGAAATATATCAGGGGTCAGTACAGAGATCTATCCCATCATCTATTTATCCCCAGAACTGTGACGAGGGGAACATCCTCTGCGCCTTGAGGAAAGAAGGTTTGTACACAAACATAGAAAAGGATTCTTTACGGGGTAAGAGCAGTGAGACTATGGAACTCTCTGCCTGAGGAGGTGGTGATGGTGAGTACAATAAAGGAATTTAAGAGGGGCCTGGATGTATTTCTGGAGTGTAATAATATTACAGGCTGTAACGGAACGCCTTGCACCCCGACCGGGTACCTCCGTTGATAGTTGCTCATAGTGCTTTCCGAGGACTCCAAGCACTCCACTTGACACCGTACGCACTGCAGACCCCACGAACCGCCGAAGCTTGGTTGAGGTCTCACCGTCTCCTACCCACCCTGGACCTACGACAAGGCTCCAGGCTTCAGTGGGTGAACCTCTCCTAAAACCAGAGAGCAGGAACAGCCCTTAAAAGAGCTAGTAGTTATAGCCAGGGGAGTATAGCAAATCTCCCAGCATATAGCAATCCCCAGCGTCGATCAGTTACCCAAACATCAGCCTCAACATGATAAAGGGTAAAACAGGAACTCTTTATTGAGGGCTACCCGCCCATATTTATGCAGGTCCCCATCTGGTGGACACGCCCCTAGGGGACCAGAATGAAGACTGACACAGGACAGATATGCAGCACTGCAGGATAGACAGACACAATACATCCCCACAATGCATCATGGTTTCCTCCTCTCTGCCCTGGAGACACCCGACACCAATTCAATTATCTCTCAGGACAAAGGGGAATGGCCAATACACACGTGGGGACAATGGAACAGACATCACTTACTCAAACATACAATGTCCCACCCTTTACAATACACATAGACATTTAACACATTCCCAGACAGCTCAAGTCTGAGTGCATATTATTAGGTGAATGGCACTCAGACAACATGAATACAATAAAATGAGCTAACTGGGTACCCTCACATAACATACAATACAATTACACAGACAGATGGTTCTGTCACACATCTCAAAACCCCACATGTCCCCATATGGCTTGGATCTGAGCGCTCAGATGCCACAAACAGTCAAATCGCCATGGGGTTTAAGTTTTGCATGGGCTGATGAGAGGACCCATAATCCTGGGGCAAGAGGCTGGTAGCCAGGCCCCTCCAAAATCAAATGGCGAGGTTGGTTTCGCCACACAGGCTATAGCTACTAGAGAGGGGTCGTTGATCCAGGGAGTTAGTCTGGTTGCCTGATTGGAGTTGGGAAGGAATTTTTCATTCCCCTAAAGTGGGGAAAATTGGTTTCTAGCTCTTTTTTTTTTTGCCTTCCTCTGGATCAACTTGCAGGATAACAGGCCGAACTGGATGGACAAATGTCTTTTTTCGGACTTATGTACTATGTTACTATGTCCACCACCAAAACAACTCTAACCCGAATGCACACAATGGAACAAACATAAGACCTAGAAAAAAGTTGTGCAGACCCAGAAGCACAATACTTTCCTAAACACTATTTTTGGCCACACATCTCATTGACCTTTTCATGTGATCTAACCCATTTACTCTAGACCAGGCATGCTCATCCTGCGGCCCTCCAGCTTTTGCAAAACTACAACTCCCAGCATGCCCGAAAAGCCTACAGCAGGGAATTGTGGGAGTTGTAGTTTTACAACAGCTGGAGGGCCGCAGGTTGAGCATGCCTGCTCTAGACTTTACCTTAAAGAGGTTTTATATGAGTTTTATACTGATGACCTATCCTATGGTTAGGTTATTAGTATCTGGTGCTCTATAGCAGCTGTGGTTGGTATTGCAACTCAGCCCAATTCACTTCCATGCAGCTATCAATGGGGTGTCTCAGGTTTTGTACCCCCACTGATAAGATACTGATGACCTATCACGTGGTCATGACATCACACAGGTCCTTCAGCCTTATTTTATTTATTAAAGCGCCATTCATTACATAGCGCTGTACATATGAAAAGGGGTATACATACATAATACAGACAATTGCACTAAGCATAAACAAGACAAGTTACAAACTGGTACAGAAGGAGAGAGGGCCCTGTCCGTTAGGGGTTTACAATCTACATGGTATGGGAGAAGGACACAGTAGGTGCGGGTGAAGTTGGTCATGGCGGTATAGAGGCAGCAGGGTCACTGGTTGTAGGCTTGTCTGAAGAGGTCGGTTTTCAGGTTTCTTTTGAAGGATTCCACTGTAGGTGAGAGTCGGATATGTTGGGGTAGCGAGTTCCAGAGTTTGGGGGATGCACAGGAGAAACTTGGAGGTGGTTGTGGGAAGAGGTGATAAGAGGAGAGAAGGTCTTGTGAGGATCGACGATTGTGTGGGGATGTATCGGGGAAAGTAGCTCAGAGATGTAGGGAAGAGACAGGTTGTGGACGGACTTGTATGTATTTGTTAGTATTTTGAACTGAATTTGCTGGGCAATGGGGAGCCATTGAACGGATTGGCAGAGGGGAGAGGCAGCAGAGTTGTGGATAGATTGGAGGGGTGCAAGAGTGCTAGATTGAAGGCCACAGAGGAGAATGTTGCAGTAGTCTAAGCGGGAGATGATGAGTGAATGTACAAGCATTTTCGCATATTCAAAGCAAAGGAAAGCGCGATGCAGGAGATTTTTTTTTTTAATTGGAGGAGACAGGTGGTAGAAAGGGCTTGGATGTGCGGTCGGAAGGAGAGGGCAGAAGCCAAGGTCACTCCAAGGCAGCGGACTTGGTTGACCGGGGAGAGTGTGCAGCCATTGATTGTGATAGGTCTGTTAGGGGGGTTGAGGAAGATGGGGGAAAGATGATGAATTCTGTTTTATCCATGTTAAGTTTTAGAAAGCGAGGAGAAGGATGCTACAGAAGATATACATTGTGGGATTCTGGATAGTAAGGTGGTGATGTCTGGACCAGAGAGGTAGATTTGTGTGTCGTCTGCATAAGAGCGATACTGAAAGCCATGGGACTCTGAGATGTCCCAGGCCAAAAGTGTAGCTAGAGAAGAGCAGGGGTCCTAGGACAGAGCCTTGTGGGACACCAACAGAGAGGGAATGAGAGGAGGAGGTGAAGCGAGAGTGGGAGACGCTAAACATCCGGTCTGTGAGGTGTGATGTGATCCAGGAGAGGGCCAGGTCACTGATGCCAAGAGATGAGTTTGCAACAGAATGGAGTGGGCGACAGTGTCGAAGGCAGAGGACAGGAGAAGGAGGACAGAGTAATGTTTTTTGATTTTGGCTGTTAGTAGGTCATTGGTGACTTTGATAAGGGCAGTCTCAGTCGAGTGGTGGGGTCGGAAGCCAGATTGTAGCCGGTCAAAGAGGGAGGAGAGTTGAGAGGACCGTTCTGAATGGACATGTTGTTCAAGTAGCTTTGAGGCATACGGAAGAAGTGGTATTGGGTGAGAACTGGACAAAGAAGATGGGTCAAGTGAAGGCTTTTTGAGGATGGGTGTAATGGTAGCATGTTTTAAAAGCAGAGGGGAAGACACCAGAGGTCAGTGATAGGTTGAAGAGATGAGTTAGGGCTGGGATAAACACAGCCTTCACCTGTTCACTCTGCTGCTGCCCTCATTTAAGATCACGTGACTTAGAAATGTGTAGTGTAAAGTATGGACGGACAATGGTAAAAAGCAAAAGTAACTTTTGGCAACTGGCTACAGGTCTATGAAAAAAATGAAGTTGATCCAGATGTGTATTCTTACGCAAAGTAAGCACCAACTGATCTAGATTTGCATGATGTTTGAGACTAGAGATAAGCAAAATTTTCAAGAATTCGATTCGCCGAATTATTCAGGAAAAATTGGGTTCGATCCGAATATATTTTCAGCAAATTGCATTAAACGGCTATTTCCTAGCTGCAGAGAGCCTTTATAGTGGTGTAGAACAAAGTGCCTTGTAGTAACACGCATAGGGAGTCTGCTTTGGTAGCGAAATAATACTGCGAGTATGTAGGACATGCAGATGACAGACATCACTTTTAGAAACGCTGCACACTTCAATTATTAGTGCAGTCACGGGGCCAAAACTACTAAACTCAAGTATGAACTCTGCCTTACAGGTCGATGTTGGCGTCAAGAAGAAGCGCATTCCTTTTACAGTCGCCAGCTGATTCCACATGTTTACAGAATCTGTTCTATTAAATGTGTATACAAGTAGAGCCCTCCCGGACAGAGTGGAGAGTGTAGCTGGTCAGCTAAGACCTGTCCTAGGTTTCTAATATAGCTTATATGTTTATACAGCTAGACCTGCCAATAACCATAATACAGTTCCTATGTGTGTTAAAGACAAGGGCAGAGTTATTTACAGTGACTTCATGTTTGGATGTCATATAACTGTTATATATTGTGTTCACAGAAGCAGAAAAGGATAATATGCCTTTAAGAATCATTATATGAATGTGAGGTAAACTCAATGACATAGCAGAAACAGAAAGCATAGAGTTAAACTGTTGTTGCTGGGCAGGAGTCTAGACCAATCACAGCCAGCCTCACACACAGCCTGTGTGGGAAATCCCCCTAGCAGGAGCTGCTGGAATAATTACACCAGAGGAGAGAAGCTGAACAGACATTCACTCCACTAAGAGCTGTGTTTTATGGAAGCAGAGAGGCCGAAATAGGTATTTAAAACAGTTATATAATGTTCCTATTGTTAATATAGTGATTAGAACTGTATACTGTACCAGTTGTGTGTGTTTAATTACAGTTCCACCAATTGCAAACTACAAAGTTCACAATTCAAATTCCATATTGCAATCCAAATTGCATACAACCATACCAGATCATACTTAACCAATCTTCAAATAGTTACTGCTAACTGCATACTGCAAATTGCGACCAAATTCAGCAAGTGAACTATTAGTTAGACCTCAGATATACCTCTCAGAGATCATAAAGTGCTTAACTTAAAGTGAGTGTACAGATACTGAAGAGAGAATTATATCCACTATTTTATGTTTAATGACAAGAATGAATAGTTGAACCACCATCTTATTCATAGCACCATCTTGTGTTATCTTTTCAACACGTGTTATGCGCATGGACTATCTTCTGCGGGGGCGGCAGTGTTATATATGAAGAAAAGTTGAAGTTAATAGAGAAGTTATTTTAAGCATTTAGAGTGCTCTTTAAACCTATTGTTTCCATAGAACGGCACTAGAGGAACTAACAGACAGTCTGGTTAGACTAAAAGTCAGAGATATCAAAATCCTTCTAATGCCACAGCGCAAAAGGCACTTCATAGTGCTGCTCCTGCCACAGTGGAACGATTACCCTCAGAGGGCAAAGTGATAGGGTTCCTCAACTTGCACAGTAAAGAGCGTAGTAGAGCAGCGGAGCGCCACGCAGCAACTGTTCCCTAAGTGAGCAAGCAAAGACACCTCAGCGGAGCTACCATAGAGGCCATAGAAAGTGTGCATTAGTCAAACTGCAGCGGACTCTTAAAGTGGCAGGATGGCAAAGGCAAAATAGTCAGAGAAAGAGTGCCAACCCTCCTGTGATCCCTAGAGAGAGAAAGAGACGCATGGTGGGAGGCCAAAATCCAGAGCTAGAGTGCCCGCATCGCTATTCACTGAGAGACCACGTATTGCAGCCAGCTAGTTTCCCGCCACTAGGCCCAAGGTATGCAGCAGCGTATCCAAGCCAGAGCATTGCAAGTCTGCACAGAGCATCGCTTCATATTAAGAAAAGACACGTCTCCTTTAAGACTGACATTTGTTCTTTCTCTTTAGAATAAGGTCAGAGCTTTACTTTTATTACTTATCATTGCATATAGGCTTTGGCATAAAGAGACATTTTTTTTTGTGTTCAGAAATAAGACTTTTTAAAGTAAAAAAAAAGGACAGTTTGTAGTATATGGACTCTAAAGTATTTAACGTGAAAGTCATTTATTTCTGCATTTTGTCAGTATTGCATTTAAAGTGAAAGGCTCCTTATTATTTGTATTGATTGTGATGGCATTGAAAGTAAAATGTCTGAGCCTAGTATTACCATGCCACTGTTAGAGGATACAAAGATAGAGTAGAAGTTGAAGAGCAAGGGAATTTGTCTGGGGTAGAAGAGTCTTATGCAGCATTAGTCTTGACTCAAACAAATATAGCCCAAACAGATGAACGAAGACGTAATTCACGTGCCAGAAAACCAACCTCAAAGATGCTGGAAAACTTGGAGCAAGAAGCAGCATTAAAAGAGGAATTAGCTGAACAACTTGCTGTCAAGAGAGCAGAAATTGAAATGGAAGCTGCCATCGAGGCGCAGCGCTAACTGGTGGCTTAAAAGGAAGCTGAAAAGGATGCACAACGCCATCAGATGAAAGCTGAAATGCTGAAATGGAGGCACAGCTCCATCAAATGGAAGCTGAATTGAAAAGTCTGGAAAGGCAGACAGAAGATCATAGAAGCCAGACTCTGAGTACATGAGGAGGATGAGTCAGAGTAGTCATAGGTTCAAATCTGTACTAAGTGAAGAAAAAGACTCCTACTTTCCTTCATACGCTCAAGAGAATGAAAGGAAATCTCCAGCATGTAGTGGAGAAATAAGTCATTATCCTTCTATCGCTGCTCAGTAAGAGAGAGGCCTAGTCCACGGTTAGGAAAAAGGTGTGTGGATTTACCCTCTATCTTTACCGGAAAAGAAGAAAGGGACTCTTCTAATTCAGGACGAAGTGAGAAAATAGAACCGGATGATTCAATTCCTAGATGCCATGGCAATGTTTAGGAGAATGTTCCAACCATTGTCCCAGCAAGACCACAGAGAACAGTCCTAACTAAACTTCCCGTTCGGGAACCCACTGTATTTTCAGGAGATGTACTGAAGTTCATAGAGTGGAAGGCAAGTTTTTAAATGATCATTGAGCATCATTGCTTCAGTCCAGTTGACAAGTTATTCTACCTTCAGAGATATGTTGGTGGGGAAGCAAAGAAAGTTCGGTTTGGCTTCCTGGAGAACTGGGCAGACTTCTCTATCGGCTACAGGCTCTATCGTAGGGATGGGCAGCACCTCAATGGGGAAGGGGCAGCTGTGTTGGGGAGAAAGATGGCTAGAAGGTTGGAGTGTTTAAACTAGGGACTGGGGGGGGGAATAGTGCAGATAGAGACTGGGGGCAAAGTAGTGGGACTGGGGGAGAAATGGAAGGAGGGACTAGAACCGTTCAGAAGGAAAGGTGTAGGGTAAAAAATATACATAAACCTCTCAAATGTATGTATACTAATGCCAGAAGCCTGACTAATAAAACTGGGGAGCTGGAATTAGTGATGTGTGAGGAGAACTATGACATAGTGGGAATAATGGCTGGATGATAGCTATGACTGGGCAGTTAATGTATAAGGTTACAGTCTGTTTAGAAAGGATCGTCAAAACCGGAGAGGGGGAGGGGTTTGCCTTTATGTAGTATTGATGAGGAAGATTGTGAGGTCCGCACACCCTTAGACAGGAGGGTGCTCGTGGAGGACTTCATTCAGGTAATTCAATTAGATAATCCACGACACACCAATTTTTTTTGCTTGCAAATGTATTGTGTACAAAAAATCTATATAAGTGTCAATATATGACTTATCGCGCCATTGCCAAAGTATGCATATAGAATAATTAGGCCATAGTATGTCCCGACGTTTCGGTCTTAATTAGACCTTTCTCAAGGGATCTGGAAAAGTATAGAAGAAAATCCTATTTTAAGTGACTTTTCAGGGTGGCAAGAATTACATATTATTGACAAAACATCAAAGATTGAAAATTGAGGAAAGAAAAGAGGAGGAAAAAAGGTCTCAAAGTATTAGAGCTAGCTAGGTAAAATTGAAGGTAGGTAAAGTATGGAGGACATGAGACTGGTGAAAAGGCAATAAGTTCATGGAAAGATATAAAGTAATCATATACAGGGACTGCAGCAAGGAAGTGCTGAGGTGGTCGACCAGAGATAGTATTGCATGTTAAAAGAAGGGGACAAGCAGGTCCATTAAAGTAGTGAGGATACACAAATTAATTATCAAACAAGGCAGGGGTACAATATTACCTGAGGCCATGATGCAAGGGACGCTTAACTGGAGGCGCTGGTGGTGTGTGTCCTCAGCTGAAGTTTATCGTCGGCTCGGAGGCCCGGGGTTATGCGAGTCACATGATCGCGGGTAGCGTCACGCGAGTCATGTGATCGCGGCAGTAAGGGCGCGCATGCGCACTAAGCTATTTGGGGATGTTTAAGATATGGGCGATCTATGGCTGATGGGATGAGTTACAAGTCAATACCCGAGGTAGTGCGCTTGCGCGATTGGTGAATTCCAGTCTCCCCCCCCCCCCCCAACCTGCTACAAAAGATCCAAAAACATTAGGGACCATCTAATCCGTGCGGACATTGGACCATTAATTCCTAAACAGAGATTCTTCCAAACCCCCAAATATGGAACTTTTCTGTGTCTTCATTGTGCTCAATGCTCAAGTGTGATCAAGGGCAACTTCATCACACACCCGCATACTGGTAAAAGATTCCCCATCAAAGGATATTACACATGTGACTCCTCATTTGTGATATATTAAATGCCCATGCGGACTTTATGTGGGTGAAACCACACAACAAATAAGAAATCGCATTTCGAAGCACAAATCAACTATCAGGACTGAACAACTTTTGTTACCGATTCCAGCCCATTTCAAGGAACATAACCACCGGATTTTGTCCCTACGTTACCAGGTTTTGGAGCAAGTCTCCACCCCACGGAGAGGGGGCAATAGGATAAGGACACTTAAACAGAGAATCATTTTGGATACATCGACTGGACACTTTATTTCCGAGAGGTCTCAATCGTGAATGTGATTTTTATTGTAATCTGTAAATATCCATATTTATTACCTCACAGCACTGTGGACTGATATGTGCTTATCATATGATATTGATCGCTTAATTCCTAAACTGATATATTTTATATTTTTCCTTTTATTTCAGATTCTCTAATTTGGATAAAAATCTGTCAATATACAAGTTGGTGAGATTTTAAACCCTTCCCCCCTCCCCTCTCTTTCCCTCCCCCTCCCTTCCCCCCCTTATTTCCCCCTTTTTTCGCTCTCTCCCTTCCCCTCCCTTATCACGCTCATCATTGAGTAGAATATAGATTATATTTACAGTACCTAGTTTAACCTCCTCAGGACCGCCGAATGCAGGATTGCGTCCTGGAGGCGGCCCTGTTATTCCTCCTGGACACGCCGGCGCATCCTCTCGCGAGAGGCGAGATTTCCTGTGAACGCGCGCGCACACAGGAGCGCGCGTTCACAGGAACCGGAGGTAAACGAGTGAATCTACAGCCTGCCAGTGGCGATCATTTTTTTTTTTTTAACCCCAAAAAGGTATATTAGACACTGTTTTGATAACATCGTCTAATATACCTGCTACCTGGTCCTCTGGTGGTCCCTTTTGCTTGGATCGACCACCAGAGGACACAGTCGGCTCTGTAAGTAGCACCATACACCACTACACTACACCCCCCTGTCACTTATTAACCCCTGATCACCCCATATAGACTCCCTGATCACCCCCTGTCATTGATCACCCCCCTGTAAGGCTCCATTCAGACGTCCGTATGTGTTTTGCGGATCCGCAAAACACACACGGATGTCTGAATGGAGCCTTACAGGGGGTGATCAATGACAGGGGGGTGATCACCCCATATAGACTCCCTGATCACCCCCCTGTCATTGATCACCCCCCCCTGTAAGGCTCCATTCAGACGTCTGTATGTGTTTTGCGGATCCGCACATTGCCAGAACTATATAGAAAATGCTTTTTCTTGTCCGCAATTGCGGACAAGAATAGGACATGTTCTATAGGCTCTACAAAAAACGCAGTGTTCGCCCCATCAGGCCTAATCTTGTGCGCACACTTGCGTTCAGTCCACCCCACCGCAGTGACAGAATTTTTTTTTCTGATCACTGCAAAAACACCGTAAAATCGATGTGGCGCTATAAAAAGATAACTTTTGAGGGGCATGGCGAGTTCATAGAATTTTTTTTTTTTTTTTTTTGGCACAAGTTAGCGGAAATAGATTTTTTATTTTTTTTTTCCATTAACTTGTGACAAAAAATAAAATCTCACATGAACTCACCATACCCCTCACGGAATCCAAATGCGTTAAATTTTTTTGACATTTATATTCCAGACTTCTTCTCACGCTTTAGGGCCCCTAAAATGCCAGGGCAGTACAAACACCACACAAATGACCCCATTTCGGAAAGTAGACACCCCAAGGTAATCTCTGAGGGGCATATTGAGTCCATGACAGATTGAACTTTTTGTCACAAGTTAGCGGAACGGGAGACTTTGAGAAAAAAACAAAAAAAAATCAATTTCCGCTAACTTGTGGCAAAATTTTTTTTTTTTAGGAACTTGCCATGCCCCTCATGGAATACCTTGGGGTGTCTTCTTTCCAAAATGGGGTCACGTGGGGTATTTATACTGCCCTGGCATTTTAGGGGCCCTAAAGCGTGAGAAGTCTGAAATCCAAATGTCTAAAAATGCCCTCCTAAAAGGAATTTGGGCCCCTTTGCACACCTAGGCTGCAAAAAAGTGTCACATGTGGTATCACCGTACTCAGGAGAAGTAGGGCAATGTGTTTTGGGGTGTCTTTTTACATATACCCATGCTGGGTGAGAGAAATATCTCTCTAAAATGACAACTTTGTATAAAAAAAATGGGAAAAGTTGTCTTTTACAGAGATATTTCTCTCACCCAGCATGGGTATATGTAACAATACACCACAAAACACATTTTCCTACTTCTCCTGAGTACTGCGATACCACATGTGACACTTTTGCAGCCTAGGTGCGCAAAGGGGCCCAAATTCTAAAGAGTATCTTTACGATTTCGCTGGGCATTTTTTACACATTTGGATTCCAGACTTCTTCTCACGCTTTAGGGCCCCTAAAATGCCAGGGCAGTATAAATACCCCACAAGTGACCCCATTTTGGAAAGAAGACACCCCAAGGTATTCCGTGAGGGGTATGGTGAGTTCATGTAAAATTTTATTTTTTGTCACAAGTTAGTGGAATATGAGACTTTGTAAGAAAGAAAATAAATAAATAAATCATTTTCCGCTAACTTGTGACAAAAAATAAAAACTTCCATGAACTCACTATGCCAATCAGCGAATACCTTAAGGTGTCTACTTTCCGAAATGGGGTCATTTGTGGGGTGTTTCTACTGTCTAGGCATTGTAGAACCTCAGGAAACATGACAGGTGCTCAGAAAGTCAGAGCTGCTTCAAAATGCGGAAATTCACATTTTGTACCATAGTTTGTAAACGCTATAACTTTTGCGCAAACCAATAAATATACACTTACTGCACTTTTTTTTATCAAAGACATGTAGAACAATAAATTTAGAGAAAAATTTATATAGAAATGTAGTTTTATTTGAAAAATTTTACAACTGAAAGTGAAAAATGTCATTTTTTTGCAAACATTTCGGTCAATTTTGATTAATAACAAAAAAAGTAAAAATGTCAGCAGCAATGAAATACCACCAAATGAAAGCTCTATTAGTGAGAAGAAAAGGAGGTAAAATTCATTTGGGTGGTAAGTTGTATGACCGAGCAATAAACCGTGAAAGTACAGGGTGGGCCATTTATATGAATACACCTTAATAAAATGGGAATGGTTGGTGATATTAACTTCCTGTTTGTGGCACATTAGTATATGTGAGGGGGGAAACTTCAAGATGGGTGGTGACCATGGCGGCCATTTTGAAGTCGGCCATTTTGAATCCAACTTTTGTTTTTTCAATAGTAAGAGGGTCATGTGACACATCAAACTTATTGGGAATTTCACAAGAAAAACAATGGTGTCCTTGGTTTTAACGTAACTTTATTCTTTCATGAGTTATTTACAAGTTTCTGACCACTTACAAAATGTGTTCAATGTGCTGCCCATTGTGTTGGATTGTTAATGCAACCCTTTTCTCCCACTCTTCACACACTGATTGCAACACCGCAGGAGAAATGCTAGCACAGGCTTCCAGTATCCGTAGTTCCAGGTGCTGCACATCTCTTATCTTCACAGCATAGACGATTGCCTTCAGATGATACGAGATGTGCAGCACCTGAAACTACGGATACTGGAAGCCTGTGCTAGCATTTCTCCTGCAGTGTTGCTATCAGTGTGTGAAGAGTGGGAGAAGAGGGTTGTATTGACAATCCAACACAATGGGCAGCACATTGAACACATTTTATAAGTGGTCAGAAACTTGTAAATAACTCATGAAAGAATAAAGTTACGTTAAAACCAAGCACACCATTGTTTTTCTTGTGAAATTCCCAATAAGTTTGATGTCACATGACCCTCCTTACTATTTAAAAAACAAAAGTTGGATTCAAAATGACAGACTTCAAAATGGCTGCCATGGTCACCATCCATCTTGAAAAGTTTCCCCCTTCACATATACTAATGTGCCACAAACAGGAAGTTAATATCACCAACCATTCCCATTTTATTAAGGTGTATCCATATAAATGGCCCACCCTGTAGTGTAGTGCAGAATTGTAAAAAGTGGTCTGGTCATTAAGGGGGTTTAAGCTAGGGGGGCTGAAGTGGTTAATTACTAACCCCAATTTTTTTTTTCGCCATTGTTGTGTTTAATCATATAATTGTATCATTTCTTTATTGTACAATCTTTTATTCATATTCCCCCTTTTTATAACTATTTTAATCTTTTATAGAATCGTGTGTGTGTGTATGTATGTATGTGTTTATATGTATATGTGTGTGTGTGTGTATATATATATATATGTGTGTGTGTGTGTGTGTGTGTGTATATATATGTGTGTATATATATGTGTGTGTATATATATATATATATGTGTGTATATATAATATATATATATATATATATATATATATATATATATAGTGTGTGTGTGTATATATATATATATATATATATATATATATATATATTTTTTTTTTCCTTCTTACTACACCTATATTTCCTATTCAGCTAATTCTCTTCTGTATTAGTCTATCACCTTGTATACTCAATCATCTCCTTTCTATAATCATTTCTTTTCCATAATCCCCATAAGACGACCATCATGTTATCATCACATACAATTCACCAATCGTGCAAGCGCACTACCTCGGGTATTGACTTGTAACTCATCCCATCAGCCATAGATCGCCCATATCTTAAACATCCCCAAATAGCTTAGTGCGCATGCGCGCCCTTACTGCCGCGATCACATGACTCGCGTGACGCTACCCGCGATCATGTGACTCGCATAACCCCGGCGGAGGTCATGCTAGTCACATGACCTCCGAGCTGACGATATAAACTTCAGCTGAGGACATGCGCCTCCAGTTAAGCGTCCCTTGCATCATGGCCTCAGGTAATATTGTACCCCTGCCTTGTTTGATAATTAATTTGTGTATCCTCACTACTTTAATGGACCTGCTTGTCCCCTTCTTTTAACATGCAATACTATCTCTGGTCGACCACCTCAGCACTTCCTTGCTGCAGTCCCTGTATATGATTACTTTATATCTTTCCATGAACTTATTGCCTTTTCACCAGTCTCATGTCCTCCATACTTTACCTACCTTCAATTTTACCTAGCTAGCTCTAATACTTTGAGACCTTTTTTCCTCTTCTTTTCTTTCCTCAATTTTCAATCTTTGATGTTTTGTCAATAATATGTAATTCTTGTTGCCCTGAAAAGTCACTTAAAATAGGATTTTCTTCTATACTTTTCCAGATCCCTTGAGAAAGGTCTAATTAAGACCGAAACGTCGGGACATACTATGGCCTAATTATTCTATATGCATACTTTGGCAATGGAGCGATAAGTCATATATTGACACTTACCGTATTTTCCGGCGTATAAGACGACTTTCTAACACTAGAAATTCTTTTCAAAAGTCGGGGGTCGTCCTATACGCCGGGGATACTCAGATCCGATGGTATATTCTAACCCCCAGGTGTTCCCACGGTGACAGGGACGCTTGCCTGGGGGTTAGAATATACAGGGACCCGCGGCTCAGAGGAGTATACATTTATTAACTGTAATCCGTAACTTTAACTTTAAATCAGCGCTCATCTCTTTACTAGGGTACCTTACTCTCAGCTCCGGTAACAAGCAGTGCGGGCGGCGCTCACTCACTAGGCGGTGCAGGCGTGTGACGTCAGTGAGTGAGCGCCGCCCGCACTGCCTGTTATCGGAGCTGAGAGTAAGGTACCCTAGTAAAGAGATGAGCGCTGATTTAAAGTTAAAGTTACGGATTACAGTTAATAAATGTATACTCCTCTGAGCGGCGGGGAGGGGGAACCTTGGATGGCACATGGGGAGGGGGAACCTTGGATGGCACATGGGGAGGGGGATCTGTGGATGGCACATGGGGAGGGGGATCTGTGGATGGCACATGGGGAGGGGGATCTGTGGATGGCACATGGGGAGGGGGATCTGTGGATGGCACATGGGGAGGGGGATCTGTGGATGGCACATGGGGAGGGGGATCTGTGGATGGCACATGGGGAGGGGGATCTGTGGATGGCACAGTTATTGGGAGGGGGATCTGTGGATGACACTGTTATTGGGAGGGGGATCTGTGGATGACACTGTTATTGGGAGGGGGATCTGTGGATGACACTGTTATTGGGAGGGGGATCTGTGGATGACACTGTTATTGGGAGGGGGATCTGTGGATGACACTGTTATTGGGAGGGGGATCTGTGGATGACACTGTTATTGGGAGGGGGATCTGTGGATGACACTGTTATTGGGAGGGGGATCTGTGGATGACACTGTTATTGGGAGGGGGATCTGTGGATGACACTGTTATTGGGAGGGGGATCTGTGGATGACACTGTTATTGGGAGGGGGATCTGTGGATGACACTGTTATTGGGAGGGGGATCTGTGGATGACACTGTTATTGGGAGGGGGATCTGTGGATGACACTGTTATTGGGAGGGGGATCTGTGGATGACACTGTTATTGGGAGGGGGATCTGTGGATGACACTGTTATTGGGAGGGGGATCTGTGGATGACACTGTTATTGGGAGGGGGATCTGTGGATGACACTGTTATTGGGAGGGGGATCTGTGGATGACACTGTTATTGGGAGGGGGATCTGTGGATGACACTGTTATTGGGAGGGGGATCTGTGGATGACACTGTTATTGGGAGGGGGATCTGTGGATGACACTGTTATTGGGAGGGGGATCTGTGGATGACACTGTTATTGGGAGGGGGATCTGTGGATGACACTGTTATTGGGAGGGGGATCTGTGGATGACACATTTAGCATAAGATGCTATATAGTGCCATCCACAGATCCCCCTCCCCATAACAGTGCCATCTACAGATCCCCCTCCTCATAACAGTGCCATCTACAGTCGTGGCCAAAAGTTTTGAGAATTAGATAAATATTGGAAATTGGAAAAGTTGCTGCTTAATTTTTTATAATAGCAATTTGCACATACTCCAGAATGTTATAAAGAGTGATCAGATGAATTGCATAGCCCTTCTTTGCCATGAAAATTTACTTAATCCCAAAAAAAACTTTCCACTGCATTTCATTGCTGTCATTAACCCCTTAAAGACCGGGCTCATTTTCACCTTAAGGACCAGGCCATTTTTTGGAAATCTGACCAGTGTCACTTTAAGTGCTAATAACTTTAAAACGCTTTGACTTATCCAGGCCATTGAGATTGTTTTTTCGTCACATATTTTACTTCATGACACTGGTAAAATGAAGTCAAAAAAATTATTTTTTTTGCACAAAAAAATACCTAATTTACCAAAAATTTGGAAAAATGTGCAAATTTCAAAGTTTCAGTTTCTCTACTTCTGTAATACATAGTAGTACCCCAAAAAATTGTGATGACTTTACATTCCCCATATGTCTAATTCATGCTTGAATTATTTTGGGAATGATATTTTATTTTTTGGGGATGTTATAAGGCTTAGAAGTTTAGAAGCAAATCTTGAAATTTTTCCAAAATTTACAAAAACTCAATTTTTAGGGACCAGTTCAGGTCTGAAGTCACTTTGCGAGGCTTACATAATAGAAACCACCCAAAAATGACCCCATCTAAGAAACTACACCCCTCAAGGTATTCAAAACTGATTTTGCATACATTGTTAACCCTTTGCACAAGAGTTATTGGCAAATGGGGAGGAAATTTGAGAATTTCATTTTTTGTCTAATTTTTCATTTTAACCCATTTTTTCCACTAACAAAGCAAGGGTTAACAGCCAAACAAGACTGTATCTTTATTGCCCTGACTCTGCCGTTTACAGAAACACCCAATATGTGGCCGTAAACTACTGTACGGCCACACAGCGGGGCGTAGAGTGAAAGGTGCGCCGTTTGGTTTTTGGAAGGCTGATTTTTATGGACTGGTTTATTTACACCATGTCCCATTTGAAGCCCCCTGATGCACCCCTAGAGTAGAAACTTCCTAAAAGTGACCCCATCTAAGAAACTACACCCCTCAAGGTATTCAAAACTGATTTTACATATGTCGTTAACCCTTTAGGTGTTGCACAAGAGTTATTGGCAAATGGAGATGAAATTTGAGAATTTCATTTTTTTGCCTAATTTTCAATTTTAACCCATTTTTTCCACTAACAAAGCAAGGGTTAACAGCCAAACAAGAATGTATCTTTATTGCCCTGACTCTGCTGTTCACAGAAACACCCAATATGTGGCCGTAAACTACTGTACGGCCACACAGCGGGGCGTAGAGTGAAAGGTGCGCCGTTTGGTTTTTGGAGGGCTAATTTTGCTGGACTGTTTTTTTGACACCATGTCCCATTTGAAGCCCCCTGATGCACCCCTAGAGTAGAAACTCCATAAAAGTGACCCCATCTAAGAAACTACACCCCTCAAGGTATTCAAAACTGATTTTACAAACTTTGTTAACCCTTTAGGTGTTGCACAAGATTTAATGGAAAATAGAGACAATTTCAAAATTTCCCAATTTTTGGCAGATTTTCCATTTTAATATTCTTTTTCCAGTTACAAAGCAAGGGTTAACAGCCAAACAAAACTCATTATTTATGGCCCTGATTCTTTAGTTTACAGAAACACCCCATATGTGGTCGTAAACCGCTGTACGGGCACACGGCAGGGCGCAGAAGGAAAGGAATGCCATACGGTTTTTGGAAGGCAGGTTTTGCTGGACTGTTTTTTTTTTTTTACACCATGTCCCATTTGAAGCCCCCCTGATGCACCCCTAGAGTAGAAACTCCAAAAAAGTGACCCCATTTTAGAAACTGCAGGATAGGGTGGCAGTTTTGTTGGTACTAGTTTAGGGTACATATGATTTTTGGTTGATCTATATTACACTTTTTGTGCGGCAAGGTAACAAGAAATAGCTTTTTTGGCACGTTTTTTTTTGTTGTTATTTACAAATTTCATCTGACAGGTTAGATCATGTGGTAATTTTATAGAGCAGGTTGTCACGGACGCGGCGATACCTAATATGTATATAATTTTTTTTATTTATGTAAGTTTTATACAATAACTTCATTTTTAAAACCAAAAAAATGTTTTAGTGTCTCCATAGTCTAAGAGCCATAGTTTTTTCAGTTTTTGGGCGATTATCTTGAGTAGGGTCTCATTTTTTGCGGGATGAGATGACGGTTTGATTGGCACTATTTTGGGGTGCATATGACTTTTTGATCGCTTGCTATTACACTTTTTGTGACGTAAGATGGCAAAAAATAGCTTTTTTTACACCGTTTTTTTAATTTTTTTTTACGGTGGTCACCTGAGGGGTTAGGTCTTGTGATATTTTTATAGAGACGGTCGATACGGACGCGGCAATACCTAATATGTATACTTTATTTTTATTTATGTAAGTTTTACACAATGATTTCATTTTTGAAACAAAAAAAATCATGTTTTAGTGTTTCCATAGTCTAAGAGCCATAGTTTTTTCAGTTTTTAGGGGATTGTCTTGAGTAGGGTCTCATTTTTTGCGGGATGAGATGACTGTTTGATTGGTACTATTTTGGCATACATGTGACTTTTTTGATCACTTTTATTACCTTTTTTGGGAAGTAAGGTGGGCAAAATTTCAATTTTCTCATAGTTTTTATTTTTTTATTTTTATGGCGTTCACCATGCGGGGAAAGTAACATGACCGTTTTATAGATCAGGTCGTTACGGACGCGGCGATACCTAATATGTGTAGGTTATTTTATTTTTTTAATTTTTATTCAGTGATAAATGTTTTTTGTTTTTTTTATCTTAACTTTTTTCACTTTTTTTTACATTTTTTTGACCCAGACCCACTTGGTTCTTGAAGATCCAGTGGGTCTGATGTCTGTATAATACAGTACAGTACAATATATATTGTATTGCACTGTATTTTACTTACACTGAACAGATCTATGCTTTTAGCATAGATCTGTTCAGCACCATGGACAGCAGGACGCCTGAGCAGGCGTCCTGTTGCCATGGGAACCTTCCCCGTCTGCCACAACTTCGCAGACGGGGAAGGGTAAGCACAGGGCTGGGGGGGCTGTCGGGGCTCTCTCCCTCTCCATCGGGGGGCTGCAAAGGCACAGCAGCCCCCCGATGGAGAGAGGGAGCTCCCTGACCGATGACAGTTAACTTTTTCCATACAGCGGTCCGTATGGACCACGGTATGGAAAGGGTTAAACGGCTGACATCTGCACAGATGTCAGCCGTTTATACCAGGGTGCCAGCAATGTGCTGGCACCCTGTTATACCCACTAGAAGCACCGCCCGCCTCCCGCAACGCCCCCACCGCCTGCGACACCCCCCCTCGCACCACCCGCCGGCATCAAATCGTGCAGGGGTGCAGGGGGGGTGAAAAATATTGATTTTAGGCACTCTAAAGTTTCTGATCCCCCGCAGTCAGGGACCGCGGGGATCAGAAACTGCAAAAAGCGCAGGCATCTGGGACGGACGGCGCATGCGCAATTCACTTACAGGATCGCGCTTCAGTCCGCGCGATAGACGGGATCGCGCTGCTACTGAGACCAACGGCGCATGCGCCGCCAGTACAAGCGCGGTCCCGGCGACTGAGCCGGGTGTCAGTTACACTAGTTAGAGGAGGGGTTAGGGCAGGGGAGGTACAGCCCGGAGTGAGGGAAGGGCTACCCCCTTGACTTCCACCGTGACTGCAGGAGCTGGAGACAAGGACTTTATAAGTCGTTTTTTTCATCAATATACATCTCAGGAAAGCAGGACAAGAATGCATTTAAACACAATGAGCATAATCTATAAGGTACTGGTAATAGTTTATTAGGTGAAATCCTGGTGAAAGGTTCGCTTTAAGGACTCGGGAAATAGGGCGTACCGGTACGTCCTATGTCCTTAAGGGGTTAAAGGACCTGCTGAGATCATTTCAGTAATCGTCTTGTTAACTCAGGTGAGAATGTTGACGAGCACAAGGCTGGAGATCATTGTCAGGCTGATTGGGTTAAAATGGCTGACTTGACATGTTAAAAGGAGGGTGATGCTTGAAATCATTGTTCTTCCATTGTTAACCATGGTGACCTGCAAAGAAACGCATGCAGCCATCGTGTAGCAGTTGCATAAAAATGGCTTCACAGGCAAGGATATTGTGGCTACTAAGATGGCACCTCAATCAACAATTTATAGGATCATCAAGAACTTCAAGGAAAGAGGTTCAATTCTTAAGAAGGCTTCAGGGCGTCCAAGAAAGTCCCAGCAAGCACCAGGATCGTCTCCTAAAGAGGATTCAGCTGCAGGATCGGAGTGCCACCAGTGCAGAGCTTGCTCAGGAATGGCAGCAGGCAGGTGTGAGCGCATCTGCACGCACAGAGAGGCGAAGACTTTTGGAAGATGGCCTGGTGTCAAGAAGGCCAGCAAAGAAGCCACTTCTCTCCAAAAAAAAATTCAGGGACAGATTGATCTTCTGCAGAAAGTATGGTGAATGGACTGCTGGGGACTGGGGCAAAGTCATATTCTCCGATGAAGCCTCTTTCCGATTGTTTGGGGCATCTGGAAAAAGGCTTGTATGGAGAAGAAAAGGTGAGCGCTACCATCAGTCCTGTGTCATGCCAACAGTAAAGCATCCTGAGACCATTCATGTGTGGGGTTGCTTCTCATCCAAGGGAGTGGGCTCACTCCCAATTTTGCCCAAAAACAGTCATGGATAAAGAATGGTACCAAAACACCCTCCAACAGCAACTTCTTCCAACAATCCAACAACAGTTTGGTGAAGAACAATGCATTTTGCAGCACGATCGAGCACCGTGCCATAAGGCAAAAGGGATAACTAAGTGGCTCGGGGACCAAAACGTTGACATTTTGGGTCCATGGCCTGGAAACTCCCCAGATCTTAATCCCATTGAGAACTTGTGGTCAATCCTCAAGAGGTGGGTGGACAAACAAAAACCCACTAATTCTGACAAACTCCAAGAAGTGATTATGAAAGAATGGGTTGCTATCAGTCAGGAATTGGCTCAGAAGTTGATTGAGAGCATGCACAGTCGAATTGCAGAGGTCCTAAAAAAAAGGGCCAACACTGCAAATACTGACTCTTTGCATAAATGTCATGTAATTGTCGATAAAAGCCTTTGAAACGTATGAAGTGCGTGTAATTATATTTCACTACATCACAGAAACAACTGAAACAAAGATCTAAAAGCAGTTTAGCAGCAAACTTTGTGAAAACTAATTTGTCATTCTCAAAACTTTTGGCCACGACTGTACAGATCCCCCTCCTCATAACAGTGCCATCCACAGATCCCCCTCCTCATAAGTGTCATCCACAGATCCCCCTCATAACAGTGCCATCCACAGATCCCAGCCAGTTCCCTGGACTGGAGAAGATCGTCTTGAGGACAGGGAGGGCTGGGCATTCAGGGGTAGTCTTATACGGCGAGTATAGCCCAAACCCTATATTTTTAATGGAAAAGTTGGGGGTCATCTTATACGCCCAGTTGTCTTATACGCCGGAATATACGGTATATAGATTTTATGTACACAATAAATTTGCAAGCAAAAAAATATTGGTGTGCCGTGGTTTATGTAAAGTCTTGTCTAAAGCCCACACTCCGTGAAGATATAAGTGAGGGACATGAACATGTGGAGTCACTGGGTAGAGATACATGGAGCTTAAAAACAACAATAAATTACTAATAGGAGTTTACTATAAACCACCTAATATACCAGAGTCCACAGAAAATCTACTACTAAACGAGATAGACAAGTCGGCAAATTATAATGAGGTTGTTATTATGGGGGACTTCAACTACCCAGATATAGACTGGGAAACTGAAACTTGTATCTCTCATAAAGGAAACAGGTTCTAGGCAATAACCAAAGACAATTACCTCTCCCAACTGGTTCAGGACCCGACTAAAGGGACGGCCATACTGGACTTGGTATTAACCAATAGGCCTGACAGAACAAAAGATGTGCAGGTTGGGGGACATCTGGGAAATAGTGACCATAAAGTAATAACCTTCCAATTATCATTCAAAACAGCGTTTCTACAGGGAGGAGCAAATATACCAAACTTCAAAAAAGCAAAATTTATCCAACTAAGAGAGGCCATAGACCGATCTAACTGGGACAAAGTCCTCAAAAATAAAAATACAGCCACAAAATGGGATATCTTTAAAAGCATCCTAAAATCTCATTGTGAGAGGTACATACCGTATGGGAATAAAAGGTTAAGGAACAAAAAGAAATCAGTGTGGATAAATAGAACTGTAAAGAAAGCAATAAATAACAAAAAGAAAGCATATAAAACACTAAAACAGGAGGGTAGCACGGAAGCACTGAAAAACTATAAGGAAAAAAATAGAACCTGTAAAAAACAAATAAAAGCGGCCAAACTAGAGACCGAGAGATTAATTGCCAAAGAGTAAAACTAACCCTAAAATGTTCTTCAATTATATAAATGTTAAAAAGTATAAATCTGGGGGGGGGGGGGGGGGGGGGGGAGTATAAATGAGGGGGGATTCGCAGAGAGCGACGAGGAGAAAACAAAGCTGTTAAATATATTTTTTTCTTCAATGTATTCACTGAGGAAAATAAACTCAGATGACATGCAGAATGTAAAAATAAATTCCCCATTAAAACTGTCCTGCCTGACCCAGGAAGAAGTACATCAGTGACTTAAAAAGATTAAAATGGACAAATCGCCAGGACCAGATGGCATACACCCGCATATCCTAAGGGAATTAAGTAATGTCATAGCCAGACCCTTATTTCTGATATTTGCGGACTCTATACTGACAGGGAATGTCCCACAGGATTGGCGCATGGCAAATGTGGTGCCAATATTCAAAAAGGGTCCAAAAACAGAGCCTGGAAACTATAGGCCGGTAAGTTTAACATCTGTTGTGGGTAAACTGCGTGAAGGTTTTCTAAGAGATGCTATCTTAGAGCATCTCAACGGAAATAAGCAAATAACGCCATATCAGCATGGCTTCATGAGGGAGGGATCGGTAATGCCAAACTAATTTAATCAGTTTCTATGAGGAGTTAAGTTCTAGACTTGACAGCCCGCGAATCAATGGATGTCGTATATCTGGACTTCTCCAAAGCATTTGACACTGTACCACATAAAAGGTTAGTATATAAAATGAGAATGCTTGGACTGGGTGAAAACATCTGTATGTGGGTAAGTAACTGGCTCAATGATAGAAAACAGAGGGTGATTATTAACGGTACACACTCAGATTGGGTCACTGTCACTAGTCGGGTACCTCAGGGGTCAGTATTGGGCCCTATTCTCTGCAATATATTTATTAATGATCTTGTACAAGGCTTGCATAGTAAAGTATCAACTTTCGCAGATGACACTAAACTGTGTAAAGTAATTAACACTGAAGAGGACAGTATACTACTACAGCGGGATCTGGATAGATTGGAGGCTTGGGCAGATAAGTGGCAGATGAGGTTTAACACTGACAAATGTAAAGTTATGCACATAGGAAGGAATAATGCAAGTCACCTGTACATACTAAATGGTAAAACACTCGGTAACACTGACATGGAAAAGGATCTAGGAATTTTAACCACCTCAGCTCCCCTAGCTTAAACACCCTTAATGACAGACCACTTTTTACAATTCTGCACTACACTACTTTCACCGTTTATTGCTCGGTCATGCAACTTACCACCCAAATGAATTTTACCTCCTTTTCTTCTCACTAATAGAGCTTTCATTTGGTGGTATTTCATTGCTGCTGACCTTTTTACTTTTTTTGTTATTAATCGAAATTTACCAAAATTTTTGCAAAAAAATGACATTTTTCACTTTCAGTTGTATTTTTTTTTTAAAAAAAAATACATTTCCATATAAATTTTTATATAAATTTATTGTTCTACATGTCTTTGATAAAAAAAAAATGTTTGGGTAAAAGTTATAGCGTTTACAAACTATGGTACAAAAATGTGATTTTCCGCTTTTTGAAGCAGCTCTGACTTTCTGAGCACCTGTCATGTTTCCTGAGGTTCTACAATGCCCAGACAGTACAAACACCCCACAAATGACCCCATTTCTGAAAGTAGACACCCTAAGGTATTCGCTGATGGGTATAGGGAGTTCATAAAACTTTTTTTATTTTTTGTCACAAGTTAGCGGAAAATGATGTGGTTTTTTTTTTTTTTTTTTTTTCTTACAAAGTCTCATATTCCACTAACTTGTGACAAAAAATAAAAACTTCCATGAACTCACTATGCCCATTACGAAATACCTTGGGGTGTCTTCTTTCCAAAATGGGGTCACTTTTGGGGTAGTTATACTGCCCTGGCATTTTAGGGACCTAATGCGTGAGAAGTAGTTTGAAATCAAAATATGTAAAAAATGCCCTGTGAAATCCTAAAGGAAATCCTCTTTGGAATGTGGGCCGTTTTGCCCACCTAGGCTGCAAAAAAGTGTCACACATGTGATATCGCCGTACTCAGGAGAAGTTGGGCAATGTGTTTTGGGGTGTCTTTTTACATATACCCATGCTGGGTGAGAGAAATATCTCGGCAAAAGACAACTTTTCCCATTTTTTTTTACAAAGTTGGCATTTGACCGAGATATTTTTCTCACCCAGCAGGGGTATATGTAAAAAGACACCCACTTGAATTTGTCGGAATGGCGGAAGTTGATGCAGCAGAGTTCGCTCGGTACACAATTTGATTCTGCTTGACAGGGTTATTTTACTATGTTAGGCATGCCGACATAGGTTGATCCACTTTACCGATGATTTACAGCTGGAACCGCTTAGAGTTGGTATCGGACTTACTTCTTTCGAAATATATTCGATACATAATTGAAAAAAGTCCTTTTCTTGCAGGGTTATAAAAACGCACCAATAGCCAGGTCTAGTCCACACTAGACGCATTTCAGAACGAAGTTCCTACCTCAGTAGATTAATGTGAAATGCTGAATGAAGACCTACTGGTCATGTCTTTATATATCCTTTTGGGCTTAATACAATATGTGGTCCGGATTCTGGATCGTTTAGTCACAGATTGATTACAAACTGCACAATCCCAATCCACTCTCTAAATACGATAATACTTCAAATATATAAAATGTTAAACAATAATACATCATAAATTAAAAACCAACATTATAAAATTACACAAATATACACGAATACTGGAATTGGATCACAAGCTCAGGGACTGCTGGAATTGCTGAAGTTTGACGGAGGGGGGGAGAGGGGAAGGATGCAGAGGGAGTCAGTGCGCTGCTAAACAGCCCGGCACTGACTACCTGTGCAATCCGACCCATCTCCCCTATAGAAAGCCGAAGATTTCCATCTCCGAGTTTAGACCCAAAGGCATCAGGGATCCAAACTCAAAAATCTTCTTAGATTCCTGTCTGGACATTTTGGCCACAAAATCTCCCCCTCTCCAGTCTTGTTTGAGCGATTGTATGGCTAAAAATCTCATCTTACTGGGGTCACCTGCATGATGTAATTTAAAATGCTTGGATAAGGGATGCGTTTCTGACTGTTTCTTAATATTATTAATGTGCTCTGCAATCCTGGTCTTGAATACCCTTTTTGTGCGCCCTATGTACTGCTTTGGCCACTCTGGTTCCAGCAACCGGTAAACCAGTACATAACTATGAATTTCAATATGGTGGCTCACTCCAAATGGATTATAGGAGCAGGTGCTGCTAACCCAAATTAGAGGGACACCCACCCTCTAGTCAGGTATAAACAATCAATACTAAAATAATGGGTGAGCACACTTCGTTTGGACTTATACAATCTAAAATTTAATTAAATCAGACAGTTGTATATTTGTCACGTGTATAACAGATTATATAAAAAAATATATATATTTTATATAATCTGTTATACACGTGATAAATATACAACTGTCTGATTTAATTACATTTTAGATTGTATAAGTCCAAACGAAGTGTGCTCACCCATTATTTTAGTATTGACAGTACATAACTATATAAACATCAGAGTGGTTTAACTGTACGAACCTTGCAGATAGACGCCAATACTGTTAGCCGAAAGGTCTTATCTATTTGTTTGGAGTACTCCAGCTGTATAGATGTGTGCGTGAGCTCCGCACTGTATTTATGCTGATATGTCGACACTAAACTAAGTTTTGTTCAATATTTTAAACATTAAGTGGGTTAATAAATTTTATACATGCAAAAATACTGTGAGCCAGCCTAAATGATTGATTTACTAGTTTTTTTTCAGCTGGTAACTGAAAGGCTGGGCTCCAGTAGTTTGTTGGTGGAGCTTTTCTAAATATTTATTATCAATAAGATAATGGTTGCATCAAAAGGGGCTTACATGCCCGTGATAAGAACATTGTCCTACCACTTTAAAAATTGCTAGTCAGACCACACATGGAGTACTGTGTACAGTTCTGGGCTCCTGTAAACAAGGCATAAATAGCAGAGCTGGAGAGTGTCCAGAGGAGGGCAACTAAAGTAATAACTGGAATGGGGCAACTTTAGTACCATGAAAGATTATCAAAATTAGGGTTATTCACTTTAGAAAAAAGACGACTGAGGGGAGATCTAATTACTATGTATAAATATATCAGGGGTCAGTACAGAGATCTATCCCATCATCTATTTATCCCCAGGACTGTGACGAGGGGACATCCTCTGCGTCTGGAGGAAAGATGGTTTGTACACAAACATAGAAGATTCTTTACGGTAAGAACAGTGAGACTATGGAGCTCTCTGCCTGAGGAGGTGGTGATGGTGAGTACAATAAAGGAATTCAAGAGGGGCCTGGATGTATTTCTGGAGCGTAATAATACAAGAGAGGGGTCGTTGATACAGGGAGTTATTCTGATTGCCTGATTGCCTGAGTCGGGAATGAATTTTTTATTCCCCTAAAGTGGGGAAAATTGGCTTCTGCCTCAGTTTTTTTTTTTTGCCTTCCTCTGGATCAACTTGCAGGATGACAGGCCGAACTGGATGGACAAATGTCTTTTTTCTGCCTTATGTACTATGTTACTATGAAGGTAACTTCTATAGAAAAGACAATGAAGCTTACAAGCAAGCTTGGGAAAAATGAATTGCAAGATACTGTTATCCTTTCTTAGTGAAAAGAGCTTTTAGAGAGAAATTGAATAACTGGACTAAAATGGATCCTAAAGAACATGTCAGACTCCAAGAGTATGGTGACTTCCTGCAAGCATGCAGCAATGCCATCCCACATATTCAAGGTCTAGAAGTACTGAATGACTATCTAGAAAACCACAGAAAGCTAACTTAAGCTACCTGAAGAAGTGGCTTCTAGATGGAATCGCTATGTGACTGAACAGTTAGATCTAGGCAAGAACTTCTAAAAAAGAAGTTTTAAAAAGTTCTCGGAGTTCGTCAATAAGGAAGCACGGATAGCATGTAATCCAGTAACCTCTTACGTCTTAAAATCCTTAGAAGAAAGGCCTGCAAGAGAAAAGACTTGCAAGAGCAACTAGCTTTACAACCAACGCAGCAGCTAAAGGTCCAAATAACTACCAGAGCAAGTCCAAAGTCACTACTGGGATCAGTAGAGACAGAACCGACAAATCTTCAGACTACCTTCAAATGTATGTTCTGTGGAGAGAACCACTCCATACACAAGTGCCAACAATTGAAGAAGTCCCCAGATGAAAAGAAAAGGTTTGTACTGGATAACCAACTGTGTTTCGGATGTCTAAGAAAAGGCCATGTTACTAAGGAGTGTAGGGATAAGGCCACATGCAGCATTTGCAAAGGACACCATCCTACACCATTACATGAACGTCCAAAGAAAGATAAATCCTCAATACCTAAAGATGCTGAGGAAGAAAATAAGGTATCGGTATTCTCTTGCAGAATGAGGGAAGAATAAAAGCAACGGCACATCAATGGTTGTACCAGTTTGTATTTCAAATCCTAAAAGGAGGAACAAGGTATACGCCTATGCACTACTGGATGCCCGGAGAGACGTCCGCTTCATTGATCAAGAGTTCTGCAAGAAATTACAAGTGGCTACAGAACCAGTGAAGCTGAAACTCGCCACAATGACGGGGAGAGACACATTAGTGAACAAAGGGTCAAAGGACTGACAGTTAGAGGACTTCGTTCAAACTTCACATTAGATCTACCTCCAGCTTATACAAAAGACTATATACCTCTAGATCGAGATCGTATACCTACCTGTGAAACAGCCAATAAATGGGAGCACCTATCTGTCATATCTCATGAAATGTCTCCGCTGAAGGAGTTTGGTGTTGGACTGTTGATGGGTTACGATTGTCCCGAAGCCTTGGTACCATGAAAAGTAATCACAGGAGGAAAGGGTGAACCCTACGCTGTTCAAACTGATCTAGGATGGGGTGTTGGAGGAAAACAGCAGATCACAAACTCAAGACAGGTGACAGGATTGTGTCATCAGATATCTGTCCAAGAGTTACCAACTGTAAGTCCAACAAAAGTAATCCAGATCCTTGAATCCGACTTTGCCGACATAAGTTCTAAAGAAAAGAGTGTATCCCAAGAAGACAAAGTTCGTACACTCTACAGTCGTGGCCAAAAGTTTAGAGAATTACATAAATATTGCAGGAATTAAGTTGGAATTCTTTAATCTCCCCATGTCCACTTCTCAAAATGGGCCAGTGTCGCGAAATAATCTGTCGGATGCATGTACAGTCGTGGCCAAAAGTTTTGAGAATTACATAAATATTGGAAATTGGAAAAGTTGCTGTTTTAAGTTTTTATAATAGCAATTTGCATGTACTCCAGAATGTTATGAAGAGTGATCAGATCAATTGCATAGTCCTTCTTTGCCATGAAAATGAACTTAATCCCAAAAAAAACTTTCCACTGCATTTCATTGCTGCCATTAAAGGACCTGCTGAGATCATTTCAGTAATCGTCTTGTTAACTCAGGTAAGAATGATCATTGTCAGGCTGATTGGGTTAAAATGGCAGACTTGACATGTTAAAAGGAGGGTGATGCTTGAAATCATTGTTCTTCCATTGTTAACCATGGTGACCTGCAAAGAAACGCGTGCAGCCATCATTGCGTTGCATAAAAATGGCTTCACAGGCAAGGATATTGTGGCTACTAAGATTGCACCTCAATCAACAATTTATAGGATCATCAAGAACTTCAAGGAAAGAGGTTCAATTCTTGTTAAGAAGGCTTCAGGGCGTCCAAGAAAGTCCAGCAAGCGCCAGGATCGTCTCCTAAAGAGGATTCAGCTGCGGGATCGGAGTGCCACCAGTGCAGAGCTTGCTCAGGAATGGCAGTAGGCAGGTGTGAGCGCATCTGCACGCACAGTGAGGCGAAGACTTTTGGAAGATGGCCTGGTGTCAAGAAGGCCAGCAAAGAAGCCCCTTCTCTCCAAAAAACCCCCACCAGGGACAGATTGATCTTCTGCAGAAAGTATGGTAAATGGACTGCTGAGGACTGGGGCAAAGTCATATTCTCCGATGAAGCCTCTTTCCGATTGTTTGGGGCATCTGGAAAAAGGCTTGTCCAGAGAAGAAAAGGTGAGCGCTACCTTCAGTCCTGTGTCATGCCAACAGTAAAGCATCCTGAGACCATTCATGTGTGGGGTTGCTTCTCATCCAAGGGAGTGGGCTTACTCACAATTTTGCCCAAAAACACAGCAATGAATAAAGAATGTTACCAAAACACCCTCCAACAGCAACTTCTTCCAACAATCCAACAGTTTGGTGAAGAACAATGCATTTTCCAGCATGATGGAGCACCGTGCCATAAGGCAAAAGTGATAACTAAGAGTCTCGGGGACCAAAACGTTGACATTTTGGGTCCATGGCCTGGAAACTCCCCAGATCTTAATCCTATTGAGAACTTGTGGTCAAGCCTCAAGAGGCGGGTGGACAAACAAAAACCCACTAATTCTGACAAACTCCAAGAAGTGATTATGAAAGAATGGGTTGCTATCAGTCAGGAATTGGCCCAGAAGTTGATTGAGAGCATGCCCAGTCGAATTGCAGAGGTCCTGAAAAAGAAGGGCCAACACTGCAAATACTGACTCTTTGTACAAATGTCATGTAATTGTCGATAAAAGCCTTTGAAACTTATGAAGTGCGTGTAATTATATTTCACTACATCACAGAAACAACAAAGATCTAAAAGCAGTTTAGCAGCAAACTTTGTGAAAACTAATATTTGTGTCATTCTCAAAACTTTTGGCCACGACTGTAGAAAAAAGTATTTAGCAGAATCGACAAGGTCATCTTGAAATGCCCTTACCTTTCAGAGAACGACCTCGTCCAAATAACAGAAATCTTGCCCTAGCAAGATTTGAAATGTTTGAAGAAAAGGTTGGGAAGAGATCCCAAACTAAAGAGTGATTATTTTAAATTCATGGAAGGCATCCTTGAAGCACATGCAGAGAAAGTTAAAGGGGTTATCCCATCATAATGATCACTGTTAAATCAGTTAATGATTTGACAGTTATCATTTTTGTAAATATACTTTATTAACAAATTCCCACCGTTTAGGATAAAATTCATCCCCACTTACCTTATCGTTGTGACTCGGTCTCCCCTGGTTACGGCCACCGCTCTTCTCCAGAATCCCGATGGTCGTGCTTGCTCAGAAGACTCCTTTTCTCCCGGCCGGGCCGCTCGCTGTCCTGAACACGCATGCGCGACGGTGACTTCTTCCCGGCCAGAATAGTACAGAGCTGCGAACGCGCACGCCGGCTCTGTACTATACTGGCCAGAAATAAGTCACCATGGCGCATGCGCGGCAGCGTGCGCGTTCAGTCCAGCGCGCGGCACGGCCGGGAGAAGACTTCAATCAAGATGAAGCCCGCCCCCAGCCAGAATCCAGGAAGTGAACGGCGCGGTGGCAGCAGGTAAGTATAAAAAGGCGAAGTGGGATAACCCCTTTAATAATCAACCTAAAGAAGTGTGGGATGTACCACATCAAGGTGTTTATCACTTTAAGACACCAGATAAGATCTGAGTAGTGTTTGATTGCTTAGTAAAGTACGATGGTGTTGCATGGAACGATCATCTACTAAAAGGACTAGATCTTACAAACACTCCGCCTGGAGTACTCTGTAGATTCAGAAAGTATCCCATAGCGGTCATGTGTGATGTTGAAAAGATGTTCCACCAGTTTCATGTGAAGAATGAAGATAGAGACTTCCTGAGGTTTCTATGGTGGGGGATGGAATGTGCATCAACAATGAAGAATGTAGATCTCAATTATGATCATCTTTTAGTTCAGAATGTTCTTGGATTGGGATGGAATGTAGACAGTGACAAGTTCTTCTTTGAAGTATCTATTGAAGAGAAAGTTGCAACTAGACATACCATTCTTCCCGCAGTGGCTTCTATATATGATCCATTGGGATTCTTGGCCCCAGTAATCCTCAGAGCAAGAGAAATACTACAAGAATTATGCAGACAGAAGTTGGGATGGGACGAGCCCATACCTGAAAATTTGAGGCCAAGGTGGGATAGTTGGATAAGAGACTTACAAAACTTGAGAGAAGTTTGGATACCCCGATTTTTTTATTTTTTTTATTTTTTTGTACCTCATGATTTTGGAAAGTACTAGAAAATAGAACTTCATCATTTTTTAGATGCCAGTAGTTATGGTTATGGTCAGTGGTAGGAGACCCGATCATTATTATTTCCCCTTATAACATGGTTATAAGGGAAAATAATAGCATTCTGAATACAGAATGCATAGTAAAATAGCGCTGGAGGGGTTAAAAAAATAAATAAAAATAATTTAACTCCCCTTAGTCCACTTGTTCGCGCTGCCGGCATCTCCTTCTGTCTCCTTTCTTCAGGACCTGGGGTGACGTCACTCCGGTCATCACATGGTACATCACATGATCTTTTACCATGGTGAATCACCATGGTAAAAGATCATGTGACGTACCATGTGATGACCAGAGTGACGTCATCAAAGCTCCTGTTCCTGTAATTAATGCTCACCACAGGTCCTATTCAACAAAGGAGACAGAAGGAGATGCCGGGCCGCGATCATGTGGACGAAGGTGAGTTACATTTTTTTTTTCTTTTTCTTTTTTTAACCCCTCCAGCGCTGTTTTACTATGCATTCTGTATTCACAATGCTATTATTTCCCCTTATAACCATGTTATAAGGGAAAATAATACAATCTACAGAACACCGATCCAAAGCCCGAACTTCTGTGAAGTTCGGGTTTGGGTACCAAACATGCGCGATTTTTCTCACGCGAGTGCAAAACGCATTACAATGTTTTGCACTCGCGCGGAAAAATCGCGGGTGTTCCCGCAACGCACCCGCACATTTTCGCGCAACGCCCGTGTGAAAGAGGCCTAAGTCTGATTAGATACAGCCTGCACCTGGCAAGTTCACCAAAGAGGATTTATATGCGAAATCCAGCAGGAGGATACCACAGAGTGGCAAGATGACAGTGTGGAGATGGCAGAAGCAGGATACCACAAAGTGGCAAGTCGACAGTGTGGATATGGCAGCAGCATCAGGAGACCACTGAGTGGTAAGGTGACATAGTGTGGAGATGGCAGAATGCCAGGAGGATACCACAAAGTGGCAAGGCGACAGTGTGGATATGGCAGCAGAAGGATACCACAGAGTCTCAAGGTGACAATGTCGAGATGGCAGCAGCAGGAGGATACCACAGAGTGGCAAGGTGACAGTGTGGAGATGGCGACAGCAGCAGGACGATACCACAGAGTGGCAAGGTGACAGTGTGGATAAGGCAGCAGCAGCAAGAGGATACCACAGAGTGGCAAGGTGACAGTGTGGAGATGGCAGCAGCAACTGCATCAGGAGACCACAAAGTGACCCAGTGACAGAGTGGGGCGGTGGGTGGCAATACCAGTATCCACTGAGGGTGGCTGAAAAAAGGAGCACTTGGCATCAGATGTGTGGCATCAGGTGGGTGGCAGCATCAGAGTAGTAGCTGAGGCAGGTGGTCAGAAGAAACCAATCTCAAAGTGGTGTTGTGGCACCATGGATGATGTAGTCTGATACATCAGGAATTGGTGGTTGGAAATCCTGGCTGTTCTACGCCTTGATTAATCTTGACAAAGGTCAGTCTTTCCACATTTTGGGTGGACAGGCGAGTTTATCCTGGCCAGGCAGGATAGCTTTTCCAGGGCCCAGTAGTCCAGCGGATCTTCAATGTGGGTTGGCAGGGTGCTGTCCAAGTATGCCACCACCTGCCGGTTCAGGTCCTGCTCCAGGTCTACCTGCTGCTGAGTAGTTTCTTCACCTGCATAGTAAAGAAAGCTACTCATCAGCGACTGTAGACTCAGGCTTCTGCTGATGGAGCTGGTACTGCTCCTGCCACCCCACCCCTCCCCAGCAGCCATGGCAGTAGAACGTGAGCGTAGAACCCCCCTGGTCAGACCTGTGAGCAGATAGATAGCAGCCAACTAACTACATAGGATGTGTCTGTAGCAGTTCAGTTTGTCCTCCCTCTCACTGGGTGTAAAAAAAAAAAAAAAAAAAGGCCCCATTCTGGAACGGTAGTAGGGGTCCAACAAGGTGGAGAGCCAGAAGTCATCCCTCTGTCGAATGGTGACAATTCGACTGTCACTACGCAAGCAAGTGAGCATGCATCGGGCCATTTGAGCAAGTGACTCGGAGGGACTCCCTGCCTCCATCTCTACTGCATACTGCCACAGTGTGTCTGGGTCCTCTGTCTTGTCTTCCTCATAGTCTTGGAGCTCCTCTGGCTGCTCCTGCTCCTCCTCTCCTGTCGCCTGAGTAGAAAAACCACCCATTTGGCTACACATTGCCTGTGCTCCAATGTCCTCCTCTAACTCCTCTTCCAGTTCAGCCCCCACAGGGCTCATGTGGCTGTGAGATCTAGGCGCCACTTCTCCAGTCCACTGACCAGCCATTGTTACCAGCATCTGTTCCAGGACATGTAGCAGTGGAATGACGCCATTCACCCCGTAGTCCTGGTGACTGACAAATCACGTGGCATCCTCAAAGGGCCTGAGCAAACTCCTATCCGCTTGCATCATCAAGAAATCGTTGATGGCCCTTCTCTGTTTGTATAGTCGGTCTAACATATGTAGGGTGGAATTCCAAAAGGTGGAAATGTCGCATATGAGCCTATGTTGGGGGATGCAGTTCTGCCAAGGAGGGTGTGCTTTGCGGTGTACGAGTGGCTGAAGTGCATGCAAAGTTTCCTGGCCATTTTTAGGATGTCTTGCAGATGGGTGGAAGACTTCAGGAACCGCTTGACAACCAGATTGAACACGTGTGCCATGCAGGGTGCATTGCTCGGCTTTCCTTGATGCAGTGCCGACACAATGTTCTTCCCGTTGTTGGTCACCATGGTTCCGATTTTCAGTTGTTGAGGAGAAAGTCAGGATTCAATTTCTTGATGGACACTGAGCAGTTCCTCCCCTGTGTGACTCAGTTTGCCCAGGGAAACAAGGCGAAGAACACCGTGACACCACTGTTCTCTGCACATGTGGTATGCTGGAGGGGCACTGTGACACGTCCCTGCAGTAGAGGCTGAGGATATTGTGGAGGATGAGGAGGCAGAGGTGGACATTGTCGCAGGACCAACACCGTGACAACATGGAGGGGGAAGCGGCGTGACCTGGCCAAGTTGCTGGTGTGGCTGTGCAGGAACTACATTCACCCAGTGGACCATAAAGGACATGTACTGTCCCTGCCGTAGTTGCAGCTCCACACGTTGGCGCTGCCGTGCACTTTGGCAGACACAGACAGGCTCAAGGACTGGCCCACCTTCTGTTCGAAATATTTGTGCAGGGCTCGTGCTGCCTTTTTCGCAAACAAATGACGGCTTGGCACTCTCCACCTCGGCTCGGCACAAGCCATCAGTTCTCTGAAAGGTGCAGAGTCCACCACTTTGAAAGGGAGGGACTGCAGCACCAGCAACTTGGACAAGAGCACTTTCAGCTTCTGCGCCGTTGGATGCGTGCACGCATACTGCTGTCTCTTGGCCAGGGGCGTAGCTAGAACTGACTGGGCCCCACAGCAAAATGTTGTATGGCCCCCCCTCCCCTCCATGACTATCCTGGCATCGTATGTGTGCATATGTAAGGAAGGTTTCACATCACATTTTTGCCCTCCGTTTGATGTATACGTTGGAAAAAAGGGATACAAAAGCGCAGCACACTTTGCTTTTGTATCCTGCTAAGTCTGTTAAAAAAGAAATCTTGCTAGCTGCAAGAATCCATGTCGCTTTCAAATGGCGCACACCCTCACTTAGCAGACAAGCGGTTATAGATAGAGTTAACAAATTGCTCCTTTGTGAAAGACTCACAGCAATCAGGACAGATACGGTCAATGTCTTTGAGAAGGTCTGGGAACCTTGGATGTCATCTACTTTCTCTGTGGACCTCAGATACACCTTCACGCTATAACGTATGTGTATAAGACTGTACAGTCACTCATTGTACTTACCTACCTCTGATAACAATTGATCCGAGTTGTTTTTATTTTTTTTATTTTATTGTTAGATCTTCGCTGACAAAACATTATGATAATGATCTCAAATGCAGTATTGATTTGTAGTGTATTTCTTTACTGTAATTTCTCTTGCTTGAATCCTAAAACTTCAAATAAATGAGTTTTGATACAAAAAAAAATAAATAAAAATAAAAGTATACATTAACCACCTCCGGACCGCCGAACGCAGCGACGCGTCCTGGAGGTGGTTGATTCATTCCTCCTGGACGCGCCAGCGCGTCCTCTCGCGAGACGCGAGATTTCGGTCACAGCCGGCCCGCGCATGCGCATCGCGGGCCGGCAAAAGTTCGAGGAGTATTGCATCAGCAACCTGCCAGCCAATGATCGTTGCTGGCAGGTTGCTGATTTTTAAAAAACCGAATCACAAGCCATATAACAGATCATATTAGTAAATATGATCTGTTATATGGCTTCTCTGCTCCTCTGCTGGTCCTTT
The DNA here is from genome assembly GCF_905171765.1 of Bufo bufo. NCBI lineage: Eukaryota > Metazoa > Chordata > Amphibia > Anura > Bufonidae > Bufo > Bufo bufo. The sequence goes on along the minus strand of NC_053389.1, from coordinate 392,369,471 downwards.
TCGTCGTTTGGATCCAGCAGAGGAGCAGACTGAACTGTGAGTACCCACCAAACACTGTCCTTAGCCCCAGATCACCTTCCATCACCCCCATCATCCAAATTAACCCCTTGATCGCCCCCTGTCAATCACTTAGTGAAAGACAAAAAGTGATCAGTGTAAACTGTCACTTTTTTTTCCCACTAGTATTGGCTGTTAGGTTTTAGGATTAGTTTAGGCCCCTTGGTTAGGTAGTTTAGGGATCAGTTAGCGCTCACCGCACCGCACCGCAGTCACTTTTATTCGCTGATTAGCGTATCGCAAATCAGCATTTGTACTTTTATAGTATCTGTAAGTGATCAAAACTGATCACGGTCAGATCTATAATTGTATTAGTGTCACCTTAGCTCGCCCTCCACCCAAAACGCAGTGTTTGCCCGATCAGGCCTCATTGGTCGCCCATACGTGCGTTCACCCACGCCCGCCCCACCGCAGTGACAAAAAATTATTTTTTTTTGATCACTGCACATTCACTTTACACGCACTGCGGCGATAAAAAAATCAGTTTTGATATTTTTTATCAACCGCAGCGGCCTCCGGTACTTCGCTAGCCTCCCCTTTGTAAGACAGGCTTGCTTTTTTTCTTGGGTTGTCTCAGGGAATACCCCTAAATTTAGTTGCCCAAATGTCAAACAGGGGGTATTCTCCTGAAGAGGCCTACAGGATTCTGACCCAGTCGGATGAGGAGTGGGCACCCTCATCTGATGAATCTAGCGGGTCAGAATATGAACCTGTAGAAAGCAGTGGCTCTCTGACCCAAAGTTCGGACGAGGAGGAGGAGGTCCCTGATAGAACCAGGTGTACCCGGCCCCGTGTCGCTAGACCACAGGTTGCGCAGGATCCGCTTCAAGAGCAGCAGAGTGGGGCTGGCGCTGTCGGATCACGTGGTGAGGCATACACCAGCAGCGCAGCCCTTCCTGGACCTAGTACCAGCACTGCCGTACAACATGGTGAAGTAGCGAGCACCAGAAGGGCAGTTGAAGCTGGTACGGTGGCCCGTAGACCCCCTAGAGTCCCTGAGGTGCTGGCAAACCCTGATTGGCAGTCACCAACTTCAGCCGCACCATTAGTTCCCCCTTTCACTGCCCAGTCTGGAGTTCGGGTTGAGACAGCTCAGATCGGCTCGGCCCTAGGATTTTTTGAGCTGTTCTTGACTGCGGAGCTCTTGGACTTAGTCGTGGCAGAAACAAATCGGTATGCCACACAATTTATAACCGCCAACCCGGGAAGCTATTATGTCCAGCCTTTCCGGTGGAAACCAGTCCAAGTTTCCGAACTTAAAATTTTTCTGGGCCTTCTCCTCAACATGGGTCTAACTAAAAAGCATGAATTGCGGTCATATTGGTCCACGAACCCAATTCATCACATGCCCATGTTCTCTGCTGCTATGTCCAGGACACGATTTGAGACCATCCTGCGTTTCCTGCATTTTAGTGACAACACCACCTCCCGTCCCAGAGGCCACCCAGCTTTTGACCGGCTCCACAAAATTCGGCCCCTCATAGACCATTTCAACCAGAAATTTGCAGATTTGTATACCCCAGAGCAAAACATCTGCGTAGACGAGTCCCTAATACATTTTACCGGGCGCCTTGGCTTCAAACAATACATCCCAAGCAAGCGTGCCCGGTATGGGGTCAAATTGTATAAGCTCTGTGAAAGGGCCACAGGCTATACCCACAAATTTCGTGTCTGAGGGAAAAGATCAGACCCTGGAGCCGGTCGGTTGCCCTGACTACCTGGGGAGCAGTGGGAAGACAGTCTGGGACTTGGTGTCACCCTTATTCGGCAAGGGGTACCATCTTTATGTGGACAATTTCTACACAAGTGTGGCCCTCTTTAGGCATTTGTTTCTAGAACAGATTGGCACCTGTGGCACCGCGTGAACTAGTCGCGCGGGCTTCCCCCAGCGGCTCGTTACCACCCGTCTTGCAAGGGGGGAGAGGGCTGACTTGTGTAACGAAGAACTGCTCGCGGTGAAATGGAGAGACAAGTGTGACGTTTACATGCTCTCCTCTATTCACGCAGACACGACAATCCAAATTGAAAGGGCAACCCGTGTCATTGAAAAGCCCCTCTCAGTCCACGACTATAATGCGCTCATGGGAGGGGTGGACTTCAATGACCAGATGTTGGCTCCCTATTTAGTTTCCCGACGCACCAGACGCTGGTATAAGAAGGTGTCTGTATATTTAATTCAATTGGCTCTGTATAATAGTTTTGTTCTCTACAGTAAGGCTGGGAGAACACGATCCTTCCTCAATTTTCAGGAAGAGATCATCGAGAACCTCCTGTATCCAGGAGGTTCCGTGGCCCCAACCACCAGTGTAGTTAGCCGTCTACACGAGGGACATTTCCCCAGTGTCGTTCCTGGTACCTCAACCCAACCGTCACCCCGAAAAAAATGTTGTGTCTGTAGCAGGAGTGGAATAAGACGTGACACCCGCTATTTCTGTCCTGACTGTCCTGACCACCCTGCCCTATGCTTAGGTGAGTGTTTCCGGAAGTACCACACACAGGTACACTTAGCATAGGGATTGCATCTCACAGGACAGGCACACAGGGCTATTAGGGCCCTTTCTCTCACAGCTGCTGCAAACCTCTCCTTTCACCTGGGATAAAGTGCATAACGTACTTCGCCACATCTTTGGGCGATTTGCGCTTTGCACATTGTCCCATGCGGAAGGAGAGGTTTGTTCTATAAAGGTAAAAAAACAAAAATAAAAAAAAAATCACCGGTAAGTATAAAAGTTAATGTTCAGTTCAATAAAGTTTATATGTTATGTTCAAAAGTTATTATAAAGTTAATAAATTTATTGCATTGCGGCCTGATTTTTTTCTTTTTTTTGTTTTTTTTACCTTCCAGGTGGACCAACCGATCGACTAGCTGCAGCACTGATGTGCATTCGGACAGAAGCATTGCGCTGCTGTCAGATTACACGCAAGTCGGTGTATGCGGCGCTGCAAGACGAGATTTCTCCTCTGCAGTAAAAGATACGTTTGCCGAGGCATATGAGCTGAGGAGGTGGCGGTGTTCATATACTTTGGCAAACACTTTGTATATAAAAAAAAAATAAAAAATCCCGGCAATGATTTATTCATTCACATCGATTGATGTGAATGGAGAAATCGGGTTTGCCAGGGCATACGAGCTAAGTGGGTATGGATGTTGGGCGGAGCTCCTATGTCCTGGCAGACGCCTTTCCCCTCCATTTTTATTTTTTTTGGCAGAGATTTTTTCATCCACATTGATCGATGCGAATGAAGAAATCTGTGCCGTTCATTTTTCCTTTCAGCCCAGAGGCTGAACGGAAAAAAAAAAATCTCATTACCCGTATGCTCAATATAAGGAGAATAGCAGAAACTCCTAATGCTGGGCATACATGTAATGATTGCGGAGACCCTCAAATGCCAGGGCAGTACAAACACCCCACAAATGACCCCATTTTGGAAAGAAGACACCCCAAGGTATTCGCTGAGGGGCATATTGAGTCCATGAAAGATTGAAATTTTTGTCCCAAGTTAGCAGAAAGGGAGACTTTGTGCGAAAAAAAAAAAAAAAAAAACAATTTCCGCTAACTTGTGCCAAAAAATAAAAAATTCTAGGAACTCGCCATGCCCCTCATTGAATACCTTGGGGTGTCTTCTTTCCAAAATGGGGTCACATGTGGGGTATTTATACTGCCCTGGCATTTTAGGTGCCCCAAAGCGTGAGAAGAAGTCTGGTATCCAAATGTCTAAAAATGCCCTCCTAAAAGGAATGTGGGCCCCTTTGCGCATCTAGGCTGCAAAAAAGTGTCACACATGTGGTATGGCCGTACTCAGGAGAAGTTGGGGAATGTGTTTTGGGGTGTCATTTTACATATACCCATGCTGGGTGAGAGAAATATCTTGGTCAAATGCCAACTTTGTATAAAAAAATGGGAAAAGTTGTCTTTTGCCAAGATATTTCTCTCACCCAGCAAGGGTATATGTAAAATGACACCCCAAAACACATTCCCCAACTTCTCCTGAGTACGGAGATACCACATATGTGACACTTTTTTTGCAGCCTAGGTGGGCAAAGGGGCCCACATTCCAAAGAGCACCTTTCGGATTTCACCGGCCATTTTTTACAGAATTTGATTTCAAACTCCTTACCACACATTTGGGCCCCTAGAATGCCAGGGCAGTATAACTACCCCACAAGTGACCCCATTTTGGAAAGAAGACACCCCAAGGTATTCGCTGATGGGCATAGTTAGTTCATAGAACTTTTTATTTTTTGTCACAAGTTAGTGGAATATGAGACTTTGTAAGAAAAAAAAATAAAAAAAATAAAATAATAATAATTTTCCGCTAACTTGTGACAAAAAATAAAAAGTTCTATGAACTCACTATGCCCATCAGTGAATACCTTAGGGTGTCTACTTTCCAAAATGGGGTAATTTGTGGGGTGTTTGTACTGTCTGGGCATTGTAGAACCTCAGGAAACATGACAGGTGCTCAGAAAGTCAGAGCTGCTTCAAAAAGCGGAAATTCACATTTTTGTACCATAGTTTGTAAACGCTATAACTTTTACCCAAACCATTTTTTTTTTTACCCAAACATTTATTTTTTTATCAAAGACATGTATAACAATAAATTTAGAGCAAAATTTATATATGGATGTCGTTTTTTTTGCAAAATTTTACAACTGAAAGTGAAAAATGAAATTTTTTTTGCAAAAAAAATCGTTAAATTTCGATTAATAACAAAAAAAGTGAAAATTTCAGCAGCAATGAAATACCACCAAATGAAAGCTCTATTAGTGAGAAGAAAAGGAGGTAAAATTCATTTGGGTGGTAAGTTGCATGACCGAGCAATAAACGGTGAAAGTAGGGTAGGTCAGAAGTGTAAAAAGTGGCCTGGTCTTTAAGGGTGTTTAAGCACTGGGGGCTGAGGTGGTTAATGTATAATATGATATATAGATATATATATATATATATATATATATATATTATACTTTTTTTTTTTTTTTTTTTACAATGGGACTCTGGTGTCATTCTGAGGCATTTGTTAACATATACATTTTATGTATACATTAGATGAATGGCAAAACGTGATGTGAAACCGGCCTTATTGTGCCATGATAGTGCAGTACGCAGCCCTGGAGGGTGAGTGAGTGGCAGGTCACGGTTAATGGGCAGAACGAGGGTGTCTTTGGTACTCAGTTCATGGAAGACCCTGGGCAGGCGTACAGCAGTGATGGAGAGGCTGGCACATGAATCCTCTGGGGCGCACTCTATGTATAGGGACCAGGCCGGTGGTAGGTGAGGTGCCCTGGTTGTTGCAGGTTTAATGTGCTGGTGGCAAGATCCCTTCAAAGTTTGTGACGCCATTGCCGGTAACGGTGGCACACAGATTTATTATAGTAATAATGGAGGAACACACGTTGCAGTGAACCAAAACTTCCTTTTACTGGAACAGTTAACTATTTACAGTCTTTGGTCAAAGTTCCATATGTAAGCAGTAACATGCAGGCTTTATATCAATTGGCAGGCACAATGTCCTTGCAAGATACTCAAAGGGTTAAACACTTACAGATCAGGCTGCACTTTTCCTCAGAATCCTGTCTGTCTTTATCCCAAGGCCCGTATGCCCTATTGCTGGCTTTATCCTTGGTCAGGGGAAACTTCCTCAGGTATATGTCTTCTTGCTTTCAATATATCCTTCTGCCCTTCAGCTCTCTCTTTGGCTGGAAACAACTTGGCTCTGCTCTGCACTGTTATAGGAACTTCAGGTTTCTCAGGAGGCAGCTCTTCTCCTGGTGGCAAGCTAGGAGCCTGGGCTATCTAGCTGCATATCAGAAGCTGATTCTCAGCTACCCTCTGGCTAGGGTGCACACTGACTTCTGAAAATACACAGACTACTCTCTCTGGTCTGGACCTGACTATATATACTAGGGGTTCCCTAGCTCCCTCTACTGTCTAGGAGGAGGAATTACCCCTAACAGGCCTGGCACACAAGAGATCACATAAATAACATGGCAATATACATTAAAATGCAATATAAAATACAGTATAAAATACAATGACCAGGTTCCACAAGAGTTGGAGAACGTGGCCAAATTGACCCTTGTGTAGTGCCCACATTTACCTAGTGGGACACTACAATAGTGCCATGCACTAGAGGCAGAAAGGTACTGCATGCTATAGTACAGAAGGCTGGCAGAGCGCGCAGACTGGTCCTGGTGATTAGTGGTGTGGACTGTATACTACAAGGCTCACTCCACAGTATCATGTACTGGAATCTACAGTACAGTAAATACTGTTAAGATATTAGCCCTACCCCCGAATAACAGATTTAGTGACTATATAATCACCAACATATAGAGACTAAATAATACCACCATATTGGATAATAACTCATACCATGACTGGATAACAAAACGCTGTAGTGTTATAGCTCCAAATAATGACTGAACAACACCGCCATACAGTGTATGGATAACACCACCATAAAGTGACTGGATAACAGGGTATAAGGGGACACAGTACAGTATGTGACCAGGGACACAGTATAGAGTATAAGAGGGGGCACAATGAAGGCTATGAGGGCATAGTACATGTTAGTAGGCACAGTATAGGGTATAAGAGGGCATAGTAGAGTTTAGGAGGCATAGTACAGGGGTATCCCCTTATGCTCCTGTAATGTGCCTCCTACAGGGTATTATAATGGGGCATAGAGCAGGGTATAGGGCACAGTACAGTATAGGGGTCACAGTACAGCATAGGCAGTACAGTATAGGGCAGGGGGCACAATACGGCATAGGGGATACAGTACAGGGTAGGGGAATACAGTGCAGCATAGGAGGACACAGTACAAGGCAGGGGGCACAATACAGCATGGGGATACAGTACAGGGAATGGGGGCACACACTTGCAGCATAGGGGGCAGAATACAGCATAGGGGACATAGTACAGGGCAGGAGGTAGAATGCAGCATAGGGGGCATAGTACAGGGCAGGGGGCACAGACTCACCATTGTTGGTCAGGCTAGTAGTGAGTCTGAAGGTCGGCAGCATTGGCTGGCAGGCAGGCTGCAGCGACATTCAAAGGGCTGAGCAGGAGGTCAGCTGGCACTACAAGTGAGACGGGTGGGCAGGTAAAAGAGACAGCCTGCCAGGTGGGCAGGCGCATGAATGGTCACATCCAGGGTCCACATGGAGCTTCTAGGAGTCTGGGAGCGGGCCCTGTTTGTGACTGAAGTATTACTTAAAATGATTGGTGGAGCAGCAGCTTCCGCTCACTGTCGCTCCACCAATCGGATAACACAGTGCAACAGCGCAGAGGTAGGAGAATCCATCTCTCCCCTCTCCTGTTTCATTTTGCAGCGTCACAATGCCCCTTCCCCAGGCAGGGAGAGACAGGAAATGTAAAATAAAAGATTTATTATTTTTTTTATTAGAAACAGGGGCATTGCTAGGGTCTCAAAAGATCCAGGGCCCAAGCCCCAATGCATATTGCCCCAGTCTATGCCCCCTGCCGCCACTAGCACTAAAGACATTTTACTTGCTTTACTCGCTGCATAGACACTATCAAACATACAGGAGTATACAGCAGCACATACCTCTCACATCCAGAGCCTCCAAAGTGGCGTTTCTATTGATCTTCTGTCATCATCTTCTACATTAGGTCAGGGCAACTTCTCTGTCAGCCCTTGTCTCTGCAGAGCGTGACACACACATCTTAGCTTCCTCACATTTCTATCATCACCCCCAACAACCTGGAGTCCCAACAGTGTTATCCTGCTGCTCGCTGTGCCCCCCAATACCCCCAAATACTACCCTGAAGAAAAATTACTGCCATACAAATAGTCCCTCCATAGTAATAGTGCTCCTCCAAGTTCCACCAATAGTAATTCCCTTCTAGAATGCCCCCATTAGTACTACTGCCCCCTACAGTGCACACAATCGTAATAATGCTCCTCAAGAGTGCCTCCATTAGAAGAAGAGCCCCCAGTACAAATAAGGCCCCCTATTGTTCCCCCTGTGGTAATAAAGCTCTCTACAGCCCTGATGTATAAACACTCCTATAGAGCCCCCTGTAGCAATCAGGACCCCAATAATGTTCTCTGGCTTTATAATGCCCCCCTGCAGTGCCCCCTATAGTTATAATCCTCGCTGTAGTGCCCTCAGAAATTATAATGCCCCAGCCATTCCAACATACAGACCCAATAACAAAATTGCCCTCCCTCCACCATACAGTCCCATGTAAATAACCTCACGCCATCTCTCCTGCCTCCTCCAACATACAGTCCCATGTAAATAACAACATCAATCCCCTGTCTTCAGCCCCTCCAACACAGTCCCATTTAAGAAACATCACAACCTCCCAAACCGCCTCCATCATACAGTTCCATGTAAGGCTACATGCACATGAATGTAAAAAAAAAAAAAAGGCGTTTAGAAGCATTTTCTAACCCTTTTATCGCCATCTGGGTGTTTAAAAATGGACGAATTTCATTGGCTTATACCAACCCCCCATAATGGCCCCAACTGTAAATAATGCCCAAATATTGGCCCCCAGCATTAATAATTTCCCTCATAGTGGCCGCCAGCATTAATAAGGCCCACAGCATTGTTTTGACTGCAAAAAAAATTAAATATACCGTACCTCATTCACTTTCACGCGCTCCTCACTGGATGTAGCAGGACCTGATGTGATCGTGTGATGTTGGGAGCGCAGGTCCTTCTGCATCCAATTAGGAGTCTGTGTCCCTGTACTTTGGATGAGGTGAGTATTTATAAAATAATTTTACCTCCTGAAATATAATTTATCCCCACTGTACCTGTTTTTATCAGCTGTTAAACGGGCACGCTCCTGTCTAGACGGCTGTTAAAAATGGCCCCATTGATTTCACGGCCAAAAATAGGACATGTCCTATTTTTTGTTGCCCGCTATTTATTAGACCTTAAAAAAAAAAAAACAGCAGTGTGAACAGCCACATAGACTGCAATTGGTTATATATGAACGCTTCTGTCTCATGACCTAAATAACATCACTCTCCTCCAAGATACAGTCTCATATAAATAACATCACTCCCCGCCCTTCAGCCCCTCCAACATACAGTCCCATGTAAATAACATCACTCTCCTCCCTTAAGCCCCTTCAATATACAGTCCACATGTAAATAACACCCCCCCCCCTTCAGCCCTAACATACAGTCCTTTGTAAATAACCTCACTCTCTCAACCAAGCAGGGAGTTGGTGTGAGAGCAGAACCACAACTCCCAGCATTCCTCTGGCTCTCACACTCTATCCATCACTTCACTTACCTCTCCTCACAGAAGCCATCACAGTCAGGGTCATCTCCACTAGTTCTCCTCTTCACAGTTTAGCTCTGGCCCCTCCCAAACTTATCACATGACTGTGACATCATCGAAGGTCCTTCTCCACCACTGAGCTCTGCCTCTAGCACAGATCACCTGACTGTGGTGTCATCACAGGTCCTTCAGCTCCTGCAGTGCGTCCCTGGTTAGTAGTCACACTATTTTATTTTATTTTATTTTATTAGAAGGCAGTACATTCGGGGCCTGGGACAAAACATCTGGGGCACAGGCCCCGAATGTTTTAACCTAATGACGCCCATGATTAGAAATATGGCCCTGATAGCCACACCCCTGCAACTGCTCCTGGGCCCCTACTGAGCTCGGGCCTCGAAGCAGTCGCTTCCCCGATTGCTACGCCACTGCTCTTGGCTGTCGCTTCGGTGATCGATTGCTGACAATGACTGAGGAGGTGTAGGAGCAGGAGCATCTGGACCAGCAGAAAAAGAAAAAGACAGACAGCTCCCTTCGACTGAGGTGGTTGATCCTTGACTGGCTGAAACCGGGTGCGTGCCACTGGGTGATGCAGCAGTAGCTGCGGCAGGCTGAACCACCACATCGGAGTCACGGTTCTCCCAGGCCACTGCATGGCGATGCTGCATATGTTGACGGAGGGCCGTAGTGCCAACATTGGCACCCTGGCCACGCTTTACCTTCTGCCCACATATTCTACATGTGGCCACGTTTACCTCCTCTGGCAGCTTAATAAAAAACTGCCACACCACTGAGTAGGTGATTTTCCCCCCAACAGTCCGAACTGACTGACTGCTACCACCACTGCCTCCATGAACCCTTGCACCACTACTTCCCAGGTAGGAGGTCTACCTCCGGCACGTTTGGCTCCCGACCTGCAACTGCTGCCACCCTGCTGACTCCCAGCCATGCTACCACCTTGCTGTCTCAGCCGCTGCCTGACGGGTAAGCTGCCACCCTCTTCTGATGATGATGAAGCCTTTAATGCACCCGGCTCCCAAGTGCGATCGGCTTCATCATTATCAAGTAGTGTCTTCATGTGACTGATGTCCTACTCAATGGTCTCTGGGTTAGGAGCCTGACCGCTCGCAACACAAGCTCCTGCGCCACTCTCCTCATCACTACTTGCCCGCCTAGCGGAGGAAGTGGCGGATGTCTCCTCCAGATCTTGGCTGGGCAGTAGCTGCTGACTGTCCTCTAGTAGCTCTTCCTTGCTGAAAAGTGGAGCTGAGCCCACAGCATATAGTACTTCTCACAGCGAGGGAATAGAAAAGGACAGAGGCAGGTTGAGGACAGGTGATGGCACAGGGCCTGCTCCCGGGCCATGCCAACTCGGGGTTGTGTCTGACGAACACACTGACTGTTGGCGTCTGATGTCACTTGGGATGATGTGGATGACCAAGTTAACCAATCAAGAACCGCTGGGTTGCTGGTCAACACACGACCACTAGATGACACAGAGAGCTCAGGCCTCTTGCTGCGACTCCTGCTGCCACGCCCCCTTAGTCTGCTGAGACCTCTGCTTGCGCCAGAAACATTTAGGCCTCTGCCACTCCTCTGTGCATGGCCTGGCACTTCTCTGCCTGACATACAGTCGTGGCCAAAAGTTTTGAGAATGACACAAATATTAGTTATCACAAAGTTTGCTGCTAAACTGCTTTTAGATCTTTGTTTCAGTTGTTTCTGTGATGTAGTGAAATATAATTACACGCATTTCATACATTTCAAAGGCTTTTATCGACAATTACATGACATTTATGCAAAGAGTCAGTATTTGCAGTGTTGGCCCTTCTTTTTCAGGACCTCTGCAATTCGACTGGGCATGCTCTCAATCAACTTCTGGGCCAATTCCTGACTGATAGCAACCCATTCTTTCATAATCACTTCTTGGAGTTTGTCAGAATTAGTGGGTTTTTGTTTGTCCACCCGCCTCTTGAGGATTGACCACAAGTTCTCAATGGGATTAAGATCTGGGGAGTTTCCAGGCCATGGACCCAAAATGTCAACGTTTTGGTCCCCGAGACTCTTAGTTATCACTTTTGCCTTATGGCACGGTGCTCCATCGTGCTGGAAAATGCATTGTTCTTCCATCTTCACCAAACTGTTGTTGGATTGTTGGAGGAAGTTGCTGTTGGAGGGTGTTTTGGTACCATTCTTTATTCATGGCTGTGTTTTTGGGCAAAATTGTGAGTGAGCCCACTCCCTTGGATGAGAAGCAACCCCACACATGAATGGTCTCAGGATGCTTTACTGTTGGCATGACACAGGACTGATGGTAGCGCTCACCTTTTCTTCTCCGGACAAGCCTTTTTCCTGATGCCCCAAACAATCGGAAAGGGGCTTTATCGGAGACTATGACTTTGCCCCAGTCCTCAGCAGTCCAATCTGTCCCTGATGTTTTTTTTGGAGAGAAGTGGCTTATTTGCTGCCCTTCTTGACACTAGCAAAAAAAGGGGGTTAGTCAGCACCTCCCAGTGTGCAGGTGCACGCCACCATGGCAAAGACCTGGAGGAAAAAGACAATGCAGCAGCACCCTGCAAATCAGATAAAGTACAATAATGCCAAAAATTATAGTGCTAATGCTACACTTATTTATAAAGTGAGATGCTTGGCCAATGCATTTTGTACAAAACCATCTGAGCCCGTCTGCCGAACGTCAAGGCGATCTGTTAGAAGGGTCCTAACACTGAATACTACCTGTTATGTTAGTGTTAGGACCCGTCTAACAGAGATCGCCTTGACGTTCGGTAGACTGGCTCAGATGGTTTTGTACAAAATGCATTGGCCAAGCATCTCACTTTATAAATATGCGTAGCATTAGCACTATAATTTTTGGCATTATTGTACTTTATCTGATTTGCAGGGTGCTGCTGCATTATCTCTTTTTTTCCTCTAGGTCTTCTTAACACCAGGCCATCTTCCAAAAGTCTTCGTCTCACTGTGCGTGCAGATGCGCTCACACCTGCCTGCTGCCATTCCTGAGCAAGCTCTGCACTGGTGGCACTCCGATCCCGCAGCTGAATCCTCTTTAGGAGACGATCCTGGCGCTTGCTGGACGTTCTTGGACGCCCTGAAGCCTTCTTAACAAGAATTGAACCTCTTTCCTTGAAGTTCTTGATGATCCTATAAATTGTTGATTGAGGTGCAATCTTAGTAGCTACAATATCCTTGCCTGTGAAGCCATTTTTATGCAACGCACTGATGGCTGCACGTGTTTCTTTGCAGGTCACCATGGTTAACAATGGAAGAGCAATGATTTCAAGCATCTAAACTAAACAACTAAACAAATTAAACGGAAATTAAAATACCCCTTAAAGCGACAAATATATATATATTTTTGCACTGAAATAGGCAACTAAATGCTTTCACCACAAATAACTGCAGAAGTGAACTGAGAATATATATTTCTTGTAGTACTGAAATACGCCCCTATACGTTTTCACCAGAAATAACTGCAACAGTGCAGTGCGTATATATTTTCCTTTTTTTTACTGAAATAGGCCACAATACGCTTTCACCAGAATTAGCTGCAGAAATGCACTGAAAATATATTTTTCTTGTTGTACTGAAACACGACCCTATACAATTTGACCAGAAAAAACCAACAGTGCAGTGCGTATATATTTTTCTTGTAGTACTGAAATACGCCCCTATACGCTTTTACCAGAAATAAATGCAACAGTGCAGTGTATATATTTTTCTTGTAGTACTGAAATACGCCCCTATACGTCTTCACCAGAAATAACTGCAACAGTGCAGTGTGTATATATTTTTCTTTTTTACTGAAATATGCTCCTATAAGCTTTCAACAGAAATAACTGCAGAAGTGAACTGCGAATATATTTTTCTTGTTGGACTGAAATAGGCCACTATACACTTTCACCAGAATTAACTGCAGAAATGCACTGGGAATATATTTTTCTTGTTGTACTGAAATACTACCCTATATGCTTTGACCGGGAAAAACGGCAACAGTGCAGTGCGGATATATTTTTCTTTTTACTGAAATACGCCCCTGTACGCTTTCACCATAAATAACTGCAACAGTGCAGTGCGTATATATTTTTTACTGAAATATGCCCCTATACTCTTCTACATATGTTAAACCACTATGTCAATCGTGTATTGATAAGATAGTGATGGAAGAATCCCGTAGCTTATCAAAATCCATTAAGCCCTTAGTTCGTTCGGAAGTTAAATCTTCCATAAAATCCTTCAAGCAAAGCCGGCAAAAATCGCCAGAGAGACAGGCCTATAACTGGGACTCTGACTCTGAGCCTTCCGGAATAGATGAAGACCTAGAATCAGGCCAGGATTTGTCCTCTGATTATATGTCTTCTGATGAAGATACAGCAGGGAAGTCTAGTTTTCCTCCAGAAGATGTAGAGCGCTTATTAAAAGCCGTAAAAACTACTATGCAATTGGAGGATGTTAAAGAGACAAACTATTGCTGACCAGGCTTTTGAGGGTCTGGGCCCAAAACACCATAGTGTTTTTTCCATTCACAAGAACATTGAAGCATTAATTAAAAAGGAATGGAAAAATCCAGACAGAATTTTTTTTATTCCAAATTCTGTCAAGCGTAAATACCTGTTTGAGGAATCAGTATCTAACATATGGGACAGAGCTCCTTCTGTAGATGCTTTGGTAGCTAAAATCGCCAAAAGATCAGACCTTCCCTTCGAAGACCTAGGCTATTTAGAAGACCCCTTAGACAAAAAGGCGGATGTTTATCTCAGACAATCATGGGATTGTGCCTCGATAAGTCTCAGAACGGCCATTGTGGCCTTGTGGGTATCTTTAAGGTCTTTAAGGCTATGGCTGGCGCAGTTAGAATCTAATATCAGAGACAAAACGCCAAGAGAAGATTTACTTGCCTCTCTACCAACCTTTAACAAAGCGCCAGATTTTTGGGCAGACGCCTCCACTGATGTAGTTAGTTTTTCTGCCAGAGCTGCGGCCATGTCAAATGCAGCTAGGCAGGCTGTATGGCTTAAGTCTTGGAAAGGGATCAGGGCTCAAACTCTATACTTTGCTTTCTCCCATGTGAAGGTTCTAGACTGTTCGGTTCCTCTCTTGATAACATATTAGAGAGAGCTTCAGACAACAAGAAGAGGTTTCATGTCCCCCAAAAGAATCCCTTTTTTTGTAAACGTCAGTCTACGTTTAAAGGGCAGAGGAGTAAGCAGAGTAATAGAAGTGAAAGAGAGAGATTCTCTAGGAAGTCTGGGGGTTTTCTGTTCAAAATCCAGGACAACAATTCCAAAGACGAATCTCAATGATGGCAGAAGTCAGGTGGGAGGAACAGGGCCGTAGATAAAAAAAAATTCCTGGGGGGGAGGGTTCAGCTTTCTCAAATTATAAGACTATCTAGCAGACACACCAGGGTTTGAAAAAAAATATACCAGCCATATCATTCCTAAACCAATCCCCATGTTGGCCATCAGCCCTCCATATCATATTTCTCCCCGTCCATGGCACAGACAGGCTACAGACATTGTCTCCGGCCCATCATGTAACCCCCATGCTCACCCATGTCACATTTCTCCCCCTCCATTTGATTGCTCTAACACCTAAAGAAAAAATAATAATTTAAAAAACCTGATGTTTCTCCAGATGAACTTATGCTAAAAGTAGTGGTAATAGAGTCTCAAAGGTCTATAGAAGCAGGTACACTATTTTTACAAACCTTTGAGACTCTATTAACACTACTATCAACATCAGGTCATTTAGAGAAACAGCATGTTTTTTTAATTATGTTTTTCCTTTAGGTGTTAAAACATAACTTTCATTTGATTGCTGTAACACCTAAAGGAAAAATCATTTTAAAAACCTGCTGTGTCTCTAGATGACCTTATGTTGACAGTAGTGTTAATAGAGCCTCAAAGGTCTGTAAAAATAGGGTAACTGCTTCTATAGACCTTTCAGACTCTATTACCACTGCTATCAACATAAGGTCATCTTGAGAAACAGCAGGTTTTTAATTTGTTTTCCTTTAGGTGTTCAAGAAATCAAATAAGTTATGTTTTAACACCTAAAGGAAAAAAATAATTTAAAAAACTTGCTCTTTCTCTAGGTGACCTTATGTTTATAGTAGTGTTGATAGTCTCAAGGGTCTATAAAAGCAGTTACCCTATTTTTACAGACCTTTGAGACTCTATTAACATTACTATCAACATAAGGTCACCTAGAGAAACAGCAGGCTTTAAACAAATCCCTTTAGGTGTTAGAGTAAATTGCAATCAAATAAACGTTATGTGTTAAGATTAGGGTCAGAAGCAGAAAACCCTTTGTTTAGCCTCTTGATTATTATTTTTTACATTCATAAAGCTCCACATTGAGCTTCCAGCAGCAGACAGATGCCAGGGCACTTCTGTGGTCACTTCACCTGGGCACATGGTCTTTGCTCAGCAGAGTCCTGCCATACATGCTGGGTAGATGCTAGAATGGATTTGTTAGGAGGTCTGTGACGTCACTGGTCACATGATCCACTGTGAGAACGCCTGCCTCCTGCTGTGTTCAGCTCCAGAGAGAAGGGTGTGTGAAAGGATGGACCAATGGCAGGGCAGCTAGCTGATACTAGCCAATCAGTAGCCTCCTGCTCCTATCTGTGGCTTAACACAAGCGCAGCTTAGAGTGAACACTGGCTGGGGAGGGCGCCCGGCAGCGCTGCGCTGCTGGTAAGTAAGTGATTAAAAAAAAAAAAAAAAAAAGATTTGTTTTTCCGCCCACTCCTTTCTCCGTGCAGGGTGCGCCCTAAGGCAGCCGCTTGGTCTGCCTTATGGAAGCGCCGGCCCTGAGGAGGACAAACTCTGGGGGGGGGGGGTTTGAACCCCCCCTATCCCTCCCTTATCTACGCCCCTGGGGAGGAAGACTGTCGGGCTTCCTTCCAGCCTTGAAATCTGTGTCCCAAAAGGGATTTTAAGCGTAATAGAAAACTGATTCCGGCTGGAGTTCCTTTCTTGTCCAGAAGATTATTTCATCCAGACAGTGTAACATCCCAGAGTATGTCACTAAACTCTCTTCACCCAGCTTCATGATGTTAAGATGTGAATGTGTTAATATCTTGTGTATTCTGATATTGTATTTGCCTGTATTGAATGTATATGTTATGATATTCATGTACACCAGCAGGTGGCGGCAATATGCAGATAGTCTGTAGGACAGATTAGTATACCTAGACTGGAATATACCATTCCAGGCTAGCTTCCCCCATCTGAGGAGGAGTGGAATGTTCCCAGATCCTACTTCAGAGGGAGGACAAAAAGTTCTAGGAAGTGTGCACCAGCCCCCCTGTTGGGGTAGGCTGTGTGAATCGGAGCTCCCAGAAACAGAGATCCCAACCAAGGATTCAGGCCTTTGCTGAGGCCCAGAGAAACCTTCCCAGCCTGAGTTCCTTACCTCAGCTGGATGACAAAGGAAGCAGCAACTTCAGAACTTCTAGATCTCCAGGACGAAACCACGATTCCCTGCGAGCAGTCTTGTAAGTACAGATTCCAAATACAAGGAGAAGATAAGTACCTCCATAGCTAGTCAGGCCCAAAACCAAGCAGAACCCAAGACAGAGCAGAAGATAGATACCTGCCAGATTCTTAAAGGCGTATGTACTAGATGCAGAATAGATATAAATTCCTGCCACATATTGCCAATACCTGCTGGGACCCTAGACTATTGCTGTAAATTGTATGGATCTAAAGCTGCAGATAATAACATCAAGTAAAGACAAGTTGGACCCTCTTCTCTGTGTGGAAATCCATCATTCCTCCATTACTCCTATTTACAGCACTCAATTTGTTGCATGTGAGCCAGGATACAGGAGTCCAGCCGTACTAAGGTAGGAGACACCGTTGACACAATACAGAGACAATATCCCCCTCTGGCATTCCTAACCTAGTACGTGTGCTCATACCATCTTAAAGGGCCCTTTTACAGTACCTGCGCAAGCTGCAACTGGCGTCACGAACTTATTTACACCTAAATCTGACCCACTGCATAGCATGCCCAATGACCCAGTGTCCGGCTCGTTGCACAGTATGCCCCAAAAATCAGGAAAGAAGGGAGGCCTTACAGTCAGAAGTTCTTTCCCTCTTGCACAAGGGAGTAGTTTGTCCAGTTCCCATAGCAGAAAGAGGCAAGGGATTCTATTCCCCTTTGTTACTGGTAAAAAAGCCGAATGGAACATTCAGGGTTATTCTAAATCTAAATAAAACTGAACAAATCCCTAGTGTAATTCAGAATGGAGACAATAAAATCTACAGTGAATCTTCTTGTCCAGAGTTGCTGGATGGCAAGTCTGGACCTAGAGGACGCATACTATCATGTTCCAATTCATCCTTCCTCGCAAAACTTTTTAAGAACAGCGGTATGGGTTCCGAGGGAGTTATTACATCTCCAGTACAAAGCTCTTCCCTTCGGTGTGTCACAGACACCGAGGGTCTTCACCAAGGTGATAGCAGAGGTGGCCGCTTCTCTAAGACAGTCAGACATTTCTCTAATCCCCCTATCTGGATGATTTTCTGATTGTTTCTCAGTCAAGAGAAGGGCTTGAAAAAGATATCAAGCTCCTCTGCTCTACCTTAGAAGACCTGGGGTGGTTAATCAATTGGAATTAGTGAAACTTGATTCCTTTTCAGAGTTGTGTGTTTTTGGGGTTTCAGTTAGATTCTAGTCTACAAAGGAGTTTTCTTCCTCCACAAAGAAAGGAGACAATGATAGAATTGATATGGTCAATCTTCCTGTCTTACCAGTGTACTTTCAGAGAAGCGATGGCGGTACTGGGACAAATGATGTCTGCAGTTCCATATGCGCAGATCCACTCCAGAAAGCAGATATCCTGAGGTGGTGGGAAGTTCCATCTATCCTCAAATGCAAGGCGCTCCCTGATGTAGTGGATGATGCCAGAGCACCTTTCAGCAGGTGTCCCATGGACATCACTAGATCAAACAATTGTGACCACAGATGCCAGTCCTTGGGGATGGGGTTCCCACTCCCAGAGCAGGTATTGGCAGGGGAGGTGGGACCTGAATACAAGAAAGGAATCATACAATTTCAAGGAGTTAAAAGCGCTACAAATGACTATAACGGTAGCACTTCCGGAAGTAAGAAACAAGAGGATGATTTTTTTTATTCGGACAATACAACAGTGGTGTCCTATATAAACCCTCCTTCACCTATGCCAGGAGATTTTTTATTTTAGCATAGACAAGGATGCTCTTCCTTTCAGTAATTCATTTGAAGGGAAAGGAAAATACTGTAGCGGACTTCCTCAGTCGAGTTTCCATAAAACAGGGAGCCTGAAGATTTTTCTCCCTAAATCACTTAGACAGCCCATCAGCAATGGACGGGTTAGCACAGGACTGGAGTCTAGAGTTGGGGTAAGCCTTTCCTCCCTTTTGCCTAATCCCTCAAGTGTTGAACAAGATAGAGAGAAGGAGCCTCGGTCATCTTAATTGCCCCAAAGTGGCCCATAAGGTCCTGGTACTCGAGTCTTCTGAAATTGACAATTCAACCTCACTGGACTCTGCCATTGAGGGAAGATCTTCTTTTCCAGGGCCCGTTACTTCACCCCAATCCAGAAGTCCTTCACTTGTCAGCTTTGAAGTTGAAAGGGAAATCTGGTTACGAAGGAGTTTGTCCGTTAAAGTGTTCTCCACAATGCAAAAAGTAGAAAGGACGTGACCTCCTAGAAATATATAAAAATTTGGAATGTGTTTTCTACCTTATTAGGTTACAGTCCAGATCCGCTTAAGTCTCCAGAAATTCCAAAAGTGCTAGAATTTTTACAAGCAGGGCTTGGCAGACATCTTAAAGCCTCAACTTTGAAGGTTCAGGTAGCTGCCTTAAGTTACTTTTTTGATTACAGGTTAGCGGAGCATCCTTGGATCAGGATATTTTTATCTGCTGCTTCTAGGTCTCAACCTTCCCTCAGATCCTTGCCCCCCCCCCCCCTGGGATCGAAATACAGTTCTTACGGCTCTGTCCCAGAAACCGTTTAAACCATTAAGTGACCTTTCGATTAGGATTTTTTTCTTGTAAATTGGCCTTCCTTCTTGCTATAACCTGAGCCAGAAGGGTATCTGAAATTCAAGCTTTTTCTGCATTCTCTCCCTTTACTACCATCCTAGAAGACAAGGTTATCATCAAGCCTATCCCTTCTTTACAGCCAAAGGTGGTTTCAGATTTCCACATAAATCAGGATGCGTTTCTTCTATCCTTTTGCCCTAACCCAGCCAATGCGTTAGAGGAGAGATTTCATTGCTTGGATGTCAGAAGGTGTCTACTGTTTTACTTATATTCCACTTCTCCTTGGAGGAAAGATGAAAACCTCCTTATTCAGTTCCAGGGAAAGTGTAGGAGCCATAAAGTCTCCTCTAGTGTAATAGCTAGATGGGTTAAGAATGCTATTTCCATGGTTCTCCCACACTTTTTTCAAACATTATAGGCTACATCTCAACTCTGATGCGGCCTTTGGGAGAAAAGTACTTCAGGCCGTAGTCCCCCCCCCCCCCCCCTAGTTTTTTCACTTATATTTGGGTGAGGGGAAAACAATAATTGCTCTTATCGGTAATTGTTTTTCTTGTAACCCATGACAGCACCAGAGATGTCGCGAACATAAAATTTTCAGTTCGAACGGCGAACGCGAATTTCCGCGAATGTTCGCGAACGGGCGAACCACCATAGACTTCAATAGGCAGGCGAATTTTAAAACTCACAGGGACTTTTTCTGGCCACAATAGTGATGGAAAGGTTGTTTCAAGGGGACTAACACCTGGACTGTGGCATGCCGGAGGGGGATCCATGGCAAAACTCCCATGGAAAATTACGTAGTTGACGCAGAGTCGGGTTTTAATCCATAAAGGGCATAAATCACCTAACATTCCTAAATTGTTTGGAATAACGTGCTTTAAAACATCAGGTATGATGTTATATTGATCAGGTAGTGTAACTGTTACGCCCGCTTCACAGTGACAGACCAAACTATGACAGACCAAACTCCCTGTTTAACGCACCGCAAAAAACCGCAAACAGTCCATTTGCACAACCGCAAACTCCCCATTTGCACAAGGTTGGATACCAAGCTAGCCATGTCCCGTTCCTTGTCCTCACTGATGTCATTGAAGGTCTCATCCTCCACCTAGCCATGTACAACACCAAGGGTCCCCGAAAGGTGACAACAAGCCCCCTGGGACGCCTGCTGTGTTTGGTCTTCCACCTCCTCAAAGCCACCTTCCTCCTCTGACTCCTCTTCTTCAGACTCCTCTCTGTGTTATTATAAGGTGTGAAAAGTAGTACTATTCCTATCAGTTTAATCCCTGTTACATCCCCTATCAAGGGACGTGTATATGGAATCGATTTTAGGAACCGGGAGATGGAAAAAGATGCTTGGTCGGTCCTCTTAATTCCAATTTAGCGCACTGCGCGTGCACCGTGTAATATACTGTGCAATCCGAATGTGTGGTGTGTTAAGTAGTACTATTCCTATCAGTTTAATCCCTGTTACGTTCACTAGTATTATTATTATTATAAGGTGTGTTAAGTAGTACTATTCCTATCAGGGGACGTGTATGGAATAGATTTTAGACAACCGCAAAGAGTTGTCAATAGTTGACAAACTAGTCATGACATAAATTTTATACCTCTATGCGTCAATCTTGGTGTAGTTATGACTGTGCTCGTGCGCACATTTGGGAGATTGCAGGCGATGGGGGTTTTTCAAAGCCTATGGTCGTGCTGAGGTACTTCAGTGACAGTTAAGTGACCTAGAAAACAATGATTCTGCAGTGTGGGCCCATTGTTGGCCTAGTAGGCTTTAATGATCACCTTAGATAATCACAAAGATAATTAATGTTTTTTTTCTATGCAAAATTATCCAGCCGATTGCTTTTGGTCTGTTCACAATGAAGCAACGACCTTATCTGGGGTGTGCCAACATTGCCATTGCCAACACACTCATAGAGGTGGTCGCTTCATTGTGATACGCAAGCCCCTTCACCACAACAAGGTAACGATCACGAAGGGGAATTGACACATGTATGTGCCTTTTTTTTGTTTGGTTTTTGAAGCCACAGTGCAGCACCAGAGGCCAGAAAAATTAGGCATGTACACATGCCTGAAAAATTAGGTATTGTTGCAGCTGCTGCTGTAGCACCGGCCAGAAAAATTGATGTTTGTTTCCCAGGCAGAAAGTGCCCTAAAACATTGCGGCTTGAACCCGAGTTGGTGGCGGATAAGTCACGCAAGTCATCTGGCATTCAGAGATGAAATACAGCAGTGTGTGGACCATTTTCAGCCCAAGGCAGCTCATCTCATCACCAGGCCTTTTTTAGTTGAATGTATCGCCCACTGTCAGTCCCTTCGGGATCCATCCCTCATTCATCTTAATAAAGGTGAGGTAATCTAGACTTTTTTGACCTAGGCGACTTCTCTTCTCAGTGACAATACCTCCCGCTGCACTGAAGGTCCTTTCTGACAGGACACTTGAAGAAGGGCAGGCCAGAAGTTCTATTGCAAATTGGGATAGCTCAGGCCACAGGTCAAGCCTGCACACCCAGTAGTCAAGGAGTTCATCGCTCCTCAGAGTGTCAATATCTGCAGTTAAGGCGAGGTAGTCTGCTACCTGTCGGTCGAGTTGTTCTCTGAGGGTGGACCCCGAAGGGCTGTGGCGATGCGTAGGACTTAAAAAGCTCTGCATGTCCTCCATCAACAACACGTCTGTAAAGCGTCCTGTCCTTGCCGGCGTGGTCGTGGTAAGAGGAGGATTACTTTCACCTCTTACCCTGTTAGATTCCCATTGTGCTGTGACATCACCCTTATATGCTGTGTAAAGCATACTTTTTAACTTGTTTTGGAACTGCTGCATCCTTTCCGACTTCCGGTAATTCGGTAACATTTCAGGCACTTTCTGCTTATACCGGGGGTCTAGTAGCGTGGACACTCATTACAGGTCGTTCTCCTTTAGCCTTTTTATACGAGGGTCCCCGACCCTCAACAGGCATGACAGCATGAAAGACCCCATTTGCACAAGGTTGGATGCCGAGCTACTCATGTCCCGTTCCTCGTCCTCACTGATCTCATTGAAGGTCTGTTCTTCCCCCCCAGCCACGTACAACACCACGGGTACCAAATAGGTGACAACGAGCTCCCTGGGATGCCTGCTGTGGTTGGTCTTCCTCCTCCTCAAAGCCACATTCCTCCTCTGACTCCTCTTTCTCAGACTCCTCTTCCAGCGTTGCCGCAGGTCCAGCAAGCGATGCTGATAAGGCTGTTTCTGGTGGTGATGATGACCACAACTCTTCCTCTTCACGCTCCTCTATGGCCTGATCCAGCACTCTTCGCAGGGCACGCTCCAGGAAGAAAACAAATGGGATGATGTCGCTGATAGTGCCTTCGGTGCGACTGACTAGGTTTGTCACCTCCTCAAAGGGACGCATGAGCCTACAGGCATTGCGCATGAGTGTCCAGTAACGTGGCAAAAAAATTCCCAGCTCTGCAGAAGCTGTCCTAGCACCCCGGTCATACAAATACTCGTTGACGGCTTTTTCTTGTTGAAGCAGGCGGTCGAACATTAGGAGTGTTAAATTCCAACGTGTCGGGCTGTCGCAAATCAAGCGCCTCACTGGCATGTTTCGCTGATGAATATCTGAAAAGTGCGCCATGGCCGTGTAGGAACGCCTGAAATGGCCACACACCTTCCTGGCCTGCTTGAGGATGTCCTAGAAGCCTGGGTACTTATGCACAAAGCATTGTACGATCAGATTCAACACATGTGCCATGCACGGCACGTGTCAACTTGCCCAAATTCAATGCCGCCAACAAATTTCTTCCGTTGTCACACACCACTTTGCCGATCTCCAGTTGGTGCGGAGTCAGCCACTGATCCACCTGTGCGTTCAGGGCGGACAGGAGTGCTGGTCCGGTGTGACTCTCTGCTTTCAGGCAAGTCAACCCCAAGACGGCGTGACACTGTCGTATCCAGGATGTGGAATAGCCCCTGGGGAGCTGGGGGGGTTCAGTTGATGTGGAGCAAGACACAGCAGCAGAAGAGGACTCAGCCGAGGAAGTTAGCGAAGAGGATGGAGTAGGAGGAGTAGAGGAGGCGGCAGCAGGCCTGCCTGCAAGTTGTGGCGGTGTCACCAACTCCTCTGCAGAGCCACGCATTCCATGCTTGGCAGCTGTCAGCAGGTTTACCTAATGCGCAATGTACGTGATATACCTGCCCTGACCGTGCTTTGCAGACCAGGTATCAGTGGTCAGATGGACCCTTGCCCTTACACTGTGTGCCAGACATGCCATGACTTCCTTTTCCACAATAGAGTACAGGTTGGGGATTGCCTTTTGTGAAAAAAAAATTCGGCCGGGTACCTTCCACTGCGGTGTCCCAATAGCTACAAATTTTTTGAAGGCCTCAGACACCACCAGCTTGTATGGTAAAAGCTGGCGGGCTAAAAGTTCCGACAAGCCAGCTGTCAGACGCCGGGCAAGGGGATGACTCTGACATTGGCTTCTTACGCTCAATCATTTCCTTGACAGACACCTGACTGTGGGCAGATGAGCAGGAACTGCTGAAGGTGAGAGGCGGAGTGGCGGGTGGTTGAGAGGGGGCAAGAAGGACAGCAGTGGTTGACGTGGCTGAAGATGCTGGACCAGGAGGAGGATGGTGGCTTTGAGTTTGTGTGCTGCTTGTACTCGTCATCATGTGTTGATCCCATAAGCGTTTGTGATGTGAGATCATGTGGCTTTGCAAAGCAGTTGTATCTAGGTGGGTGTTGGACTTCCCACGACTCAGTGTCTTTTGGCACAGGTTGCAAATGGCATCGCTGTTATCAGAGGAAGACACACAAAAAAATTGCCACACTGCTGAGCTTTGCAATGACTGCATTCTGGTGGTGGCAACAGCATGCGTTGATTGGCGTGCTGTCTGGCTGACCCTGGGTGCCGATACATGCTGTCTGACTGAGCCACTAGCTCCTTGCGACGACCTCCCCCTGCTTCCAACTCGTCTCCTCCTCCTCCTCTATGTCTCCCCATCTGAACTTTCCCCCTGTTCTTCTTCTCTTCAAGCGGGCACCCACGTGACATCCACGGACACATCGTCATCATCAACCGCTTCACTTGTATCTGACAACTCAGCAAAGGAAGCAGCAGCGGGTACTACATCATCATCATCACACTGTACGTCCATGTGTGTAATGCTGCCTGACTGAGACATATCCCTGTTATCTACATCCTCTGTTAACCACTTAAGGACCACAGGTTTATACCCCCCTAAAGACCAGGCCCTTTTTTACAAATCGGCACTCCACAACTTTAGCGGTTTATTGCTCGGTCATGCAACTTACCACCCAAATGAATTTTACCTCCTTTTCTTCTCACTAATAGAGCTTTCATTTGGTGGTATTTCATTGCTGCTGACATTTTTACTTTTTTTGTTATTAATCGAAATTTAACGATTTTTTTGCAAAAAAATGACATTTTTCACTTTCAGTTGTAAAATTTGGCAAAAAAAACGACATCCATATATAAATTTTTATCTAAATTTATTGTTCTACATGTCTTTGATTAAAAAAAAATGTTTGGGTAAAAAAAAAATGGTTTGGGTAAAAGTTATAGCGTTTACAAACTATGGTACAAAAATGTGAATTTCCGCTTTTTGAAGCAGCTCTGACTTTCTGAGCACCTGTCATGTTTCCTGAGGTTCTACAATGCCCAGACAGTACAAACACCCCACAAATGACCCCATTTTGGAAAGTAGACACCCTAAGGTATTCGCTGATAGGCATAGTGAGTTCATAGAACTTTTTATTTTTTGTCACAAGTTAGCGGAAAATGATGATTTTTTTATTATTTTTTTTTCCTTACAAAGTCTCATATTTCACTAAATTGTGACAAAAAATAAAAAGTTCTATGAACTCACTATGCCCATCAGCGAATACCTTTGGGTGTCTTCTTTCCAAAATGGGGTCACTTGTGGGGTAGTTATACTGCCCTGGCATTCTAGGGGCCCAAATAGTGGTAAGGAGTTTGAAATCAAATTCTGTAAAAAATGGCCGGTGAAATCCGAAAGGTGCTCTTTGGAATGTGGGCCCCTTTGCCCACCTAGGCTGCAAAAAAGTGTCACACATGTGGTATCTCCGTACTCAGGAGAAGTTGGGGAATGTGTTTTGGGGTGTCATTTTACATATACCCAAGCTGGGTGAGATAAATATCTTGGTCAAATGCCAACTTTGTATAAAAAAATGGGAAAAGTTGTCTTTTGCCAAGATATTTCTCTCACCCAGCATGGGTATATGTAAAATGACACCCCAAAACACATTCCCCAACTTCTCCTGAGTACGGAGATACCACACGTGTGACACTTTTTTGCAGCCTAGGTGGGCAAAGGTGCCCACATTCCAAAGAGCACCTTTAGGATTTCACAGGGCATTTTTTACACATTTTGATTTCAAACTTGTTACCACACATTTTGGCCCCTAGAATGCCAGGACAGTATAACTACCCCACAAGTGACCCCATTTTGGAAAGAAGACACCCCAAGGTATTTCGCTGATGGGCATAGCGAGTTCATGGAAGTTTTTATTTTTTGTCACAAGTTAGTGGAATATGAGACTTTGTAAGAAAAAAAAAAAAATCATCATATTCCACTAACTTGTGACAAAAAATAAAAAATTCTAGGAACTCGCCATGCCCCTCACGGAATACCTTGGGGTGTCTTCTTTCCAAAATGAGGTCACTTGTGGGGTAGTTATACTGCCCTGGCATTCTAGGGGCCCAAATGTGTGGTAAGGAGTTTGAAATCAAATTCTGTAAAAAATGGCCGGTGAAATCCGAAAGGTGCTCTTTGGAATGTGGGCCCCTTTGCCCACCTAGGCTGCAAAAAAGTGTCACACATGTGGTATCTCCGTACTCAGGAGAAGTTGGGGAATGTGTTTTGGGGTGTCATTTTACATATACCCATGCTGGGTGAGAGAAATATCTTGGCAAAAGACAACTTTTCCCATTTTTTTATACAAAGTTGGCATTTGACCAAGATATTTCTCTCACCCAGCATGGGTATATGTAAAATGACACCCCAAAACACATTCCCCAACTTCTCCTGAGTACGGCGATACCACATGTGTGACACTTTTTTACAGCCTAGATGCGCAAAGGGGCCCACATTCCTTTTAGGAGGGCATTTTTAGACATTTGGATCCCAGACTTCTTCTCACGCTTTAGGGCCCCTAAAATGCCAGGGCAGTATAAATACCCCACATGTGACCCCATTTTGGAAAGAAGACACCCCAAGGTATTCAATGAGGGGCATGGCGAGTTCAAAGAATTTTTTTTTTTTTGGCACAAGTTAGCGGAAATTGATTTTTTTTGTTTTTTCTCACAAAGTCTCACTTTTCCGCTAACTTGGGACAAAAATTTCAATCTTTCCTGGACTCAATATTCCCCTCAGCGAATACCTTGGGGTGTCTTCTTTCCAAAATGGGGTCATTTGTGGGGTGTTTGTACTGCCCTGGCATTTGAGGGTCTCCGCAGTCATTACATGTATGGCCAGCATTAGGAGTTTCTGCTATTCTCCTTATATTGAGCATACCGGTAATGAGATTTTTTTTTTCCGTTCAGCCTCTGGGTTGAAAGAAAAAATGAACGGCACAGATTTCTTCATTCGCATCGATCAATGTGGATGAAAAAATCTCTGCCAAAAAGAAAAAGGAGGGGAAAGGCGTCTGCCAGGACATAGGAGCTCCGCCCAACACAGACTTGTGTGTAATCTGACAGCAGCGCAATGCTTCTGTCAGAATGCACATCAGTGCTGCAGCTGCTTGATCGCGTGGTCCACCTAGAAGGTAAAAAAAAAAAAAAAAACAGGCCGCAACGCAATAAATTTATTAACATTAACTTTAGAGAACATTAACTTTTATAAACTTTTGAAACAGAACAATAACTTTTTTGCTTACCGGTGATTTATTTTTTATTTTTTTGTTTTTTTACCTTTATAGGACAAACCTCTCCTTCCCCATGGGACAATGTGCAAAGCGCAAATCGCCCAGATATGTGGCGAAGTACATTATGCACTTTATCCCAGGTGAAAGGAGAGGTTTGTGGCAGCTCTGTCTGAAAGGGCCCTAAGACCCCTGTGTGCCTGTCCTGTGTCACGCGATCCCTACACTAATAGTGTACCTGAGTGTGGAACTTGCGGAAACACTCCCCTATGCATAGGGCAGGCTGGTCAGGATAGTCAGGACAAAAAAAGGTGGGGTCACGCCTTATTCCACCCCTGCTGCAGACACGACATCTTTTTCTTGGGGAACGTTGAGTTGGGGTACCAGGATAGACAGACGGGAAGTGTCTGCCATGTAGCCGGCTCACTACATCAGGGCCTTGGGGCACGGACCCTCCTGGATACAGGAGTTCCGAAATGATCTCTTCCTGGAATTTTAGGAAGGATCCTGTTCTCCCAGCCTTACTGTAGAGAACAAAGCTATTATACATCGCCAATTGAATTAAATAAACAGACACCTTTTTATACCAGCGTCTGGTGCGTCGGGAAACTAAATTGGGAGCCAACATCTGGTCATTGAAGTCCACCCCTCCCATGTGAAGGTTATAGTCATGGACAGAGAGGGGTTTCACAATGACTCCAGTTGCCCGTTCAATTTGGACAGTCGTGTCTGCGTGAATGGTGGACAGAAGGTAAACGTCCCTCTTGTCCCTCCACTTCACCGCGAGCAGTTCTTGGTCACACAAGGCAAGTACCCGTGCAAGTCGGGTACTAACGAGCCGTTGGGGGAAGCCCCGGCGACTAGGTCGCGCAGTGCCACAGCATTGAATTCCGACTAGATGTAAGTGCCAAAAGAGGGCCACGCTTGAGTAAAAATTGTCCACGTATAAGTGGTACCCCTTGTGGAGTAAGGGTGACACCAAGTCTCAGACAATCTTGCCACTGCTCCCCAGGTAGTCAGGACATCCGACCGGCTCCAGTTTTGAGTCTTTTCCCTCATAGACCCTAAAACGATATGTATAGCCTGTGGCCCTTTCACAAAGCTTATACAGTTTGACCCCATAACGGGCGCGCTTGCTGGGGATGTACTGTTTTATGCCAAGGCGCCCGGTAAAATGTACTAGGGACTCGTCTATGCAGATGTTTTGATTAGGGGTATACGCATCTGCAAATCTGGATGACAAATGGTCTATGAGGGGCCGAATTTTATGGAGCCGGTCATAAGCAGGGTGGCCTCTTGGATGACAGGTGCTATTGTCCGTAAAATGCATAAAGCACATGATGGCCTCAAAACGTGCCCTAGACATTGCAGCAGAGAACATGGGCATGTAATGTATTGGGTCTTTAGACCAATATGACCGCAATACATTTTTTTTTGTTAGACCCATGCTGAGGAGAAGGCCCAAAAAATTTTTTAACTCGGAAACGGTGACTGGTTTCCACCGGAAAGGCTGGGCATAGAAGCTTTCCGGATTGGCGGTAATAAACTGTGTGGCGTAGCGGTTGGTTTCTGCCACAACTAGGTCATAGAGATCCGCGGTGAAGAACAGCTCAAAAAACTGAAGGGCGATCCTAAATGAGCCGTCTCCACGCGAACTTCAGACTGGGCGGTGAAAGGGGGCAATACGGGTGCGGTGGAAGCAGGGGAGTGCCAATTGGGATTTGCCAGCACCTCTGGGAGACTAAGGGTTCTACGGGCCTGTGAACGCGGTGGCTG
The DNA here is from genome assembly GCF_905171765.1 of Bufo bufo. Lineage (NCBI taxonomy): Eukaryota > Metazoa > Chordata > Amphibia > Anura > Bufonidae > Bufo > Bufo bufo. Next base: position 392,340,407 of record NC_053389.1, on the reverse strand, counting down.
CGACAGGGGAGTTATTGCACGTGCCACCGTACCAGCTGGAACTGCCCTTCTGGTGCTCGCCACTTCACCAGGGAATACGGCAGTGCTGGTAGAAGGTCCAGGATGTGCTGCGCTGCTGGTGTATGCCGCACCATAAACAAGATCAGCGCTAGCACCACTCTGCTGCAAATGAGGATCATCATGCAGGGTAGGCAGAACTCTTACATGGGATCGGGTACGTATGGCCGTAGCAGGGACCTCTACCTCGTCATCCTCACTAGCGGTTAGAGTGCCACTGCTGTCTACAGGTTCATATTCTGAACCACTGGATTCAGCGGGTGAGTCGTCCCCATCGCTTTCATCCATCAGGGCCAGAATCCTGTAGGCCTCTTCAGCGGAATACCCCTTGTTTGACATTTTGGGTTCACTAAATTTAGGGGGTATTCCTCTGAGACTACCCATGAAAAAGAGCAAACCTACCTAGCAAAAAGGAGTGCTTGCGAAGTAAAGCTGCGACCGCTAATAAAGATCCAAAAACCTCAAAAGTGATCTTTATAGCGGCGCAGCGATTTTACTGTGTTTTTGCAGTGATCAGGAAAAAAAATATTCTGTCACTGCGGCGGGGCGGACTGAACGCAAGTGTGCACACAAGATCAGGCCTGATCGGGCGAACACTGCGTTTTTTGTAGAGCCTAAGGTGACCCTAATGTACTTATATAGATCTGATTGCGATCAGTATTGATCACTTACAGATACTATATAGTACTAGTGCTGATTAGCGACAGCGATGACGCTAATCAGCGACTAATCGGTGACTGCGGTGCGGTGGGCGCTAAACTACCTAGCAAGTAGCTAACTACCTGGCAGGGATGAGGGACCCTTACAGGGGGGGTGATCAATGACAGGGGGGTGGACAAGGGGGTGATCAGGGAGTCTAATATGGGCGATCAGGTGCTAAATAAGGGGTTAAATAAATGACAGGGTAATATCTAATGTGAAGTGTGGTGTTTGGTGCTACTTACTGAGCTGCCTGTGTCCTCTGGTGGTCGATCCAAGCGAAAGGGACCACCAGAGGACCAGGCAGCAGTTATATCAGACGCTATTTTCAAAATAGCGTCTGATATACCGATTTCATTCGTCGATTCAAAAATCTACAGCCTGCCAGCCAATGATCGCGGCCGGCAGGCTGTAGAAGAACTTGTGCACTACGCGTTCCTGTGAACGCGCGCTCCTGTGTGAGCGCGTTCACAGGAAATCTCGGCTCACGCGAGATGACGCAAATCGGCGTTAGCGTAGCCTGGGAGCGCCGCAGAGATGACGCCTTTCGGCGTTAGCTTAGCGGTAAGTGGTTAATAATGGTTGAGCATCACTCGCGCATTTCTTCCAACTGATGTGTAAATAACTCCTCTGACAGATCAAGTGAAGCAGCTGTGGTTCTAGTGTTGGTGGTGGTGGCGGGCGGGCGAGTGGTAACTTGAGAGGTGCCCGAAGCTGAGCTGGAGGAGGATGGTGCGTCAAGGTTCCTAGCGGAAGCTGTAGAAGATTGGGTGTCCAGTGTTAGCCAGTCAACTATTTCCTCAGAACTTTTCGAGTTCAGGGTATGTGGCCTCTGAACACTGGGCATTATTCTAGGGCCAAAGGAAATCACAGAACCATGACGACGACGGCCCCTGCGGGGTGGCCTGCCTCTGCCTGTAATATTTTTTTTTAGATTAATGGTACTATGCGTGCAAGGTACTGTGCCACCCGATATGAGTGGTGGGCACTGGCAGTGGGCACAGTACACTCTGTGGGCCTGACACACGCTGGCAGGCAACTGCAATTATATTACAGAGAAAAAAAAAAAAGCAGACTGATGTACTAGCCCTAAAAAGGGATTTTTGGGGTGCTCTCAGGACGCTGTCCTTACAGCAGATCAGATGAGTCTTTGAGGACTGGTGTGGACACAGAACACTGGCCTAGCTAACGATTTCCCTATTAAATCAGTAGCAGCTGCACTCTCCCTGCTCTCACTAACACTGCAGCTTCAGAATGAATCTAAGATGGATGCTGTCCTTGCTTTTTGATAGGCGGTGGGAGGGTCTGGGAGGGAGGGTATGCTGCTGATTGGCTGGAATGTGTCTGCTGACTGTGAGGTACAGGGTCAAAGTTTGCTCAATGATGACAAATAGGGGGCGGACCGAACATCGCATATGTTCGCCCTCCGCGGCGAACGCGAACAAGCGATGTTCGCTGGGAACTGTTCGCCGGCGAATAGTTCGGGACATCTCTACTCCAGAATAGCTCATACCTCCACCAGCAGCTTATACAGTATGCCAGGTATGAGATCAATGTGCTATTGAATACTTTTGTGCCAATAACACTTAGAGTACCCGAGGTTTTTCATTTTTGTGTTATCATTTTTCTTCCCTATCTTCCTTGGGCCATAACTTTTTTATATTTCCGTTCACATAGCTGTATGAGGGCTTATTTGTTGCAGGACAAGTTGTACTTTTTAATGTCACTATTAATGATGGCATAAAATGTAGTGGGAAGCAGTAAAATTCCAAATGGGGTGGAATTGGAAAAAAACAAAACACAATTCCTTCACAGTTTTACGGGTTTTGTTCCCACAGCGTTCCCATGCCCTTCATTCTCTGGGTCAGTACGATTACAATGATACCCCATATGTGTAGTTTTTTTTTATGTCTAAATAGTGTAAAAATAAATGTAAACTTTTTTTTTTTTATCACCATATTCTGACCCCCATAACTTTTTTATACCTATGTCTACTGAGCTGTTTACGGGCTAATTTTTTGCATAGATTTTATTGATACCATTTTGGAGTGTGCGTGACTTTTTTTTAATCACTTTTATTACTTTTTTGGGTAAGAGAAGCAATGAAAAAGTAGCAAATCAGCCATTTTGAACCTTTTTTCTGTTAAGCCATTTGCTGTATTGGAAAAGTTATTTTATATATTTTAATAGTATGGGCACGGTCGCGGTGATACCCATGATGTTTATATTTATTCTTATTTAGATATTTATTTTTTAATTATACAGAAAGGGGGTTGATTTAAACTTTAATATATATATACACTCACCTAAAGAATTATTAGGAACACCATACTAATACGGTGTTGGACCCCCTTTTGCCTTCAGAACTGCCTTAATTCTACGTGGCATTGATTCAACAAGGTGCTGATAGCATTCTTTAGAAATGTTGGCCCATATTGATAGGATAGCATCTTGCAGTTGGAGATTTGAGGGATGCACATCCAGGGCACGAAGCTCCCGTTCCACCACATCCCAAAGATGCTCTATTGGGTTGGGATCTGGTAACTGTGGAGGCCATTTTAGTACAGTGAACTCATTGTCATGTTCAAGAAACCAATTTGAAATGATTCGAGCTTTGTGACATGGTGCATTATCCTGCTGGAAGTAGCCATCAGAGGATGGATATATGTTCTCATTCTGTTTATGCCAAATTCGGACTCTACCATTTGAATGTCTCAACAGAAATCGAGACTCATCAGACCAGGCAACATTTTTCCAGTCTTCAACAGTCCAATTTTGGTGAGCTCGTGCAAAATGTAGCCTCTTTTTCCTATTTGTAGTGGAGATGAGTGGTTCCCGGTGGGGTCTTCTGCTGTTGTAGCCCATCCGCCTCAAGGTTGTGCGTGTTGTGGCTTCACAAATGCTTTGCTGCATACCTCGGTTGTAACGATTGGTTATTTCAGTCAACGTTGCACTTCTATCAGCTTGAATCAGTCGGCCCATTCTCCTCTGACCTCTAGCATCCACAAGGCATTTTTGCCCACAGGACTGCCGCATACTGGATGTTTTTCCCTTTTCACACCATTCTTTGTAAACCCTAGAAATGGTTGTGCGTGAAAATCCCAGTAACTGAGCAGATTGTGAAATACTCAGACCGGCCCGTCTGGCACCAACAACGATGCCATGTTAAAAATTGCTTAAATCACCTTTCTTTCCCATTCTGACATTCAGTTTGGAGTTCAGGAGATTGTCTTGGTCAGGACCACCCCCCTAAATGCATTGAAGCAACTGCCATGTGATTGGTTGACTAGATAATTGCATCAATGAGAAATAGAACAGGTGTTCCTAATAATTCTTTAGGTGAGTGTGTGTATGTATGTGTGTGTATGTGTGTATATGTGTGTGTGTGTGTATATGTGTATATATCAATTATTGTTTTCACCTGCACCTATTAAGACTTTCTGTACACAACGTAAAGGATGTTGTAATAATGAATTTTCATTTATCCTCACTATACTTGTCAGATCATGACAGTGATTTTCATATATCTATGTAACTGTTTGTATCACTATATATATCAATTTTTCATCATGTTTTATCAATTGGTGTTATATTATTAGTTGATCAATGTCCCTATATAAAGCACGCTTGTAACACTTATGCACTAGGCTTGATAAAGACAGCAACAAGCTGTCGAAACGTCGCTTGACTTTGGGTCAATAAACCACACGATTTTCCTTGCAATATTGGAGTGCTGCTGGCTGATTTTTTATCTCTAGTTCATTGGACCTAGGTGCTGGTCCTCACTGGCCGGACGTGCACCCCACGCTTCTACAGTGTGCTGCTTCCTCGTTTTCCAAACTCTATTACCATTGCACCAGAGGACGCTTTGCACCTAATATGGCTACACCGTCTGAAAACCTGGACCCAGATGTCTTCACTTACAGCAGGGAGGACGAACTGAGGATCCTGCGAGGTACGGATAGAGACACTACTTTTTTGTTCACCCCTTCATTGCTTGACACCAAGAAACAATTTGAATATGACTCTCGACGTCTTATAAATCTGGAGCTCCATATGTTCACTTTATGCGAATACCATCAAAACCACAGGATTCCACGTGGCATGCGGTCACAGTTAAGACCGGATTTATTCCCTAATAATGTTGAATTTTGTGCCAGGTTTTCCCAGATTTGTAACAAATTTTCGTTTGATATGATATTACTTAACATTGAGTTTTTACAGAAAGAGATATTGCTGATACAAGAATCTCTTCAGAAAACTACATCACTTCTGATTGAATTAATGTCCACTGATGAATATGAAGCATACACTTTGTCTTGTGTACCACATTTTGAGAAACTAAGATCTGAATTGAAAGACAAGAAACGTCAAAAATGGACTCGAGATATGGAGGACTATACACGTGGTTTCATATACATGTGGCAACGTGACCCTAAGAATCCTAGAGGAGGTGATAGGAGACAAAATCACTCCTCTGTTAAAAGATACACACGTTCACAATCTCAAAGTATGAGCCAGGAACGGGGAGAGGCCAATTTACAAGCTACAACCCAGAAACCTTTTTTAGGACTGGACACGGATCCAATAGAACCAGGAGGGGCGGTAAGCGCCACCGCAAATGGCGAGGAGAGAAACAAACAACTCAGACCCCAGCGTCAGAAAACTGTGAACAAAAAGAGGACATAGACGACATAGTGGTAAATATCTCCTCTACCACCCTGAATGAAGCACAACAATCCGTCTTGAACAGGGGCCTTTCATTTTGCCCTGTATCCAGGACGGATTGGTTTCATATGGAGCTGGACTTACATAGATTCCTACGGAGTATTAGGCTTAAGATTTGGTTCTCAACACAGAGTCAAATCTCTAGATGTGATGATGATAAGCTAACGGAATTATCTTTATTTAACACTGGATTATATGTTAAAAGTAATTTTAACCCTGTAATTGATCACCCAGGTGTTGATGCTTTCTCATTAGCCATACGAAGGGACCTCGACAAATTAAAACATGATTCTGAGAACAATGATCTCAGATTTGGTAACATCTCTTCCGACGAGATCTCCGCGATGGGCTCTCTGGCCTCCGACCACAACCTCACCATCAAATCTGCCGATAAGGGTGGTGGGGTTGTGGTGATGGACACCAGAGAGTACATCAGGGAGATCCACGGCCAACTTGAGGACACACAGGTGTACAAACGGGTAACACAGGACCCCAAATTTAATTTATTGAGGGAACTGCGTGATATTCTAAATCAGGCCCGTCAGGCTGACATCATTGATGACAAACTTTTTTGTTACTTATATCGAGATAAACCCAGCACACCCATATTGTACACACTGCCTAAAGTCCATAAGGGGGTGATGCCCCCTCCTGGCCGCCCAATTGTGTCGGGTAGAGAGTCCCTCTTCTATAATGTGGCAATCTTCCTTGATAAGATGTTGCGCTGTTTTGCTATCTCCACCAAATCATTCATTAGAGATACTAGTGACTTCTTATCTAAGATCAATGATCTTGAGATCCCTGTAGGCGCAGTTCTTGTTTCGTTCGACGTGTGTAGTCTATACACGTCGATCGATCATGAACTGGGCCTACGGGCGGTTGAGACTTGTCTTGCCAACTCTGATTATTCCGAATCTTGCCAGACTTTTTTGCTTTCATTGCTTAGATTCGTTTTGACTAAAAACTACTTCCTGTTCCAGGACGACTTCTTTGTCCAATTGCGTGGGACGGCGATGGGGTCCAACGTGGCGCCCACCTACGCTAACATCTATATGGCCCACCTTGAGGAGTCTTTCGTCTATGGCAGCCACCACTTCAGACATGTTCTGGGGTGGTGGCGCTATATTGATGACATCTTCTTGGTGTGGACGGGCGACACGTTGGGCCTCCTCGCCTTCCACGCATATCTCAACGAAGTTGACCCAACTGTGAAGTTTACCGTGGTTCATTCAACGGATAGACTGCAGTTCCTGGATACGGAGGTCCGGATCATGGGACGAGGTCTGAGTACAGATCTGTTTGTGAAACCATCTGATAGAAATACTCTATTGAGATATGAGAGCCATCACCCTCGTCCCATGATCCGGTCCTTACCTTTCAGCCAGTTCCTCCGTGTTCAGCGGATAGTCAAGGATGAACAAAAGAGACATACTAGGTTTAAAGAAATGGGCCACAAATTTGTCAAACGTGGATACCCAAAAAAATTAATTAAGGATACTATTACGAGAGTGGAGTATCACTCCGGTGATATCAGGTCTCAGGTTGCCCCCAAAAATCCACGCATTCCCTTCATTACCCAATTTTCCACTGATAGCTCGCATATCGCTACTATCATTCGGAAACATTGGAGCCTGTTAGGGAATAGTTTTCCTCACATTGAAGACTTTAACACACCCCCTTTGTTTTCATATCGGAGAGGACGAAATCTGGGAGACAGATTAGTAAAAGCCGACGTGGGCAGTGCCAAAACTAGTGTAAGAGAAATGTGTGGCTCTACTCGCACTGGGTGCTTTCCTTGTTACCACTGCATAAATTGTAAACTTATGATTAAGGGAGATAAATTTTTCAATCCGGCCACTAATGGAGTGATCAAAATCACTCAATTCCTCACCTGTGACTCATCCTACGTGGTCTACCAACTGACCTGCCCCTGTGGCAAGTGGTACGTTGGCGAGACCACGTGGGATGTAAAGACACGGCTTAATCAGCATCGCTATTCCATCAGGAAGGAGAAAATGGACTTGCCGGTGTCCAAACATTTTAAAGATGCAGGACATACGCAAAATGATCTGAAATTTCGCATTTTGGAACAAATAGAACTAGGGAGACGGGGAGGAGATAGACAAGCTCTCCTCAAAAAACGTGAATTATATTGGATTTACACTTTAAAGACTCTAAAACCCAATGGGTTAAACGTTGATTTTAGGGTTGATTAGTACTGTCTCATTCCGTTAATCGCCTGATCCATATTCCCAACTGTATGGTGAATGTACATGTTTTTACATTAAAGCGTGTAACCAAGCAAAAAGTTTTTTACGAGAATTATACATAATTTCTCTCTTTTTTGTTTTTAGATAAAGAATACTCTCAAGGTCACAACTGTGGTGCTGTATGATGCAAAGTCCATTGCGGCTCCAGTCGGCCACCCATATTGTATATATTGGATCCACATCATGATATTTGGACTGCAGTTGCAACATTAATGCGTATTGTTGTCTTTTTTGCACTAGTTGTCCGCCCAAACAGTCGTTATATCCTTTATTAAATATTTATATTTATATATATTCTATAGGGTACTTGAATATTTTTTATATATACAGCTATGGCTGTGAGACTGAATTGCATTGGTGGTAGAGTGATGCACCCCTATACATGAGTAGTGGCGGTTCGTGGGTTCACCCTGGCGACGCCTACTTCTCTGCCATTCTAACACTGATGGATCACTAACGTGACCTGCCAGTGTTGGGTATCTTTCTCTTTTCACCATTTGCATAGCCTCTTTACATCTGTTCTATAGGTTGATAAGACGCTCAATCCAGTGACCTTATATGTATACCATGTAGATCACGGGCTGTTAGTGTCCTAGACCTTACCTCCTATATAAGCTTCTTTATTACATTATATTTCCACAATTCCGTTCCCTATACCCAGTTAATCATTCATGTATGCGACTACGATTACGTAGTGACTGATGGGCGGCTCCTACTGCTATCTTGACATGCGCATATCACTTGTGAGGCTGTCTCGGCCATCCTGATTGTGGTTGCCAGTGTGTTCCTAGACGCCAGAAGTAACGCGATATTTGCTTGTCCCGCGCATGCGCGGTTAGTGAATGGGAACGCCGCGGAGCACATGATTTGAACTACATACAGTCACCCAGCTGACAGTGAGTGTTTTTAACTTCACGCAATTATTGTTTTCACCTGCACCTATTAAGACTTTCTGTACACAACGTAAAGGATGTTGTAATAATGAATTTTCATTTATCCTCACTATACTTGTCAGATCATGACAGTGATTTTCATATATCTATGTAACTGTTTGTATCACTATATATATCAATTTTTCATCATGTTTTATCAATTGGTGTTATATTATTAGTTGATCAATGTCCCTATATAAAGCACGCTTGTAACACTTATGCACTAGGCTTGATAAAGACAGCAACAAGCTGTCGAAACGTCGCTTGACTTTGGGTCAATAAACCACACGATTTTCCTTGCAATATTGGAGTGCTGCTGGCTGATTTTTTTATCCCTGTGTATATATATATATATATATATATATATATATATATATATATATATATATATATATAAAAATTGGGCAGCACAGCTGTATATCAGGTATAGGCGGAGTGCCAGCGGCTGTGAAGGCGATCCCCCTCCAAATAATAAGCGAGAAAAATTCCACGGCACCTCCAAAGCGTAAAATAGTAGCAAACTTTATTCACCAGACCCGCAACGTTTCGATCCGCTTCCTGGGATCTTTCTCAAGCAGTGACCTTTGATGTGCAATGTGCATATTTATACAGCTTCACATCATTAATCAATAATAGTGTTGATTACATCAATCAAGAAAAATATACCAAAATATCAACCAAGATACATAAAGTACAAATGATCACACTGATTGTAACCTCAGACATCTGTGGATAACTTCATAATCACTAATTTAGTGCAGGTGTACCTTAAAAACAAGCAAGATGAGGATGGTCCTAGAGCGGGTGATGGAAGTGGTCCACATGGATATCAGCGTGCAGGTCAATCTACTGCGTATGTCACATGACCTTTTGAAACTTTCTGATCACATGATCGTATGTCCGGTCATGTGATCGCAACTTCCATGTCAATTCTCCAAGTTCGCGGGTAACTGGGTAATCCGACGTCATGCGTCTCGTGGAACGCACGCGTCTATGTACGCATTCCCGCTAGTAGCTAGATGGTCAGATGTCATGCGCTCCACAAACTTGCGGAGCGCACGCATCACCATGGGGATCTAGCGTCCAATCACATGAGACCCATCGCCAATACGTACATCATGACTCCGAGTCTCGTCCGCACACAGTAAAATTTATAACCTCCCGCGGAGTGGGTAATAACATGCATCGGGATCAACAGTAAGGTTGAGGGGTACACGGCGATGTCACAAAATGTAATGATATCCCAAAATTCATATGGGAATTGAAAGTATATATCGCTAGCGGCTGTACCGCATCTCACCTACCATGTAGATCTGTTGGGAGTCTGAATCAAAGGATGTCAGTGTCCCTCCAGAATACATGCAAAGTAACAATAATCGATAAATTACTGATGGTAATAAAGAGAGAAATCTATAGTCTCAATATTGTAAATTGTTCCCCTAGTCATACGAGGAGTCCAACAAGTGTGTTGCGTGCTGGTTACACACGACCCCAAGTCGGAACACCACCTCTGTCAGGGAGCCGCCATTCCTGGATGTCCAACCTGATCAGTGGAGGTAACATCCTCTAGATTACGGGGACAGTATCCATAGTATATAAATGAAGTTAATTGTGTCGCCAACCTATCAACTCAAAATCGATCCCCGATGTCATAAAACCCAAAACTCCAGCAGCAGTCATATCACTCATTTGAACCCACATAATACTGAGCGCCCGACGGGAGCCACCATGTTACCACAAGCAATGACTCTCATGCAAATGGTGTATATACGTAAAGGCCATTACTATAGCTCACAAGGGAAAAATATAAAAATAAAACGTAGACACTATTGATAATAGTCAAAAGACACTTAAATACACTGCTGGTAGTTACAGATGTATATTGTTTATGTTAAAGTTCCAGCACCATATCAATCCAGTTGACCCACATTCCACCACTCACTCTTCACAAAAGGGCCAATTCCTCATCACATATCTGCAAAAGATGAAAGCAAATATTAAAATCACCCTGTTATTCAACAAGGGGCACAAACCAAAGCTCCAAAAAACAATAAACATGACAAAATCAAAATAATGCCTACTCAGGACAGTAGCCAAGGCTTATAGTCTACATTAAGCCACTGAGGTCTCAATGTGTTTAATTTCGAGATCCAACGAATCTCCATTTTTTTTAGTAATGTCTGTCTGTTGACACCTCTCCTGGGAGTGGGGATATGATCTATTAACATACACTTCAAATCACCTTCTTTATGGCCCAAGTCAGTGAAGTGTTTAGGAACTGGGAGATCCATGCGTTTTTTTCGGATCGTATATCTATGTTGGTTTATTCTGGTTTTAAAATCCAGAGAAGTCTCACCAACATATAGCAACTGGCATGGGCACCATAATATGTACACAACAAATGTAGATTCACATGTCAGGAAATGTTTAATGTAATATTTTTTATGTGTCACAGGATGTAGGAAGAAACTGCCTTTCTGCATGTATCGACAGTTTACGCAGTTTAAACAGGGAAAACTTCCCAATTTAGGACAGCGGACAAGTTTTTTGCTCGTTTGAAAGACATGAGGGGAGGAAGTTGGAATTCTTCAATCTCCCCATGTCCACTTCTCAAAATGGGCCAGTTTCGCGAAATAATCTGTCGGATGCATGTACAGTCGTGGCCAAAAGTTTTGAGAATTACATAAATATTGGAAATTGGAAAAGTTGCTGCTTAAGTTTTTATAATGGCAATTTGCATATACTCCAGAATGTTATGAAGAGTGATCAGATGAATTGCATAGTCCTTCTTTGCCATGAAAATTAACTTAATCCCAAAAAAACCTTTCCACTGCATTTCATTGCTGTCATTAAAGGACCTGCTGAGATCATTTCAGTAATCGTCTTGTTAACTCAGGTGAGAATGTTGACGAGCACAAGGCTGGAGATCATTATGTCAGGCTGATTGGGTTAAAATGGCAGACTTGACATGTTAAAAGGAGGGTGATGCTTGAAATCATTGTTCTTCCATTGTTAACCATGGTGACCTGCAAAGAAACGCGTGCAGCCATCATTGCGTTGCATAAAAATGGCTTCACAGGCAAGGATATTGTGGCTACTAGTGTTGATCACTAATATTCGAATGGTACCACCCTTATCGGCAGGTTTGATGGTGAGACTGTGGTCATGGACCAGCTCCATCATTATATATATATATGATTCAACTAGATCAACACAGCCTGTTGTTAGCAGGGATATACCAATTAAATATAAATCAACTTAAAGGAGGATCGGTACTATATAATATCCATTAAAATAGTTTATTATTTTTATTAAATGACATAAAAGACATATACATAAAACACATTTACAAAAACATGAATGCAGAGATCATACAGAGTACCATAAAAGACAGTCCTCATTGACATCACTAAGGATTTTTGCTAAATAGTTGGTTGTCTCGCTATATGGGAGCTGTGTGAAAACGCCCAGGTCAGCATACAAATATGGAAGCTGGCTCTGGATGTGCTCACAGCTATCTAAGCCTAAGGTGCATTAGCATAAATATATTACAGGTGTGGATGACATTAAAGTACTGCGGCCGACATAAAATAACTTATAAGGTGCATCAGCAGGTGCTACCATATCTATGCAAGCAAGCCGGTCAAAGTCTCTTTTTTCCTTACCCTGTATAAAGTAGTGTGTCAATGTGGATTGGCTCTGTTTGGCGTGCTCCTCGATGCACGTTTCGCTTTATTGCTTCATCAGGAGGGGCTCAGAGATCATCAGGAGAGCCCCTCCTGATGAAGCAATAAAGCGAAACGTGCGTCGAGGAGCACGCCAAACAGAGCCAATCCACATTGACACACTACTTTATACAGGGTAAGGAAAAAAGAGACTTTGACCGGCTTGCTTGCATAGATATGGTAGCACCTGCTGATGCACCTTATAAGTTATTTTATGTCGGCCGCAGTACTTTAATGTCATCCACACCTGTGATATATTTATGCTAATGCACCTTAGGCTTAGATAGCTGTGAGCACATCCAGAGCACACTATCACACTACCTAATATACTGCACTGCAACAGCTACACTATATCAGGATATAACTTACACTATCTCCATTATATACAGTACAGACCAAAAGTTTGGACACACCTTCTCATTCAAAGAGTTTTCTTTATTTTCATGACTATGAAGGCATCAAAACTATGAATTAACACATGTGGAATTATATACATAACAAACGAGTGTGAAACAACTGAAAATATGTCATATTCTAGGTTCTTCAAAGTAGACACCTTTTGCTTTGATTACTGCTTTGCACACTCTTGGCATTCTCTTGATGAACTTCAAGAGGTAGTCCCCTGAAATGGTTTTCACTTCACAGGTGTGCCCTGTCAGGTTTAATAAGTGGGATTTTTTGCCTTATAAATGGGGTTGGGACCATCAGTTGCGTTGAGAAGTCAGGTGTATACACAGCTGATAGTCCTACTGAATAGACTGTTAGAATTTGTATTATGGCAAGAAAAAAGCAGCTAAGTAAAGAAAAACGAGTGGCCATCATTACTTTAAGAAATGAAGGCCAGTCAGTCAGCCGAAAAATTGGGAAAACTTTGAAAGTAAGGGCTATTTGACCATGAAGGAGAGTGATGGGGTGCTGCGCCAGATGACCTGGCCTCCACAGTCACCGGACCTGAACCCAATCCAGATGGTTTGGGGTGAGCTGGACCGCAGAGTGAAGGCAAAAGGGTCAACAAGTGCTAAGCATCTCTGGGAGCTCCTTCAAGACTGTTGGAAGACCATTTCAGGTGACTACCTCTTGAAGCTCATCAAGAGAATGCCAAGTGTGTGCAAAGCAGTAATCAAAGCAAAAGGTGGCTACTTTGAAGAACCTAGAATATGACATATTTTCAGTTGTTTCACACTCGTTTGTTATGTATATAATTCCACATGTGTTAATTCATAGTTTTGATGCCTTCATAGTCATGAAAATAAAGAAAACTTTGAATGAGAAGGTGTGTCCAAACTTTTGGTCTGTACTGTATATATACACTGCTCAAAAAAATAAAGGGAACACTTAAACAACACAATGTAACTCCAAGTCAATCACACTTCTGTGAAATCAAACTGTCCACTTAGGAAGCAACACTGAGTGACAATCAATTTCACATGCTGTTGTGCAAATGGGATAGACAACAGGTGGAAATTATAGGCAATTAGCAAGACACCCCCAATAAAGGAGTGGTTCTGCAGGTGGTAACCACAGACCACTTCTCAGTTCCTATGCTTCCTGGCTGATGTTTTGGTCACTTTTGAATGCTGCCGGTGCTTTCACTCTAGTGGTAGCATGAGACGGAGTCTACAACCCACACAAGTGGCTCAGGTAGTGCAGCTTATCCAGGATGGCACATCAATGCGAGCTGTGGCAAGAAGGTTTGCTGTCTGTCAGCGTAGTGTCCAGAGCATGGAGGCGCTACCAGGAGACAGGCCAGTACATCAGGAGACGTGGAGGAGGCCGTAGGAGGGCAACAACCCAGCAGCAGGACCGCTACCTCCGCCTTTGTGCAAGGAGGAACAGGAGGAGCACTGCCAGAGCCCTGCAAAATGACCTCAAGCAGGCCACAAATGTGCATGTGTCTGCTCAAATGGTCAGAAACAGACTGCATGAGGGTGATATGAGGGCCCAACGTCCACAGGTGGGGGTTGTGCTTACAGCCCAACACCGTGCAGGACGTTTGGCATTTGCCAGAGAATACCAAGATTGGCAAATTCGCCACTGGCGCCCTGTATTCTTCACAGATGAAAGCAGGTTCACACTGAGCACATGTGACAGACGTGACAGAGTCTGGAGACGCTGTGGAGAATGTTCTGCTGCCTGCAACATCCTCCAGCATGACCGGTTTGGCATTGGGTCAGTAATGGTGTGGGGTGGCATTTCTTTGGAGGGCCGCACAGCCCTCCATGTGCTTGCCAGAGGTAGCCTGACTGCCATTAGGTACCGAGATGAGATCCTCAGACCCCTTGTGAGACCATATGCTGGTGTGGTTGGCCCTGGGTTCCTCCTAATGCAAGACAATGCTAGACCTCATGTGGCTGGAGTGTGTCAGCAGTTCCTGCAAGACGAAGGCATTGATGCTATGGACTGGCCCGCCCGTTCTCCAGACCTGAATCCAATAGAGCACATCTGGGACATCATGTCACGCTCTATCCACCAACGTCACGTTGCACAACAGACTGGTCAGGAGTTGGCAGATGCTTTAGTCCAGGTCTGGGAGGAGATCCCTCAGGAGACCGTCCGCCACCTCATCAGGAGCATGCACAGGCGTTGTAGGGAGGTCATACAGGCACGTGGAGGCCACACACACTACTGAGCCTCATTTTGACTTGTTTTAAGGACATTACATCAAAGTTGCATCAGCCTGTAGTGTGTTTTTCCACTTTAATTTTGAGTGTGACTCCAAATCCAGACCTCCATGGATTAAAAAATTTGATTTCCATTTTTTAATTTTTGTGATTTTGTTGTCAGCACATTTAACTATGTAAAGAACAAAGTATTTCAGAAAAATATGAAATTAATTCAGATCTAGGATGTGTTATTTTTGTGTTCCCTTTATTTTTTTGAGCAGTGTGTGTGTGTGTGTATATATGTATATATATATATATAAGACAAAAATCGGACTGCACTCCAAGCGACTCTTCAGAAAAATGTGTTTTATTCACCCATTTGGTGGCAAAAGTGACGTTTCGGCTCAAGCATGAGCCTTTCTCAAGCATTGGTGAACAGTAAATAGCAGGTATATAAAGGTGTGTTAAATACATACAATCAAACAACATAATTGATGCATTAAAAGTAATACATACACACAATGTACAAATATGTGCAAAAACCGCATAATGGTCATGATTATTAAAGTGACTAGTGCATTACATACAAAAGGTTTCCAAGACACAGTAGATTACATGTAAAAATACCATAAGACATATAATTTGTTACATCTGTAGCTCATCAATATATCATTCATGTATCAACTATAATAGTGCACATGTGCAAGTGGGGAAGACTGATGATTTACTACCTGGGGTAATGATGTCGCCCACATATACAATAGCGCTGATCCGCGCGTTCTCAGGAGACCAGTGCGCATGTCCCAATCCTTACACGTCATCCCGGAAGACCGACTGATGCATAACAGTGCCGCCTACTGATGACGTCAGTGGCGCACCCGATGGCATGTCACCGCCTTCTCCCATCGATGCCTCCACATCGCGGCGCATGCGCAATAGCTGCAGCAAGCTTGTTTGCCGCCATATTGAGTAAGGGAATCCGAGCAGAAGAGAAATAATCGTAAGATCTGTCGCTTGCTACCCTCCTCGTTCTACATATTCAGTTGTTGTGGTTGAATCCCACCATAACGCAGGGTGGATGAGTAACCATCTTTTCCAAAATGGTATACCCTACTCCACTAGTCACCCCAATACCAGCGGCACGTCAGTGTCGTCAGTATTGTAGGATCTTATCCTGCTAGAACATACAACTGTGAGGGTACTCCTCATTTAACTGAACGATTTAGGACAAGCGGCAGTATGTACCTACTACAGGAAAATATAAATTGCTCATTCCCAGTGTTATCTACATCATTATACACTAAACCCACTGACCGGAATGTGATGCTGAGGTACGAAAGTTGTCATCCACGCAGTATGGTAAAGCATTTGCAATACTCACAATTTCTAAGAGCTAGGCGAATTGTAGCAGATAATGAAGCCCTAGAAAGTACGGTTGACAGCATGGTTGTCAAATTTAAACAACGGGGATATCCGGAGAAACTGCTCATGCAGCAGAGACAAAAAGCGCTGGCTGTGGATAGGGGATAACAGGAAGGTACAGAAAAGAATTACGTTTGTATCCACCTATTCAGAATACAGCGGCGCTATTAATAAAATCCTGAAAAGACACTGGCCAATACTTGGTAGTTGCTTAAAAACAGTACCAGAATTTGGAACATCTCCCCTATGTGCCTACCGTAGGTGTAAAAACATAAGAGACCAACTGGTGAGAGCGGATGTGGGACCTGGATCTGTTGTCAGGCAGACCAAGTTGGCACCATCGGGCACGGGCTGTTTCCCGTGCCTGCATTGTGTCAACTGTAGCCTGATCTGTAGATCTAGGACCTTCACGCATCCTGATACGGGACAAATATACCCCATCAAGTTTCACCTAACGTGTGACTCCTCATTTGGTGTCTATGTCCTATCCTGTCCATGCCAACTCCTATATGTAGGCGAAACCTCCACAGATTTTAAAACTAGGCTCAATAATCACCGTTACACAATCAGAAAGGGACGCAAGGATCTGCCAGTGCCCAGACATTTTGGGTTACTGGGACATAAAGAAAAAGATCTTAGATGTTGGATCCTGGATCAAGTTCCAATGCCACGGAGGGGTGGAGATCGGGTATCTCTACTCAAAAAAAGGGAAATGCATTGGATTCAGACATTACAAAGTCTGCATCCTAAAGGTTTAAACATCGATTATAGATATGGTGGAGGACTGTGAGGAGGTCATTTTGCCCCTGTGTTTCATTGATGTGTGTTCCAAAATACCTTCTGCGGTTGACAGATTCATTGGTTTAAAAAAGAATAAGAAAAAATGTAAACACACAATTATGAGTAACTAATTGATTTTAATGTAATGGGTAACTTTACTATTTTATGATACTGACACTTTCATATTATCTTCCTAGATACACCTGCACAGAAGGCACCTTAGAAAACTGATGAACCTGATTGGTGGATGATGAGCCCACGAAAAAATAACTATGCTGAGATATATATAGTTTTTTCCTCTGGTTTCCAAGCGTATGTCCCGCCAAGATGTTTTTTAAAAAAATTGGGAATGAGCAATTTATATTTTCCTGTAGTAGGTACATACTGCCGCTTGTCCTAAATCGTTCAGTTAAAGGAGGAGTACCCTCACAGTTGTATGTTCTAGCAGGATAAGATCCTACAATACTGACGACACTGACGTGCCGCTGGTATTGGGGTGACTAGTGGAGTAGGGTATACCATTTTGGAAAAGATGGTTACTCATCCACCCTGCGTTATGGTGGGATTCAACCACAACAACTGAATATGTAGAACGAGGAGGGTAGCAAGCGACAGATCTTACGATTATTTCTCTTCTGCTCGGATTCCCTTACTCAATATGGCGGCAAACAAGCTTGCTGCAGCTATTGCGCATGCGCCGCGATGTGGAGGCATCGATGGGAGAAGGCGGTGACATGCCATCGGGTGCGCCACTGACGTCATCAGTAGGCGGCACTGTTATGCATCAGTCGGTCTTCCGGGATGACGTGTAAGGATTAGGACATGCGCACTGGTCTCCTGAGAACGCGCGGATCAGCGCTATTGTATATGTGGGCGACATCATTACCCCAGGTAGTAAATCATCAGTCTTCCCCACTTGCACATGTGCACTATTATAGTTGATACATGAATGATATATTGATGAGCTACAGATGTAACAAATTATATGTCTTATGGTATTTTTACATGTAATCTACTGTGTCTTGGAAACCTTTTGTATGTAATGCACTAGTCACTTTAATAATCATGACCATTATGCGGTTTTTGCACATATTTGTACATTGTGTGTATGTATTACTTTTAATGCATCAATTATGTTGTTTGATTGTATGTATTTGACACACCTTTATATACCTGCTATTTACTGTTCACCAATGCTTGAGAAAGGCTCATGCTTGAGCCGAAGAGTCGCTTGGAGTGCAGTCCGATTTTTGTCTTCTATAAGTGGGTAAGCACCTTTTACCGTACTTGGACATTGCACCCGTCTATTTTTCCATACTTCTTAGGGTGGTGCTGCCAGTGGTTTTTTACTATATATATATATATATATATATATATATATAATCCAGGGGTGTACATAGAAATCACTGGGCCCCATAGAAAGAAGCTGAATTGGCCTCCCTAACCCCGCCCTCTACCCAACCCCGGCCCCTTCCATCTCCTGTTCTGGCTCCTCCCCTGCCACACCCCCACTTGCCAATAAAGAAATGTATACATAAGTTCTTCGTACGTATTCCTACTGACCCAGAGAATGAAGGGCACAGGTCAGTTTTGCGGCAAAGGGAATGCTGTAGTAACAAAACCCTGTGGTATCTGAATCTATGGGACTCCTGTGGATATTCCATAAAAGTTTTATCTGCAGTCCTATGTAATACTACAAATAACACAGTGATAACTCTCTGAGTACAGATAATGTAGATGTCACCTGTAGTCCTACGTAACACCTCAAATAACACAGTGAAGGCTGTCTATGATTACCAAAAATGTAGTAGTGTTACCTGCAGTCCTATGTAAAACCATCGATAACACTAGTGCTGATAATGAGGTAGTGTTGCCTACATCCTTAGTGTGCCTCCCTGTGTCTCTCCCACGGACTCCATGCTGGCGGTGCTGCCTCCTCCTCCATTATCATCTTCTTGCCCCGCACAGAATGTCCTGATGCAGCTGCGTCAAGACATAGGAACAACGTGGGCATAGTGATGGTGACACACACACAGGGACATACATACATACAAAAAATATGATCACCAAAATAAATAAAAGGTAATGTCGCACTAAAATGAGATGGAGATCCAACAGAGGTGCACCCACTAACAGACAAAACCCAGTCTGATGAGAATAAATATAATAAAGAATAAAAGTGGGGCACTCTCTACAAGTAAAGGGATCTTTTATTAAACATAACAATATTGAACAATAAAATTGGCAATAAAAGTCACAATAAGATATCAACCACAAAATAGAAAAACAGCAGCAGATAAGATATTAATACTGACGGTGGAATAATTCAATGGTAAGCTAAAAAGATAAAATCAGACAATATAAGTCAATATAAATGTGGATCCCAATATATAAAAAAAGGCAAAAAATTCGGATTTTCGAAGATAAAATATTCGGATGTTCAATCATAGTAGTCATACGAATATTATTCACTGGTCATACTTTAGTACATTATTCCATACGAAGTTTTCAGTAATGTAGGTAATCCCTTACTGCCGAATATGAAAGTCGGCTTGTAACCAGTCCTTTAACAGATATTGGTTATGATGATCGGAGTTCCAAGCGTATGCAGCCTTAAGAAATTTATTCGGACAATAGTTCAGCTGCTCATACGCACAGCGGCGTCCCGCTGTATTGGTATAGAAAGCGATCGCTTGAATAGGATATGCAAAATCTTACCCGAGGATCTTTATGCTGGACAATAAGCCCTCGACTCAGCGTGTTTTCTTTCCTGACTCTGGTCTCAAGGGCTGATGTTCAAATTCGAATTTGGCGCCAATGAAGTTGTTTGCTACACGTGGTCTTGATACCTTTCGTATGGTAGCGTTTTTTCACTTTGGCAATTCGCTGATTATATGGTGGTCTCCAGGCTTCCTCAGTCTCGCAATATCTCTTTTCTTGATGGGGGGATTAGTACCAGACGCGTTTCGGGGATTTAAGACAATGACCCCTTCCTCAGTGGTTAGCATCCCCCTGCTCATGTTCCACCTTTATAGTGGGTAAGGAATATGTAAAGGACTGGTCTGGAATCTGAACTTTTTGAGGATTAGGATCTGTGAATGTTGCTTCTGACTTTAAAACATATATTAATAATATTATTCTTTTCAGATATATCAGCCATCTCATCCTTATAGTAAAAAGACATATTACGTAATTAAATAATACAATAATAAAAAAGCATCTATATAAAAGCATCGATAAGTGGTAATGACAAGCTTCTACATACAAAAGCTTTCATTCAGTTGTACAACACCTTCTTTAAAGTCACATCATATAGAAAACACATCAGTATCGCATGCGGTTCCGATGTGTTTTTCTGGACAATTTAATATTTTACAAAAATTCTTCAGAATGGGTCTTTCTTCAAATCCCTGGGGCAATCTTTTCATTGTGTGGGTGTTTATTTATGGTACACTTTACACTAATGTAATTGTGGTAGTAACAGGCATTTGCATAATAAAACTTCCATTCAACTATACAACACCTTCTTTAGAGTCACATCTTATAGAAAACGCATCAGAATCGCATGCGACTTTAATGCGGTTCCGATGCGTTTTTATGGAATTCTTCAGAGTAAGTCCTTCTTCAAGTCAGGGGCAATTTTTTTATTGTGTGGGTGTTTATTTCTGATGTATTCTACGCTAATGCAGAGTTATTGGATGGGGGCCAAGTGTAGAGGAAAAACTGGACGAATTCTAAATATCGTACAGTTAGTCATCGACAGATGGCGCCCATCCTATAGGAAGCCGAATAGTTCAAAGTCTGCATTCAGACCCGACAGTTGTAATGTATTTAATTCAAAAATTTGCTTTGTTTCTAAACGTGACATTTTCTCTACATGGTTCCCACCTCTCCAATCCTTTTGTACTTTATCAATCGCTGAAAATTTCAAACAAGAGGGATCTTGATTATGTGTTGTTTTAAAATGATATGACAGTGAGTGGTTTTCAAAACCTTTCTTTATGTTGCCGACGTGTTCTGCAATACGTTTTTTCAACTTTCTTTTAGTTCTTCCTACGTACTGGAGCTTACATGGGCATTCTATCACATAAATCACATCCTCTGTACTACAGTTAAGAAATTCATAAATTTTGTGGCAGTGTTTGTTTGTGGTTGATCTGATTTCCGTTGTTTTTTTAGGCAACAAAGTTAATTTGCAATTGCCGCATCTACCACAACGAAAAAAAAACTGAATGTTCGCCCAAGATTGGACTGTTGGGGTACGGTTTCTCTCCTTTTGGACAGTAGGTGCTATTTTGATGCTCAAATTGGGGGCCTTGGTAAATACAATTTTAGGTTTAGGTGGTATCAGTGTACTTAATATCTTATCCTTTTTCAATAAATGCCAATGTTTATTGACAATGAACTGAATTTTCCTAAAGTCCCCATTAAAGGGCAAAATCAAACGCAAATTAGCATCCGCTATCTCAGTTTTTTTGTCTTTTTTATCAATAAAAAACTCCTCCCTGTCCATTTCTTTGACTTTATTAAGGGCTACATCCAGGATCTCTGTAGGGTATTTTTTGTCCAAAAATTGGTCTGTCATAATTTTGGCTTCCTTTTCAAATTCCTCATTCAATGTACATTTCCGTTTTGCTCTCCGTAATTGTCCTTGTGGGATATTGATTAACCAATTAGGGAGATGACAGCTATTAAATAAAATATAACTATTACAAGCTGTGGGTTTCACGAAAGTTGTACATTGTAATTTGCCCTCTTGATTTAAAATCCTTAAGTCTAAAAATTCCAGTGATGTTTGACTGGTATTGCCTGTAAAAGTTAAATTCCACTCATTTACATTAATATCATCTAAAAATTGTTTCAAAGAGTCCCTATCTCCCTGCCAAATAAAAAATATGTCGTCAATATACCTTTGCCAGAGCACCAAAGCATTCTGTACTAAAGGTGGAGAAATTGGTATTTTAAATGAAGATGAGCAGAATTTTTTAATCAATAGGTCCCCATGTATCCCTGTTTTTTATTGCCTGCCTAAGGTTCACAAAGATAGTCAACCCACCCGGCCGTCCAATTATATCAGGGATTGGATCACTGACCTCGAATTTATCTAAATATGTAGATGTGATATTACAATCTAGAGTAAAGAAAGTTCCTTTCTACGTCAAGGATACCACACAGATCATAAAAATTATCGAATCATTGGATTTTAGTGAGAACTGGATTATGGGTACCCTTGACGTTCAATCACTCTACACTGTGATCAAACATGAACAGGGTAAAAAATCAGTTACATCCCAACTGCTGTTGGAGGGCACTTTAAATCAAATACAAATTGAATATGTGGTTGAAGCTATAGATTTTATTTTAACCCACAACTATTTTAATTTTGCAGGAGACTTCTATATACAGATGCAAGGGACAGCCATGGGCACCAGGTTCGCCCCCAGTTATGCTAATTTATTTATGGCACAGTGGGAACATGAAAACATTCAACCCAAACTGGGGACGAGCCTGGTGCTCTGGCAAAGGTATATTGACGACATATTTTTTATTTGGCAGGGAGATAGGGACTCTTTGAAACAAATTTTAGATGATATTAATGTAAATGAGTGGAATTTAACTTTTACAGGCAATACCAGTCAAACATCACTGGAATTTTTAGACTTAAGGATTTTAAATCAAGAGGGCAAATTACAATGTACAACTTTCGTGAAACCCACAGCTTGTAATAGTTATATTTTATTTAATAGCTGTCATCTCCCTAATTGGTTAATCAATATCCCACAAGGACAATTACGGAGAGCAAAACGGAATTGTACATTGAATGAGGAATTTGAAAAGGAAGCCAAAATTATGACAGACCAATTTTTGGACAAAAAATACCCTACAGAGATCCTGGATGTAGCCCTTAAAAAAGTCAAAGAAATGGACAGGGAGGAGTTTTTTATTGATAAAAAAGACAAAAAAACTGAGATAGCGGATTCTAATTTGCGTTTGATTTTGCCCTTTAATGGGGACTTTAGGAAAATTCAGTTCATTGTCAATAAACATTGGCATTTATTGAAAAAGGATAAGATATTAAGTACACTGATACCACCTAAACCTAAAATTGTATTTACCAAGGCCCCCAATTTGAGCATCAAAATAGCACCTACTGTCCAAAAGAAGAGAAACCGTACCCCAACAGTCCAATCTTGGGCGAACATTCAGGTTTTTTTTCGTTGTGGTAGATGCGGCAATTGCAAATTAACTTTGTTCCCTAAAAAAACAACGGAAATCAGATCAACCACAAACAAACACTGCCACAAAATTTATGAATTTCTTACCTGTAGTACAGAGGATGTGATTTATGTGATAGAATGCCCATGTAAGCTCCAGTACGTAGGAAGAACTAAAAGAAAGTTGAAAAAACGTATTGCAGAACACGTCGGCAACATAAAGAAAGGTTTTGAAAACCACTCACTGTCATATCATTTTAAAACAACACATAATCAAGATCCCTCTTGTTTGAAATTTTCAGCGATTGATAAAGTACAAAAGGATTGGAGAGGTGGGAACCATGTAGAGAAAATGTCACATTTAGAAACGAAGCGAATTTTTGAATTAAATACATTACAACCGTCGGGTCTGAATGCAGACTTTGAACTATTCGGCTTCCTATAGGATGGGCGCCATCTGTCGATGACTAACTGTACGATATTTAGAATTCGTCCAGTTTTTCCTCTACACTTGGCCCCCATCCAATAACTCTGCATTAGCGTAGAATACATCAGAAATAAACACCCACACAATAAAAAAATTGCCCCTGACTTGAAGAAGGACTTACTCTGAAGAATTCCATAAAAACGCATCGGAACCGCATTAAAGTCGCATGCGATTCTGATGCGTTTTCTATAAGATGTGACTCTAAAGAAGGTGTTGTATAGTTGAATGGAAGTTTTATTATGCAAATGCCTGTTACTACCACAATTACATTAGTGTAAAGTGTACCATAAATAAACACCCACACAATGAAAAGATTGCCCCAGGGATTTGAAGAAAGACCCATTCTGAAGAATTTTTGTAAAATATTAAATTGTCCAGAAAAACACATCGGAACCGCATGCGATACTGATGTGTTTTCTATATGATGTGACTTTAAAGAAGGTGTTGTACAACTGAATGAAAGCTTTTGTATGTAGAAGCTTGTCATTACCACTTATCGATGCTTTTACATAGATGCTCTTTTATTATTGTATTATTTAATTACATAATATGTCTTTTTACTATAAGGATGAGATGGCTGATATATCTGAAAAGAATAATATTATTAATATATGTTTTAAAGTCAGAAACAACATTCACAGATCCTAATCCTCAAAAAGTTCGGATTCCAGACCAGTCCTTTACATATTCCTTACCCACTATATAGGTGGAACATGAGCAGGGGGATGCTAACCACTGAGGAAGGGGTCATTGTCTTAAATCCCCGAAACGCGTCTGGTACTAATCCCCCCATCAAGAAAAGAGATATTGCGAGACTGAGGAAGCCTGGAGACCACCATATAATCAGCAAATTACCAAAGTGAAAAAACGCTACCATACGAAAGGTATCAAGACCACGTGTAGCAAAGAACTTCATTGGCGCCAAATTCGAATTTGAACATCAGCCCTTGAGACCGGAGTCAGGAAAGAAAACACGCCGAGTCGAGGGCTTATTGTCCAGCATAAAGATCCTCGGGTAAGATTTTGCATATCCTATTCAAGCGATCGCTTTCTATACCAATACAGCGGGACGCCGCTGTGCGTACGAGCAGCTGAACTATTGTCCGAATAAATTTCTTAAGGCTGCATACGCTTGGAACTCCGATCATCATAACCAATATCTGTTAAAGGACTGGTTACAAGCCGACTTTTATATTCGGCAGTAAGGGATTACCTACATTACTGAAAACTTCGTATGGAATAATGTACTAAAGTATGACCAGTGAATAATATTCGTATGACTACTATCATTGAACATCCGAATATTTTATATTCGAAAATCCGAATTTTTTGCCTTTTATTTATATATTGGGATCCACATTTATATTGACTTATATTGTCTGATTTTATCTTTTTATCTTTTTAGCTTACCATTGAATTATTCCACCGTCAGTATTAACATCTTATTCGCTGCTGTTTTTCTATTTTGTGGTTGATATCTTATTGTGACTTTTATTGCCAATTTTATTGTTCAATATTGTTATGTTTAATAAAAGATCCCTTTACTTGTAGAGAGTGCCCCACTTTTATTCTTTATTATATTTAATTTATGATCACCAAAATATTTCCTCAAAAAAAAAAAGATGTTCTATTGGGTTGAGATCTGGTGACTGTGGGGGCCATTTTAGTACAGTGAACTCATTGTCATGTTCAAGAAACCATTTTTCCAGTCTTCAACAGTCCAATTTTGGTGAGCTTGTGCAAATTGTAGCCTCTTTTTCCTATTTGTAGTGGAGATGAGTGGTACCCGGTGGGGTCCTCTGCTGTTGTAGCCCATCCGCCTCAAG
This sequence comes from Bufo bufo, assembly GCF_905171765.1. Classification (NCBI taxonomy): domain Eukaryota; kingdom Metazoa; phylum Chordata; class Amphibia; order Anura; family Bufonidae; genus Bufo; species Bufo bufo. The sequence goes on along the minus strand of NC_053389.1, from coordinate 392,314,663 downwards.
GTTGTGTGTGTTGTGGCTTCACAAATGCTTTGCTGCATACCTCGGTTGTAACGAGTGGTTATTTCAGTCAATGTTGCTCTTCTATCAGCTTGAATCAGTCGGCCCATTCTCCTCTGACCTCTAGCATCAACAAGGCATTTTCGCCCACTGGACTGCCGCATACTGGATGTTTTTCCCTTTTCACACCATTCTTTGTAAACCCTAGAAATGGTTGTGCGTGAAAATCCCAGTAACTGAGCAGATTATGAAATACTCAGACCGGCCCGTCTGGCACCAACAACCATGCCACGCTCAAAATTGCTTAAATCACCTTTCTTTCCCATTCTGACATTCAGTTTGGAGTTCAGGAGATTGTCTTGACCAGGACCACAACCCTACATGCATTGAAGCAACTGCCATGTGATTGGTTGACTAGATAATCGCATTAATGAGAAATAGAACAGGTGTTCCTAATTCTTTATGTGTGTATGTATGTATGTGTGTGTGTATATATATATATATATATATATATATATATATATATATATATATATACACAGTACAGACCAAAAGTTTGGACACACCTTCTCATTCAAAGAGTTTTCTTTATTTTCATGACTATGAAGGCATCAAAACTATGAATTAACACATGTGGAATTATATACATAACAAACAAGTGTGAAACAACTGAAAATATGTCATATTCTAGGTTCTTCAAAGTAGTCACCTTTTGCTTTAATTACTGCTTTGCACACTCTTGGCATTCTCTTGATGAGCTTCAAGAGGTAGTCCCCTGAAATGGTCTTCCAACAGTCTTGAAGAGATGCTTAGCACTTGTTTGCCCTTTTGCCTTCACTCTACGGTCCAGCTCACCCCAAACCATCTCTATTGGGTTCAGGTCCGGTGACTGTGGAGGCCAGGTCATCTGGCGCAGCACCCATCACTCTACTTCATGGTCAAATAGCCCTTACTTTCAAAGTTTTCCCAATTTTTCGGCTGACTGACTGACCTTCATTTCTTAAAGTAATGATGGCCACTCGTTTTTCTTTACTTAGCTGCTTTTTTCTTGCCATAATACAAATTCTAACAGTCTATTCAGTAGGACTATCAGCTGTGTATCCACCTGACTTCTCCTCAATGCAACTGATGGTCCCAACCCCATTTATAAGGCAAGAAATCCCACTTATTAAACCTGACAGGGTACACCTGTGAAGTGAAAACCATTTCAGGGGTCTACCTCTTGAAGCTCATCAAGAGAATGCCAAAAGTGTGCAAAGCAGTAATCAAAGCAAAAGGTGGCTACTTTGAAGAACCTAGAATATTACATATTTTCAGTTGTTTCACACTTGTTTGTTATGTATATAATTCCACTTGTGTTCATTCATAGTTTTGATGCCTTCAGTGTGAATCTACAATTTTCATAGTCATGAAAATAAAGAAAACTCTTTGAGAAGGTGTGTCCAAACTTTTCGTCTGTACTGTATGTATGTATGTGTATGTGTGTGTGTGTGTATATATATATATATATATATATATATATATATATACACACACAGAGTGAGACAAATACATGCATAGACAATAGGTAAGACACTATATCTACAAACCGGATTCCAAAAAAGTTGGGACACTAAACAAATTGTGAATAAAAACTGAATGCAATGATGTGGAGATGGCAAATGTCAATATTTTATTTGTAATAGAACGTAGATGACAGATCAAACGTTTAATCCGAGTAAATGTATCATTTTAAAGGAAAAATACGTTGATTCCAATTTTCACGGTGTCAACAAATCCCAAAAAAGTTGGGACAAGTAGCAATAAGAGGCTGGAAAAAGTAAATTTCAGCATAACGAAGAGCTGGAATACCAATTAACACTAATTAGGTCAATTGGCAACATGATTGGGTATAAAAAGAGCTTCTCAGAGTGGCAGTGTCTCTCAGAAGCCAAGATGGGTAGAGGATCACCAATTCCCACAATGTTGCGCAGAAAGATAATGGAGCAATATCAGAAAGGTGTTACCCAGTGAAAAATTGCAAAGACTTTGCATCTATCATCATCAACTGTGCATAACATCATCCGAAGATTCAGAGAATCTGGAACAATCTCTGTGCGTAAGGGTCAAGGCCGTAAAACCATACTGGATGCCCGTGATCTCCGGGCCCTTAAACGACACTGCACCATAAACAGGAATGCTACTGTAAAGGAAATCACAGAATGGGCTCAGGAATACTTCCAGAAACCATTGTCAGTGAACACAATCCACCGTGCCATCCGCCGTTGCCAGCTGAAACTCTACAGTGCAAAGAAGAAGCCATTTCTAAGCAAGATCCACAAGCTCAAGCTCACTGGGCCAGGGATCATTTAAAATGGAGTGTGGCAAAATGGAAGACTGTTCTGTGGTCAGACGAGTCACGATTCAAAGTTCTTTTTGGAAATCTGGGACGCCATGTCATCCGGACCAAAGAGGACAAGGACGACCCAAGTGGTTATCAACGCTCAGTTCAGAAGCCTGCATCTCTGATGGTATGGGGCTGCATGAGTGCGTGTGGCATGGGCAGCTTGCATGTCTGGAAAGGCACCATCAATGCAGAAAAATATATTCAGGTTCTAGAACAACATATGCTCCCATCCAGACGTCATCTCTTTCAGGGAAGACCCTGCATTTTTCAACAAGATAATGCCAGACCACATTCTGCATCAATCACAACATCATGGCTGCGTAGGAGAAGGATACGGGTACTGAAATGGCCAGTCTGCAGTCCAGATCTTTCACCTATAGAGAACATTTGGCGCATCATAAAGAGGAAGGTGCAACAAAGAAGGCCCAAGACGATTGAACAGTTAGAGGCCTGTATTAGACAAGAATGGGAGAGCATTCCTATTTCTAAACTTGAGAAACTGGTCTCCTCGGTCCCCAGACGTCTGTTGAGTGTTGTAAGAAGAAGGGGAGATGCCACACAGTGGTGAAATTGGCCTTGTCCCAACTTTTTGGGGATTTGTTGACACCATGAAATTCTGATTCAACATATTTTTCTCTTAAAATGGTACATTTTCTCAGTTTAAACTTTTTGTTCTGTGATTTATGTTCTATTCTGAATAAAATATTAGAAGTTGGCACCTCCACATCATTGCATTCAGTTTTTATTCACGATTTGTATAGTGTCCCAACTTTTTTGGAATCCGGTTTGTATATATATATATATATATATATATATATATATATATATATATACACACACACACACACACACATAGATATACAATCACCTAAAGAATTATTAGGAACACCTGTTCTATTTCTCATTAATGCGATTATCTAGTCAACCAATCACATGGCAGTTGCTTCAATGCATGTAGGGTTGTGGTCCTGGTCAAGACAATCTCCTGAACTCCAAACTGAATGTCAGAATTGGAAAGAAAGGTGATTTAAGCAATTTTGAGCGTGGCATGGTTGTTGGTGCCAGACGGGCTGGTCTGAGTATTTCATAATCTGCTCAGTTACTGGGATTTTCACGCGCAACCATTTCTAGAGTTTACAAAGAATGGTGTGAAAAGGGAAAAACATCCAGTATGCGGCAGTCCTGTGGGCAAAAATGCCTTGTGGATGCTAGAGGTCAGAGGAGAATGGGCCAACTGATTCAAGCTGATAGAAGAGCAATGTTGACTGAAATAACCACTCGTTACAACCGAGGTATGCAGCAAAGCATTTGTGAAGCCACAACACGCACAACCTTGAGGCGGATGGGCTACAACAGCAGAGGACCCCACCGGGTACCACTCATCTCCACTACAAATAGGAAAAAGAGGCTACAATTTGCACAAGCTCACCAAAATTGGACTGTTGAAGTCTGGAAAAATGGTTTCTTGAACATGACAATGAGTTCACTGTACTAAAATGGCCCCCACAGTCACCAGATCTCAACCCAATAGAGCATCTTTGGGATGTGGTGGAACGGGAGCTTCGTGCCCTGGATGTGTATCCCTCAAATCTCCATCAACTGCAAGATGCTATCCTATCAATATGGGCCAACATTTCTAAAGGATGCTATCAGCACCTTGTTGAATCAATGCCACGTAGAATTAAGGCAGTTCTGAAGGCAAAAGGGGGTCCAACACCGTATTAGTATGGTGTTCCTAATAATTCTTTAGGTGCACACACACCAAACACAGATTGTTTACTTATCTCTGCAGGAGAGGAGCAGTCAGGAGGCACGGAGGAGAAGGGGGAGCACCGCTGATAGCATGCAGAGAGTTTTTTTTTTCCTTCCTGACCTCTGCATGCTTCCTTCTGAGCGTTGACCTGGCAGCATCACTGAGCGTCAGCAGGCATGTTTGTAGAGCTGGCTCCTCATTGGCTCAACGTGCCTGCTGACGTATAATGCTGCTATCCTGAGGTCCTCAGCCTGCACTCCTGACAGATGGGGGGGGGGGGGGGGCATATTAACCCATATTAATTTTAGCCCATATATCTATGAATCTTATTAAACTGTCTGGGCAGAGTAGAGGCAGGGCCTTCCATGCGCTTTGGGCCCCCCTGTGCCGCTGGCCCCATAGCAACGGCGTGGTCTGTCTATATTGGCAGTGCGCCACTGATATAAGCTATCTATCTACTGTAGTGTGGAAAGCACAGAGCACAGCAATGACACTGCTGTCTCTCTCAGAACTTTAATAAACTGTAGAAAATGGCTGCTGGGGAGGTTCTTGTATAGTAAGGGGTAGGCAGCTATCCTATTGGTTGCTAGAGATCTTGCTACGCTCAGACAAAGACATTGCAGCCTTCGCATTGGCCCACAAGCAAAAAGGGAAGTAACTGATGAAAAAAAAAAATCTTGAATATTTGAAATTACTAATATATATCTCTGTGAAGGTTCTCATTTATCCAGATCATGGTATATCTGTAAAGAATAAATCAAGGCAACTGGACTTACTGTAGAAGAAAGAGTGAAACGTTTTCGAGGAATCTACAGTAAGTCCAGTTGCCTTGATTTATTCTTTACAGATATACTAATATATATCACTATATTCTAAATATTTGCGAATTCTCCAAGTGCCGATATTCGCAATTCACACTAATATTTACATGCAATGTACGGGTAACACCATGGACAGTAGACCACTGTATGCCAACCTGTTTATGGCTAAACTAGAGGAGTTTCTACTGACCTGCACAACCAAATCTCTAGCGTACTTGGAGTATATCTATGACCCACTGATAATCTGGTCTGGCTCTGAAGGCGGAACTACTGACCTTCTGTAAAATCTTTAAGTTTCACCCAACCATCACTCTTAATTATGCCCAATTCCATGTATATTTTCTGGACAAAACCATATACAGTTGTGTTTAATGATATTTCTACATGGAAAATAATTTACTAGCAGGTATAGTAGAGTAATAGAAATCCAACAGACTCAACAGTCATAACATGCATGCTGCTGATTCTGTGTAATTGAATCACTAATTGAAAGTGGCATGTTCAAAATAATGGCAGTGTGGAGTTCAATTAGTGAGTTCATTCATTCTTTGAAAAACAGGTGGCAATTAATGCCCTTATTTAAGGAAGGAAGGCAGCAAAGGTTGTACGTGCTGGTTACAGTGCATTTCTCTCTAAAATTCTGAGGAAAATGGGTCGTTCCAGACATTGTTCAGAAGAACAGCGTACCTTGATTAAAAAGTTGATTGGAGAGGGAAAAAACATATAAAGTGCAGAAAATGATAGGATGCTCAGCTAAAGTGATAGCAAATGGCAACCAAAACCTGTAAGACGTGGAAGAAAGTGAAAAACTACCATTCGAATGGATAGAAGAATAGCCAAAATGGCAACGACAGAAAGATCAAAGAAGGTCTAAAGTTACCTGTGAGTACTGTTACAATTCGAAGACGCCTATGTGTAGCCAAGCTATCTGCAAGAAGCCCCTGCAAAGTCCCACTGTTGAAAAAAAAGACATGTGCTAAAGAGGTTACAATTTGCCAAAGAGCACATTGACTGGTTCTAAAGAGAAATGGCGCAACATTTTGTGGACTGATGAAAGTAAGATTGTTCTTTTTGGGTCTAGTGGCTGGAGACAGTTTGTCAGATGATCCCCAAACACTGAATTCAAGCCACAGTACACTGTGAAGACAGCGAAGCATGGTGGCGCAAGCATCTGTCACGATCATGGTGGGGGGAAATGACCAGACTGAACACAGGAGGGAAGGGGAACAGTAACTGGGCCTGGAAACTAGGGAAGGAACAGGACGCCCCCTAAACAACCCTAATCCGGGCCCTAACTACCGACCAATATGAATAGACCTTGAAGGTAGGAATACTCATATGCAGGATACCTAGGCCCTAATTTCCCTATAATGCCCTGGAAAAAGGATAGGACCAGAGACAACCCAATCCTCCCCAGATGGACGGATGGAAGTCTGTCTTAGGCCCAGATACAAACAACAGGGAATAATATAAAACACAAACAAACGCGACACTTAACTTCTGAAGAGAGGGACGAGCAGGAACACCAGAGACGACCTCACACCAAACCCAAATGAAGCTATCTACTGCATAGTCAGAAGGGAGGGGTCAGACTATAAAGGGTAGAAGTGATGACCACTGAGCAACAGCTGAGAAAAGGGAAGTGGTCATTAACCCTGTCAATACTGAATCAAGAGAAATCAAGGAGGCTGTTAGATCCCTCCACAGTCAGCCAGTCTTCTTGATCTCCTGACATCAGTCACCTGAGGGACCGTGACAGCATCATGATGTGGAGATGTTTCTCATACTACGGTGTTGGGCCTATTTATCGCATACCAGGGATCATGGATCAGTTTGAATACATCAGAATACTTGAAGAGGTCATGCTGCCTTATGCTGAAAAGGAAATGCCCTTGAAATTTGTGTTCCAACAAGACAACCAGCCCTAAACACACCGGTAAATGTGCAACATCTTGGTTCCAGGCGACCTAGATTGACGTTATAGAGTTGCCAGCCCAATCCCCGGATCTTAATCCAATAGAAAACTTGTGGGGTGACATAAAAAATGCAGTTTCTCAGGCAAAACCAAGAAATGGAGAAGAACTGTGGAATGTAGTCCAATCATCCTGGGCTGGAATACCTGTTCACAGGTGCCAGAAGTTAGTTGACTCCATGCAGCACAGATGTACAGCAGTTCTCATAAACAGTGGTTATACAACTGAATATTAGTTAAGTGATTCAAAGGAAAGCAAAATCTTCAAACATTTTTCAGTTTATATAGTGAATTTTTGAGTTGGTAAAGAAGAATACAAACACTGCTATTATTTTGAACATTCTAATATTCACTTTTCTTTAAAAAAAATTTGAGGAACAACACAAATTTGATATATTTTTCTTCATGTTTTAATTTGGAATAGAATGTGTAGTGATCCCAATTAGTATTGATTGAGCACTGTAGTGCTTAGGTGCTCGGGGGCTTGGGTCGAACACATGGGGATGGTCGGGTGCTCGACCGAGCACCCGAGTATAATGGAAGTCATATGTTTCTATGTTTCTAACCCGAGCATTAAACCAGGTACCCCTGCTCTGAAGAGAGGAGGGTGCCTGGTTCATAGGAAAATGTCAGAAAATCATAAAAACACCACCAAAATAGTTCTGTAACAGCATGGGGAGGATGTCTGGATGCATCTTGGACTTGCAGGTCGCTGCTAGAAATGATGTTGTCCGAATAGTACGCCACTTTTACAGACTGCCAATACACACAAAACCGAAGAAAAGATTTTAGAGGAAAAATTTATAGAAAAGATTCTTTCCTGTATATTTACTTGTATATAAAGTGCAAGTGCTGCCAAAAATTACAAGGTAGAGGCACTCTGATACAACCTGTATATCACATAAAGGAGGGCCTCATTCACATTGTGGTACAATTGTTCAGTTAGTGGGACTCCTACACTCATAAAGCCTATGCACTAAGTGAAAGGGCTGCCAAAAATTACAAGGAACTGGCACTCCAATACACCCTTTGTTACACATAAAGGAGGGCATCATACTCAGCCTTGAAAAAATATGATTAATGGCCTGCTGGTGACCCTCAAAAACATTCGGATCAAGGGGCTGCTGATCTGACCATCTAAAACATTATGGGTGAGGATCTGCTGCTGCTTTGGTGACTCTAGTTAACCTGAAGCCGATCACACGCCCTGTGATGTCGACGATCCATTCGAATGTCTGTCCTATCAACTTTCGATGTTATTGTCAGCGCAAACCATTGTAACTACGGGTAACGGGGACTCCGTGTTTGATTCTGGAGAGGGAGCCTGAGAAATGAATACGACTACCACATCGAAGCAAGGCAGCGTGCGTGCAAATCACCTATTAGGTATAATTAGTCGAGGGCCTGCAGTTGAGCTGACCCTGTAAAAGATTTTAGGTGCAGGCCTGCTGGTGAGCTGACCCTGTAAAAGATTTTAGGTGCGGGCCTGCAGGTGAGCTGACCCTTTAAAAGATTTTAGGAGCGGGCATGCTGGTGAGCTGACCCTGTAAAAGATTTTAGGTGCAGGCCTGCAGGTGAGCTGACCCTGTAAAATATTTTAGGTGCGGGCATGCTGGTGAGCTGACCCTGTAAAATATTTTAGGTGCGGGCATGCTGGTGAGCTGACCCTGTAAAAAATATGCGAAGGCCTGCAGGTGGGCTGACCCTCTAAAAAATTAAATGCGAGGGCCTTCAGGTAAGCTGACCCTGTAAAAGATTGTAGGTGAAGGCCTGCTGGTGAGCTGGCCCTCTAAAAGATTTGGTGTGAGGGCCTGCAGGCGAGCTGACCCATTAAAAGATTGTAGGTGAAGGCCTTCTGGTGAGCTGACCCTCTAAAAATTTTTATGCGAGGGCCTTCAGGTGAGCTGACCCTGTAAAAGATTGTAGGTGAAGGCCTGTTGGTGAGCTGACCCTCTAAAAAATTATATGCGAGGGACTGCCGTGCAAAAAATTAAATGCAAGGACTTCCAGGTGAGCTGACCCTCTAAAAAATTATATGCAAGGGCCTGCAGGTGAGCTGACCCTGTAAAACATAATATTCGAAGGGCATATATGCGACGGCATAAAGTGTGACGAATAAGCATGTTGATATGATGGAAGAGGAGGAGGAGGATGAGAAAAGGAAGATTCAACCATATACCCTTGTTTGTGGTGGAAGGGGTGCATGGGAATACAGTGTATTCAGTACATTAAAAACAACACATTTAAAGTGCCTTTATGTTCAGCTGGTGGAGTCGAGAAGTCAGGGTCAATCCAGGCCTTGTTCATTTTTATAAGAGTCAACCTGTCAGCATTTTCAGTTGACAGGCGGATACGCTTATCTGTTATAATGCCACCAGCAGCACTAAATACCCATTCAGACAATACGCTAGCGGCAGGGCTGGCCAGCACCTCCAAAGCGTAGAGCGCCAGTTCGTGCCACGTGTCCAGCTTAGACACCCAGTAGTTGTAACGCACTGAGGGATCATTGAGGACGCTGACACAGTCTGCTATGTCATTTTTCTCTCCTTGTGACAGTAGGCCGCGCATCAGGGTGAGGGTGCTGGCGGGGTGTCATGAAACTGTCCCAGGCTTTGGAGAGTGTTGCCCTGCCTCTGTTGAAACTGCTGTGACTTCCCCTTGTCTCCTCTCCCCGGTTGGCAAAGAAACTATGGACTCTGCCGCCAGCGTTGTTAGATGAAAAATTTTGGAGCAATTTTTTAAGAAGGATCTACTAGTATTGCACTGTTTTGCTCGTCCTCTCCACCAGGGGAATTAGATGAGATGTTCTCTTAGTAGCGGGGGTCGAGAAGGGTGAACAACCAGTAATCCTCATTGTCTAAAATGCGTATAATGAGCGGGTCGTGGGAAATGCAGAAAAACGTGAAGTCAACCAAGTGTGCCAGAGTACCAACAGGCAAGACTTCGCCGTCGTCATCAGGAGGATCACTCTCAATCTCCTCATCCTCCTCTTCTGCCCACCCACGCTGAACAGATGGAATTAAACTTCCATGGGTACTATCCTCTGTAGCAGAGGTAATCGTCTCCTGCTCCGCTTCTTCATCGTCGAATTTGCGCTGTCACCTTGCTGTCACCTTGCGTAATGTCTTCCCCCATTTCCACCTCTTCCACATGCAAAGCATCGTTCTTAATTGTGAGCAGTGATTGTTTCAGTAGACACAGAAGTGAGATGGTTATGCTGATAATAGTGTTATCGCCGCTCACCATCTGTGTTGATTCCTCAAAGTTTCAGGTCAGACATCCATGCCCACTCCTCGCTTGTGAATAGCGGAAGCTGACTGAAAAGGCGACGACCATGTTGCAGCTGGTATTCCACTACTGCCCTCTGCTGCTCACAAAGCTCGGCCAACATGTGGAACGTGGAGTTCCAGCACGTGCTCACGTCGCACAACAGCCGGTGAACTGGCAAATTCAAGCGCTGCTGCAGAATTGACAAACCAGCTGAAGCTGTCGATGACTTTCAGAAATGTGCACACACGCGGCGCACCTTCACCAGTAGCTCAGGCAAATTGGGGTAGGTTTTGAGAAACAAGGTTGAAGACGTGGGCAAGGCATGGGATGTGTCTAAGCTTGCTGAACTCGCCACCAAGTTATGGCCATTATCAGACACAACCATGCATGGTTCTAGGTTGAGTGGCGAGAGCCACAGCTCAGTCTGGTCTCTTATCCCCTGCCACAGCTCTGCGGCGGTGTGATTTTTGTCCCCTAAGCATATCAGCTTCAGCACGGCCTGTTGGCGCTTCCCCACTGCAGTGCTACACTGCTTTCAGCTACCGACTGATGATTTGACTAGTGCTGCACATAGATAATTCGGAGGAGGAAGTGGAGGAGGAGGAGAAGTGGGGGTTGGAGCCACTAACGTAGGTGCTGGCGGAAACACTGATTGATGTAGTGCCCTCAATCCTTGGTGTTGGTAGCATCTGTGCCATCCAAGGTATGACTCTCTCCTGGCCTCCACAACATTCACCCAGGGTGCCGTCAGGGAAATGTAGCGTCCCTGGCCGAATGCACTTGTCCAAGAGTCCGTGGTTGAGTGGACCTTACCAGTAACTGCGTTGCTCAGGGCACGTGTGTTGTTACTGGACACATGTTGATGTAAAGCGGGCATGGCACACCTTCAAAAAATAGTGACGGCTGGGGACTGCGTAATGCAGGATGGCCGCCAACATCAGGCTGCGGAAGGCCTCAGTGTCCACTGGCCTAAATGGCAACATTTCCACGGCCAGTAATTTGGAAAGCTGCGCATTTAGTGCTATGGCCTGTGGGTGGGTGGGTGGCTGGATATTTTTGCTTGTGTTCAAGGGCCTGGGGTAAGGACATTTGGATGCTGCGCTGGGACACGGAAGTGGATGTGGTCGCTAATGGTGCTTGCGAAGGTCCAGGTGCAGGGCGGGAGGCATCCGGGCCTACACCTTCGACAGGGGATTGGCCAGAATGTAACATAGGGGAAGAGGAGGCAGTGGTGTGACCCGCAGACACTGATTGTGGACCCAGGCATTCGTCCCACTTATTACAGTGTTTGGATGCCATGTGGCGGATCATGCTGGCGGTGGTGAGCTTTGCTAGTGTTCACGCCCCGGCTCATTTTCATATGGCACAGGTTGCAAACTACTATTCTTTTCTCGTCTGCACTTTCTTTAAAAAAGCGCCAGACTGCGGAACATCTACTCCTTGGCAAGGGAGATTTCCACAAGGGGCTGCTCCGTGGAACAGTTGCGGGCCTGTTTGGTGTGGCCCACCTTCTCCCTTTTGCCACCCCATTGCCTCTTCAAGCCTGTTGCGGTGCTGCAGATCCCTCCCCCTCTGTACTGCTCCTCCTCATCGTCCACCACCTCCTCTTCCACTTCCTTACTCTGATCATCCTCCTGATTTGTTGACCTAACCACAACCTCGGTGATTGCCAGCTTGTCTCATCCTCTTCATCAACCTCTTGAGACAATAATTGCGGTTGGCTCATTGGCAATTGTGTCTCATCATCATCCACCACCTCATTAAACACTAATTGCCGTTCACCACTGTCATGTTCTTGTGACTGTGGATGCTCAAGAGGTTGGGAATCAGGGCACAAGACATGTCCCTCTTCAAGCGTGCTTGGCGAGAGGGCCAAATCAAGTAATGGCGATGAAAAGAGGTCCTCGGAGTGTGGGATCACTTGTTTGGCCAGACTGTAAATGGTGGGAGGAAGGAGGATCAGGGTGAGGATTGTGTGGACCAGACTCCTGGCTACTGAGATTGGACTTGGTGGAAGACAGTGTGCTGCTTAACCGACTGGAAGCATTATCTGCTGCAATTCAACCGACCACCTGCTCGCACTGGGCTGACTGAAAGAGTGGTGTGCAGCGTACTCAAGTTGTGTGTAATAGGGTTCCTGGGTGAAGTAGTGCAATATACACTAACCTGGTACGGCTGACTCTCTGCATAGGCAGGTAATGGTAGAAATTGTTCGTGACGCGAGTGCCAAGTAAACGGTGGCACGCCGTTTGCGGAAAGCAGGAATAAATTGAGGAACACGTGGTATTAAAGCAAAACTCCAACTTTAGTAGTTTTCAGGCAGAGACAATATTGGAATCGCAGTTCCTTAGCATACAGTCGATTATGTAATACGGTTGATGCAGGCAATTACAGATTGAGCAAGGTTATTACAGAGTGTTGAACGCAGGACTTGCAGCACAGGAGCTTGCACTCTATTTCTGTCTGATCCTGGAATATAGCAAATCTTCTCCAAGGCCCATTAACCTAGTTCTGGCTTTATATCCTTGGCTGTAGCTTTATAAAGTACCTCCTCTGTTATTCTGAGTACCTCTTGCTTCTCTGCCCTTTGCCTCTGTCTCTCTCAGCTTCCTCAGGCTCTAAAAACTTCTGCACTCCACACTAGATCAGATTACACTGACTTTCCCTTCCTTGTCTGGGCCTTATATAAACTAGGGCTCTCTAGCTCCCTCTAATGCCTAAGAGCTGGAATGACACCCCTAGCCGGCCTGTACTTGCAAGTTTCCTAGTAACAGGGAAATACATAACATTACATTACATGACATTTTGTAAAGATAACATATACCAACTTCCCCATAATTAAGGAGGGACGACAGCACACCAAGTGACCTTTGGTAGTGACGGGTATTACAGTCCCCGTACACTACATACCCCACTGCTTTAAGCTGAGTACGACCTCGTACTCCATCATGGGTCGCCCAACTGGAATCTCTACCTGAAATAGAAAAAGAGACATGCAGGCATACATATATGCAATTCATCTGCATTTACATTTACATCAGGTCCAATTGGCAAAGGTGCAGGGCAGTGACAAGGGGCGTCGTTCTCTTCTCTCAGGATAGTGAATGGAACGGGGGCGCTGACCTGGCACAGCGTAACATTATAACCAGGATAGTCCATGACAATGAATAAGTCCATGATAAAACAGTAAAAGAGGTAAAACAGTATAAAAGTTTTTGGAGGCTCAAAGAACAAACATGAGTCCGTACCCAGGTTATTTTCCTAGTAAATCACAGAGGCTCTCATGCGGTGGAGTCCATCTCTGGGCACATTTCCTTAGTATGAAGTTGCACAATAAAATGACAGCATAATAACGGAACTACCCAGGGGTTTCCTGTGGGTGTAGCACAGGCAAGGGCTCACGTGGGGGAGTCCATTCTTGCGCACAAATGTCAAGTAAAGTATTGCCCGTGGCAACGGTTTGGGAGGAGACACCACCAGAATAATCAAAGTCTCCTAAACGGACTGGCGGGCGTCCCCTGGTCATCCGGGTAGACCTTCTCAGTACAGGGGTCTCCTCTTCCCTTAGCAACGAAGTAGAAGGGACAGGAGCAACAGGAGGGTCTCCATCAGCGAGACCCTGGTCAGGAACAACTGGAACAACTGGAACAACAATATCCACGAGAGGGGGAACTGGATCCGGGGCATCTTGAACCGGCTCTTCTGGAGGTGAAGCTACGGTAGGTGCCGGAGCAGGCACCAGCAAGTTCAACCAAGGTGTCAGAAGCCAATGCATGGGATCAGCGTCATACCTCAGATTACTAACAGCCTGCATAGGATCCTCGGGCTGTATTGCTGACTCTGACACAGGATATTCAGATCCAGAACTCTCGGCACTAGGTTCTGGTGTCAGGCAGAGCTTCAACCGGTTTCGGTGTACAATTTGGGATCCCTTGTCTTCCCGGGTGATCTCATAAGTGTGAGTTCCAACATTTGGGATTGCAGTGACAACATAAGGACTTCGCTCCCATTTACTGTCCAATTTACTGGTACGGCGGTTATTCTTTAACCATACCACGGCCCCTATGGTCAAGGGTTCGGCATGGGCTGCCTGATCATAGTCTCTCTGCTGTCGGTCTCTAGCAAAGTCCATACGTTCCTGAACAATGGCTTTGGCTGCATCCAATCGCCTTTGGTGCTCAGCAACCCAGTCGGTGTTAGGTAACGGGTTAATGCAATCAGGCACATGTACGTCCAAGGAATGATCAGCAGGCAATGTCCCTTGGCGCCCAAACATCACGTAAAAGGGGGTATACCCGGTGGAACAATGTATGGTATGATTGTATGTGAACATGAGCTGTGGCAACAGACTGGGCCAATCTCCTCTGTTTTCAGAAGGCACGGCCCTCAGCATCTCTATCAAGGTCTGATTCATTTTTTCACATAATCCGTTACCTTGAGGATGGTAGGCCGTTGTCCGGATCTTCTTACAGTTGTGTAAGCGGCACAGTTCATGGAACAGATGGGACTCAAAAGCAGGTCCTTGGTCGGTGAGGATCTTTTCTGGACATCCATAGGGCAGGAGGAAGTGCTTCCAGAACATTTCGGCTGTAGTCTTGGCTGTCTGGTCTCTCACAGGCACTGCTACAACAAACTTTGTGAAATGGTCAATAATAGTCATGGCATAAGCATACCCTGAGCGACTAGGCTCCAGTTTTACATGGTCGATGGCGACAAGTTCAAGAGGACGGGTACTTACAATGGGTCTCAGTTGTGCCCTCTGATCATGGTGCTCACTTCGTTTCAAGGCACAGGCTACACACTCTCGACACCACTTCTCCATGTCTTCTCTCATGCCCACCCAGTAAAACCGCTGGCGGATAGTAGCCTCAGTCTTTTGGACCCCAAAGTGACCGGATTGATTGTGGTACATCTCCAACACCATACCTGCATCTCGTCGGGGTATGAGAATCTGGTGTACTCTTTCGTTGGACACTGGGTCTAGGCTTCTCCGTAGCAATAGGCCTTTTTGTATGAAGAGTTGATGGCGCTGTCTCCACAGTTTGATGAGCTCAGGATCTGCACTCTTACGCCGAATCCTCTCAGGGGCTCTGCCACTAGTAATGAAGTCCAACAGCTCACCCAGCACTCTACTTTCAGACTGTAGTTTCACCCACCTTTCTTCTTTAGGTTCAGGCCTATTGGAGGATGAAGGAACTGCAGCTCTGTTATTGGTAGCTCGAGCCTGATCCTGTTGAGCAAATTTGTTATAGAAAGCCGGCATCTCTACATCTTCCCAATCATCTCGCACATCATCAGGAGCTGTCTCTGTGGGAAGCCTGGACAAAGCATCAGCATTATCATTAGTACGTCCAGCACGATATTTTACAGAGAAATTGTAGTTGGCAAGGCGAGAGGCCCATCTCTGCTCCAAGGCCCCCAATTTAGCTGTATTTAGATGTGCCAGAGGGTTATTGTCAGTGAATGCAATGAACGGGGTGGCGGCTAGATAATCCTTGAATTTTTCTGTCACCGCCCACACTAATGCCAGGAACTCTAGTTTAAAGGAACTATAATTCTGGTCATTTTTCTCAGCTCCTTTCAGGGAGCGGCTTGCATATGCTATCACTCTCTCTTTTCCCTCTTGGATTTGGGCTAACACAGTTCCCAGGCCTCGCTTGCTAGCATCGGTATACAGATGGAAAGGCTTGCTATAATCTGGATAACCTAACACAGGAGGCTCGGTCAGTTTTTTTTTTAGCAATTGGAACGCTATCTCTCTTTCCTCATTCCACTCAATGGGCACAGGAGTTCTAGGACTCTTTTTGGGTTGCCCCCTCAAGAGTTCCTGGATAGGATCAGCTATTTGAGCAAAATGGGGGATAAAACGTCTATAGTAGCCGGCAAAACCAAGGAAACTCCTCACCTCTTTGACGGTAGTAGGAACCGGCCAATTACGGACAGCTGCTAACTTATCAGGGTCAGGTTGCACGCCCTCTCCACTTACCACATGCCCCAGGTACCTTACTGCAGGTTTGAGCAGGTGACACTTGGATGGCTTTACTTTCAAGCCATATTTGATAAGGATTTCAAATACTTCTGCCAAATGTTTCAGATGGTCTTCATATGTTTTTGAGTACACAATGACATCATCTAGATACAGCAGCACTGTTTTGAAGTTTTTGTGACCCAAACACCGCTCCATTAGTCTCTGGAAAGTTCCTGGGGCATTACATAGCCCGAACGGCATACAATTGAATTCGAACAGGCCCATGGGAGTAGTGAAAGCAGTCTTTTCCCTATCTGCAGGGGCCATGGGTACTTGCCAGTAGCCACTGGTCATGTCCAAGGTGGAGAAATAGGCAGAGGAGCCCAGAGCAGTTAGTGACTCCTCAATGCGGGGCAGTGGGTATGCATCTTTGTGGGTTATTTGATTAATTTTCCTATAATCCACACAGAAACGGATACCACCGTCCTTCTTCTTTACAAGGACTAGGGGTGCCGCCCACGGGCTACGGCTGTCCCGGATTACATTAGAGTCCTTCATCTCCTGGATCATTTCCTTTACAGTCTGATATGAAGTAGGCGGTAAAGGTCTGTATCTCTCCTTGATAGGAGGATGAGAGCCAGTAGGTATGGTGTGTTGTATGGCACTCACCTCTCCATAATCAGTGGCATGCTTACTGAAGGCCTGGTGGTGCTCCTTGACAAGCTGTAGAATCCCTTCTTGTTGATGTTGGGGGGTAGTCTCGTCCCCCACATGGAGCTCTTCCCACCAGGGTACTTGTGGCTGGGTCACCGGCGAACATCCGCTGTCTGCAGCTGGCGGCTTTTCTGTCACTGGAAGACGAATGATGTCTTGGAAGTACACCTGGGACAGCTGGGCAACACGGCAATGCTTAGTAAGCGCAACAGGATGATTACTCAGGTTAATCAGACGGACAGGTACTTTACCTTGGGAGACGTTCACCAGGCACTTGGCAGCTCTCACATAAGGATAATCCTCCATCTGGATTGGTTCCACCAGGGCTGGATAATCTCGGCCTTCGACTCCCAGGACAGCACGACACCATAAGAGAGTTTGAGAATTAGGAGGCAAAGTCACAGGCTTAATATCACGATTCTTGGCAGTACAAATTTCTCCTTTCCCATTAGCAAACCTCTGCTGGGCACTTAACACGGTAATAGTCTTTTGAATCACCCTCCTGGATGCAGAGGAAGCAGTGGGCAAAGTCTGATGTAATACCGCAAGTATTTCTGAATAACAATTTTTGAAGACATTGGTGCCTAGAATGACAGGATGTCCTCCTCTGTCGCCGGCCTGCACTACTATCACGCCCTGTTGTGGTAAGGTTACTTCTCCCACCTGCAGGGTGGGTTCCCAGTATCCGTGAATCTTTACTGGTTTGCCATTGCTGGCGATAATCTCCACCCAGGATTCAGGCGGCTGGGTCAACTGGTTGGTGTCCCAGAACTTTTCAAATGCAGGCAGCTGAATAGTAGTGACTTGAGACCCAGTATCTAATAGGGCTTCAAAGGGGACCCCGTTGATCTCTATATTGATTTTAGGATGGGATCCTACATACCGTGGCATCCAATTTGGATCTTCTGGACCTAGTGTTCTACCTCCCGAGGGGTGGTCCTCAGCCTCAGGGGTTGCCCGTTTAACTGCCAGCACGTGGATTCTGTGTGTCCCAGCTTTTTGCAGTATGTACACACGGGCCGCTTACGGTTTTTATTGCGCCTCCCAGGATCCCTGGAGTGAGTCTCTTGGTAAGGAGGTGGGAACGGCCTAGGAGGTGACAGGAATTCTTCTTCTAGCATTATGGGTTTTTCCCATTCCTCTATTTTTCTGCACACCTTCTCTAGACTTTTAGTGAGGTGATTTACTTGCTCTGTCAGCATGGCAATAGTATCGGTAGCTGACACTTGAACAGCTTGGCCGGCCTCAGCTCGGTTAGTGACAAGCGGTTTCGGTCTGCAGGCTGATGACTCAGTTGGGGTGTTTAACTCCGTGGATATTGCTGACCCCAGAATTTTTATAGCCAGTTCTTTAAAGTCCAGAAAGGCACTGTTAGGGTGCTGGGCGGACAGCATCTTTAATTGGGTCCTTGTTTGCTCACTAGACACCCCGGTTATAAATTGTTCCCTTAGGGTCTGGTCCCGGTTATCAGCCTCTTTGGGATCTATCTGAATTACAGCCCCTAAAGCCTCCTGAAGTGATAGGGCATAGTCACGGAGGGACTCACCGGACTTCTGTTTCTTGCCAAAGAAGTGCATCTTTACCTCTGAGGCAGTCCTAGTTTCAAAAGTGGCTCTGAGGCGGGTGAATATCTGTTCTAGAGTACTCCGCTCAGTAGCAGGCCAGGATAACACTTCCCTGCGGGCAGCTCCCTCCAGTTGCGCCAGCAGGATTTCCATTTGCTGGTCGGCATTTATAGGGTACAATCGGAATAGTGCCAGCAACTTTTCTTCAAAGTCCCTTAGGGTATGGGTCTCTCCCCTGTAGCGAGGGAACCATGGGGCCCCGAAGTAGTAAGGCATGGTAAAGGGCATCATGCTGGGGGCTGTAGGATGATTAGGAGCCGCAACCTCTCCCGGGGCCGGCTGCTCAGGCACTCCTGGCTCTGACATGGTAGTCTATTTAGAGGTGGCCGCTGGCGACTAAAGGGGCCGGAACACTCCCCTTCCCTCCGGTTACAGGTGCTTACCGGTATCGTCGGGCTTGCGCAGGCCAAGTCTCGCGAGATCCCGGACGTCCTGAGAACGCGGTGACGTAGGAGGAGCAGGGCCGCGGCGGTGCGATGATGACGAGGGGCGGGATTCTCTGTGTCTTTGCAGGGATCCGCCCACGAAGGTCCTCAGCGGCGCGGGAAACTTCACTCCAGGCAGCCGGTGGCCATCTTTAGCAAAACGCTGTCCATTCACTGACAGCAAGCAGGATTGTAAAAAGTCCACAAAACCACACTCCAATGTGGCGATTTTCTTCCTCTGGGTAGCGCAACACTGCACAGCGCTTTTTAGAAGTTTTTGGTACACTTTGGGTATAATTTTCAGTCCACAAAGTCCACTTGAATAAAACAGGAAAATTGTCACTTTGGTCACAGGGCACTTGTATAAGGCACAAAGTTCACGCTTCTTGCACTATAAAGCGTGCGTATCCTGTTCGTGACGCCAAAAGAGAGGTGCAGCGTACTCAAGTTGTGTGTAATAGGGTTCCTGGGTGTAGTAGTGCAATATACACTAACCTGGTACGGCTGACTCTCTGCATAGGCAGGTAATGGTAGAAATTGTTCGTGACGCCAGTGCCAAGTAAACGGTGGCACGCCGTTTGCGGAAAGCAGGAATAAATTGAGGAACACGTGGTATTAAAGCAAAACTCCAACTTTAGTAGTTTTCAGGCAGAGACAATATTGGAATCGCAGTTCCTTAGCATACAGTCGATTATGTAATACGGTTGATGCAGGCAATTACAGATTGAGCAAGGTTATTACAGAGTGTTGAACGCAGGACTTGCAGCACAGGAGCTTGCACTCTATTTCTGTCTGATCCTGGAATATAGCAAATCTTCTCCAAGGCCCATTAACCTAGTTCTGGCTTTATATCCTTGGCTGTAGCTTTATAAAGTACCTCCTCTGTTATTCTGAGTACCTCTTGCTTCTCTGCCCTTTGCCTCTGTCTCTCTCAGCTTCCTCAGGCTCTAGAAACTTCTTCACTCCACACTAGATCAGATTACACTGACTTTCCCTTCCTTGTCTGGGCCTTATATAAACTAGGGCTCTCTAGCTCCCTCTAATGCCTAAGAGCTGGAATGACACCCCTAGCCGGCCTGTACTTGCAAGTTTCCTAGTAACAGGGAAATACATAACATTACATTACATGACATTTTGTAAAGATAACATATACCAACTTCCCCATAATTAAGGAGGGACGACAGCACACCAAGTGACCTTTGGTAGTGACGGGTATTACAGTCCCCGTACACTACAGGTGTCCTGCGCCGCCCTGCAAGCTGGGACATGAAGCTAGGTATCTTGGATGATTGTTTTTCTTGTGCTCTGGCAGCGTACAACATCAGCATCACTGCCACTCCCCCGTCCCTTACTGCTGGCCTTCTTCATTTCAAGAATATTTCACATTTAAAAGTATGTCACACGTACAGTAGCGTTGGATTTGGAAGTGTATTTGCAAAAAACATTACAACAGTATTTGTGATGAGGAAACGTTATACAGGACAGTTATGTACCACAGGTAATGTCACAGTTCGCAGTGTCTACAGAAAAGCTAAACTGGGTGTCAGTAATATTTTAGGAATGCGCACACTTTAAACAGGAGATGTGGCGCGGATAATTTAACTGTCCGCAGGGGACACCATCTACGGAAAAAGTGCACTGGATGTCACTCATATGTTAGGGGTGCGCACACTTTGCACAGGAGATGTGGCGTGGATAATTTAACTGTTCGCAGCGGACACCGTCTATGGAAAAAGTGCACTGGATATCACTGATATTTTAGAGATGCGCACACTTTACACAGGAGATGTGGCGCAGCTAATTTAACAGTCCGCAGCGGCCTATTACACGGTATTTAGCGCAGGATGCGCTAAAAATATATATTGCTGCTGTCAAACAATAGTCCTTAAAAGGACTTTTGGGTCTCTGAAAAGTTTTTTGTATACAAATATTCCTATTACACTCCCTACACTGTCTGTCCCTTCCTATGCACAGCTCTTCCTAACACTGAGCAATTTAGTGCAGGTTGCGCTACAAAAATATATTGCTGCTGTCACACACAATAGTCCTTACAAGGACTTTTGGGTCTGTGAAATGTTTTTGTACAATTATAATATTCGATTACACTCCCTACCCTCTCTGTCCCTTTCTATCCTCAGCTCTCCCTGACTTAGAATGAGCCGAACACGGTACTTACCTGCACGTTTATTGGCTGCTTAGCAGCCGCAAAACATGCGGGGAGGAGACTGGAGCATTACGCTCGAGCACATGCGGTACTCGGCCGAGTACCACCATGTGCCGAGCATAGCGATGCTCGAGCCGAACTGGTATTCGGCCGAGCATGCTCGCTCAACACTATTTGTGTGTATGGAAATAAAAACTATTAGAAGGATTTTGAGCTTTATTCACTTTTTTAAACACGCTGCTATTATTTTGAACACAACTGTACATAAGTAACAATACAAATCAAACTTCTATCATTATAATAAAAAGCAATGTCTGTCTGTCAGTCCTCCTATAGGCATCCAAATGCCTGAACTGTTGGTCACCAAATTTGGCCCATAGTTATGTTGGGTGTCTGGGAACGTTTTCATAAAGATTTCAGCTATCTAGGACATACTGTTCTTAAGCTATTCCCAAAAATATGCAAATATGGCTCTATCACATGACCTATATTAGACAATAGAAGCTCACAGGTTCTTCAGTCTTTGCCTCACTGACATACACACAGATACCCCAGGTTTCGATAACAACACAGCCATTTTTCTTCACTTTTAGGCCCCTTGCAGACGAGCGTGTCCGGATTAGGTCCGGATGTGTTGTGAATGTGGTCAGTGAAAAATGCGCCATTTTCGCAGGCAAAGTCATTCAGTTTTGCCTGCGATCGCGTTCATTTGTATAGTTTTTATCGCGTGGGTGCAATGCGTTTTAATGCGTTTTTACACGCGCGTGATAAAAAACTGAATGTATACAAACATCTCTTAGCAACCATCTGTGAAAAACGCATCGCATCCACACTTGCTTGAGGATGTGATGCGATTTTCACGTAGCTGATTCCCCTATGGGGCCAGCATTGCGTGAAAATCGCAGAATCTAGAACATGCTGCAATTTTCACGCAACGCACAAGTGATGCATGAAAACTAACGCACATGTACACAGCCCATTGAAATTAATAGGTCCGGATTCTGTGCGGGCGCAATGCATTCGCATTACGCATTGCACCTGCGTGGAATACTCGCTCGTGTGAAATGGGCCTTATGCCTTATTCCCATGACAGTGTTTTGGTCAGTGATTTTAAGCCAAAACCAGGTGTAGCTCAAAATGCAGATCTTTCTTATACCTTATACCTTATGTCTATGGAGGCTCCAGTTCTGGTTTTGACTCACAATTACTGATGGAAATCACTGACCAAAACACTGACGTGTGAATGAGGCTTTATAGGTCACTGTTAAAGGGACAAGAATAGGACATGTTTAACCTTTTTGCGGGGCTGCCGAACGGACATGCGGATGCAGACAGCCACACTGTGTGCTGTCCTCATCATTGAATTTAATGGGTCCACATCCATTCCGCAAAATTGTGGAACAGATGCGGAAGGAAAAATACAGTTGTGTGAATGGGCCCTAAAATAAATATTTCTGGAAATGCCTTTTTTGGCATACAAACAACCACAATACTCATTGTCAGAAGTGCCCTCTCATCGCCACCTGAGACTGGCAGATTTGCATACCGCAACAAAAAATGCAAGACTTTCACACATGTCTTATCCACTCACATAGTCCATATACCCAACACCCAACAGACCTACAGTATAACATCACAGACAATTTCTCATGTAAATCCTCCAATGTAGTGTACGTGATACTTTGTATTGGGTGCCCAAATGGAGGAATCTGTATTGGAGATTCTGTACAGAAACTGCGATCTAGAATCAATGTACACAAATCTAATATATAAAGCGGAGTGTATGTGTGTGTATGTATGTATGTCCGCTAAAGGAATCTGCACCATCGCATTTACAATCACGAAATTTGGCACATAGGTACATCAGGTGTCCGGGAAGGTTTTAGACCGGG
Organism: Bufo bufo; assembly: GCF_905171765.1. Lineage (NCBI taxonomy): Eukaryota > Metazoa > Chordata > Amphibia > Anura > Bufonidae > Bufo > Bufo bufo. The sequence continues at coordinate 392,291,676 of NC_053389.1, read as the reverse complement.
TCTTGGCTCTCTAGGACGTACCGTTCCTAAAATATACCCCAAAAAATGCATTAGCCAATAGAAGCTCGCAGGCTGTTAGCCTCCACATACAGTTTTTCTCCAGGTTTCCATAACAACCCAGCCATTTATCTTCACTGCTTTAAAGGAAATCTGTCACAAGGATAATTGCTATTGAAGTAAAGCTATGGCCTAATAGCACTTAGTACCTTATTTCAAAGATGTACCTTTGTTCCAGCAATAGATGTTTTTTATCCTCTGAAAATCCAGTTTATTTGGTACGCAAATGAGCCAGTAATGTGCCCAGAGGGGCGTCACTCTTGCAGGAAGGAGCCCAGACATGTCCCCTGCCACAATGTGTCCACCCTCAAAAGACAAATGCCCCTTTCCACTCAGCCAAAGGGGATTGAAAAAATGAAGGTAAAAATCAACTTCTGTCAGCTGCAGGGGTGGGAGGGAGGGTGACTTTCTCTCTGCAGCTTACACTCAGACAGCACAATGCTGCTGTCTTAGAATGAGCTGTTCAAAAGGACACGCCCCCTCCCACTCTGCAGCCAAAAGAGATTAAAAAAATGAAGTTAAAAATCAACTTCTAGGTCCTGCTAAACCACGCCCCCGATCTGGTTAGGCCATGCCCACTCCCACTCCTCAGCCAACAGAGATTGAAAAAATGAAGTAAAAAATCAGCTCCTGTCAGCTGCAGGGGTGTAATGACCGGCGTCACGCACAGGGAGGGAAAAGGGAAAGCCCTGTCCAAGGGAGAGGGAAAGGTGGTGACCCCTGACTCACCTTGCGGCTGGCACCTGACTGCCCTGACGTCCCTAGACGGGTTCCTCACCCGTGCGGCGATCACGTGCCTAAACCCTGGCTTTCCCTAAAATGAGCCCTAGATAGTGAACGGGCCGGTGGGATCGCTAGTCCGCACCACTGACACTAAGAGGGAAACACCAGGGAGAGGACAGACAATACAGACAAACACATACACCCAGGTGGGCGACCACAGCAGACCACAAAGGTCCAACAGGGATCCGGAGGGTAGCGTTCTGGACCAACAACCATAGAACGCAGCAACACAGCTCCAGAGGGTCAGAATAGATGTCCAGGCAGAAAGCTCTACACTCACCTAAAGAATTATTAGGAACACCTGTTCTATTTCTCATTAATGCAATTATCTAGTCAACCAATCACATGGCAGTTGCTTCAATGCATTTAGGGGTGTGGTCCTGGTCAAGACAATCTCCTGAACTCTAAACTGAATGTCAGAATGGGAAAGAAAGGTGATTTAAGCAATTTTGAGCGTGGCATGGTTGTTGGTGCCAGACGGGCCGGTCTGAGTATTTCACAATCTGCTCAGTTACTGGGATTTTCACGCACAACCATTTCTAGGGTTTACAAAGAATGGTGTGAAAAGGGAAAAACATCCAGTATGCGGCAGTCCTGTGGGCAAAAATGCCTTGTGGATGCTAGAGGTCAGAGGAGAATGGGCCGACTGATTCAAGCTGAAAGAAGAGCAACGTTGACTGAAATAACCACTCGTTACAACCAAGGTATGCAGCAAAGCATTTGTGAAGCCACAACACGCACAACCTTGAGGCGGATGGGCTACAACAGCAGAAGACCCCACCGGGTACCACTCATCTCCACTACAAATAGGAAAAGAGGCTACAATTTGCACGAGCTCACCAAAATTGGACTGTTGAAGACTGGAAAAATGTTGCCTGGTCTGATGAGTCTCGATTTCTGTTGAGACTTTCAAATGGTAGAGTCCGAATTTGGCGTAAACAGAATAAGAACATGTATCCATCCTCTGATGGCTACTTTCAGCAGGATAATGCACCATGTCACAAAGCTCAAATCATTTCAAATTGGTTTCTTGAACATGACAATGAGTTCACTGTACTAAAATGGCCCCCACAGTCACCAGATCTCAACCCAATAGAGCATCTTTGGGATGTAGTGGAACGGGAGCTTCGTGCCCTGGATGTGCATCCCTCAAATCTCCATCAACTGCAAGATGCTATCCTATCAATATGGGCCAACATTTCTAAAGAATGCTATCAGCACCTTGTTGAATCAATGCCACGTAGAATTAAGGCAGTTCTGAAGGCAAAAGGGGGTCCAACACCGTATTAGTATGGTGTTCCTAATAATTCTTTATGTGAGTGTATATCTGGCAACCAGAGAAGTGTGAGAGGGGAATATAAGGAGGTTGGGAGTGCTGGACAAAGAACAGCTGAGGAGAAGGAGCTACGGATCCCTGAGTGAGCCAAAAGGGTTTGCAAAGCAAACCCAGAAAGCTACCATGAGGAAACAGCCCTATCTTACATAGAGTGCGCAGCCAACCGCTGCGACTTCCTGACCCCGGGTATAACGGAGTCAGGCGTGGTTCTTGACACCCTCGTGACAGTACCCCCCTCTCTACGAGGGGCCTCCGGACACTCAGGACCAAGTATCTCAGGATGAGAGGCATGAAAAACCCAAACTAGCCTGTCGGCGTTTACCTCAGACGCAGGAACCCACATTCTTTCCTCGGGACCGTAACCTCTCCAATGCACCAGATATTGAAGAGAGCGGCGGACCCGACGAGAATTAACAATTTTGGATATCTGAAATTCTAGATTACCATCCACAACAACAGGAGGGGGTGGCAGCGGTGACGGTTCTAGAGGTGGAACATATTTCTTGAGTAACGACTTATGAAAGACATTATGGATTTTAAAAGTCTGAGGTAACTCCAGGCGAAAAGCCACGGGGTTGATGATGGCTACAATTTTGTAAGGACCAATAAACCTAGGACCCAGTTTCCAAGAGGGAACCTTCAATTTAATATTCCTAGTAGACAACCACACATAGTCATTCACTCCTAGGTCCGGACCTGGCGACCGTCTCTTATCAGCCATGCATTTGTATTTACCTCCCATATTTTTCAAGTTAGCTTGCACCTTCTGCCATACCGATGAAAGAGATGACGAAAACCGTTCCTCTTCGGGAACCCCAGAAGACCCCCCCTCTTTGAAAGTACAGAATTGGGGATGAAAACCATATGCACCAAGAAATGGTGACTTGCCAGTGGATTCCTGACGACGATTATTTATGGCAAACTCAGCTAACGGTAAATATGATGACCACAACTCTTGGTTTTCAGACACAAAACATCTTAGATATGTCTCCAGGTTTTGGTTGGTACGCTCAGTCTGTCCATTCGACTGAGGATGGAAAGCTGAGGAAAAGGACAAGTGTACCCCCAAACGGGAACAAAAAGCTTTCCAAAATTTAGAAATAAACTGGGTACCCCGATCCGAAACAACATCGGAGGGGACCCCGTGAAGCTTCACGATTTCACTGACGAATACCTGAGCAAGAGTCTTAGCATTAGGTAGTGCAGGTAACTCAATGAAGTGTACCATTTTGCTAAACCTGTCCACTACTACCAAAATAACTGTTTTACCCGCAGACAAAGGTAAGTCAGTGATAAAATCCATTGACAAGTGTGTCCATGGTCTATTGGGAATGACGAGTGGTAATAGAGACCCTGCAGGATGTGTATGTGAAACTTTTGCGCGCGCACAGGTAGAACAAGAAGACACAATATCCAATACATCCTGACGCAACCTTGGCCACCAAAAATGACGAGACAATAGCTCCAAGGTTGCTTTACTACCTGGGTGCCCAGCAAGTGCCGAATTATGATGTTCCTTTAATAATTCGAAACGCAGGTTCAACAGTACAAACAATTTCTCTGAGGGGCAAGAGACCGGGGCGTCCGCCTGGGCCTCTACCACCTTTCCCTCCAGAACAGAGTGTACCGCAGAAACAACCACTCCTCTTTGAAGAATGGGCACCGGATCACTCACATTACCCCCTCCAGGGAAACAACGAGATAGTGCATCAGCCTTGGTATTCTTTGCCCCAGGACGATAGGTAATCACAAAGTTAAACCTGGTAAAAAATAGCGACCACCTAGCTTGTCTAGGGGTGAGACGCTTAGCTGATTCGAGGTACAGAAGATTTTTGTAGTCCGTAATCACAGTGACGGGGTGGACTGCCCCCTCTAAAAAGTGACGCCATTCTTCAAACGCTAGTTTAATAGCTAATAGTTCCCTATTGCCAATATCGTAGTTCTTTTCTGCTGCAGATAGTTTTTTAGAAAAGAAAGCACAAGGACGCCATTTGCCAGGAGACGGACCCTGAGACAGCACCGCCCCCACTCCCACCTCTGACGCATCGACTTCAACAATAAAAGGCTGAGAGACATCAGGTTGGGTACAGGTGCTGAGGTAAACCTCTCTTTTAGAGAGGAAAAAGCAACTTTAGCGGCGTCAGACCATTTAGAAAAATCAGTCCCCTTCTTAATCATGTCAGTAAGGGGTTTTACAATAAGTATATAATTTTTAATGAATTTCCTATAGAAATTCGCGAAGCCCAAGAACCGTTGCAGTGCTTTGAGATTCTCAGGAAGATCCCAATCTAAAATTGCCTGGACCTTCCTAGGATCCATACGGAAACCTGAAGCAGATAAAAAATAACCTAGGAATTGTATCTCCAGAACGGCGAAGACACATTTTTCAATTTTAGCATATAATTTATTTGTCCGTAGGACCTGCAGTACTTGTCTGACATGCACCTCATGTGTTCTCAGATCAGACGAATAAATTAAAATATCATCTAGGTATATTACCACAAACCTGCCGATTAGATGACTAAAAATGTCATTAACGAAATGTTGAAAGACGGCAGGAGCATTGGTCAGACCGAAAGGCATAACTAGATTTTCATAATGCCCCTCGGGGGTGTTAAAAGCTGTCTTCCACTCATCCCCCTCCTTAATACGAATCAGATTGTAGGCCCCCCTAAGATCAAGTTTGGAGAACCACCTAGCACCCGCAATCTGGTTAAACAGGTCAGGAATGAGAGGAAGAGGGTATGGGTCTCGGATGGTTATCTGATTTAATTCGCGAAAATCTAGGCAAGGACGCAGGCCCCCATCTTTCTTTTTAACGAAGAAAAACCCTGGAGCCACGGGTGAAGAAGAGGGTCTGATGTGTCCCTTAGCCAAGCTCTCGGAGATATAATCTTTCATGGCTTGTCTCTCTGGACCTGAAAGATTATATAACCTGGTCTTGGGTAATTTTGCGCCGGGAATAAGGTTAACCGGGCAATCATAAGGACGATGAGGTGGTAACTTCTGACAACCCTTTTCAGAAAAAACGTCCTCAAAATCCGAAATAAATGTAGGTAGGGTAGTTATGGAGGCGACTAAGCAATTGCTATTTAAGCTATTTTCTCTGCACTGCCCACTCCACTCCAATATCTCCCTGGCCTGCCAATCCACCACTGGATTGTGCGCTACCAACCAGGGAAGACCCAGCACTACCGGAGTGGGAAGCCCCTCCAGAACATAACATGAAAGCATCTCGTTATGGTGGTACCCTACCCGAAGGTGTAAATTATGAACAATGTGGGTGAGGTTTCTCTGAGACAGAGGAGCAGAATCAATAGCGAATATGGGAATAGGTCTCTGTAACGTACAGAGAGACAAACCCATAGTGCGGGCAAAATGAGCATCTATCAAATTTACCCCTGCTCCACTGTCTAGAAAGAAAGAAATAGTCTCCGTCTTATCACCAAAAACAATAACCGCTGGTAACACAAATTGCGATGTTCGTATGGAGGAAACGTATACCCCCCGGCTGACATCCTCCGCACAGCCCGGGGTTAGTAGTTTTCCGACGGTCTTTTGTTTCTGAGGAAAGAAGGACAGACATTAATGAAATGACCCCTCTCCCCACAAAAAAAAAAAAAACCACGCCTACGGCGAGCCTCAGGAGGACGGACCTGACGAGTAGTTCCTCCTAGCTGCATAGGCTCGTCTAAGTCCTTACAGACTAACTGCTGCTTGGGAGGGGTTACCAATGGCTCCGGTTTTTTCAACCTGTCCCTAAGGCGTCTATCTATTCGGATAGAAAGGAACATAACCGCATCAAGGGAAAAGGGGGTCTCATATAATGCAAGCGCATCCTTAACTCTTTCGGATAACCCAGAGCAGAACTGACTCCTGAGAGCCGGGTCGTTCCATTGGGTATCCGTAGTCCACCTACACAAGTAGAGCAATACTCCTCTACCGGCCGCTCTCATTGTAGGAGTCTCCGTAATCTTGATTTAGCCAGTGCGACTCGGTCAGGGTCGTCATATATGAGACCCAAGGCCCCGAAAAACTCATCCACTGACCGAAGAGCCTGGGAATCAGTAGGTAAAGAGAACGCCCAGGACTGCGGGTCCCCCTGCAGCAGGGAAATAACAACCCCCACCCGCTGTTCTTCATTACCAGAGGAGTAAGGGCGCAGTTTAAAATATAATTTACAGGCCGCACGGAATGTCAAAAACTTGTCCCTTCCCCCAGAAAATCTGTCAGGGAGAGGGACCTTGGGTTCCGCAACAACCTGGTTACCAGTAGCAACCGCTGGGCTTGCGGTCAGATGTAGTGGCTGCTGTTTCTGGAGGACCGACGCCTTCAATCCTGCCACCTCCAAAGACAGGCCATGAAATTGTTTGGACAGAGCAGCAATTTGATCCATACTGGATTCTAAGTAGGTAAAAAATTTTTTTTTTTTTTACCTACACAAAATAAGGGCCAGAATAGATGTCCAGGCAGGAAGCTCTATATCTGGCAACCAGAGAAGTGTGAGAGGGGAATATAAGGAGGTTGGGAGTGCTGGACAAGGAACAGCTGAGGAGAAGGAGCTACGGATCCCTGAGTGAGCCAAAAGGGTTTGCAAAGCAAACCCAGAAAGCTACCATAAGGAAACAGCCCTATCTTACATAGAGCGCGCAGCCAACCGCTGCGACTTCCTGACCCCGGGTATAACGGAGTCAAGCGTGCTTCTTGACACCCTCATGACAGAATGGGTCCACATCTGTTCTGCAATTTTGAGGAACGCGTGCTGACCCATTAATTTCAATGGGGCCGCAAAAGATGCAGACAGCACACCACGTACTGTGCGCATCTGCACTTATGTTCCGCAACCCCGCAAAAAAAGTAGAGCATGTCCTATTCTTGTCCGCAGCCACTGACAAGAATAGGCATTTCTATCATAGTGGGGACCGCAAAACAATTGCGGACTTGTGAATGGACCCTTATAGGCTGTGTCAATTGCATTAAATGTAGGACTGCATCTCATTTTTATTCCTCTGCTGCCATCTAGTGCCCTCTTTAGAAAAACACTGCCTGTACTTTATGTGAAAAACATCTATTCTTATTCAGTGACCAACAGTTCCACCAATTTATTCTTCAGTATATCTACCTACAGCACTGATATTTCTACTAGCTGACAATCACTGAATATTAAATGACCCTTCCTTAGGGATGTGATTAAAACATACCCTTCTAATGACCAACATATTTACCAATGCAATCAACGTATAACTAATGGTGAAAATAGGCAAGCAGTGACGCCCAAGTGCGGATCAAGAGCGACGCGACAAATGGTCAATTCCTCAAACTCTCTGGGACTATCTTTATCAAACCCAATACTATGCCTTCCCCCAGCAAAACCTCCTCATCTTCTCCACCTAGACGCTGCAATATACAAGATCTGGAGAACACAGAAATGCTTCCTTTAACAAGAGCCTATTTTTCACAAGAACTGTGCAGAATCATCCAGCCAGTAATGGAAGAGCTCTCTAAAATTAAAAGAGATGTTTGCCAGATAGGCAATAGAGTTCACGCATTAGAGATGACACAAGCCGACATAATATCATTCACTAAAGCGACCTCAGACAACATTTCTAGCTGCCAAGTGCACCTAAATAGACTTTATGACTATAAGGTAGACCAACACAACCGAGGATACAGCAACAATATGAGGTTCAGGGGAATACCAGAGTCCTTTGCTAATGAGGTGTCTTCCAAAGTAGTAACAGAAATTTGCCTAAAACTATTAGGCCAAGACTACGTTGAACCGAGCTCACAGGTTGCTTTGCCCAGTACCCATTCACACCGACCCCCCAGAGATATAATATGCAGATTGCTCAACTTTCAACAAAATGAACTAATAATGTCAAAAGCTAGAGAAGATAACGATATACAATACGAAGGAGCCACAGTCACCATTTTTCAAGATCTTGTGCCTGTAACTCTCCGTAAAAGCAAAATGCTCAAACCGCTCACCGACCTTCTCAAGGAAAACAGAATTCCATTTCACTGGTTATTCCCTTTTGAGATGCTGATATCCCTTAAAAGCCGCAAGCTAGGGATCAGGTTGCCTGGAGACCTAAAAGAAGTCTATTCTGCACTGGACATTCAAGATCTGGATTTCCCAGACTGGGCAAATGCCACAGATATACCTACTCTTCCTGAAATAACCCCAATGACCCCCTGGAAGATAGTAGGCTCAAACCGCTCAACCAAATCCAAGAAGAAAACTAATAGGTTGACCCCAAGACGCCTTACCTCTGAAGCTGAATGACCAAATACTGCATTCTCAGAAGATACCTTTGATTCTCTGACTCCCAACCCTGGACTAGCTGACATCCCCATGATATCTAAATATCTAGTTATTTGAGATCTTTATCTCTGCTTGCCTTAGGCTACTTTCACACTTGAGCTAACAGGGTCCAGCAGACTGTTCCAGCAGGGGAACAGCCTGCTGGAGCCATGCAAATGCTAGCCCAAGTGTGCCGCCGGAAGTGAAAATATGGAAAGATAACAATATAAGGGATGTATACTCCAAATTCCCCTCCCGTTAACTACACTTAAAGACTTGTTTTTCGACAATTGAGTACAAGTTCAGGAAAGTTCACCCTGCACTTCAGAATGTAAAGATCCCCCCCGGAGCTCCTTGACCAGGAGGGCACCTTTCTCTCTGCCATTAAAATGGCAGCTTTATTAAACATTCCTCAAATAGAGGAGAAACAACACAAATAGTTATGCAAACATATTTGCCCTTAAGTTCAAATGTTTAAGTTCAAATGGGAAGCAACAGCCCTATTCCTGGTTTGAATGGCTCTGCACACAATTTCCACCTTAAACAAACATACTCTTCCCCTGGAAAACCCATCAATCCCTTACTTCATCAGAGAATAGGAAAGACAGTTAACCACATGTTGGCAGCGACCAGGGTATTAATCCCACTTCACTGGATGTCTAGAGAGGTTCCCTCAATCTTACACTGGTTAAACAATACCAGATCGCCAGGTTTGAAGAAATTTCTCACTGCGAATCAAGGTCTTATCAAGCTTTCTCCTGGGCACCTTGGTCCTGCCACTTGTCAATGACTCCTGCCCCTCGCTTGCTCCCCTCTAATCTTCATTGGTTCACATCTATACCCCCATTTAAATAGATAATGAGCAACACACACAACTATCCTAATTGTCCCTTTTTAGATATTCCAATAAACCAGTTTCCTAGGGCTCGTCCAGGAGACAGTGCCACGCCCCCTCTCCTCCCCTCATCACCCCCCTCAAGTCTCTTATCCCTTCCTTCCCTACTCTCTCTAGTTACTTGTTTCCAGTGTTGTACTAGTTCTAGAGTGTCGAGACCTGTTACAACAAAATTTACATAACTCCGCTTACTTTAATTGAGCATTATATATATATATGTATTGAAGGCTGCTTGCAGCCTGTAATTGTGGGAGGGGCGCACTTACCCTATTTAAACCCCCTCCCACAAGCAGAAGGGCGCCCGGTTCTTGCTTCTGCAGCATCCAGCGCCTGACGTCCCTTCCGGTCGCGTCTCCGTCGGTTCGTCATCCCGTGCGTATCTCCAGCAGCATCACCTGTCGTGAGTATCACCGCTCTGCGGCCCGGCCAGACACGCCTTGCCACGGCACCTCGTACCACCGTCAACCTACCGGCAGCTCCGTCGCATCCGGGGGGGGAGCTGACAGCGCGGCGGCTGCCGGTTCCCGCTCTGCAGCTGCGGCAGCGCCACCATGCACGCGGCGATTCACATGGGCACCACGCGGCTCGGTGCGCACCATGTGAGAAGCAATACCAGCGGTCATCATGTTGTGGGGGGCTGCCCGGTTCCCAGTGTCTGTGGTGTCATGCCGTGGGGTAAAAGGGGGGGGGGCCGACAGCACGGCGGCTGCGGTCCCCCCCAGCAGGTTGTGAACCCAGATGGTTGGCGGCGTATGTGTCAGGGGGATAAGAGGTTGAATCAGTAGGCCTCATCTCCCTGGGTCATACGCCTCAGAACGGACGGTCGTTAGGGAGATGTTATGTTGCCATGAAAATACACCCTCTGTCTAAAGATTTTGTGTTGCCAGCAAAATGCAAGAACTGCGTGAGCCGCGCAGGGGAGATACATTTCATGTCAGACTGCAAGTTCATAATTGCCGCTTAAACACTGAGTTATTACTAAATGCCGGCTGGGGGGGGGGCCTAAAAAAAAAAAAATTAAAAGGGGAACCTTTGATCCTATGGGAGGCTGGGCACCGGAAGCAACAGCATTTCCTACCCAGGCCACTCTGTGGGTGGGGTTCCCGGCCACCCTGTTGCGAGTTTTCCCTGCATCCCTGAACCAGTGTCTTCCTGTAATCACTCGGGTACAATGTCTTCCTCAATTGTTTCCCTAAATCGCTCAGACGCAATTGTTTTCCCTGAATCGCTCAGGCGCAAATGTCTTCCCTGAATCGCGCAGGCGCAAATGTCTTCCCTGAATCGCTCAGGCGCAATGTCTTCCCGAAATTGCTCAGGCGCAATGTCTTCCCTGAATCGCTCAGGCGCAATGTCTTCCCTGAATCGCTCAGGCGCAATGTCTTCCCTGAATCGCTCAGGAGCAATGTCTTCCCTGATTCGCTCCGGCGCAATGTCTTCCCTGAATCGCTCAGGTACAATTCGTCCAGGTACCGCCCAGGGATGTCCCTTAATTCACTCATGTGCAATATTTTCCTGATTCACTCATGTGCAATGTTTTCCCTGTTTTACTCACGTGCAATGTTTTTCGGATTCGCTCAGGTGCAAATGTTCCGTAAGTCGCTCTGGTGCTATGGTTCATGATTCTATCAGGCGCAAATGGTTCCCTGAATCGCTCAGGCGCAAATGGTTCCCTGAATCGCTCAGGTGCAATGGTTCCCTGAATCGCTCAGGCGCAAATGGTTCCCTGAATCGCTCAGGTGCAATGGTTCCCTGAATCGCTCAGGTGCAATGGTTCCCTGAATCGCTCAGGTGCAATGGTTCCCTGAATCGCTCGGGTGCAATGGTTCCCTGAATCGCTCAGGTGCAATGGTTCCCTGAATCGCTCAGGTGCAATGGTTCCCTGAATCGCTCGGGTGCAATGGTTCCCTGAATCGCTCAGGGGCAAGGTCTCCCTGTATCGCCCGTGACAGTGTCGCCTTGAACCACTCAGGGCAATATCTCCCTGAATCGCTCAGGTGTTTTTGTTCACTGACTAAGGGACCAGCAGGTCGCGGCCCTCGCCGTGCATCGGTAAAACACGGCTTATCTTTTTTCGTAAGCAGGGCCGCGACCACCAGAGCTACAAGCAAACCACGGTCGTTGCGCCTATTTTCCCGGTTCAGGTAAGATACAGCCACAAGGCTGTGCTACGACCTGTCACTGCATTAGCTATTCGTTGTCATGAGCTCACGTTCATAGGTCTCTGCCTCAATACAGAAGTCGGTAGCGTGGTCCCTTTCGTTTAAGGTAAGTAGCGGACAACGCTATTCGGTCAAGAGAAACTATTTTCCCCTGTAGCTCTCGGTCGGGCACCCAGGGGAGGGGGAAGGAAGTCTCATCTGTCACCTTCATACCTCCTCCATGCAGCTTGAAGATGTCGCAGGTCCCTGAGTCGGAGGATAATCTGTCCTTGCCCGGAACCTCCGTGTCAGGCCGCGCCAGCAACCCCTCCCTGAGGAGCTGGACCATTCCGAAACTGATAGCAGAGCTCAGACGAAGAGGGATTCACCATCCTGCCACCGCGAGAAAAGCGGAGCTGTACCGACTCCTAATGACGGCACCATCGGGTTCAAGTTAGGAGCCTTCTCCCTCATCGATCCAGCTGACCCTCCTGCAGTTGCAGGCCACCATCGCCAGTCTGGCAGGTTCGGTCGTGGATATCCAGACTAGGATGGGGGAGTGGGAGTCCCGGCCTCCTCCGGCCCTGCCTTCTCCAGCCCTTCCGGTCTTGCCGTCTACGTCCCAGGATTTGGCGCCAGGTACGGTCCGTGTCAGACCCCAGATTGCCCCCTCGCATTACATTCCAGAAAACCTTAAAAGGGACATCCTGGCGGGGAGGGACGTCAACCTGGCGTCCATTCTCATTGCGTCACAAGACGTATCAGAGAATAAAGTCATCAACTGCGGGGAGGTCTCGTTGGTCCTGCGGGCCAAGGATACCCGCCTGAACCGAAAACTGTCGGTCCCCGAGTTTGTCCTGGCATTCAGCCTCTACCGAGATACCATCTGCGGCGTCCAGCCACACAGACGTGAGGAGCTGGACTCCTACCTATACCAAGTCACCGACTTAGGTTACAAATACGAGGGAAAGAACTTCTACGACTACCACAGGTCTTTTTCAGCCAAAGCAGCAGCCGCCCTCGCTCAGTTCCAGTTCATCACGGACTGGGCGAACTTGGACATGGAGCTGTTCTGCCGCCATTTTGCCGGGTTGCAGGCCCCACGTGCGCTGCATGCCAGTCCATCCAGCACACGGCCGACTGGTGCCCCAATCTTCCCACCCCGGCCCGAGAAGGCTCCCAGCCAGGCCCCTCTGGCACGCAACGGTCCCAGGGTTCCACCGACAAGCTGGGCAGGCCCATTACTTTCTTAGGCCAGAGTCAGGTCTGCAACAACTTTAATGCCGGGGGCTGTGGTTTCAACAGTTGTAGAGCTTTGCATGTGTGTTCCCTCTGCTTCAGGGCCCACCCCCGCTCCAGCTGCCTGAAGAGGCAACGTAAGGCTCTATGACTGACCGACATCAACGTCGAGCTCTTGGGCATCCTGTTGCGGGATCACCCCGATCGCCAGTCAGTGGAGTTCCTCATCACCGGTTTCGAGAAGGGTTTCAATACAGGATTCATTGCCCTCCCTCAGGTTTCCTGGGAAGGAAGGAACCTACAGTCGGCCATGCAGGATTTGAAAGCGGTGGCCACTCTGTTGCGGGACGAGGTTCGCATAGGGTTCCTGCTAGGCCCGTTTGAAACCATTCCCTTTGCCGAGTGGAGGATCAATCCCATTGGTCTAGTCTCCAAACAAGCATCAAATAAAAAGCGTCTGATATACGACTTGTCTGCTCCACACATGTCGCCGATCCCCAGTCTCAACTCCCTGATCCCATCAGGGGAATTCTCGATGTCCTATTCATCCATTGACGAGGCCATTCAGTTCATCCTGCTGGCGGGGGAAGGGGCTTGGTTGGCCAAGGCCGACATCGCGGACACCTTCAAACTACTCCCCATCCTTCCTCAGTTATGGCAGTATTATGGGTTGCATTGGGCAGACGGGTTTTATTTTGCTAACCGCCTCACATTTGGATCTAAAAGCAGCCCGTGGTTGTTCGACAAGTTCGCCTGTGCCCTACACTGGATCCTTGTCCATCATGGGGGGATGGACATGGTCATTCATTACTTGGATGACTTCCTAATCATCGAGAGGCCCCAGGGGCCCCCATCAGGTTTGGAGAGCTTGCTCCAGCTGTTCGCCAGGCTCGAGGTCCCGGTGGCATCCGCCAAGACAGAGGGTCCAGGCACTGGGGTTACCTTCTTGGGCATTACTCTGGACTCGGTCCGCATGGAGGCCAGCCTCCCCGCGGCCAAGCTGGCCAAGATCAAGTCCGCCGTTTCCTCCGCGGCCTCTTCTGGAGTTTTGTCCAGGCAGGAGCTCCAGTCCCTGTTAGGATTCCTTACATGTACCTTCAAGATTATGTCACAGGGGAGGTCCTTCATCTCGCGGCTTCTCAATCTCCTCCCGACTGCTCCGGATCAGGACTCCACCGTCCAGCTGGACGGTCCCGCCATGGCGGATCTTCAGATGTGGCGAACCTTCCTGACCGGGTGGAATGGCATTTCTTTGTTCGTGCCATCCCCGGATGCGGCTTCCCCCACGGTTTACACCGACGCCGCGGGCTCCCGCGGGTTCGCGGCAATCTTCTATCCGCACTGGTTGGTTGGCAGTTGGCCGGTGGAGCTCCTGTCCGAGGCGGGGGCTATGAGGTCCTTGCCACTATTGGAGTTATACCCCATTGTGGCGGCTGCCCACGTCTGGGGTCCGCTCTGGGCAAACAAATCTTCAGGACAGACAGTCAGGTTCTGGTGGAAGTGATCTCCAAGGGGAGGGCTAAAAATCTCAGGATGATGTCTATGTTGCGTAGGCTTGTCTGGCTGTCCTTGGAGTTTAACTTCCACGTCTTCGCGGTCCATATCCAGGGAGCGCAGAACGTGGCGGCTGACGCCCTGTCCCGCTTTAACCTCAATATTTTCTTCCAGGAACTCCCAGAGGCAGATCCCGTCGGCGTTCCAGCTCCACCTTACAGCGCCCTCCTGCTGGACTAGAGCCCCTGATAGCAACCACGCAGTCATTGGTCCGGCGGTCGCTAGCCACCAACACCGCCAGGAATTATGATACCGGGTTCAGCATGTTTAAACGTTTTGCTGACACTCATCCGCAGGGGGACGTAGACGAGGTCACTTTCATCATTCATAGCACATTGCCACTCCCACCGCCACCTCTCATACAATACCATCAAGCTGTATTTGGCAGGCATCCAGCACCACCGGATGCTCAGCGACCCCTCTGCCAGATCCATCTTTTCAAATCAGGCCATCAAAGCCACCCTCAGGGGCGTTCAGAGAGTCAGCACGGCAGTCCAGGTGCGCAGGCAGCCGGTCTCAGGTGAGCTTTTCCGCAGGTTATCCATAGCCCTGGATGGTCTTCCTTTTGGCCAATTTGCAAGCATCGTTACGAAGGCAGCCATGTATCTCGGGTTCTATGGGTTCCTCAGGCCCGGGGAATTCACCTGCAGCACCATCTCCCGAACGACCCTGCTAAGGCGACACCTCGCATGGCACTCCGACCACTTTATTTTGTCCATTCCGTTCTCCAAGACCAGTCAAACCGGTCCCCCCACGGAGGTGGAATTTTACCCTACGTCTAACTGTTGGTGTCCTATCAAGGTGCTCCAGGAGCTCCTGGCCTGCCTTCAATCTCCCGCTTTAGACAGCCCGTTGCTCCCGGTTAACGGGAAACCCCTGTCTTCTACCGTGTTCATCTCCAATATCCGCACCCTGGCCGCAGGTTTGGGTTACAACCCTAGCGCAATATCCGGGCACTCATTTCGGATAGGGGCCGCGTCTGCAGCTTCCAGTCACCAGGTACCAGCACACATCATTCGCAAGATGGGTCGGTGGAGATCATCCTGCTTCTCAAGGTACATCCCGAATCCACGGGCGGAAGTATCCCGAGCCTTCTGTTCCTTGGCATTGTAGGTCACACAATACTTCAATAAATATTTCATACCCTGCAACTTGCCGGTTCTCTTTTTGCCCACTTATTCAGGCCTTACCTTGTCACTGGCATCGGGCACACTCCAGCCAGTCGGGTGGGGACAGTCCATAGGCATGCCTATTCTGTTTCTCGCACAGCTCCTCCCACAAGTATTGAAGGCTGCTTGCAGCCTGTAATTGTGGGAGGGGCGCACTTACCCTATTTAAACCCCCTCCCACAAGCAGAAGGGCGCCCGCTTCTTGCCCTCCCTCCCATCCCCTTCTTAATACCTTCCTCTTGGGTGGCCCACTTATTCAGGCCTTACCTCGTCACTCGCATCGGGCACACTCCAGACAGTCGGGTGGGGACAGTCCATAGGCATGCCTATTCTGTTTCTCGCACAGCTCCTCCCACAAATATATATATATATATATATATATTTGTACCGTGTGAGCCAGAAATATAAGATACAAAAAGATTGAGATTCCTCAGTGATTAATACCTTTTAATAGCTAATTGAAAAGATGATCACAAAACTTTCAAGGCTACTTGGGCCTCTTCGTCAGGCGTCTCTTAAGACAGTGTCTGAAGATTCACAAATTTATACACCAAAGTACATAGGAGTAATGAGGTAGATGAGACAAGTAATGTAAAGCAGATCAGTATGAGTGAAGGACGAAACAAACTGTTGTAACAGTAAATTGTTGGAGCAATTCTACATGAGGATTATACATAAGTGTGAAAGTTTTATTGTCCTCTAATTGATGTTCTGTCCATGAATGTGATGAACCAAAGACATCTGCGAGCCACATTCCTTAAGAGATGTAGGCAAATATAAATCCATGAGACATATTCATTCCTGATCGAGGTATGTCAAAGGTTATCATGAACTTGTATTCCCAGATTCTCCTGTCCCTCGGTGATTTAAAATTCCCCTTTTATACCGTTAATATTAGTATTATTATTATTTAGTATTGATATTAAAAGAACAGCACCACCACTTCACTACCAACGAGTGTGCCTCCATGCGGGACGTGTGTCCCGTGTTGCGCTGTTTCGAGTACTCCACCAACATGGCCACAGTTAATGAGGCCGTCATCAGCGTTACTATCCCACTTCTATGTCTCCTTGAAAAAACGCTTAGGGCTTATGAATGAGGATGTGGCACAGGAGGAAGAGGAGGCGGAATGGGGATCATTTTCACGGTTATCAGGCCAGTCATCCACAGGTGGCTCGGACAGTGCACAACTGTCCAGCCAGGGCACAGTTTTGGAGGATAAAGAGGATGATGATGATGGTGAGGAGGATCCGCGTTCACAGCAGGATGGCACCCAAGTCAGCTCATGGGCATAGTTTTGGAGGGTGATGATGAGGAGTAGGATAAACCACGTTCACTGCAGGGTGTCATCCAAATCAGCTCACAGGCATCAATGGAGCATGGCTGGGGGGATACAGAGGACATAAGATGATATACATCCCACTGAGGACAGCTTGTCATTGCCTCTGGGCAGCCTGACACACATGAGCGAATACATGCTGCAGTACTTGTGCAATGACCGCCGAGTTGCCCTGATTGTTACCAGTGCTCATTACTGGGTGACCACATTGATGGATCCTGACTTCAAGGACAATGTGCCATCCTTACTTCCATCACTGGTGCGCGATAGGAAGATGCGCGATTACAAGTGCACGCTGGTAGACGCGCTACTGACGGTATTCCCACTTGACAGCGGGGTCTCAGTGGAAGCACAATGCAGAGGAGGAGGAAGTAGTTGCCAAAGTAGGTGGGAGGTGTATTGTCTATGTCCTCTGTATCCCCCCAGCCATGCTCCATTGATGCCCGTGAGCTGATTTTGATGACACCCTGCAGTGAACGTGGTTCATCCTACTCCTTATCTTCACCCACCAAAACTATGCCCTGGCTGGACAGTTGAGTACCTGTTGCTGCAGGAAACCACCCTCCAAGCTACGTGTGGACGACTGGCGTGATAACTGTGAGAATGATCCCTGTTCCTCCTCCTCTTTCTCCTGTGCCACATCCTCATCCATCATTGCCTGAAGTGTTTTTTCAAGGAGGCATAAAAGTGGGATAGGATGGCATCATTGGCGCTGGCCATGTTGGTGGAGTACTCAAAACAGCAAAACATGCCACACATGTCCCGCATGGAGGCAAACTCATTGGTGGTTAAATGGTGCTGTTCCGCAGAGCAACTCCCCCGTGTGTGCTGCTGCTGAAACTCCAATATTGTCTGCTGCTACTTGCACAGTCTCTCCAGCATGTGCAAGTTGGAGTTCCAACTTGTGGATACGTCGCATATGAGGCAGGGAGTGGGAAGGTTGAAGTTACGCTGCAGAGCAGACAGGTGAGCAGAAGCAGGGTGAGAATGCCAAAAGTGCGTACGGATGGCTCACACTTTCTGCAGCAGCTCTGACATATTGGGATAATTTTTCAGGAACCTCTGCACTACCAAATTCAGCACAGGCGCCAGGCAAGGGATGTGCATCTACCCGTCTAGGCCCAGAGCTACTACGAGATTTCGCCTGTTGTCACACACCACCAGGCCAGGCTTGAGGTTCAGCAGTACCAACCTGCACACTGTTGGGTTTTACCCTAAACAGAGAAGTTTCAGAACAGCCTGCTGTCATTTCCCCCTGGCTGTGCTTTAGTTGGTGGTGCAGGTGTTACACTGACTGAATGAGGAGGCAGTATAGGAGGAAGTGGAGTAGGAGGAGGAGGCAACAGGAGGCAGCGAGAGACGTCCAGCAATCCTCGGTGGCGGTAAGACATGCGCCAAACAGCTTTCTGCCTCAGGCCCAGCCGCTAATACATTTAGCCAGTGGGCAGTTAGGGAGATATAATGTCCCTGCCCGTGCTTACTGGTCCACATATCAGTGGTTATATGGACCTTGCCACTGATGGCGTTGCACAGTGAACACCTGATTTTTTCCGTCACTTGTTCAAGCAGGGCAGGGATGGCCAACCTTGAAAAGTAGTGGCAGCTGGGAACCATGTACTGTGGAACAGCCACCATCATTACATTTTTAAAACTGTTGATCTCCACCCGACGGAATGGCAGCATTTCAAAGGCCAGGAATTTTTAAATGCTGGTATTTAGGGTCAGGAAGCCTGATTTCTTGGGGTAGGGCATTCCAGAGAACCGGTGCAGCTCGGGAAAAATCTTTTTGTGGAAGTCAGTCGTAAGTCATTGGCTGAACGGAGAGCACGGGTAGGGTGGTAGACAGAGATAAGGGAAGATATGTAGGGTGGTGCAGCACTGTGGAGGGCTTTGTGGGTGAGGACGAGCAGTTTGAATTGGATTCTATAGTGTATGGGTAGCCAGTGCAATGACTGACACAGAAAGGAGGCATCAGAGTAGCGGTTGGACAGATAGGTGACCCTGGCTGCGGCATTAAGAACAGATTGGAGAGATGGGAGTCTGGTGAGGGGGAGGCCAATTAATAGTGAGTTGCAGTAATCAAGGCGGGAGTGGATCAGGGCAACAATGAGAGTTTTTATTGTTTCCATAGTGAGAAAGTGGTGGATACTAGAGATGTTTTTGAGGTGCAGGCGACATGAGCAGGAGAGAGGTTGAATATAGGGGGTGAAAGAAAGATCAGTGTCAAAAGTCACCTCGAGACAGCAGGCGTGCTGCCTAGGAGTGATGACGGTGTTGCACACCGAAATGCAGACATCAGGTTTAGGTAGGTTAGTAGATGGAGAGAACACAAGAAGTTCCGTTTTTGAAAGATTTAGTTTCAGATAGAGAGAGGACATAATGTTAGAGACGGCAGAGAGACAGTCACTGGTGTTCTGGAATACAGCATGTGTGATGTCAGGGGATGAGGTGTATAGTTCTGTGTCATCAGCATAAAGATGGTACTGGAAACCAAATCTGCTGATGGTCTGTCCAATTGGTGCTGTGTACAGGGAGAAGAGGAGAGGGCCTAGGACTGAACCCTGAGGAACTCCAACAGCAAGGGGGAGAGGTAAGGAAGTGGAGCCAGCGAAAGATACACTGAAAGAGCGACTAGAGAGATAGGAAGAACACCAGCAGAGGGCGGTGTCCTTTAGGCCGATGGATTGGAGCATGGCGAGTAGGAGATGGTGGTCTACAGTGTCAAAAGCTGCAGAGAGGTCAAGGAGAATGAGCAGAGAGTAGTTACCATTGCAATTTGCTGTCAGGAGGTCATTTGTCTCTTTGGTGAGGGCAGTTTCTGTCGAATGCAGGGGGCGGAAACCAGATTGTAATGGATCGAGGACAGAGTGATCAGAGAAATAGCGGGTAAGGCGAGAGTAGACCAGACGCTCCAGGAGTTTAGAGATGAAGGGAAGATTGGAGACTGGTCTGTAGTTAGGCATGGCTGCATACTGGCCACACCCAGCTATTGTTATACTCTATTAAAAACAGGCTTCGTTCCACTGTAGAACAAAAAAGAATGGCGCACCATAGGGTAATAACGTTTAAAATAGATATAAATAGGTATCTCCAATATCGAGGCTCACCTGGTAGAGTTGTGCTAGTTTAGGCACAACTCTAATGTAGACATGTATCGAGTTGACATGAGCCCCTCACAACGGATGGTGTGCAGCCCGGGATGGATACTTCTGTTCAGGGATGCCTGGAATCCCTCAGAAAGCCAGTAGTTCAAATATAGGAAAAGGATATCCCACGGCGCAAAAAACACCCAGTAGTTGGAGTAATGATGGTTCTTGTTTATTTAGGCAAGTGGTACAACGCGTTTCGGGGTTTAACCCCTTCTTCACGTACAATTGACTTGCAAATTGTTATACTCTAGGTCAGTTTGTGCATTCTCTTTGCTATTTCGCAAAGATTTGGGGCCTCCACAAACTAAAAATAAAAACAAACAAAAAAAAAACAAATAAGAAAAAAAAAAGGTTGGTAACCTCCTCTGCCTTTTCCGCCTGCACTGTCACGTCTGCCTGCATCCCCGCGTCTGCCTGCACCGCCACGTCCACCTGATCCTCCACTGGGACCTCTGCCACCAGGCAGAATATAAAATATGAAAAAAATATAAAAAAGTGTTAAAGTGGTAGGCAATTAAGAGTGCCGCATTTGTGTGAGGGGAGGCGGGGCGTTCACTATTTAAACCTGGCCCTCCTCCCCCCACTTGTCGGTTCGAACGATTTCGAATCGGCTTGTGGGTTGGTGCCAGAGAAGGGCATGCGTCACTGGAGGATCGGGGGATCGGCTGCGTCGGGCTCGTCGCTACGGTGATTAGGTAGGCAGGGTGGCTTGCACACCCGTCTCGCTATGTATAACATGTGGGGCTGCCGAGTGTGCCGCCAGTCCCCAGCTGCGCTGGAGACTGCCCGCACTCCCGATCGCTTCCGGCACCACGAGACAGGCACCCCGATCCGCTCCAGGCCCTGCGCTAAGCACCCCCGCTCCCACATGCAGCGTCCCCCAGGCGGGCACCCCTCACCTGTGGCTCAGCAGCGACGGGTCACGACGTCCGCTCGCATACCCTGAGCATCGGTCACGCCGGCCGTCGGCTCCACGACGCAGCGTTATATATCACTCACTCCGGAATCAGAACATAAACATTTGTTCCGCCGTAGAGGAAAACGCCGTCCGCTCACACAGGGATCTATTCATTAGCTGCAATCAGTAAGCGGAGGTCCAGCTGCAGGATCAGGGGGCGGAAGCCGAAACCTATAGGCGATTAATACGCCGCGGCTTTCCCTGTACAAATAGTCGATAGCGGTGGGCACGGGATGCAATGTTCCACATGGCGGAGCGCAAATCCCTCACAGCCGATCCTGATGCACGTTCTCCTGGTAATTACAATTAGCGAGGCAGTGAAGGTGGACATGCTTATGTGACTTTCAGTCATGTCTAGGAATCCGCTGCAGAATAAACTTGTCTTCTTTACTGCGCCAAACTCAGGCAAGACAAGATAAGCAGATACTCAGACATGTGCACTGTATAACAAGTTATGATTTCAATGATTAACTCTAACCTAGAAGGGAATCACTGGCTTGCTGCGCTCCAGCAGGTCCTGGCTTGATAGAGGGCGACACCTACAGGCCCATACTGGTACTGCAGTCCAGGTGCAGGGCTCCTCTGCTCAGGCACAGTGGCTAGGTACTAAGGCAGGAGTATAAAAAAATAAAAATAAAAAATATTTCAATAAATTTGGAATATGTTCAAGGATCAAATATAAAGAGGGCTTCAAGGAGGGGGGCTGGCCACGTCACTTTGCGCACGCAGCCGGGCAGCCCGTAAGCCCATACGGTCAGTCAGGGGGTTGGTTCGGGCGCAGTCACAATAATCCGGTGGTTAGCTAGGGAGCGGTGGCATGAGTGAAGGGTCGCCCAGCCGGCGTGCGCTCACTCACACGTCTGTCCTTGGTTATTCAGGTCCACAGGTGGTGGGCTAACTTACGATACTGTGGGGTTCGTGGCTGTCATGGCCGCCAGGTGAGTCAGGGGTGGTGCATGCGGGGGCCAACCCCCTCTTTTCTCCTGCATAGGCTTGGGGGACGGGGGATGGTGGACTATTATGTCCAGGCCTCTGGCGCATCTCTTACAGGGTGGCGCCTACAGTCGTGGCCTTTGGTGGGGGGAAAAAGGAGAAAAAAATAAAAATAAAAAAATAAAAAATAATGGTATAGATAGGAATGTTGCTTTGCCAGGTCTGTCACGACTACAGACTCCTTATAAAGCCCTGCCACGACTGCAGGCATCAGTCTGTCACGACTACAGACCCGCTCTAAAGCCCTGCCACGACTGCAGGCAACAGTCTGTCACGACTACAGACCCGTTATAAAGCCCTGCCACGACTGCAGGCATCAGTCTGTCACGACTACAGACTCGTTATAAAGTCCTGCCACGACTGCAGGCATCAGTCTGTCACGACTACAGACCCGTTATAAAGCCCTGCCACGACTGCAGGCATCAGTCTGTCACGACTACAGACTCGTTATAAAGTCCTGCCACGACTGCAGGCATCAGTCTGTCACGACTACAGACCCGCTCTAAAGCCCTGCCACGACTGCAGGCACAAATCCGTTACGACTACAGACTCATTATTAAGACCGGCTACGGCTGCAGGCATTAGTCTCATGTCAACAGACTCATGAGGTAATACTACCACGTCTACAGGCGATGGTCCGTTACCGCTACTCTCGATGTAGGGTCCCCTCACGACTACAGGGGCTAGTCGGTCACATCCACAGACTCGGTTGCACTCCCGTTAACTACAGGCACTGGGTGGGCATCTACGGGTAGTTGCGTCACGACTACGCACGTGGGTCAGCCACGGCCTGGGAGGTCAGCCTTCACGGTCACAGGTAGGTCCAGTTAGGCTTCAGTCTCCCAGCAGGTTCCAGTCACAATAACCAGCCCCTAGGTGAGGGGGGGCACTCCCGCACCGGCGCACAATGCCAGGGAGCTGTGCGGCTCCTCACACGGCACACGGGTCAAACCAGCGGGGGCCGGGGCCCACGGTAAAGGAAGGGCTCCCTCTGATCCGGTGCACATTGCCAGGGAGTGGCGCTGCTCCCCACGCGGTACGAGTGTCCAGCCGGCGGTGGGGGGCTCCCCCGCACTGGTGCATTCTGCCAGGGAGCAGCGTGAGCTCCCCACGCGGCTGGGGGGTAAGGCTCCTCATCTTCAATAAAGTCTGGCACGGGCCGCCGTGCCGTTAGGTAGGCAGGGATCAGGGGAAGGAGTACTAGGCTCGGTCAGAGGGAGCAGATCATAGGCAGTGGCTGGCTTCCTGCTGCCGGCCGTACATAAGGTTCCAAGGGGGTTATTTAGGCACAGGATGTTAGTTAGTCCGTGCAGGTGATCTGCGTTATACCATGCTCTTCATGCTCGTACTCAGAGCTGTGCCCGTACGGGAGCTGCTTAAGTGGTTGATAGTGAAAAAAATAAAAAAATAAATAAAAATACATTTTTGAGTCTCTCACGCATGGCTTCTCCGTTTTAGGTTTACACATATGACTCCGCCATCTGAGTCTCTCACGCATGGCTTCTCCATGTTAGTTTTACACATACGGATCCGCCATTAGAGTCTCTCACGCATGGCTTCCCCGTTTTAGGTTACACATATGACTCCGCCATTAGAGTCTCTCACGCATGGCTTCTCCGTTTAGGTTCACACATAAGTCTCCGCCATCTGAGTCTCACGCATTGGCTTCCCCGTTTTAGGTTACACATATGACTCCGCCATCTGAGTCTTTCACGCATGGCTTCCCCGTTTTAGGTTACACATATGACTCCGCCATTAGAGTCTCTCACGCATGGCTTCTCCGTGTGAGTTTTACACATACGACTCCGCCATTAGTCTCTCACGCCTGGCTTCTCCGTGTTAGTTTTACACATACGACTCCGCCATTAGAGTCTCTCACGCATGGCTTCTCCGTTTTAGGTTTACACATATGACTCCGCCATCTGAGTCTCTCACGCATGGCTTCTCCATGTTAGTTTTACACATACGGATCCGCCATTAGAGTCTCTCACGCATGGCTTCCCCGTTTTAGGTTACACACATGACTCCGCCATTAGAGTCTCTCACGCATGGCTTCTCCGTTTAGGTTCACACATATGTCTCCGCCATCTGAGTCTCACGCATTGGCTTCCCCGTTTTAGGTTACACATATGACTCCGCCATCTGAGTCTTTCACGCATGGCTTCCCCGTTTTAGGTTACACATATGACTCCGCCATTAGAGTCTCTCACGCATGGCTTCTCCGTGTGAGTTTTACACATACGACTCCGCCATTAGTCTCTCACGCCTGGCTTCTCCGTGTTAGTTTTACACATACGACTCCGCCATTAGAGTCTCTCACGCATGGCTTCTCCGTTTTAGGTTGGCACATATGACTCCGCCATTAGAGTCTCTCACGCATGGCTTCTCCGTTTTAGGTTGGCACATATGACTCCGCCATTAGAGTCTCTCACGCAGGGCTGCTCCGTTTTAGGTTTACACATATGACTCCGCCATTAGAGTCTCTCACGCATGGCTTCTCCGTTTTAGGTTTACACATATGACTCCGCCATCTGAGTCTCTCACGCATGGCTTCTCCATGTTAGTTTTACACATACGGATCCGCCATTAGAGTCTCTCACGCATGGCTTCCCCGTTTTAGGTTACACATATGACTCCGCCATTAGAGTCTCTCACGCATGGCTTCTCCGTTTAGGTTCACACATATGTCTCCGCCATCTGAGTCTCACGCATTGGCTTCCCCGTTTTAGGTTACACATATGACTCCGCCATCTGAGTCTTTCACGCATGGCTTCCCCGTTTTAGGTTACACATATGACTCCGCCATTAGAGTCTCTCACGCATGGCTTCTCCGTGTGAGTTTTACACATACGACTCCGCCATTAGTCTCTCACGCCTGGCTTCTCCGTGTTAGTTTTACACATACGACTCCGCCATTAGAGTCTCTCACGCATGGCTTCTCCGTTTTAGGTTGGCACATATGACTCCGCCATTAGAGTCTCTTACGCATGGCTTCTCCGTTTTAGGTTGGCACATATGACTCCGCCATTAGAGTCTCTCATGCAGGGCTGCTCCGTTTTAGGTTTACACATATGACTCCGCCATTAGAGTCTCTCACGCATGGCTTCTCCGTTTTAGGTTACACATATGACTCCGCCATTAGTCTCTCACGCACGGCTTCTCCGTTTTAGGTTACACATATGACTCCGCCATCTGAGTCCCTCACGCATGGCTTCTCCGTTATAGTTTCACACATATGACTCCGCCATTAGAATCTCTCACGCATGGCTTCTCCGTTTTAGGTTACACATATGACTCCGCCATTAGTCTCTCACGCACGGCTTCTCCGTTTTAGGTTACACATATGACTCCGCCATCTGAGTCTCTCACGCATGGCTTCTCCGTTTTAGTTTTACACATATGACTCCGCCATTAGAATCTCTCACGCATGGCTTCTCCGTTTTAGGTTTACACATATGACTCCGCCATTAGAGTCTCTCACGCACGGCTTCTCCGTTTTAGGTT
Organism: Bufo bufo; assembly: GCF_905171765.1. Lineage (NCBI taxonomy): Eukaryota > Metazoa > Chordata > Amphibia > Anura > Bufonidae > Bufo > Bufo bufo. The sequence continues at coordinate 392,266,258 of NC_053389.1, read as the reverse complement.
ACACATATGACTCCGCCATCTGAGTCTCTCACGCATGGCTTCTCCGTTTTAGTTTTACACATATGACTCCGCCATTAGAGTCCCTCACGCAGAGCTTCTCCGTTTTAGTTTTACGCATATGACTCCGCCATTAGTCTCTCGCGCATGGCTTCTCCGCTTTAGGTTTACACACAGGACTCCGCCATTAGAGTCTCTCACGCATGAAGGTAAAAAAATAAAATAAATAAATAAATAAATATTTCCTCACCAGGCCCAGCTGCGCTGGGACTAGTCTCTCATCTCACCATAGCTAAGAGACTGATGGCCAATTCCTTGGCCAGTAATACTCTGAGGGCTTACAAGACAGCTTGGCGCCTGTTTCAGAGATATGAGAACACCTACCCGGCCGCTGGTCGGGGGCCTATCACTCACCTATTGGGCTTTGTCAGGGTTTTTGCCACTCTCAATTAAACCTGTCCTATAGCATTGTTAACTATACATGGCAGGTATTCAGCACCATTGGTACAGGCTACATCCGGACCTACCGTCACTCTTCTCCGCCCACCCGATCAATGCGGCGTTGAAGGGTTTGCGCAAGTTGTCTGTGGTGAAACGACATGGGCGTCAGCCATTTACCGGTAGCTTGTTCAGGCCGTGACAGGCAAACTGCAGGGGCAAACCGTTCGGGCCGCAGGTTAGCGCTCTGGTAGAAACAGCCTTGTACCTGGCTTTCCATGGATTCCTCAGGTCAGGCGAGCTCATGGGCACCAATACGCTGACTGGGTGCTTGCGGAAAAGTCAGCTCATCCGGCGCGAGTCCATCTATGTCCTCACCTTGGCCTCGTCCAAGACGTCACGGCCGGGGCAATCAGTGGCGGTCAGATACTTTCCCACGCACAGCAGATGGTGTCCGATGCAGGCCTTGGAGGCTTGGCTGCGTAGTATTTAGTCCAAGCTGCATGTTCTCCAGTACTTGAACTAGGCAATGCCGGCTAACCACCGCGGCCTTTCTAACGTACATTCAGGTTAGTTGACAGGTTCAGGGGTCGGTCCTCGCTGGATCACAGGACATTCCTTCCGCATGGGCGCGGCAGCGGCGGCGTCCATGCATAAGGTGCCAGTACATGTAATCAAACGGTTGGGTCGTCGTAGTTCCGCGTGTTCCATGCGTAATATCCCGGATCCTTATACGAAATATCATTGGTTTTCGAGTTTTGGTCTGTAGTTTCTGTTATCAAGTTTTCAAACTCCTATGCATGGTTCTTTTGGCCCCTTTAGGCTACCCTTCGATAAGCAGTTCCGGCATAACTCTGCTGCTTCTAGGTTGGGGGGGTGGAGTATAGGCTTAGGTAGGGTACCCTCTCAGCATGAGCCGATCCGAGCACAAGTGGTAGGCAATTAAGAGTGCCGCATTTGTGTGAGGGGAGGCGGGGCGTTCACTATTTAAACCTGGCCCTCCTCCCCCCACTTGTCGGTTCGAACGATTTCAACCCACCCAGGAGCCCTCCCTTCTTTCAGGTCTCATCATTGGGGTAGCCCCCTTTAGGCTACCCTTCGATAAGCAGTTCCGGCATAACTCTGCTGCTTCTAGGTTGGGGGGGTGGAGTATAGGCTTAGGTAGGGTACCCTCTCAGCATGAGCCGATCCGAGCACAAATAAAAAAAATAAAAAAAGGTTTCACATGTAAAAAAAAAAATCCCCAAGTAAGGAATAAAAATAAAAAAATTTAAAATAGAAAAAATATAATAAAATAGACATATTTGCTATTGCCACGTTCGTGACGGTCGGCATCTATGTATGTGCATTCCGCATTGAACTGGTTAAAAATCTAAAGTGCCAGGTGCCAGTTCATGATGTTTTAATGTGTCCATATTCTGAGAGCTATATATTTTTTATTTTTTAAATGATTTCCTTATGTAGGGGCTCATGTTTTGTGGGATTAGGTGACGGTTTTATTGGTACCATTTTCTGGAACATACGCCTTTTTGATCACTTGGTGTTGCACTTTTTGTGATGTAAGGTGACAAAAAAGGCTTTTTTTGACAGTTTTTTTTTTACGGTGTTCACCGGAGGGGTTAGGTCATGTGATATTGTTATAGAGCTGGTTGTTACGAATGCGGCGATACCTAATATGTATACTTTTTTTGTGGTGTACTTGTAACTAGAGTTGAGCGAACACCTGGATGTTCGGGTTCGAGAAGTTCGGCCGAACTTCCCGTAAATGTTCGGGTTCGGGATCCGAACCCGAACCGAACTTCGTCCCGAACCCGAACCCCATTGAAGTCAATGGGGACCCGAACTTTTGGGCACTAAAAAGGCTGTAAAACAGCCCAGGAAAGAGCTAGAGGGCTGCAAAAGGCAGCAACATGTAGGTAAATCCCCTGCAAACAAATGTGGATAGGGAAATGAATTAAAATTAAAATAAAAAAAATAAAAATGAACCAATATCAATTGGACAGAGGTCCCATAGCAGAGAATCTGGCTTCACGTCAGCAGAGAATCTGGCTCTTCATGCCATAGCAAAGAATCTGGCTTCATGTCAGCAGAGAATCAGTCTCTTCATGCCATAGCAGAGAATCTGGCTTCATGTCAGCGCAGAATCAGTCTTCATGTCATAGCAGAGAATCAGGCTTCACGTCACCCACCACTGGAACAGGCCACTGTCACACATTTAGGCCCCGGCACCCAGACAGAGGAGAGCGGTCCCGTAACAGAGAATCTGGCCTTATGTCAGCGCAGAATCTGTCTTCATGTCATAGCAGAGAATCAGGCTTCACGTCACCCACCACTGGAACAGGCCACTGTCACACATTTAGGCCCAGGCACCCAGGCAGAGGAGAGAGGTCCCGTAACAGAGAATCTGGCCTTATGTCAGCGCAGAATCTGTCTTCATGTCATAGCAGAGAATCAGGCTTCACGTCACCCACCACTGGAACAGGCCACTGTCACACATTTAGGCCCCGGCACCCAGGCAGAGGAGAGCGGTCCCGTAACAGAGAATCTGGCCTTATGTCAGCGCAGAATCTGTATTCATGTCATAGCAGAGAATCAGGCTTCATGTCACCCACCACTGGAACAGGCCACTGTCACACATTTAGGCCCAGGCACCCAGGCAGAGGAGAGAGGTCCCGTAACAGAGAATCTGGCCTTATGTCAGCGCAGAATCTGTCTTCATGTCATAGCAGAGAATCAGGCTTCACGTCACCCACCACTGGAACAGGTCACTGTCACACATTTAGGCCCAGGCACCCAGGCAGAGGAGAGAGGTCCCGTAACAGAGAATCTGGCCTTATGTCAGCGCAGAATCTGTATTCATGTCATAGCAGAGAATCAGGCTTCACGTCACCCACCACTGAAACAGGCCACTGTCACACATTTAGGCCCCGGCACCCAGACAGAGGAGAGCGGTCCCGTAACAGAGAATCTGGCCTTATGTCAGCGCAGAATCTGTCTTCATGTCATAGCAGAGAATCAGGCTTCACGTCACCCACCACTGGAACAGGCCACTGTCACACATTTAGGCCCAGGCACCCAGGCAGAGGAGAGAGGTCCCGTAACAAAGAATCTGGCCTTATGTCAGCGCAGAATCTGTCTTCATGTCATAGCAGAGAATCAGGCTTCACGTCACCCACCACTGGAACAGGCCACTGTCACACATTTAGGCCCAGGCACCCAGGCAGAGGAGAGAGGTCCCGTAACAGAGAATCTGGCCTTATGTCAGCGCAGAATCTGTCTTCATGTCATAGCAGAGAATCAGGCTTCACGTCACCCACCACTGGAACAGGCCACTGTCACACATTTAGGCCCCGACACCCAGACAGAGGAGAGCGGTCCCTTAACAGAGAATCTGGCCTTATGTCAGCGCAGAATCTGTATTCATGTCATAGCAGAGAATCAGGCTTCACGTCACCCACCACTGGAACAGGCCACTGTCACACATTTAGGCCCAGGCACCCAGGCAGAGGAGAGAGGTCCCGTAACAGAGAATCTGGCCTTATGTCAGCGCAGAATCTGTCTTCATGTCATAGCAGAGAATCAGGCTTCACGTCACCCACCACTGGAACAGGCCACTGTCACACATTTAGGCCCCGGCACACCAGACAGAGGAGAGCGGTCCCGTAACAGAGAATCTGGCCTTATGTCAGCGCAGAATCTGTATTCATGTCATAGCAGAGAATCAGGCTTCACGTCACCCACCACTGGAACAGGCCACTGTCACACATTTAGGCCCAGGCACCCAGGCAGAGGAGAGAGGTCCCGTAACAGAGAATCTGGCCTTATGTCAGCGCAGAATCTGTATTCATGTCATAGCAGAGAATCAGGCTTCACGTCACCCACCACTGGAACAGGCCACTGTCACACATTTAGGCCTCGGCACCCAGACAGAGGAGAGCGGTCCCGTAACAGAGAATCTGGCCTTATGTCAGCGCAGAATCTGTCTTCATGTCATAGCAGAGAATCAGGCTTCACGTCAGCCACCACTGGAACAGGCCACTGTCACACATTTAGGCCCAGGCACCCAGGCAGAGGAGAGTGGTCCCGTAACAGAGAATCTGGCCTTATGTCAGCGCAGAATCTGTATTCATGTCATAGCAGAGAATCAGGATTCACGTCACCCACCACTGGAACAGGCCACTGTCACACATTTAGGCCCCGGCACCCAGACAGAGGAGAGGTTCATTCAACTTTAGGTTGCCCCGCAATATAATGGTAAAATGAAATTAAAAATAGTATTGAATGAGGAAGTGCCCTGGAGTAGAATAATATATTGTTAAGGGGAGGTAGTTAATATCTAATCTGCACAAGGGATGGACAGGTCCTGTGGGATCCATGCCTGGTTCATTTTTATGAACGTCAGCTTGTCCACATTGGCTGTAGACAGGCGGCTGCGTTTGTCTGTAATGACGCCCCCTGCCGTGCTGAATACACGATCAGACAAAACGCTGGCCGCCGGGCAGGCCAGCACCTCCAAGGCATAAAAGGCTAGCTCTGGCCACGTGGACAATTTGGAGACCCAGAAGTTGAATGGGGCCGAACCATCAGTCAGTACGTGGAGGGGTGTGCACTGGTACTGTTCCACCATGTTAGTGAAATGTTGCCTCCTGCTAACACGTTCCGTATCAGGTGGTGGTGCACTTAGCTGTGGCGTGTTGACAAAACTTTTCCACATCTCTGCCATGCTAACCCTGCCCTCAGAGGAGCTGGGCGTGACACAGCTGCGTTGGCGACCTCTTGCTCCTCCTCTGCCTTCGCCTTGGGCTTCCACTGGTTCCCCTGTGACATTTGGGAATGCTCTCAGTAGCGCGTCTACCAACGTGCGCTTGAACTCGCGCATCTTCCTATCACGCTCCAGTGTAGGAAGTAAGGTGGGCACATTGTCTTTGTACCGGGGATCCAGCAGGGTGGCAACCCAGTAGTCCGCACACGTTAAAATGTGGGCAACTCTGCTGTCGTTGCGCAGGCACTGCAGCATGTAGTCGCTCATGTGTGCCAGGCTGCCCAGAGGTAAGGACAAGCTGTCCTCTGTGGGAGGCGTATCGTCATCGTCCTGTGTTTCCCCCCAGCCACGCACCAGTGATGGGCCCGAGCTGCTTTGGGTGCCACCCCGCTGTGAACATGCTTCATCCTCATCCTCCTCCACCTCCTCCTCATCCTCGTCCTCCTCGTCCTCCAGTAGTGGGCCCTGTCTGGCCACATTTGTACCTGGCCTCTGGTGTTGCAAAAAAACCTCCCTCTGAGTCACTTCGAAGAGACTGGCCTGAAAGTGCTAAAAATGACCCCTCTTCCTCCTCTTCCTCCTGGGCCACCTCCTCTTCCATCATCGCCCTAAGTGTTTTCTCAAGGAGACATAGAAGTGGTATTGTAACGCTGATAACGGCGTCATCGCCACTGGCCATGTTGGTGGAGTACTCGAAACAGCGCAACAGGGCACACAGGTCTCGCATGGAGGCCCAGTCATTGGTGGTGAAGTGGGTCTGATCCGCAGTGCGACTGACCCGTGCGTGCTGCAGCTGAAACTCCACTATGGCCTGCTGCTGCTCGCACAGTCTGTCCAGCATATGCAAGGTGGAGTTCCACCTGGTGGGCACGTCGCATATGAGGCGGTGAGCGGGAAGGCCGAAGTTACGCTGTAGCGCAGACAGGCGAGCAGCGGCAGGGTGTGAACGCCGGAAGCGCGAACAGACGGCCCGCACTTTATGCAGCAGCTCTGACATGTCGGGGTAGTTGCGAATGAACTTCTGCACCACCAAATTCAGTCCCAGAGCTGCAACGAGATTTCGCCCATTATCGCACACCACCAGGCCGGGCTTGAGGCTCACCGGCAGCAACCACTCGTCGGTCTGTTGTTCTATACCCTGCCACAACTCCTGTGCGGTGTGGTGCCTGTCCCCCAAACATATGAGTTTCAGAATGGCCTGCTGACGTTTACCCCGTGCTGTGCTGAAGTTGGTGGTGAAGGTGTGTGGCTGACTGGATGAGCAGGTGGAAGAAGAGGAGGAGGAAGCTGAGTAGGAGGAGGAGGAGACAGGAGGCAAAGAATGTTGCCCTGCGATCCTTGGCGGCGGAAGGACGTGCGCCAAATAGCTCTCCGCCTGGGGCCCAGCCGCCACTACATTTACCCAGTGTGCAGTTAGGGAGATATAGCGTCCCTGGCCGTGCTTACTGGTCCACGTATCTGTGGTTAGGTGGACCTTGCCACAGATGGCGTTGCGCAGTGCACACTTGATTTTATCGGACACTTGTTTGTGCAGGGAAGGCACTGCTCTCTTGGAGAAGTAGTGGCGGCTGGGAACAACATACTGTGGGACAGCAAGTGACATGAGCTGTTTGAAGCTGTGTGTGTCCACCAGCCTAAATGACAGCATTTCATAGGCCAGTAGTTTAGAAATGCTGGCATTCAGGGCCAGGGATCGAGGGTGGCTAGGTGAGAATTTACGCTTTCTCTCAAATGTTTGTGAGATGGAGAGCTGAACGCTGCCGTGTGACATGGTTGAGATGCTTCGTGACGCAGGTGGTGGTGTTGGTGGTACATCCCATGTTTGCTGGGCGGCAGGTGACAACGTTCCTCCAGAGGCGGAGGAAGAGGCCGAGGCAGCGGCAGCAGCAGCAGAAGAGGCCGAGGCGGCAGCAGCAGAAGAGGTAGCAGGGGGAGCCTGAGTGACTTCCTTGTTTTTAAGGTGTTTACTCCACTGCAGTTCATGCTTTGCATGCAGGTGCCTGGTCATGCAGGTTGTGCTAAGGTTCAGAACGTTAATGCCTCGCTTCAGGCTCTGATGGCACAGCGTGCAAACCACTCGGGTCTTGTCGTCAGCACATTGTTTGAAGAAGTGCCATGCCAGGGAACTCCTTGAAGCTGCCTTTGGGGTGCTCGGTCCCAGATGGCGGCAGTCAGTAGCAGGCGGAGTCTCTTGGCGGCGGGTGTTCTGATTTTGCCCACTGCTCCCTCTTTTGCTACGCTGTTGGCTCGGTCTCACCACTGCCTCTTCCTCCGAACTGTGAAAGTCAGTGGCACGACCTTCATTCCATGTGGGGTCTAGGACCTCATCGTCCCCTGCATCGTCTTCCACCCAGTCTTGATCCCTGACCTCCTGTTCAGTCTGCACACTGCAGAAAGACGCAGCAGTTGGCACCTGTGTTTCGTCATCATCAGAGACGTGCTGAGGTGGTATTCCCATGTCCTCATCATCAGGAAAAATAAGTGGTTGTGCGTTAGTGCATTCTATCTCTTCCACCCCTGGGGAAGGGCTAGGTGGATGCCCTTGGGAAACCCTGGCAGCAGAGTCTTCAAACAGCATAAGAGACTGCTGCATAACTTGAGGCTCAGACAGTTTCCCTGATATGCATGGGGGTGATGTGACAGACCGATGGGCTTGGTTTTCATGCGCCATCTGTGCGCTTTCTGCAGAAGACTGGGTGGGAGATAATGTGAACGTGCTGGATCCACTGTCGGCCACCCAATTGACTAATGCCTGTACCTGCTCAGGCCTTACCATCCTTAGAACGGCATTGGGCCCCACCAAATATCGCTGTAAATTCTGCTGGCTACTGGGACCTGAGGTAGTTGGTTCACTAGGACGTGTGGCTGTGGCAGAACGGCCACGTCCTCTCCCAGCACCAGAGGGTCCACTAACACCACCACGACCATGTCCACGTCCACGTCCGCGTCCCTTATTAGATGTTTTCCTCATTGTTCCCGTTCACCACAATTTTGAGAATGGCAAATTTGGGAATGCTTTTTCAACCCAGAACAAAAAGTCTGCTTTTACGGTCACTACAAATAACTTGACCAGCTAAAACTGTGCAGATTTGGTTGAATAGAGATGTGAGACCTGTTTTTTTTTGCGCTGTGTGACAGTTATAGGTTTAATCACAGAATGACACTTCTATCAGCACGCTAGCGTGTGTCTTAGGTTTTTCTGAATGACACTATCAATACCTTCAATGTAAGATTTTCTTTTTGGGATAGATTTCAAGTAGGCCTCAAATACCAGAAACTAGTTATTTTGAGAATGGCAAATTTGGGAATGCTTTTTCAACCCAGAACAAAAAGTCTGCTTTTACGGTCACTACAAATAACTTGACCAGCTAAAACTGTGCAGATTTGGGTTGAATAGAGATGTGAGACCTGTTTTTTTTTGCGCTTTGTGACAGTTATAGGTTTAATCACAGAATGACACTTCTATCAGCACGCTAGCGTGTGTCTTAGGTTTTTCTGAATGACACTATCAATACCTTCAATGTAAGATTTTCTTTTTGGGATAGATTTCAAGTAGGCCTCAAATACCACAAACTAGTTATTTTGAGAATGGCAAATTTGGGAATGCTTTTTCAACCCAGAACAAAAAGTCTGCTTTTACGGTCACTACAAATAACTTGACCAGCTAAAACTGTGCAGATTTGGTTGAATAGAGATGTGAGACCTGTTTTTTTTTGCGCTGTGTGACAGTTATAGGTTTAATCACAGAATGACACTTCTATCAGCACGCTAGCGTGTGTCTTAGGTTTTTCTGAATGACACTATCAATACCTTCAATGTAAGATTTTCTTTTTGGGATAGATTTCAAGTAGGCCTCAAATACCACAAACTAGTTATTTTGAGAATGGCAAATTTGGGAATGCTTTTTCAACCCAGAACAAAAAGTCTGCTTTTACGGTCACTACAAATAACTTGACCAGCTAAAACTGTGCAGATTTGGTTGAATAGAGATGTGAGACCTGTTTTTTTTTGTGCTTTGTGACAGTTATAGGTTTAATCACAGAATGACACTTCTATCAGCACGCTAGCGTGTGTCTTAGGTTTTTCTGAATGACACTATCAATACCTTCAATGTAAGATTTTCTTTTTGGGATAGATTTCAAGTAGGCCTCAAATACCACAAACTAGTTATTTTGAGAATGGTCAAATTTGGGAATGCTTTTTCAACCCAGAACAAAAAGTCTGCTTTTACAGTCACTACAAATAACTTGACCAGCTAAAACTGTGCAGATTTGGTTGAATAGAAATGTCAGGTCTATTTTTTAGGCGCTGGGTGACAGGCTCAACTTGCCCCTGATGTAATATATGGCCAAAAAATAACCACACTGTTGATGGTTAAATGCACTTCGTTGACACAGGCTCAGCCTGCAACTGATGTAGGCTATAGCACAAAATAACCACACTATCGATGGCTAAATACACTTGGTGATAGCTCGTGCTGGCGCACCACAAGTCACAAAATGTCCGCCGATCACCCCAGAAAAAAAGTGATCTAAAAACGCTCTGGGCAGCCTCAAAAAAGTGAGCAAGTCAATAATAGCACTTCAATGATCCACAGCTGCAGATCGATCACAGAATGAAGTCTTTTGGAGGAGTTAATCTGCCTAATCTCGCCCTAACGTCGCAGCTGCATCCTCTCCCTATACTGATCATAGCAGAGTGACGTGCGGCGCTACGTGACTCCAGCTTAAATAGAGGCTGGGTCACATGGTGCACTGGCCAATCACAGCCATGCCAATAGTAGGCATGGCTGTGATGGCCTCTTGGGCCAAGTAGTATGACGCTTGTTGATTGGCTGCTTTGCAGCCTTTCAAAAAGCGCCAAGAAAGCGCCGAACACCGAACCCGAACCCGGACTTTTACGAAAATGTTCGGGTTCGGGTCCGTGTCACGGACACCTCAAAATTCGGTACGAACCCGAACTATACAGTTCGGGTTCGCTCATCCCTACTTGTAACTTTAACACAACAATAGCATTTTTGAAACAAAAAAATTATGTTTTAATGTGTCCATGTTTTTATTTAATTTTTATGGTGTTTATCAGACTGGGTGGATCATGTGATATATTTATAGAGCCGACCGTTACGAACGCGGCAATAGCAAATATGTCTTTTTTATTATATTTTTTCTATTTTAAATTTTTTTTTTTAATTCCTTAATTGGGGATTTTTTTTTTTACATGTGAAACCTTTTTTTATTTTTTGATTTTAACACTTTTTTATATTTTTTATTTTACACTTGCGTCCCCCATAAGGTTATACGAGACCTCTGGGGGACATTTAACTTCACTGTTTTTTTTTCACTATTGATTTCTACTGTAACTGGGGCTGACACAGTAGCCCCAGGTACAGGGGAAATACACCCCCCAGAGAGGCTGTAAAGCGGTATACTGCGCTGTAGAGCCTCATTGCAGGGCTGATCAAGGTCTGTGAAAGACCCGACAGCTTCTGCACTCTCCCGGCCCCGGCGGTCACATGACCGCCGGGCCGGAACAGGAAGCGCATAGCGCTTCCTGCTCTGTATACACAACGCTAGGGCAACCCGATCTGCAGCTGCACGGTTAGCGTGCAGCTGCGATCTCTGAATGGACATTCAGAAACGCCCATTCAGAGATAGAGAACCACCTCCCGGACGTTTATAGTCAACGGGCGGATGGGAGGTGGTTAATGTATCATTTTTGGACACTGTTTCTTATGACATTAACGTTTGTGTGTGTGTTACAGTCAATGTATGAAATGCAGGCATTCTATACAATTCCTAAAGTCTTTAGGCAAATTATGAAATGTCCGTTTTATTTCAGTGTTCTATATACTTTTCCTAGGCATTGTATAATATAATGTACTCTTTAGGCAAAGTATGAAATGTTAACAAGTTTTAAATGTTAAAAAGCCTTTATTGATGTGGAAACTATTACTTTAGCTTTAATGAAGTATGCTATAAAATAGTGGGAGAACAGAATGTTCGTACTGCAAAAAGAGAGAAAGAGACCTGTATTGTCTACACTTGTTGCAACAAGGAAGGCTAGAATGGCATTTTAAATTGCAATTAACGAAATTCAAAATAAACTACACTTGAGGAAGATCAGAACTTTCTTACTTAAAACAAGAGAAATAGACCAGTATTGTCTTTAGTAAAAATAGAAAAGATGGATGGTACACTCTCCTGGTCCGGACCATTTTTAGATTATTGATTGATTTGTGTTACACCCATCGAATCATTATTAATGTTATGAACTACTGCCATTATTAATATTTTCAGAGAATTTATTGTTTTGTGTTACACCCATCGAATCATTATTAATATTATGAACTGCCTCCATTATTAATGTTGTGAACTCCTGCCATCTAGAGACGGCTATGTTTATTGCTAAGTTCACTGATACCTTTTTGAATTAATATAAGAGGTGCGGAAATTGCTTTATTTTATTTTAGAATTGATAAGAAATTTCAATTTTTTTTAACTTTTTATGTAATTTGGTCTACTGATAAATTATTGAGATATTTTTAATCCTTGCGACACCAGATACTAGTGTGCCATCCATCTTTTCTATTTTTTCTGTTCACACATAATATATTGGCGACAGGTACGCCTAGGATTGAGCACCTATATTCTACGGTCTGAATTAGGTGAGCCGCCAATCTTTTATCTGATTTACAGTATTGTCTTTACTTCATGCAACAAGGAAGGCACTTGTTATAAAATAGCAGAAGAACTAAACTTTCTTACTGCAAAACAGAAAAGTGTTAAGGATTTTGTGGAACCACTGTGCCTACAACTGGAAAACCAGGAAAGGTTGGAATCTAGATTGAAGACTCTACAGGGCAGGACAAACTTCTGAAACTCAGACACACAAACATATGGACTTCAAACTTGTACACATTTGGATCAAGACTTCTGGAACCCAGACATACAGAAGACCAGTCCAAACAGTAACAAATGCAAAGACCTGTGCACACATGACAGTAACTTCTGTTACCTGAATATACAAGAAATACGAATAGAAAGCAGACATGGCAATATCTTCTGGAACCCAGTCACACGAGGCAGTAAGAGGCAGAAACAAGGCAAGGCTTAGAGAATAGACTTGAGACTTCAGAATCAACCACTGTTGCACAGAAGCAGTCATTGTTGCTTAGCCAAGATCTGGCCATGCACTTCAGACAGAACTTCCACAAATAGAACTCAGGAACTAAACAGTAGGACTAACAAGCATATGGACAACAGGTACAGAATCAGACACAGACTGTGGAATTAATCCCTTCAGATTGGAGAGACACACATCACAATAGAGCTATTCACACCCACAAGTAATCTGCGGCAGGTACACCACAAATATTTGACAACCGGCCCACACAGAAACAATGTGGTGCACAGTGAACAGATAGGTACCAGAAAGAGACCAGTATTGTCCTTACTTGTTGCAACATGGGAAGTATAAAATGGCATTTTGAATTGAAATAAAGGAAATGCAAAATAAACTACACTTGTTATAAAATAGCAAAAGAATAGAACTTATTTACTGCAAAACAAGAGAGAGACCAGTATTGTCCTCACTTTTTGCAGCAAGGAACGCTATAATGGAATTTTGCCTTGCAATTAATGAAATGCAAAATAATCTACAGATGTTAAACAATAGCAGAAGATCAGAAATTTCTTACTGAAAAACAAGAGAAAGAGACCAGTGTTGTCCTCACTTATGTTATGGAGCTGTTTCTCTAGGGGTGACTTTATGGCGTTAGGTGATTTTTTTAGCACTGTTGCTGCGTGAAGACTTCTGAAAGGGAGTATTTTAAACTTTGCCAGGCATCATATTGACTGCGTAGCAAATGTGTGAAATATTAAGTGTTTGGATATTTTCCCAGAAAAATTATAGAATGCATAGGCATGTTATACAATGCCTAATTTAATACAGTTAAGGTATAATTTTTGTATGCTTGGTTTCAACAAGATGCTGTTTTTTTCCCATCTGCCCCCATCATTTGCCCCCACTAAGGGATATTTTTTGGAAGGTCCCTAATATAAAAGAGCATAACAGATGCAATAGTACAGTGTATTTTCAAACACACTGTTAACTCTGTCAATCATGCGCTTACCCCTAGCTATATACAGATGTAGTAGAGTTAACACATATGCTTTAAGAGACGTGTTATCTAAACTAAATGCATTAAGCAAACACCTTCAATTGCTTTTCCTTGGCTTTAGTTTCAAGATAACGCGATGAGTTAAGAAGTTTGTGTGTTAACCCTACTACATCCGTATATACAGTTGTGTTCAAAATAATACCAGTGTGTTTAAAAAAGTGAATAAAGGTCAAAATCATTCTAATAACTTCTATTTTCATACACACAAATGCTTTGGGAACACTACACATTCTATTCCAAATCAAAAGATGAAGAAAAATATATAAAATTTGTGTTGTTCCTCTGAAAAAAATGGAAGAAAAGTGAATATTAGACTGTTCAAAAAAAATAGCAGTGTTTGTATTCTTCTTTACAAACTCAAACATTCACTATATAAACTGAAAAATGTTTGAAGATTTTGCTTTCCTTTAAATCACTTAATATTTAGTTGTATAACCACTGTTTCTGAGAACTTCTGTACATCTATGTTGCATGGAGTAAACCTCTGGACCTGTGAATAGGTATTCTAGCCACGGATGATTGGACTACATTTCACAGTTCTTCTCTATTTCTTGGTTTTGCCTCAGAAACTGCATTTTTTATGTCACCCCACAAGTTTTCTATTAGATTAAGATCCAGGGATTGGACTGATCACTCCATAACGTCAATCTTATTGGTCTTGAACCAAGATGTTGCACGTTTGCTGGTGTGTTTTGGATCGTTGTCTTGTTGGAACACCTATTTCAAGGGCATTTCCTCTTCAGCATAAGGCAACATGACCTCTTCAAGTATTCTGATGTATTCAAACTGATCCATGATCCCTGGTATGCGCTAAATAGGCCCAACACCTTAGTATGAGAAACATCCCCATATCATGATGCTCGCGCCACCATGCTTCACTGTCTTCACAGTGTACTGTGGCTTGAATTCAGTGTTCGGGTGTCATCTGACAAACTGTCACCGGCCACTAGAACCAAAAAGAACAATCTTACTTTCATCAGTCCACAAAATGTGTCTTTAGGCCAGTCAATGTGCTCTTTGGCAAATTGTAACCTCTTCAGCACATGTGTTTTTTTCAACAGTGGGACTTGGTGGGGCTTCTTGCAGATAGCTTGGCTTCACACAGGCATCTTCTAATTGTAACAGTACTCACAGGTAACTTTAGACCTTCTTTGATTTTCCTGGAGCTGATTGTTGGCTGAGTCCTTGCCATTTGGGCTATTCTTCTATCCATTTGAATGGTAGTTTTTCACTTTCTTCCACATTTTTCAGGTTTTGGTTGCCATTTTAAAGCATTTGTGATCATTTTAGCTGAACAGCCTATCATTTTCTGCAAGTCTTTGTATGTTTTCCCCTCTCCAATCAACTTTTTAATCAAGGTACGCTGTTCTTCTGAACAATGTCTGGAACGACCTATTTTCCTCAGAATTTCAGAGAGAAATGCACTGTAACCAGCATGTACAACATTTGCTGCCTTCCTTCCTTAAATAAGGCAATAATTGCCACCTGTTTTTCAAAGAATAAATGACCTCACTCATTGAACTTCACACTGCTATTATTTTCAACATACCTCTTTCAATAAGTGATTGAATTTCAGAGAATCAGAAGCACGCATGTCATGTCGTCGCAAGGAGCTAGTGGCACAGTCAGACAGCATGCATCGGCACCCGGGGTCAGCCAGACAGCACGCCAATCAACGCATGCTGTTGCCACCACCAGAATGACGTCATTGCAGAGATCAGCAGTGTGGCATTTTTTTTTGTGTGTCTGCCTCTGACACCAGCGATGCCATTTGCAACCTGTGCCAAAAGAAACTGAGTCGTGGGAAGTCCAACACCCACCTAGGTACAACTACTTTGCGAAGGCACATGATCTCAAATCACAAACGCCTATGCGATCAACACATGAGTACAAGCAGCACACATCCTCCTCCTGGTCCAGCATCTTCAGCCATGTCAACCACTGCTGTCCTCCTTGCCCCCTCTCAACCATCCGCCACTCCGTCTCTCGCCTTGAGCAGTTCCTGCTCATCTGCCCACAGTCAGGT
Organism: Bufo bufo; assembly: GCF_905171765.1. NCBI lineage: Eukaryota > Metazoa > Chordata > Amphibia > Anura > Bufonidae > Bufo > Bufo bufo. The sequence goes on along the minus strand of NC_053389.1, from coordinate 392,250,856 downwards.
GTCTGTCAAGGACATATTTGAGCGTGAGAAGCCAATGTCACAAAGTCACCCCCTTGCCCGGCGTCTGACAGCTGGCTTGTTGGAACTCTTAGCCCGCCAGCTTTTACCATACAAGCTGGTGGAGTCTGAGGCCTTCCAAAAATTTGTAGCTATTGGGACACCACAGTGGAATGTACCCGGCCGAAATTTCTTTGCACAAAAGGCAATCCCAAACCTGTACTCTATTGTGGAAAAGGAAGTCATGGCATGTCTGGCACACAGTGTTGGGGCAAGGGTCCATCTGACCACTGATACCTGGTCTGCAAAGCACGGTCAGGGCAGGTATATCACCTACACTGCGCATTTGGTAAACCTGCTCACGGCTGCCAAGCATGGAATGCGTGGCTCTGCAGAGGAGTTGGTGACACCGCCACGACTTGCAGGCAGGCCTGCTGCCACCTCCTCTACTCCTCCTACTCCATCCTCTTCCATAACCTCCTCGACGAGTCCTCTTCTGCTGCTGTGTCTTGCTCCACATCAACAGCACCCCCCCAGCTCCCCAGGGGCTATTCCACATCCCCGATATGACAGTGTCACGCCGTCTTGGGGTTGACTTGCCTGAAAGCAGAGTCACACCGGACCAGCACTCCTGTCCGCCCTCAACGCACAGGTGGATCAGTGGCTGACTCCGCACCAACTGGAGATCAGCAAAGTGGTGTGTGACAACTGAAGCAATTTGTTGGCGGCATTGAATTTGGGCAAGTTGACACATGTGCCGTGCATGGCACATGTGTGTAATCTGATCGTACAACTCTTTGTGCATAAGTACCCATGCTTACAGGACGTCCTCAAGCAGGCCAGGAAGGTGTGTGGCTATTTCAGGCGTTCCTACACGGCCATGGCGCACTTTTCAGATATCTAGCGGCGAAACAACATGTGGCGCTTGATTTGCGACAGCCCGACACGTTGGAATTCAACACTCCTAATGTTCGACCGCCTGCTCCAACAAGAAAAAGCCGTCAACGAGTATTTGTATGACCGGGGTGCTAGGACAGCCTCTGCGGAGCTGAGAATTTTTTTGCCACGTTACTGGACGCTCATGCGCAATGCCTGTAGGCTCATGCGTCCTTTTGAGGAGGTGACAAACATAGTCAGTCGCACCGAAGGCACCATCAGCAACATCATCCCATTTGTTTTCTTCCTGAAGTGTGCCCTGTGAAGAGTGCTGGATCAGGCCATAGATGAGCGTGAAGAGGAAGAGGAAGAGTTGTGGTCACCATCACCACCAGAAACAGCCTTATCAGCATCGCTTGTTGGACCTGCGGCAACGCTGGAAGAGGAGTGTGAGGAAGAGGAGTCAGAGGAGGAATGGGACTTTGAGGAGGAGGAGGAAGACCAACCACAGCAGGCATCCCAGGGTGCTCGTTGTCACCTATCTGGTACCCGTGGTGTTGTGCGTGGCTGGGAAGAAGAACATACCTTCAGTGAGATCACTGAGGACAAGGAACGGGACATGAGTAGCTCGGCATCCAACCTTGTGCAAATGGGGTCTTTCATGCTGTCGTGCCTGTTGAGGGACCCTCGTATAAAAATGCTGAAGGAGAACGACCTGTACTGGGTGGCCACGCTATTAGACCCCCGGTATAAGCAGAAAGTACCTGAAATGTTACCGAATTACCGGAAGTCGGAAAGGATGCAGCAGTTCCAAAATAAATTAAAAAGTATGCTTTACACAGCACAACAGGAATCTAACAGGGGAAGAGGTGAAAGTAATCTTCCTCCTACCACGACCACGCCAGCAAGGACAGGGCGCTTTACAGACGTGTTGTTGATGGAGGACATGCAGAGCTTTTTAAGTCCTACGCATCGCCACAGCCCTTCGGGATCCACCCTCAGAGAACGACTCGACCGACAGGTAGCAGACTACCTCACCTTAACTGCAGATATCGACACTCTGAGGAGCGATGAACCCCTTGACTACTGGGTGTGCAGGCTTGACCTGTGGCCTGAGCTATCCCAATTTGCGATAGAACTTCTGGCCTGCCCCGCTTCAAGTGTCCTGTCAGAAAGAACCTTCAGTGCAGCAGGAGGTATTGTCACTGAGAAGAGAAGTCGCCTAGGTCAAAAAAGTCTAGATTACCTCACCTTTATTAAGATGAATGAGGCATGGATCCCGAAGGGACTGACAGTGGGCGATACAATTGACTGAAAAAGGCCTGATAAGATGAGCTGCCTTGGGCTAAAAATGGTCGACACGCTGCTGTATTTTATCTCTGCATGCCGGATGACTTGCGTGACTTCTCCGCCACCAATTAGGGTTCAAGCCCCAATGTTTCAGTGCACTTTCTGCCTGGAAAACATAAATTTTTGCAGCGGCTGCAACAATACCTAATTTTTCAGGCATGTGTACATGCCTAATTTTTCTGGCCTCTGGTGCTGCACTGTGGCTGCAAAAAAGAAACAAAAAAAAAAGGCACATACATGTGTCAATTGCCTTTGTGATCATTAACTTGTTGTGGTGAAGGGGCTTGCGTATCACAATGAAGCGACCACCTCTATGAGTGTGTTTTCAATGGCAATGTTGGCAAACCCCAGATGATAAGGTCGTTGCTTCATTGTGAATAGACCAAAAGCGATCAGCTGGATAGAAATAAGATTGCATAGAAAAAACATTAATTTTTTTTGTGATCATCTAAGGTGATCATTAAAGCCTACTAGGCCAACAATGGGCCCACACTGCAGAATCATTGTTTTCTGGGTCACTTAACTGTCACTGAACTACCTTTGAAAAACCCCATCGCCTGCAATCTCCCAAACTTGCGCACGAGCACAGTCATCACTACACCAAGATTGACGCATAGAGGAATAAAATGTATGTCATGAGTGTGACAACTATTGACAATTCTTTGCGGTTTTCTAAAATCTATTCCATACACGTCCCCTGATAGGGGACGCAACAGGGATTAAACTGATAGGAATAGTACTACTTAACACACCTTATAATAATAATAATAATACTAGTGGACGTAACAGGGATTAAACTGATAGGAATAGTACTAATTAACACACCACTCATATCTGGTGGCACAGTACATTGCACGGCGCACGCGCCGTGCCCCAAATTGGAAGTAGGAGGACCGACCAAGCATCTTTTTCCATCTCCCGGTTCCTAAAATCTATTCCATACTAGTTACCCTGATAGGGGACGTAACAGGGATTAAACTAATAGGAATAGTATTACTTAACTCACCACTCCTATCTGGTGGTACAATACATTGCACGCGCAGTGCCCCAAATTGGAAGTTGGAGGACCAACCAAGCATCTTTTTCCATCTCCCGGTTCCTAAAATCTATTCCATACACGTCCCCTGATAGGGGACGTAACAGGGATTAAACTGATAGGAATAGTACTACTTAACACACCACTCCTATCTAGTGGCACAGTACTAAGCACGCGCAGTGCCCCAAATTGGAAGTAAGAGGACCAACCAAGCATCTTTTTCCATCTCCCGGTTCCTAAAATCTATTCCATACACGTCCTTTGATAGGGGACATAATAGGGATTAAACTGATAGGAATAGTACTACTTAACACACCTAATAATAATAATAATAATAATAATAATAATAATAGGGGACGTAACAGGGATTAAACTGATAGGAATAGTACTACTTAACACACCACTCCTATCTAGTGGCACAGTACATTGCACGCGCAGTGCCCCAAATTGGAAGTAGGAGGACCAACCAAGCATCTTTTTCCATCTCCCGGTTCCTAAAATCTATTCCATACACGTCCTCTGATAGGGGACGTAACAGGGATTAAACTGATAGGAATAGTACTACTTAACACACCTTATAATAATAATAATAATAATAATAATAATAATAGGGGATGTAACAAGGATTCAACTGATAGGAATAGTACTACTTAACACACCACTCCTATCTAGTGGCACAGTACATTGCACGCGCAGTGCCCCAAATTGGAAGTAGGAGGACCAACCAAGCATCTTTTTCCATCTCCCGGTTCCTAAAATCTATTCCATACACGTCCTCTGATAGGGGACGTAACAGGGATTAAACTGATAGGAATAGTACTACTTAACACACCACTCATATCTGGTGGCACAGTACATTGCACGCGCAGTGTCCCAAATTGGAAGTAGGAGGACCAACCAAGCATCTTTTTCCATCTCCCGGTTCTTAAAATCTATTCCATATACCGGCCCCTGATAGGGGACGTAACAGGGATTAAACTGATAGGAATAGTACTACTTAACACACCACTCCTATCTGGTGGCACAGTACATTGCACGCGCAGTGCCCCAAATTGGAAGTAGGAGGACCAACCAAGCATCTTTTTCCATCTCCCGGTTCCTAAAATCTATTCCATACGCGTCCTCTGATAGGGGACGTAACAGGGATTAAACTGATAGGAATAGTACTACTTAACACACCTTATAATAATAATAATAATATTAATAATAATAGGGGATGTAACAGGGATTAAACTGATAGGAGTGGTGTGTTAAGTAGTACTATTCCTATCAGTTTAATCCCTGTTACGTCCCCTATCAGAGGACGTGTATGGAATAGATTTTAGGAACCGGGAGATGGAAAAAGATGCTTGGTTGGTCCTCCTACTTCCAATTTGGGGCACTGCGCGTGCAATGTACTGTGCCACTAGATAGGAGTGGTGTGTTAAGTAGTACTATTCCTATCTAGTGGCACAGTACATTGCACGCGCAGTGCCCCAAATTGGAAGTAGGAGGACCAACCAAGCATCTTTTTCCATCTCCCGGTTCCTAAAATCTATTCCATACACGTCCTCTGATAGGGGACGTAACAGGGATTAAACTGATAGGAATAGTACTACTTAACACACCTTATTATAATAATAATAATAATAGGGGACAAAACAGGGATTAAACTGATAGGATTAGTACTACTTAACACACCACTCATATCTGGTGGCACAGTACATTGCACGCGCAGTGTCCCAAATTGGAAGTAGGAGGACCAACCAAGCATCTTTTTCCATTCCCCGGTTCCTAAAATCTATTCCATACACCGGCCCCTGATAGGGGACGTAACAGGGATTAAACTGATAGGAATAGTACTACTTAACACACCACTCCTATCTGGTGGCACAGTACATTGCACACGCAGTGCCCCAAATTGGAAGTAGGAGGACCAACCAAGCATCTTTTTCCATCTCCCGGTTCCTAAAATCTATTCCATACACGTCCTCTGATAGGGGACGTAACAGGGATTAAACTGATAGGAATAGTACTACTTAACACACCTTATAATAATAATAATAATAATAATAATAATAATAATAATAATAGGGGATGTAACAGGGATTAAACTGATAGGAATAGTACTACTTAACACACCACTCATATCTGGTGGCACAGTACATTGCACGCGCAATGCCCCAAATTGGAAGTAGGAGGACTGACCAAGCATCTTTTTCCATCTCCCGGTTCCTAAAATCTATTCCATACACCGGCCCCTGATAGGGGACAAAACAGAGATTAAACTGGTAAGAACAGATTTTTTTAATTAAAAAAAAAGAGGACAGCCTCTGCGGAGCTGGGTATTTTTTGGCCACGTTACTGAACGCTCATGCACAATGGCTGTAGGCTCATGCGTCCTTTTGCGGAGGTGACAAACCTGGTCAGTCAAACCCAAGGCAACATCATCGACCTCATCCCATATGCGTTTTTTCTGGAGCGTGCCCTGCGAAGAGTGCTGAATCAGGCCATAGATGAGCATGAAGAGGAAGAGTTGTGGTCACCATCACCACCAGAAGCAGCCTTGTCGCCGTCAATTGCTGAACCTGCGGCAACGCAGAGAGAGAAGTCTGAAGAAGAGGAGTCAGAGGAGGAAGGTGGCTTTGAGGAGGTGGAAGACCAAACACAGCAGGCATCCCAGGGGGCTTGTTGTTACCTTTCGGGGACCCTTGGTGTTGTACGTGGCTGGGTCGAGGAAGAGACCTTCAATGACATCAGTGAGGACAAGGAATGGGACATGGCTAGCTTGGTATCCAACCTTGTGCAAATGGCGAGTTTTCGGTTGTGCAAATGGACTGTTTGCGGTGCGTTAAACGGGGAGTTTGGTCTGTCAGAGTTTGGTCTGTCACTGTGATCACCTGATCGATACAACATCATACCTGATGTTTTAAAGCACGTTATTCCAAACAATTTAGGAATGTTAGGTGATTTATGCCCTTTATGGATTAAAACCCGACTCTGCGTCAACTACGTAATTTTCCATGGGAGTTTTGCCATGTATCCCCCTCCGGCATGCCACAGTCCAGGTGTTAGTCCCCTTGAAACAACTTTTCCATCACTATTGTGGCCAGAAAGAGTCCCTGTTGGTTTTAAAATTCGCCTGCCTATTGAAGTCTATGGTGGTTCGCCCGGTTCGCCCGTTCGCGAACATTTGAGAAAATTCGCGTTCGCCGTTCGCGAACGGAAAATTTTATGTTCGCGACATCTCTAATCCTACTATCATTAGGCTGCCCTTTCAACACTGCCCCTTCATCGCTAGGCACGTACTGCACCATGATACATGTGTGGAGCCTGGAACAGAGGCTACCACCTGTATCAATGTGTCATTTTTGTTATAACTGACTTATGGATACCAACACCATATGTTATTGTACTGTATTGCCCCTCTGTGTGTGCTCAATATTCCCCTGATGAGTTCTGATATGAAACATGCGTGTAGGGATTAGCTACACTAGGGCACAATAGGGCCAAGTAGCAAAAGGGCAAGGTTCCGGACGGGGTCGTTCTTATTAGAACGGGTGCTCCGTGAATAGGACGCTAGGGCTACGCTAGCACTCATATATTAGGGCTGTCTAGGTACCTAGAACCCATTAATACCCCTGTCCAGCTTTAACTGCTCTCTTCACAGTAATTTTACATCTACTGAATATCCACGGAAACCGGAGGACTCCAGCAAAACGGTAGGACTACCGGTAATCTAAGGTGCCGTCGTGCACTGCTTTATTTACTATCTTTTGTGTTATCATGCACTCTTTTTTTTGGTATCAAATATGAATATTTAGGGACTTTATTCTATCGAATCAATTAAAAGTTAAGTTTTAATAAGAATCACCATCCCCACTCTGTTTGTGTAATTTAAAGTATAGGTGATTAAGTCATCAATTAACATATAGCTTCCCCTTAGTTGTAGATCCCCTCTTGGCATGGCAGGTTTTCTGGCGGGAGGTCTAAACACAGATACATGGCTTGCAGAGGCCAAGGAAGTAGAGTTGAGCGAACCCGAACTGTAAAGTTCGGGTTCGTACCGAACTTTAGGTTTTTCGGCACCCGAACCCGAACATTTATGTAAAGTTTGGGTTCGGTGTTCTGCGATTTTTATGGCGCTTTTTGAAAGGCTGCAAAGCAGCCAATCAACAAGCGTCATACTACTTGCCCCAAAAGGCCATCACAGCCATGCCTACTATTGGCATGGCTGTGATTGGCCAACTGCAGCATGTGACCCAGCCTCTATTTAAGCTGGAGTCACTTAGCGCCGCCCGTCACTCTGCTCGGATTAGTGTAGGGAGAGGCTGCAGCTGATTTGAGGGAAAGATCAGGGAGCGATCTTATCAAGAACTGGTTGATGTACTCAGCGATCTACAGAAAAAGTGTTTTGTGGGTGCAGTGCACAATTTTTTTAAGCCTGCCCTGAGCCAACTACTGCTGAAAACAAACTTTTTTTTCTACATTTCATCAATATCAATACCTGATTGGCAGCCATTTTATGCAACAATAATGCACCAGCATAGGCTATCTGCATGTCCAGAAAAACAGCTTTGGCATACTGGGGTGAAAAAACCCTCTAATATACTGCACATCTGGGATTAGACGTGCATAAGTGACTGTCACATTTAGCACAGAAATACAGCTTTTTAGTTAGGGTGAAAAAACCCTCTCATATACTGCACATCTGGGATTACTCGTGCATAAGTGACTGTCACATTTAGGCCATAAATACGGCTTTGGCATACTGGGGTAAAAAAAGCCTCTCATATACTGCACATCTTGGATTCCACGTTCATAAGTGACTGTCACATTTAGGACAGAAATACAGCTCTTTGGTTAGGGTGAAAAAAGCCTCTCATATACTGCACATCTGTGATTACACGTGCATAAGTGATTGTCACATTAAGGCCAGAAATAAAGCATTTTCCTTACTGGGGTGAAAAAACCCTCTGATATACTGCACATCTCTGATTACACGTGCATAAGTGATTGTCACATTAAGGCCAGAAATACAGCTTTTTTCTTACTGGGGTGAAAAAACCCTCTGATATACTGCACATCTGTGATTACACGTGCATAAATGATTGTCACATTAAGGCCATAAATACGGCTTTGGCATACTGGGGTGAAAAAAGCCTCTAATATACTGAACATCTGGGATTACACGTGCATAAGTGACTGTCACATTTAGGACAGAAATACAGCTTTTTGGTTAGGGTGAAAAAACAAGGCAAACCCAGAAAGCTACCATTAAGAAGCAGCACTATCTTTATACATAGAGCGCGCAGCCACCCGCTGCGACTTCCTGACCCCGGGTATAACGGAGTCAGACATGGCTCTTGACACCCTCGTGACAGTACCCCCCTTTCCACGAGGGGCCTCCGGACACTCAGGACTAGGTCTCTCAGGATGAGAGGCATGAAAAGCCCGAACTAACCTGTCGGTGTTTACCTCAGACGCTGGAACCCACGTTCTTTCCTCGGGACCGTAACCCCTCCAATGCACCAGATATTGAAGAGAGTGGCGGACCCGGCGAGTATCAACAATTTTGGATATTTTAAACTCTAGATTACCATCCACAATAACAGGAGGGGGTGGCAGCGGTGCGGACTAGTGATCCCACCTCCCTGTTCACTACGTAGGGCTCATCTTAGGGAAATCCAGGGTTTAGGCACGTGATCGGCGTACGGGAGAGGAACCCGTCTAAGGACGTCAGGGCAGTCAGGTGCCAGCCTCAAGGTGAGTCAGGGGTCACCACCTTTCCCTCTCCCTTGGACAGGGCCTTCCCACTTCCCTCCCTTCGTGTGACGCCGGTCATGACATTATATCTGGCCCTTATTTTGTGTAGGTAGAGGGGGGGAAAAAAAAAAAAAAATCTTTTTTCTTTTTCTGCCTATTTAGAATCCAGTATGGATCCAATTACTGCTTTGACAAAGCAACTTCAAGGCCTGTCTTTGGAGGTGGCAGGATTGAAGGCGTCGGTCCTCCAGCAACAGCAGCAATTGCAACAGACCGCAAGCCCAGCGGTTGCTACGGGTAACCAGGTTTTTGCGGAACCCAAGGTTGTTCTTCCTGACAGATTTTCTGGGGGAAAGGACAAATTTGTGACGTTCCGTGAGGCCTGTAAATTATATTTTAAGCTGCGCCCTTACTCCTCTGGTAATGTAGAACAGCGGGTGGGGATTGTTATTTCCCTGCTTCAGGGGGACCCGCAATCCTGGGCGTTCTCTTTACCCACTGATTCCCAGGCTCTCTGGTCAGTGGATGACTTTTTTGGGGCCTTGGGTCTCATATATGATGACCCTGACCGAGTCGCTCTGGCTGAATCAAAATTACGGAGACTCCTACAGGGAGAGCGGCCAGCAGAGGAGTATTGCTCAGAGTTCCGTAGGTGGGCTACGGATACCCAGTGGAACGACTCGGCTCTCAGGAGTCAGTTCTGCTCTGGGTTATGGATTAAAGGATAAGGATGCGCTTGCGCTGTATGAGACTCCCTTTTCCCTTGATGCTGTTATGTCCCTTCCTATCAGAATAGATAGACGTCTGAGGGACATATTGAAAAATCCTGAGCAATTGGTAACCCCTCCCAAGCAGCAGTTAGTCTGTACGGACTTAGACGAGCCTATGCAGCTAGGAGGAACTACTCGTCAGGTCCGTCCTCCTGAGGCTCGCCGTAGGCGTGGGGTTTGTTTTTTCTGTGGGGGGAGAGGTCATTTCATTAATGTCTGTCCTTCCTTTCTCAAAAAAAAGATACCGTCGGAAAACTACTAACCCCAGGCTGTGTGGAGGATGTCAGCCGGGGGTATACGTTTCCTCCATACGAACATCTCAATTTGTGTTGCCAGCGGTTGTTGTTTTTGGTATTAAGACGGAGACTATTTCTTTCTTTCTAGACAGTGGAGCAGGAGTAAATTTGATAGATGCCCATTTTGCCCACACTATGGGTTTGTCTCTCTGTACGCTACAGAGACCTATTCCCATATTCGCTATTGATTCTGCTCCTCTGTCTCAGAGAAACCTCACTCACATTGTCCATAACTTACACCTTCGGGTAGAGGACCACCATAACGAGTGTCTTTCATGTTATGTTCTGGAGGGGCTTCCCACTCCTGTGGTATTGGGTCTTCTCTGGTTGGTAGCGCACAATCCAGTGGTGGATTGGCAGGCTAGGGAGATATTGGAGTGGAGTGAGCATTGCAGAGAAAATTGCTTAAATAGCAATTGCTTAGTCGCCTCCATAGCTGCTCTACCTAAATTTGTTTCGGACTTTGAGGACGTTTTTTCTGAAAAGGGTTGCCAGAAGTTACCACCTCACCGTCCTTATGATTACCCGGTTAATCTGATTCCCGGTGCAAAATTACCCAAGACCAGGTTATATAATCTTTCGGGTCCGGAGAGACAAGCCATGAAAGATTATATCTCCGAGAGCTTGGCTAAGGGACACATCAGACCCTCTTCTTCACCCGTGGCTGCAGGGTTTTTCTTCGTTAAAAAGAAAGATGGGGGCTTGCGTCCTTGCCTAGATTTCCGCGAACTAAACCGGATAACCATCCGAGACCCTTACCCTCTTCCTCTCATTCCTGACCTGTTTAATCAGATTGCGGGTGCTGGGTGGTTCTCCAAACTTGATCTTAGGGGGGCCTACAATCTGATTCGTATCAAGGAAGGGGATGAGTGGAAGACAGCTTTTAACACCCCTCAGGGGCATTATGAAAATCTAGTCATGCTTTTTGGCCTGACCAATGCTCCTGCTGTCTTCCAACATTTCGTTAATGACATTTTTAGTCATCTTATCGGCAGGTTTGTGGTGATATACCTAGATGATATTTTAATTTATTCGTCTGATCTGAAAACACATGAGGTGCATGTCAGACAGGTACTGCAGGTCCTACGGACGAATAAATTATATGCGAAAATTGAAAAATGTGTCTTCGCCGTTCAGGAAATACAGTTCCTAGGTTATTTATTATCTGCCTCAGGTTTCCATATGGATCCTAGGAAGGTCCAGGCAATTTTAGATTGGGATCTTCCTGAGAACCTCAAAGCTACCATTAAGAAGCAGCACTATCTTTATACATAGAGCGCGCAGCCACCCGCTGCGACTTCCTGACCCCGGGTATAACGGAGTCAGACGTGGCTCTTGACACCCTCGTGACAATTACACGTGCATAAGTGACTGTCACATTAAGGCCAGAAATACAGCTTTTTTCTTACTGGGGTGAAAAAACCCTCTCATATACTGCACATTTCTGATTACACGTGCATAAGTGATGGTCACATTTAGGCCAGAAATACGCCTTTTTGGTTACTGGGGTGAAAAAAGCCTCTAATATATTGCACATCTGGGATTACACGTGCATAAGTGAGTGTCACATTTAGGCCAGAAATATGCCTTTTTGGTTACTGGGGTGAAAAAAGCCTCTGATATACTGCACATCTGTGATTAAACGTGCATAAGTGAGTGTCACATTTAGGCCAAAAATACCCATGTCATATAGAGTAAAAAAAATAAAAAATTGAGTGCAATACCCTACATCAGGGTTTTTATTGGCGGTTAATTTTTTTTAACAGACTTAACCAATTTTTACTTTGCTTTGTAAACGCTAACTATGAGGCAAACATCTAATAAGGGACGCAGTCATGGTCGTGGTGGTGGTGTTGGTGAAGCCTCTGGTGCAGGGAGAGGATGTGGCCGTTCTGCCACAGCTACACGTCCTACTGAACCTACTACCTCAGGTCCCAGTAGCCGCCAGAATCTACATCGATATTTGGGCAGGCCTAATGCCGTTCTAAGGATGGTAAGGCCTGAGCAAGTAAAGGCGCTAGTTAATTGGGTGGCTGACAGTGGATCCAGCATGTTCACATTATCTCCCACTCAGTCTTCTGCAGAAAGCGCACAGGTGGCGCCTGAAACCCATGCCCATCAGTCTGTCACATCACCCCCGTGCATATCGGGGAACCTGTCTGAGCTTCAAGTCATGCAGCAGTCTCTTATGCTGTTTGAAGACTCTGCTGGCAGGGTTTCCCAAGGGCATCCACCTAGCCCTTCCCCAGGGGTGGAAGACATAGAATGCACTGATGCACAACCACTTATGTTTCCTGATGAGGACATGGGAATACCACCTCAGCACGTCTCTGATGATGACGAAACACAGGTACCAACTGCTGCGTCTTTCTGCAGTGTGCAGACCAAAAAGGAGGTCAGGGAGGAAGACTGGGTGGAAGACGATGCAAGAGACGATGAGGTCCTAGACCCCACATGGAATGAAGGTCGTGCCACTGACTTTCAGAGTTCAGAGGAAGAGGCAGTGGTGAGACCAAGCCAACAGCGTAGCAAAAGCGGGAGCAGGGTGCAAAAGCAGAGCAGCCGTCGCCAAAACAGTTCGCCTGCTACTGGCCACCGTCACCAGGGACCGAGCACACCAAAGGCAGCTTCAAGGAGTTCCCTGGCATGGCACTTCTTCACACAATGTGCTGACGACAAGACCCGAGTGGTTTGCACGCTGTGCCATCAGAGCCTGAAGCGAGGCATTAACGTTCTGAACCTTAGCACAAACTGCATGACCAGGCATCTACATGCGAGACACGGGCTACAGTGGAGTAAGCACCTTCAAAACCAAGAAAGGGCTCAGGCCACTCCTGCTCCCTCTTCTGCTGCTGCCTCGGCCTCTTCCTCTGCCTCTGGAGGAACGTTGGCACCTGCCGCCCAGCAAACAGAGGATGTGCCACCAACAACACCACCTCCGTCACCAAGCATCTTCACCATGTCAGCGTTCAGCTCTCCATCTCACAAACCTTTAAGAGAAAGCATAAATTCCCACCTGCCCTGAATGCCGGCATTTCTAAACTGCTGGCCTTTGAAATGCTGTTATTCAGGCTGGTGGAGACGGACAGCTTCAAACAGCTCATGTCCCTTGCTGTCCCACAGTACGCCGTTCCCAGCCGCCACTACTTCTCCAGGAGAGCCGTGCCCTCCCTGCACAACCAAGTATCGGATAAAATTAAGTGTGCACTGCGCAACGCAATCTGTGGCAAGGTCCACCTAACCACAGATACGTGGACCAGTAAGCATGGCCAGGGACGCTATATCTCACTAACTTCACACTGGGTAAATGTAGTGGCGGCTGGGCCCCAGGCGGAGAGCTGTTTGGCGCACGTCCTTCCGCCGCCAAGGATCGCAGGGCATCATTCTTTGCCTCCTGTTGCCTCCTCTTCCTACTCGGCTTCCTCCTCCTCTTCTACCACCTCCTCATCCGGTCAGCGACAGACCTTCACCACCAACTTCAGCACAGCCAGGGGTAAACGTCAGCAGGCCATTCTGAAACTGATGTGTTTGGGGGACAGGCCCCACACCACGCAGGAGTTGCGGCGGGGTATAGAACAACAGACCGACGAGTGGTTGCTGCCAGTGAGCCTCAAGCCCGGCCTGGTGATGTGCGATAATGGGCGAAATCTCATTGCAGCTCTGGGACTAGCCGGTTTGATGCACATCCCTTGCCTGGCGCATGTGCTGAATTCATTCACAACTACCCCGACATGTCTGAACTTCTGCATAAAGTGCGGGCCGTCTGTGCGCGCTTTCAGCGTTCTCTCCCTGCTGCTGCTCGCCTGTCAGCGCTGCAGTGTAACGTCGGCCTTCCCGCCCACCGCCTCATATGCGACGTGCCCACCAGGTGGAACTCCACCTTGCACATGCTGGAGAGACAGCAGGCCATAGTGGAGTTTCAGCTGCAGCACGCACGGGTGAGTCGCACTGTGGAACAGCACCACTTCACCACCAATGACTGGGCCTCAATGCGAGACCTGTGTGCCCTGTTTCGCTGTTTTGAGTACTCCACTAACATGGCCAGTGGCGATGACGCCGTTATCAGCGTTACAATACCACTTCTATGTCTCCATGAGAAAACACTTAGGGCAAGGATGGAAGAGGATGTGGCCCAGGACGAGCAGGAGGAAGAGCAGTCATCTCTAACCCTTTCAGGCCAGTCTTTTAGAAGTGGCTCAGAAAGAGGATTTTTGCAACAGCAGATGCCAGGTACAAATTTGGCCAGCCAGGGCCCACTACTGGAGGAGGAGGAGGATGGGGATGAAGCATGTTCACATCAGGGTGGCATCCAACGCAGCTCGGGCCCATCACTGGTGCGTGGCTGGGGGGATACGGAGGACTCAGACGATACGCCTCCCACAGAGGACAGCTTGTCCTTACCTCTGGGCAGCCTGGCACACATGAGCGACTTCATGCTGCAGTGCCTGCGCAACGACAGCAGAGTTGCCCACATTTTAACGTGTGCTGACTACTGGGTGGCCACCCTGCTGGATCCCCGTTACAAAGACAATGTGCCGTACTTAATTCCCTCACTGGAGCGTGATCGAAAGATGCGCGACTACAGGCGCACGCTGGTAGACGCGCTCCTGAGAGCATTCCTGACTGACGCCGGGGGACAAGTGGAAGCACAAGGCGAAGGCAGGGGAGGAGGAAGAGGTCGCCAATGCAGCTGTGTCAGCGCCAGCACCTCAGAAGGCAGGGTTAGCATGTCCGACATGTGGATAAGCTTTGTCACCTCGCCGCAACAACCGGCCCCAACTGCTGATATGGAGCGTGTTAGCAGGAGGCAGCATTTGAACAACATGGTGGAACAGTACATGTGCAAACGACTACACGTACTGACTGATGGTTCTGCCCCATTCAACTTCTGGGTCTCCAAATTGTCCACATGGCCAGAGCTTGCCCTGTATGCCTTGGAGGTGCTAGCCTGCCCTGCAGCCAGTGTACTCTCTGAACGTGTATTTAGCACGGCAGGAGGCGTCATTACAGACAGACGCAGCCGCCTGTCCACAGCCAACGTGGACAAGCTCACGTTCATTAAAATGAACCAGGCTTGGATCCCACAAGGCTTGTCTGTACCTTCTGCAGAATAGACATTTATACCACCATCAAACATACATTCTTGTACTCAAGTCAAGTGCAATTATTCTTTGTTTTCTTTTTTTTTATTTGTCCCAATATTTTGAAGGCTACCTACCCAATAAAAAAAATAAAAAAACATTGTTGGCTACCTGTTCCTCCTCCATTGCTGCCTTCACCTACAACACCACATTCATCGCCTCCTCAACCTCCGACTCCATATCCACCTCCTTCTCTGAGTTGCAGGTTAATAATTTGTATTTTTTTTTTTTCATTTTAAGTTATTTCCCTATCCACATTTGTTTGCAGAGCAGTTGTCATGCTCTTAAGCACATTTTACTGCCTTTTACATCCCTCTAGCCTTTCCAAGGACTATTTTAGAGCCATTTTAATAAACAAAAAAGTGCCAATTTTAGTGCCCTAAATTGAAAAAATTCTTAATTTCAATTGTCGGGTGACATTTTACCATTTTTGGTGTATACAAACCCCTTGTCACGGCCTATGGTGTGCACTGTGACATTTTCCCTTCACTTGCGGTTGCCTGCGGCAACGTATTGTTTGTGTGCATGTGGTGGCAGTGTCTCGGCCTTCTGGCTGATTCCCAGGACATGGTTGCCACGCATGCCGTTGCCGGCGGTAACAGGTGGAGTGTGATGTTTATGGGTGTATTTCCCTTTAAGTGGTTTCCGTTACTTACCTGGTGTAGGAAGGGTTAACTCCCTTCTTAGTGTGTGAACACTGGGTGTGTCTGTGTGTGGGTGTGGCTACTTGGGCTATTTAGCCTCTGCTGGATCCCTGTAGCTGAGGGGTACTCCAGCCATGCCTTGCTGGAGTCATCCTCCTGCTCTTATATACCATCTGTCCAGTGAGGGCCACCCTTGTGGTCATAAACTATATGTCTGATGTTAGAAGATGTTTTTATGGTCTTTCTGTTTATTGCAGCTATGGATGTCCTGGTTACCTGTGTGATATGTGTTGTGTGCTGTGTCCCTTAATGTTGTGTGGACATCAGTAGTCATGCACGGGTTCCAGTCAGCGTGTCTGTGGCAGGTAGGTTTGGAACTGCTTTAGTTCACCTGCCATATCCATATGTTGTATTTTTTCCCCTTTCCTTGCTGCTTGGCCAGTGAGACTCCTGTTCGTCCGTATCTAGGAGGAACAGGTCGTCTTACCCTGCTCCTAGTCCAGGGCTACCCTGAGGGCTAGTAGGGACCCTAGGTTCGGAGTATGAGCCCTCCTACCATCAGGGTTGGCTCATACAGCTAGGAGTCAGGGTCAGAATTAGGGCTGTGATAGGAGGTGACCTGCTTCCTGATTCCAGTCCTGGCCTAGCAGCGAACATTATCTTCTGTCTTCGCATGGCTGAGGGTTTCCCCCATCCTCAGCCGTGACACCCCTGCTGTGCCTGGGTGACAGGGGCCTAAATCTCTCAAAATCCTCAGTTGTATTGCTGGGTGACATGAACCCCCTTTTGCCGTGAATGAACCCCTGCTGTGCCTGGGTGACAGGGGCCTAAATCTCTCAAAATCCTCTGTTGTATTGCTGGGTGAAATAACCCCCTTTTGCCATGATTGAAGCCCTGCTGTGCCTGGGTGACAGGGGCCTAAATCTCTCAAAATCCTCTGTTCTATTGCTGGGTGACATGAACCCCCTTTTGCCGCTAATGATCCCCTGCTGTGCCTGGGTGACAGGGGCCTAAATCTCTCAAAATCCTCTGTTGTATTGCTGGGTGACATGAACCCCCTTTTGCCGTGAATGAACCCCTGCTCTGCATTGCTGACAGGTGCCTAAATCTTTTAAAATCCTCTGTTCTATTGCTGGGTGACATGAACACCATTTTGCCCTGAATGAACCCCTGCTCTGCATTGCTGACAGGGAACTTAATTTAGTGAAAACATCTGTTACTGATCGGAAGATGCGCGACTACAAGCGCACGCTGATGATAGCATTCCCACAGTGGAAGCACAAGGCAAAGGCAGAGGAGGAGGAAGAGGTCGCCAACGCAGCTGGGGCACCGCCAGCACCTGAGAAGGCAGGGTTAGCATGGCCAAAATGTGGAAAAGCTTTGTCAGCCTTGGAGGTGCTGACCTGCCCTGCAGCCAGTGTATAGTGTGAACGTGTGTTTAGCACGGCAGAGAGCATTATCACTGGCCGCAGCCAATGTGGACAAGGTTACGTTTATTAAAATGAACCAGGCATGGATCCCACAGGACTTGTCCTTACCTTGTGCAGAATAGAC
Source organism: Bufo bufo (assembly GCF_905171765.1). Taxonomy (NCBI): domain Eukaryota; kingdom Metazoa; phylum Chordata; class Amphibia; order Anura; family Bufonidae; genus Bufo; species Bufo bufo. The sequence continues at coordinate 392,233,447 of NC_053389.1, read as the reverse complement.
ATTTATACCAGCCTCAACCATCCATTCTTGTACTCAAGGGCACTTATTCTTTGTTTTATTTTGTTATATGTCCCAATATTTTGGGGGATACCCCAATTTAAAAATAAAAAATAACACAAATCAGTGTTGGCTACCTATTCCTCCTTCACCGCCGCCTCTACCTACACCGCCACGTCAACCTACACCGCCACATCCACCCATCCACCGCCTCCTCAACCTCCTACTCCTAGATCCAGATTGTTATTTTAAATTTTTCAGTATTTTATGTTATTTTAAGTCATTTCCCTATCCACATTTGTTTGCAGAACAGTTTCCATGCTCTTAAGCACATTTTGATGCCTTTTGCAGCCCTCTAGCCCTTTCCAGGACTATTTTAGAGACATTTTAGTGCCCAAAAGTTCGGGTCCCCATTGACTTCAATGGGGTTCGGGCTCAAGTTCGGGTCAAGTTCGGGTTCCGAACCCGAAATTATTTTTTTTTAAGTTCGACCGAACCTGCCGAACCCGAACATCCAGGTGTCCGCTTAACTCTACAAGGAAGTATTCTCGGACAAAACATATACCCCAAAAAAATTTACCCCATCATTTAAATCAGCCTTTAAGGAGCTTAATAAACTAAGAATCTCCCTTGTTCCTGTACCTAAACAAAGGAGTACAGGCTTCAACGGCAGATGAGAACAATTAGCTACATCAAGTTTCCTACAATTCATGACTCTACTACTTGAGGAAGAAAAGATTTATCTGGAGAACTACGGCGAAAAACTGAAAGCACAAATCGAGATAATAAAAACGTTCTCACAAGATCCGGAATTCAGTAACGCTGAAAAGCTACTACAGATGTCTGTGGAGAAATTCCAGTACTTCCTACGTGACAGAAAACATCGTCAATTCAACCAAGATCTGGCGGAATTCAAAGAAAATAAGGCTTACGGTGTTGTTCGTGAGAAACCACTAGCGAAAGAGGCAGCTTTGGACCTATCCACTACAGAAACAGATATCTCAGATAGTGAACGAGAACAGCCTAACCGAAACAAAACCAGAAATTCATACAGAAGAGGTAGGGAAATAGTGCAAGAGGTCAATTTGGAGGCGCTCCATCCAATTTTTTAGATCAAGGAATCTTCTACCCCCTGAGGAACCGCTCCCGACAATGGGACCAACAGGCCCCAAATAATTAATCTATCCAACAGGCCCCTATCTCCTTCTGAAATACAGTACTGAGTAAGGGACTTTCCTTTGTCCCGACACAGCGCTTTAATGAGTTCTCTTGGATAAAAGACCTCAATTTGTTCATTCGAAAATTGAGATGGCATAAATACTTTAAATATGGAGATAAGCGCCAGTGTCAGGAACTTGGAATACCCTTAGACATGCTAGATGATGTTAGATTACTAAATAGTTTATCTGAAACCGATAATCAGGGTGAGGGAAAAGGACCCTTTACTTCCTTGAAAGCAAAAAGTAAAAAAATGCCCCCATTAGGAGATATCTCATGTTTGGACGTGTTCCTCCAATTGGTGACTACAGACCTGTGCGAACTATCAGCTTCAGGCCTACCACGTAATCTCTCTAGTAGAGAGCAAAGAATCATCTCACCGCGATGGGATGTTCTTGTGCACCATCCTACACAAATTTGCGCCTGGGCTGGTGGGAGGCCAATAATGTCTTCAGTGACGCAATGTCGTCATGGACCCGGCCCATTGTGTTGTGGGCCCGGTACATTGATGACATATTCATCATTTGGAATGCATCCGTATTAGCCTTCACAACCTTTGTGGGAAAACTGAATGACAATGATATGGGATTACGTTTCACATACGAGACGAATAAAAACACTTTACCCTTTCTGGATATTTTGTTCCAGAGAAATAGTTCGGACGAATTGGCCACTACGATATACCGTAAACCGACATCAACAAATTCCGTCCTACATTGGAGCAGTAGCCACCCTTTACCTCTAAAGAGAGGAATACCACGTGGCCAGTATTTGCGTTTAAGACGCAACTGCTCCAAAAAATCTGAATTCGTGAAACAGGCTGGGATCCTGAGGAATAGATTTCTCTCCAGAGGAAACCCTGACTCAACATTAAGGTCAGCATATCAAATGGCTATATCATCAACACGAACCGAATTACTGGTACCCAGAACCAAACCCCCAGATACCAAACAGAAAATCCGGGTAATTGGTACCTTTGATGAAGCTGCCAGCCAAGTAAGAAACATCCTACAAAAGCATTGGTCCATCTTACTGATGGATCCACATATTAAGGATAGGATCTTTGACTATACACAGATCACCTTCAGGAGGGGAAACAGCCTCAAGGATTTGTTGGTGCACAGTCACCACAACCCAACTGTAAAAGGCTGCACCTGGCTTGATCGAAGGCCTTTAGGCTGTTTCAGGTGCAGCGGGTGCATTGCATGTAGCACTATCCAAACAGGAAAATCATTTCAGTGTCAACCTTCAAAGATCTTTTACAATTAAAGACTTTGTAAACTGCCGTACTAAGGGTGTTATCTACAGAATTACTTGCAAATGTCCTATGGAATACATAGGCAAAACAAAGAGAGAATTGCGCAGATGCATTGGCGAACACCTGGGAGACATTACCAACAGAAGACATACAGTGGTATCTCGTCATGTACAGGAGTACCATCATGGGGACCCGTGGAGTATCAAGGTCATGGGTATTGAGGTGATCACCCCCCCCTTTGCGGGGAGGTGACTGGGACCGCATACTTTTACAACATGAAGCCCGCTAGATCCATACCTTGCGTACTGTAGCCCCCCAGGGTCTAAATGAACAACTCTGCTTTGGTTGTTTCATCTGACAACCATAGCGTAAGATAAGGATCCTAGGATCCATATAAACAAATCTGCTTTTAAGCCCCCTTGACAACCATAGCAAAAGACAATAATGGATGTCAATCCCTGTCTCTTATATCTGACAGGTTAATTCATCCTAATATGAAAATTTCACTTATTATGTGTTACTTCCTATGTATCTATGTAAGGACTGTACTGACCAGAATACTTTTACTTTCATCTTACTGCAAAAAATGACATTATAACATGCACCGATTTTGCTATAGACGGTGCCTTAATGATGGTGGGCATAAAATGTCCCGGTTACTAGACAACCTACTAAACAATGGCCGATGGATGTAATGTGTCCCGGGCTGATGACACAATCCTCGGCCATCTGCAATGACGCAATCGCAACTGACTGCGTCATTCCGCATCTTACCAGTGCTGTCTACCTTCAGCATGGACAGCGCATGCGCGATGACGCCGACCGCCCCGCTGACGTCACCGCGCTGCGCTTCAAGCCTCGCTTTGAGGCCAAACTCTGTTTAAATATGAGCGGGCGATTTCCTTTAACCGCCTCCGGACCGCCTAACGCAGGATCGCGTTCCGGAGGCGGCAGCCCTGCGCACAGTCACGCATATATGCGTCATCTCGCGAGACGCGAGATTTCGCTCAAAGACGGCCCGCGCATGCGCATCGCGGGCCGGCAAAAGATAAAGAAGTATTTCGTCACCAGCCTGCCAGCCAATGATCGTGGCTGGCAGGCTGGCGATTTTCAAAATATCTAGTCAAAAGCCAGATAACACATTATATTTGTAAATATGATGTGTTAAATGGCTTGTCTGCTCCTCTGCTGGTCCTTTTCGTCGGTTGGTTCCAGCAGAGGAGCAGACATCACAGTGAGTAGCCACAAAACACCACACTTAGCCCCAGATCACCCCCCATCACCCGAATTAACCCCTTGATCACCCCTTGATCACCCCTGTCAATCACCTAGTGAAAGGAAAAAAGTGATCAGTGTAAACTGTCACTTTTTTTTTTCACTGGTATTGACTGATAGGTTTTAGGATAGTTTAGGCCCCTTGGTTAGGTAGTTTAGCGTCAGTTAGCGCCCAGCCCAACGCACCGCAGTCACTGATTCGCTGATTAGCGTATCGCTAATCAGCATTTGTACTTTTATAGTATCTGTAAGTAATCAAAACTGATCACAGTCAGATCTATAATTGTATTAGTGTCACCTTAGCTCGCCCTCCACCCAAAACGCAGTGTTTGCCCGATCAGGCCTGATCGGTCGCCCACACGTGCGTTCACCCACACCCACCCCGCCGCAGTGACAAAAAATATATATTTTTTTGATCACTGCACAATCACTTTCCAAGCGCTGCGGCGATAAAAAAAAATCAGTTTTGATATTTTTTATCAATCGCAGCGGCCTCCGGTACTTCGCTAGCCTCCCCTTTGTAAGACAGGCTTGCTTTTTTTCTTGGGTAGTCTCAGGGAATACCCCTAAATTTTGTAGTCCAAATGGCAAACAGGGGGTATTCTTCTGAAGAGGCCTACAGGATTCTGACCCAGTCGGATGAGGAATGGGAACCCTCATCTGACGAATCTAGCGGGTCAGAATATGAACCTGTAGAAAGCAGTGGCAGTCTGACCCAAAGTTCGGACGAGGAGGTCGAGGTCCCTGATAGAACCAGGCGTACCCAGCCCCGTGTCGCTAGACCACAGGTTGCGCAGGATCTGCTTCAAGAGCAGCAGAGTGGGGCTGGCGCTGTCGGATCACATGGTGAGGCATACACCAGCAGCGCAGCACTCCCTGGACCTAGTACCAGCACTGCCGTACAACATGGTGAAGTGGCGAGCACCAGAAGGGCAGTTGAAGCTGGTACGGTGGCACGTGCAGTAGTTACCCCGTCGCAGCCACTGCACAGACAGGCCCGTAGACCCCCTAGAGTCCCTGAGGTGCTGGCAAATCCTGATTGGCAGTCACCAACTTCAGCTGCACCATTAGTTCCCCCTTTCACCGCCCAGTCTGGAGTTCGGGTTGAGACAGCTCTGATCGGTTCGGCCCTGGGATTTTTTGAGCTGTTCTTGACTGCGGAGCTCTTGGACTTAGTCGTGGCAGAAACAAATCGGTATGCCACTCAATTTATATCCGCCAACCCGGGAAGCTTTTATGCCCAGCCTTTCCGGTGGAAACCAGTCCAAGTTTCCAAAATGTAAATTTTTCTGGGCCTTCTCCTCAACATGGGTCTAACCAAAAAGCATGAATTGCGGTCATATTGGTCCACGAACCCGATTCATCACATGCCCATGTTCTCTGCTGCTATGTCCAGGGCACGATTTGAGGCCATCCTGCGTTTCCTGCACTTTAGCGACAACACCACCTCCCGTCTTAGAGGCCACCCAGCTTTTGACCGGCTCCACAAAATTCGGCCCCTCATAGACCACTTCAACCAGAAATTTGCAGATTTGTATACCCCAGAGCAAAACATCTGCGTAGACGAGTCCCTAATACATTTTACCGGGCGCCTTGGCTTCAAACGATACATCCCAAGCAAGCGCGCCCGGTATGGGGTCAAATTGTATAAGCTCTGTGAAAGGGCCACAGGCTATACCCACAAATTTCGGATCTATGAGGGAAAAGATCAGACCCTGGAGCCGGTCGGTTGCCCTGACTACCTGGGGAGCAGTGGGAAGACAGTCTGGGACTTGGTGTCACCCTTATTTGGCAAGGGGTACCATCTTTATGTGGACAATTTCTACACAAGTGTGCCCCTCTTCAGGCATTTGTTCCTAGAACAGATTGGCTGCTGTGGCACTGCGCGAACTAGTCGCGTGGGCTTCCCCCAACGGCTCGTTACCACCGGTCTTGCAAGGGGGGAGAGGGCTGCCTTGTGTAACGAAGAACTGCTCGCGGTGAAATGGAGAGACAAGCGTGACGTTTACATGCTCTCCTCCATTCACGCAGACACGACAATACAAATTGAGCGAGCAACCCGTGTCATTGAAAAGCCCCTCTCAGTCCACGACTATAACCTTCACATGGGAGGGGTGGACTTCAATGACCACATGTTGTCTCCGTATTTAGTTTCCCGACGCACCAGACGCTGGTATAAGAAGGTGTCTGTATATTTAATTCAATTGGCTGCATATAATAGTTTTGTTCTCTACAGTAAGGCTGGAAGAACACGATCCTTCCTCAAGTTTCAGGAAGAGATCATCGAGAACGTCCTGTATCCAGAAGGTTCCGTGGCCCCATCCACCAGTGTAGTTAGCCGTCTACACGAGCGACATTTCCCCAGTGTCGTTCCTGGTACCTCAACCCAACCGTCACCCCGAAAAAGATGTTGTGTCTGTAGCAGGAGTGGAATAAGGCGTGACACCCGCTATTTCTGTCCTGACTGTCCTGACCACCCTGCCATATGCTTTGGAGAGTGTTTCCGGAAGTACCACACACAGGTACACTTAGCATAGGGATTGCATCTCACAGGACAGGCACACAGGGCTATTAGGGCCCTTTTACTCACAGCTGCTGCAAACCTCTCCTTTCACCTGGGATAAAGTGCATAATGTACTTCACCACATCTTTGGGCGATTTGCGCTTTGCACATTGTCCCATGGGGAAGGAGAGGTTTGTCCTATAAAAGGTAAAAAAAAAAACACCAGTAAGCAAAAAAGTTAACTTTCAGTTCAAAAAGTTAAAAAAAGTTTATATGTTCTGTTCAAAAGTTATTATAAAGTTAATAAAATTTATTGCGTTGCGGCCTGGTTTTTTCTTTTTTGTTTTGTTTTTTTTACCTTCCAGGTGGACCAACCGATCGACTAGCTGCAGCACTGATGTGCATTCTGACAGAAGCATTGCGCTACTGTCAGATTACACACAAGTCAGTGTATTTGGCGCTGCAAGACAAGATTTCTCCTCTGCAGTAAAAGATACGTTTGCCGAGGCATATGAGCTGAGGAGGCGGCGGTGTTCATATGCTTTGGCAAACACTTTGTATATATATAAAAAAAAATAAAAAATCCCGGCAATGATTTATTCATGCACATCGATTGATGTTAATGGATAAATCTGGTTTGCCAGGGCATACGGGCTAAGTGGGTATGGATGTTGGGCGGAGCTCCTATGTCCTGGCAGACGCCTTTCCCCTCCTTTTTTTTTTTTGGCAGAGATTTTTTCATCCACATTGATCGATGCGAATGAAGAAATCTGTGCCATTCATTTTTTCTTTCAGCCCAGAGGCTGAACGGAAAAAAAAAATCTCATTACCCGTATGCTCAATATAAGGAGAATAGCAGAAACTCCTAATCCTGGCCATACATGTAATGATTGCGGAGACCCTCAAATGCCAGGGCAGTACAAATACCCCACAAATAACACCATTTTGGAAAGAAGACACCCCAAGGTATTCGCTGAGGGGCATATTGAGTCCATGAAAGATTGAAATTTTTCTCTCAAGAGAAAAAAAACCAAAAAATCTATTTCCGCTAACTTGTGCCAAAAATTATTTTTTTCTATGAACTCGCCATACCCCTCATTGAATACCTTGGGGTGTCTTCTTTCCAAAATGGGGTCACATGTGGGGTATTTATACTGCCCTGGCTTTTTAGGGGCCCTAAAGCGTGAGAAGTCTGGGATCCAAATGTCTAAAAATGCCCTCCTAAAAGGAATTTGGGCACCTTTGCGCATCTATGCTGCAAAAAAGTGTCACACATGTGGTATCGCCGTACTCAGGAGAAGTTGGGGAATGTGTTTTGGGGTGTTATTTTACATATACCCATGCTGGGTGAGAGAAATATCTTGGTCAAATGCCAACTTTGTATAAAAAAATTGGAAAAGTTGTCTTTTGCCAAGATATTTCTCTCACCCAGCATGGGTATATGTAAAATGACACCCCAAAACACATTGCCCAACTTTTCCTGAGTACGAAGATACCACATGTGTGACACTTTTTTGCAGCCTAGGTGGGCAAAGGGGGTCACATTCCAAAGAGCACCTTTAGGATTTCACCGGCCATTTTTTACAGATTCTGATTTCAAACTACTTACCACGCATTAGGGCCCCTAGAATGCCAGGGCAGTATAACTACCCCACAAGTGACCCCATTTTGGAAAGAAGACACCCCAAGGTATTCCGTGAGGGTCATGGCGAGTTCCTAGAATTTTTTATTTTTTGTCACAAGTTAGTGGAAAATGATGATTTTTTTTTTTTCTTACAAAGTCTCATATTCCACTAACTTGTGACAAAAAATAAAAACTTCCATGAACTCACTATTCCCATCAGCGAATACCTTGGGGTGTCTTCTTTCCAAAATGGGGTCACTTGTGGGGTAGTTATACTGCCCTGGCATTCTAGGGGCCCTAATGTGTGGTAAGTAGTTTGAAATCAAAATCTGTAAAAAATGGCCGCTGAAATCCGAAAGGTGCTCTTTGGAATGTGGGCCCCTTTGCCCACCTAGGCTGCAAAAAAGTGTCACACGTGGTATCTCCGTACTCATGAGAAGTTGGGCAATGTGTTTTGGGGTGTCATTTTACATATACCCATGCCCCTCACGGAATACCTTGGGGTGTCTTCTTTCCAAAATGGGGTCACTTGTGGGGTAGTTATACTGCCCTGGCATTCTAGGAGCCCTAATGTGTGGTAAGTAGTTTGAAATCAAAATCTGTAAAAAATGGCAGGTGAAATCCGAAAGGTGCTCTTTGGAATGTGGGCCCCTTTGCCCACCTAGGCTGCAAAAAAATGTCACACATGTGGTATCTCCGTACTCAGGAGAAGTTGGGCAATGTGTTTTGGGGTGTCATTTTACATATATCCATGCTGGGTGAGAGAAATATCTTGGCAAAAGACAACTTTTCCCATTTTTTTATACAAAGTTGGCATTTGACCAAGATATTTATCTTACTTATTATATTACTTATTTATCCTACTATCATTAGGCTGCCCTTTCAACACTGCCTCTTCATCGCTAGGCACGTACTTCGCCCTGATACATGTGTGGAGCCTGGAACAGAGGTTACCACCTGTAAGGTATCAATGTGTCATTTTTGTTATAACTGTGTGTGTTGATCACTGACTTACGGATACCAACACCATATGTTATTGTACTGTATTGCCCCTCTGTGTGTGCTCAATATTCCCCTGATGAGTTCTGATACGAAACATGCGTGTAGGGATTAGCTACACTAGGGCACAATAGGGCCAAGTAGCAAAAGGGCAAGGTTCCGGACGGGGTGGTTCTTATTAGAACGGGTGCTCCGTGAATAGGATGCTAGGGCTACGCTAGCACTCATATATTAGGGCTGTCTAGGTACCTAGAACCCATTAATACCCCTGTCCAGCTTTAACTGCTCTCTTCACAGTAATATTACATCTACTGAATATCCACGGAAACCGGAGGACTCCAGCAAAACGGTAGGACTACCGGTAATATAAGGTGCCGCAGTGCACTGCTTTATTTACTATCTTTTGTGTTATCATGCACTCTTTTTTTTTGTATCAAATATGAATATTTAGGGACTTTATTCTATCGAATGAATTAAAAGTTAAGTTTTAATAAGAATCACCATCCCCACTATGTTTGTGCTATTATTTTGAACACAACTGTATGTCGGTGTCACTGTGACATTGTTTGCTATCTCTGTTATTGAGTTTTAAAGAGCTTAAAAGGGAAAGAGAGCAGAAATTTGTTAATAAATTTAAAAACAAGATAATGAAAACATGAAAAATCTGTCCTAGGCAAAATCAGAGTGTCATATACCAATTTTCTGTACCGTTTTAACATCTTTCAGTGGTAAAAATAGTTGGAAAGGAAACATTTATTTTTACTTGAAATTTATGTTTGTTTATTTTCCTTTTCAAAATAATTAACTTTTATTTTAAATCCCACTAGGGGAATTGAGCCACAGTCTTCCAATTGCTGGTAAAAGTTGTTGCAATACTTCTGTATTATAATGTATGATACCTGTCAGTATCATGCAGATAGTTTGCCTATTAGACCCTGGTCTCTGATTTGGTGCTAGTTTGGATTTTTCTGGTGTTGATTTAGGTGTGTATGACTCTGCTATATTCAGTTTTGTTATTCTGGTTCTGGTTAACATACCCATCTCGTCGGTTATCTGCTCTGTATTTGTCAGTACGTTTATTATTTTCTCCTTGCCTTTTATCCCTGTAGACCCCTGTACGTAGTGTATAGAGATTGCTGTCCAGTTGCGTGATGTCATCTATGGCGAGTCGTGCAAGCAGGTAGGGGCAGTTGTGTGGATTAGTTTAGGGCTTCACTGATCCCTATCATGAAAGAAGTTAGAGGCATGGTTTACCAGAAAAATGTTTTTCTCTCTTTCCATGCTTTAAAAGTTGTCAGGTGTGCACACTGTATCTCTAGCCAGCTGCTTTAGAATGTAAGATTTAAGTACTTACTGTACAATTGAAACTATCCGTTCCCAGCAGGATGTGAAGAATTGACAATGTTATATTGAAGAAAATTGCTAAATATTCATAAACAGCTACCATTCCGGAGGTAAGACTTTAATAGGTACTAATCACAATGCTACATGTAGTGCAACATGCTACAACCTTCCTCAAGTGATCTTTGTGTCCGTCATCTTTACCTGCTTGCTTTGACTCATAGTATTTGTTGTGTGTGAACTGTAGGGGGATGGATGTGGTGGATACCTGTCTTCCATGTCCTTGACTGCAATCTTACATGTATTGATATTATCTGGAAGAAAAATGTTCACCTTGTTCTGACATTATTTATTTTTGTTCTGCTCACTTCCACCTAGACTAAACATTTCTCTGCATTTTCTCCCTCTTGATCAATCCTTCTGACATTTTGACTGTGGGGATTAACTGTTCAACATCAGACTATTATTATCAAAGTTGGTGTAAAGGAAAACTTGCTTAGTTGCCCATAGCAACCAGAGCTCCTTTGGAAAACAAAATGTATTTCATTGTTAGATGTCCCTAAACATCTGAAATTTAGACTTGATTTTGAAAGTAGAAAAAAGAAACACTCCAAGCCACGTGCAGGTGTACTTGTCTATTTTATTAACTGTAAGGATTAGAGAAAGAAAATTAATTGTTCTGTAGATAAAACAAAATCATCTTTTATAGAAGAAAAAAATCATCTGGAATTAGAGGATAGACTTGTTCTTCATTTCCCATTCTTGGTCAAGAACATTACTGAAGTGCCTAGAATATATAAGTTGTTTGGGGGCAAGTTATGAAAAGGTGTGCAAAAGGTCATATTTTTCTGCTTAAGGTCAGAGATGAATAATTCCATTTTAAAGGAATATAATTTATAGTAAAAATGTCACTATGAAATGCTAGTCTTAAGAAATTCCCACCCCCAGATTACTGTATCAGATACACAAATATTTTCACAGCTCAAATACAAAGTCAGATTAGCATTAAAACAGATTTACCTTTTAGTATGCATAGTTATATGGTAATGCATCACATACAGATGTAGTTACACATCATGTGTACTAAAGCAAAAAGCACATTCAGTTAGGCCTCAAGTGTGAAGCATCCCTTTGAAAGCTTGGGGCATATGAAACCATAGGATGTATCGTTAAGCAATTTGGAGAGTACTGTGCTATATTGATGTAAATAAAGCACTTGGGGTGAGATACAACACTTACTAATAAGTGTTGCAACCTCTATTTCTCTATTACTCCTTCCCCTTCCTCCCCTTCCCTACATAAGTTCTTTAGCCAGCTGGAATTTAATCTTTCATTAAACTGGCAGTTCATCTCTGTCTTATAGGAGGGATTTTGCAGACAATTCATAATGACGTTATTTTAGGAAATGGGATCAGGAAAAGAGCTGATGAATGGAGAAGAGAGGCTTTTTTCCTCTGATAAGATTTATTATGAGTTTCTTATGTTCATATATACTATTGATTTATGCAAAGTTGTGTGAAAAGTTAGTGACCATTTAAAGAAGAAAAATACTTTACCTGTTCATCAGGGTTAATACATCAAACAAGAAAGGAATTCAGTATATTAAAAACCAAACCAAGGATTCCGCCAAGAGAATTTGTAACAGATTTTAAAAGTGGACCAAGCAAGACATCCTGTAACATAAAAAATTAAAAATAATATATATATATATATATATATATATACATACAATTTCTTACTAATTTCATTAGTGGCTATAATATATTTTAAAGAGGACCTGTTAACTCTCCTGACAACAGTCTGCAATAAAGGTTGAACTGGGTGTGTCCCTGCTCAGTCTGCCACGGATAGCACTGAATGGGTAGTGTCAGACTGTGCGATGTGCTCTCTGTTCACTTCCTGGCCTCATTCTTGAAAAAGGACCTACACCTATATAACATTTATAGGATACCTTATCAATATGCTATAAATGTCCCAGATGGGAAAACCATCTAAGTTGGTCATTAAAATATGTCATACCATGTGTTAAAAGTAGAGATAAGTAATTTCTTGAAATGCTTTTTGGGTCCCATTCTATATTTGACCCGAATTGAAAGTGCTCCAGTTTGCATGGAAATGTATAAATAACCTAACTTGCTATAGTTCTCCAATATACAATAATAATAATAATAATAATAATAATAAAAAACACATGGCTTGTATAACTTGTCTTACATCCTAATAGATGGTTTACCAAATATCAATATGGTGGATAATTATGAATAAAATATTCCAAGCCAGAATAAAACTAAATAAAATTGAATTAGATACCAAACAAACACAATGCAATATCTCAAGTACGGTTAACTACTAACATGTACCGCAGGGCCCATCATCAATGCCGCTGTTCACATTAGGTAGGAATGTCCTGTTGATAATCTATAAGGACTTATCTTTCCGTATGAGGTAACAGGTACCAACTTCCTGTGGTATGATGTAGTATATAGCAGTTAGTGATTGTACAAACGTGCTACGCTAAACAGATAGATCATATAGATCAAGTATGCAAGCACCATAACACTTCTCACCACACCTCAAATTGTATCGTTGATTTTCATCTATTTTTTGGTTTTACTTTTTATCACTGTCCTCCCCACTTTGGGGTTATCTCCAGGCTGCAGTGTCTGCTATACTTTGCTCCCAGTGCCTCACAGTAACTATGCAGGTTTGCACGCTCCGGGTGGTGAAGTGAAGATGAGCAGTATAAAAGTTCCGAATGTACTGAGCCCAATGAAAAGAGCGGGCTCTGAAGCTGCCCGCACCACTGCCACCAATGAATGGGCGGCTAATTAAAGCAGGAGGAGAGACGGGGGAGGGAATAAACTGCCGCTCCGTCTGACCTAGTGAGCTTGGCAAACAGCAGCAGCAGCAACCTCCTCCTGAGTGTCCTGTCCTCAGCCCGGGAGTCAGTGTGCATTATGCACTGAGCATCCAGCATAGCACGTACCCACCCGCACAGAGTGCAAGAGTAGCCTGCCTCAAAATAGAGCAGGCAAAAAACAAATGTATCAGGCAGCCAGTAAGGTTGGGGTTAATGTGACTCATTAACCCCAATCTTGCCACTGCCATGTTTTAAACATGATGGGGGTCATTTATTTTTAATTTCAGGCTGGGCACATGCTTTTAAACTGGACCCCATGTGCCTCACATTAATAGTAAGTGACCCCCAAAGATAAAGCAACAACTCAAATTGAGATGATTACTTAGGGTACTTTCACACTTGCGTTTTTCTTTTCCGGCATAGTTCCGTCCTAGGGGCTCAATATCAGAAAAGAACTGATCAGTTTTAACCTCATGCATTCTGAATGGAGAGAAATCCGTTCAGGATGGACCAGGATGTCTTCAGTTCAGTCTTTTTGACTGATCAGGACAGAGATAATACTGCAGCATGCTACGGTTTTATCTCCAGCCAAAAAAACTGAACACTTGCCTGAATGCCGAATCTGGCATTTTTTTCCCATAGGAATGTATTAGTGCTGGATCCGGCATTCAAAATACTGCAATGCCGGATCTGTCCTTCCGGTCTGCGCATGCCCAGACCTTTAAAAATGTGAAAAAAAATTGAAACGGATCCGTTTGTCCTTATGACAAACGGACAGACTGATCCATTCTTGCAATGCATTTGCCGGATACGAAACTGCTTGCCGAATCACTTTGCCGCAAGTGTGAAAGTACCCTTACTGACTTACTGATGATTCTTACTGACACACGTTAGGATACTTTCACACTAGCGTTTTTTTCTGGATCCGGCAGGGTGCAGCAAAAACGCTTCCGTTACTGATAATACAACCATCTGCATCTGTTTGTACGGATCCGGTTGTATTTTCTTTAAAGGGAGTCTGTCATCAGCATTTCACGTTTGTAACCCTTCCCATGGCTTTCTAGCATCCTTACAGTTAATAAAAACGTTACCTTTAGCATCAATCCTGGACTTATAAAACCGTCAAAAAACATCTTTGTTGCATATGCAAATGAGGGCTCGCAAGTGCCCAGGGGCGGCATTATGCTTGTAGGTACCCTGCTAGCTCAGCCTTTTCTTCGCTTCCCCCCCGCCCCTTCCTTCCCTCCGCCCGCCCATCCTGAGTGCGCAGGCGCGGGATCTCGGAGAAACAACAAGTTAGTAGATAGGCGGTCAGAGGGAAAGGAAGGGGTGGGGGGGAAGCGAAGAAAAGGCTGAGCTAGCAGGGCACCTACGAGCGTAATGCCGCCCCTAGGCACGCCGACCCCTCATTTGCATACGCTACAAAGATGTTTTTTGACTGTTTTATAAGTCCAGGATTGATGCTAAAGGTAACGTTTTTATTAACTGTAAGCATGCTTGAAAGCTATGGGAAGGGTTACAAACGTGAAATGCTGATGACAGACTCCCTTTAACATATTTTTAACATAGCAAGGACGGATACGTCATGAACTCCATTGAAAGTCAATGGGGGACGGATCAATTTTCTATTGTGGCAGATTGTGTCAGAGAAAACTGATCCGTCCCCATTGACTTCCATTGGGGGTCATGACGGATCCGTCTTGCTCCACATCCCAGGACGGAAAGAAAACTGCAGCATACTGCAGCTTTCTCTCCGATCTGGGAAACCCACTGAAGGGAACAGAATTTATTTTGGAGCATTCCGCTCTGTTCTGAAGCATTTTTTTTCCGGTATTGAGCACCTATGATGGAACTCAATACCGAAAAACTTTAACGCTAGTGTGAAAGTACCCTTAACCTCTTCAGGACACAGGGCGTACCGGTACGCCCTGATGTCCTGGTACTTAAGGACACAGGGCGTACAGGTACATCCTGTGTATTTCCGATCACCGCCGCCCGGCGGGGGCGGTGATCGGAACCCGGTGCCTGCGGTTTGCGGCTTTACCTGCGGTTTGCGGCGGAGCTCGGCGGTGCCATCGGGTCCCCATGCGGCTGTAGGGGGGACCCGATGGCATGGAAGGCAGCGCGATGCCTTCCTGAGGCATCACCGCTGCCTTCCTGTGATGTGCCTGTGAGATCCAGCCCCCTGTATCTCACAGGCCGGAAGCTGTATGAGTAATACACACAGTATTAGGCCTCATGCACACGACCGTTGTGTGCATCCGTGGCCGTTGTGCCGTTTTCCGTTTTTTTTCGCGGACCCATTGACTTTCAATGGGTCCGTAGAAAAATCGAAAAATGCACCGTTTTGCAGCCGCATCCGTGATCCGTGTTTCCTGTCCGTCAAAAAAATAGGACCTGTCCTATTTTTTTGACGGACAACGGTTCACGGACCCATTCAAGTCAATGAGTCCGTGAAAAAACACGGATGAACACAAGATTCGCATCCGCGTCCGTGGTCCGTGGCCGTAGGCTACTTTCACACAGATGGATCCGCAGATCCGTCTGCATAAAAGCTTTTTCAGAGCTGAGTTTTCACTTAGTGAAAACTCAGATCCGACAGTATATTGTAACACAGAGGCGTTCCCATAGTGATGGGGACGCTTCTAGTTAGAATATACTTTGAACTGTGTACATGACTGCCCCCTGCTGCCTGGCAGCACCCGATCTCTTACAGGGGGCTGTGATCCGCACAATTAACCCCTCAGGTGCTGCACCTGAGGGGTTAATTGTGCGTATCATAGCCCCCTGTAAGAGATCATTTGCTGCCAGGCAGGAGGGGGCGCACCCCCCTCCTTCCCCAGTTTTAAATTCATTGGTGGCCAGTGGGCCCCCCCTCCCTCACTTGTATTTAACACATTGGTGGCCAGTGCGGCCGGCCCCCCCTCCCTCCCCTGTAGTTAACACATTGGTGGCCAGTGCGGCCGCCCCCCCCTCCCTCCCCTGTAGTACTGTAGATTCATTGGTGGCCAGTGGGCCCCCCTCCCTCCCCCTCCTAATTAAAATCTCCCCCCCCTATCATTGGTGGCAGCGGAGAGTACCGATCGGAGTCCCAGTTTAATCGCTGGGGCTCTGATCGGTAACCATGGCAACCAGGACGCTACTGCAGTCCTGATTGCCATGGTTACTTAGCAATTTTTAGAAGCATTATACTTACCTGCGAGCTGTGATGTCTGTGACCGGCCGGGCGCTCCTCCTACTGGTAAGTGACAGGTCTGTGCTATAAGCAATGCGCCGCACAGACCTTTCACTTATGTGTTAACTACAGGGGAGGGAGGGGGGGGCGGCCGCACTGGCCACCAATGTGTTAACTACAGGGGAGGGAGGGGGGGGGCGGCCGCACTGGCCACCAATGTGTTAAATACAAGGGAGGGAGGGGGGCCGCACTGGCCACCAATGAGTTAAATACAGGGGGGGAGGGGGGTCTGACCCCTGCTGCCTGGCAGCACCTGCCAGGCAGCAAGGGGCAGTCATGTGCACAGTCCTTTTACTATATTCTAACCTGAAGCGTCCCCATCACCATGGGAACGCCTCTGTGTTAGAATATACTGTCGGATCTGAGTTCACGATCTAACTCAAATCCGATGGTGATGGGGACGCTTCAAGTTAAAATATACCATCGGATTGGAGAAAACTCCGATCCGATGGTATAAAAGGGACTCCTGACTTTACATTGAAAGTCAATGGGGGACGGATCCGTTTGCAATTGCACCATATTGTGTCAACATCAAACGGATCCGTCCCCATTGACTTGCATTGTAATTCAGGACGGATCCGTTTGGCTCCGCACGGCCAGGCGGACACCAAAACGACTTTTTTTTCATGTCCGTGGATCCTCCAAAAATCAAGGAAGACCCACGGATGAATAAAAACGGTCACGGATCACGGACCTACGGACCCCGTTTTTGCGGAACTTAAAAAAAAACGGTCGTGTGCATGAGGCCTCATACAGCCAATGCATTCATATACAGAAGTATTGGAATGCATTGTAAAGGATTAGACCCCCAAAAGTTCAATTCCCAAAGTGGGACAAAAAAGAAAGTGAAAAAAAAAGTTGAAAAAATAAAGTTTTCCCCCCAAAAATTAAAAGTTTCAAGAAAAAATAAACAAAAACGTCATTTTCCCCAAATAAAGTTAAAAAAATCTGGTAAAAAATAGGGGGGAAAAAAAGTATACATATTAGGTATCGTCCCGTCCGTATCGACCGGCTCTATAAACATATCTCATGACCTAACCCCTCAGATGAACACCGTAAAAATTAAAAATAAAAACTGTGCTAAATAAACAATTTTCTTGTCACCTTACATCACAAAAAGTACAACAGCAAACGATCAAAAAGGCGTTTGCCCACCAAAATAGTACCAATCTAAACGTCACTTCATCCCACAAAAAATTAGCCCCTACCTGAGACAATTGCCCAAAAAATATAAAAACTATATCTCAGAATATGGAGACACTAAAACATATTTTTTTTTGTTTTAAAAAAGCTGTTATTGTGTAAAACTTACATAAATAAAACAAAAGTATACATATTAGGTATCACCGCGTCCGTATAGACCGGCTCTATAAAAAAATCACATGACCTAATGAAGATGAACACCGTAAAAAAAAAAAAAAACTGTGCTAAATAAACAATTTTTTGTCACCTTACATCACAAAAAGTGTAATAGCAAGACATCAAAAAGTCAGATGTACCCCAAAATAGTGCAAACCAAACTCATCCCACAAAAAATGAGACCCAACCTAAGATAATCGCCCAAAAACTGAAAAAACTATGGCTCTCAGAATATGGAGACACTAAAACATGATTTTTTTTTGTTTCAAAAAAGATATTATTGTGTAAAACTTACATTAAAAAAAAAAGTACACATATTAGGTATCGCCGCGTTCATATCGACCGGCTCTATAAAAATATCACATGACCTAACCCCTCAGATGAACACCGTAAAAAATAAAAACTGTGGTAAATAAAGAAAAAATTGGCACCTTACATCAAAAAAAGTGTAATAGCAAGCGATCAAAAAGTCACACGCACCCCAAAATAGTGCCAATAAAACCATCATCTCATCCTGCAAAAATCATACCCTACTTAAGGTAATCGCCCAAAAACTGAAAAAGTTTGGGCTCTCAGACTATGGAAACACTAAAACATGATTTTTTTTTTGCTTCAAAAATTTAATCATTGTGTAAAACTTACATTAATAAAAAGAAAGTATACATATTAGGTATCGCCGCGTCCGTGACAACCTGGTCTAAAAAAATATCACATGATCTAACCTGTCAGATGAATGTTGTAAATAACAAAAAATAAAAACGGTGCCAAAACAGATATTTCTTGTTACCTTGCCTCACAAAAAGTGTATATAGAGCAACCAAAAATCATATGTACTCTAAACTAGTACCAACAATACTGCCACCCTATCCCGTAGTTTATAAAATGGGGTCACTTTTTTGGAGTTTCTACTCTAGGGGTGCATCAGGGGGGCTTCAAATAGGACATGGTGTCAAAAAAAACAGTCCAGCAAAACCTGCCTTCCAAAAACCATATGGCATTACTTTCTTTCTGCGCCCTGCCGTGTACCCGTACAGCGGTTTACGACCACATATGGGGTGTTTCTGTAAACTACAGAATCAGGGCTATAAATATTGAGTTTGGTTTGGCTGTTAACCCTTGCTTTGTAACTTGCAAAAAATTATTAAAATCGAAAATCTGCCAAAAAAGTGCAATTTTGAAATTGTATCTCTATTTTCCATTAATTCTTGTGGAGCACCTAAAGGGTTAATGACGTTTGTAAAATCAGTTTTCAATACCTTGAGGGGTGTAGTTTCTTAGATGGGGTCACTTTTTTGGAGTTTCTACTCTAGGGGTGCATCAGGGAGGCTTCAAATGGGACATGGTGTCAAAAAAAACTGTCCGGCAAAACCTGCCTTCCAAAAACCGTATGGCATTCCTTTCCTTCTGCGCCCTGCCGTGTGCCCGTACAGTGGTTTACGACCACATATGGGGTGTTTCTGTAAAGTACAGAATCAGGGCCATAAATATTGAGTTTGGTTTGGCTGTTAACCCTTGCTTTGTAACTTGCAAAAAATTATTAAAATGGAAAATCTGCCAAAAAAGTGAAATTTTGAAATTGTATCTCTATTTTCCATTAATTTTTGTGGAACACCTAAAGGGTTAACAAAGTTTGTAAAATAAGTTTTGAATACCTTGAGGGGTGTAGTTTATAGAATGGCGTCATTTTTGGGTGGTTTCTATTATGTAAGCCTCGCAAAGTGACTTCAGACCTGAACTGGTCCCTAAAAATTGGCTTTTTGAAAATTTCTGAAAAATTTCAACATTTGCTTCTTAACTTCTAAGCCTTGTAACATCCCCAAAAAATAAAATATCATTCCCAATATGATCCAAACATGAAGTAGACATATGGGGAATGTAAAGTAATAACTATTTTTGGAGGTATTACTATGTATTATAGAAGTAGAGAAATTGAAACTTGGAAATTTGCAATTTTTTAGAACATTTTTGCTAAATTTAGTATTGTTTTATAAATAAAAATGTTTTGGTTTTTTTTTACTTCATTTTACCAGTGTCATGAAGTACAATATGTGATGAAAAAACAAGAATGGCCTGGATAAGTCAAAGCGTTTTAAAGTTATCAGCATTTAAAGTGACACTGGTCAGATTTGCAAAAAATGGCCTGGTCCTTAACCCTTTCATGACCAAGAGTCATTGATGCCCCAGTGTCCAGGTCAAATTTAATAAATCTGACATGCGTCACTTTATGTGGTAATAACTTTGGAACACTTATTTATTCAAGCCATTCTGAGACTGTTTTCTCGTGACACATTGTACTTCATGATAGTCATAAATTTGAGTCAATATATTTCACCTTTATTTATGAAAAAATCCCAAATTTACCAAAAAGTTTGAAAAATTATCAATTTTCTAAATTTCAATTTCTCTGCTTTTAAAACAGAAAGTGATTCCTCATAAAACATTTATTACTTAACATTCCCCATATGTCTACTTTATGTTGGCATCATTTTGTCATTTAGTTTTTTTAGGACGTTAGAAGGCTTAGAAGTTTAGAAGGAATTCTTAAAATTTTTAAGAAAATTTCTAAAACCCACTTTTTAAGGACCAGTTCAGATCTGAAGTCACTTTGTGGGGCTTACATAGTGGATACCCCCATAAACGACCCCATTGTAGAAACTACACCCCTCAAGTTACTCAAAACTGATTTTACAAACTTTGTTAACCCTTTAGGTGTTCCACAAGAATTAAAGGAAAATGGAGAATAAATTTCACTTTTTTGGCAGATTTTCCATTTTATAAAAAATTTTTCTTTAACACATTGACGGTTAATAGCCAAACAAAACTCTATATTTATTACCCTGATTCTGCGGTTTACAGAAACACCCCACATGTGGTTGTAAACTGATGTAAGGGCGCACGGCAGGGCGCAGAAGAAAAGGAGCGCCATAGGGTTTTTGGAAGACAGATTTTGCTAGACTGGTTTTTAGATGCCATGTCCCATTTAAAGCCCCCCTGATGCACCTCTACAGTAGAAACTCCCAAAAAGTGACCCTATTTTGGAAACTGGGGGATAAGGTGCCAGATTTATTGATACTATTTTTGGGGGCATATGCCTTTTTGATCGCTTGGCACTGTTTTTTGGCACTGTTTTTATTTTTTATTTTTTACAGTGTTCACCTGACGGGTTAGGTCATGTGATATTTGTTGTTACGGACGCGAAAATACCTAATATGTACACTTTTTTTTATTTATTTCACTTTAACACAATAATGGCAAATTTGAAATAAAAAAAATGATGTTTTAGTGTCTCCGTGTTCTGAGAGCTATAGTTTTTTTTATTTTTTGAGCGACTTTCTTATGTAGGGTCTCAATTTTTGCGGGATGAGGTGACGGTTTTATTGGTACCATTTTGTGGGACATACGCCTTTTTGATCGCTCGGTGTTGCACTTTTTGTGGTGTAAGGTGACAAAAATGGCTTTTTTGACACCGTTTTTATTTTTTATGGTGTTTATCGTATGGGGTCGATCATGTGATATATTTATAAAGACTGTCGTTACGGACGCGATGATAGCTAATATGTCTATTTTATTTATTTTTTTCAGTTTTTATAGGAAAAGGCAATTTTTTTTTTTAAATTACATTTTTATTTATTTATTTATTTTTACTTTTATTATTTTCACTTTTTTTCTTGAAGATCCAGTGGGGCTGATGGCTGTACTATACTTTGCAATGCTTTTGCATTGCAAAGTACAATACTATCAAATGTCCTGTTGATGGCAACACCGGGCGCTTTTGCAAAGCGTCCGGTTGCCAAGGCAACCATCGGGCGCTGCAATCATAGCGCGGCAGCCCCGACGGTTGAGAGAGGGAGCCCCTTCCCTCTATTAACCCCATGGATGTCGCTACCGCGCCATCTAAGGGGTTACAGCAGAGTGCCAGCATACAGCTGACACTCGCTGCTGATGTCGGCGGCTCAGGAATGGAGCCGCCGACATCAAATAAAGCAGGGGGACCGCATCGGGGGCAGGAGGCACAGATAGGGGGCAGCGCTGTAAAGGGGGGGCATGGCCAGCAGGAGGGTGCACATTTGGGGTAGGAGGCGGACCGCATCAGGGGTACCAAAAATGGATGGGGGGGGGCGGGGATCGCATCGGAGGCCGGGCTCACAGGAGGGGTGGGGAGAGTGGAGGCGCACAGGAAGGGGGCAAAGATCGGGGGCACAGATGGGGGGAGCACAGATCAGAGCCTGAAACCGGCATTTTAACACTGCCGCGATCCGATTGGTTAGTCTTCACAGACTAACCAATCGGATCGATTGCCGGCAAGGGGCCACTCTGATTGGTCCCTTGCCGGCATTACTAGACTGTATGCTGTCCCTGACAGCAGCAGGGCAGGGGAAGAAGCTTTAATCCAAGCGCTTTGCAGCGCTTGGATTAAAGCTGCACGGGGTATGCACGGGGTATGTGCAGCTATCATGTATATAGACGGATTGCGGTCGGGAAGGGGTTAAGGTGAAATAAGGCTGTGTCCTGAAGGGGTTAACTCCTTAAGGACACAGCCTTATTTCACCTTAAGGACCAGGCCATTTTTTGCAAATCTGACCAATGTCACTTTAAGTGGTGATAACTTTAAAACGCTTTGACTTATCCAGGCCATTCTGAGATTGTTTTTTCGTCACATATTGTACAGTCGTGGCCAAAAGTTTTAAGAATGACACAAATTAGTTTTCACAAAGTTTGCTGCTAAACTGCTTTTAGATCTTTGTTTCAGTTGTTTCTGTGATGTAGTGAAATATAATTACACGCACTTCATACGTTTCAAAGGCTTTTATCTACAATTACATGACATTTGTACAAAGAGTCAGTATTTGCAGTGTTGGCCCTTCTTATTCAGGACCTCTGCAATTCGACTGGGCATGCTCTCAATCAACTTCTGGGCCAATTCCTGACTGATAGCGACCCATTCTTTCATAATCACTTCTTGGAGTTTGTCAGAATTAGTGGGTTTTTGTTTGTCCACCCGCCTCTTGAGGATTGACCACAAGTTCTCAATGGGATTTACTGTTGGCATGACACAGGACTGATGGTAGCGCTCACCTTTTCTTCTCTGGACAAGCCTTTTTCCAGATGCCCAAACAATCGTAAAGAGGCTTCATCAGAGAATATGACTTTGCCCCAGTCCTCAGCAGTCCATTCACCATACTTTCTGCAGAAGATCAATCTGTCCCTGATGTTTTTTTTGGAGAGAAGTGGCTTCTTTGCTGCCCTTCTTGACACCAGGCCATCTTCCAAAAGTCTTCGCCTCACTGTGCGTGCAGATGCGCTCACACCTGCCTGCTGCCATTCCTGAGCAAGCTCTGCACTGGTAGCACTCCGATCCCGCAGCTGAATCCTCTTTAGGAGACGATCCTGGTGCTTGATGGACTTTCTTGGACGCCCTGAAGCCTTCTTAACAAGAATTGAACCTCTTTCCTTGAAGTTCTTGATAATCCTATAAATTGTTGATTGAGGTGCAATCTTAGTAGCCACAATATCCTTGCCTGTGAAGCCATTTTTATGCAACGCAATGATGGCTGCATGTGTTTCTTTGCAGGTCACCATGGTTAACAATGGAAGAGCAATAATTTCAAGCATCACCCTCCTTTTAACATGTTAAGTCTGCCATTTTAACCCAATCAGCCTGACATAATGATCTCCAGCCTGTGCTCGTCAACATTCTCACCTGAGTTAACAAGACGATTACGGAAATGATCTCAGCAGGTCCTTTAATGACAGCAATGAAATGCAGTGTAAAGGTTTTTTTGGGATTAAGTTAATTTTCATGGCAAAGAAGGACTATGCAATTCATCTGATCACTCTTCATAACATTCTGGAGTATATGCAAATTGCTATTATAAAAACTTAAGCAGCAACTTTTCCAATTTCCAATATTTATGTAATTCTCAAAACTTTTGGCCACGACTGTACTTCATGACACTGGTAAAATCCATTTTTATTTATAAAAAATACCAAATTTAGCAAAAATTTGTAAAAAATTGAAAATTTCCAAGTTTCAAATTCTCTACTTCTATAATACATAGTAATACCTCCAAAAATAGTTATTACTTTACATTCCCCATATGTCTACTTCATGTTTGGATCATTTTGGGAATGATATTTTATTTTTTAGGGATGTTACAAGGCTTAGAAGTTTAGAAGCAAATTTTCAAAAAAACTATTTTTAGGGACCAGTTCAGGTCTGAAGTCACTTTGTGAGGCTTACATAATAGAAATCACCCAAAAATGACCCCATTCTAGAAACTACACCCCTCAAGGTATTCAAAACTGATTTTACAAACTTTGTTAACCCTTTAGGTGTTGCACAAGAACTAATGGAAAATAGAGATACAATTAAAAAATTTCACTTTTTTGGCAGATTTTCCATTTTAAGAATTTTGTTTCAGTTGCAAAGCAAGTGTTAACAGCCAAACCAAACTCAAAATTTATGGCTCTGATTCTGTAGTTTACAGAAACACCCAATATGTGGTCGTAAACCGCTGTACGAGCACACGGCAGGGCGCAGAAGGAAAGGAATGCCATACAGTTTTTGGAAGGCAGGTTTTGCTGGACTTGTTTTTTTGACACCATGTCCCATTTGAAGCCCCCCTGATGCAACCCTAGAGTAGAAACTCCAAAAAAGTGACCCCATCTAAGAAACTACACCCCTCAAGGTATTGAAAACTGATTTTACAAACGTCATTAACCCTTTAGGTGTTCCACAAGAATTAATGGAAAATAGAGATACAATTTCAAAATTTCACTTTTTTGGCAGATTTTCCATTTTCATATTTTTTTTTTTACTTTTACTGAGCAAGGGTTAACAGCCAAAGAAAACTCAATATTTATGGCCCTGATTCTGTAGTTTACAGAAACACCCCATATGTGGTCGTAAACTACTGTACGGGCACACGGCAGGGTGCAGAAGGAAAGGAATGCCATACGGTTTTTGGAAGGCAGATTTTGCTGGACTGTTTTTTTTGACACCATGTCCCATTTGAAGCCCCCCTGATGCAACCCTAGAGTAGAAACTCCATAAAATTGACCCCATCTAAGAAACTACACCCCTCAAGGCATACAAAACTGATTTTACAAACGTCGTTAACCCTTTAGGTGTTCCACAAGAGTTATTGGCAAATGGAGATGAAATTTCAGAATTTCAATTTTTTGGCACATTTTCCATTTTAATCCATTTTTTCCAGTAACAAAGCAAGGATTAACAGCCAAACAAAACTCTATATTTATGGCCCTGGTTCTGTAGTTTACAGAAACACCCCATATGTGGTTGTAAACTACTGTACGGGCACACGGCAGGGTGCAGAAGGAAAGGAATGCCATACGGTTTTTGGAAGGCAGATTTTGCTGAACAGTTTTTTTTTTTACACCATGTCCCATTTGAAGCCCCCCTGATGCACCCCTAGATTAGAAACTCCAAAAAAAGTGACCCTATTTTAGAAACTACGGGATAGGGTGGAAGTTTTGTTGGTACTAGTTTAGGGTACATATGATTTTTGGTTGCTCTATATTACACTTTTGTGAGGCAAGATAACAAGAAATAGCTGTTTTGGCACAGTTTTTATTTTTTGTTATTTACAACATTCATCTGACAGGTTAGATCATGTGGTATTTTTATAGACCAGGTTGTCACGGACGCGGCGATACCTAATATGTATACTTTTTTTTATTTATGTAAGTTTTACACAATAATATCATTTTTGAAACAAAAAAATCATGTTTTAGTGTCTCCATAGTCTGAGAGCCATAGTTTTTTCAGTTTTTGGGCGATTATCTTAGGTAGAGTCTCATTTTTTGCGGGATCAGATTACGGTTTTATTGGCACTATTTTGGGGTGCGTGTGACTTTTTGATCGCTTGCTATTACACTTTTTGTGATGTAAGGTGACAAAAAATGGTTTATTTAGCACAGTTTTTATTTTTTATTTTTTACGGTGTTCATCTGAGGGGTTAGGTCATGTGATATGTTTATAGATCCGGTTGATACGGACTTAGCGATACCTAATATGTATACTTTTTTTTATTTATGTAAGTTTTACGCAATAACAGCTTTTTTAAAACAAAAAAAAATGATGTTTAAATGTCTCCATATTCTGAGCCATAGTTTTTTTTACTTTTTGGGCGATTGTCTCAGTTAGGGGCTCATTTTTTGCAGGATGAGGTGACGGTTAGATTGGTACTATTTTGGTGGACAAACGCCTTTTTGATCGCTTGCTGTTGTACTTTTTGTGATGTGAGGTGACAAAAAAATTGTTTATTTAGCACAGTTTTTATTTTTTATTTTTTACGGTGTTCATCTGAGGAGTTAGGTCATGTGATATGTTTATAGAGCCGGACGATACGAACGCGGCGATACCTAATATGTATACTCCCCCCCCTATTTTTTACCAATTTTTTTTAAGTTTATTTGGGGAAAATGACGTTTTTGATAATTTTACTTGAAACTTTTAATTTTTTGGGGGGAAAACTTTATTTTTTCAACTTTTTTTTCACTTAATTTTTTTTCCCACTTTGGGACTTGAACTTTTGGGGGTCTAATCCTTTACAATGTATTCCAATACTTCTGTATTGGAATGCATTGGCTGTATGAGTAATACTGTGTGTATTACTCATACAGCTTCCGGCCTGTGAGATCCAGGGGGCTGGATCTCACAGGCACGTCACAGGAAGGCAGCGCGATGCCTTCCTTAGACATCGCGCTGCCTTCCATGCCATCGGGTCCCCCCTACAGCCACATGGGGACCCGATGGCACCGCCCGCCGCCGCCACCGCAATAGGTAAAAGCCGCAAACCGCAGGTCTGAATTGACCTGCGGTTTGCGGCGATCGCCAACATGGGGGGGTCACGGGATCAATGATTTGAGCAGGCACCGGCTTCCGATCACCACCCGCTGCGCGGCGGTGATCAGAAATACACAGGGAGTACAGGTACGCCCTGTTTCCTTAAGTACCAAGATATAAGAGCGTACCTGTACGCCCTGTGTCCTGAAGAGGTTAAAGAATTGCCTCGAGTAGCAACGACTGAATACAAGCCAGATTTGAAACACATTGTGAAAAACAAAGATTGCCAGATGTCTCACTAAAGCTGTCTACATTACAGGTAGGAAAAGTTGTTTAAATACACTTTTAAATGTTTGAAAACTCATTTGCGGTAATACTGTCGTGTGCACACATATTTGTGTAAACGGATAGCTTGTGGCTCCTGGCAGTCATACGTTTTTTTTTCTGGCTCTTTGTGTCTGTAAGGTTGGCCACCCCTGGTCTAGTGTCTTCTAGGTCTTCCACATATTTAATTCATGCCTTTGGTGCCATCTAGTATTACCTCTACAATGGGTACATCTACTTTGGTTGCTTGATTTTTAAAATTCATTTCTATTGCAACTGCAAGTACTGTGAATGTCTATTTGTGCTTGTATCATTTACAAATCTATGGATATGCAGTAGTTTACAAATATAATCTGGATCATGAATGATGTTAATTTCAGAAAGATGGATCATCCATATAGAACATGTGAAAATATATTAGCAATTACCAAATGTGAAAGTACATCTGTCAGCATGTCAACAAAATCAAGGCCATCGAGAGTAAAAAACTTTTTCTGAAAAACAAGCAAGAAAACCACATTAGATCTTCTGATTATTTTTAGCTCATTAATGTCACATTGTTGGGAGACTGGCAACCCACACACCCTACAGATTAGCTGTTTGTGGAAACAGCTTGCACTGAAACTAAACAGGGGAGGGAGCCAGAAGCAGAAGGTTCCAACCACCGTTTAGTGGCCGTTCCAGTATAATGCAGCCCAGCTCCCGGTCAAGTGCTACCAAAAGTATAGGTAGAAAGAAAGGAAAGTTTTCAGACTTGAAAACATTAGAATACTATAAACTATAACGTACAGTAAAGCTACAGTTTTATTTAATCAGGCAGGATGTTGGCAGACCATACTAGCCATTAACTTAAAGTGAAAAATGTATTTATTATATATATATAAGATATATATGGCGTCTGGTCACTTCCCTCCATAGATTTGTCATGAGTTTTTAGTATTTAGTATTTAAAGGGAATCTGTCAGCGCATCTGTCAGTCATAAGCTTCTGGCTCTCCCTGGCCATTTGTGGCTGATTCACAGTTTGCCAGGGGGTAGGACGCTCATGAGTATCAGCATGCGCTGGAGATGTTCTGGAGCATGTTTTCTGATGACTCTTTGTGCCATTTTTCTACTATTCTTACTATATGCTTATGGATAGAGGTACAGATGGGCATTACCAATTATGTGTCCCTGCACACCCTGACACTATCAGTGCTGCCAGTGACAGACGCCCGAAGCTCCCATATGTAAATTCATCTTCTAGCAGGAATAATTAAGGAATGGCACATCATAGTGTCATAAGAATAGATGCTCCAGAATTTTTATTACATGGGGTTTTCAAGTAGTTACTAAAACACACGTCAGGATAGGTGACAGGACCATTCACTTCGATGGGGCTGAGCTGCGCTCAGGCCATGTGATGTAGTTGTGATGTCAGTGGCCTGCAGGAGGCACTGAGAAGGCCACAGCCATACTTTGAGCACTGCTTTTTTCTTAAACAGCTGATTGGCGGGGATCCCGGGGGCCTGATCATATGCTTATGACCTATACAAAGAATAGATCATCAATATGAAACAGGTAAAGAACCCCTTTAAATTTAGAAACAGTCTGTGTATGGATGATATTCATCCTAGTTCAGATTTTTTTTTAGCAAAGGCGCACAATTAGATACAGTATTGCAGGGTAGAACAGGCAAAAATGAGTGGCTGGATTAATTACTATATGTTTGGTGTAACATATATTCTGCCTGACAGGAGCACATTAATGCCTGATCACCTGACACCCATTCATAACCTGTTTGTATCACACACTCCGGGGATGGGGGCAAGGTTTTTTTTTTTTGTTTTTGTTTTTTAGTTTAATTTTTTTTTTCTTTTTTCCATTAAACTATATATTTTTTATCAACTACAGTAATTTTTCTTTACTATGAGTGCACAGGTTAGCAGGGAGCACACTATTTGTGTGTTCCCTGCTGTCCTCATTCTGATAATTGATAAATGGTTAGAGGTTTCTCTAGCAACCACAGTGTTTTTAGGGGTTTTCTGTGACAGAGAACTGATTATTTCAGTTGCCTGTGACTGTAGAGGATGGGGCTGTTGGTGTGGCTGCCATTCCTGCCAATGAAGTCATGTGGAGTGTGCAGTACCATTAAATTTACCCTGTAAATTATTGGACTATAGGAATAGGGATCAGTTGAATAGCTTATTAGTTTAAGTTGTGTGGTCAGTCAGTCAATATGTTTGAAAAACACACCGATTTGTGATAAAGGGCATGTTCACTTGGTGGTTGGCTGCATCACTCCTGCTGTGGCCACTTGGTGTGTCCATACCCCAAACATTCCCAAACAGTATGCCATATTAAGTATAAGGCATATGTTTAGAGCTGGTGCTTGGTTGTCACAGACTGCCTGACACCCAAGAGAGAAGACTTAAAGCAGGGCTGGCCAACCTGCGGCTCTCCTGCTGTTGCAAAACTACAACTCCCAGCATGCCTAGACTGCTTACAGCTATCAGCCTACAGCAGGGCATGGTGGGAATTGTAGTTTTACAACAGCTGGAGGGCCGCAGTTTGGCCAGCCCTGACTAAAAGGAATGTTTTGACTTTTTCTGTGTCCCCTATTGTATATGACTGATCACAGTAATTTCAGTAAAATCCTCATCCTGGTAATGGGCATAGTATGGTAGTTTAACTTTCAGGTACATCATTGATCATTAGTCACAAATTTACATTCAGTAATAAATATATGGATTTCAACAATGTTAGCAGCTGCATGAGCTAGATCCTGACAGCATATAAAATGAAGTCAAACAATATACTAATTACAAAACACTGTAGAGAAAAAGGAGACATTACCGCTGAGCAACATATGGCTTCCAGAAGTTTCTCCAAATCTACATTAACCTCTGCAGCGTCCGCAGGATTATTTTCCTGTAATAAATGCAATTATTATTAATTATACTAGATAAAAACATATTTATGGAAAAAATATTTTGAAGTAGCTGAAAATGTGATTCATATACTTATCAGGGGGCATTTTTCATTCCCCTCATGCCAGTTTTCTGGCATTAAAAAGTAGTAAAACCGGGTTTTGTGAACTTTTAAATGCCATTGCGACTTTTGTAGTCGTAACTGCCATTTTTATGCTGCCCTTGCCAGTTTTCTGTAAAGGGAGCGTGGCGAGGGCAGGGAGCAGGTGGGGCCATCAGCCCAGATACATTTATCATTATTTACTCCAGAAACAGGTATAAATAATGACTGATCGACAGCAGCTCTGAGCGCAGTTTGTATCAAGATGGGCAGTGGACAGGGGACATTTATCGAAACTGGTGCTAAGGAAATCTATAACAACCAATCAGATTGATCATTTCATTTTGATGGATTCCAGCCTGATGGATTCCACCCTGATGGACACAAGCAGATCAAAGTCCGAAAACATTGTTTTATTCACACTTTCAAACAAAATATAAACAGCCTTAACGCAGGCACAAATAAACACCTCAGCCATCTAGCCTCTAACTAATATTTAACAGTCTATCTCTATATGAGGGTCCAGCTGCCAGACCCACTCTATGGTTCCACAGAACCAGGTGGCACACCATATCCTTGGCTGGTACAGCATCAGTCCCCAGGTAGTGCACCCCTCTGATTCTCTGAAGAAGAATTTATCAGGCTCCTAACGAGCCACATGACCCACAGCTGTGCTAGGGAAAAGAACCCAAGATGGAGTGAAGGGTTCCACTACCAACCTACCATTCACTCTATAAAAAGTAGGTCCATAACGGACTTTACAAAAGGTCTATGGCAGCTATGCGTCATATACTGTAGTTTGACACTATCCTGCTTTCCAGGTCTGTCTCAACCAGCTCACAGGTGGATACAGACAAATCCTACACAATGCAATCTGCTGGGTGACAGACAGGGCTACACCGCCAATTAGGTGAGGTGTGGCATTGGCCTCAGGCGGTGCGCCCCCCACTGGTGACAAGTGGGGGCGGCAGGGCAGCAGGAGTAGAGATGAGCGCTTCCATTGTGGAAGCGCTCATCTTTATATTCATCTGTATCGCCGTCCTTAGGACAGAGATAGAGATGAATGGTGTGGCGGGGAAGTGAGAGGCGTCTCCCCTCCCTGTTCCTCTGATAGACTGCGAGCCTAGTGCCTGCAGCCTATCAGAGGTTGGTGCAGGTGACGCAATGAGGTCATTGCGCCACCTGAGCCGTACAGCGTGGGACACAGGCCGGAAGAGGCCTGCATCGCATCGCTGTCAGCTTCATGGAGGTAAGGCTCCATTCACACGTCCGCAACGTGTTTTGCGGATCCACGGATCCGCAAAACACGGACAGCGGCAATGTGCGTTCCACATTTTGCGGACCGCACAATGCCGGCACTAATAGAATATGCCTGTTCTTGTCCGCAATTGCGGACAAGATTAAGACATGTTCTATTTTTTTGCGGAACGGAAGTGCGGACCCGGAAGTGTCCGGGCAGCACATCGTTTGGGGGCATCTAGGGGGGCTTTTCTTTCTGGAACATTATTGAGGGGCACTATGGAGGGCATCTATGGGGGCACTTATTACTGGCACATTATTGAGGGGCACTATGGGGACATCTTTTGAGGGCACAAAGAAGGGGTATTTTATATGGGGGCCCTATAGGGAAGGGGGGAAAGGAACACTAAGGGGGCATCTAGGGGCACTTATTACTGACATATTATTAAGGGGCATCTACTGAGGGCATAAAGAAGGGGTATTTTATATGGGGGGCTTTGTATAGGGGCATTTTATACTGGGACACATTATGGGGGGTACTATCGGGAAGGGGGGAGAGGAGCACTATAGGGGCACTAAGAAGGGGTATTTTATACTGGCAAATTATGTGGGACACTAAGGGCATCTACTGGGGCACTATATAGGGGCATTTAATACTGGTACATTATGGGGGGCCCTATGAGGATGGAGGAAAGGAGCACTATAGGGGCATTTACTGGGGGCACTATATAGGGAAATATTATACTGGACACATTATGGGGCACTATGTGGACATTAGTTCAAATGGGGGCATTAAAAGGGGGTATTTTTTTGCACTGGCACACATTATAAGGGGGCATTTTTTGAACTGGCACACATTAGGAGGCATTTTCTACTGTCACATTATAAAGAGAATTATCACTACTGGGGGGCATTGTGGTGGGCTTTATTACTACTGGGGGACTATGGGGAACATGACTAATAGTATGGGCACTATGAGAGCATTATTACTTCTGGGGCACAGTGGGGACATGTTGGGGGCACTGTAGGAGCACTATTGCTACCAAGTGTGCTCTATCAGAAATTTCTTACTATTGGTGGGACGTTGGGGAGAACTATTACTGTGGGGGCACCCTGGCACAGTATCAGCTTAGCACAGTTATTTTTGGTGGACGTTATGTTTACACTATTAATGTCAGGGACACTATTTGCTGGGCGCAGTTATTTTAGGACACTGTGTGCCAAAAATTATTGAAGGGCACTACCTGCATGGTACTAGTATTATCAGGGGATTTATCTGTTTCTGCAGTATCATATTGGGGAGCACAGCAGGTACAGTATTGGAGGTGGTAGGATGATTTTTCCAGAAGATGGGAGGATGATGGAAAAGTAGTAAACTAAGATTTTTTTTTGGTCAAACTGCAGAGATGATAGATGGCTGAAAAATCATCATGGTGGTCTGGTCTGAAAGGAGAAGATGAGGATAGAGAGCATCTACATCAGAAGATAGATCACTGGATGTAAGAGGTATGTGGCACTGTATTACTTTCTGACAGGGGGCATTATTTACAATGGGGGTCACTATTGGGGACATTATGTATACTGCAGGGGTTGGGATAAGCCAATGAAAAACATCCATTGTTAATGGCTGTTAAAAACGGATGCAAAATAGCCATTAAAATCTGCAGTTTTTTTTTTTAATGTTTTTCTGCATGTAGCCTTACATGGGACTGTCTATAGGAAGCAGCTGGGGGAGGGAGTGATGTTATTTACATGGAGCTGTCCTTCGGAAGAGGCTGAAGAAATGGAGCAACGTTATTTACATGGGACTGTATGTTAAAGGGAGCTGAAGGATGGGTAGTGATGATATTTACATGAGACTATATATTAGAGGCAGTAGAGGGAGGGAGTGATGTTAGTTACATAGAACTGTATATTTGAGGAAGGCTGGAGGGAGGGTGATGATGTTATTTCATACATAGTATGCTGGAGGGAGGGAAATGACGTTAATGTTTGGACCTGTATGTTGAAGGCACTGGGGCATTATAAATTCTGTGGGAATGAAGGGAGGATTATAACCACAGGGGACATTATAAACACTAGTGTTACTATGGGGGAGAAATATAATGGTATGGGACATTATAAATACTGGGGGCACTGCAGGTGGGCATTAGAAATACCGGGGGCATCATAGAGGGGGATAATTACTGGGGCTACTACATGGAGCATTATAAATACTGGGGGCACTGTAGGAGGCATTATAACTACTGGTGACACTATAGAGGGTCGTATTACTACTGAGGGCTCTATAGGAGTGTATTAGATCTCCCTTATTTGTACTGGGGCATCTAAAGGGATGCCTTATAGAGGGGCCTTATTACTACTGAGGGCCCTATAGTAGGGCTTATTAGTACTGAGAGTCACTACAGGGAGCCGTATTACCACTAGCAGTACTATGGGGGAGGCCTTATTTATACTGTGGGCTCTCTGGGGGACTTATTACTTCTGGCGGGACTGTGGGGGCATTATTATTATTATTAGGCACAATATAGAGGGCTCTTCTACTAATGGAGGCACTCTTAGGAAGAATAATCACTATTGGGGGCAGTATTACTAATGAGAGAACTCTAGGAGGAATTACTATCGGTGGGACTTTTGAGGAGGACTATTACTGTGAGGGGGCTATCTGCATGGCACTATTTCTTTTTCTCAGAATAGTATTTGGGGCATTGGGAAGCACAGTATTGGATGTAGCAGCAGGATAGCACTGTTGGGGCACCAGGTTGAGGAGAATGATAGAAAAGTGAGGAACCTAAGATGTTTGTGTGGTAAACCCTGCAGAGATAAGACGTAGCTGAAAGAGCGTGTCATAGTTGTCTGGGCCGAATGCAGAAGGTATGGAAAAACAACTTCTACATCAGAGGTGGAAAATCACTGGATAAAAGAGGTTTTCAATGCTCAATTTTCCTGGCTGGAGCAGGCGGAGTGGTTGGATTGAGAATATGGTATGGGAAGGAGGGGTGCCATTCTATTTGCACCTTAGACTTCAGAAAAGCTGTAGGAAAGTGTAGAGTGATTCTTCTCACTCCCCTCTGCATTGCGGTGCTAAGTGTTAAGCTGATTGATGAAGCAGCAGTAAGTGGGAAATTCTGCTCCACCAATCCGCTGAGTAACTTAGTGACATACACCAGCCAAGGAGGAACAGGAGCCGCTGTGTGACATAACACCCTGTCATTGACATGCCATCAGTAAGCTTGGACAGCCAAAAGAGGAGCCCAATTTATTAGGCGGTGTACTGGGTATAGGACCCCGCTGATCTGATATTCATGACCTATCCTGAAGAAAGGTCATCAATAGTAAAAGCTGGGACAACCCGTTTAAATGCAATCTTGTGGACTGCAGCTGTCATTCAATAGTTAAAATTAAAGAAGACTATAAAGGGACAATAGTATCGTGTTGGGGCACTAGGTGTAGCTGGCCAGCTAAGACCTGTCCTAGGTTGCTAACATAGCTTATATGTTTATACAGCTAGACCTGCCAATAACCTTAATACAGATGCTATGTTTGTGTGTTAAAGACAAAAGCAGTTATTTACAGTGACTTTATGTTTGGATGTCATATAACTGTTATATATATTGTGTTCACAGAAGCAGAAGAGATAATATGCCTTTAAAGGGGTTGTCCGGGTTCAGAGCTGAACCCAGACATACCCATAATTTCACCCCGGCAGCCCCCTGACTTGAGCATTGGAGCAGTTCATGCTCCGATGCTCTCCTTTGCCCTGCACTAAATCGCGCAGGGCAAGGGCCCTTTTGTTTACAATCACCACTGCTGGGAGGAAGCTTCCGCCCGGCAGTGTGCTCTGATGGGCGGGCTTTAGCGCTGCCCTAGCCGTTTTACTGTCACCGGGCTTCCTGGCAGCTCCATGGAGAGCCCGGTACGTCACCGGATCTCCAAAAAATGCCTTTGCCCTGCGCAATTTAGCAATTTATATATATTGTGTTCACAGAAGCAGAAGAGATAATATGCCTTTAAAGGGGTTGTCCGGGTTCAGAGCTGAACCCAGACATACCCATAATTTCACCCTGGTGAAATGTCCTCTTTAAGACAGAATACTTATCTTAGATGGGACAAGATTGACTATATTACCTGAAAACATTTTCCGAGTACGACTTTTATCTCAAGCTCCACATTCAGGCAGTCCAACTGTAAAAAATGTAAAGGGAAACACATTTAATTTTAACAAGATAAAGATAAAAGATGAATGGTGTTGTGGTATATTAGAAAACATGGCTGCTTTCTTCTAGAAGCAATACTACTGCTGTCCAAGTAGCTGTTTTATTCTGATCTCAGCATAAAATCATACAATGTACAATCAAAATTGTTATCCATTATTTTCCAGCCAAATGAATGCAAAGCTATTTAACAACTTCAGTATGATTTTGTTTTAGACATGCACTTTTATGCGTGAAAAAGAATGGGGGAGATTTATCAAACAGGTGTAAAGTAGAACTGATTTAGTTGCCCATAGCAACCAATCAGATTCCATCTTTCATTTCCCAAAAGAACTGTGAAAAATGAAATGTGGAATCTGATTGGTTGCTATGGCCATTGTTTTTACATTGATTTCAATTAAATAAACTTAGGACGAACTGTATCGCAATATGTATAAAAACTCTACAATGGATTTTCATGTGCCTTCTGCATCTAAAAATTTAAAGGTCGGAATTTATCATAAGGGCAGTTTTTGAAGTCAAATTTATCAAGCAGTACATGTTGTTTGATATATTTGGCGCATCTTTAGAAAATATTCTTTTGTCTAGAGATGTTACTCCATTTTTGTAGGTCTCCTACTGGAGTACATTCGTCTTTTTATAGAATTTTTTAAATGTCTCAAATGTTAAATGTGGAGTAAAGTCTGAATTTGTTTGCATAAGTGTTTGGCCATTTGTCGGCTGCTGGAAAATACGGGACAATTATTGTGAACGAATGCCCGTATTCCTAATTGGCTTGAAAGCTCATTTAACCATTTCTACCCTGAAGGTTTTTGCGTTTTCGTTTTGCTTTCCCTGCCTTCCCAGAGACATAATTTTTTTATTTTTTTGTTCACATAGCCGTATGAGGGATTATTTTTTTACGGGACAAGTAGTACTTTCCAACGCCACCATTTAATATTACATATGATGTAGTGTGAAGCTGGAAAAAAATTCCATATGGGGTGGAATTGGAAAAAAAAGCAATGCCGCCAGAGTTTTACAGTTTTTTTACTTTTATTTACGTTTGATGTGCGATAAAACTGACCAGTTATTTTTTGATTGTACCAGTACAAATCCAAATACTTTATATTCTGATCCCTATAAAATTTTTGCAGTTTTGTATACAGAGTGTTGATCTTTGTGGGGCGATCTGTACTTTTCATTGATACCATTCTGGGGTGTGTATCACTTTTTTAAAAAATTTTTGTGGGAAATGAAGCAACCAAAAATGGCAAATCGCCCATTTTAACATATTTTTTTCCATTTCGTTGTTTGCTGTATGGGGACAATATTTTTATATTTTTATGGTATAGGCGCTTTTGCATGTGGCAATACCCATGATGTGTATTTTTTTAGTTTTTATTATTGTGGGGAAAGGGGGGTAAGGGGGGAATTTTTATATATTCTCATTTTTTTTATTTTTAAAACCTTTTTTTTTAGTTCTCATAGGGAACTATAGCAAGCAATCATTAGATTACTATTCTCATAGACTCCAATGCATTAGCTAGTTTTTTACTAGTTTGCTATGGAGCCCTATTACAGGCAAGGGTTTCATAGGAAACATTGTGCAGCAGAATCCTGCCATTCTCTATGACAGGGGGTGCTGCATACAAGGTC
Organism: Bufo bufo; assembly: GCF_905171765.1. Classification (NCBI taxonomy): domain Eukaryota; kingdom Metazoa; phylum Chordata; class Amphibia; order Anura; family Bufonidae; genus Bufo; species Bufo bufo. The sequence continues at coordinate 392,196,546 of NC_053389.1, read as the reverse complement.
CAACTCCTCCAATCGCTGCCAGCGAGAACAGGAGCATACCCAGAAATGCGTGCTTATGGGTTTGCACACACTCAGATGCCGTGGTTAGGATTGACCACAGCATCTGAAGTGTTAAATGTCCACGACTGGCATTATCACCTGTCCTGTACATGAGCTGCCGGTGTCTGCTGTATGAAACAGCAGGCACACCGCGACTTTGGCGCCCATTCCACTCAGGAGCAGGCACCATCTTTAAAAATCCAGCCAGTGCCGTACTAGTACGGTGCTGATTGGGAAGGGGTTAAAGCCCCTGGGCTCAAAATCTTTAACATACTTCTGTATATTATAGTTTTTTTTATATATTAGTCTCCTAATATGGAGCATTGGACCTTTTTGAAGACCCCAGACTCCAGATAACTTTTTATATAAATCAATATTATAGTGTATGCGCATAAAGAATTACATTATATCTGGCCATTATATGACTCATATCCTGCATTTTTTAAGCAGTTTTCTTCTCTATAGGCTCTCTCTAGTTTGCAGTTCTTTTTGAGCTAGTGAATGGAGACTAGTTACCATATACTGAACATAGAAAGTAGATAAACATTTGCTTCCTAACATTTTCTCACTCACTCACTCAGGACAAATGTATGGGACATATCCTATACTTTGCCACAACATGTGGACCAATGGGTCCACACCAAGATGCAGCGTGCACATGGCCGTTGTCCGTGTTTTGGGGACAGCAAAACACTTAGGGTACTTTCAAACTAGCGGTTTTCTTTTCCGGTATTGAGTTCCGTCACAGGGGCTCAATACCAGAAAAAACTGATCAGTTTTATCCTAATGCATTCTGAATGGAGAGCATTACGTTAAGTATGCATCAGGATGCATCAGTTCAGTCCCTCTTACGTTTTTTGGACGGAGAAAATACCACAGCATGCTGCAGTTTGCTCTCTGGCCCAAAAAATTGATCACTTGCCTTATGCGCAGACCTTTAAATCTGTGAAATGAATAAATACCGGATCCGTTTTTCCGGATGACACCGGAGAGACGGATTCGGTATTCCAATGCATTTGTCAGACGGATCCGCATCCGGATCCGTCTGCCAAATGCCATCAGTTTGCGTCCGGCAGGTGTGAAAGTACCTTTAAGCTCGTGTGGATGTAGCCTTAGGGTCAATTCACACGTCCGTATGTGTTTTGCGGATCTGCAAAACACGGACACCGACAATGTGCATTCCGCATTTTGCTGACCGCACATCGCTGGCTCTCTCATAGAAAATGCCCTTTCTTGTCCGCAATTGCGAACAAGAATAGGACATGTTAAATTTTTTGGCGGAGCGGAAGTGCGGTTCCGGAAGTGCGAATCCGCAAATTCCGGCCCCATTAAAAATGAATGGCTCCGCACCTATTCTGCAAAATTGCAGGACAGATGCAGACCCATTTTACGGACGCCTGGACCCTTAAAAGCACTTGTCCATATTCGGCAGCAAGACTTGGAGATAATTCACACTGGTACTCAAAGCACCACCTTAATCATTGGAGCTATTTCTCACCACACCGATGTTAGTCATTTCTTACTTCCTTCAACTTTAGCTCCATAAACATTTTGTTTATATTTATATCTTGCAGTTAAATCTGTATAGGTTCATTATCTTTTTTTCTACCAATATACCGACTGCTCGGCTGTTGAAGGTCAGTCTTCTGAGGAAAACCTGAGAAGGTTGGTTTGTGAATGGGTCCGCATCCGTGATGCGGAATGCACATGGAACGATGTCTGTGTATTGCGGATCCGCATATGCAGTCCGCAATACGGCAATGGGCAGCACACATTCGTGTGAACAAGGCCTAAGTCTGTGCAGTCTCACTGTATGCGCTTCTCCTCTCCTCTCATCTCAGATCCTGCTCATTCCTCCCCCTCTCCTCTACATAGACATGTATTCTATTGACATGTATGATATGATACCTCTGTGATCTGGTCCCTGGAGACAGATTCAGCAGAGATTTCATATGGAGTGTTAGTTTAGGAAGAGGTGAAGGGGAGGAGGAAAATAGCGTATAAGAGGAGAAAGACATGTTTTTTCTGATAAGCCATATTATAAAGAGATATTCGTAGTTATACAAAATTTGTTGAAAAGTTAGTGACCATTTAAGGTGTGAGTATCTTCATCCCTCATTGGCCACAAATCTCAGATCTAGATTTTTGTATATTTTATTGGTTATTTTTCTTCAAAAGGAGATATTTAAAATGGTTCGTCTGAGCTAGTGTTATAGTCCATAACACTTTTACATACTTCAAAAAAATGTAGCATTAAATAAATACTATACCACTTCTTGAAGAATAATCATAGGATCACACTTCTTGTAGCTAGCCACAAGTTTCTATAATAGAAAAATAATATTTTAGTTGATTACACATACATATAGCAATATATGTGTACAGTATAAGGGTTAATGCACACCACTGCGGATCAGATGTGGACCTATTCATTTCAGTGGGTCCGTTTAAGGCTACTTTCACACCTGCGTTCAGGTGTCCGCTCGTGAGCTCTGTTTGAAGGGGCTCACAAGCGGCCCCGAACGCAGCCGTCCAGCCCTAATGCATTCTCAGTGGAGGCGGATCCGCTGAGAATGCATCCGTCTGGCGGCGTTCAGCCTCCGCTCAGCAAGCAGACACCTGAACGTTGCTTGCAGCGTTCGGGTGTCCGCCTGGCCGTGCGGAGGCGAGCGGATCCGTCCAGACTTACAATGTAAGTCAATGGGGACGGATCCGTTTGAAGATGACACAGTATGGCTCAATCTTCAAACGGATCCGCCCCCATTGACTTTCAATGTAAAGTCTGGACGGATCCGTTCAGGCTACTTTCACACTTAGAAATTTTTCTAAGTTATAATGCAGACGGATCCGTTCTGAACGGATGCAAACATCTGCATTATAGGAGCGAATCCGTCTGATGAAACATCAGACGGAGCCGCTCCGAACGCAAGTGTGAAAGTAGCCTAAGTCTGCTCTGTGGCCCAGCAAAAAAATAAAAAAAAATAAAACCATGTTCTATTTTTGTCCGTTTTGCATACAAGAATAGAGAATAGGCACTTGAAACATAGTACAGGACCTGGGGAAGGGAAAATGCAGGAAGCACAAGACCATTATCCATGTTTTGCGGACCTCGACTTGCGAACCGCAAAAACAGATATGGCTGTGTGCATGAGGCCTAAGAAGAAATATGTAATTATCACAGTCATCATCAGTTTCAGAATATTTTAATAGACAACAAGGCCTGGTTCATACTGCATTTTAGCCCACTGATGGGTTTATTTTTGTCTAGGGTATATTTTTGAATTCCCAAAAATGGTATTCAAACTTGAGAGATACATTCACATCAGTAATACACAAATGTTTGCCATTCATTTTCATTTTTTTTTTTCCTGGAAAGGGTTATACATTTGAATAACCAAAAATTGTAAGTTCTACCTTGCCTGATACATTCACTTCATTTACACAACTGTTTGCCATTCATTTTATTTGTTTACCTGGAAAGAATAGTGTATATTCAAAGACAAAAGCAACAAGACAGCAATGAGATAAATATAAAAGTCAGCAAATTATGGGATGAAGATGAAAGTGTGAAAAGCAGCAGGGGCAAAATATAGTACTAGCTTTAAACCTCCCAGACACAGTTTCTTATACCACAGAGAACAAAGGAATAATTTGTATTATAACTCAGGTTTTCTCAGTCTGCAGTCCATAATCTTCAATGGTACTCACACAGATTACCGTACATCATTATTATACGTAACTGCTGATCTACATAAATTACACATACATGCAAAAAGTTTCTTGTCATGACCACATCATGCAGAAATAATTTATTACTTGGGTCTTCTATTAATCCACTCCAATTTTAATACCAATCTTCATTTTTCTTTCCAAGGATCCATATGGGCTATAAAACCAAAAGTGGGGCCCTTCATTTATCACCTACCCAACACCAAGGATCAAATATGATCATAAACAAGATAATGGCTTTCTTCAGTTTCAATAGACAATTATATTTATCCTAGGCCACCATTACATATGACCCTTTTAATCGATTACTTAAAGAGTAACTAAACTTTTCTAAAACCTTCCTTCATGATTTTTGTACTATGCTTTATTAATCAATAATACAGTTTTGCTTTTTAAATAGGCACCTAAATTCCTGGGTGCCATCACACCATTTTCCTAGTACAGCTCTGACTTGACAGCACTGTGCTTGTATACAGATTTCACTAGGGGCCGCAGTGAATGCTGCACAGTCCACAGCACAGATCGCTGCTCCTGCCGGTGCACCCCTCAGGCATGGCTAAATTATGGCACATGACATCCTTACCCTGTACCCTGTACAGATGTGTTATGGCAGGAGTTATCTGAGTTCAAGGCTCTCTAAAGCATATTGGTACAGGAGCAGCAATGTGCTATAGAGAGCCTTGGGCTGAGCGGAGATTGCTCAGGGAGGAGCCCGCTCAGCTCAACTAAATCCTGGCATAACACATCTGTACAGGGTAAGTAGTGATGAGCAGCAGGGGCAATATTCGAATTTGTGATGTTTTGCGAATATTCACGAATTTGAGAATTTGTGAGTATTTTCTTGATTGCGAAAATCAGCAATGTAATATTCGCGTATTGCGTGCTAAATACAGGCGTGGGTCACTGTTACATTTTCTCAAGCTGCTAGAAGTTTCCTGAGACTGGAGAAAATGGTTGGCACGGCAGAACATTATATGCAGCAACATAGCTTTATATGCAGATAGAGTGCTCCAATATATTCGCGATTGCGCAAATTGGCAATTAATGGTGCGCATATTGGCGCAATACGTGCAATTTCACATTTCAGCAGGTCTGTCTACATATTACTGATTGATGCACTAAGTATTGCTGTGAACTTGTGACATCACAGCACTATGTCTGTAGCATGTATGTATGGACAGCAGATCCCTACCTAACACCCTGCACTGGAACCTATGAGCTATACTATATCACTATCTAACCTACACTAAGAGGCGTAGCTAAAGGCTCATGGGCCCGGGTGCAAGAGTTCAGCTTGGGCCCCCCTTCTCTCAGTGCTTTGTCGGCAGGGGCAGGGAAGCACATAGCCTTTGTGCTGCCTGAGGCAAAAATTGAAACGGCATTCCCCCCCATGGCAAATTCTTGACCTAACCCCTTACCTCCAGCCAGAGGTGTAACTTGAATAGCATGCACTTTCTATAATACCATTGTCTTCACATGCGGCACAAGGGTCTTTGGGCCCCCTCAGGCTCCTGGGCCCGGTAGCGACTGCTACCTCTGCACCCCCTATAGCTACGCCCCTGCCTACACTGACTAGCTCCCACTAACTATCTGTATTATATATATATATGAGCTAACTATCTAATATAATTAAACAGTAAAGCACAGAGCACAGCAATGACACTGCTGTCTCTCTCAGAACTCTAACTCTGAACTAAAACTACAGAAAATGGCTGCTGGGGAGGTTCTTATATAGTAAGGGGTAGGCTAATTTCCTATTGGTTGCTAGGGATGTTGCTAAGCTCAGACAAAGACATTGCAGCCTTTTCATTGGCCAACAAGCAAGAAAGAAGGTTACAGATAAAAATAAAAAAAATCTAGAATATTTGCGAATAAGAATATATAGAACTATAGTCTAAATCTTCGCAAATTCTCGAAGTGGCAATATTCATGATTAAAATTCGCGATTCGAATATTCACGCCCAACACTAAGGGTAAGGATGGGCTATGCCAGAATTTAGCCAATCTTAAAGGGCACACATGTAGGAGCAGCAATCTGTGCGGCCCCCAGTGAAATCTGTACACCAGTACATATCAGAGCTGTACTAGAGTAATGATTTTAAGACTTTGGGTGCCCATTTGAGTAGGAGAACAGTATTATTGATTAATAAAGTATGTTGCAAACATTATTTTATGCTATTTAGAACATTTTAAAGAAAGATTTTAGAAAAGTTCATTTACTCTTTAAGAATCTCTATTTTATTAATGAAAGTACAACATGATTATTCCCAAACCAAGCTATATCTTCACTGCAACTCTTTACTAAAATCCTTTTTGAGATGAGACCACAAGATATCTGCCAGAGACAATATGGCTGACCATCAGATCTAATCCTGATTCTGCAACAGTGTAGTCTACCACACTTTTCTGTCCATAAAAAAGTCAGAAACATATAGCAAGCTGGTCAACTGGGGTTCAGAGATAAATTCTTTGGACTCTGTTTGTCTCATTGAAGTGAATGCACCCATCATGGTATAAGTTTGAATATTGTTTTTGGATATTGACATGTATACTCCCAAAAAAAAGCCCACCTGAGGAGGGCTAAAACACAGCCTTAGCTTTGCTGTCATCTGTTCTAATCTGTCAATCAGTTTTATGATTTGCTTACCTACAGTTTATTAGACATTTATGCTCACATTATTCAACCCCTTTTACTCTTGTAGTCAGGTCCACAAAGCAATACAATTTTAATAAAATATAGAGCTTACACATAGCATGACCGTTAGCTGACCCATAGTAACACATTCGACCCTTATTTCACCCAACATCTGTCATCTGAGAGTCAGTAGATAACCCTAAACACAGTATAACAGTACTATCTAATGTTTACAGGTACATTTGATTAGTGCTCTCCCCTATCTCTATTTGAATAAACTGAGCTCAATGTAATGACAATTCAACAGGTTTTTCAATATTTTATTGTGAAGAACTGATCTTAAAGTCAGTTTTTTTTAACAAGAAGTGGAATTCTGGTTAGAATATTGGTTGTTTTCAGATTAACGTATTAATCAAAAACACTGATATTTAATGGGAAAGAAGAGTTGGAATGTGCAATTGAGATTAGTGAACCTATAGCTGTATTATAATGGTATTTTTAAGTACTGATTGGTTCTTTCCCTTTAATTCTGTTACCTTTTATTATTAACATTCTGTGTTATGATGTGCCTTGTAATGTAGTGGGTTAGAGATAGTACCAATCCTCCATTCTGCTGATAAGAACACATTCCTGAGTGATCTCAGAGACATGCGTGATGCTGATGGGAGTAACTGTGGTCTGCACTAACAATTAATGGGGATACGACCAGGCACTTCATCCTAGATAGGATGTAAGTATTGATTTGCCCTATCTCTTGTATACCCTGGGATGTCGGTCATGTGTTATAGTTTGAAAGACAGCCATGTGTTATAGCATGATTGACAGGATCCATATCCCATATTTAGGCTAGTGATCTATATTTAGTTTTTAATATTCAGTATGCTATTTGTATGTGTTATCGTATATTTAATCACACTTAGTAAATACTGTATATTTATTCACTCTGCCTGCGTAAGCTTATTCATTCTCAAATCATTTGAATTCACATTATGTTACAATAGCTACATGGAATAGCATTTTCATTTTACCACAATTGAAAAGGCAACATCCAGAAGGCATATCTTTTTAGCTGAATTTTGCATGTTTAGTTTCTGGAAGATAAAAGAACAATGAATATGGAGCTTTAATGAAATGACACATGAACTGCAAAAGCTGGAGGGGATGTCAAGAATTCCAGGGAGAAGTTACAAATGCTGAATCATGTATTTTAATATACAACCCCAATCCCAAAGAATTTGAGGCACTGTGTGAAATTTAAATAAATGTAAATTTTTATGCAATGATTTGCAAATCTCATAGACCCACATTTTATTCGCAATACACCATAGAACTCATAAATGCTGAAAGTGAGATATTTCACCATTTCATGAAAAAATAACTCATTTAGAACTTGATGGTAACCGAAGTGGAATTTGCTCCAAATTTCAGGAAAAATTTGATTTAGCACAAAGCCAAATTTCCTCTTGCTTCATGGTAATTAATAAATTTTCTCTGAAATGGTGGTAACAACTAAACAAATACATACTCACTTTATTAATTTGCACGTAAAGAGGCTGCTGTGGCCATTTTGATTAAAAATACAGTGCACAATCTCATGCACGGTGACGTATGACGTCACCATGTCGGGTGGCGTGATGATGTCATCACATCACCACACGATATTTAGTGCATTATATTCAATCAAGATGTCTGTGGCAGGCTCTACCTGATCAAATCGATAAGGTGAGTAATTTATATACAGTATTGGAAATAATTGTAAATTGTGGACTGGCACTCTGTATATGTGGCTTCAAATGAATACACAATAATTGTAGTGATCACACTCAATTTAATAAATGAAAAACAAAAGGCAATATTGGTAACACGATAAAACTATTAAAAAATTCATAAAAACATCAAACAAACATATGCATGCTCACACCTATTGAATGTTGTGGGAAAAATACGTCATAAATCGTGTATGCAAGTAATTCCTAAAATAGATGAGAGTTATTTCCCAATGAAACTGAACCAAATCTTTATAATGGTTCAAAAATCCGCATAAAATGCATTCGGCTATTATTGTAGCTTGCGGCTTACAAGCCGAGATGTTCTTAAAAAGGATGAGAAACAGTCCTGAATACTGCTCAACAGTTACTGCCTAATTGTAGTTTGCTTGCGGTTTGAATGTCCAGACCTTAGTTTATGTCCATGATGGAAAAACACGTACCGGTATGTACTATAATAACCGCCTATACAGGTCTTACCTGCTTGTAGGTGGATTTGAATATTCGTGTTGCAAGATATGTGGAAAATGTCAATGCTGTAAAATAACCAAATTTCCAAAAAAGACTATTGAAATTAGCTCATCTCAAAACACCTTTTCCATGACCATTAAAAGCTTCCTTAATTGCAATACCTCTAGCGTAATCCACAACATTCAATAGGTGTGAGCATGCATATGTTTGTTTGATGTTTTTATGAATTTTTTAATAGTTTTATCGTGTTACCAATATTGCCTTTTGTTTTTCATTTATTAAATTGAGTGTGATCACTACAATTATTGTGTATTCATTTGAAGCCACACATACAGAGTGCCAGTCCACAATTTGCAATTATTTCCAATACTTTTCTCTGTACTGGTGATACAGGACTAGAGCACCTGTTCCCTGTCACATAAGAGTGAGCTATTCCTACTATTTTTTTCTCAAACAATTAATTTATATACAGTCCTGATCAAAAGTTTAAGACCACTTGAAAAATGGCAAAAAAATCATATTTTACATTGTTGGATCTTAACAAGGTTCCAAGTAGAGCTTCAACATGCAACAAGAAGAAATGGGAGTGAGACAAAACATTTTTTGAGCATTCAATTAATTGAAAATAACGATTAAACTGAAACAGGCTGTTTTTCAGCTGATCCAAATTTTAGAACCACATGCCTTTAAAAGGCCAAATCTGTGCAAAGATGTGGATTCATTGTCATTTTCTGTCAGGTAGTCACATGTTGTGATGGCAAAGGCAAAAAAACTCTCCCTTTTTGAACGTAGTCGAGTTGTTGAACTGCATAAGCAGGTCTCTCACAGCGCTCCATCGCTGCTGAGGTGGGACGCAGTAAGACAGTCATTTGGAATTTCTTAAATGATCCTGAGGGTTATGGAACAAAAAAGTCAAGTGGAAGACCCTAAAAAATTTCACCAGCACTGAGCCGGAGGATCCAATTGGCTGTCCGTCAAGACACTGGACGATCCTCGACCCAAATAAAGGCCCTTACTGGTGCTGACTGCAGCCCCATAACCATCAGACGGCACCTGAGACTGAAGGGCTTCAAAAACAAAAAACGTCTTCAAAAACTTTGTCTCCTTGAACACCACAGAACTGCTCGTTTGGAATTTGCAAGAGAGCACCAAACATGGGACATTCAAAGGTGGAAGAAAGTTTTATTCTCTGATGAGAAAAAATTTAACCTTGATGGTCCTGATGGTTTCCAACGTTACTGGCATGACAAGCAGGATGGATGGCAAGGGAAGTTTACAAAAATGGACAACAGTTCCAGACAGTAGATGGCCTTCGTGCGGCCGTCTTCACCACTTGTTCCCACTCACCTCATGGAAACGCTTGCATCAAGCATGCCGAAACAAATTTTTGAAGTGATAAACAATAACGGCGGAGCTACTCATTACTGAGTTCATGTTTGGAAGTTAGTTTTCTGTTTTGGGGGGTTTAGTTTTTTTTGGAGGTGTGGTCCTAAACCTTTGATCAGCTGAAAAACAGTCTGTTTCAGTTTATTCGTTGTTTTCATTAAATTGAATGCTCAAAAAATGTTTTGTCTCACTTCCATTTCTTCTTGTTGCATGTTGAAGCTCTACTTGGAACCTTGTTAAGATCAAGCCATGCTAAATATGGTCTTAAACTTTTGATCAGTACTGTATATATTTTTTTGCCAGAATAACCCCTGAAAGCCCTCAATGTAAATCTCAGAGCAGCTATGAATGTGGCATCTGAGTAGTTCAATGATCGGGGCTGCGCCATTGCCGTTCTCCATCATTGCGCCCGCTACATACAAAGAAATGCTCTTCCTGATGAAGTAATTCGTCACAAAGCAAATTTCTTTGTGAAATTTGCCAAATTTCGCTCTGCTCTAGTAACAACACATCTCAGAAAAGTTGGGACAGGAGGATGTCTACTATTGAGTAGCATCCCCAGTCTGTAAATGTCTAAGGTGAGGAGAAAAATTGCTGGAGTTTTGGTAGAGGAATGTTGTCCCATTTTTGTCTGATATAGGATTCTGGCTGCTCAACAGTCCTTGGTCTTCTTTGACAGATTTTTCGTTTCATGATGTGACAAATGATTTCTGTTGGTGAAAGGTCTGGACTGCAGGCAGACCAGTCCTGCACCAGGACTCTTCCTCTGTGATGCCATATTGTTGTGATGGATGCTGTGCATGGTTTGAGATTGTCTTGCTGAAATATGCAAGGCCTTCTCTGAAAGAAAGATTGTCTGGATGGGAGCATATGTTGTTCTAAAACCTTTATATACTGTTTAGAATTGATAGTGCCTTTCTAGATTGCAAAGCTGTCCACAACATAGGCAGTAATGTAATACCAGACCGTCAGCAAGGCAGGCTTTTGAACTGTGCTTTGATAACAATCTGGATGGTCCCTCTCCTTTGGAGTCTGCAGGATAAGGCATCTGTGGTTTCCAAAAAGAATTAAACATTTTGTTTTATCTGACCACAGAAAAGTTTTTCATGTTGTCTCAGTTCATTTTAAGATAACTTTGCCCCAGAGAAGACTGCTGCATTTCTGGATAGTGTTGACATATGGGTTCTTCTTTGCATGATACAGCTTTAACTTATATTTGTGGATTGCATGGTAAACTGTGTTCACAGACAATGATTTCTGGAAGTGTTTCTAAGCACATGCAGTGATTTCCAGTACAGAATCATGCCTGTTTTTAATGCAGTGGCACATGAGGACCCATAGATCACAAGCATCCAATGTTGACCAAAATCCCTGTCCACATAGATTTCTTCAGATTCTCTGAATATTTGATGATAGTACATACTGTAGTGGAATATTCAAAGTCTTCGCAATTTTATGTTGAGGAAATTTTTCCGGAAATTGTTCCACAATTTTTGGATGCAGTTTTTTGCTGCTTTGTGAACGTCTATCCATCTTTGCTTTTGAGAATCTCTGCCTCTCAAACATGCTCTTTTTTATTGTTTTTTATAACCAGACATGTTACTTAGGCTACATTCACACGACCGTAAGTGTTTTGCAGTCTGCAAATTGTGGATCCGCAAAACAAGGACACTAGCCGTGTGCGTTCCACATTTTGCGGACTGCCCTTGGCCGGCACTTTATAGAAAATGCCTATTCTTGTCCATGATTGCAGACAAGAATAGGACATGCTCTATATTTTTGTGGGGCTATGTAATGGAACTATGGATGTGGAGAGCACATTGTGTGCTGGCTGCATCTTTTGCAGCCCCATTGAAATGAACGGGTCCACGCACGTTGCACAAAATCGCGGAACAGATGCAGACCCCTTTAAATTGAACCACCTTTAGGGCTCATGCCCTCCGAGACATATGGTCTGTGTTCCCCATGGCTCCTCGTTCACCAGATCCTGAGGCAGACAACTCATGGGCCATTTATGTGGACTGAAGGAATGTATTAACTGCACCTTTGGACCTGTGATGCCAAAGTTATCGCACGCAAACTATTTCTGCGATGAACTCCATCTAGGTCCTGTGACGGTGCTGGTCCGTTGTTCCTACTGTCATGTTATGCTTTGCCCGAGTGAATGAGATCTCCTCCAGCCATTGACGATTGGTGCCCTATTCTATCTTATTTGGCATTGTTTTTGTAGTCACGGATACCATATTATCTATGCTGTATCCATCACCCAAATCCCATTGCCCCCCTGATGAGCTCATAAAGTGGGGGAAATGCGTTGGGGTTTCCAAATATTAATTAAATTAAGTGGTGGATTATACATTCGATTACTGGTCTGCGATAACTCTATGACTAAAAGTGTGAATATAATCCACCAATAGGCCCTTTCTTATAGGGCGGGGTGTATTTCGTGTATTTCATAATTTCTGTAAGCACCCTTGAATTAGGGTATCACGCATATCTACACCTTCTTTCAATACCCCATAGGGTCTTGTGAGGGTAGAAACAGCCCAGGTTCGAGGACGGAGTCCCCACCATCCGGGGTCGTCCCTGGGCTTAGGAATAGATTAGGGAGAAAAAAGGGACAGATTCCCAATTTTCCCCCGTTGCTTCCTGGGAGATTACTATGGGTCTTATTTCAGTAGACCTTCATTGATAACTGTCTGTTCGTATATGGAATTTCTATTCCCAGATTTTTATTTGATTTAATTAAAATGTATAAGTTTTAAGGGTTATTTTTTGCTTTTATTACTGGTTTTGTCTCACAATAACTGATGGAAATAACTAATTAAATAACTGAAGTGTGACCTTAGACTTACGCTCCATTCAGATGAGCAAATTCCACACTCTGGACTTGCAGCATCAGTATGCAGCAGCTCCCCTCCTGACCTCCAAGCACTGACAGTGTTGCATAGTATTATATTGATTTATGATGCTCTGTAACCCTTAGAGTTCTGGAATGTAATGTATAACACTGACAGCATTATATCAGTGTTATCCAATACATTCCAGAACTCTGTCTCTCCCGTGTTAATAACTTCACTGGCAGTACTGGAAGTTCAGGATAGGAGCTGCCACATACTCACGCTGCGAGTCCAGAGCGTGGAGCTCACTCCTCTGAAAGGGGCCTTAGTTGCAAACTGCCCTCCAGCTTTTTCTTATTAATACCATTTACTTTTTCAGACTTTTGTTGCTCCTGTCCCAGGTTTTTCTTAGATGCGTTGCTGCCATCAAGTTCTAAATGAATTCATTTTTGTCATGAAATGGTAAAGCGTGTCACTTTTAACATCTGATCTATGTTCTATGATTTATCGTAAATACTATATGAGTCTATGAGACTTGCAAATAATTGCATTCTGTGTTTATTTACATTTTACACAGTGTCCCAACTTTTTTGGAATTGGGGTTGTATGCATACAAGTTATACAATAGTATTTAAATGTATGGACCTTAAATGATTCCAATGTGGCCACCTATAACTAATAGCAGATAGATAGATAGATAGGATAGATAGTATACATTATTTCATATTTTAAGAAGTAAATTATAAAATACAGTATAGTAGTGAGTAAACAAATAAAACAATACAAAGTAGCTGAATATACTCTACCTTCAATTCTTCATATTTATGAGCCAGAATAGTAACCAATGTAACCAAAGTATGACCTTGAGATAGCTGAAAGAAAGATATATAATTGATGAGTAAACATTAGTGATGGACGAACATCGTCCGGGACGGTTCGCGAAAGCGATCAAATGTTCACGAACCGCAAGTTCGTGGCGGGCCCCAGTCACTTTAATGGAAGGCGAACCTGAAAAACCTTTAGGTCATATTTGCAGCCACCAAATACTTAGTAGAAGTGCACAAATAGTCCCACAACATGGAAAGTGACATACTAGAGGGGGATCAATGAAAAAAATTCCAACAAAAAATATGTATCTTAATCAGGGGACATTTTAATGCGTCTTAAAGGTAAATTCTCTGAAATGTGTCCTGTGGAGCATTTAAGGCCCGTACTATTTTAGGCCACAGGAGTACGGGCCTTAAAATTTAGGCATTTACCTGGCATAAAAGAAATTCTGATTATGTGGCTCGAGGTACATTATGCGGTCAATGGATAAAAATTGTACTGTAGGCCACTGGACTACAGGCCCCAAACATTAGGCGTTCACCGGACAGAAAAGATCAAGTGTGGCCGGAGGTATATTACACGGTCAATGGATATCAATTTTACTGCAGGCCAGTACAAATACAGGTCAAATACATATGTTTAAAAGAACTAAAAATATAAAATTGGATTAAAAATATGGCTAATGAAATCTCCCTCTTGAAAAAAAACCTAATGATAACACAAATGCTGCACTACTCAAATGCACTATATAGAAAGTATATTATTGGTATATAACACCCCTGCTTCAATCAGTTTTTTTGGGGGGCAACTGGCATATCACACCAGTAGAAATGATTTGTTCCAATGGCGTTTGTCACTCTGTGTAGCTTAGGTAAAGCAGCTAAACTGCAAACAAATGCTGCACTACCTAAATGCACTATATAGAAAGTATATTATTGGTATATAAACACCCCTGCCGTAATCAGTTTTTTGGGGGGCAACTGTAATATCACACCAGTAGAAATTATTTGTTGCAATGTTGCTTGTCCCTATCTGTAGCTGAGGTAACACAGCAAAACCGCAAACCAATTCTGCACTACCCAAATGCACTATATAGAAAGTATATAATAGGTATATCACACCCCAGCTTCAATCTGTTTTTTTGGGGGGCAACTGGTATATCACACCAGTAGAAATTATTTGTTCCAATAGCGCTTGTCCCTCTGTGTAGCTGCAGTATCGCAGCAGAACCGCACACAACTGCTGGACACAATAAATGCACTATAATATACTTTCTGTTAGAAATTATAAGTATATTACACCCCTCAGTAAGTCACACCTATCGATAGCACACCTATACCAGTCCTTAAAAGGACTTTTGTGGCCCTATTAGCAAGGGTTTGGTGTCCCTAACAGTCTGTCCCTGCTCCACACAGCAACCTCTCCCTACACTGGCAAAGACTGAATGTAAAATGGCGGCCAGATCGGGTTTATTTATAAGGTAGGGGGTATGTCCATCTGCTGAAACATCTCAATTGGCTGTCCTGTACCACCTGATGGATGTGTCATGGGCCAAACGACCGCCGGGCGAACCGCAAGGCCATCTCTAGTAAACATTATACTTCAGTTCTATAATTCTAAATGAAAAACGTATATATTCCTCAAGAAATTTGTAGTAAAACTCCAATGAACTTGCTACCACACTTCCCTCTGCAACCAG
Source organism: Bufo bufo (assembly GCF_905171765.1). Taxonomy (NCBI): domain Eukaryota; kingdom Metazoa; phylum Chordata; class Amphibia; order Anura; family Bufonidae; genus Bufo; species Bufo bufo. Next base: position 392,181,153 of record NC_053389.1, on the reverse strand, counting down.
TTTGACACATGCCCCTGACGAAGCAGTGGTGAAACCTGGGTCGGGTTATCTGCGGGTAGAGATGAGCGAATTGAAGCTAACGAAGTCGAATTTGCTCAGAATTTCAGGAAAAATTTGATTATGAACGAATGCAAATTTCCTCAAGCTTCGTGGTAACGAATCGCATCTTTTCCTAACATGCTAAAATAGCGGCTAAAATTGCAGCTACACGTGTGAGGACATGGAGCAAGGAACTCTGGGAAGGTGGGATGACCCATCATGCCATGCATGCAGCCAATTAGCAGCCAGCCCGGAGATGTCACAGCCCTATAACTACGGCAGCCATCTTAGATGCTGCCATTTACCATCGTACATTGTTCAGGGACAGACGTGTATGCAGGTGCTAGGGAGAGTGAAAGAAAAACTAATTGTTTTTGAAAAAAAAGGAAAGAAGCGATTTACTAGTGCAGGAAAATGATAAGTGAGAGGAATCATTTCACAGTCAGAAAGAGACATGCAGATGCTAGTAGGGATAGTCATCAGAAAATCCTTATTAGGAAAACAAGCGATTTATAAGTGCAGGGAAAGGACAATGAGAGGAATCATTTCACAGTCAGGGAGAGACGTGTGTAGATGCTAGTAGGGAGAGTTATAGGAAATTCCTCATTGTGAAAACAATCGATTTACAAGTGCAGGGAAACATTACATGGGGATCCAGATAGCAAATAGTTGTTGGGGTGCAATTGCTATGTTAAAAAGCCTTTAGTGGCTTTTATCTGTGGAAAAAGACAAACATATACGCAGGTCACTTTTGCTGTTAACTGCGCTGATATCATTTAGTGGCCTATTTCAATACAATACAAGAAATATATACGCAGGTCACTTTTGCTGTTATTTGCGCTGAAAGCGTTTCTTGTCATATTTCACAACAATACGAGAAAAATAAACACAGTTTACATTTGGTGTTATTCGCGCTAAAAGCGTTTATTGCCATATTTCTAGAGAAAAACAGACTTAGTTCACATTTGGTGTTATTTGCGCTAAAAGCATTTCTTTTCATATTTCACAACAATATGAGAAAAAAAGCAGTTCACATTTGGTGTTATTCGCGCTAAAAGCGTTTATTGCCATATTTCTAGAGAAAAAGAGAAAAACAGACTTAGTTCTCATTTGGTGTTATTTGAGCTAAAAGCGTTTCTTGTCATATTTCACTACAATACGAGAAAAATAAACTCAGTTCACATTTGGTGTTATTTGTGCTAAAAGCTTTTCTTGTCATATTTCACTACAATACGAGAAAAATAAACGCAGTTCACATTTGGTGCTATTTACGCTAAAAGCATTTATTGCCATATTTCTAGAGAAAAAGAGAAAAACAGACTTAGTTCACATTTGGTGTTATTTGCGCTAAAAGCGTTTCTTGTCATATTTCACAATAATATGAGAAGAAAAAAAAGCAGTTCACATTTGGTGTTATTCGCGCTAAAAGCGTTTATTGCCATATTTCTAGAGAAAAAGAGAAAAACAGACTTAGTTCATATTTGGTGTTATTTGCGCTAAAAGAGTTTGTCATATTTCACAACAATATGAGAAAAATAGACGCAGTTCACATTTGCAGTTATTTGCGCTAAAAGCGTTTATTGCCATATGTAAGAAAAAAATTAGAAAAATATACGCCGTTTACTTTTTCTGTTATTTACGCTAAAATCATTTAGTGGCCTTTTTCAGTCGTATTCAAGAAATATATACTCAGGTGACGTTTTCCCCGCTAAAATCATTTAGTGGCCTATTTCAGTCCAAAATGAGAAATCTATAGGCAGTTCACGTTTACTTGTATTTGTGCTAAAAGTGGTTAGTGAACCATTTCTGTCCAAAAAGAGAAATATATTCTGGACTTTTAGGGGTGTTTTAATTTGCTTTTAATTTAGTTCAGCTAAAGTGGCAGAGGCATAAATGTTTCTGGCGCAGGGAGAGGTTGCAGAAGATTAAGGGGGCATGGCAGCAGGAGTCGCAGCAAGAGGCCTGAGCTCCCGGTTTCATCTAGTGGTTGTGTCTTTACCAGCAACCCAGCGGTTCTTGATTGGTTAACTCGGTCATCCACTTCATCCCAAGTGTCATCAGACACCCCCAGCCAACAGTCGGTGGGTTCGTCAGACACAACCCTTAGTTGGCATGGCCCGGGAGCAGGCCCTGTTCCCTCACCTGTCCTCAACCTGCCTCTGTTCTTTGCTGTTCCCTCAGCCAGATTACAATATGTTGTGGGCTCAGCTGCACTATACAGCGAGGAGGAGGTACTAGAGGACGGTCAGAAGCTACTGGCCAGCCAAGATCTGGAGGAGACATCGTCCGCTTGCTCCGCTAGGAGAGTGGCGTTGGAGATGGTGTTCCGAGCGGTCAGGCTCCTGGCTCAGAGACCGTCGAGGAGGACATTAGTGACGTGCAGACAGTACTCGATGATGATGAAGCCAATCAGACTTGGGAGCCGGGTGAAGGGGTTTCATGATCATCGGGAGAAGAGGGTGGCAGCTTGCCCATGAGTCAGCGGCTGAGCCAGCAAGGTGGTAGCATGGCTGGGAGTCAGCAGGGTGGTAGCAGTGGGAGGTTGACAGTCAAACGGGCCTGGGGTAGACCACCTGCTTCTCAGCAGCCTACCTTCCCGGAAAGGAGTGGTGCACGGGTTCACGGAAGCAGTTAGTCAGTGCGGAGTGTTGGGGGGAAAATCTGCTTCTCAGCGGCGGGGCGTTTTTTTGTCAAGACGCCGAAGGAGGTGAACATGGCCATATGTCGAATATGTGAAGCGTGGCCAGGGTGCCAATGTTGGCACCACTGCCCTGCAACAACATATGCAGCGACACCATAAAGTGGCCTGGGACAACCGTGACTCTGATGTGGTGGTCCAGCCTGCCGCAGCAACCGCTGCATCACCCAGTGGCACGCTCCCTATTGCAGGCAGTCAAGGCTCCACCAGCTCAGCCAAAGGGAGCTGTCTGTCTGTCCCATCGTCTGCTGGTCCTGATGCTCCTGCTCCTTATACTGCTCGTCAGGCATTCCGTCAGCAATCAATCACTGAAGCGATTGCTAAGAGACAGCAGTATGTATGCATTCATCTAATGGCGCAGAAGCTGAATGTGTTCCTGGCAAAGTTGCTGGTCCTGCAGTCCCTCCCTTTTCAAGTGAAGGACTCTGCACCTTTCAGAGAAATGATGGCTTGTGTTAACCCGAGGTAGAGAGTCCCAAGCCATCATTTATTTTCCCAAAAGACAGTACCAGCCCTGCACAAATATGTAGAACAGAAGGTGGTCCAGTCCTTGAGCCTGTCGGTGTCTGCGAAAGTACACGGTAGCGCCGACGTGTAGAGCTGTAACTATGGTCAGGGACGATACATGTCCTCTATGGCCCACTGAGTGAATGTGGTTCCTGCACAGCCACACCAGCAACTTGGCCAGGTGATGCCACTTCCGCCTCCACGTTGTCATGCCGTTGGTCCTGCGACAAAGTCCGCCTCTGCCTCCTCATCCTCCACCATGTCCTCACCCTCCACTGCAGGGACAAGTCACAGTTCCCCTCCAGCATACCACATGTGCAGGGCACGATGGTGTCAAGCGGTTCTACACCTGGTTTGCCTGGGCGAACGTAGTCACACAGGGGAGGAACTGCTCAGTGTCCTTCAGGAAGAAATCGACTGCTGGCTTTCTCCACGACAACTCAAAATCGGAACCATGGTCACCAATAACGTGAAGAACATAGTGTTGGCGCTGTGTCCAGGAAGGCTGAGCCATGCACCCTGCATGGCACACGTGTTCAATCTGGTAGTCAAGCGATTCCTAAAAAGTCTTCCACCTATCTGCAAGACATCCTAAAAATGGCCAGGAAACTTTGCATGCACTTCAGCCACTCATACACCGCAAAGCACACCCTCCTTGAGCTGCCGCGGCAGAACGGCATCCCCCAACATAGGCTGATATGTGACGTTTCCACTCGTTGGAATTCCACCCTCCATATGTTGTACTGACTAAATGAACAGAGAAAGGCCATGAACGATTTCTTGATGATCCAAGCGGATAGTAGTACTCCCCTGTGTAACTTCGATGTCAGCCAGTGGCAGCTAATGCGTGACACCTGCCGTTTGCTCAGGCCCTTTGAGGAGGCCACGTTATTTGTCAGTCCCAGGACTACGGGGTGTACAATGTCATTCCACTGCTTCATGTCCTGGAACAGATGCTGGCGAATCTGGCTTTTCAGGGGACAGGAGACGTGGTCCCTAGATCTCACGGCCATGTAAGCCCTGTGGGGGCTGAACTGGAAGAGGAGGAGGAAGGGGAGGAGGACATTGGAGCACAGGCAATATGTAGTGGTTTTTCTACACAGGTGGCAGGAGAGGAGGAGCAGGAGCAGCCAGAGGAGCAAGAGGGCAATGAGGAAGACGAGACAGAGGACCCAGACACCCTGTGGCAGTATGCAGTGGAAATGGAGGCAGGGAATACCTCCCAAGTCCCTTGCACAAATGGCCCACTGCATGCTCACTTGTTTGCGTAGTGACAGCAGATTTGTCACCATTCGGCAGAGGGATGACTTCTGGCTCTCCACCATTTTGGACCCTCGCTACCAGTCCAAATTGGGTGCCTTTTTTACATCCACTGAGAGGGAGGACAAACTGAAGTACTACAGAGACATCCTATGTAGTCAGTTGGCTGCTGCCTATCTGCGCCATCGTCCATCCTCTCGCAGGTCTGACCGGGGGGCCCTCTGCACTCACATTCTACTGCCATGGCTGCTGGGGAGGGGAGGGGTGGCAGGAATAGTAGCAGCTCCATCAGCAGCAGCCTGAGTCTAGAGTCCTTGAAAAGCAGCTTTCTTCACCCACATAGTGAAGAAACTACTCACCAACAGCAGCAGTTAGACCTGGAGCAGGACCTGAACCAGCAGGTGGTGGCATACTTGGACAGCACCCTGCCACTCCACATTGAAGATGTGCTGGACTACTGGGCAGCCAAACTGAATTTGTGGCCACAACTGGCAGAGTTTGCCCTGGAAAAGCTGTCCTGCCCGGCCAGTAGTGTGGCATCAGAGCGGGTGTTAAGTGCGGCGGGAGCAGTGGTGGATCCAGAGCCTGGTCTCGGGAGGGGCACTTTCAGATTTTTTTCTGTCCGCCGCCACAAAACAATGGTGCTTATGGAACAGACTACACAGTGTAGGCTATATGTGTATAACAAACATATTTCACATGAAAACTTAGTTACTTGGCTTGGCCCTTGGGGATCTCGGACACCACTTCAACACTTTGGCCTGGGGGCTCGGTGGAGCTGATGTGTTTTATCCTAATGAGAAAGATTTCATAATAAGGATTTGGAGAATGGGCAGAGGGATAGCAGAGCAGGGAGAGGCTGGTGCTTCTACTAGGGGGTCATTTCATGGGGGAGTAATAAGGCCCCCCCCAGTAGAAATAATTCTCCTTATAATGTGACAGTGCAAAAAATACCCCCATGTGATGCCCCCAGGTGAGCTAATGTCCCCATAGTGCCCCCATAATGTCCCAGTATAAAATACCCCTATATAGTGCCCCTAGTAAATGCCCCCATAGTGCTCCACACCCTCCTTCCTTCTAGTGTCCCCCATAATGTACCAGTATAAAATGCTCCAGTAGATGCCCTCAGTGTCCCCCATAATTTGCAAGTATAAAATACCCCTTCTTAGTGCCCCCCGTAGATGATCCCATAGTACTCCTCTCCCCCCTTCCCCATAGTACCCACCATAATGTGTCTCAGTATAAAATTGTACTGTACAGAGCACCCATATAAAATACCCCTTCTTTGTGGCCTCAGTAGATGCCCCTATAGTGCCCCCAATCATGTGCCAGTATTAACAGCCCCCCCCTGTGCCAGTAATAACAGCCCCCCCCTGTGCCAGTAATAACAGCCCCCCCCTGTGCCAGTAATAACAGCCCCCCTGTGCCAGTAATAACAGCCCCCCTGTGCCAGTAATAACAGCCCCCCCTGTGCCAGTAATAACAGCCCCCCCTGTGCCAGTAATAACAGCCCCCATGTGCCAGTAATAACAGCCCCCCTGTGCCAGTAATAACAGCATTGTATATATATATATATATATATATATATATATATGTTAAAACAACACATACTTACCTCCATGTCAGCGATGCGATGCAGGCCTCTTCCGGCCTGTGTCCCGCGCTGTATGGCTCAGGCGGCGCAATGACGTCATCGCGCCGCCTGCGCCGGCCTAGTGCCTGCAGCCTATCAGAGGAAGGGAAAGGGACACACCTCTCCCTCCCCTGCCGCACAGACATCTGTATCGCTGTCCTGAGGACGGGAGATGAGCGCTTCCACAATGGAATCGCTCATCTCCCTGTGCCCCGCCGCCGCCACCGCCAGCTCGGGGGGGGGGCTATTGCCCTGTTGCCCCCCCCTGGATCCGCCACTGGGCGAGAGCCATAGTTACCCCAAGAAGAACTCGTCTGTCCACCCAAAATGTGGAGAGACTTGCTTTTGTCAAGATGAATCAGGCGTGGATCGGCCAGGATTTCCACCCACCGATGCCTGATGCATCAGATTAGATCATCCATCTCCACACTATGTCACCATGCCCCTCTGTGGCCTCCTGATGCTGCCGCCACCTCCAGACCCTTTCATTGTGCCACTTCATGTTCTCCGCATGCTGCTTCCACTTCACCACTATGTCATAGGGCCAATCTGTGGACTTCTCATGCTGTTACCACCCTCCCCAGTCTATGACGGTGTCGCTATTGTCCTTTTTTGGCCTTCTTGAAATCAGCATTTATTTTAACTTTTTTCTGATCAGTCAGAAGGAAGGAAAAATAAGACGCACAACGGAACCTGTCTGTGTAGCAGCTGTAAGGCCTGTATAGTCCCATCAGAATTGGCTTATGATTTGGTAGCCAAAAGCAGAAGTTGGTACAAAACACAGAAGACATGCAAATATTACCTTCACGTATCATCTCTGTTTTAGATCCACTTCTGTTTTTTTTTGGTATTAGCAATACTGATGGATTACTGACCAAATGCTGACCGAGTGAAAGGCGTATGCTCCCCAGACAGGATCTGTTTTTTGTGAGTTATTGTTCTGACGGATCAGAGGAAGGGTAAATTAATCAGTGACGTCAACACAAACTTACTGCTGACACCCTCTCCACTCTGTCGGGGGGGCTCTACTTGTATAAGTGTTTAATAGAACAGGTTCTGTAGACATGTATGTGGAATCAGCTGACGACGGTGTAAAAAGAGGGCGCTTCTTCTTGACACTAGCATTGACCTGTAAGGCTGAGTTTATACTTGAGTTATTTGGTCCGTTTTGGCCCTGTGACTGCCCAAATAAGTGAAGTGTGCAGAGATTCTAAGAGCAACGCCTGTCATCTGCATGTCATACACAATTACAGTATTATTTCACTACCCCAGCACACTCCCTATGCATGTAACTGCAATGCAAAGTGTTCCACACCCCTATAAAGGCTCTCTGTAGCCCAGAAATAGCCGTTTTTTATCTGAAAAATTTGCAAACTGGCCGCATCAAATTTTTTAGAAATTCGCTCATCTCTAGCTGCGGGCAACTTGTAGTTTTATGACTATGTGAGGTGCCTTATTTTTACCTACTGTTGTGGGTATAACAGATCTGGTGGTTTTAATCGCTGTGTCTGTGGTTCTTCACTATCCACACTTTTATGTTTATGTGGACTGTTTATGTGGATCGAAAATCAGAGGATTACAGATATTTTTTCACATTTATGAAGTCGGAGTCTTCTTTCCTTTTTGCATCTCAGGAGAGAGCAGCATCCATTATGTATTTATTAATCTGTGGAAGATGTTTTGCATAGTACTTACCTAGCCCTCACTCTGCTGAAGCCACTGTGTTCGCATGGTCTTTAGGCTCTGTCAGCAAGATCCTGATGTGTCAGCTTCTTTTCCTGTTCAGCTGCATTTACTCTAATGCAGCTGAACACGACAAGAAGTGGCCATATTTGGTTGGGACCCTGGAAGAAGAGCCCTCAGCTCTTACAAGTGCAGCATGGATGGCAGCTTTAGTGTAGCAAGAGACGGGAAAGTAATATGAAAAACATCTTCCTTCCACAGGTTAATAACAACTAGGGATTAGCTGAAATGTCTGGATGACTCCTTTAATAAGTACCTAAATAAATCTAATACTCTGTTTTTACTGTTTTTGTTTGCTTTGTTTGTAAAAACTTAAATTAAAAACCTACATTTTGTGAAACTTTACAACCTATTTGCAGCATTAAATATTTAAAGTGTGACTAACCTTTTGTACAACCCACCCTATTCTGCTGGTCTGGCATAGCACATCGGTATAGGGTCTCCTGCACCCAGCTTTTAGTGGAGCGGGCACAGACAGGAGCTCTACATAGCACATGGCTTCTCATGCCTATGCTTACTCCGTGAAAAGCTCTTCATAGCATATCAGTGCAGGATATCCTCTATCAGTGTACTATACCAGTCTTCAACTGAGCGTAGCAGGCACCGGCAGGACCAGCGATGTGTGCTTCTGCCAGTACAGTGCTCACTGCCTGCAGTACAGTGGAATTTGTACACCCGTAAACCACAAACATGTCAGCTGTGTACTGGTATGAGGATTCCAAAGCGCTAGAGACACCTTGAATTTTTGACCTATTTTATCAGTAAAAAGGTAAAAAGGCAAACGTGTATATATACACTGAACAAAAATATAAACACAACACTTTCAGTTTTGTTCCCATTTTGCATGAACTGAACTCAAAGATCTAAAACATTTTTACATACACAAAAGACCCATTACTCTCAAATATTGTTCACAAATCTGTCTATATCTGTGTTAGTGAGCACTTCTCCTTTGCTGAGATAATCCATCCCACCTCACAGGTGTGGCATACCAAGGTGCTGATTAGACAGCATGAATATTGCACAGGTGTGCCTTAGACTGCCCACAATAAAAGCCCACTCTGAAATGTGCACAGTTTTGCCTTACTGGGGAGGGGGTCAGAAAACCAGTCAGTATCCGGTGTGACCACCATTTGCCTCACACAGTGCAACACATCTCTGTCGCATAGAGTTGATCAGGTTGTTGATTATGGCCTGTGGAATATTGGTACAATCCTCTTCAATAGCTGTGCGAAGTTGCAGAATATTGGCAGGAACTGGAACACGCTGTCGTATACGCTGATCCAGAGCATCCCAAACATGCTCAATGGGTGAAGTGTCCGGTGAGTATGCTAGCCATGCAAGAACTGGGATGTTTTCAGCTTCCATGAATTGTGTACAGATCCTTACAATATGGGGCATTGCATTATCATGCTGCAACATGAGGTGATGATCGTGGATGAATGGCACAACAATGGGCCTCAGGATCTCATCACGGTATATCTGTGCATTCAAAATGCCATCAATAAAATGCACCTGTGTTCGTTGTCCATAACATACGCCTGCCCATACCATAACCCCACCGCCACCATGGGCCACTCAATCTACAACGTTGATGTTAGTAAACCGTTCACCCACACAACGCCACACACGCTGTCTGCCAGCTGCCCTGAACAGTGAAAACCGGGACTTGTCCGTGAACAGAACACTTCTCCAACGTGCCAGACGGAGATGGCTTATGGTAGAGAAATGAATATTCATTGAACGGGCAACAGCTCTGGTAGACATTTCTGCAGTCAGCAATTGCACGCTCCCTCAAACATTGCAACATCTGTGGCATTGTGCTGTGTGATCAAACTGCGCATTTCAGATGTGACCTTTTATTTTGGGCAGTCGAAGGCACACCTGTGCAATATTCATGCTGTCTAATCAGCACCTTAATATGCCACACCTGTGAGGTGATGGATTATCTATTATTAAGTGCTCACGAACACGGATTTAGCCAGATTTGTGAACAATATTTGGGAGTAATGGGTCTTTTGTGTATGTAAAAAATGTTCAGATCATGCAAAATGGGAGCAAAACCAAAAGTGTTGTGTTTATATTTTTGTTCAGTGTATATATATATATATATATATATATATACATATACAGTACAGACCAAAAGTTTGGACACACCTTCTCATTCAAAGAGTTTTCTTTATTTTCATGACTATGAAGGCATCAAAGCTATGAATTAACACATGTGGAATTATATACATAACAAACAAGTGTGAAACAACTGAAAATATGTCATATTCTAGGTTCTTCAAAGTAGCCACCTTTTGCTTTGATTACTGCTTTGATTATATATATATTGTGGCAATGTGAACATTGAGGTGTTGTTTCCCCAGGTTCCAGTCCGGGACTTAGGGCATGCTCATGTCCAGGGATCCTATTTAATCCTGCTAATGGATCCTGGGTGTGTCTCACTCTGGAGAGTGGCAGATAGAGGCCTGGTGAGGCTCTGTCAGTGTGGTCTCAGCTAGGCAAGGCTGAGGGGACACTAGGCTATGCAATAGCCTGGACTTTGGGGGACTCAGCGACACCCAGGAACAAGCATTGAAAGGTCAGAGTCAGGAGGACTGCTAGACCACAACCCCCTCCAAAGGTACTGCATTTGTTACAGCCTGAGGGCTGGTGGACTGTATGTCTGGGGTAAGCCGCACCTGGTTCCATGTGGGAACGCTATCGTATAGCCGAGTTAGGGATACGATGTTTATTATGTTTAGGTAGAGCCCAGACGGGCAGGCTTTTGTTTTATGCCATGTTGTGTATGAAGAGTGTAAAATAAATTGCACTGTTTGGACCTGAAACCCAGTGGTTATGAAGATCCTTGTGAGAATGACCCCCGAATAAGAGGCGATCCCTTACAATTGGTGGAGGATGCGGGCAATAACAACAGCAGGTTGCTAGGGGCAATGACCTGACGGAAAAGAGCAGGTGCTGCTGAATGTTGCCAAGGAATTGCTGTGTTTCTGTGCAGTGACTTAAAGGGCCGGAAGCCTGCTTGTTCGCTGGAGCTGGAGCAGGTGCTGCTAGAAAACTGCTGGTTAATCTGGACTTTTTTTTTCTGAGGTGTAAGGTGTGCAGGGATTTAAAGGGCACAGTAAAAGAAACTGACCTGTGAAAATGGCTGCCAAATGGTGGAGCGCGTGGGAAAAGTCCTGTGAGATGGTGATCGGGGGGATCCCGCTGCTGGTTGTACTAGACTCCCGCCAACAAGTGTCTCAGGTCCTGCCCATAATTCTGGACTTTCTGGAGAGAGGGCCAGAGACAGATGTCACCGTGTCTCTGACCTTTATAACAGACTATGGCCCTGTGCAGTGGGAGCTCTTAAAATGTGAGACCCTGGAAGTGGAGTTTGTGCTTGGCAAAGACTTCCCGTTATTTTGGCAGCTGTGGAGAGGAGAAAATGCTACAAATTGTGTACCTGGAGAATCCGATGAACAGCAGATATGTGCCGTTGCCAAGGGCAACCGTCGGGAAGACAAAGAGGTGGAGAGCGGTGCTGTTTTCAGGAGTGCATATCTTCCCTGCGACTGTGTCCGAAGTCCTGGAGAGGGAGTGCAGAGGTGCAGTAAAGCTGTTGCTAGGAGCAACCACAACTTTGATGAGTCCGCGGGAGAGAATGGCACTGCTTTACCAGAATGGTTGATTACAAAGTGTAAGACTGTTCCTGTTATTAACCATGTGGCAGACCCAGTGACAGTGAGCCGGCGGCAGGGGATACCTGCTGGTCCGATGGGTAATAAGTCACACAGAGAAAAAACTGTGTCTGAACAGGCAGATAAGCCTGCTGTGATTGCTCCCTCACAGAAACCTGCAGGGGAGAAGGTTTCTGGGTCGCCCAAAGAGCCGGTGATCAAAGCTAGATTTGGGGTGGTGAGTCAGAGATCGCATGCTAGCCCAGGTAAGAGGTAGCATGATGGCCGCCCCAGAGACTGGTAGAGTGTTACATGTTCGGGACAATTATGTGAATAATACGGAATCTCAGGTGGTTCTCACTGAGGGAGAGTCTCCGGTGAGAACTGGGACTTGTGAACCTGATGTTACAAATACGCTCATACATGAGGAAATGGTGGGCCGTGATTTCCCCTTATGCTTGGAGGTTTTAAGTAATGGAGACATTTCTGCAGAGAGTGACAAAACTCCTGCAGAACCTGTACCTGTCCCTTTAAATGATAATGTGAAGGAGCTGCACATTGAGAACAAGGGTGCAGATAAGGTGCAAAGTGATGGTACCATGTTTGACGAAATGCATAATGGAAATGTGATGTCATGTGAAATATGTGATAATAATGACATGCCTTTTCCTTTGCAGGCTGTGATTGGGGAAAAAGCTAACCCTGTTGGTAAACATGTGTCTGATATCAAAGTGTTGATAAATGTTGAAGAAACACCCCTAGGAGACCCCATTGTAGACAATGTGGCGGGGCTAGAGGGTGTACCACACGTACCAGAGGTGGATGTGCAGTCTCCACAGGTTTCTATGATTAATAAAATGTCCCAGGTGGGGATTGACTCATGGGTGCCCCTAGAGGTCAGGGTTAATAATGACACGAACAGTATAAGTGGCGTATGTGCCGTGACAGTTAGCAACTCCGAGTGAGGCTACCATGTCAAGACCCAGCAAAACTAAAGTGGTTACTAGTAGCGAGTCTAGCGACCAGATGACAGTTATATCTGACGAGACGAGAGTTCAGTCGGGTGACAGCCTAGTGTCTGAAGCTCATATCCTGACAGTTGTAGATGACCTGACAGGACAGTACAGCTATAAACTTGAAGATGTTTTCTCTCGCTCCGCACAGTCGCTAGATACACTAGAAATGGGGCTAGCGGTTCTCGCAGAGCAACTGCAGGAGTCTCCAGAGGAGTCACAGAAAGAGATGAATGAACTGAAGGAACTAGAGTCCCTAATGGAAGCGGAAATTCTCCAACTTCAAGAGGAACTTGCAGCTTCTGAGCGATCAAGACTTCATGCAGAGCAGGAAAGAGATGAGCTGGCTGATGAGGTTCTAAACAGCGCCTCAGAAAAATCTGCTCTCTTGGAGGATAAAAGTCATTTGGAAGCCAGGATGGCTCAACTTGATCAAGAGTTGCGTGTTCGGATGGTAGACCTGGACCACCAGAAACAAATTGTGTCTAAATTGGAGAAGAAACATAAGATGTTGGACAAGCTCCTGGCTGAAGAGAAAACCACCTCGGCCAGATATGCCGAAGAACGTGACCAAGCGGAGACTGATGCTCGAGAGAAGGCGACCAAGGCCCTCTCCTTGCCTAGAGCCCTTGAAGAAGTGCTTGAGGAGCGAAATGAATTAGAGAGGCTGAACAAGCAACTCAGAGCAGAGATGGAAGCTCTCATGAGCTCAAAAGATGCCATCTATGAGTTGGAGAAGCCTAAGCGTGCTGCTGCACAGCAGGTGGAAGAAAATGAGAAACTGGAAGAGGAAGATTCTCTAGAAGGTGCCAAGAAGTCAGAGCCTGGTAAAAGTGGGTCTGGAGATGGTGGTGCCGGGGTGCTGGCCAAGGCAGAGAAGGTGGAAAAGGTATCGGCTGAATCAGTTGATGGGGCTGATGTGCATGCAGAGGCCAAGAGTCTCATGACAGTGTGTAACCAGGACCAGGTCGCAAAAGACGTCCCCTCCGCCTACAAGGTCTTCCAAGTAGCCAGCAGCCTGCTGGGGAAGAGATATGAGGAGATGGACGACCAGAATGCAGATCCGGGCTATTACGATGGGCTGTCTTTCCTGACTCCTCCCCAAAAGGAGTCCAGTGTCTTGGGTGAGCCTCTGGAGAAAACGCCAGAAGACAAGGAGTATGCTGAAGACCCCAGTGCCTCCAACCTTGATGCGAAAGGGAAGGAGGAATTAAGAAAGCAAGGATATGATGCCATGTCCCTGAATGGTGAGAAGGCTAATAAAGTAAAGTAAAGGAGGACGCCAAAGAGACAGAGGCCAAGGAAGCTAATGCCGAGCTCTTGAAGTGGGAGAAATCCTTGGATGTTCCAGAGATCAAGGGTAAAGCCGAAGTAGGGAGAGGCAGTGAAGAGGCAGAAGACCCTGAAACTGAGGCACCATCTGAGGAAACCACTGCTGGAAAAGAAGCGAGCGGGGGCAAGCCAGCTCTGCTGACGGAGCTTCGCAAAGACAAGAAGAAAAGGCCTAAGCGTCTGCAAGAGCCAGCAAAGTCAAACAGAGAGTCTGTCGTTTGCATAAAAATATATTCTGAAGGGAGTTCCAGAAGCAGAGATCGAAATTCTAAGAGTAAAGGAAAAAGAAATGTACGATCTGCTGTTAAAATAAAGAGACAAAAAGAGGCGAGTCATAAGAAGCGTGCTCGGCTGAAGCAGCTGTGTAAGTCAAAGAGCGAGAAAGATAAAAAAATAAAAAGAGGGTCTGCCTGTCACATGGACATGGGAACCTTGTAGACAATGTCTCTTGGGCAAGAGGTCAGTGTGGGTAACAAACCAAGCACTGATGGCATGGGTCTGGCAAAAGAGGGAAGCCTCTGACCCTGACCACATCTTCCAGGGGGAAGGTTGAGCCAGGCGATGGCAAGAAAATGCGGATGCCCTGTCACGAGCATCCAGTTGGTACATGTGTTCACCCCCACAGGTTTGAACAGAGGGGGGGGATATGTGGCAATGTGAACATTGAGGTGTTGTTTCCCCAGGTTCCAGTCCAGGACTTAGGGCATGCTCATGTCCAGGGATCCTATTTAATCCTGCTAATGGATCCTGGGTGTGTCTCACTCTGGAGAGTGGCAGATAGAGGCCTGGTGAGGCTCTGTCAGTGTGGTCTCAGCTAGGCAAGGCTGAGGGGACACTAGGCTATGCAATAGCCTGGACTTTGGGGGACTCAGCGACACCCAGGAACAAGCATTGAAAGGTCAGAGTCAGGAGGACTGCTAGACCACAACCCCCTCCAAAGGTACTGCATTTGTTACAGCCTGAGGGCTGGTGGACTGTATGTCTGGGGTAAGCCGCACCTGGTTCCATGTGGGAACGCTATCGTATAGCCGAGTTAGGGATACAATGTTTATTATGTTTAGGTAGAGCCCAGACGGGCAGGCTTTTGTTTTATGCCATGTTGTGTATGAAGAGTGTAAAATAAATTGCACTGTTTGGACCTGAAACCCAGTGGTTATGAAGATCCTTGTGAGAATGACCCCCGAATAAGAGGCGATCCCTTACAATATATTAAAGTATGCTACAAAATTATTTATTGGGTATATAGTTTTCAATAAAGCTGTAGAAAAGGTCAGTTACACTTTAACAGTAATAAACAAATCAAAGGTTATTGAAGCAGAAAATGTGTTCTTACTGTGATCTTTCCAGAACATGATTCCAGGCCACCCGTACTACCACTTCCAAAACCAGTAACTGAAAATAAATATCACTTCTTTAGACATTTTACCAAGATAAGTCCTAAAAACAGTTATCATTGTTGTGAAAAGTAGTAATATATATGATATATCATTAATGAGGCTAGAAGAAAGGCTTGCCCAGGGCATATATTTTATTTTTATTTTGTTGGACTATATGTATTAAGTAATATTTATGTTATTCTGTCTTTAACCCCTTCATGACATCTGCCATAAATGTACAGTGAATGTCGGGTCTTTAACCACTTAGGGCGTACCGATACGCCCTGTTTCCCGAGTCTTTTAAGTTTAAAAAAAGATTGTGGCGCGGCGGGGGTTAATTGTGACACGATGCCCACGGAAATCATTCAGCGGGCATCCTGTCACAACGCTGGGGGGGGTCATGTGACCCCCCCGTATCGGCGATCGCCGCAAACTGCAGGTCAATTCAGACCTGCGGTTTGCGGCGGCGATCGGGCGTGCCATCGGGTCCCCATGCAGCTGTAGGGGGGACCCGATGGCATGGAAGGCAGCGCGATGTCTAAGGAAGGCATCGCGCTGTCTTCCGGTGACGAGCCTTTGAGATCCAGCCCCCTGGATCTCACAGGCCGGAAGCTGTATGAGTAATACACACAGTATTACTCATAGAGCCAATGCTTTCCAATACAGAAGTATTGGAATGTATTGTAAAGGATTAGACCCCCAAAAGTTCAAGTCCCAAAGTGGGACAAAAAATAAAGTGAAAAAAAAGTTGAAAAAATAAAATTCCCCCCCCAAAAAATTTAACGTT
Source organism: Bufo bufo (assembly GCF_905171765.1). NCBI lineage: Eukaryota > Metazoa > Chordata > Amphibia > Anura > Bufonidae > Bufo > Bufo bufo. The sequence goes on along the minus strand of NC_053389.1, from coordinate 392,165,100 downwards.
TTAAGTAAAAATAAACAAAAACGTAATTTTCCCCAAATAAAGTAAAAAAAAATTGGTAAGAAATAGGGGGAAAAGAAAAAGTATACATATTAGGTATTGCCGCGTCTGTATCGACTGGCTCTATAAACCTATCACATGGCCTAACCCCTCAGATGAACACCGTAAAAAATAAAAAATAAAAACTGTGCTAAATAAACCATTTTTTTGTCACCTTGCATCACAAAAAGTACAACAGCAAGCGATCAAAAAGGCGTTTGCCACCAAAATAGTACCAATCTAACCGTCATCTCATCCCGCAAAAAATGAGCCCCTACCTGAGACAATCGCCCAAAAAATAAAAAAACTATGGCTCAGACTATGGAGACACTAAAACATCATTTTTTTTTTGTTTTAAAAAAGCTGTTATTGTGTAAAACTTAAATAAATAAAAAAGTATACATATTTGGTATCGCCGCGTTCGTATCAACCGGCTCTATAAAAATATCACATGACCTAACCCCTCAGATGAACACCGTAAAAAATAAAAAATAAAAACTGTGCTAAATAAACCATTTTTTTGTCACCTTACATCACAAAAAGTGTAATAGCAAGCGATCAAAAAGTCACACGCACCCCAAAATAGTGCCAATAAAACAGTCATCTCATCCCGCAAAAATCATACCCTACCCAAGGTAATCTCCCAAAAACTGAAAAAATTATGGCTCTCAGACTATGGAAACACTATAAATCATTGTGTAAAACTTACATAAATAAATAAAAGTATACATATTAGGTATCGCCGCATCTGTGACAACCTGGTCTATAAAAATATCACATGATCTAACCTGTCAGATGAATGTTGTAAATAATAAAAAATAAAAACGGTGCCAAAACAGCTATTTCTTTTTATCTTGCCTCACAAAAAGTGTAATATTAGAGCAACCAAAAATCATATGTACCCTAAACTAGTACCAACAATACTGTCACCCTATCCCGTAGTTTCTAAAATGGGGCCACTTTTTGGAGTTTCTACTCTAGGGGTGCATCAGGGGGGCTTCAAATGGGACATGGTGTCAAAAAAAAGTCAGGAAAAATCTGCCTTCCAAAAACCGTATGGCATTCCTTTCCTTTTGCGCCCTGCCGTGTGCCCGTACAGCTGTATACGACCACATATGGAGTGTTTCTGTAAACTACAGAAGCAGGGCAATAAATAGTGAGTTTGGTTTGGCTGTTAACCCTTGCTTTGTTACTGTGAAAAATTGATTAAAATGGAAAATTTGCCAAAAATTTAAATTCTGAAATTTCATCTCCATTTGCCAATAACTCTTGTGGAACACCTAAAGGGTTAATGACGTTTGTAAAATCTGTATTGAATACCTTGAGGGGTGTAGTTTCTTAAATGGGGTCACTTTTATGGAGTTTCTACTCTAGTGTTGCATCAGGGGGGCTTCAAATGGGACATGGTGTAAAAAAAGATGTCACCTGCTCCAAAGTGGAGCAAGCGCCATAGCCGCCAGGTGCCTGCTGTTTCATTCAGCAGACACCTGAGGATAATATCAACTGCTGACATAACCCCTCTGATGCAGACCACAGAGTTTGAGAGGGATAAAACCTGGAAGTGCCAGCTTTGGAGCAGAAATGCTTTCCACAGCATAGATTGGAGAAAGTGTTCTATGCAGTTAATGAGCCTGAGCCTGCACTAGACTTCCAGTCACATAATTTGTATATTACAATTCAGGCCAGCAGGTGGCAGCACTGAATTGTAACATTGCAATCTATGTGTAGAGTAATGGAGAAAGTAATATAGCAATTTCTGTATAGAATAATAGAGCTATTTCCATTAATCTATATAAATTGCAATCTGAATATTGCAAGTTGGGGTACACTTGGGGACATTAAAAAAAAGTTTTGAAATATAAAAAAATCAACCCCTTTCCCCAAAATCTAAATAGACTATTAAAAAAATAACATCATGCAAATTACTGTGTGTATTTTCACTTTCACTTGGTCATCTAATAACCCTTATGTTTAATTTATTAAGAGGTCATAAACACTTATTTAAGCCACATTCTTATCAGTAAGATAAGAACTCAGCTATAATGAGTGTTTATAAGGTTAGAGATCAGAAATAAGGAGCCCATCAGCTCCCTGTCTGACGGAAGAGAAAGAAAATTAAGTTCCTTTTTATAGAACATCTCAACCATGTACAGAAAAAAACTTAATATTTTTAATAAAGACCAATTTAAAAATGACTTCATATTTTTAATAAAGACCGATTTTAAAAATTATTTTTAGCTCAAAATAAGTGCAATAATAATAATGAAAATTAGGTTTTCCAGCTCTGTATATACAAAAGAAGAGAGGGCAACTCATGAGAGTGGTGCAACTGGTGTAAATAACTCAAACAGCATACTTAACTGGCTGACTGTAGATATGGTCTTTAATATGCTAATTTTTTTAAAAAGTGAACAAGGCCCCGGTCCAGATGGATTACACCCTAGAGTTCTAAAGGCGCTCAGTTCAGTTATTGCTTTGCTTCTGTTCATAATATTTACAGATTCTTTAACCCCTTAGTGACTAATGATGTACTGTGTACATCATGATTGGTGTTAGTTACTGCATCATGACATACACAGTATGTCATGAGATGAAAGTGTCACCACAAGTATACTTGCAGTGACACCGTCATACAAACAGGTGTCACGGACAGCAGAGCTGTCCGGGCTCCCATCAGGAGACCAATTACAGTGGTCCGTACTTTCCGATTGCTGTGATTGGTCACTCAGCTCTGACTGACCAACCGCAGCATGTTCTGCTTGCCGGCAGGCAAGAATCATCCAGCGCAGCTCTGATCTCCTTATTCTGACAGTTGCCCTTCAGGAGATCAAAGCTGTGCTGTTCTGGTCTCCTGTCACAAGTGCCACCAACTGAATAAACACCCCACAGTGCCCCAAACACACTCTATTCCCCTGACACCCAATCCTCCAACCACCCTTCCTCCCCACAGAACTTCAGTGCTTTTTTTTTATTTTTTATAATATAGTATAGTATAGTATAGTCTTAGCTAGGTAGCTTGAAATAGTTGAGGTTAGAGTTAGGGACAGCACACAGACAAGAAAAAGCATTTCTATTATCGTGCCGGCCATGTGCAGTCCGCAAAATGCGGAACGCACATGACCGTTGTCCGTGTTTTGCGGATTCGCAATTTGCGGCCCCCAAAACAGTTGCGGAAGTATGAATGTACCCTTAGGGTTAGGCGTTTGTATGAAAAAAAAAATAATAATAATTAAAATATATATATATCCAATTTCTGGTGATTACATAGCCGAGTACTGGCAGTTAGCTAGAAATAGTTTGGACTAGTGTTAGAAAAAAATAAAGAAAAAAAGAAAAATATACAAAAATAATATATATAAAATTACTGGTAATTAGATAGTCGTAGTTAGTTAGCCTGAGAACTGGCAGTTAGATAGAAATAGTTCGGAATAGTGTTAGGGTTAGAGGTTTAAAAAAATAAAACAAAACAAAAAATATATATTTAAATGGCAAGAAAATGTTAACTGACTTTTCAATGCATTGCAATGGCTTTTGTCACAAGATAACCCAGAGATTACACTGTAGCATGTGGTATCTAAGTCATTTTTAGCTCGGCTACATCTGTTTTAGCATATCCCATTGTAATATGTCTTACCAAAGGAACTGATTAAACCCACGAGTAGGAAAACAATGGCAATCTTCATTGTTGCAGTAATTGGTTGTAAGGTTTTTTCTTATCACAGATAAGTTATACTGTGTGGAGCCATATCATTTATATAGTGAGGAGACAGCTTGGAGATATTGACTTTAGCGTCATTGTTGACTTTTTGCATAGGAAAAAGTCATCATCCTTTTCATCTTATGCCATTAAAAGTTTGAAATTATCCACACGTCTTTAATCCTTTTTTATTAAGGAAAGTTGGCAAACCTTCTGTTACTATTTGTTTATACACCTGCATTTAATCTTAAAATGTAATAAGATGCTTCTGTTAGTTAGTAGTGATGAGCGGTAGGTGCCATATGCGAATTCGCAATATTTCACATAGAGTTGCAAGAAAATGTATGTGAACCCTTTGGATTGGAATGATATGGATTTCTGCACAAATTGGTCATAAAATGTGAATAGACAATCACAGTCTGCTTAAACTAATGACACACAAAGAATTAAATGTTACCATGTTTTTATTGAACACACCATGTAAACATTCACAGTGCAGGTGGAAAAAGTATGTGAACCCTTGGATTTAATAACTGGTTGAACCTCCTTTGGCAGCAATAACTTCAACCAAACGTTTCCTGTAGTTGCAGATCAGACGTGCACAACGGTCAGGAGTAATTCTTGACCATTCCTCTTTACAGAACTGTTTCAGTTCAGCAATATTTTTGGGATGTCTGGTGTGAATCGCTTTCTTGAGGTCATGCCACAGCATTTCAATCGGGTTGATGTCAGGACTCTGACTGGGCCACTCCAGAAGGCGTATTTTCTTCCGTTTAAGCCATTTGTTGATTTAATTCTATGCTTTGGGTTGTTGTCCTGTTGCAACACCCATCTTCTGTTGAGCTTCAGCTGGTGGACAGATGGCCTTAAGTACTCCTGCAAAATGTCTTGATAAACTTGGGAATTCATTTTTCCTTTGATGATAGCAATCCGTCCAGGCCCTGACGCAGCAAAGAAGCCCCAAACCATGATGCCCCCACCACCATACTTCACAGTTGGGATGAGGTTTTGATGTTGGTGTGCTGTGCCTCTTTTTCTCCACACATAGTGTTGTGTGTTTCTTCCAAACAACTCAACTTTGGTTTCATCTGTCCACAGAATATTTTGACAGTACTGCTGAGGGACATCCGGGTGCTCTTGTGCAAACTGTAAACGTGCAGCAATGTTTGTTTTTTGGACAGCAGTTGCTTCCTCTGTGGTATCCTCCCATGAAATCCATTCTTGTTTAGTTCATGGTTTGTAGAGTGAAACTAAATCGCACCTCCTCATTCCTATACTATTGACTACTGTATGTAAAAAGTAGCATTTCTTATGATAAAACATGGCTATACAGCGGTTATATCAATCATTTGCTGTGCACTATTAAGAGGCAATTAGTATACAGTTTGATCAAAGAGCATAGGCCCACTTACCGCGACAAGGTTGCCTCTTGTTAAGTGGGAACCTACTCTAACCGTAGCGCAGTGCCGTGTGGCGACCACCGCGTCTCCACACTGCTCCAGCAGGCAATGGGATCCAGCAGCCAACCAGCTACCCCGCTGTACAGCGGAGCCACCCAGGCCTCGGATCCCACAGCTCCACCAGCACAGCACAGAAACAGCGACGGCCGCCATCCAGCGCCGCATGTGAACTGGTGCTAAAGGATCACCTGTTCACAGCTTCTCAGGAACTCCAACTAAGATGTGGTAGGAATTAAAACCCTGTGCAGACTACTGCCAATTTAAGTAAAGAGCACCTGTGCCACATGGGGAGGAGTGCTGACTTAGTATGGGGGAAGAAAGACTATAGAGCATTTAAATCATGGTTTGTAGAGTGAAACTAAATCGCACCTCCTCATTCCTATACTATTGACTACTGTATGTAATAAGCAGCATTTCTTATGATAAAACATGGCTATACAGCGGTTATATCAATCATTTGCTGTGCACTATTAAGAGGCAATTAGTATACAGTTTGATCAAAGAGCATAGGCCCACTTACCGCGACAAGGTTGCCTCTTGTTAAGTGGGAACCTACTCTAACCGTAGCGCAGTGCCGTGTGGCGACCACCGCGTCTCCACACTGCTCCAGCAGGCAATGGGATCCAGCAGCCAACCAGCTACCCCGCTGTACAGCGGAGCCACCCAGGCCTCGGATCCCACAGCTCCACCAGCACAGCACAGAATCCAGCGCCGCATGTGAACTGGTGCTAAGGGATCACCTGTTCACAGCTTCTCAGGAACTCCAACTGAGATGTGGTAGGAATTAAAACCCTGTGCAGACTACTGCCAATTTAAGTAAAGAGCACCTGTGCCACATGGGGAGGAGTGCTGACTTAGTATGGGGGAAGAACTGATCAAACTGTATACTAATTGCCTCTTAATAGTGCACAGCAAATGATTGATATAACTGCTGTATAGCCATGTTTTATCATAGGAAATGCTGCTTATTACATACAGTAGTCAATAGTATAGGAATGAGGAGGTGCGATTTAGTTTCACTCTACAAACCATGATTTCATTGCTCTATAGTCTTTTCTCCCCCATACTAAGTTAGCACTCCTCCCCATGTGGCACAGGTGCTCTTTACCCAAATTAGCAGAAGTCTGCACAGGGTTTTAATTCCTACCACATCTCAGTTGGAGTTCCTGAGAAGCTGTGAACAGGTGATCCTTTAGCACCAGTTCACATGCGGCGCTGGATAGCGGCCGTCGCTGTTTCTGTGCTGTGCTGGTGGAGCTGTGGGATCCGAGGCCTAGGTGGCTCCGCTGTACAGCGGGGTAACTGGTTGGCTGCTGGATCCCATTGCCTGCTGGAGCAGTGTGGAGACGCGGTGGTCGCCACACGGCACTGCGCTACGGTTAGAGTAGGTTCCCACTTAACAAGAGGCAACCTTGTCGCGGTAAGTGGGCCTATGCTCTTTGATCAAACTGTATACTAATTGCCTCTTAATAGTGCACAGCAAATGATTGATATAACCACTGTATAGCCATGTTTTATCATAAGAAATGCTGCTTATTACATACAGTAGTCAATAGTATAGAAATGAGGAGGTGCGATTTAGTTTCACTCTACAAACCATGATACCATTCTTGTTTAGTGTTTTACGTATTGTAGATTCGCTAACAGGGATGTTAGCATATGCCAGAGACTTTTGTAAGTCTTTAGCTAACACTCTAGGATTCTTCTTCACCTCATTGAGCAGTCTGCGCTGTGCTCTTGCAGTCATCTTTACAGGACGGCCACTCCTAGGGAGAGTAGCAGCAGTGCTTTTGGAGATACTTTTATAACCCTTTCCAGCTTTATGCAAGTCAACAATTCTTAATCGTAGGTCTTCTCACAGTTGTTTCGTGTGAGGCATCATTCACATCAGTAAATGCTTCTTGTGAGAAGCAAACCCATAACTGGTGTGTGTGGTTTTTATTTTTATAGGGGAGGGCAGCTGTAACTAGAGTTGGGCGAACCCGAACTGTAAAGTTCGGGTTCGTACCGAACTTTAGGTTTTTCGGCACCCGAACATTGACATAAAAGTTCGGGTTCGGCGATTTTTATGGTGCTTTTTGAAAGGCTGCAAAGCAGCCAATCAACAAGCATCATACTACTTGCCCCAAAAGGCCATCACAGCCATGCCTACTATTGGCATGGCTGTGATTGGCCAACTGCAGCATGTGACCCAGCCTCTATTTAAGCTGGAGTCACGTAGCGCTGCCCGTCACTCTGCTCGGATTAGTGTAGGGATAGGCTGCAGCTGCTGTGAGGGAGATATCAGGGAGGAATCTTATGAAGAACTGCTTTTTATCTTTACTCAGCGATCTACAGCAAATGTGTTTTGTGGGTGCAGTGCACAATTGTTTTAGGCCTGCACTGAGCCAACTACTACTGAAAACAAACTTTTTTTCCTTAGTCAATATCATTACATAATCGGCAGCCATTTTATGCAACAATAGTGCACCAGCACAGGATATCTGCAAGTCCAGAAATACTGCTTTGAGACACTGGGGTTAAAAAAAACCTTTGTTTCATAAAGTGCACATCTAGGATTATCGCTGCATAAGTGACTGAGAAATTTAGGCCAGAAATAGGACTTTCTCATACTGGGGCATACTGGGGTGAAAAAAAAAAACATCTGTTTCATATAGTGCACATCTAGGATTATAGGTGCATAAGGGACTGTTCATTTTAGGCCAGAAATACGGCTTTTGCTTACTGGGGTTAAAAAACCCTCTGATATACTGCATATCTGGGATTAGAAGTGCATAAGTTACTGTGAAATTTAGGCAACAAATACAGCTTTTGCTTACTGGGGTTAAAAAAAAAACCTCTGATATACTGCACATCTGGGATTAGAGGTCCATAAGTTACTGTGAAATTTAGGCCACAAATACCGCTGTCATACAGAGTTAAAAAAAAAAAAGTGCAATACCCTACATCAGGGTTTTTATTGGCGGTTAATTATTTTTAACAGACTTAACCACTTTTTACTTTGCTTGGTGAACGCTAACTATGAGGCAAACATCTAATAAGGGACGCGGTCATGGTGGTGGTGGTGGTGGTGTTGGTGGAGCCTCTGGTGCTGGGAGAGGACGTGGCCGTTCTGCCACAGCTACACGTCCTACTGAACCTACTACCTCAGGTCCCAGTAGCCGCCAGAATCTACAGCAATATTTGGTCGGGCCTAATTCCGTTCTAAGGATGGTAAGGCCTGAGCAAGTACAGGCGCTAGTCGATTGGGTGGCCGACAGTGGATCCAGCAGTTTCACATTATCTCCCACCCAGTCTTCTGCAGAAAGCGCACAGGTGGCGCCTGAAACCCATGCCCATCAGTCTGTCACATCACTCCCGTGCATATCGGGGAACCAGTCTGAGCCTCAAGTCATTCAGCAGTCTCTTATGCTGTTTGAAGATTCTGCTGGCAGGGTTTCCCAAGGGCATCCACCTAGCCCTTCCCCAGGGGTGGAAGACATAGAATGCACTGACGCACAACCACTTATGTTTCCTGATGAGGACATGGGAATACCACCTCAGCACGATTCTGATGACGAAACACAGGTGCCAACTGCTGCGTCTTTCTGCAGTGTGCAGACCAAAAAGGAGGTCAGGGAGGAAGACTGGGTGGAAGACTATGCAGGGCACGATGAGGTCCTAGACTCCACATGGAATGAAGGTCGTGCCACTGACTTTCAGAGTTTGGAGGAAGAGGCAGTGGTGAGACCGAGCCAACAGCGTACCAAAAGAGGGAGCAGGGTGCAAAAGCAGAGCAGCCGTTGCCAAAACAGTTCGCCTGCTACTGGCCACCGCCACCAGGGACCGAGCACACCAAAGGCAGCTTGAAGGAGTTCCCTGGCATGGCACTTCTTCACACAATGTGCTGACGACAAGACCCGAGTGGTTTGCACGCTGTGCTATCAGAGCCTGAAGCGAGGCATTAACGTTCTGAACCTTAGCACAACCTGCATGACCAGGCATCTACATGCGAGACACGGGCTGCAGTGGAGTAAGCACCTTCAAAACCAAGAAGGGCTCAGGCCCCTCCTGCTCCCTCTTCTGCTGCTGCATCGGCCTCTTCTTCCGCCTCTGGAGGAACAGAGGATGTGCCACCAACAACACCACCTCTGGCACCAAGCATCTCCACCATGTCACACGGAAGCGTTCAGCTCTCCATCTCACAAACCTTGGAGAGAAAGCGTAAATTCCCACCTAGCCACCCTCGATCCCTGGCCCTGAATGCCAGCATTTCTAAACTACTGACCTTTGAAATGCTGTCATTCAGGCTGGTGGAGACGGACAGCTTCAAACAGCTCATGTCGCTTGCTGTTCCACAGTATGTCGTTCCCAGCCGCCACTACTTCTCCAGGAGAGCCTTGCCCTCCCTGCACAACCAAGTATCGGATAAAATCAAGTGTGCACTGCGCAACGCCATCTGTGGCAAGGTCCACCTAACCACAGATACGTGGACCAGTAAGCACGGCCAGGGACGCTATATCTCCCTAACTGCACACTGGGTAAATGTAGTGGTGGCTGGGCCCCTGGAGGAGAGCTGTTTGGCGCACATCCTTCCGCCGCCAAGGATCGCAGGGCATCATTCTTTGCCCCCTGTTGCCTCCTCTTCCTACTCGGCTTCCTCCTCCTCTCCTACCATCTCCTCATCCGGTCAGCGACAGACCTTCACCACCAACTTCAGCCAGGGGTAAACATCAGCAGGCCGTTCTGAAACTGATGTGTTTGGGGGACAGGCCCCACACCGCAGAGTTGTGGCAGGGTAGTGAACAACAGACCGACAAGTGGTTGCTGCCAGTGAGCCTCAAGCCCGGCCTGGTGGTGTGCGCATGTGCTGAATTTGGTGGTGCAGAAATTCATTCACAACTAGATTTGCTGCATAAAGTGCGGGCCGTCTCGGCTGTCTGCTCTACAGCGTAACTTCGGCCTTCCCGCTCACCGCCTCATATGCGACGTGCCCACCAGGTGGAACTCCACATTGCACATGCTGGAGAGACTGTGCGAGCAGCAGCAGGCCATAGTGGAGTTTCAGCTGCAGCACGCACGGGTGAGTCGCACTGCGGAACAGCACCACTTCACCACCAATGACTGGGCCTAGATGCGAGACCTGTGTGCTCTGTTGCGCTGTTTCGAGTTCTCCTCCAACATGGCCAGTGGCGATGACGCCGTTATCAGCGTTACAATACCACTTCTATGTCTCCTTGATAAAACACTTAGGGCGATGATGGAAGAGGATGTGGCCCAGGACGAGGAGGAGGAAGAGGGGTCATCTCTAACACTTTCAGGCCAGTCTTTTAGAAGTGGCTCAGAGGCAGGTTTTTTGCAACAGCAGAGGCCAGGTACAAGTTTGGCCAGCCAGGGCCCACTACTGGAGGACGAGGAGGATGAGGAGGATGGGGATGAAGCATGTTCACAGCGGGGTGGCATCCAACGCAGCTCGGGCCCATCACTGTTGCGTGGCTGGGGGGATACGGAGGACTCAGACGATACGCCTCCCACAGAGGACAGCTTGTCCTTACCTCTGGGCAGCCTGGCACACATGAGCGACTACATGCTGCAGTGCTTGCGCAACGACAGCAGAGTTGCCCACATTTTAACGTGTGCTGACTACTGGGTGGCCACCCTGCTGGATCCCCGTTACAAAGACAATGTGCCATCCTTATTTCCCTCACTGGAGCATGTTCGGAAGATGCGCGACTACATGCTGGTAGACGCGCTTCTGAGAGCATTCCCGACTGACGCCGGGGGACAAGTGGAAGCACAAGGCGAAGGTAGGGGAGGAGGAAGAGGTCGCCAACGCAGCTGTGTCAGCGCCAGCACCTCAGAAGCCAGGGTTAGCATGGCCGACATGTGGAAAAGCTGTCACCTCGCCGCAACAACTGGCCCCAACTGCTGATATGGAGCGTGTTAGCAGGAGGCAGCATTTGAACAACATGGTGGAACAGTACCTGTGCACACGCCTACACGTACTGACTGATGGTTCTGCCCTATTCAACTTCTGGTTCTCCAAATTGTCCACATGGCCAGAGCTTGCCCTGTATGCCTTGGAGGTGCTGGCCTGCCCTGCAGCCAGTGTACTCTCTAAACGTGTATTTAGCACGGCAGGAGGCGTCATTACAGACAGACGCAGCCACCTGTCCACAGCCAACGTTGACAAGCTCACGTTCATTAAAATGAACCAGGCCTGGATCCCACAAGACTTGTCTGTATCTTGTGCAGGATAAACAGTTCTAACAGCCTCAACCATCCATCCTTGTACTCAAGTGCACTTATTCCTTTTTTTTTTATATATGTTCCAAAATTTTGGGGGATACCCCTATTTAAAAATGCAAAATAGCACACATCTGTGTTGGCTACCTATTCCTCCTTTGCCGCCGCTTCCACCTAGACCGCCACGTGAGCCTACACAGCCACATTCACCCATTCACCGCCTCCTCAACCTCTTCCTCCTACATCATTCCTAATTTTTTTAAGGTCTTATGTTTTTTTAAATCATTTCCATATCCACATTTGTTTGCAGAGCATTTGCCATGCTCTTAAGCAAATTTTGCTGCCTTTTGCAGCCCTCTAGCTCTTTCCAGGGCTATTTTAGAGCCATTTTAGTGGCCAAAAGTTTGGGTCCCCATTGACTTCAATGGGGTTCGGGTTCGGGTTCAAGTTCGGGTCCTGAACCCGAACTTTTTTTTCAAGTTCGGCCGAACCTGCCGAACCCGAACATCCAGGTGTCCGCTCAACTCTAGCTGTAACCAACACCTCCAATCTCATCTCATTGTTTGGACTCAAGTTGGCTGACACCTCACTCCAATTAGCTCTTGGAGATGTCATTAGTCTAAGGGTTCACATAGTTTTTCCACTTGCACTGTGAATGTTTACATGGTGTGTTCAATAAAAACATGGTAACATTTAATTCTTTGTGTGTTATTAGTTTAAGCCAGTGCTTCTCAATTATTTTCTGCCATGCCCCCCCTAGGAAGAAGAAAACATTTTGCGCCCCCCGCACGACTGTAAATAGTATCATTTGTCTATAAAATTGTTATAAGTACACCTCTGCATAACACTGTATCCTTATTAACGTATAAGAGAAAAGAAAGAAATGTGGATCGGACACACACTTATGGGGGGATCTGTGGATGACGGACACTTATGGGGGGATCTGTGGATGACGGACACTTATGGGGGGATCTGTGGATGACGGACACTTATGGGGGGATCTGTGGATGCCGGACACTTATGGGGGGGATCTGTGGATGACGGACACTTATGGGGGGGATCTGTGGATGACTGACACTTATGGGGGGATCTGTGGCTGGCACTGTTACAGGGGGATCTGTGGCTGGCACTGTTACAAGGGGATCTGTGGCTGGCACTGTTACAGGTGGATCTGTGGCTGGCACTGTTACAGGGGGATCTGTGGCTGGCACTGTTATATATGTGCCATCCACAGACCCCCCACCCCATAACAGTGCCATCCACAGTGCCCCCCCAGCCCATAACAGTGCCATCCACAGACCCCCACCCCTTAACTGTGCCATCCACAGATTCCGTGTGCCCGCCGACGCCGTTTAAAGTTATTAAACATGCCCCCCTCACTCCTCATAGTACCGTATATGCGAATTTCTTCTGTATAATGCCGGCAGTCGGGCCGGGCGGCCGGCGCGTCCCTCAGTGACGTCACTTGTCTGCGCCGCCTGCTTCATTCATAAAGCAGGCGGCGCAGGCACGTGACATCACTGAGGGACGCGCCGGCCGCCCGGCCTGCCTACCGGCATTATACCGAAGAAATTCGCATACCCCAAAGGCCGGCCCTGAACGAGCCCCCCTTTACGGAGCCTGGCGCCCCCCCTGGGGGGCGCGCCCCACTATTTGAGAAGCACTGGTTTAAGCAGACTGTGATTGTCTATTGTTGTGACTTAGATGAAGATCAGATCACATTTTATGACCAATTTGTGTAGAAATCCATATCATTCCAAAGAGTTCACATACTTTTTCTTGCAACTGTATTTTGCCGAATATTCGTGATATATTCGCCAAATCAAGACTTCGCTATATTCGTGCAATGATTTTTTATCGCAAGAAATCGTCATTGAAATATTCGTGTTCGCACGAGTATCTATGGGCGTGGCGTAGTCTTGCGAGCGTTTTCAAACATTCGGTTCGGAAGTAGTCTGGAAGAAATGGTCGGCAGTAATTTTAAAGACGTCGAGTTAGATCTCCTGATCACTGTAAGTAATTCAACATTACAGCTCTGTATTACATATTACATGCTTGTTGTTTAAATGTATTTATATGCAGATAAAGTGTTCCTAAATATTCGTGATATCGAAAATTATTACTAATATTTTTCTCAATACATACAAATTCCCATTTTATCTTGTTTGAGTAGATATTAATGATTTGGGGCAATAAGTATTGTTGTGACTCACAACAATACCTATTGCCCCAAATCATTAATATCTACTCAAACAAGATAAAATGTGAATTTGTATGTATTGCGAAAAATATTAGTTATAATTTTCGATATCATGAATATTTAGGAACACTTTATCTGACATCACACCACTATGTCTGTAGCATGTGTGTATGGATAGCAGACAAATCTCTGCACATCCATTTTCCTGCCTTACACTATATACCCCAGACTATATCCCACACACTATATACCCCCAGACCCCCCCACACACCCACACACACAGTCTATAGATTCTAATTTGTGTCCTATTGGTCAGGAGAAGTAATGTACACCCCATACCGTACCGTCACTTCACTAGACAGGTACACCTCTCCTTAGATGGCCAATATCCAATTGCACATACAATTTCAATACAATCAGATGTTATAACGGTAACCTTAAATCAAATATTTCCCTTTCAAACACTAATTTTTTTTTTTTTTTGTGTTTAGATGATGACATTAAAGGGGTTCTTCATGCTTTTTCTATTGATAACCTATCCTCAGGATAGGTCATCAATATCAGATCTGCAGAGGTCCGACACCCGGAACCCCCGCCGATCAGCTGTTTGAGGAGACGGCGCGCGTAGTGCGCACGTGCCGTATCCCTTCTCTCTTACTGCTCACCGCTGTATGTCTATGGGACAGCAGCAGCGGGCAGGAAGAGAGTCGGGAGACAGACATGCACACTGCGCTCGCTGTCTCCTCAAACAGCTGATCGGCGGGGGTGCCGGGTGTCGGACCCCCGCCGATCTGATATTGATGACCTATCCTGAGGATAGGTCATCAATAGAAAAAGCCAGGAGAACCCCTTTAATTTCTAATACTTCTATTTAAAAAAATTGGGATTATATGCTTGCATTTTATCCTGTAGCGCATGTTGGAGCAGGGATATGACAAGACCCGTTCCCACGCTGACACATATAGTGCGGAAGATCGGGTATGATCATGATGGCCAGCACAAGAGGATGGCCATCTTGAAGAAATGGTCAGATCTCAAGCGGTGGCATTCAGATTGGATCAGAGAGATCCACGACAGAATATATCCAGATACAATGCTTACATAACTTTTGTATCTTTCACCAACACTGTAATGTATATGTACAGTTATGCTTTAACAGTTGCTTTTATAAATTATGAAAATTGTGTCATTATAGATGTTTTCGTTCCCTCCGTCCACCGCAGACCTTCCAGAAAGGCGGTGGTGGTCTCTGCGTCGGAGGAGGACAGGGAGCATTGCCGGACCCTCTGGGCAGCAGAATGCCCCTACCCCACCTGATGTGTGTGAAGTGATGGAGGCTGAAGAGGCCGGACCCTCACACCACCCCGCTTCACTCCCCCAGCTTTTCAGGAGGAGGACGAGGAGGAAGTTGTGACCACCCCCCGCCAGGAGGGTAAATATGTGCTGTGGGTGTTTTAACACACACACACACACACACACACACACACACAGGTGTCAGTTTAGTCTTCACCACAGGCAAAGTTTATTGCAGCAAACAATAATAAACATGTTCAAGCTTTATTTTTAATCTTTCTTCAGCCCACACATATTGGATAACATAAAGTCCCACACTTTGAGTTCAGTCCAAGCAGGGTAACAAAACAGTAGTATCTCAACACTCTTTACAGTCTTTCAGAGATCAGGTTTCCCTCTCAGCTTGTTTAGCATTTAGATTGCCTGTCCACACTGTATCTCCCCAGCCTTTTTAACCACACCTTAATGAAAACCCTGGATGGAGTACGGGAGTGACCTGTCCCACCCAATGTCTCTGGTCACTCCTAAAATCCAGACCCAAAATCCACATAAATGAAAACCTCCCAGTAACCTAATGTTACTGGTGTACTGATTCCCATGAATTATCTCACTGAGGCATACATTCTCAGTGAGACATACTGACCATCCATGATTCTCCGCTTCTACAGTGCACACAGCAATATAAATCTTTATCTATAAAATGGTATAAAAACACAAAAAAAGGGCAACGATGAAGGTATAACAAACACTCCAGTAATAGAAAACAGCAACACTATACACTAATTAATTAATCTACATAAAAATCATTAACTTAACTTAATAACACTAGACTCTAATGAACTATTCCTAACTAAACAACTACGGTATATAATGAATTGAGATGTAAATTGTCAGTTGCTTTATACACTAATCACTAATTGGCTTTTAATCTGATTAGCAATTATTTTTTTATTTTTTTTAAACAGTACTAATACAACTGAAAAAAAAAAATCTTAGAGCTGCAGCGGGAGTACCACAAAGATATAAAGGAGCTACGGGAGCACCAGCTGCAAAAGTTGTGGGAGCTGAAGCTCCAGTTTTCCCACAAAATGATGAAGCTGGAGGAGAAGCACAATAAGGCCGTGGAGGTGCTGTTAAACCTCCATGGCCAACTTAAAGCTTTGCCATAGTTTCAAATGTAAATAAAAAGCTTTTTCATAATGTTAAGGATAAAGGTTTTCTAGTTAACCTTTAACGTCAGATTTTTTTTAAACATAATGTTATGGTTTCTGTTTTATTTTAACCAATAGGGTTACAGTAAGGCCCCTTTAGTCCAGCCCAAACTCATCAGTATCATGACATACAGCAGCCGCAGGTACATCAAAATAGGGAAGTATAAGGATTACACATAACTCTGAAGGATCAGTATAATAGCAGCAGATATTGGTAACGGTGAAATATAAGGCCTACACATAACTCTGAAGGATCAGGATAATAGCAGCAGTCATTGGTAACGGTGTAGTATAAGGCCTACACATAACTCTGAAGGATTAGGATAGTAGCAGCAGATGTTGGTAACGGTGGAGTATAAGGCCTCATGCACACGACCGTTGTGTGCATCCGTGGCCGTTGTTCCGTTTTCCGTGATTTTCTGCGGACCCATTGACTTTTCTGCGGACCCATTGACCTGTCCTATTTTTTTTACGGACAACGGTTCACGGACCCGATCAAGTCAATGGG
Source organism: Bufo bufo (assembly GCF_905171765.1). Taxonomy (NCBI): domain Eukaryota; kingdom Metazoa; phylum Chordata; class Amphibia; order Anura; family Bufonidae; genus Bufo; species Bufo bufo. Next base: position 392,148,470 of record NC_053389.1, on the reverse strand, counting down.
TCAGTGAAAAAACATGGATGCACACAAGATTGGCATCCGCGTCCGTGATCCGTGGCCGTAGGCTACTTTCACACAGACGGATCGCAGCTTTTTCAGAGCTGAGTTTTCACTTCATGAAAACTCAGATCCGACAGTATATTCTAACACAGAGGCGTTCCCACCCGATCTCTTACAGGGGGCTGTGATCCGCACAATTAACCCCTCAGGTGCCGGACCTGAGGGGTTAATTGTGCGTATCATAGCCCCCTGTAAGAGATCAGGTGCTGCCAGGCAGGAGGGGGCACACCCCCCTCCCTCCCCAGTTTTAAATTCATTGGTGGCCAGTGGGCCCCCCTCCCTCCCCTGTATTACTGTACATTCATTGGTGGCCAGTGGGCCCCCCTCCCTCCCCTGTATTACTGTACATTCATTGGTGGCCAGTGGGCCTCCCCCTCCTAATTAAAATCCCCCCCCATCATTGGTGGCAGCGGAGAGTTCCGATCGGAATCCCAGTTTAATCGCTGGGGCTCCGATCGGTAACCATGGCAACCAGGATGCTACTGCAGTCCTGGTTGCCATGGTTACTTAGCAATTTTTAGAAGCATTATACTTACCTGCGATGTCTGTGACCGGCCGGGCGCTCCTCCTACTGGTAAGTGACAGGTTTGTGCTATAAGCAATGCGCCGCACAGACCTTTCACTTACCAGTAGGAGGAGCGCCCGGCCGGTCACAGACAGCGAAGGTAAGTATAATGCTTCTAAAATTTCTAAGTAACCATGGCAACCAGGACTGCAGTAGCGTCATGGTTGCCATGGTTACTGATCGGAGTCCCAGCGATTAAACTGGGACTCCGATCGGAACTCTCCGCTGCCACCAATGATGGGGGGGGAATTTTAATTAGGAGGGGGAGGCCCACTGATTACATTGATAAATTGAAAGTCAATGGGGGACGGATCCGTTTGCAATTGCACCATATTGTGTCAACGTCAAATGGATCCGTCCCCATTGACTTGCATTATAAGTCAGGACAGATCTGTTTGGCTCCGCACGGCCAGGCGGACACCAAAACGACTTTTTTCTTCATGTCCGTGGATCCTCCAAAAATCAAGGAAGACCCACGGAAGAAAAAACAGACACGGATCACTGACCTACGGACCCCGTTTTTGCGTACTGCAAAAAAAAACGGTCGTGTGCATGAGGCCTACACTCTGAAGGATCAGGATAATAGCAGAAGTTATTGGTAACGGTGTAGTATAAGGCCTACACATAACAATAACTGCTGCTATTATCCTCATCTTCAGAGTTAACGGTGGAGTATGAGGCCTACACATAACTCTGAAGGATCAGAATAATAGCAGAAGTTATTGATAACGGTGGAGTATAATCCCTACACATAGCTCAGAAGGATCAGGATAATAGCAGCAGTCATTGGTAACGGTGGAGTATAATGCCTACATATGGCTCAAAAGGATCAGGACAAGAGCAGCAGGCAGATGGTAAGTTAACATTGTAGTTTAAGGCCTACACATAGCTTGGCCTAACTAAGCAGGAACAGACAGCAGCATGTTCTTAGTTTGCAGCAGGAAAGTGTTCCCAGGAATGGGCCCCTGGCAGACAGGGTAAATAACTATAAAATAATTATACAACCCCAACAGCAGCATGTTTGTTCTTCGCTTACATTAGGAGTGTTCTCGCACGCATTAAAAAACGTCAATATTTTCCGCATAAAATGTCAAATTTGATCTTTTTTTTAACCGCCTCCGGACCGCCTAACGCAGGATTGCGTTCCGGAGGCGGTCGATTCATTCCTCTTCGGCGCGTCCTCTCGCGAGACGCGAGATTTCCTGTGAACGCGCGCTCCTGTGTGCGCGCTTTCACAGGAACGGCAGGTAAATGTGCTGATCTACAGCCTGCCAGCGGCGATCATTCGCTGGCAGGCTGTAGATGCGATTTTTTTTTTACCCCCTGAAAGGTATATTAGATGCTGTTTTGTTAACAGCGTCTAATATACCTGCTACCTGGTCCTCTGGTGGTCCCTTTTGCTTGGATCGACCACCAGAGGACACAGGCAGCTCTGTAAAGTAGCACCAAACACCACTACACTACACCTTCCCCTGTCACTTATTAACCCCTGATCACCCCATATTAGACTCCCTGATCACCCCCCTGTCATTGATCACCCCCCTGTAAGGCTCCATTCAGACTTCCGTATGTGTTTTGCGGATCCACGGATCGGATCCGCAAAACACATACGGACGTCTGAATGGAGCCTTACAGGGGGGTGATCAATGACAGGGGGGTGATCACCCCATATAGACTCCCTGATCTCCCCCCTGTAAGGCTCCATTCAGACGTCCGTATGTGTTTTGCGGATCCACAAAACACATACGGACGTCTGAATGCAGCCTTACAGGGGAGTGATCACCCCATATAGACTCCCTGATCACCCCCCTGTCATTGATCACCCCCCTGTAAGGCTCCATTCAGAGGTCCGTATGTGTATTGATCACCCCCCTGTAAGGCTCCATTCAGACGTCTGTATGTGTTTTGCGGATCCGCAAAACACATACAGACGTCTGAATGGAGCCTTACAGGGGGGTGATCAATGACAGGGGGGTGATCAGGGAGTCTATATGGGGTGATCACCCCCCTGTAAGGCTCCATTCAGACATCCGTATGTGTTTTGCGGATCCGAATTTTGGGGTGTTCGTGACACGGACCCGAACATTTTCGTAAAAGTTCGGGTTCGGTGTTCGGCGCTTTCTTGGCGCTTTTTGAAAGGCTGCAAAGCAGCCAATCAACAAGCGTCATACTACTTGCCCCAAGAGGCCATCACAGCCATGCCTACTATTGGCATGGCTGTGATTGGCCAGTGCAGCATGTGACCCAGCCTCTATTTAAGCTGGAGTCACGTAGCGCCGCACGTCACTCTGCTCTGATCAGTGTAGGGATAGGATGCAGCTGCTGCTGTTAGGGGCAGATTAGGCAGTGATTTACTTACTGAAGTGATCGATGTACAGCTGTGTATCATTCAACCTCTGCTATTTAATTACTCACTGTTTTAAGGCTGCCCAGAGCGTTTTTTTGTCACTTTTTTTCTGGGGTGATCGGCGGCCATTTTGCGTCTTGTGGTGCGCCAGCAAAAGCTGCCACCAAGTACATTTAACCATCAATAGTGTGTTGCTATTTTATTGAGGGGCCAAAATAGCAATACCCTAAATCTGGTGTTTCAGCTGTGGCTAGCCAATTGTAATACTGTCTGGCAAAGGATATATTTTTTTCTGGGTTGAAATACAATTCCCAACTTAGCAATTCCCTAAATCAGTGGTTTCTGCTGTATCAGGCTAAGTTTAAATCTATCCATAAAAGGGTATATTAGATTGAAGGTGCGGATAGGGTCATTCTCAATAACTTCAAACGCTACCGTGCATCTCCAAGTCTAATTTGGCAGGTTACCTGCTGTTTGCGATAAATACCTGGTGGAACTTCACTATTTGTACTAATACTTCCCTCTCGGGTGCAGGTGTACGTGAGTGCACCTAGCCTCTGGTAACCGTTTCTGTGGCTACAAAGTGAAACAACCTGAGCATTGGAGAAAAAAGAGGGTCTGGGTTTGGAACTTTTGCACTCAGAAAGGCAGCGCGATCAACAAACTTGTGGACATTTTAACTGTGAAGCGACCTATACTCACGTCGTTTGGTGGATCTGCAGCGCCGATAAGTACACCAAAAATTGGAGATTGTTTTTATATTGTTTAGATGAAACAGAGGTGCCAACTGCTGCGTCTTTCTGCAGTGTGCAGACTGAACAGGAGGTCAGAGAGGAAGACTGGGTGGAAGACGATGCAGGGGATGATGAGGTCCTAGACCCCACATGGAATGAAGGTCGTGCCACTGACTTTCAGAGATCGGAGGAAGAGGCAGTGGTGAGACCGAGCCAACAGCGTAGCAAAAGAGGGAGCAGTGGGCAAAAGCAGAACACCCGCCGCCATGAGAGTCCGCCTGCTACTGGCCACCGCCATCTGGGACCGAGCAGCCCAAAGGCAGCTTCAAGGAGTTCCCTGGTGTGGCAGTTTTTCAAACAATGTGCTGACGACAATACCCGAGTGGTTTGCACGCTGTGCCATCAGAGCCTGAAGTGAGGCATTAACGTTCTGAACCTTAGCACAACCTGCATGACCAGGCACCTGCATGCAAAGCATGAACTGCAGTGGAGTAAACACCTTAAAAACAAGGAACTCACTCAGGCTCCCCCTGCTACCTCTTCTGCTGCTGCTGCCTCGGCCTCTTCCTCCGCCTCTGGAGGAACGTTGGCACCTGCCGCCCAGCAAACAGAGGATGTACCACCAACACCACCACCTCCGTCACCAAGCATCTCAAACATGTCACACGGCAGCGTTCAGCTCTCCATCTCACAAACATTTGAGAGAAAGCGTAAATTCCCACCTAGCCACCCTCGATCCCTGGCCCTGAATGCCAGCCTTTCTAAACTACTGGCCTATGAAATGCTGTCATTCAGGCTGGTGGACACAGACAGCTTCAAACAGCTCATGTCGCTTGCTGTTCCACAGTATGTTGTTCCCAGCCGCCACTACTTCTCCAAGAGAGCCGTGCCTTCCCTGCACAACCAAGTATCCGATAAAATCAAGTGTGCACTGCGGAACGTTATCTGTGGCAAGGTCCACCTAACCACAGATACGTGGACCAGTAAGCACGGCCAGGGACGCTATATCTCCCTAACTGCACACTGGGTAAATGTAGTGGCGGCTGGGCCCCAGGCGGAGAGCTGTTTGGCGCACGTCGTTCCGCCGCCAAGGATCGCAGGGCAAAATTCTTTGCCTCCTCCTCCTACTCGGCTTCCTCCTCCTCTTCTTCCACCTGCTCATCCAGTCAGCCACACACCTCCACCACCAACTTCAGCACAGCCCAGGGTAAACGTCAGCAGGCCATTCTGAAACTCATATGTTTGGGGGACAGGCCCCACACCGCGCAGGAGTTGTGGCGGGGTATTGAACAACAGACCGACGAGTGGTTGCTGCCGGTGAGCCTCAAGCTCGGAAAGTTGGTGTGCGATAATGGGCGAAATCTCGTCGCAGCTCTGGGACTAGCCGGTTTGACGCACATCCCTTGCCTGGCGCATGTGCTGAATTTGGTGGTGCAGAAGTTCATTCACAACTACCCCGACATGTCAGAGCTGCTGCATAAAGTGTGGTTTGTCTGTGCGCGCTTCCGGCGTTCACATCCTGTCGCTGCTCACCTGTCTGCGCTACAGCGTAACTTCGGCCTTCCCGCTCACCGCCTCATATACGACGTGCCCACCAGGTGGAACTCCACCTTGCACATGCTGGACAGACTGTGCGAGCAGCAGCAGGCCATAGTGGAGTTTCAGCTGCAGCACCCACGGGTGAGTCGCACTGCGGAACAGCACCACTTCACCACCAATGACTGGGCCTATATGCGAGACCTGTGTGCCCTGTTGCGCTGTTTCGAGTTCTCCACCAACATGGCAAGTGGCGATGACGCCATTATCAGCGTAACAATACCACTTCTATGTCTCCTTGAGAAAACACTTAGGGCGATGATGGAAGAGGAGTTGGCCCAGGAGGAGGAGGAGGAGGAGGAGGAGGAGGAAGAGGGGTCATTTTTAGCACTTTCAGGCCAGTCTCTTAGAAGTGACTCAGAGGGAGGTTTTTTGCAACAGCAGAGGCCAGGTACAAATGTGGCCAGACAGGGCCCACTACTGGAGGACGAGGATGATGAGGAGGAGGTTGAGGAGGATGAGGATGAAGCATGTTCACAGCGGGGTGGCACCCAACGCAGCTCGGGCCCATCACTGGTGCGTGGCTGGGGGGAAACGCAGGACGATGACGATACCTCTGGGCAGCCTGGCACACATTAGCGACTACATGCTGCAGTGCCTGCGCAACGACAGCAGAGTTGCCCACATTTTAACGTGTGCGGACTACTGGGTTGCCACCCTGCTGGATCCCCGGTACAAAGACAATGTGCCCACCTTACTTCCTGCACTGGAGCGTGATAGGAAGATGCGCGAGTACAAGCGCTACTGAGAGCATTCCCAAATGTCACAGGGGAACAAGTGGAAGCCCAAGGCGAAGGCAGAGGAGGAGCAAGAGGTCGCCAACGCAGCTGTGTCATGGCCAGCTCCTCTAATGGGCAGGGTTAGCATGGCAGAGATGTGGAAAAGTTTTGTCAACACGCCACAGCTAACTGCACCACCACCTGATACGGAACGTGTTAGCAGGAGGCAACATTTCACTAACATGGTGGAACAGTACGTGTGCACACCCCTCCACGTACTGACTGATGGTTCGACTTCTGGGTCTCCAAATTGTCCACGTGGCCAGAGCTAGCCTTTTATGCCTTGGAGGTGCTGGCCTGCCCGGCGGCCAGCGTTTTGTCTGAACGTGTATTCAGCACGGCAGGGGGCGTCATTACAGACAAACGCAGCCGCCTGTCTACAGCCAATGTGGACAAGCTGACGTTCATAAAAATGAACCAGGCATGTATCCCACAGGACCTGTCCATCCCTTGTGCAGATTAGACATTTATAACTACCTCCCCTTAACCATATATTATTGTACTCCAGGGCACTTCCTCATTCAATCCTCTTTTTATTTTCACTTTACCATTTATATTGCGGGGCCCAAAGTTGAATGAACCTCTCCTCTGTCTGGGTGCCGGGGCCTAAAAATATCTGACAGTGGCCTGTTCCAGTGTTGGGTGACATGAAGCCTGATTCTCTGCTATGACATGAAGCCTGATTCTCTGCTATGGGACCTCTCTCCTCTGTCTGGGTGACGGGGCCTAAAAATATCTGACAGTGGCCTGTTCCAGTGTTGGGTTACATGAAGCATGATTCTCTGCTATGACATGAAGCCTGATTCTCTGTTATGGGACCTCTCTCCTCTGTCCGGGGGGCCGGGGCCTAAAAATATCTGACAATGGCTTGTTCCAGTGTTGGGTGACATGAAGCATGATTCTCTGCTATGACATGAAGCCTGATTCTCTGCTATGGGACCTCTCTCCTCTGTCTGGGTGCCGGGGCCTAAACATATCTGACAGTGGCCTGTTCCAGTGTTGGGTGACATTAAGCATGATTCTCTGCTATGACATGAAGCCTGATTCTCTGCTATGGGGCCTCTCTCCTCTGTCTGGGTGCCGGGGCCTAAACATATCTGACAGTGGCCTGTTCCAGTGTTGGGTGACATGAAGCATGATTCTCTGCTATGACATGAAGCCTGATTCTCTGCTATGGGACCTCTCTCCTCTGTCTGGGTGCCGGGGCCTAAACATATCTGACAGTGGCCTGTTCCAGTGTTGGGTGACGTGAAGCCTGATTCTCTGCTATGACATGAAGCCTGATTCTCTGCTATGGGACCTCTCTCCAATTGATATTGGTTAATTTTTATTTATTTTATTTTTATTTTAATTCATTTCCCTATCCACATTTGTTTGCAGGGGATTTACCTACATTTTGCTGCCTTTTTCAGCCCACTAGCCCTTTCCTGGGCTGTTTTACAGCCTTTCTAGTGCCGAAAAGTTCGGGTCCCCATTGACTTCAATGGGGTTCGGGGCGAAGTTCGGTTCGAGTTCGGTTCCCGAACCCGAATATTTCCAGGAAGTTCGGCCGAACTTCTCGAACCCGAACATCCAGGTGTTTGCTCAACTCTAGTCACAAGTTAGCGGAAATAGTTTTTTTTTGTTATTTTGTTTTTTCTTACAAAGTCTTATATTCCACTAACTTGTGACAAAAAATAAAATCTCACATGAACTCACCATACCCCTCACGGAATCCAAATGCATAAAATTTTTTAGACATTTATATTCCAGACGTCTTCTCACGCTTTAGGGCCCCTAAAATGCCAGGGCAGTATAAATACCCCACATGTGACCCCATTTTGGAAAGAAGAGACCCCAAGGTATTTCGTGAGGGGCATGCCGAGTTCATGTAAAATTAAATTTTTTGTCACAAGTTAGTGGAATATGAGACTTTGTAAGAGGAAAAAAATAAACATTTTCTTTTTCCGCTAACTTGTGGCAAAATAAAAATATTCTAGGAACTCGCCATGCCCCTCACGGAATACCTTGGGGTGTCGTCTTTCCAAAATGGGGTCACTTGTGGGGTATTTATACTGCCCTGGCACTTTAGGGGACCTAAAGCGTGAGAAGTTGTTTGGAATCCAAATGCGTAAAAAATGCCCTGTGAAATTGTAAAGATTCTCATTGGAATTTGGGCCCCTTTGCGCACCTAGGCTGCAGAAAAGTGTCACACATGTGGTATCGCCGTACTCAGGAGAAGTAGGGCAATATGTTTTACATATACCCATACTGTGTGTGAGAAATATCTCTGTAAATGACAACTTTTTAAAAATTGGGCAATAAGCATTCACCTGACAGCAAAGAACTTTGGATTCTGTGGCTGGAGGTACATTAGGCAGTCACAGGATAAATATGTAACTGTCGGCCAGTACAGGCCACAAAAATTAGCCAATAGGCATTCATCTGACAGCAAAGAGCTTTGGATTCTCTGGCTGAAGGTACATTAGGCGTTCACAGGATAAATATGTAACTGTAGGTCAGTACATGCCCCAAAAATTAGGCAATAGGCATTCACCTGACAGCAAAAAACTTTGGATTCTGTGGCTGGAGGTACATTAGGTGGTCACAGGATAAATATGTAACTGTCGGCCAGTACAGGCCCGAAAAATTAGGCAATAGGCATTCACCTGACAGCAAAGAACTTTGGATTCTGTGGCTGGAGGTACATTAGGCGGTCACAGGATAAATATGCTACTGTACAGGCCCCAAAAATTAGGCATTCAACGGACATAAAAGGCCTTTTATGCCGCTGTATTTACCTAAGACAGGGACCATGATTTGTTCTGGGTGCTGGCTGCTATTTGTGGGCTGTAATGAGGAAATTCAATCAAACGTGGTCGACTCGTCACATGTGTTGAATTCCTCCGAGATTCATGCCTCATTCATTTTTAGAAATGTGAGGTAATCCACACTGTCGTGAGCTAGGCGAGTGCGCTTATCGGTCACGATCCCCCTTGCTGCGCTGAACATCCTTTCGGACAGGACACTGGACGAGAGGCAAGCCAACAGTTCCATGGCAAATTGTGTCAGCTCTGGCCACAGGTCAAGCCTGCACACCCAGTAGTCCAGGGGTTTATCGCTTCTCAGAGCATCCACATCGGCCATTAACCCGATGTAGTCGGACACCTGTCGATGGGTTGGCTGCAAGAATGATCTCATATCCGAAGTGACCAACACATCTTCAAACCGCCCTCTTCTTGTATGCGCTGTTGAATTGGTACCCGCAACTGTTTCTCTGTGAGTGGAGATTCCTCTGCCAGCACCCGCAAAAGCAGAATGCAGCACTTCTCAAAGCAATGCCTGGAAGTGCTGCATTCTGACAGCCCTCTGTGATGGTGGTAACATTTCCGCCATTTTGTGTTTGTACCGGAGGTCTAAGTACGTTGCCACCCAGTACTGGTCCTTGCCCTTTATGCTTTTTATACGGGGGTCCCTCTTCAAACACTTGAGTATGAAGGCCCCTATTTGCACTAAACTGGAAGTGTGGAGTGGCCTGGCTCCAGCTCATCATCCAGGATAATGTCGTCCTCGTTCTCCTCCCCCCAGCCACGGACCACACCAGGGATCCCAGAAACGTGTAAAGCATGCTCTTCTTGCCTTTCCTCCGCCCCGGCACCATCCTCCTCTGACTCCTCTTCAGACTCCTGTTGTTGACTTGTCTCAGATGGAGTAGCCCCCCCTGGGAATTCATCCAGCATTGCGACTTCCTCATCTTCCTGCTCCTCGACGGCTTTATCTATGACACAACGCAATGCACGCTCCAGAAATAAGGCGAAAGGTATGATGTCACTGATGGCGCCCTGGCTGCGACTGACCAGTTTGGTGATCTCATCAAATGGCTGCAGAAGTCTGCGTGTGTCGCGCATGAACAGCCACTGATGCGGTGAAAAAAAAACAATCTCCCCAGAACCTGTCCTGCCGCAGAGTTCGTACAAGTAGTCGTTAATTGCATATTTCTGCTAGGGCAGCCTATCAAGCATATACAAGGTGGAGTTCCATTGCGTCAGGCAGACACAAATCAGATGTTTGACAGGCAGGTGGTGTCGCCGCTGAATGTCAGCAAGGCGAGCCATGGCTGTGTAAGATCTTCTAAAATGGCCAGAGATTTTCCTGGCCTGCCGCAAGACGTCCTGGACCCCTGGGTATTTGGTAACGAATCGCTGCACGACTAAGTTCAGGACGTGTGCCACGCACAACACGTGTGTCATTTTGCACAGTTTCAGCGCGCTCAGCAGATTGGCACAGTTGTCGCACACCACTTTACCAGCTGTCAAATTGGGTATATTTCCACTGGACCGGGGGTCGAGTGGAGGGGTGGACCGTAGGCGCAAAAATGCAACCAGAGTATTTTTATAAACCAATAGTTTTTTTTTATTATTGATACAGTGACAACGCGTTTCGGGGTTCTGCGGACCCCTTTTTCAAGTCTAAGACAACATATCCAAAAAATCACACAAATTAGAAGCAAACTGGTGTGCCTCAGGTTACAGAAATGTCCGGTAAAGAAAGGAAATAATACTGAATAAAAAGTGGTGGTAACAAGACCGTCACGAGTAATGGTAGTAATAAAAGTGATAACATGAACGTCATGAGTCATGAAGTCGTGATTGAATAAAAGGGTACATAAATACGTAGATTCAAAGCAGTTAATGCTATAAGGAGTCAATAAAGATTGAGAGCTAGGTATGAATTGTAAATACAAAACATAACAAATAAAAAGATATATAAATATATATATATAAAATAAAATGTATATAAGCATATAAGTATACTTATATGCTTATATACATTTTATTTTATATATATATATATATTTTTTTTAAACTCGTTTTATTAAAAGAAAATGACACAAGTATGGCATACATGTAGCGATGTGATGGCCCACGCAGGGGCGCCTCAGAAATACCAAGAGAACAGTGATACATAAAGACATTGACATTCATCAGGACTCTAGCATGTAAAAGGACATGTTCTTAACCCTGACAGCATACAATATTCACAGAATAGACAAATCACACACATAAATGCTCCAGCATTAACATCAGTGATAACAGTGCTATAAAGTGTCTGAATATTGGTTCGAAGATCAATGTGACCCGTCAGCCGTCGAGTGCAGACGCGATGAGTGTAAGGTGAGAGGAGAGGCACACCAGTCACCCCAGACTTTATCAAATTTTTGTGGACACCCCCTATGCTTATACACAATGTTCTCCATGGAAACTGCCTGGTTCACAAGAGTGAGCCATTGTCGCTTCGAGGGAGGGGAATCTCCCATCCATCTAATGGCAATTGCCTTTCTAGCTAGAAATAGTGTTTCCGCTAAGAAGATTCTGTGGTAGTGTGACCACGACTCTTCATCAATGACTCCCAGAATGCACATCTTGGGGCATAACGGCAATGTCACAGGAACCATAGTTGCGAGGACCTCCAGAACTGAAATCCAGAACTGTCGAATGAACTCACAATCCCACATCATATGCCAAAAATTGGCTCCAACAGCATCGCATCTATGGCACCTGGAGTGGCTAATCCTGCCCATCTTTTGAAGTCTGGTGGGCGTGAGAATAAATACAATGAAGGATAAAAAGCTGGATCATACCTTAGTCGGAGCCATTAATGCCTCCTCCCAATCCTCAGAAGTCAAAGAAGGTATTAGCAACTTCCATCTGCCCTCAACGGCCAACGGGGCCACCAGCAGGCGGCAGTCCAACAAGTGTGTATATAGCGCTGAGACTATGCCTCTCGGGCCTTGCGATTTTAAAACCCCTATGATAGGGTATTTAGAACCTCTGAATTGGGCCTGTAGTGCGTGTCTCAATTGAAGGTACCTGAAGAAAAGAGTACGGGACACCTGAAACTTATCCTGAATCTGGGAGAATGATCTAAGCTGCCCGCTCTCATATAGATCGCCCAAAGTGAGTATACCATGCCTCTTCCACTCAGACACACCTTCCAGCTTTACCAGATGTGGGAACATACAGTTATCCCATACGGGGACTTCACTTGGAAAATCCTTGTAGGAATTTAACTTAGATGCCTGCCATATCTGATGGGCTAGCTTATGTACTGGGAGAAGACCCTTTTAAATATGGCGAGATCCCTCCAGAACGGGCCACAGCGTGGGGACTTGCAAATATTCGTGCAGGTAGCATTCTGCGTTTGGGCTTGGGGCATCGGTGACCCAATATCTCAGAAATCTAAGTTGACTTGCAATATAATAAAGAAAGAAGTCTGGAAGGGAAGCTCCTCCCTGTAGCCTCGGCCTCTGTAAAACTGACAGTGAGAGTTTCCTCCTAGATTTACCCCATACAAAGGAGGCTATAATAGCATGGATACTTTTAAAAAATCCCCTGAGGACTGGCGTACAGGCGTGGGACAGCAAGTATAAACCCTTGGGCAAGAGTACCATCTTTACCAGATTCAATCTACCCATAACCGACAAAGGTAGGGTCTCCCATGTTTTAGCCTTATCTTGGAATATTGTCTCTAAGGGTTCAATATTCAATACATAGGAGAGTTGAGGCTCTTTAGTGATTATTACCCCTAAGTATTTAAACCTATCAACTACAGGCAGGTTGTTTCGACAACTAGGCCAATCATGGTTCCAGAGTGGCATGATGGCAGACTTGCCCCAGTTTATGTGCAGCCCGGAGTATTGCCCAAAGCGCTCTATGGTTTCAATAGCTCTTCGTAGAGATACTTCCGGTTCCGACATAAAGAGGATCAAGTCGTCTGCATACAGTCCAATCCTGTCTTCCCTATCTCCCTCGCAGACACCTGCATAAACCTGATCCTGAATTACAAGTATATCGTGGCTCACCCGTGTCTGTTAGCGTGGTCAAGGTGCTCTGTTTTTAGGATGTTTCACCTGATCATCCAATAAACAATATATTACAATTGCGTAAATAAGGGTAAGGAAATAAAAACAGGCACTCACCAACTGGTATGTCTATAGCAGAATATTTATATAATAAAATGTAACATCACATAAAATTTATAAAACATATGAAATGTATCATAAAATGTATCATAAAATAAAATAAATACACTGAGATTGGTCTATCTATATTGACAATGAGGTTCAAAAATTAGTTGCTTGCAACAATATAATAAGTGAATAGATTATATAAAATAGGTTGTGATAATAGTGTTATCACAACTAGAGTTGAGCGAACACCTGGATGTTCGGGTTCGACGAGTTCGGCCGAACTTTCGAAAAATGTTCGGGTTCGGGATCCGAACTCGACCCGAACTTCATCCCGAAGCCGAACCCCATAGAAGTCAATGGGGACCCGAACTTTTGGGCACTAAAAAGGCTGTAAAACACACCCGGAAAGGGCTAGAGGGCTGCAAAAGGCAGCAAAATGTAGTTAAATCCCCTGCAAACAAATGTAGATAGGGAAATGATGAGTTAACATAAAATAAATAAAAATTAAACAATATTAATTGGAGTGAGGTCCCATAGCACAGAATCAGGCTTCAAGTCACCCACCAATGGAGAAGGTCACTTACTATTATTTTGACCACAGCACCCAGACAAAGGAGAGAGGTCCCACAGCAGAGAACCAGGCATCATATCACCCACCACAGGAGTAGGCCACCATTTAGTTACTTTGACCCCTACACCCAGACGGAGGAGAGAGGTTACACAGCAGAGAATCAGGCATTTAGATCACCCACCACAGGAGTAGGCCACCATTGAATCAGACCCCGGCAACCATGTCAGATGGCACAAGCATAAGCTTTATATCAATCAGCACAGGAGAAGGCGACTTTGACAGACTTTGACCCCTACACCCGGACGGAGGAGAGAGGTTTCAAAGCAGAGAATCAGGCATTTAGATCACCCACCACAGGAGTAGGCCCCAATTTAATGGGACCCCGGCAACCATGTCAGATGGCACAACCATCAGCTTCATATCAATCAGCACAGGAGAAGGCGACTTTGAAAGACTTTGACCCCTACACCCAGATGGAGGAGAGAGGTTTCACAGCAGAGAATCAGGCATTTAGATCACCCACCACAGGAGTAGGCCCCCATTGAATCAGACCCTGGCAACCATGTCAGATGGCACAACCATCAGCTTTATATCAATCAGCACAGGAGAAGGCGACTTTGAAAGACTTTGACCCCTACACCCAGATGGAGGAGAGAGGTTTCACAGCAGAGAATCAGGCATCATATCAACCACCACAGGAGAAGCCACCATTTAGTTACTTTGACCCCTGCACCCAGGAAGAGGAGAGAGGCACCACAGCACATATTCTGGCATCATATCAGCCACCACAGGAGAAGCCACCATTGAGTTACTTTGACCCACGCACACAGGAAGAGGAGAGAGGCACCACAGCACATATTCTGGCATCATATCAGCCACCACAGGAGAAGCCACCATTGAGTTACTTTGACCCCCGCACCCAGGAAGAGGAGAGAGGCACCACAGCACATATTCTGGCATCATATCAGCCACCACAGGAGAAGCCACCATTGAGTTACTTTGACCCCTGCACCCAGGAAGAGGAGAGAGGCCCCACAGCACATATTCTGGCATCATATCAGCCACCACAGGAGAAGCCACCATTTAGTTACTTTGACCCCTTCACCCAAACAGAGGAGAGAGGTTCCACATCAGAGAATCAGGCATCATATCAACCACCACAGGAGTAGGCCACAATTTAATGGGACCCCGGCAACCATGTCAGATGGCACAACCATCAGCTTCATATCAATCAGCACAGGAGAAGGCGACTTTGAAAGACTTTGACCCCTACACCCAGACGGAGGAGAGAGGTTTCACAGCAGAGAATCAGGCATTTAGATCACCCACCACAGGAGTAGGCCCCCATTGAATCAGACCCTGGCAACCATGTCAGATGGCACAACCATCAGCTTTATATCAATCAGCACAGGAGAAGCCACCATTGAGTTACTTTGACCCCTGCACCCAGGAAGAGGAGAGAGGCCCCACAGCACATATTCTGGCATCATATCAGCCACCACAGGAGAAGCCACCATTTAGTTACTTTGACCCCTTCACCCAAACAGAGGAGAGAGGTTCCACATCAGAGAATCAGGCATCATATCAACCACCACAGGAGTAGGCCACAATTTAATGGGACCCCGGCAACCATGTCAGATGGCACAACCATCAGCTTCATATCAATCAGCACAGGAGAAGGCGACTTTGAAAGACTTTGACCCCTACACCCAGACGGAGGAGAGAGGTTTCACAGCAGAGAATCAGGCATTTAGATCACCCACCACAGGAGTAGGCCCCCATTGAATCAGACCCTGGCAACCATGTCAGATGGCACAACCATCAGCTTTATATCAATCAGCACAGGAGAAGCCACCATTGAGTTACTTTGACCCCCGCACCCAGGAAGAGGAGAGAGGCACCACAGCACATATTCTGGCATCATATCAGCCACCACAGGAGAAGCCACCATTGAGTTACTTTGACCCCTGCACCCAGGAAGAGGAGAGAGGCCCCACAGCACATATTCTGGCATCATACTAACCACCACAGGAGAAGCCACCATTGAGTTACTTTGACCCCTGCACCCAGGAAGAGGAGAGAGGCCCCACAGCACATATTCTGGCATCATATCAGCCACCACAGGAGAAGCCACCATTTAGTTACTTTGACCCCTGCACCCAGGAAGAGGAGAGAGGCACCACAGCACATATTCTGGCATCATATCAGCCACCACAGGAGAAGCCACCATTTAGTTACTTTGACCCCTTCACCCAAACAGAGGAGAGAGGTTCCACATCAGAGAATCAGGCATCATATCAACCACCACAGGAGTAGGCCACAATTTAGTTTATTTGACCCCTGCACCCAGGAAGAGGAGAGAGGCCCCACAGCACATATTCTGGCATCATATCACACACCACAGGAGAAGGCCTCTTTCAGTGATTTAGGCCTTTGGACCCAGACAGAGGAGAGAGGTCAGAGATTAGCTTCATATCCCCCAGCACAGCAGAAGACCGCTTTATTTGACTTAGGCCTCAGCACCCAGACAGAAGACAGAGGTAGCATGGCAGAGGTTATGGCTTCATGTCACCCGTTAGTTTAACCGGCCACTTTCATCTGGTTAGGCCCCGGCGCCCAGACAGAGAAGAGTTTCATTCAACTGTGGGTTTCATAAAATTTGTATCAAATAAAGAAGTGGCCCGTAGCACAACAAGACATGTTTTAGGCAGTTAATAAGGACTACTCTGCACAAGGGAGGTACAGGTCCTGTGGGATCCATGCCTGGTTCATCTTTATGAAGGTCAGCTTGTCCACGTTGGCTGTGGACAGGCGGCTGCGCTTGTCAGTAATGACGCCCCCTGCCGTGCTGAATACGCGTTCAGATAAAACGCTGGCCGCCGGGCAGGAAAGCACCTCCAAGGCATAACATGCTAACTCTGGCCACGTGGACAATTTCGAAACCCAGTAGTTGAATGGGGCCGAACCATCCGTCAGGATGTGGAGGGGTGTGCAGACATACTGTTCAACCATGTTAGTGAAATGCTGCCTCCTGCTAACACGTTCCGTATCAGGTGTCGGTGCAGATAGCTGTGGCGTGGAGACAAAACGTTTCCACATTTCTGCCATGCTAACCCTGCCCGCAGATGAGCTGGCCGTGACACAGCTGCGTTGGCGACCTCTTGCCACTCCTCTGCCTTCACCTTCCACCTGTTCCCCTGTGACATGTGGGAATGCTCTCAAGAGCGCCTCTATCAGCGTGCGCTTGTACTCGCGCATCTTACGGTCGCGCTCCAGTTCAGGAATTAAAGTGGGCACATTGTCTTTATACCGGGGATCTAGCAGGGTGGCCACCCAGTAGTCTGCACACGTTAAAACGTGGGCAACTCTGCTGTCGTTGCGCAGGCATTGGAGCATATATTCGCTCATGTGGGCCAGGCTACCCATGGGTAAGGACAAGCTGTCCTCTGTGGGAGGCGTATCGTCATCGTCCACCGTATCCCCCCAGCCACGCACCAGTGATGGGCCTGGGCTGCCACTCCGCTGTGAACTTGCGTCATCCTCGTCCCCCTCCACCTCCTCCTCCTCATCCTCCTCGTCCTCCAGTACAGTGCCTTGGCTGGCGACTTATGAACCTGTCCTCTGCTGCTTAAACAAACCTCCCTCTGAGCCACTTCGAACAGACTGGCCCGAAAGTGTTAGAAACGAGCCCTCATCCTCCTCCTCCTCCTCCACCTGGGCCACCTCCTCTAACATCATTGCCCTAAGTGTTTTCTCAAGGAGACATAGAAGTGGTATTGTAACGCTGATAACAGTGTCATCGCCACTGGCCATGTTGGTGGAGTACTCGAAACAGCGCAGCAGGGCACACAGGTCTCGCATGAAGGCCCAATCATTGGTGGTGAAGTGGTGCTGTTCGGCAGTACGACTGACGCGAGCGTGCTGCAGCTGAAACTCCACTATGGCCTGCTGCTGCTCGCACAGTCTCTCCAGCATGTGCAAGGTGGAGTTCCACCGGGTGGGCACGTCGCATATGAGGCGGTGAGCGGGAAGGCCGAAGTTCCGCTGTAGCGCAGACAGGCGAGCAGCGGCAGGATGTGAACGGCGGAAGCGCGCACAGACGGCCCGCACTTTATGCAGCAGCTCTGACATGTTGGGGTAGTGGTGAATGAACCTCTGCACCACCAAGTTCAGCACATGCGCCAGGCAAGGGATGTGCGTCAAACCGGCTAGTCCCAGAGCTGCCACGAGATTTCGCCCATTATCGCATACCACCAGGCCTGGCTTGAGGCCCACCGGCAGAAACCACTCGTCGGTCTGTTGTTCAATACCCCGCCACAACTCCTTTGCGCTGTGGGGCCTGTCCCCCAAACATATGAGTTTCAGAATGGCCTGCTGACGTTTACCCCGGGCTGTGCTGAAGTTGGTGGTGAAGGTGTGTGGCTGACCGGATGAGCTGGTGGAAGCAGTGGAGGAGGAAGCCGAGTAGGAGGAGGAGGCTACAGGAGGCAGAGAATGATGCCCTGCGATCCTAGGGGGCGGAAGGACGTGCGCCAAGGAACTGTCCGCCGGGGGCCCAGCCGCCACTACATTCATCCAGTGTGCAGTTAGTGAGATATAGCGTCCCTGGCCGTGCTTACTGGTCCACGTATCTGTGGTTAGGTGGACCTTGCCACAAATGGCGTTGCGCAGTGCACACTTGATTTTATCGGACACTTGCATGTGCAGGGAAGGCACGGCTGTCTTGGAGAAGTAGTGGCGGCTGGGAACCACATACTGCGGGACAGCCATGGCCATCAGCTGTTTGAAGCTGTCTGTGTCCACCAGCCGGAATGACAGCATTTCAAAGGCCAGCAGTTTAGAAATGCTGGCGTTCAGGCCAAGGGCTCGAGGGTGACTCGGGGGGAATTTGCGCTTCCTCTCTAAGGTTTGAGATATTGAGAGCTGAACGCTGCTGTGTGATATAGTGGAGACGCTAGTTGACGGTGGCGGTGGTGGTGGTGTCGGTGGCACATCCTCTGTTTGCTGCTCGGCAGGTGGCAACATTCCTCTCGAGGCGGAAGCCGAGGCAGCAGCGGTAGAGGGAGCAGGGGGAGCCTCAGCGAGTGCCTGGTTTTTAAGGTGTGTACCCCACTGCAGTTCATGCTTTGCATGTAGATGCCTGGTCATGCAGGTTGTGCTGAGGTTCAGAACGTTAATGCCTCGCCTCAGGCTCTGATGGCAGAGCGTGCAAGTCACTCGGGTCTTGTCGGTAGGACATTGTTTAAAGAAGTGCCATGCCAGGGAACTCTTTGAAGCTGCCTTTGTGGGGCTGGGTCCCTGTTGGCGATGTCCAGTAGCAGGCGAACTCTGGGGGCGGCGGCTCGTCTGCTTTGGCCCCCTGCTCCCTCTTTGGCTTCGCTGTTGTCTCGGTCTCACCACTACCTCTTCCTCTGAACTGTGAAAGTCATCGCCACGACCTTCAGTCCATGTGGGGTCTAAGACCTCATCGTTCTCTGCATCGTCTTCCACCCAGTCTCCCTCCCTGACCTCCTCCTGTTCAGTCTGCACACTGCAAAAAGACGCGGCAGTGGGCACCTGTGTTTCGTCATCATCAGAGAGTCGGTGACTCTGCTGTGGTGGTATTCCCATGTCCTCTTCATCTGGAGACATAAGTGGTTGTGCGTCAGTGCATGGTATGTCTTCCTCCACTGGGGAAGGGCTAGGTGGACGCCCCTGGGAAACCCTGGAAGCAGAGTCTTCAAACAGAAGAAGAGACTGCTGCATAACTTGTGGCTCAGACCGTTTCCCTGATATGCATGGGGGTGATGTGACAGACTGATGGGCTTGATTTTCAGGTGCCACCTGTGCGCTTTCCGCAGAAGACTGGGTGGAAGACCATGTGGTGAACGTGCTGGAAGCACTGTCGGCCACCCAATCGATTAATGCCTGTACCTGCTCAGGCCTTACCATCCTAAGAGCGGCATTGGGCCCCACGAGATATTGCGGTACATTCTGCCGGCTAGTTGAGGGAGTTCGTTCCCTACTGTGTGCGCCTGGGGCCGAACGGCCACGTCCTCTACCAGCAACAGAGGCTCCACGGACACCACCACGACCGCGTCCTCGTCCCTTAATAGTATTTTTCTTCATTGTTGCAATTCAACTCGCACCACAATGAAATATATTATTTTTTATAAGCAAAATCCCCTCACTGGAATACTTTCAGTCTTTTGACTGTATGGATTACAGATGGAATGACTGTTATATGTGAGTACCGCTTTCTTTGACAGATTCTAGTATGGGTACATATATGTTTTCCTAACCCCAGCACATTAGTTTGCTAATTCCAGATGTATGAAACGCAGGCCTAACTGTATCTAGTATATTGAACGCCAGATAAACTAACTTGGCCTTTTTTTAAAAAAAAAAATCCCCTCACTGGAATACTTTCAGTCTTTTGACTGTATGGATTACAGATGGAATGACTGTTATATGTGAGTACCGCTTTCTTTGACAGATTCTAGTATGGGTACATATATGTTTTCCCAACCCCAGCACATTAGTTTGCTAATTCCAGATGTATGAAACGCAGGCCTAACTGTATCTAGTATATTGAACGCCAGATAAACTAACTTGGCCTTTTTTAAATAAAAAAAATTCCCTCACTGGAATACTTTCAGTCTTTTGACTGTATGGATTACAGATGGAATGACTGTTATATGTGAGTACCGCTTTCTTTGACAGATTCTAGTATGGGTACATATATGTTTTCCCAACCCCAGCACATTAGTTTGCTAATTCCAGATGTATGAAACGCAGGCCTAACTGTATCTAGTATATTGAACGCCAGATAAACTAACTTGGCCTTTTTTAAATAAAAAAAATTCCCTCACTGGAATACTTTCAGTCTTTTGACTGTATGGATTACAGATGGAATGACTGTTATATGTGAGTACCGCTTTCTTTGACAGATTCTAGTATGGGTACATATATGTTTTCCCAACCCCAGCACATTAGTTTGCTAATTCCAGATGTATGAAACGCAGGCCTAACTGTATCTAGTATATTGAACGCCAGATAAACTAACTTGGCCTTTTTTAAATAAAAAAAATTCCCTCACTGGAATACTTTCAGTCTTTTGACTGTATGGATTACAGATGGAATGACTGTTATATGTGAGTACCGCTTTCTTTGACAGATTCTAGTATGGGTACATATATGTTTTCCCAACCCCAGCACATTAGTTTGCTAATTCCAGATGTATGAAACGCAGGCCTAACTGTATCTAGTATATTGAACGCCAGATAAACTAACTTGGCCTTTTTTAAATAAAAAAAATCCCCTCACTGGAATACTTTCAGTCTTTTGACTGTATGGATTACAGATGGAATGACTGTTATATGTGAGTACCGCTTTCTTTGACAGATTCTAGTATGGGTACATATATGTTTTCCCAACCCCAGCACATTAGTTTGCTAATTCCAGATGTATGAAACGCAGGCCTAACTGTATCTAGTATATTGAAAGCCAGATAAACTAACTTGGCCTTTTTTAAATAAAAAAAATTCCCTCACTGGAATACTTTCAGTCTTTTGACTGTATGGATTACAGATGAAATGACTGTTATATGTGAGTACCGCTTTCTTTGACAGATTCTAGTATGGGTACATATATGTTTTCCCAACCCCAGCACATTAGTTTGCTAATTCCAGATGTATGAAACGCAGGCCTAACTGTATCTAGTATATTGAACGCCAGATAAACTAACTTGGCCTTTTTTAAATAAAAAAAATTCCCTCACTGGAATACTTTCAGTCTTTTGACTGTATGGATTACAGATGGAATGACTGTTATATGTGAGTACCGCTTTCTTTGACAGATTCTAGTATGGGTACATATATGTTTTCCCAACCCCAGCACATTAGTTTGCTAATTCCAGATGTATGAAACGCAGGCCTAACTGTATCTAGTATATTGAACGCCAGATAAACTAACTTGGCCTTTTTTAAATAAAAAAAATTCCCTCACTGGAATACTTTCTGTCTTTTGACTGTATGGATTACAGATGGAATGACTGTTATATGTGAGTACCGCTTTCTTTGACAGATTCTAGTATGGGTACATATATGTTTTCCCAACCCCAGCACATTAGTTTGCTAATTCCAGATGTATGAAACGCAGGCCTAACTGTATCTAGTATATTGAACGCCAGATAAACTAACTTGGCCTTTTTTAAATAAAAAAAAAATTCCCTCACTGGAATACTTTATGGCTTTTCACTGTATGGATTACAGGTGGACTGGTATTAGTAGGGGTGACACAAGCACACCCAAGTCCCTGATGTAGGATTTCTATGGCACAGACCACTATTACAAGTGATTAATGGACGTTGGGAGAGATTGTGCTGCAGCACTAGTCCCAAGATGGCCGCCGCCTATCAGCCCAGTAACATGTGCCACAAAATGGTCTGCACAACCTTTAAAAAAAATAGCCTTGGACTGTGCTGCTAAATCGCTATTGGTCTGAATCCCAGGTGTAGATGTCTGACTTGTTTGGAGCTTTGGAATGCACACTGTGGCAGCTTCTGCTGCAGCACTACAAGTCGCAAAATGGCGGCCGGCGGTCAGCCCAGGTACATGTGGATGGAAAAATCACTCTGGCCACTCTAAAAATAGCCAATCCCTATCAAAAAAGCAGCTCAGCTGCAGTTGTTCAGATGAATCACAGGTGGAGGAGAGAAATTTGCTTCCAGTTATTCAATTATCCCTGCCTATTCTCGCCCTAGCATCAGCTGCGTCTATCCCTGTTCTATTCACATCGGGAGTGAGCACGTCCCGACGTGCGCACAAGCTTATAAAGAGGCTGAGTCACATGCTGCACTTGGCCAATCACAGCCTTGCCAATAGTAGGCATGGCTGCAATGGCATCTTAGGGCAAGTAGTATGATGCATGTTGATTGGCTGCTTTGCAGCCTTTCAAAATGCGCCAAAATACATGCCGAACGACGAACCCGAACTTTTACGAAAAAGTTCGGGTTCGGGTCCGTGTCACGAACACCCCAAAATTCGGTACGGACCCGAACTATGCTCGAACTGTTCGCTCAACACTAATCACAACCTATTTTATATAATCTATTCACTTATTATATTGTTGCAAGCAACTAATTTTTGAACCTCATTGTCAATATAGATAGACCAATCTCAGTGTATTTATTTTATTTTATGATACATTTTATGATACATTTCATATGTTTTATAAATTTTATGTGATGTTACATTTTATTATATAAATATTCTGCTATAGACATACCAGTTGGTGAGTGCCTGTTTTTATTTCCTTACCCCTATAAACCTGATCCTGTCTAAATCTAATGGCCAGATGCTCTATGGCAATTGCAAACAGCAAAGGCGAGAGCGGGCATCCCTGCCTCGTGCCTCTGAGTAAGGGGAACCTATCAGAGTGGGAACCGTTCAGTTGGATGCTAGCAGTGTTTTTTTTATATAATATTTCTATCCATTTTATGAATTTAGGACCAAAGCCAAAGCTGCCCAGCACTGCAGTCAAAAAGGGCCATTCCAACGAGTCGAAAGCCTTGGCCGTGTCCAGTGAGGCCAAAGCCCATCTCTCCTTCTTAGCTACCCCCAGCTGCGCAATTACTTGAGCCCTCCTAATGTTGTCTGATGTGGACCTTCCAGGCATGAAGCCCGACTGATCAGAGTGAATTATTGACGTGATGACCTTATTCAATCTATTGGCTATTGTGGCGAAACCAACCTCGCCACTGGGTTTTGGAGAGGACTGGCTGCTGGCCTCTTGCCCCTGGATTATGGGCCATATACTAACTTTTAAACCCCTGAACCTATTCAAGTGAATTTTGGATAGGTTTGGCCCCAAGTTATACTGTTTAAATTGATGTTAATTATATGTATGGCCAATGTAAACTCACAAAGTTGTAACAATTTATAATAAGTGTAACTTGTCAGCTTGGGAGGAAAATGCTGGGTGTGTTTCTATTGTGCCATTGTCCCATTGTGTGTTTAAATGGTGATGTCTGTTCTGTTGTCCTCACATGTGTATTGGCGATCTCCCTTTGTCCTCAGAGATAATTGGATTGCTCCTCAGGTTGTCTCCGGGACAGAGAGGAGGAGACCATGATGCATTGTGGGGATATGTTGTATTTGTCCTATGTCACAGTCTTCATTCTGGTCCTCTGGGGGTGTGAACGATTGGTTGCTGTAGTTACATTGTATGTGTTGTAAATTACTGATTGGTTGTATTTCAAACCCCTGTGGGCAGTACTATGTTTGTGGTTTATGAATAAAAGAGGCTGTACGTGAAGTACAGTCAGACCACTGTTTGACTCTCAACACGGAGCCTTGTCTCGTTATTGGGGGGATTCACTGTATGCTGTTAGAGGCTGATTGCCAGGAGTGTAAGCTGATTCCTGTTCGTCTGCTAGCAGCTATTCGTGAGGTTCCAGTTTGGAGTGCTATTTTGTATCCAGTTCGGGAGGTTGGTGTCCTGCAGTAGCTGTGCCTGTCTCTCAGAAAGGGGCATATCGCCTAAACGGATTTTAACCCCTTGTCTGCTGAAACGGTCCGTTACAGCTATAATTCTGGTCAGGATTTTATAGTTTAAAAGTGAAATTGGACGATAAGATCCACATTCCAATGTGTCCTTGCCAGGCTTCAAGATCACAACAATGGATGCATCATACATGGAATCTGACAAGGAGCCACGGGAGTGCGCCACTCGGTACAGGTTCAGTAACTGAGGGTTTAGATTTTCCCCATACTTAGAATATACCTCTACCGGGATGCCATCTGGGCCTGGGGCTTTCCCTATCGGTAGATCCTTAATAGCTCTCTCCACTTCCTCTAGTGTAATATCCTCCTCCATAAGAACCTTATCTAGGTCCGCTAGCTGAGGAAGAGATACTTCAGTGAGGTAGGACTCTAATTCTAGCCCTGAGTAAGTAGCTGCTGATTTGTATAGGTCTCTGTAAAAATTATGAAAGCATTTCAATATATCTTGCACCGATTCCATTATGCGGCCGTCAGTCTCCTGTATCCTGAGTACCGGGGGAGACATATTATTAGTGCGTGCTATATGCGCAAGTAACTTCCCTGTTTGATTGCCTGTTTCAAACGCCTGTTGCTTAAGGAAAAAGAGCTTCCTTTTGCTCTTCTCCTCCAGATGCAGCATGTACATTCTCCCTCTGGATAACCACTCTAATCTGCGCTCTTCAGATGGGGACTCAGTGAACGCCCTCTCTGCCTCCTTACAGCTGGCATGTAAATCATTTTCCTTACGTTGCGAATCTCTCTTAACGTATGAAATGGAGGATTTGATGAATCCTCTAAGGTACGCTTTCAATATCTCCCAAAGCAATAGAGCGTCTGTAGACTCTCCCTGTACCTCAAAAAACATCCTCAATTGATCAGGGATTCTGTCATTTAAACCAAACAAGGACAGCCAGAAAGGGTGTATACGCATCTTACTGCCAGCGCCGGCATGATCAGTCAGGGCCAACTCCGCCAACAATGGGGCATGGTCGGAAGGGCCCTGTGGTCCGTGCCTAATATTCTCCAGGTCAGTATATACTATGGCATTGCCAAACAAGTAGTCAATTCTAAACAGGGCTCCCCTGGCAGGGGTAAAGCAAGAGTATTCCCTCGTTAGTGGGTTCCTGGCTCTCCACATGTCTACCCATCCCATCTCCTGCGATATTCTGGCAAGAACCGTGCTGTTCCCTCCCGTCCCTCCTCTATCTGCCCTACAGCTGAATCTGTCTAAATCCTCACTGACTA
Organism: Bufo bufo; assembly: GCF_905171765.1. Taxonomy (NCBI): domain Eukaryota; kingdom Metazoa; phylum Chordata; class Amphibia; order Anura; family Bufonidae; genus Bufo; species Bufo bufo. Next base: position 392,123,104 of record NC_053389.1, on the reverse strand, counting down.
CTTGATTAAAGTCTCCCATACATATGAAACGGGCATTGTGATAGTTAGCCACAAAACCCGTGACTGCCTGTAGAAGGGATAAAGATGCAGGAGGGGAATTATACAGATTAACAATCACATAGGGGACACAGTTAATATGTGCATGTATGAAAATGTACTGCCCTCCCTGATCCACAGCTGAGTAGTGAATCTCGCATCTGAGGCTTCTATGGAACAGCAGGGCCACACCTCTGGAGTGAGAGCTCCCATATGAGTTGAATAAGTGTTGCGCCGAGGGCTTTTTCAACCTGTTCCCTGTTTCCGGGGTGAGGTGGGATTCCTGAAGGCCCAGAATATGAGGATTAAAGGAGCGTATTTGAGAAAAAATCGCAATCCTCTTATTAGGGTCTCCCAGTCCCCTCACGTTCCATGACATCACTCTCATGGAGGCCATGGAATCACCAGGTTTGAATCAAGGACAAATACCCACATCCATATTGCATACACTGACAGTTTATGCATTTGATCAACATAGAGCAGAGACTCCCCTGTTGCTATCATGAAGAGAGATGGCCATACTTGAGGCATATAAGCTTGAGCATACAAAAACGTAATACAGAACAATAACATTATAAACATGAAGGTGTCGAATCCTGATCCGACTAACTTGGTGGCCCTTAACTCGGGGACCTGTATAGTGCAAATAGGTGTTATAACCATACAAGTATTGCTACTACCCCCCATTCAGCAAATATATGCAAAACTGCAGGCCTTAATACATGACAATGGAACATGTTGACAAAGTGACTGGTGCTGTGTGAAGGGAGACGCCCTGCATTTAAGTGAGATCTCACATAAGACTATCAAATGCAGTCCAGACCATGAAAAAGTGACCAATATCAGCTGTGCTGCATCTTAAATAATGTCATGCTCAGGGGAAACAAGAACAAGTCTCCCTAGAATCAGACATATGAGGATGTTTTAATACTTGCTGTGAACAGACAGCGGATAGTTCAGCGCGGTCCGGGACGCGCAGCTTTACTTGAGGCCCAGTCCTCCGCCTTGCGAGGATCATTGAAAAACACGGTTTTATCGCCGTCTATGACTCTAAGGCGAGCCGGATAAGCCATCGAATATTCAAGATTTAGATCCCGAAGGCGACGTTTAACTGCAACAAATGTGGCTCTCCTCTTCTGGAAATCTGCAGAGAAATCCGGAAAAAGGGAGATCTTTGCATTTTCATGCCTGATGTCTTGCTTGCTTCTGGTCTGGCTAAGGATAAGATCCCGGTCTCTGCAATTCAGCAGACGCGCCAAGAGGGGTCTAGGAGGAGCCCCTGGTGGGGGGTATCTGGCTGGGACACGATGTGCCCTCTCCACGGTATATGCAGGAGAGAAGGGTGCCTCAGGGAACTGCTCTTTAAACCAGGCCTCTAGGAAGGCCGCAGGATCTCTGCCCTCAGCTTTCTCTGGTAGGCCCAAGATCCTCACATTGTTGCGGCGCGATCTATTTTCCAGGTCGTCACATTTCTGTTGCCACTGACCTACGGATCGCTCCAGGTCTTGCATCTTCCCTGCCATGGGTCTGGTCAGATCTTCCAGCGCAGACACGCGATCTTCTGTGTTTTTGACCCGATTTCTGAGCTGCTGCATGTCATGACGGAGCAGGCCCACATCCACTCTCTCCTCCTCCAGCTTCCCGGTGAGTGATGTTTGGCATGATGATATTGCCACTAGTAACTGCTCATAAGCTGCCTTGAGGGTAAACTCCTGCTCAGCGCCTTCCTCTGCATCCGTCTGTTGGGCAGCCTGCCCGCGGGTAACAGCCGCACGTGTAGGAGTCGTGGCTCCACTTTGGGCCTCAGACCTGGCGAACTCTTTGAGCTTCTCCGCAGCCGTTTGAGCTTTGCTGGGCCCCATAGTCGGTGTGCGGGGTCTCCTCCGTCTCTTACACACCGTCCACTCTATGCCTGGAGTCAGCAGTTTGTCAGGATGGTGAAGGGTTATCGAGGGTAAGTGGAGCTACTCACAGAAGCATGCTCACATGCCGGCTGCTGGCCACGCCCCCCTATATATATATTTTTATATCTTTTTATTTGTTATGTTTTGTATTTACAATTCATACCTAGCTCTCAATCTTTATTTATTGACTCCTTATTGCATTAACTGCTTTGAATCTACGTATTTATGTACCCTTTTATTCAATCACGACTTCATGACTCAAGACGGTCATGTTATCACTTTTATTACTACCATTACTCGTGACGGTCTTGTTACCACCACTTTTTATTCAGTATTATTTCCTTTCTTTACCGGACATTTCTGTAACCTGAGGCACACCAGTTTGCTTCTAATTTGTGTGATTTTTTGTATATGTTGTTTTAGACTTGAAAAAGGGGTCCGCAGAACCCCGAAACGCGTTGTCACTGTATCAATAATAAAAAAAACTATTTGTTTATAAAAATACTCTGGTTGCGTTTTTGCGCCTACGGTCCACCCCTCCACTCAACCCCCGGTCCAGTGGAAATATACCCTATTCATCGACCCAGCCGGCGGCTTGGCCCCCGCCAAAGGGGAACGCGGACAGAATCGGCAGCATCAACCAGTGAGACGTAATCACTCCTATTCACCTCCAGCTCAGTTGCACCGAACAATAGGTGCAACAACAACAGGTGAGCAGTACCACTCTTCCTGTTACTTTGGAGGCTCGGCTTTTAACTTATTTACCCTATGAGCGCTTTTTTCTTTCCTTGGCCATTTTTGCAACTGTCAAATTGAGTGGGGTTAGCCACTGATCGGCCTGTGACCGCAAAGCTGAAAGGAATGCAGGATCGGTGTGGCTCTTGGCACAACAGCCGCAGCACAGCATGGCAACGTCTCACCTGGCACGTCGAATAGGTTCTGGGAAGCTTGGGGGGCACAGCAGAAGAGACTGTATCAGCGGAAAAGGAGGAGTCAGCTGAGGAGGAGAGGGAGGATAGAGTAGGAGGAGGAAAAGAAGAGGTAGGCCTGCATGCAATCTGTGGCGGTAACACCAAATCTACACGGATGCCACGGGTTGCATGCTTGACGGCCGTCAGAAGGTTCACCCAGTGGGCAGTAAAAGTTATGTACCTTCCCTGCCCGTGTTTGCTAGATCACGTGTCTGTGGTCAGATGTGCCAGAGATACATTCACTTGCCGCTGAACGTGGCCATATAGCTCTGGGATGCCCTTCTGGGAGAAATATTTCCTTACGGGGACCTAACATTGCGGTGTTTCAATGGCCACAAATTTTCTAAAGGCCTCCGAGTCTACCAGTTTATATGGCAGTAGTTGGCGGGCTAGCAGTTCTGACAAGCCAGTGGTCAGCCATTGGGCAAGAGGGTTATCTGGCGTCATCATATTTTTTCGCTCGAACATTTAGGGCAAGGAAGCCTGCCTTTTGCCAGATGAACGCGACGACGGCACGGTAGAAGGTGGAGTGGAGGACAACTGGGAGGAGAGAGGCGAAAGAGAAGGAGAAGAGGCAGGACGGGGAGTGCCGGGAGTGTGGCTTTGTGGGTTCTGACGATGTTGCTCCCACTGGGCTCAGTGATGGGAGGCCAGGTGCCTTCTTAAGGCAGTCGTCCCTTGGTGAGTGTTTGGCTTACCGTGACTTATGCGTTGACAGCACAGGCTGCAGATGGCAACACTATTGTCAGCAGCGGACACCTTAAAAAAAGCCCACACTGCGGAGCCATGTGCCGGCGTCCTGGGAGCGCCAGATGTTATCGTGCATGGTGGATGGCTCGTTACAGATACATTAGCAGTCTGCTTTTTGTCTCCTGTGTACTGTAAGTTCTGCCTGCTTCTCCTCCTTCTCCTCCCTATCTGCTGCTCACGTCTCTCCCTCTGAACTCCCCTCATCTTCCTCTCTTGTGGGCACCCACGTGACGTCCATCGACACATCATCATCGGATTCGTCACCTTCACCACCACTAACAGAGATCTCAGAGTAGGCAGAAACAGCGGGGACCACCCTCCTTGGGCTGATCTGGGTACTGTCGTCAGACTGCTGTGTGGCGACCGTTGATACCTCCTCTTCCTGATCCAATGCCAATAATGGCTACGCATTAGTAAGGTCTTTTAATGGATGGGAAAATAATTCCTCTGACTTGAGCGGAGGGGATATGGTGATGGTGGTGTCTTTGGGGGTGTACACAGTAGTGTTGAGCGCGAATATTGGAATAACGAATATAGCGCTATATTCTCAATATTCGTTAATTCTAGCAAGCCAATAGGAAAGTTACCTATGGACAGCTCTAAGTTGGATTCACAATGCGAGAATATTACTTTGCCTATTTTTTTGCAATAAATAGAATACTGAGTCATTATTCTATTTATTGCAAAAAATAGTCAAAGTAATATTCTCGCATTGCGAATCCAACTTAGAGCTGTCCATAGGCAACTTTCCTATTGGCTTGCTAGAATTAACGAATATAGAGAATAAAGCGCTATATTCGTTATCTTCGTTAATTCTAGATAGCCAACCAATAGGAAAGTTGCCTTATACAGTTAAACTTGCAATACGCAAATAATTAAATCGCATATTATTTGCGATGAATAGAATAATGCCGAATATTCGATTTTGACAAATATAAGATGAATATTCAATCGAATATTCGCGAAATAAAGCGAAATTGAATATGGCACCTCCCACTCATCACTAATAAACAGCAGAGAGTGAAGAGGGTGCAGATAGAGGATGAGGAGGGTGCAGAAGCGGAAGGCTGAGTGAGCCACTCAACCGAGTCTGGTGCGTCCTTTGACGTAATTGCACACACCTTCTGCAACTTCCCACTTAGGCTGCGGCCTGGTGCACCTGCCCGACCCTACCACCCCTGCGGAATGGCCTGCCTCTTCCTCTGCCTGCCATTTTCAAAATGACCCTGTGACAAAGGTCCCTATAGAAGAGCAGTATTTGTAGAAGAGGGTATATCACACCCCTGCCTCAATCAGTTTTTTTGGGGGGCAACTGGTAAATCACACCAGTAGAAATTATTTCTTCAAATAGTGTTTTTCACTCTGTGTAGATGCGGTAACGCAGCAAAACCGCAGACAAATGCTGCACTACCTAAATGCACTATATAGAAAGTATATTATTGGTATATAACACCCCTGCTTCAATCAGTTTTTTTGGGGGCAACTGGTAAATCACACCAGTAGAAATTATTGGTTCCAATAGCGTTTGTCACTCTGTGTAGATGCGGTAATGCAGCAAAACCGCAAACAAATGCTGCACTACCTAAATGCACTATATAGAAAGTATATTATTGGTATATAAATAATATATACCCCGCCACAATAATTTTTTATTTTTTTTTGGGGGGGAACTGGTAAATCACATCAGTAGAAATGATTTGTTCCAATAGCGTTTGGTACTCTGTGTGGCTGCAGTATCGCAGCAGAACCGCACACAACTGCTGCACAATACAATTGCACTATAATATACTTTCTATGTTAGAAAGTATATTATAAATATATTATGCCCCTCAGTATGTCACACCTATCGATAGCACACCTATACCAGTCCTTAAAAGGACTTTTGTGGCCCTATTAGCTAGCGATTTGTGGCCCTAACAGTCTGTCCCTGCTTCACACAGCAACCTCTCTCTACACTGGCAAAAGACTGAATGTAAAATGACGGCCAGATCAGGTTTATTTATAAGGTAGGGTGTATGTCCATGTGCTGAAACGTCTCAATTGGCTGTCCTGTACCACCTGATGGATGTGTCATGGGTCAAAGTTCTTCACAATGTAAAATAATATGGCCGGGGCGAATATCACCATATGTTCGCCCGTTCGGTGAACAGCGAACAAGCAAAGTTTGCCGCAAAACGACTGCCGGGTGAACCGCAAGGCCATCTCTATTCACTAACACTATGTTGATTAATAACATTTGATTAATTCATCTGAATGACAATTTAAAAAAATATTTGAAAAACCAAATGTGTCATAAAAAAATAGGCAGGGGGGGTGCGTCACCGGAAGTCGAGGAGAGAGGCCGCAAGTCTGCACAGTTCCGCTCGTGACTACCTCATCCAGGGATATCCATCCCGATCCAAAAGAGGAATCCCTGCGACCCTGCTCTACATCAACAAGGGAGACCCCAAGAATCATTTTGAGCCCTCTCCGGTGTTTGTGAGTGCCCCGAGTCAGTAGATACGGGCGCGGCCTACCTCGTGAGTAACATCCCCGCATCGGCACACGCGGTCTTCAGTCGTCTCAGCCCTGTAGCATGCACCGGAGCGGACCTTGGGTCTCCTCTAGGAGGTAGTGGGTAGGCAACCTTCTCCCTGCCATCACGGGCCCTCTCCCGACGCTCCACAGTACACCGCGAGGTCTTCTGCCCCATTGAGGCCTGTACAGGTGTTGACCGACTACCGGTAGCCAGGACTTCTTACCTGGGGTCTTTGTCACCCTCCCCACCTCCTATTATGACGTACTGATACCGGAGGGGTGTGGGGCGCCTGCCAGAGGTAGTTATTTCACAGCGGGCGATAAATCAAGCAAAACCCCAAAACTCAACATCGGGGCCCTGCCGTTCGTCCCAGCTTCATATCAACCTCCAGTAACTTCTCCGGTACAAGGGGACACAGCAATTCCAGCATTGGCGGTGATAACGCAAGACATTTCTACCAAACAACCTCGGCTTACAACAGCGGCTCAGATGGGTCCCAAGCCTAACCGCCACACTGCAAATCCTCCCCCGTCACCAATCCTGGAGCCTTCTACTCCACTGAGCACCACCTCATCTCCAAACAGAAAAGGTTCCACAAACTCAGACCCTATATAAGAACAGTGGGATTGGAAGGAACACATTAAACTTCTTCCCACAAGACAAGAAATGGAGAAATTCATCGAAAGGTTGGAAACCTCCTACAAGCAAAAACTGTCTGTAATTACAGCAAACATACAAGCAATAGAAGAAAGAGTATAAGAGGTGGCTACTATACAAGATAAAACTGCAAAGAAAGTAGAAGAATTAGTTGCACAGGGTGTTGTGAGAGACCGTCATATTTGCCAACTATACAGATTACATGATGATATTGAGAACAGAAACAGAAGGAACAATATCAGAATAAGAGGCCTTTCTGAATCTACTAAAACGGAGAACTTGATCCCTACACTACAGGGTGTATTCAGCTCCATACTAGAGAAACCTATTTCGGGTTGCCTAGAAATAAACAGAGCTCACAGAACCCTGGCACCAGTTAACCCGGATCCCTCTAAACCAAGAGACATTATTTGCCGCCTCCACTATTACTCATTGAAGGAAGAAATTATGAGCAAGGCCCATAATCTCACTTCCATTGACTTTGATGGTGCATCTCTGTTACTACTACAAGACCTCTCACATGCTACGCTGGCTCAGAGAAGAGCCCTCAAACCTTTACTAAACCTCTTGAGAGACCACGACATCCCCCACTCTCGGGGGTTTCCCTTCCATCTTGTGGTACATAGAAATGGCCGACGCATAGAGCTTCAGGACGCGGAGGACTTAGAGCCCTTTCTCAAAGCACTTGATCTACCATCTCTTCACCTGCCGGAATGGCAATTCATCCCTCCATTGCCACCAGGTCCACCTTTCCGAAGAAACAGGCTTGATTCTATGAGACGACAACATGGCAACCACTTCACCTGAAACTGAAACCTAACTCTCTGGCACCATGTTTTTGGAGTATCTATATGTATCCTTGGTCATACTTATGGGTCCTCACACCTGAGGCTGACCTTTACTGATAGAGCCATCTTAGGGCTCAGTTACCCCCTTGCCAGGGGCTCGTTATAGTCTTTTCTCCAGATGGCATTGATTGCATGATTCTCTCCTGTTTATTGATAGTTTAACCTGTGTTCCTAACTTAGTTGAATTTACACTCACCTAAAGAATTATTAGGAACACCTGTTCTATTTCTTATTAGTGCAATTATCTAGTCAACCAATCACATGGCAGTTGCTGCAATGCATTTAGGGGGGTGGTCCTGGTCAAGACAATCTCCTGAACTCAAAACTGAATGTCAGAATGGGAAAGAAAGGTGATTTAAGCAATTTTGAGCGTGGCATGGTTGTTGGTGCCAGACGGACCGGTCTGAGTATTTCACAATCTGCTCAGTTACTGGGATTTTCACGCACAACCATTTCTAGGGTTTACAAAGAATGGTGTGAAAAGGGAAAAACATCCAGTATGCGCAGTCCTGTGGGCAAAAATGCCTTGTGGATGCTAGAGGTCAGAGGAGAATGGGCCGACTGATTAAAGCTGATAGAAGAGCAACGTTGACTGAAATAACCACTCGTTACAACCGAGGTATGCAGCAAAGCATTTATGAAGCCACAACACGCACAACCTTGAGGCGGATTGGCTACAACAGCAGAAGACCCCACCGGGAACCACTCATCTCCACTACAAATAGGAAAAAGAGGCTACAATTTGCACGAGCTCACCAAAATTGGACTGTTGAAGACTGGAAAAATGTTGCCTGGTCTGATGAGTCTCGATTTCTGTTGAGACATTCAAATGGTAGAGTCCGAATTTGGCGTAAACAGAATGAGAACATGTATCCATCCTCTGATGGCTACTTCCAGCAGGATAATGCACCATGTCACAAAGCTCGAATCATTTAAAATTGGTTTCTTAAACATGACAATGAGTTCACTATACTAAAATGGCCCCCACAGTCAACAGATCTCAACCCAATAGAGCATCTTTGGGAGGTGGTGGAACGGGAGCTTCGTGCCCTGGATGTGCATCCCTCAAATCTCCATCAACTGCAAGATGCTATCCTATCAATATGGGCCAACATTTCTAAAGAATGCTATCAGCACCTTGTTGAATCAATGCCACGTAGAATTAAGGCAGTTCTGAAGGCAAAAGGGGGTCCAACACCATATTAGTATGGTGTTCCTAATAATTCTTTAGGTGAGTGTATATTTAATGGGCTTACCTGTAACCTACAAGTTAATACAGGTTTGGGCGTTGTCCTGGCTCTGAGTAGGCGCCCTGCCCTGTTGGGCCAGCTTGCACCCGATCTATAAATAATTACTTAATTTGCAGCACTATAAGCCCGACAACTCTAGGGTTTACCGTACTAGTTTGTTTTTCCCTTATCCCTTTTTATTTTGTGTATTTCTCAACCCTTACCCCTTGTTCCAACTGTTTCTTCCCCTCCTTATCACCCTTTCCTATAAATAAGTGTACCTTATCTGCAGTACTAGTCATCATAACATATGGCCTTGATCTTGGTCACCAGGCGCCATTTTTGAAACAACTTTAGCTCACCTGTTCGCTACTTTGTCTTGCAGGCACCTACATATACGTAGTATCGGCAAAGAAACGCAGAATACTAACTAGTGCTTTCAATCTTGTGTTAATCCATTCTACCATTGAAATACTTACTTTCCGGTTATCCCTGGGATTCCTGATAGCTGATATAATGACACCACCTACTGTCAAACTTGCCTCATGAAATGTCAGAGGCATAAATATTCCAGAGAAACGTTCCAAGATCTTGTATGCTATGCATAGAGAGAGGCTGCAGGTCCTCCCCCTACAAGAAACACATTATGAAACACACCAAGTTCCAAATATGTCGACCAAACATTTTACCTACTGAGCACATAGTACTAATCATGAATCAAAATCGAAAGGGGTCTCTATCGCTCTACATATATCTCTTCCTTTTACCTTTTTAGATCTCCAGAAAGACCCCCTTGGGAGATTCCTGTTCCTGAAGTTGAAGATCCGTGAGAGAACATGCACCATTGGTAACTTGTACCTTCCCTATGTAAGACAGTGTAAAACACTAAGGAATATCCTATCACGACTTGATAGGTTTGCAGAAGGGATCATCTTATTAGGTGGTGATTTCAACATGGTTTAGGAGCCTTCTCTGGACTCTTCATCGGGTAAAACGAGGGTTCCGAAATCATGAACCTTGAGAGCACAACATTAATTTATCTCGAGACAGTTAGTGGATATATGGCGTATCCTACATCCTAAAGATAGAGATTACACCTATTTCTCTCCAACACACCTCTCCTACAGCAGATTAGATATGTTCTTTATATCTCACCATGCACTAACGTTTCAACCGTCCTCACATATAGGCACCCTGACTTGGTCAGATCACTCCCCGGTGTTCCTCACTCTGGAGCTACCAGACCTAACGGCTAAGGATTGGACATGGCGTCTAAATGAAACCTAAGCTGACATAACTTCCAGCATAAAAGAATTTCTGGAAATACACTCAACAGAAAGTTCATCCCTTCCTATACAATGGGAAGCTCTGAAGTGTTTAATAAGAGGGGTTTTGATCAAAAATGGGACTAGGCTTAAAAACGAGAAAGCAACCAAGATTTCACACCCATGGGTACAAGTGGCAGATTTAGAAAGGTTCCACAAACAAACACTAAACCCACAAACTCTCAATGATCTAGCTACACTTAGGGAGCAATTACAGGGGTTACTCACAGAAGCGTCACGTAGACACCATGAAAAATTCTGTAGTTATCTCTTTGAAAACTGTAATAAACCAGGTAAAGCCTTAGCGAGATATATTCACCCCCGTCAACAGATGAGATACATTCCCCATATAAAAGATTAAACTGGCACACTGATTCACCATCCCACCTTGATAGCCGAGACCTTTAAACAATACTATAAATCCTTATATAACATTAATGGGCAGCTGGATGTTAGGTCGGCGACAGATCTTGAAAATCGCATAAATCAATATGTAAATGACACTGCGCTCCCTACAATATCTCCTGAAGCGTCCTCTAAACTTGATGAAGAATTCACAGAATTCGAACTCAGAGCAATTATATCTTCCTTAAAAGGGTGGGAAAGTCCGGAACCGGCCGGTTTCACTGCGTCCTTCTTTAAGACATTTAAAAACCTTCTTGTGCCCTTTCTAGTTAAAGTATTCAATAGCGTCTCCTCAACATGCCCCTTCCCAAAACAGGCTTTGGAAGCTCATATAGTCCTAATTCCAAAACCTAACAAAGATGCTTCACTCTGCAGCAATTATCGTCCCATATCTCTGATCAATAGCGATATCAAGATGTATTCCAAATTAATAGCCACTCGCCTCAACACAGTGCTTCCAGGGTCATACACAGAGATCAAGTGGGATTTATACCATGTAGAGAAGCCAGGGATAATACCATCAGAACTATTAATCTTGTAGCTGCAGCAAAACACCACAAGAAGCCCTTGTGCCTTTTATCAGTTGACGCAGAAAAAGCGTTCGATAGGGTTCGGTGGAGTTTCATGATTGCTGCGATACGCCAAATAGGATTAGGTCCGAACTTGGTCAATAAGGTAGGTGCTCTCTACACTCACCCTTCAGCCAGAGTAAAGGCGAACGGCATCCTAGCTCCCGCCTTTAACATTAGAAATGGAACACGACAAGGTTGCCCCCTCTCGCCACTACTTTACGTCCTAGTAATGGAACACCTTGCTAATGCGTTAAGAAATAATCAGAATATAACAGGGTTAGAGGTAAACGATCATCAACATAAGTTAGCATTGTATGCAGACGATCTACTCATGTATATTTCGAACCCCCACATCACCGTTCTATCCATCCTGAAAGAATTTCAACATTTTGGTGGTCTTAGTAACTTTAGTATCAACCTCAACAAAAGTGAAATGCTGAACATTTTGTTGCCGTACAACGAAGCAGTACTCATAAAGTCCAATCTCACTTTCAAGTGGCAGCCCACGAGCATTACATACTTAGCTTACAAATCCCATCTCAACTACATCTCCTATATCCACTTAATTATTTACCACACCAAAATAGGACAATCGCAGATTTAGGAAACTATTCCCTAAAATCCCTATCGTGGTTTGGTAGGATAAATGTGATTAAAATGGACATACTTCCGAGATTCCTATATTTCTTCCAAATCGTTCCCATATGTGTTCCAGGGAAATTTTTTATGGCTCTTAATAAAGCTATGACACGTTTTGTCTGGGGTCCTGGCAAAGCTAGATTAAACAACCGTATACTCTCTAAATCCAAACATAGAGGAGGCTTAGGTATGCCAGACTTAAAACTATATCATACCTCCGCAATACTCATGCGGACCCTAAACTGGTCTAAAGGTTCACACACAAAGTTATGAGTCCAGATGGAACAGGATCTGGCCCCAATGGATTTATTTATAGCACCTTGGGTGCCTATTGAGGTCAGACCCTCATTGGAACACTGGCCCTTTTTGGCGCATCATACTCTATCCCTCTGGGAAAAATGGATACAAAACTTTGGAATATCGCAGAGACCGGGCCCTATGACCCTCCTTATGGGCAAACCGGCCATCACTCCTGGTTATCAAGTTCTCCGATTTCTAAGATACAACCGTCAATCTTACCCCAGAGTCCGAGGTACCCTAACTAATGCTAAGCTTATACATTTTGACACTCTAATCCCCCCGGATATGAGACAGGGACGCAGTTGGTTCGAATATGCCCAGCTGAAGTTGTATATCGGAGGCTTTGATGATCTCTTTCTAAAGCCTGATTTGCATTATAGAGTGCTCTCACAACTCTACAAAATGTTACTAAAACTTAGCAACGATGATCTAGCGCCTTGTTTTAGGCAATGGGAATCAGATCTCCAACTTACCTTCTAACCAGCGGAGGTTGAAAAGATGTGTACGTTCTCTCACGGTATCTCAATATCAGCTCAAGCTCAGGAAAAGAACTTTAAAATACTATCTAGGTGGTATTACTGCCCACCAACTCTCCATAAAATGTTTCCCTCTGGTTCTAATTTTTGCTGGAGATGTCAAACAGAAATGGGTACATTGCTCCACATATGGTGGGAATGCCCAAAGATTAAAAAGTTCTGGGACCAAGTTCTAGGGGTATTCAAAATGTTTTCCGGACGAGAGATTACTAATACACCCAAAATCACTCTTCTCTCCTTGATACATGGCATGGTGTCACAATTGAAGAAGAATGCTCTGAGATTTTTTCCTCACAGCAGCTCGTATGACCATCCCGAGACATTGGAAATCAGATCGTGTACCCTCTCTTTATGAATGGGCCACAGAAATTAGATTCCTGTTAAGAATGGAAGAATTGATAGCGATCTCACATGACCAAGGTAATAAGTTTGTCACTAGGTGGCATCTTCTTTCTAACTTCTGTAGGAAGGCGCAGGGGTCCGTCATTGACGGAAGGTACGTGTCACCGAGGTTCCTGGCCTTGGTGAGATAAGAACCGGTAATTTTGTGTGTCAGCGGCAGCTAGTTCTCGCTGACACTGTTGTGCTTAGTATGGCAGTAAAGTCAATCCGGGCTGGTTCTTATTAGGAGCAGCCAAAGAGCAGGGTGGGTGGCTGTTCCTCACGTCCAGGCCAGGTTTTGGGCTGGGGTTTAAAAACCCAGCCAGCAGCTCAGTTGGGTGTGGTGTGATAGGCCCCGGCACCCAGACAGAGGAGAGGTTCATTCAACTTTGGGTTGCCCCGCAATATAATGGTAAAATGAAAATTAAAATAGGATTGAATGAGGAAGTGCCCTGGAGTACAATAATATATTGTTAAGGGGAGGTAGTTAATGTCTAATCTGCACAAGGGATGGACAGGTCCTGTGGGATCCATGCCTGGTTCATTTTTATGAATGTCAGCTTGTCTACATTGGCTGTAGACAGGCGGCTGCGTTTGTCTGTAATGACGCCCCCTGCCGAATACACGTTCAGACAAAACGCTGGCCGCCGGGCAGGCCAGCACCTCCAAGGCATAAAAGGAGGTGGCCACGTGGACAATTTGGAGACCCAGAAGTTGAATGGGGCCGAACCATCAGTCAGTACGTGGAGGGGTGTGCACAGGTACTGTTCCACCATGTTATTTAAATGTTGCCTCCTGCTAACACGTTCCATATCAGGTGGTGGTGCAGTTAGCTGTGGCGTGTTGACAAAACTTTTCCACATCTCTGCCATGCTAACCCTGCCCTCAGAGGAGCTGGCCATGACACAGCTGCGTTGGCGACCTCTTGCTCCTCCTCTGCCTTCGCCTTGGGCTTCCACTTGTTCTCCTGTGACATTTGGGAATGCTCTCAGTAGCGAGTCTACCAACGTGCGCTTGTACTCGCGCATCTTACTATCACGCTCCAGTGCATGAAGTAAGGTGGGCACATTGTCTTTGTACCGTGGATCCAGCAGGGTGGCAACCCAGTAGTCCGCACACGTTAAAATGTGGGCAACTCTGCTGTCGTTGCGCAGGCACTGCAGCATGTAGTCGCTCATGTGTGCCAGGCTGCCCAGAGGTAAGGACAAGCTGTCCTCTGTGGGAGGCGTATCGTCATCGTCCTGCGTTTCCCCCCAGCCACGCACCAGTGATGGGCCCGAGCTGCGTTGGGTGCCAGCCCGCTGTGAACCTGCTTCATCCTCATCCTCCTCCACCTCCTCCTCATCCTCCTCGTCCTCTAGTAGTGGGCCCTGTCTGGCCACATTTGTACCTGGCCTCTGCTGTTGCAAAAAACCTCCCTCTGAGTCACTTCGAAGAGACTGGCCTGAAAGTGCTAAAAATGACACCTCTTCCTCCTCCTCCTCATGGGCCACCTCCTCTTCCATCATCGCCCTAAGTGTTTTCTCAAGGAGACATAGAAGTGGATTTGTAACGCTGATAACGGCGTCATCGCCACTGGCCATGTTGGTGGAGTACCCGAAACAGCGCAACAGGGCACACAGGTCTCGCATGGAGGCCCAGTCATTGGTGGTGAAGTGGTGCTGTTCCGCAGTGCGACTGACCCGTGCGTGCTGCAGCTGAAACTCCACTATGGCCTGCTGCTGCTCGCACGGTCTGTCCAGCATGTGCAAGGTGGAGTTCCACCTGGTGGGCACGTCGCATATGAGGCGGTGAGCGGGAAGGCCGAAGTTCCGCTGTAGCGCAGACAGGCGAGCAGCATCAGGATGTGAACGCCGGAAGCGTGAACAGACGGCCCGCACTTTATGCAGCAGCTCTGACATGTCGGGGTAGTTGTGAATGAACTTCTGCACCACCAAATTCAGCACATTCGCCAGGCAAGGGATGTGCGTCAAACCGGCTAGTCCCAGAGCTGCAACGAGATTTCGCCCATTATCGCACACCACCAGGCCGGGCTTGAGGCTCACCGGCAGAAACCACTCGTCGGTCTGTTGTTCTATACCCCGCCACAACTCCTGTGCGGTGTGGGGCCTGTCCCCCAAACATATGAGTTTCAGAACGGCCTGCTGACGTTTACCCCGGGCTGTGCTGAAGTTGGTGGTGAAGGTGTGTGGCTGACTGGATGAGCAGGTGGAAGAAGAGGAGGAGGAAGATGAGTAGGAGGAGGAGGAGACAGGAGGCAAAGAATGTTGCCCTGCGATCCTTGGCGGCGGAAGGACGTGCGCCAAACAGCTCTCCGCCTGGGGCCCAGCCGCCACTACATTTACCCAGTGTGCAGTTAGGGAGATATAGCGTCCCTGGCCGTGCTTACTGGTCCACGTATCTGTGGTTAGGTGGACCTTGCCACAGATGGCGTTGCGCAGTGCACACTTGATTTTATCGGATACTTGGTTGTGCAGGGAAGGCACGGCTCTCTTGGAGAAGTAGTGCCGGCTGGGAACAACATACTGTGGGACAGCAAGCGACATGAGCTGTTTGAAGCTGTCTGTGTCCACCAGCCTAAATGACAGCATTTCATAGGCCAGTAGTTTAGAAATGCTGGCATTCAGGGCCAGGGATCGAGGCTGGCTAGGTGGGAATTTACGCTTTCTCTCAAATGTTTGTGAGATGGAGAGCTGAACGCTGCCGTGTGACATGGTTGAGATGCTTGGTGACGCAGGTGGTGGTGTTGTGGTACATCCCATGTTTGCTGGGCGGCAGGTGCCAACGTTCCTCCAGAGGCGGAGGAAGAGGCCGAGGCGGCGGCAGCAGCAGCAGAAGAGGCCGAGGCGGCAGCAGCAGAAGAGGTAGCAGGGGGAGTCTGAGTGACTTCCTTGTTTTTAAGGTGTTTACTCCTGGTCATGCAGGTTGTGCTAAGGTTCAGATCGTTAATGCCTCGCTTCAGGCTCTGATGGCACAGCGTGCAAACCACTCGGGTCTTGTCGTCAGCACATTGTTTGAAGAAGTGCCATGCCAGGGAACTCCTTGAAGCTGCCTTTGGGGTGCTCGGTCCCAGATGGCGGCGGTCAGTAGCAGGCGGAGTCTCTTGGCGGCGGGTGTTCTGCTTTTGCCCACTGCTCCCTCTTTGCCTTTTGCTACGCTGTTGGCTCGGTCTCACCACTGCCTCTTCCTCCGAACTGTGAAAGTCAGTGGCACGACCTTCATTCCATGTGGGGTCTAGGACCTCATCGTCCCCTGAATCGTCTTCCACCCAGTCTTGATCCCTGACCTCCTGTTCAGTCTGCACACTGCAGAAAGACGCAGCAGTTGGCACCTGTGTTTCGTCATCATCAGAGACGTGCTGAGGTGGTATTCCCATGTCCTCATCATCAGGAAACATAAGTGGTTGTGCGGTAGTGCATTCTATCTCTTCCACCCCTGGGGAAGGGCTAGGTGGATGCCCTTGGGAAACCCTGCCAGCAGAGTCTTCAAACAGCATAAGAGACTGCTGCATAACTTGAGGCTCAGACAGTTTCCCTGATATGCATGGGGGTGATGTGACAGATTGATGGGCTTGGTTTTCATGCGCCATCTATGCGCTTTCTGCAGAAGACTGGGTGGGAGATAATGTGAACGTGCTGGATGCACTGTCGGCCACCCAATTGACTAATGCCTGTACCTGCTCAGGCCTTACCATCCTTAGAACGGCATTGGGCCCCACCAAATATCCCTGTAAATTCTGGCGGCTACTGGGACCTGAGGTAGTTGGTACACTAGGACGTGTGGCTGTGGCAGAACGGCCACTTCCTCTCCCAGCACCAGAGGGTCCACTAACACCACCACGACCATGTCCGCGTCCCTTACTAGATGTTTTCCTCATTGTTACCGTTCACCACAATAAGAAAAATATTATTCGGGCCAATGTATTGAATTCAAAATCAGGCCTTTTTTTACAGACACCTAACACTATCTGGCTATCTATTTAGGTACCGTATTACACTAATACAGGCACACCAGTAATGACAGATTTAGCTGAATACAAATTTGAGGCCTATTATTTAGGCGCTGGGTGACAGGTATACGTTTAATCACAGAATTAGACTTGGATCTGCACTGTAGCGTGTGTGTGAAGTTCTTGAGAATGACCCTATCAGCACCTTGAATCTAATCTACCCTTTTAGGGATAGATTTAAAGTAGGCCTGATACAGCAGAAACCACTAATTTTGAGAATTGCAAAATTGGGAATTGTTTTTCAACCCAAAACAAAAACTGTTCTTTGACGGACACTAAAAATAACTTGACCAGCTAAAACAGTAATGACAGATTTGGATGAATATAAATGTGAGGCCTATTTTTTAGGTGCTGGGTGACAAGTATACGTTTAATCACAGAATTAGACTTGGATCTGCACTGTAGCGTGTGTGTGAAGTTCTTGAGAATTACCCTATCAGCACCTTGAATCTAATATACCCTTTTAGGGATAGATTTAAAGTAGGCCTGATACAGCAGAAACCACTAATTTTGAGAATTGCAAAATTGGGAATTGTTTTTCAATCCAGAACAAAAACTGTGCTTTGACGGACACTAAATAACTTGACCAGCTAAAACAGTAATGACAGATTTGGATGAATATAAATGTGAGGCCTATTTTTTAGGCGCTGGGTGACAGGCTCAACTTGCCCCTGATGTAGTATATGGCCAGAAAATAACCACACTATTGATGGTTAAATGCACTTTGTGACAGGCTCAACTTACCCCTGATGTAGTATATGGCCAAAAAATAACCACACTATTGATGGTTAAATGCACTTGATGAAAGCTTGACCCTGATGTAGGATATAGCAAAAAATAACCACACTATTGATGGTTAAATGCACTTGGGGGACAGGCTCAGCTTGCCCCTGATGTAGTATATGGCCAAAAAATAACCACACTATTGATGGTTAAATGCACTTGATGAAAGCTTGACCCTGATGTAGGATATACAGTGGGATGCGAAAGTTTGGGCAACCTTGTTAATCGTCATGATTTTCCTGTATAAATCGTTGGTTGTTATGATAGAAAATGTCAGTTAAATATATCATATAGGAGACACACACAGTGATATCTGAGAAGTGAAATGAAGTTTATTGGATTTACAGAAAGTGTGCTATAATTGTTTAAACAAAATTAGGCAGGTGCATAAATTTGGGCACCACAAAAAAGAAATGAAATCAATATTTAGTAGATCCTCATTTTGCAGAAATTACAGCCTCTAAACGCTTCCTGTAGGTTCCAATGAGAGTCTGGATTCTGGTTGAAGGTATTTTGGACCATTCCTCTTTACAAAACATCTTTAGTTCATTCAGGTTTGATGGCTTCCGAGCATGGACAGCTCTCTTTAAGTCACACCACAGATTTTCAATTATATTCAGGTCTGGGGACTGAGATGGCCATTCCAGAACGTTGTACTTGTTCCTCTGCATAAATGCCTTAGTGGATTTTGAGCAGTGTTTAGGGTCGTTGTCTTGTTGAAAAATCCAGCCCCGGCGCAGCTTCAGCTTTGTCACGGATTCCTGGACATTGGTCTTCAGAATCTGCTGATACTGAGTGGAATCCATGCGTCCCTCAACTTTGACAAGATTCCCAGTCCCTGCACTGGCCCCACAGCCCCACAGCATGATGGAACCACCACCATATTTTACTGTAGGTAGCAGGTGTTTTTCTTGGAATGTTGTGTTCTTTTTCCTCCATGCATAACGCCCCTTGTTATGGCCAAATAACTCAATTTTAGTCTCATCAGTCCACAGCACCTTATTCCAAAATGAAGCTGGCTTGTCCAAATGTGCTTTAGCCCACCTCAAGCGGCACTTTTTGTGCTGTGGGTGGAGAAAAGGCTTCCTCTGCATCACTCTCGCATACAGCATCTCCTTGTGTAAAGTGCGCCCAATGGTTGAACGATGCACAGTGACTTCATCTGCAGCAAGATGATGTTGTAGGTCTTTGGTGCTGGTCTGTGGGTTGACTCTGACTGTTCTCACCATTCGTCGCTTCTGTCTATCCGAGATTTTTCTTTGTCTGCCACTTCGAGCCTTAACTTGAACTGAGCCTGTGGTCTTCCATTTCCTCAATATGTTCCTAACTGTGGAAACAGACGGCTGAAATATCTGACACAGCTTTCTGTATCCTTCCCCTAAACCATGATGGTGAACAATCTTTGTCTTCAGGTCATTTGAGAGTTGTTTTGAGACCCCCATGTTGCTACTCTTCAGAGAAAATTAAAAGAGGAGGGAAACTTACAATTGACCCCCTTAAATACTCTTTCTCATAATTGGATTCACCTGTGTATGTAGGTCAGGGGTCACTGAGCTTACCAAGCCAATTTGAGTTCCAATAATTAGTTCTAAAGGTTTTGGAATCAATAAAATGACAACAGTGCCCACATTTATGCACCTGACTAATTTTGTTTAAACAATTATAGCACATTTTCTGTAAATCCAATAAACTTCATTTCACTTCTCAAATATCACTGTGTGTGTCTCCTATATGATATATTTAACTGACATTTTTTATCGTAACAACCAACGATTTTATACAGGAAAATCATGACGATTAACAAGGTTGCCCAAACTTTCTCATCCCACTGTAGCAAAAAATAACCACACTATTGATGGTTAAATGCACTTGGGTGACACAAGCTCAGCTTGCCCCTGATGTAGTATATGGCCAAAAAATAACCACACTATTGATGGTTAAATGCACTTGATGACAGCTTGACCCTGATGTAGGATATAGCAAAAAATAACCACACTATTGATGGTTAAATGTACTTGGTGGCAGCTTGTGCTGGCGCACCACAAGCCACAAAATGGCCGCCGATCACCCCAGAAAAAAGTGACTGAAAAACGCTCTGGGCAGCCTAAAAACACTGAGCAATTGAATAGCAGCAGTTCAATGATCCACAGCTGTAGATCGATCACTGAATGAAGTCTTTTGGAGGAGTTAATCACTGCCTAATCTCGCCCTAACGTTGCAGCTGCAACCTCTCCCTACACTTGTATCAGCAGAGTGACGTGCAGCGCTACGTGACCCAAGCTTATATAGAGGCTGGGTCACATGCTGCACTGGCCAATCACAGCCATGCCAATAGTAGGCAAGGCTGTGATGGCCTCTTGGGGCAAGTAGTATGATGCTTGTTGATTGGCTGCTTTGCAGCCTTTCAGAAAGCGCCAAACACCGAACTCGAACCCGGACTTTTATGAAAATGTTCGGGTTCGGGTCCGTGTCACAGACACCCCAAAATTCGGTACGAACCCGAACAATACAGTTCGGGTTCGCTCATCCCTAATTAGGATGGGCGTCACTCAATATCAAGCAACCATATAGACAAGTTGGATTGTATCAGATACATTTTATATCACACTCAAAATTATTTATAACATGTTGCATAAATCATATACATTAAAACCATTAAAAACAGTTATATTAAAACCTATGGCACTAAAACGCTGAGAGGGGCTATTAAACCCTGAGAGGGGCTATTGAGCCGTAACTGTTAGTAAATGGCCCCAAGCACCGACGGTAAAGTACCCTGTACAAAGTACAACACTTAAATACTGCTACAATTTGTGGATATATCAATGACTGTTTCATGAACTGTGTAATCTATAGTTACAAGTGTCTCTGGACTACAGTGCTTGGGGCCATTTACTAACAGTTACGGCTCAATAGCCCCTCTCAGGGTTTAATAGACCCTCTCAGCGTTTTAGTGCCATAGGTTTTAATATAACTGTTTTTATTGGTTTTAATGTATATGATTTATGCAACATGTTGTAAATAATTTTGAGTATGATATAAAATTTATCTGATACAATCCAACTTGTCTATATGGTTGCTTGATCTGGAGTGACACCCATCCTAATCCAATTTCTTTTTACCCTATCAGCAACAGGGAGTGCTGCGGGGCAGTGCACCTTTTCATAGTGGAACAGGGAGTGAGCCACCAATTTCTACAATTCTACATTTATATAAAATTAGCATGTGCAAATTATCATTACATAATTGTCAAGAAGTAACATTAAATATAAATGTATATATCGATGTATACATGTGGCAATAACGCTCCATTCCCAAAACCGGATTACCACATGGATGAGTATAACGCCAGTCACACCCAACCATGTAGAGAGGTCAACACGGAAGTCAGGCAACCTTTCCAGGATGACATACTGTAGAACACCATGTTTGAACCTATATTCGGATTAAAACAAACAAGAAAATAAAACAATAATAAAAATTCATTAGGTTCATTAATCAGTCCTGTACAATGTTAACTAGGGGTGCACCGAAATGAAAATTCTTGTCCGAAACCGAAAATTCAGGATGCCCTTGACCGAAAACCGAAACCGAAACTGCCTTTTTGCCCAAATACTTTTAAAATACTTTTTTTTTAATGATTTTATTAATAATTCTTTTTCATGAATTTAATAAATCATATTATATAACATGGTGCTTCCTCATACACAAGTGATTGTACAAAACAACATGTACAAGTGATTGTACAAAACAACAGTGCAAGAAACAGTTGTAAAACCAACCTCAAACTGTAAACAGACGTAGCCTCAGGTCAAGAACAAATTTTTGCTGGGCTACACAATTTTTTTTAAATGTAAATAAAATAACTACACACAACTTGGACTGCTTTCTATTTAAGTAAAAGTGGCAGGTTTCTTTTCAAGAACAAAAGTTGCTCAGCTTTCTCGCATGTTATGGGGGGGATCTGTGGATGACGGACACTGTTATGGGGGGGATCTGTGGATGACGGACACTGTTATGGGGGGGATCTGTGGATGACGGACACTGTTATGGGGGGGATCTGTGGATGATGGACACTGTTATGGGGGGATCTGTGGATGACGGACACTGTTATGGGGGGATCTGTGGATGACGGACACTGTTATGGGGGGATCTGTGGATGACGGACACTGTTACAGGGGGATCTGTGGATTGCACAGTTATGGGCTGGGGGGGTCTGTGGATGTCACTGTTTTGGGCTGGGGGGGGTCTGCGGATGGCACTGTTATGGGCTGGGGGGATCTGTGGGTGGCACTGTTATATATGTGCCATCCACAGACCCCCCAGCCCATAACAGTGCCATCCACAGACACCCCCCAGCCCATAACAGTGACAGCCACAGACCCCCCCAGCCCATAACTGTGCCATCCACAGATCGCCCCCGCCCCCCCCACCCCCCCCCCCCCCGCTGCCGCCAGTATACAAATATAAGATGTTATATTCATTTATTGGTTATTAAACATGCCCCCTTAGTCCTATTACTACCTTACATCCTAATCGCTTCTGTAGAATTCAGGCAGCCCAAGCCGGGCGGCCGGCGCGTCTCTCACTGACGTCACTTGCCTGCGCCGCCGGCTTCATTCAGGCACATGACAAGAGTTACGCTGCCGCCCGCCTGGCCTGCCTGAATTCTACAGATGTGATTAGGATGTAAGGTAGTAATAGGACTGAGGGGGCATGTTTAATAACCAATAAATGAATATGACATCTTATATTAGTATACCGGAGCGGCGGGGCGGGGCTATCATATTTTCTGCCGATATGTACCAATATCGGCCGAAATGGATTAGGCCCATTTTCGGCCGCCGGAATTTCGGTGCACCCCTAATGTTAACTGCAGAAAACCTTTTGACAAGGGAAGCCCACATGCGGTCTCCACCTTGCTATAGTAAGAACCACAACAGGGCCGCCCAAAACCCAAGTAAAGCAAAATTATAACTTATAAAATAAAATAAAATAAAAAAAACTTTCTTTGGTGAATGAAGCGTAACACCGCATGATTGTATGTTATTAATAAGATTTTGAATATATATAACTATATAACCATGCACACCAGTTTAAAAGAATTATAATACTCAATACTTAGTCAGAGTCATAGTCAGAGGGCGAATAAGTGGTCCATGCTGGTTGTCCTCAGCACAATCTGGACAGACAGCATCAACAGTTAATTGTTAACACTGTACTATAATGCAGACACATAACTTGGCAGGATTAGGCCAGACAGTAGCAGGTATATAGTAACGCAACAGTATAAGGTCTATGAATCGAAGGCCCAAACTCTGCAGGATCATGACAGACAGCAGCATGTAAATGGAAAATCTGTAGTATCAGGGCCACACATTGCTCGCCTCAACTCTGCAGGATCAGGACAGACCAAAGCATGTAAATGGTAGTACCATAGTATAAGGGCTACACATAGCTCGCCTAACTCAGCAGGACAGGCAGCAGCATCTAAAGGTAATGGTTTAGTATAAGGCCTGGAAAAATCACAGCATGATCAGGACAGGCAGCAGCAGGTATATGATAATGGTCTAGTATAAGGCCTACACAGAGCTTGGCCTAACTCATCAAGACAGACACCAGCAGCAGCAGCAGGTAATGGTGTAGTATAAGGCCTAGACATATCTCAGCATGATCCAGACAGGCAGTAGCAGATATATGATAACGGTCTAGTATAAGGCCTACACAGAGCTCGGCCAAACTCAGCAAGACAGACAGCAGCAGCAGTTAATTGTGTAGTGTAAGGCCTAGACATATCTCAGCATGATCATGACAGAAAGCAGCAGCAGCGGGTATATGATAACGGCGTAGTATAAGGCCTACACAGAGACTGCACAAACTCTGCAATACAGACAGCAGCTTGTTATGAGTTTGCAGCAGGAATGTGTTTCCAGGAATGGCCCCCCCACCAGACCGGGGCAACACCAAAACTAAACAAAGACACACCTTTGATCACAGCAGGCTCTAAGTTTGCAGCAGGAATGTGTTCCCAGGAATGCCCCCCCCCCCCCCACAAGACCGGGGCAACACAAAAACTAAACGAAGACACACCTTTGACCACAGCAGGCTCTAAGTTTGCAGCAGGAATGTGTTCCCAGGAATGGCCCCTCCACCAGACCTGGGCAACACCAAAACAAAACGAAGACACCTCTGACCGCAGCAGGTTCTAAGTTTGCAGCAGGAATGTGTTCCCAGGAATGCCCCCCCCCCCACAATTGGGCAACACCAAAACTAAACGAAGACACCTCTGACCACAGCAGGTTCTAAGTTTGCAGCAGGAATGTGTTCCCAGGAATGGCCCCCCCCACCATACCTGGGCAACTCCAAAACTAAACGAAGACACCTCTGACCGCAGCAGGTTCTAAGTTTGCAGCAGGAATGTGTTCCCAGGAATGGCCCCCCCACCAGACCTGGGCAACTCCAAAACTAAACGAAGACACCTCTGACCGCAGCAGGTTCTAAGTTTGCAGCAGGAATGTGTTCCCAGGAATTGCTCCCCCCCCCCCCGCCCCAGACCGGGGCATCACCTAAAATAAAATAAAACACATGTAACAACAGCAGGTTCATTGTGTACAGCAGTAATGTGATAATATGGATAGTGAATGCAATGTTTTTAGTTAAAATTATTTTAGGGAAAAGTATTTGACCTTTTGAAGCACTATATAAATGAGTAACAAATAAGCTATACACGCCGCCCGCACCCTTCTGCTCTCAGTTTCCATATCAGGCACATCTAGTCTGAAGCAGAACACTGCGGTAACGCAGCCTGCCTCACCTTGTGCTGATTCCTCCGAGTCAGAGGGCAGCAGGAGTGGCGAGGTTTTAGCAGCGGCTCTGTCGTCCTCCTTTTGTCTGTGAAGAGGCATAGTTACCGCAGATCACACGACCCATACATAGGGATGAGCGAACCCGAACTGTATAGTTCGGTAGTTCGGGTTCGTACCGAATTTTGGGGTGTCCGTGACACGGACCCGAACTCGAACATTTTCGTAAAAGTCCGGGTTCGGGTTCGGTGTTCGGCGCTTTCTTGGCGCTTTTTTAAAGGCTGCAAAGCAGCCAATCAACAAGTGTCATACTACTTGCCCCAAGAGGCCATCACAGCCATGCCTACTATTGGCATGGCTGTGATTGGCCAGTGCAGCATGTGACCCAGCCTCTATTTAAGCTGGAGTCACGTAGCGTCGCACGTCACTCTGCTATGATCAGTATATGGAGAGGTTGCAGCTGCGACGTTAGGGCAAAATTAGGCAGATTAACTCCTCCAAAAGACTTCATTCTGTGATCGATCTGCAGCTGTGGATCATTGAAGTGCTATTATTGACTTGCTCACTTTTTTGAGGCTGCCCAGAGCGTTTTTAGATCACTTTTTTTCTGGGGTGATCGGCGGCCATTTTGTGACTTGTGGTGCACCAGCACAAGCTATCACCAAGTGTATTTAACCATCAATAGTGTGGTTATTTTGTGCTATATCCTACATCAGCTGCAGGCTGAGCCTGTGTCACCGAAGTGCATTTAACCATCAACAGTCTGGTTATTTTTTGGCCATATACTACATCAGCTGCAGGCTGAGCCTGTGTCACCGAAGTGCATTTAACCATCGACAGTCTGATTATTTTTTGGCCATATACTATATCTGGTGCAGGCTGAGCCTGTGTCACCCAAGTGCATTTAACCACCAACAGTGTGGTTATTTTTTGGCCATATATTACATCAGGGGCAAGTTGAGCCTGTCACCCAGCGCCTAAAAAATAGACCTGACATTTCTATTCAACCAAATCTGTACTGTTTTAGCTGGTCAAGTTATTTGTAGTGACCGTAAAAGCACACTTTTTTTCTGGGTTGAAAAACCATTCCCAAATTTGCCATTCTCAAAATAACTAGTTTCTGGTATTTGAGGCCTACTTGAAATCTATCCCAAAAAGAATATCTTACATTGAAGCTAGTGATAGTGTCATTCAGAAAAACCTAAGACACACGCTAGCGTGCAGATAGAAGTCTGATTCTGTGATTAAACCTATACCTGTCACACAGCGCAAAAAAAAACAGGCCTCACATCTCTATTTAACCAAATCTGTACTGTTTTAGCTGGTCAAGTTATTTGTAGTGACCGTAAAACCACACTTTTTTTTCTGGGTTGAAAAACCATTCCCAAATTTGCCATTCTCAAAATAACTAGTTTCTGGTATTTGAGGCCTACTTGAAATCTATCCCAAAAAGAATATCTTACATTGAAGCTAGTGATAGTGTCATTCAGAAAAACCTAAGACACACGCTAGCGTGCAGATAGAAGTCTGATTCTGTGATTAAACCTATACCTGTCACACAGCGCAAAAAAAAACAGGCCTCACATCTCTATTTAACCAAATCTGTACTGTTTTAGCTGGTCAAGTTATTTGTAGTGACCGTAAAAGCACACTTTTTTTTCTGGGTTGAAAAACCATTCCCAAATTTGCCATTCTCAAAATAACTAGTTTCTGGTATTTGAGGCCTACTTGAAATCTATCCCAAAAAGAATATCTTACATTGAAGCTAGTGATAGTGTCATTCAGAAAAACCTAAGACACACGCTAGCGTGCAGATAGAAGTCTGATTCTGTGATTAAACCTATACCTGTCACACAGCGCAAAAAAAACAGGCCTCACATCTCTATTTAACCAAATCTGTACTGTTTTAGCTGGTCAAGTTATTTGTAGTGACCGTAAAAGCACACTTTTTTTTCTGGGTTGAAAAACCATTCCCAAATTTGCCATTCTCAAAATAACTAGTTTCTGGTATTTGAGGCCTACTTGAAATCTATCCCAAAAAGAATATCTTACATTGAAGCTAGTGATAGTGTCATTCAGAAAAACCTAAGACACACGCTAGCGTGCAGATAGAAGTCTGATTCTGTGATTAAACCTATACCTGTCACACAGCGCAAAAAAAAACAGGCCTCACATCTCTATTTAACCAAATCTGTACTGTTTTAGCTGGTCAAGTTATTTGTAGTGACCGTAAAAGCACACTTTTTTTTCTGGGTTGAAAAACCATTCCCAAATTTGCCATTCTCAAAATAACTAGTTTCTGGTATTTGAGGCCTACTTGAAATCTATCCCAAAAAGAATATCTTACATTGAAGGTACTGATAGTGTCATTCAGAAAAACCTAAGACACACGCTAGCGTGCTGATAGAAATCTGATTCTGTGATTAAACCTATACCTGTCACACAGCGCAAAAAAAAACAGGCCTCACATCTCTATTTAACCAAATCTGTACTGTTTTAGCTGGTCAAGTTATTTGTAGTGACCCTAAAAGCACACTTTTTTTTCTGGGTTGAAAAACCACTCCCAAATTTGCCATTCTCAAAATAACTAGTTTCTGGTATTTGAGGCCTACTTGAAATCTATCCCAAAAAGAATATCTTACATTGAAGCTAGTGATAGTGTCATTCAGAAAAACCTAAGACACACGCTAGCGTGCTGATAGAAGTCTGATTCTGTGATTAAACCTATACCTGTCACACAGCGCAAAAAAAAACAGGCCTCACATCTCTATTTAACCAAATCTGTACTGTTTTAGCTGGTCAAGTTATTTGTAGTGACCGTAAAAGCACACTTTTTTTTCTGGGTTGAAAAACCATTCCCAAATTTGCCATTCTCAAAATAACTAGTTTCTGGTATTTGAGGCCTACTTGAAATCTATCCCAAAAAGAATATCTTACATTGAAGCTAGTGATAGTGTCATTCAGAAAAACCTAAGACACACGCTAGCGTGCAGATAGAAGTCTGATTCTGTGATTAAACCTATACCTGTCACACAGCGCAAAAAAAAACAGGCCTCACATCTCTATTTAACCAAATCTGTACTGTTTTAGCTGGTCAAGTTATTTGTAGTGACCGTAAAACCACACTTTTTTTTCTGGGTTGAAAAACCATTCCCAAATTTGCCATTCTCAAAATAACTAGTTTCTGGTATTTGAGGCCTACTTGAAATCTATCCCAAAAAGAATATCTTACATTGAAGCTAGTGATAGTGTCATTCAGAAAAACCTAAAACACACGCTAGCGTGCTGATAGAAGTCTGATTCTGTGATTAAACCTATACCTGTCACACAGCGCAAAAAAAAACAGGCCTCACATCTCTATTTAACCAAATCTGTACTGTTTTAGCTAGTCAAGTTATTTGTAGTGACCGTAAAAGCACACTTTTTTTTCTGGGTTGAAAAACCATTCCCAAATTTGCCATTCTCAAAATAACTAGTTTCTGGTATTTGAGGCCTACTTGAAATCTATCCCAAAAAGAATATCTTACATTGAAGCTAGTGATAGTGTCATTCAGAAAAACCTAAGACACACGCTAGCGTGCAGATAGAAGTCTGATTCTGTGATTAAACCTATACCTGTCACACAGCGCAAAAAAAAACAGGCCTCACATCTCTATTTAACCAAATCTGTACTGTTTTAGCTGGTCAAGTTATTTGTAGTGACCGTAAAACCACACTTTTTTTTCTGGGTTGAAAAACCATTCCCAAATTTGCCATTCTCAAAATAACTAGTTTCTGGTATTTGAGGCCTACTTGAAATCTATCCCAAAAAGAATATCTTACATTGAAGCTAGTGATAGTGTCATTCAGAAAAACCTAAAACACACGCTAGCGTGCTGATAGAAGTCTGATTCTGTGATTAAACCTATACCTGTCACACAGCGCAAAAAAAAACAGGCCTCACATCTCTATTTAACCAAATCTGTACTGTTTTAGCTAGTCAAGTTATTTGTAGTGACCGTAAAAGCACACTTTTTTTTCTGGGTTGAAAAACCATTCCCAAATTTGCCATTCTCAAAATAACTAGTTTCTGGTATTTGAGGCCTACTTGAAATCTATCCCAAAAAGAATATCTTACATTGAAGCTAGTGATAGTGTCATTCAGAAAAACCTAAGACACACGCTAGCGTGCTGATAGAAGTCTGATTCTGTGATTAAACCTATACCTGTCACACAGCGCAAAAAAAAACAGGCCTCACATCTCTATTTAACCAAATCTGTACTGTTTTAGCTGGTCAAGTTATTTGTAGTGACCGTAAAAGCACACTTTTTTTTCTGGGTTGAAAAACCATTCCCAAATTTGCCATTCTCAAAATTGTGGTGAACGGGAACAATGAGGAAAACATCTGATAAGGGACGTGGACATGGTCGTGGTGGTGTTAGTGGACCCTCTGGTGCTGGGAGAGGACGTGGCCGTTCTGCCACAGTCACACGTCCTAGTGAACCAACTACCTTAGGTCCCAGTAGCCGGCAGAATTTACAGCGATATTTGGTGGGGCCTAATGCCGTTCTAAGGATGGTAAGGCCTGAGCAGGTGCAGGCATTAGTCAATTGGGTGGCCGACAGTGGATCCAGCACGTTCACATTATCTCCCACCCAGTCTTCTGCAGAAAGCGCACAGATGGCGCATGAAAACCAAGCCCATCGGTCTGTCACATCACCCCAATGCATATCAGGGAAACTGTCTGAGCCTCAAGTTATGCAGCAGTCTCTTATGCTGTTTGAAGACTCTGCTGCCAGAGTTTCCCAAGGGCATCCACCTAGCCCTTCCCTAGGGGTGGAAGAGATAGAATGCACTAACGCACAACCACTTATTTTTCCTGATGATGAGGACATGGGAATACCACCTCAGCACGTCTCTGATGATGACGAAACACAGGTGCCAACTGCTGCGTCTTTTTGCAGTGTGCAGACTGAACAGGAGGTCAGGGATCAAGACTGGGTGGAAGACGATGCAGGGGACGATGAGGTCCTAGACCCCACATGGAATGAAGGTCGTGCCACTGACTTTCACAGTTCGGAGGAAGAGGCAGTGGTGAGACCGAGCCAACAGCGGGCAAAATCAGTGGGAGCAGTGGGTAAAATCAGAACACCCGCCGCCAAGAGACTCGGCCTGCTACTGACCGCCGCCATCTGGGACCGAGCACCCCAAAGGCAGCTTCAAGGAGTTCCCTGGCATGGCACTTCTTCAAACAATGTGCTGACGACAAGACCCGAGTGGTTTGCACGCTGTGCCATCAGAGCCTGAAGCGAGGCATTAACGTTCTGAACCTTAGCACAACCTGCATGACCAGGCACCTGCATGCAAAGCATGAACTGCAGTGGAGTAAACACCTTAAAAACAAAGAAGTCACTCAGGCTCCCCCTGCTACCTCTTCTGCTGCTGCTGCCTCGGCCTCTTCTGCTGCTGCCGCCGCCTCGGCCTCTTCCTCCACCTCTGGAGGAACGTTGGCACCTGCCGCCCAGCAAACATGGGATGTACCACCAACACCACCACCTGCGTCACCAAGCATCTCAACCATGTCACACGTCAGCATTCAGCTCTCCATCTCACAAATATTTGAGAGAAAGCGTAAATTCCCACCTAGCCACCCTCGATCCCTGGCCCTGAATGCCAGCATTTCTAAACTACTGGCCTATGAAATGCTGTCATTTAGGCTGGTGGACACACACAGCTTCAAACAGCTCATGTCACTTGCTGTCCCACAGTTTGTTGTTCCCAGCCGCCACTACTTCTCCAAGAGAGCCGTGCCTTCCCTGCACAAACAAGTGTCCGATAAAATCAAGTGTGCACTGCGCAACGCCATCTGTGGCAAGGTACACCTAACCACAGATACGTGGACCAGTAAGCACGGCCAGGGACGCTATATCTCCCTAACTGCACACTGGGTAAATGTAGTGGCGGCTGGGCCCCAGGCGGAGAGCTGTTTGGCGCACGTGCTTCCGCCGCCAAGGATCGCAGGGCAACATTCTTTGCCTCCTGTCTCCTCCTCCTCCTACTCAGCTTCCTCCTCCTCTTCTTCCACCTGCTCATCCAGTCAGCCACACACCTTCACCACCAACTTCAGCACAGCCCGGGGTAAACGTCAGCAGGCCATTCTGAAACTCATATGTTTGGGGGACAGGCCCCACACCGCACAGGAGTTGTGGCGGGGTATAGAACAACAGACCGACGATTGGTTGATGCCGGTGAGCCTCAAGCCCGGCCTGGTGGTGTGCGATAATGGGCGAAATCTCGTTGCAGCTCTGGGACTAGCCGGTTTGACGCACATCCCTTGCCTGGCACATGTGCTGAATTTGGTGGTGCAGAAGTTCATTCGCAACTACCCCGACATGTCAGAGCTGCTGCATAAAGTGCGGGCCGTCTGTTCGCGCTTCCGGCGTTCACACCCTGCCGCTGCTCGCCTGTCTGCGCTACAGCGTAACTTCGGCCTTCCCGCTCACCGCCTCATATGCGACGTACCCACCAGGTGGAACCCCACCTTGCATATGCTGGACAGACTGTGCGAGCAGCAGCAGGCCATAGTGGAGTTTCAGCTGCAGCACGCACGGGTCAGTCGCACTGCGGATCAGACACACTTCACCACCAATGACTGGGCCTCCATGTGAGACCTGTGTGCCCTGTTGCGCTGTTTCGAGTACTCCACCAACATGGCCAGTGGTGATGACGCCGTTATCAGCGTTACAATACCACTTCTATGTCTCCTTGAGAAAACACTTAGGGCGATGATGGAAGAGGAGGTGGCTCAGGAGGAAGAGGAGGAAGAGGGGTCATTTTTAGCACTTTCAGGCCAGTCTCTTCAAAGTGACTCAGAGGGAGGTTTTTTGCAACACCAGAGGCCAGGTACAAATGTGGCCAGACAGGGCCCACTACTGGAGGACGAGGAGGACGAGGATGAGGAGGAGGTGGAGGAGGATGAGGATGAAGCATGTTCACAGCGGGGTGGCACCCAACGCAGCTCGGGCCCATCACTGGTGCGTGGCTGGGGGGAAACACAGGACGATGACGATACGCCTCCCACAGAGGACAGCTTGTCCTTACCTCTGGGCAGCCTGGCACACATGAGCGACTACATGCTGCAGTGCCTGCGCAACGACAGCAGAGTTGCCCACATTTTAACGTGTGCGGACTACTGGGTTGCCACCCTGCTGGATCCCCGGTACAAAGACAATGTGCCCACCTTACTTCCTACACTGGAGCGTGATAGGAAGATGCGCGAGTACAAGTGCACGTTGGTAGACGCGCTACTGAGAGCATTCCCAAATGTCACAGGGGAACCAGTGGAAGCCCAAGGCGAAGGCAGAGGAGGAGCAAGAGGTCGCCAACGCAGCTGTGTCACGGCCAGCTCCTCTGAGGGCAGGGTTAGCATGGCAGAGATGTGGAAAAGTTTTGTCACCACGCCACAGCTAACTGCACCACCACCTGATACGGAACGTGTTAGCAGGAGGCAACATTTCACTAACATGGTGGAACAGTACCTGTGCACACCCCTCCACGTACTGACTGATGGTTCGGCCCCATTCAACTTCTGGGTCTCCAAATTGTCCACGTGGCCAGAGCTAGCCTTTTATGCCTTAGAGGTGCTGGCCTGCCCGGCGGCCAGCGTTTTGTCTGAACGTGTATTCAGCACGGCAGGGGGCGTCATTACAGACAAACGCAGCCGCCTGTCTACAGCCAATGTGGACAAGCTGACGTTCATAAAAATGAACCAGGCATGGATCCCACAGGACCTGTCCATTCCTTGTGCAGATTAGATATTAACTACCTCCCCTTAACAATATATTATTCTACTCCAGGGCACTTCCTCATTCAATACTATTTTTAATTTCATTTTACCATTATATTGCGGGGCAACCCAAAGTTGAATGAACCTCTCCTCTGTCTGGGTGCCGGGGCCTAAATGTGTGACAGTGGCCTGTTCCAGTGGTGGGTGACGTGAAGCCTGATTCTCTGCTATGACATGAATACAGATTCTGCGCTGACATAAGGCCAGATTCTCTGTTACGGGACCTCTCTCCTCTGCCTGGGTGCCTGGGCCTAAATGTGTGACAGTGGCCTGTTCCAGTGGTGGGTGACGTGAAGCCTGATTCTCTGCTATGACATGAATACAGATTCTGCGCTGACATAAGGCCAGATTCTCTGTTACGGGACCTCTCTCCTCTGCCTGGGTGCCTGGGCCTAAATTTTTGACAGTGGCCTGTTCCAGTGGTGGGTGACGTGAAGCCTGATTCTCTGCTATGACATGAATACAGATTCTGCGCTGACATAAGGCCAGATTCTCTGTTATGGGACCTCTCTCCTCTGCCTGGGTGCCTGGGCCTAAATGTGTGACAGTGGCCTGTTCCAGTGGTGGGTGACGTGAAGCCTGATTCTCTGCTATGACATGAATACAGATTCTGCGCTGACATAAGGCCAGATTCTCTGTTACGGGACCTCTCTCCTCTGCCTGGGTGCCTGGGCCTAAATGTGTGACAGTGGCCTGTTCCAGTGGTGGGTGACGTGAAGCCTGATTCTCTGCTATGACATGAAGCCTGATTCTGCGCTGACATAAGGCCAGATTCTCTGTTACGGGACCGCTCTCCTCTGTCTGGGTGCCGGGGCCTAAATGTGTGACAGTGGCCTGTTCCAGTGGTGGGTGACGTGAAGCCTGATTCTCTGCTATGACATGAAGCCTGATTCTGCGCTGACATAAGGCCAGATTCTCTGTTACGGGACCTCTCTCCTCTGCCTGGGTGCCTGGGCCTAAATGTGTGACAGTGGCCTGTTCCAGTGGTGGGTGGCGTGAAGCCTGATTCTCTGCTATGACATGAAGACAGATTCTGCGCTGACATAAGGCCAAATTCTCTGTTACGGGACCTCTCTCCTCTGCCTGGGTGCCTGGGCCTAAATGTGTGACAGTGGCCTGTTCCAGTGGTGGGTGACGTGAAGCCTGATTCTCTGCTATGACATGAAGACAGATTCTGCGCTGACATAAGGCCAGATTCTCTGTTACGGGACCGCTCTCCTCTGTCTGGGTGCCGGGGCCTAAATGTGTGACAGTGGCCTGTTCCAGTGGTGGGTGACGTGAAGCCTGATTCTCTGCTATGACATGAATACCGATTCTGCGCTGACATAAGGCCAGATTCTCTGTTACGGGACCTCTCTCCTCTGCCTGGGTGCCTGGGCCTAAATGTGTGACAGTGGCCTGTTCCAGTGGTGGGTGACGTGAAGCCTGATTCTCTGCTATGACATGAAGACAGATTCTGCGCTGACATAAGGCCAGATTCTCTGTTACGGGACCTCTCTCCTCTGCCTGGGTGCCTGGGCCTAAATGTGTGACAGTGGCCTGTTCCAGTGGTGGGTGACGTGAAGCCTGATTCTCTGCTATGACATGAAGACAGATTCTGTGCTGACATAAGGCCAGATTTTCTGTTACGGGACCGCTCTCCTCTGTCTGGGTGCCGGGGCCTAAATGTGTGACAGTGGCCTGTTCCAGTGGTGGGTGACGTGAAGCCTGATTCTCTGCTATGACATGAAGACAGATTCTGCGCTGACATAATGCCAGATTCTCTGTTACGGGACCTCTCTCCTCTGCCTGGGTGCCTGGGCCTAAATGTGTGACAGTGGCCTGTTCCAGTGGTGGGTGACGTGAAGCCTGATTCTCTGCTATGACATGAAGACAGATTCTGCGCTGACATAAGGCCAGATTCTCTGTTACGGGACCGCTCTCCTCTGTCTGGGTGCCGGGGCCTAAATGTGTGACAGTGGCCTGTTCCAGTGGTGGGTGACGTGAAGCCTGATTCTCTGCTATGACATGAAGACAGATTCTGCCCTGACATAAGGCCAGATTCTCTGTTACGGGACCGCTCTCCTCTGTCTGGGTGCCGGGGCCTAAATGTGTGACAGTGGCCTGTTCCAGTGGTGGGTGACGTGAAGCCTGATTCTCTGCTATGACATGAAGACAGATTCTGCGCTGACATAAGGCCAGATTCTCTGTTACGGGACCTCTCTCCTCTGCCTGGGTGCCTGGGCCTAAATGTGTGACAGTGGCCTGTTCCAGTGGTGGGTGACGCGAAGCCTGATTCTCTGCTATGACATGAAGACAGATTCTGCGCTGACATAAGGCCAGATTCTCTGTTACGGGACCGCTCTCCTCTGTCTGGGTGCCGGGGCCTAAATGTGTGACAGTGGCCTGTTCCAGTGGTGGGTGACGTGAAGCCTGATTCTCTGCTATGACATGAAGACAGATTCTGTGCTGACATAAGGCCAGATTCTCTGTTACGGGACCTCTCTCCTCTGCCTGGGTGCCGGGGCCTAAATGTGTGACAGTGGCCTGTTCCAGTGGTGGGTGACATGAAGCCTGATTCTCTGCTATGACATGAAGACTGATTCTGCGCTGACATGAAGCCAGATTCTCTGCTATGGCATGAAGAGACTGATTCTCTGCTGACATGAAGCCAGATTCTTTGCTATGGCATGAAGAGACTTATTCTCTGCTGACGTGAAGCCAGATTCTCTGCTATGGGACCCCTGTCCAATTGATATTGGTTCATTTTAATTTTTTTAATTTTTATTTTAATTCATTTCCCTATCCACATTTGTTTGCAGGGGATTTACCTACATGTTGCTGCCTTTTGCAGCCCTCTAGCTCTTTCCTGGGCTGTTTTACAGCCTTTTTAGTGCCGAAAAGTTCGGGTCCCCATTGACTTCAATGGGATTCGGGTTCGGGACGAAGTTCGGGTCGGGTTCGGATCCCGAACCCGAACATTTCCGGGAAGTTCGGCCGAACTTCTCGAACCCGAACATCCAGGTGTTCGCTCAACTCTACCCATACACAATCAGCACCGCAGATACACTGGGCTCCGGCCATTGACAGCACCCAGCCGCCCTCTGTCCGTCAGAGCACAGAAGCAGGTGAGGAACTTGCTTGCCTTGGGCCAGGTGTGGAAGTGTCCCTGGCTCTGCCGCCGGGGTCAGTTTACCTTCCCCTCTGTCATGACTCTGTCACGGTCCCCGGCTACTGGCGGGGTCCTCGGCGGCTGCCTCCAGTGCGCAGTTCATCTATCGCAGGTCATACTGCAGAATAAGCCTTTAGCTGCGAGTAGTGTCACACAGCCCGGGGCAGATTTCACCAGGAAGGGGCTGACAGGATTACTGTATGTTTTTCTCAAACCTACAGGATCTGATTTTTTATGTCAAGTCCACAAAGATGAAGCACAGATACATTTGTTATGTGGGTTAAGTTTACCGGCTGTTCGATGTCACTCCAGAAAAAATGGTGCCTTCCGAACAGACTCCAAATTCTGCTCTGCTGGATGACAGTGTAGGTGCTCCCCTGTGCCTGTCAGGCCCTTTCTGGTGAAGTCTGCTCCAGGCTGTGTGAAACTACTCTCCGTGTGTAGCCAGGCATCGCAGCGAAAGGCTTATTCTGCAGCATGACCTGCGATAGATGAACCAGGCTGCGCACTGGAGGCATCCGCCGAGGACTCAGCCAGTAGCTGGGGACCGTGACAGAGTCAGGACCGAGGGGAAGGGGAACTGACCCCGGCTGCAGAGCCAGGGACACTTCCACACCCGGGCCAAGGCAAGCAAGTTCTTCACTGGCTTCTGGGCTCTGATGGGCAGAGGACGGCTAGGTGGTGCCAATGTCCTTAGCCCAGAGTGTGTGCAGCGACGATCGTGTATGGGTGGGGGGAGCAGCGGTACACATGCCTCCTCACAGACAAAAGGAGGATGAGAGAGCCGCTGCTAAACCCGCCACTCTCACTGCACTGGCCGGCCGCGTTACCGCAGTGTTCTGCTACAGACTAGAGTATTGTGTGCCAATTGGTATCTGAGAGATCTATTTCCAGTGTGGTTTACGTATCGAGCGCAGTGTCCTGAGATTACAGCGGACTATAAATTACACTATATAGTCGTGGCCAAAAGTTTTGAGAATGACACAAATATTAGTTTTCACAAAGTTTGCTGCTAAACTGCTTTTAGATCTTTGTTTCAGTTGTTTCTGTGATGTAGTGAAATATAATTACACACACTTCATACGTTTCAAAGGCTTTTATCGACAATTACATGACATTTATGCAAAGAGTCAGTATTTGCAGTGTTGGCCCTTCTTTTTCAGGACCTCTGCAATTCGACTGGGCATGCTCTCAATCAACTTCTGGGCCAATTCCTGACTGATAGCAACCCATTCTTTCATAATCACTTCTTGGAGTTTGTCAGAATTGGTGGGTTTTTGTTTGTCCACCCGCCTCTTGAGGATTGACCGCAAGTTCTCAATGAGATTAAGATCTGGGGAGTTTCCAGGCCATGGACCCAAAATGTCAACGTTTTGGTCCCCGAGCTACTTAGTTATCACTTTTGCCTTATGGCACGGTGCTCCATCATGCTGGAAAATGCATTGTTCTTCACCAAACTGTTGTTGGATTGTTTGAAGAAGTTGCTGTTGGAGGGTGTTTTGGTACCATTCTTTACTTATGGCTGTGTTTTTGGGCAAAATTGTGAGTGAGCCCACTCCCTTGGATGAGAAGCAACCCCACACATAAATGGTCTCAGAATGCTTTACTGTTGGCATGACACAGGACTGATGGTAGCGCTCACCTTTTCTTCTCCGGACAAGCCTTTTTCGGCTGGCGCCGGATGGCAGAGGAGGTGGAGATAGAGGAGGGTGCAGTGGAGGCAGAGATCTGGCTGTCAGTACCGTACCTCTAGGACAGGGAGCGGGGGAGTGGGAATAAATCGGTTGAAGTGGTTGGGGTGGCTGCAGTACAGTGGCAGGAGCTGCTGTCCCCTCCACACTTCTGGTGGCGCTTCTACAACCAGCCTGCATCTGTTCCCACTCCTGCCAGTGGTTGACTCGCATGTGCTGGGTAAGGGCAGTGGTACCCAGTCGAACCACAGACCTCCCTCTCCTCACCCTGGCATGGCATAGCTGACAGATGCCAATTGTGACATTGTCTGCTGCCAGGGTGAAGTAAGCCCAAAAAGGCGACTTCCGCACCGACCTCCTGTCAGATCGGTTGGTGCTGACTTGCGCCTGTTCAGGCTCAGTGCGCACAGGTGGGATACTGGGCTTACTGGTAACCTGGCGCACTATTTGCCTCGGGTGCCTACCTTCATCAGTGCTCCTATCACCTGACAAAGGAGGTGGCACCCATTTTGGGTCACCCTCCTCTTCATCCCCTATAATGTCAGACCCAGGGACAACCAGTGGTGGACTGAGGGGAACAGCAGACGTGGAGCCCCTGACCAGGCTCCGCTGTCCCCTTGCTGATGTCTGGGTCTAGGTGCAGGGGTTGTATGGCTGACACCACCCGCACCAGTTGGAAGGGATGTCACTGGGGTATTGACAGGCATTACCCCCTCCTCCTCCTCCATCTCTTCCAAAAGGTCCTGCCCATCTGGAGGACTAAACTGCAATTCAGCCTCCCCAAGACGTCCCTCTCAGTATCGCTGTCGTCAAACATGAGCAGGGTAGATTTTTGGGGGTTGGTCCTACAGGATGCGGAGTGCTGCTGCTGCTGGGAGCCAGGGCAGAGGACTCCGTGGCACTGGAATGTGCCACGAGAGCCAGCACTGCCTCGGCGTCTTGGGAACTAATGGGGCAGCTGCTATGCCCGAAGAAATCATGGATCAGGCGGACGCCCCTAAGACTGTTGGTAATAACAAAGGGATGAAGGAGGGGGAAGGACACCCCTACCCACGCTGGCCCATACTTAGAACCATCTCCCAAATAAGGACACTGACCACGTTCTTTCCTTTAACTTTCTTTATTGCAGGGTGGTAGTCGGCCACAGCTATATTTATTATTTATAAACGGCAAACATTATAAAACCGCGCGCTCTGCCAACCGCTGGACTCCCAACGGGCAGTTCCGCCAACCCATCATTAACAACTTGTTTGGTAACAGTAAATTGCCGCCAGCTGTGACTTGAAAATTCTTCAAACAACCGCATATTGCTCCCCTTGGGGGCATCCACATTGCCAAAATAAATATTAAATAACATTAAAATAAATATTAAATAACATGAAACCTCAAAACATCTCCAACAAAAGGGAGGGAGGGAGGGGCACCGCGCTTCCGATCAAGAGGGAGAGAATGGGCGGGACCCGCACATAAGTACCCTCCCCACTACCCACCTCCTCTTCCTGCCGCACTAACTATTAACCCTTACCTAACTCCTAAACCCTTAAACTCCCAAACAGGGGCCAGCAAAATGCCCCTAAAGAACTATGAAGGGAAAGGGGGGGGGGGGGGAAGGGGACCCCCAGTCCCTGTCTACCCTCCTTAAACAGTTGGGTAGCCACCACACCTGCGCCCGCCTCTCCGTGGCTAGAGGAGCGGCCCTGTGCTGGCAGTGGTCCAGCACCAGAACCAACACCCCTAGTACCCCTACCACAACCACGGCTGCCTGCACGGCCCGGTGCACTCATGCTGCTGATATATTCCCCCCCAAAAAATATATATAAATAAAAAGTGAATTTGGCCAAACTTTATTGGGGTGGGGATGATAGGGAAAAAATGAAATAAAATATAAAAAAATAAAATACAGTTAATACACAGACACTAACTAAAAGACTAAAAAAATGAAACTAAAAGACTATTTTTTTGTTTTTTTGTTTTTTATTAACAGAAGACGAAAAAGCTACACTAAACGCAAAAAAACTAAGACTATAAGCCTTTTTTTTTTGCACAAAAGATGCAGACACTAACTAAATACTAAAACAATGAGACTAAAATACTTTTTTTTAATAACAAAAACCCCCAAAAATAATCACAGTCAATACAAGAACTGGACGGACACTAAAACAATAAGACTAAGATACTTTTTTTCCACAGATGGACGAAACAGACACCTATACCCTACACTATCCTATATCCCTATCTAACCTAAAGTACACCCTGCCTAGAAAAACATCAGCTAAACTATTCCCTAACTCTCACTAACTAATATATATTTAGGCTAACTAACTTTATAACCTACACTACAGCCTGTACTGGAGCCTGTCAGCTAAGCTATACTATTCCCTAGCACTAATCCCTAACCTACAATATCAAGCACTATCTGTATTATATATTACAGCTACCTAACTCTATGACCTACACTAAACCCTGCACTGTACCCTATCTGCTACACTATGCCCTAACACTAACATATGTATTATATATTTCAGCTAACTAAACTATCTCTATAACCTACACCCTGCACTAGACCCTATCAGCTATTCACCTACACTATTCCTTATAACCTAACGCTAACTAGCAAGATCATTTAGATTTGAATTCAGATTATTTTAGACAAAGCATGCACCCAATCACAATACAGCTCATCTTTCTCTCACATCAAACTCCGCAAAATGGCTCCTGAGGAGTGTCTTCATTTATATAGTGAAGGGGTAGGCTAGTTTTCGATTTGTTGCAAGGGATGTTGCTAAGCTCTGACAAAGCCTTCTCATTGGCTACTCAAGCTAGGAGAAGGGAGGTATAATGAGTCCCCTCATGTACTGTTGAAAAAAAAAAAAAGCTATGCTTGATTTATTATGTACATCTCGTCATAAATTAGGTGCAGCAGTCGGCAGTCCGTGCGCCTTAACTGAAATCCACAGGCTGGTATAGATTTCAGTGTTCCTCTACGCCAGAAAACTGGCATAAAAGATGATAAATGTGACAGGGCCACCGGCCCTGTTGATTTAAAAAGACAGGGGGCACACCAAATAATTCAGGGAGTGCAAGGGGTGGTGCGACTGCATATAACAAATAACCTGACCCAAGAGAGAGTCAAAAAGAGCCACCCCATGAATGCTCATCCAACAATGAGAGAATATTAAAAATATATATAAAGTTTATTAGACACAACAACAGACACGCATTAAAAAATTGTATACAATGTAGAACAAAGGGCGGTATGCAATAAGATAAATGTAACCGACACACACAGGTCCACTGGATTACCACAAATAGATGTATGCGTTATCAACCAGCATATACAGCAATACAATAAATCCCATAAAGCAAATGTAAGGTAAGGTAAGACCACTAGAGATGAGGATAAGGACAGACCGACATAAGGTCAAATATCAAGAGCCAAACCTACATAGCCAGCTGGTACAGTGGACCTGGAAACATGAGAAGCGCCACCGGCCCTGCCCCCTCCTCTCCCTCGCCATGCCCTGTTTTTGGAAAAGTGGAGAGGCCAGCAGAGAAATTCCTTGGTTGTGTTGGAAGGTAAACCTTTGGCCCAGTCTGAAGTCTAGATCCCTTTGCAGCAGATTTTCATTAAGAATATCTTTGTACATACTTTGCTCTATTCAACTTTCCCTCAACACTGAGCATTTTCCCTGTCCCAGCGACTGAAAAACACTCCCACGGCATGATGCTGCCACCACCATGCTTCACTGTAAGGATAGCATTGGGCAGATGATGAGCAGTGCCTGGTATCCTCCAGACATGATGCTTAGAATTCAGGTAAAACAAGTTCAATCTTGGCTTCATCCCAGCAGAGAATCTCGTTTCTCACAGTCTTAGAGTCCTTTAGGTGGAATTTGTCTTTTATTGAGAGGCTGCTTTCTGGCCTCTCCTTAATAAAATGACCTTTCTCCTGTTAGCACACAGGATATTTGGATCTCAGCCAGAGTGACCATTGGCTTCTTCTTCACCAGTCTTAGCAAGGGATTTCCTCCCGATCACTTAGTTTTGTGAAATGGCCAGCTCTAGTTGTTCCAAACCTCTTCTGTTTAAGAATTATGGAGGTCACTGAGCTCTTTCAAACTTTTAGTGCAGCAGTATTTTTTGTACTCTTCTACAGATCTGTGCAGGGCCGTCTTTAATATTGATTGGATCCCGCCTTCCCACACCTTAGCAGGCATTCTCGCCCTCCACCACAACACACACACAAAAAATCCACACATCTGGTAGAGTACAGTGAATGACTGTAAATACTTCCAGTTCTGAAGACTCCAGCAGCTCAGGATCAGTGCTCTGGGCAGCTGGGCTCAGGCTGGAAGTGGGCAGCGCTCTGCAGGAAGGAGACCGGGGCTCGGCTCACCCTAGCGTTACAGTGCACCCCACAGTATGCAGTATAGCACCCTATAGTATACAGCACCACACAGTATGCAGTATAGCACCCGACACTATACAGTACCCCACAGTATATAGTAGAGCAGTATAGCAGTCCACAGTATACAGCACCCCACAGTATACAACACCTCACAGTATACAGTAGAGCAGTATAGCACCTCATCGTATACAGCACCCCAAACTATACATGATACAGCACCCCACACTATACAGCCCCCCACACTATACAGTACAGCAGTATAGCACTCCACACTATACAGCACCCACAGTATACAGTATACAGCCCCCCACAGTATACAGTACAGCAATATAGCACTCCACAATATACAGCACCCACAGTATACAGTATACAGCCCCCCACACAGTATACAGCCCCCCACACAGTATACAGCCCCCCCACACAGTATACAGCCCCCCACACAGTATACAGCCCCCCCACACACAGTATACAGCCCCCCTACAGTATACAGCCCCCCACACAGTATACAGCCCCCCCACACAGTATACAGCCCCCCCCACACAGTATACAGCCCCCCCACACAGTATACAGCCCCCCACACACAGTATACAGCCCCCACACACAGTATACAGCCCCCCACAGTATACAGGCCCCCACAGAATACAGGCCCCCCACAGTATACAGGCCCCCCCACAGTATACAGGCCCCCACAGTATACAGGCCCCCCACAGTATACAGCCCCACAAAGTATACAGCACCCCACTATACAGTAGTTTACAGTATATTAGCATAACAGCCCCTGTCACCTTTTTCTGATGTAAGCTCCACAGTTAAGGCAAACTTCTCCTGCAACACTCCTGATAGGACCTTGATGACCTCATAGCCATGTGACCAGTAATATTGCTAGGTTACTGGTCACATGGTGATGATGTCATCTAAGGTCCTAGATCACAGCTAAGGTCCTAGATCACAGCTGACAGCCTGACACTCGGGGCAGTGGCTAGCAGGACTCAAGAGGCAGCTGCCTTGGGCCCCCCAGGAGCAACTGGGCCCGGGGCAGCTGCCCCTTTTGCCCCTTGGTAAAGACGGCCCTGGATCTGTGCCTGCACACAATGCTGTCTCTGAGCTCAACAGGCAGTTCTTTCCTCCTCATGGCTTGATTTTTGATCTGATATACATTGTCAACTGTGGTTCCTTATATAGATAGGGGTGTGTCTTTCCAAAACATGTCCAGTCAACTGAATTTACCAAACGTGGACTCCAATCAAGGTGTAGAAACATTTCAAATTTGATATAAAGAAATGATCCAGAGACCCTCAGAGCTAAATTTTAAGTGTCATAGTAAAAGGTCTGAATGCTTATGTTCATGCAATTTTTTTTATTTTTTCCTTTTTAATACATTTGCAAACATTTCTGAATTCTTTTTTCACTTTCTCATTACCCTGACAATCCATTTATGCTGATTATTAGAGATGAGCAAAGTTTTGAAAAATTTGATTCGGTAGCTTTACTGAAGAGTAGAGATGAGCGAATTGAAGTTGACGAAGTGGAATTCGATACGAATTTCAGGAAAAATTCGATTCGCACCGAAGTCGAATTTCCTCATGCTTTGTGGTAACAAATCGTCTTTTTTCCTAAAATGGCTGCTGCACATGTTAGGACATTATTGTAACGGGGTTTCGAAGGTGCACTCGGTCCCCAATTGCCCACAGAACTGTTGCTTAGCTTTGGGAATGAGGATCTGTGTTTGACCTCATTCCCAGGGCGGCTTTACTGCTGGGTGGCTTCCTGCTCCTAAGTCTGCCTTGAGCGCCGAGCTGATCATTAGGTGCTCAACTGGTTGGTCTGTCGGTCATGTGACGCTGGCCACGTCACATGACCCTCACTCACCACTATAAATACAGGCAGCCTGCTAGCCACAGGTTGCCTGTTAATTTCTAGGTTCCTGGCTATTTGTTGGACTACTGAATACTCACCTGATTCCGTTCCCTGACGATCCTTTTGCCTGCTCCTCCAGTACTGCGCATCCGTCCTGGTATTGTGACCTCGGCTCCCACCTGACTACTCTTTGCTGACTCCTCTGGTACTTCTCTACTCTCCTGGTATTTGACCCCGGCTTCTCCTGACCATTCTTTGCTTAACCCTTTGTACTGCTTAGCTCTCTTGGTTCTGACCCGGTCCGTTCATGTTCCGTATTTTGTCTTGTCTGTCTTCCCTGCACGTATCCTAAGTTAGGGACTGTCGTCCAGTTGTCCCCTGTCATCAGGACTCGTGAGGCAAGTAGGCAGGGCCAGGGGTGAGGGTGGAGCACAGTGGTCACTATCCTTCCCCCTGTGTGTGTGTGGACGTGACCGTTACAATTATATACCCAATAAACAAAAACACACATATACATAAATAACAAATATTTTATTAACCTCGCCCCGACCGCCTAAGGCAGGGATGCGTCCTGCGGGCGGTCGGTTTGTTCCTCGTAGACGCATCGGCGCGTCATCTCGCGAGATTACGCGCATAGCCGGCCCGCACATGCGCAGTGCGGGCCGGTAAAAGTTACAGGAGAAGTTCGTCACCAGCCTGCCAGCCAATGATCATCGCTTTACATGCGGGGCGTGTGTCTGCAGTTGGCTCAAGCTACGCGTGCTGGGTTTAAGTGATGGTAAATGTGGATCAATGGTCGATTTAAAAAAAAAAAAAAAAAAAACTCCTGCAGCATCATGTGGAGGTTCGTTTGCGCCTGGGCAATGGCAGAAGGTGCCAGGCGAGTGCTGGCATTCACGGTAGGA
Source organism: Bufo bufo (assembly GCF_905171765.1). Lineage (NCBI taxonomy): Eukaryota > Metazoa > Chordata > Amphibia > Anura > Bufonidae > Bufo > Bufo bufo. Next base: position 392,078,600 of record NC_053389.1, on the reverse strand, counting down.
TCGGACTTGGTTACACGGTCCGTGACTTGTAGCGCTCTGGGGCGAAGGGGGTTGGGTGCTAAGGGTCAAATGATCGTGGTTAGGATTGTTACCTTCAAAGCTACGTCCGTGTGTCTGCATTTACATTTTGTCCAATACACCATTCACTACTAGAGCTGTGTTCATATGTCCGCTGTTGCATTACATTAATACTCTGCTCACTTTCAGATTGCATTCATACGGCTGCTTTATACCATGCTCCTCATACTCAGAGCTGTGCCCATACCATGTTTTTAGGCACCACTCACATCCAGAGCTGCATTCACCCACTTGTTCTTACATCATGTGTTATACTCTGCTTCCACTTAAAGCTGCATTTCTTTTCATTGCTACATAATGGTTACTCAGTATTCTTACTAGGGCTATCAGCACACCGCTCTGATACTGCTCTTCCGATAAACATAGCTGCTTTCTTTTCAGGCTTATGTTTCTTTCCTCGGTCGTTTGTTACATTCCTTAGGCCTACCTTTTTCTGTTTACTTGGGGAGAGAAAAAAAATATATAAAAAATTTGGTGGTGTTCTTTAGTCCTGGTTTGCATTCACTCAGACTGGTCTCCTTTACTTCTGGTTTGCATTCACTCAGATTGATCTCTCGCCCCAGTTAACCAAATAGCTCCCTAGCGGTCAGTGGGCCAATAGGAGTAAGTTCCTACTATGTTTTCACAGTTGTTCATTTGTTTGTCACGACAAGGGTCTTTTCTTAGCGAACTGCAATGCCTCTGGCTCTTGTTTTTCTCCCATCTGTTTCAATTTCACTGTTCACGGTTGGTTTAATGTTCATTCATGCAAGTGCTTCGGATCACTAATGTCTATGCATTTTCCATTAGGTCTGGCTCACGTTTTAATTACTTATCGTCACTGTAAGGTCATCCAGGTCAGTCTCTTGGCTTCGGGGGGCCTCATGGCTTCGGGGGCCCGATGACCACTCTTCATATTGTTCGTTAGGGGTACAATATGGTTGTAGGCTGGTTAGCATCCTAGGTTTATTGTCGGAGAGGGTCATGGTTATGCGAGGCCCCAAGTCATACTGGTGCTGCATAAGTGGTTTATAAAAAATATATAAATCTGCCATTAGAGTCTCTCACGCATGGCTCTGCCATTAGAGTCTCTCACGCATGGCTCTGCCATTAGAGTCTCTCACGCATGGCTCTGCCATTAGAGTCTCTCACGCATGGCTCTGCCATTAGAGTCTCTCACGCATGGCTCTGCCATTAGAGTCTCTCACGCATGGCTCTGCCATTAGAGTCTCTCACGCATGGCTCTGCCATTAGAGTCTCTCACGCATGGCTCTGCCATTAGACTCTCTCACGCATGGCTCTGCCATTAGAGGCCGGCTGCGTGGTCCCACAACAAGTAAGTTCAATGTCTTTTTCTGCCTTCGGACCCGCTCGCATGGCTCGGTCATCTGTGGCTCGCAATACAATTTTCTTGTGGTGGCTCGCACGCATGGCTTGTGCCATTAGAGTCTCACTCACGTTAGTGTTTTCCCTGACTTTTATTTTCTAGGTTGTTGGCTTTTCATTGTTTTATTTATAAGCAGTCATCCCAAGCCTGCCTTTGCGGACATCATCTTCTCCCAGGCATGCTTACTTCATCTACAAACTTGGGCCGAGGGTGTTGGTGTCCGGCCTAAGTCCTGGGTATCGGTCCATCTTCCAGTAGGAGGTACAGTAATAAGGCGCAGTTTACGAAGCCTGTCATGTCTTCTGACACGACAAGTCCTATCACGACTACAGGCGCAGCATACATAGTTTATCACGACCTTAAGCTTATTTTCTGTCACAACTGAAGGTATGTGTATGTTCGGTCCTTATTACAGGCAACATTAGCTCGTTAATCAAAATAGCCATGTATTCCTGTGGATGGTTCCCCAGGCCTGGTGAGTTCACACATTTTCACTTAATTTACTACTACAGTAAGACGGCAGATGCCATGTTCTGACTTTTGGGCCCTTAATAGAAAGTGTGGCCTGGGGAATAAGTAGAGGTAAAGTATTTTGCCACCAGGAACAGTCGGTGCCCGATCAGGGCCCTTGGCGGATTGTTGGAGTTCATCTAGGCCCTTCCAACAGATTCACTATTGTTTGTTTCAGTCTGCAGCTCTCAGGATTCAGACCTTCTCGTTATATGGTCATGTTAGTCAACATAGGAGTAAATCGTTCCTGGTTACCAGCCACTCTTTCAATCGCATCAGCATTAACCATCTCCAAGAACGATGTGGCGGTACACATGACAAAGAGTTAAGGTAGATGGAAGTCACTATGATATATATGGTATATTCCGCACCTTCATCGTGAAAGGTCTTTTCCGTTCAAAATCGGGTGTCGTAACGGTATTTATATATACTCTAAACTAAGGTCTGCTCTTTTTGGCCCCTTTAGGCTGCCCTACCACAGCAGTTATGGCATAACTCTACTGCTTGTTGTAGATAGGGTTAGATAGGTTAGGTTCACCTTTCTGATAACCGATCCGACCACAAGTATTAAGCAAAGATATTGCTGCATTTGTGGGAGGGGAGGCTGATTACAAGGCTAATTATATGCACCTGTGGGCCCAGGCTGGCTAATTACTAGGCTATTTATAGGCACCTGTGGGCCCAGGCTGACGCGGATTCAGCTGATTTCACCCACCCACACCTTCTTACAGTCACTTCACATTAGGGTGGCCCCCTTTAGGCTGCCTTACCACAGCAGTTATGGCATAACTCTACTGCTTGTTGTAGATAGCGTTAGATAGGTTAAGTTCACCTTTCTGATAGCCGATCCGACCACAAATATAATGTGTTAAATGGATTCTGTGCTCTCTGCTGGGTCCTTTTTGTCGGTTGGTCCCAGCAGAGAGCACACATCACTGTGTACACCAAACACTACACATTTAGCCCCAGATCACCCCCCCCCATCACCCCAATTAACCCCTTGATCACCCCTGTCAATCACTAGTGAAAGGGAAAAAAATTGATCAGTGTAAACTGTCACTTTATTTTTTTCACCAGTATTGACTGTTAGGTTTAGATTAGTTTAGGCCCCTTTGGTAATTAGCTTCAGTTAGCGCCCAGCCCACCGCACCGCAGTCACTGATTCGCTGATTAGCGTATCGCTAATCAGCATTGGTACTTTTATAGTATCTGTAAGTGATCAGAACTGATCACAGTCAGATCTATAATAGTATTAGTGTCACCTTAGCTCGCCCTCCACCCAAAACGCAGTGTTTGCCCGATCAGGCCTGATTGGTCGCCCACACGTGCGTTCACCTACGCCCGCCCCGTCGCAGTGACAAAAAAAATATATATTTTTTTTATCAATGCACATTCACTACACAAGCGCTGCGGCGATAAAAAAAATCTGTTTTGATATTTTTATCAATCGCAGCGGCTTCCTGTACTTCGCTAGCCTCCCATTTGTAAGACAGGCTTGCTTTTTTTCTTGGGTAGTCTCAGGGAATACCCCCTAAATTTAGTTGACCAAATGGCAAGGAAGGGGTATTCTTCTGAAGAGGCCTACAGGCTTCTGACCCAGTCGGATGAGGAATGGGAACCCTCATCTGACGAATCCAGCGGGTCACAATACGAACCTGTAGAAAGCAGTGGAAGTCTGACCCAAAGTTCGGACGATGAGGTTGAGGTCCCTGATACAACCAGGCGTACCCGGCCCCATGTTGCTAGACCACAGGTTGCGCAGGATCCGCTTCAAGGGCAGCGAGAGTGGGGCTGGTGCTGTCGGATTACGTGGTGAGGCATACACCAGCAGCGCAGCCCATCCTGGACCTAGTACCAGCACTGCCGTAGAACATGGTGAAGTGGCGAGCACCAGAAGGGCAGTTGAAGCTGGTACGGTGGCACGTGCAGTAGTTTCCCCGTCGCAGCCACCGCACAGACAGGCCCGTAGAGCCCCTAGAGTCCCTGAGGTGCTGGCAAACCCTGATTGGCAGCCCCCATCTTCAGCCGCACCAGTAGTTCCCCCCCAGTCTGGAGTTCGGGTTGAGACAGCTCAGATCGGATCGGCACTGGGGTTTTTTGAGCTGTTCTTCACTGCGGAGCTCTTAGACTTAGTCGTGGCAGAAACAAACCGGTATGCAACTCAATTTATAGCTGCCAACCCGGGAAGCTTTTATGCCCAGTCTTTCCGGTCGAAACCCGTCCAAGTTTCCGAATTTAAAACTTCTCTGGGCCTTTTTTCTCAACATGGGTTGACAAAAAAGCATGAATTGCGGTCATATTGGTCCACGAACCCAATTCATCACATGCCCATGTCCAGGACACGATTTGAAACCATCCTGCGTTTCCTGCACTTTAGTGATAATAGCACCTCTCGTCCCAGAGGCCACCCAGCTTTTGACCGGCTCCACAAAATTCGGCCCCTCATAGACCACTTTAACACCAAATTTGCAGATTTGTATACCCCTGAGCAAAACATCTGCATAGACGAGTCCCTTATACATTTTACCGGGCGCCTTGGCTTCAAACAATACATGAGGGTAAAGATCAGACCCTGGAGCCGGTCGGTTGCCCTGACTACCTGGGGAGCAGTGGGAAGACAGTCTGGGACTTGGTGTCACCCTTATTTGGCAAGGGGTACCACCTTTATGTGGACAATTTCTACACAAGTGTGCCCCTCTTCAGGCACTTGTTTCTAGAACAGATTGGCTGCTGTGGCACCGCGAGACCTAGTTGCCGGGGCTTCCCCCAACGGCTCGTTACCACCCGTCTTGCAAGAGGGGAGAGGGCTGCCTTGTGTAACGAAGAACTGCTCGCGGTGAAATGGAGAGAGAAGCGTGACGTTTACATGCTCTCCTCCATTCACGCAGACACGACAATCCAAATTGAACGAGCAACTGGAGTCATTGAAAAGCCCCTCTTGGTCCACAACTATAATTTGCTCATGGGAGGGGTGGACTTCAATGACCAGATGTTGGCTCCTTATTTACTCTCCCGCAGGACCAGATGCTGGTATAAGAAGGTGTCTGTATATTTAATTCAATTGGCTGTATATAATAGTTTTGTTCTCTACAGTAAGGCTGGGAGAACAAGATCCTTCCTCAAATTTCAGGAAGAGATCATCGAGAACCTCCTGTATCCAGGAGGTTCCGTGGCCCCATCCACCAGTGTAGTGAGCCGTCTACACGAGCGACATTTCCCCAATGTCGTTGCTGGTACCTCAAACCAACCGCCACCCCGAAAAAGATGTTGTGTCTGTAGCAGGAGTGGAATAAGGCGTGACACCCGCTATTTCTGTCCTGACTGCCCTGACCACCCTGCCCTATGCTTAGGGGAGTGTTTCCGGAAGTACCACACACAGGTACTTAGTATAGGGATTGCGTGACACAGGACAGGCACACAGGGCTCTTAGGACCCTTTCACACAGAGCTGCTGCAAACCTCTCCTTTCACGTGGGACAAAGTGCAAAATGTACTTCGCCACATCTCTGGGCGATTGCACATTGTCCCATGGGGAAGGAGAGGTAAAAAAATAAAAATAAATCACAGGTAAGCCAAAAAGTTAATGTTCCAAAAGTTCAATAAAGTTTATAAAAGTTAATGTTCTGTTTCAAATGTTGTATAAAGTTAATGTTAATAAATTGATTGCGTTGCGGCCTGTTTTTTATTTTATTTATTTTTTCTGTTTTTTTAACCTTCTAGGTGGACCAACCGATGAACCAGCTCCAGCACTGATGTGCATTCTGACAGAAGCATTGCGCTGCTGTCAGATTACACAAAAGTTGGTGTATGCGGCGCTGCAAGACGAGATTTCTCCTCTGCAGTAAAAAAGATACTTGCCGAGGCTTATAAGCTGAGGGGCGGTGTTCATATGCTTTGGCAAACACTTTGTATATAAAAAATAAATTAATAAAATCCTGGCAATGATTTATTCATCCACATCGATTGATGTGAATGGAGAAATCGGGTTTGCCAGGGCATACTGGCTGAGTGGGTTTGGATGTTGGGCGGAGCTCCTATGTCCTGGCAGACGCCTTTCCCGTCCTTTTTTTTTTTTTTTGGGCAGAGATTTTTTCATCCACATTGATCGATGCGAATGAAGAAATCTGTGCCGTTCATTTTTTCTTTCAGCCCAGAGGCTGAACGTAAAAAAAAAATCTCATTACCCGTATGCTCAATATAAGGAGAATAGCAGAAACTCCTAATCCTGGCCATACATGTAATGATTGTGGAGAATCTCAAATGCCAGGGCATTACAAACATCCCACAAATGACCCCATTTTGGAAAGAAGACACCCCAAGGTATTCGCTGAGGGGCATATTGAGTCCATGAAAGATTGAACTTTTTGTCCCAAGTTAGCGGAAAGGGAGACTTTGTGAGAATAAACAAAAAAAAAAAAATTTCCGCTAACTTGTGCCAAAAAAAAAAATCTTCTATGAACTCGCCATGCCCCTCACGGAATACCTTAGGGTGTCTTCTTTCCAAAATGGGGTCACATGTGGGGTATTTATACTGCCCTGGCATTTTAGGGGCCCTAAAGCATGAGAAGAAGTCTGGAATCCAAATGTCAAAAAATGCCCTCCTAAAAGGTACTCATTGGAATTTGGGCCCCTTTGCGCACCTAGGCTGCAAAAAAGTGTCACACATGTGGTATCGCCGTACTAAGGAGAAGTAGGGCAATGCGTTTTGGGGTGTATTTTTACATATACCCATGCTGGGTGAGAGAAATATCTCTGTAAAATGACAACTTTGTATGAAAAAAATGGGAAAAGTTGTCTTTTACAGAGATATTTATCTCACCCAGCATGGGTATATGTAAAAATACACCCCAAAACACATTGCCCTACTTCTCCTGAGGACGGCAATACCACATGTGTGACACTTTTTTGCAGCCTAGGTGCGCAAAGGGGCCCAAATTCCAATGAGTATCTTTCCGATTTCACAGGGCATTTTTTACGCATTTGGATTCCAAACTACTTCTCACGCTTTAGGTCCCCTAAAATGCCAGGGCAGTATAAATACCCCACAAGTGACCCCATTTTGTAAAGAAGACACCCCAAGGTATTTCGTGAGGGGCATGGCGAGTTCATGTAAAATTTTATTTTTTGTCACAAGTTAGTGGAATATGAGACTTTTAAGAAAAAAAAATATATATATTATTTTCCGCTAACTTGTGAAAAAAAATAAAAACTTCCATGAACTCACTATGCCCATCAGAGAATACCTTAGGGTGTCTACTTTCCGAAATGGGGTCATTTGTGGGGTGTTTCTACTGTCTGGGCATTGTAGAACCTCAGGAAACATGACAGGTGCTCAGAAAGTCAGAGCTGCTTCAAAATGCAGAAATTCACATTTTTGTACCATAGTTTGTAAACACTATAACTTTTGCTCAAAACAATAAATATACACTTATTGCATTTTTTTTATCAAAGACATGTAGATAAATTTTGAAAAAGCTGAGCGAAACGCACGTCGGGGTGAGCTTACCAAGGCTCTAAGATTTGTCCGCTTTTACATGCTTGATTGGTGTTTTACATGCCTGTTGTGGTTATTTGGGTTCCAGATGGATTTGGCACATGAGTGTGTCTGATGTTTTTGATACTGATATCACATTATTTCCAGTAACCGTTGCAACTTGGTTGGTATGTTATCACCTGTATGACTATCACAATGCACGTTTTCCTTTGGCCTGCTGGGGAGATTTCTTTTCTCTGCACTTACAATATTGCGGGCCATTAGGAGGGGTGCATTGTGGGGGTACAGTGATCCGGTGTAACCTTGGTGCAGCGCTGATTCGCAGCGCTACTGCATTACTGCTATGTACTAACTATATTTATTATTGTCTATCTGATTGTCCTTTTATGAGACTATTTAATAAAATATTAGTTTTTTATGTATGTGTGTTTTTGTTTATTGGGTATATTGTGTTTATGCTCACACATGATTTATTCATCTTTGTTGATGATTATTTTGGTTATAACATGTTAGGACATGGAGCAAAGAATTCTGGGAACAAGGGATCCCCCACAATGCTATGCATGCAGCCAATCATCAGCCAGCTAGCCCCTGTGATGTCACAGCCGTATAAATAGCCTCAGCCATCTTGGATTCTGCCATTTTCCAGTGTACTTAGTGCAGGGAGAGATGTGACAGGCGTTAGGGACAGTGTTAGGAAAGACTTTATTCAGCAAAAAAAAATATTTGAAGTTCAGGGATCATCAGAAGTGTAGGAATAGGATAGGGAGTCATTATCCACAATATAAAAGGAGAACAGGGTCCAATGGGGGAGTGTACAGCCTGGTTAATAGGAGCAATTCTATTACACCTTGCTGCACTAATTGGGGATCAGAATTGCTGTTATACTGCTGCTATTGGGTTTGCACTATATGATAGCTCAGTAATTCTAGCAAACCTTGCTTGTTATTGGGGTGCAAGTGCTGTGTGATTCAGCCATTTATGGGGTGTATTAATAGGAACTATACTTACGTCTTATTAGCCGTTCTGCGGTGAACATACATTGTTTTACAGACATAATTCTGGTGTATTAATAGGGAAAAAAAGTACGTGTTAGTAGCCATTCTGCATTGATATTACAAAGTTTTACAGACATTTTCTGGTGTATTAATAGGAAAAAATAGTATGCTTTAGTAGCCATTCTGAGGTGATATTACATTGTTTTACAGTCATTTTTCTGGTGCATTAATAATATTAAAAAAGTATGTCTCATTAGCAGTTCAGAAGTGATATTAAAAAAGCACGTGGTATTAGCCATTCAGCGGTGATATTGCATTGTTTTACACACATTTTTCTGGTGTAGGAATAGGAAAAAAAGTGTTATTAGCCGTTCTGTGGTGAACGTACATTGTTTTACAGACATTTTTCTGATGTATAAATAAGAAAAAAAGGTACATGTTAGTAGCCGTTCAGCGGTGATATTACATTGTTTTACAGACATTTTTCTGGTGTATTAATAGGAAAAAAGTATGTGTTAGTAGATGTTCAGCAGTAATATTACATTGTTCTACAGGCATTTCTCTGGTGCATTAACCCTTTTACCCCAGAAGGTTGTTTTTTTTTTTTGCGTTTTTCGATTTGCGCTCCCTGCCTTCCCAGAGCCATAACTTTTTTATTTGTATGCTCACATAGTCATATGAGGGCTTGTTTTTTGCGGGACAAGTTCAAGTACTTTCCAACGCCACCATTTAATATTGCATATGATGTAGTGGGAAGCGGGAAAAAAATTCTAAATGGGGTGAAATTGCAAAAAAAAAAAGCAATTCCACCACAGTTTTACATATTTTTTTTTTGGTTTACGACATTCGATGTGAGATAAAACTGACCAGTTAATTTTATTCTACAGGTCAGTACGAATCCAGTGATACCTTATATGTATAGTTTTTCTTGCGTCTTAATTTTAAAAAAAATTAATAAGTGGGAAAAATATCTGTTTTATTTTTTTGTCTCCATATTTTGAGCTCCATAACTTTTTTGTAATTATGTGTACAGAGCTGTATGGGGGTTCATTTTTTGTAGGGGGATCTGAACTTTTCATTGATACCATTCTGGGATTTGTATGATTTTTCATCACTTTTTATTACATTTTTTGCAGAAAATGAAGAGACCAAAAACGGTGAATCGGCCATTTGGACGCTTTTTTCCGTTTTGCTGTTTGCTGTATGGGGAATATATTTTAATATTTTTATACTATGGGTGTTTTCGCACTTCGCGACACCCATGATGTGTATTTTTTTTTTTTAAATTTAGTTCTTTTTGTTTTATTTTGGGAAAAGGGGGGTGATTTGAATTTTTCGTTTTTTTTTTACACTTTTTTATAGTTCCCATATAGTTGCTATTATCATAGACTCCAATGCTCTTGCATTGGAGTTTATGATTTACTACTTTCCTATGGAGCCCTATTACAGGCAAGGGTCCATAGGAATTACCATGCAGCAGCCTCCTGTCATTCACAAAGACAGGGGCTGCTCCACACAAGCTCCAAGCGCATGCTTTCGTTTTTTTTTAGCACGCTCAGATGCCATGTTCAGGATTGACCACGTCATCTGAGGGGTTAAATGTCCACGATCGGCATTACTGCTGGTTGCGGACATGAGCCGGAGCCGTGGGTGTCTGCTATAAGAAGCAGGCGGCCAACCGCAGCAATGGCGCTCACAGCACTCAGGAGCGGGCGTCATCTTTAAAGACCCTGCCAGCTCCGTACTATTATGGCGCTGGGAGGGAAGGTGTTAATAGAAAAAAAGTACATGTTGTTAGCTGTTCTGCAGCCATTTTTGGGGTGTATTAATTTATTTTTTATTTACTGAAAATGTAATTCTTTTATTTTACAGTATGTCAGACAGACAAGTGACAGGCCCTTCAAAGGGAACTAGCAGTGGCCCAAATGTTTGTGAAGCAGGCACAAGTAGCAGCAGAAGAAGGGTTGGTTGCAGCATGAGTCGCAACGAGAGGCCTGAGCTCCCAATGTCATCTAACGGTCGTGTCTTGACAAGCAACCCAGCGGTGCTTGAATCGTTGACTCGGTCTTCTACCTCATCTCATGACATTAGACACACCCATCCAAGAGTCGGTGGGTTCCTCTGACATGACGCTTAGTTGGAATGGCCTGGGTGCAGGCCCAGTGCTCTCACCTGTCCTCAACCTTCCTCTGTCATTTTCTGTTCCCTCGAGGTATTATATGACGTAGGCCAGCTTCACTTTTTAGAGAGGACAGTCAGCAGCTACTGCCCAGCCAAGATCTGGAGGAGAGATCAGCCACTTCCTCTCGTAGGCGAACAAGTAGCGATGATGAGAGTCATGTGGAGCTGGTGTTGCGAGTGGTCAGGCTCCTGGCCTTGGGACAGTTGAGGGGGACATCAGTGACTTGCAGACAGTAGTGGATGATGATGTAGCCGATCGCACTTGGGAGCAGGGTAAAGAAGGGGCTTCATCATCAGGAGAAGAGGGTGGCAGCTTGCGTGTGAGACAGCAGCTGAGCCAGAAAGGTGGTAGCGTGGTCATGAGTCAGCAGGGTGGCAGAAGTGGGAGGTCAGGAGCCAAACGTGTCCATGGTAGACCACTTGCTTCACAGGAGCCTACCTGCCCGGAAAGTAGTGGTGCAGGGGTTCACGGAGGCAGCGGTAGCAGACAGTCAGTGCAGAGTGTTGGGGGAAAATGCCATACTCAGCGGTGTGGGAGTTTTTTGTTAAGCCGCTGGATGAGGTGGACAAGGCCATTTGCTGAATCTGTGGGCAGAAGGTGAAACGTGGCCAGGGTGCCAATGTTGGCACCACGGCCCTGGGTCAACACACGCAGTGTCACCATAAAGTGGCCTGGGAGAACCGTGGCTCCAATGTGGTGGTCCAGCCTGCTGCAGCAACTGCTGCATCACCCAATGGCATGCACCCATTTTCCTACAGTCAAGGCGCCACCACCTTAGACGAAGGGAGCTGTCTGTCCTTCCCATCATCTACTGGTCCTGATGCTTCTGCTCCACATCTTTCTACTACTCGTCACTTATTTTGTCAGCAATCGATCACTAAAGCGATTGCCGCTCATCCAACGGTGCAAAAGCTGGACAAAGTTGCTGGTATTGCAATCCCTCCCTTTCCAAGTGGTGGACTCTGCATCTTTCAGAGAACTGATGGCTTGTGCCAAGCTGAGGTGGAGAGTCCCAAGCCGTTATTTCTTTGCGAAAAAGGCAGTACCAGTCCTGCACACATATGTAGTACAGAAGGTGGGCCAGTCCTTGAGCCTGTCGGTGTCTGCGAAAGTTCATGGCAGCGCCGACGTGCGGAGCTGTAACTACGGTCAAGGACAATATATGTCCTTTACGGCCCATTGGGTAAATGTGGCTCCTGCCCAGCCACACCAGCAACTTGGCCAGGTGATGCCACTGCCGCCTCCATGTTCTCACGCCGTTGATCCTCCACTGTGTCCTCAGCTTCCACTGCAGGGACAATTCACAGTGCCCCTCCAGCATACCACATCTGCAGGGCACGGCAGTGTCACACTGTTCTGCACCTCGTTTGTCTGGGTGAACGGAGTCACACTGGGGAGGAACTTCTCCGTGTCCTTCATCAAAAAATCGAATCCTGGCTTTCTCTGCGACAACTCAAAATCGGAACCATAGTAGCCGACAACGGGAAGAACATGGTGTCAGTGCTGCATGAAGGAGGTCTGGGCCATGAGCCCTGCATGGCACACATGTTCAATCTGGTTGTCAAGCGGTTCCTGAAGTCTTCCACCTATCTGCAAGACATCCTAAAAATAACCAGGAAATTGGGTTGAGCAAACCCGAACTGTAAAGTTCGGATTCGTACCGAACTTTATGTTTTTTGTACCCAGACCCGAACCCGAATATTTTCATAAAAGTTTGGGTTCGCGTTCGGCGATTTAATGGCGCTTTTTGGAAGGCTGCAGGGCAGCCAATCAACAAGCGTTTAACTAGTGTTCCCTTAGAAGCCATCACAGCCATGCCCACTAATGGCATGGCTGTGATTGGCCAGTGCCGCATGTGACCTAGCCTCTATATAAGCTGGAGTCACGTAGCGCCGCACGTCACTCAGCTCTCACTAGTGTAGGGAAAGGATGCTGCTGCTGTGAGGGAGAGAATAGGAAAGAATCTGATATCAGAACTTGTTGTTAGCTCTGCGATCTACAGCGATTTTTTTTAAAGTGACACAGAAAAATAAGTTTTACCCGTCTGTTAGTTAGGTGGGCATCGGCGGCCATTTTGTGCAAGTGCAGTGCACCAGCACTGCATATGTGCCAGGGATCATAACTTAATCCTGTTATTTTATTTCAGTGGGCAACATATACCCATTTTTTAAGTGCACCTGTACTGCATATGTGCCAGGGGAATGGAAAATAATATAGGTAATCTGTCTGAGTTTAGGGACCCGGGGGGTGACATATTAAAAAAATTTTCTGTAAAGTACCCCTTTGCTGCATATGTGAGTGTAATCAATTCAGTGAATCCATCTGTTAGAGTCTGGGGGAGACAAATTATAATTTTTTTGCTAAAAAGTACATTTGCGCCCTGCACTGCATTTGTGATAGTAAAAGAAAATCAGTAAATCCATCTGTTTCACTGTGGGTGAAAAAATTATATTTTGTTTGCCAGAAAGTACCTTTGCGGCCTCCACTGCTAATCTGATAGTGAAATATAATCAGTAAATCCATCTTTTTCACTGTGGGTGAAAAAACATCATCTTTTGTTTTGTCCATAAAGTACCATTGTGGCCTGTGCTGCAAGTCTGATAGTGAAATATAATTAGTACATACAACTAGGACATTGTGGGTGAAAAACAAACAACCTCCCTGGGGGACAAGAACCAGGCTCCCAACACCTCCATCTCCAATTCGGGGTACAGAGCGGAGACCACCACCCCATCAGCCAAAATCGGAGCAGGATCCTCTGAATCACATCCCCCAGGAAAACTGCGAGACAACACATCAGGCTTGACGTTTTTAACCCCCAGACGAAAAGTAACCACAAAATTGAACCTGGTAAAGAACAGTGACCATCTGGCCTGTCTAGGATTCAGACCCTCGGCAGATTGTAGGTAAGCCAAATTCTTATGATCCGTATATACTGTAACGGCATGAGACGCCTGAAAGAAATCTGCTTCTTAATGCACCCTGGTTCTTCCTTTGTTTGTCACAGACAGGTACCCGGAGAACTGGTCTCAATAAGATATACACACAGGCATGTTTCTGAAACCGTTCTGCTTTAATTCTCGGAATTCAGCACCTTTATAGACATTCTTCCACACATTAGAAACAGATGTGATTCACATATTCACTGTTGCTGGGCAGACTCCATTCCCTATATGGACAGAAGGCTAATGTAAACATATTCTCCCTCTAGAATGATGTCACCCAGCATCCTGTCCCGCATACAGATCATATAGCTTATTCTATTTAACCCTTCAATCCCCTCTAAGTCATGAATATGACTTATCATCTTTCTCTCATAGAGAGGTAAGTAGCATATGATTGTCCAGGGTTTGTGGGTTTTGGACACATTACGCAAAACATCTGTATGAGGGAAGGGATACATTGAATACAACAACATATAATAATCAAGGAAGCAATTATAATTATAATACTGATAAATAATGTTCTCAACCAACTCAAATCCGGCAGCCAGCTCAATAACCAGTCCCACCAAGAGGGTGAATCAACATCTTCCTTGATATTATTAGCAATTTCATGTAACCCTTGAATATGGGACTAGATTGATCTGGAATGGTCAGATAAATTAAAACAACACATTCCTTTAAAATCTTGACATCCTATTTTATGTTTAAGTAACAAATAATCCACAGCAAATCTAGTTTCTAGCACTGCTCCTCTTATGCCTTGTATATCTAAAAGCATATCTGATAAGGCCATAGAGGTATGATTCAGAGATTTAGCTAAGTCAGATGCAATAGAATTTATAGTACGAGTATTATATATAGCCAGTCCAGGCACTCCTAATATAGAGGCGCCCAAACTTGTGTATTCTGTACGGCTGAGAAGGGGTAAAGTAGAGTCACAGTCTTCAGATAAAGTCTTGGTAACTGATCCGTAAGCTCTCCTGATAGGGGGTTGACTGGGAAGGGCCAAAGTCAGCCTGGATAACGCACAGGGACCTTCAATACAATTAGCAGGAATGTAATTGTAAGTGCTGTTACCACAAGACAAAAACCATCCCTTAGGGAGCATTATATTATAGATAAAACTGGGAGTCACATTGGTCTTATTACAACTCATGGAGTTATCCAGGGAGCTAGCAAGCCTACTATTCTTTTTACAGGTGTCGTCAATATAATCATATACACTATTCTTAGGTAATCCACTTTTTATGTCTCTACCATCACAATATAAAGTCATATCCTGGGAAAAGGTAAAACAAGTCTCTGCTGCAGTCAGATTAATAGTATTTATTCTAATATTATCCCTGCTATTTCCTGATTTCTGACACTCCCCACAGAAGTCATACAAGGGAATAAAAGATTGTGTATTGTTAGCCCTCGACCAGACTTCAAGGAGGGATTCATCGGGTGTAGGCACAGCAATAACACGTTTGTATAAGATCCCGTGGGCTCTGTAAGTCTTTAAGGCACAATGAACTAACATTTAGGGCATTTGCCATCCTGACTATACTATTCTGTTCAGAATAAAAGGGGACAGGAGCAAAGGGATCTTGCTCCTGAGCTCTTTTATTTACTGACTGATTATTTGGTGCACCGCAGAAGAAACTCATCTCCTCTGGGTGATAAGTACATGTAGTAATAAGCCAGACTGGCAAGAAAACACAAAGATTAATAATTATCAGCAGACAAACAAATCTCCCAAAATATTGTGGGGTCATCATCTTCAGCCTGTGGCAAGGCACTTTTCAGGGAAACTTCTTCTGAGCTCCCCTCTTTGTTCAGGGAATTCACACCTGCTTCACCCTCTTTGTCTTTGTCTGTCACCGGAGAAAAAGCCTCAGGGACCCTTTTCATTCTGCTAGCGTGAATCCAGATTGGAGCCTCTGCTGTGAGAATCGCTGTTCTGGTGACTGCTACCACTCGGGTGGGTGGTCCAAACGGGAACTCAGTCTGTTTTCATCCTTTTGCCAGGCGCTGGACTATCACCATGTCTCCTGGTTGGAAAGGATGCGTAGGTTCCTGTGGAGAGGCACGAGCAACATCTCTGTAACGGGGTGACGAAGGCACACTCTGTCTCCCATCAGCCGCAGACCTGCTGCTTAGCTTCGGGAGCGAGGATCTGTGTTTGACCTCGTTCCCAGGGCGGCTTTGCTGGCTGGGAGGCTCCCTGCTCCTAGGTCTGCCTTGAGCGCTGAGCTGATCACTCGCCACGTCACATGACCCTCACTCCCCACTATAAATACAGGCAGCCTGCTGGCCACAGGTTGCCTGTTAATTTAGGTTTCTGGCAGTTATTGCATACCTGTGTACTTACCCGATCCTGTTCCTTGACGATCCTTTGCCTGCTCCTCCTGTACTGCGCATCCTTCCTGGTATATTGACCTCTGCTTCCACCTGACTATTCTTTGTGGACTCCTTTGGTACTTCTCGACTCTCCTGGTATTTATGACCCCGGCTTCTCCTGACCTTTCTTTGCTTATCCCTCTGTACTGCGTTGTCCTCTTGGTTTTGACCCGGTCCGTTCACTATCCGTTATTTGTCTTGTCTGTCCTTCCCACACCTATCCTAAGTTAGGGACTGCCGTCCAGTTGTCCCCTGTCATTAAGACTCGTGAGGCAAGTAGCCAGGGCCAGGGGTGAGGGTGGAGCGCAGTGGTCACTATCGTGTGTGTGTGTGTGTGTGTGTGTGCGTGACCGTTACAATCTCGTTCAATTTGATCTAAAGTTTCTACAAGTTTCCTCACGTATTCTGCCTGTACTACTTCTAGATCCCCTTTTTCTATCACAGGGGCCTTTGGTGGGGAAGGGTCTTCCCATTAGGACCTCAAATGGTGAGTAACCAGTATTCTTATTAGGCTGCATCCTAATTTCTGCTAGGGCTATAGGCAAGAACTTTTTCCAATTAGTGAATGTGCCTCCAGTAATTTTCCTTATTTTCTCTTTAATTGTTCTATTTATTCTTTCTACTACCCCTGAACTCTGCGGGTGATAAGGAAGATGAAACTTCCAGTCAAACCTAAGTGCTTTGGAATGCTCCTTACATACCCTGGATGCAAAAGCTGGGCCATTATCTGGGTCAATTTGAACAGGACACCCCCATCTGGGGATGATCTCTTGTAACAACATTTTTACCACAATTTGTGTGGTTTCATTGGTGGTAGGAAAGACCTCCGGCCATCTAGAGAACATATCCACAATTATAAGGGCATACTCCTGCTTTCTTCCTGTCTTTGGGATATGTGTGAAGTCAATTTGTAAGTGAGTGAATGGTGAAGTCGGGTAATTCAGATGCTGGTGTTGGGCCTTCTTTGAATTATTTGGATTGTTTCTGAGACATATAATACACAGTGAAACATAAGATTGTACCTTTTGATCTAAGACCTGGTATAAAAAAATCTCTCTGAATGAGGTCAGCGGTTGCCTGTGCCCCCCTATGGCCAAGACCGTGATATTGTGCAATTAAAATCAGTGTGCTTGCAACTGGGATACATGGTTTTCCCTCTTTGCAGATAAGACCCGTATTCGGGTCTTGTACTGCACCTACCGACTGCCATTCTATTTTGTCACTACTGGGAGCCAAATCCTGGAGGCTGAGCAATAGATTGTCAGTAAGAGTAATGTCTGGAACTAGGGAGGGCATTTGAATTGTTGCTGCCGTTCTAATAGCAGCCTCTTTTGCTGCCTGATCAGCTAGGGCATTCCCTTTAGCTATTTGTGTTTGGAGACCAGTATGTGCCTTACAATGGATAATAGCAACTTTGCTTGGTAATTGGATGGCGGCCAGGAGATCATGTACAGTCGTGGCTAAAAGTTTTGAGAATGACACAAATATTAGTTTTCACAAAGTTTGCTGCTAAACTGCTTTTAGATCTTTGTTTCAGTTGTTTCTGTGATGTAGTGAAATATAATTACACGCACTTCATACGTTTCAAAGGCTTTTATCAACAATTACATGACATTTATGCAAAGAGTCAGCATTTGCAGTGTTGGCCCTTTTTCAGGACCTCTGCAATTCGACTGGGCATGCTCTCAATCAACTTCTGGGCCAATTCCTGACTGATAGCAACCCATTCTTTCTTAAGCACTTCTTGGAGTTTGTCAGAATTAGTGGGTTTTTGTTTGTCCACCCGCCTCTTGAGGATTGACCACAAGTTCTCAATGGGATTAAGATCTGGGGAGTTTCCAGGCCATGGACCCAAAATGTCAACGTTTTGGTCCCCGAGCCACTTAGTTATCACTTTTGCCTTATGGCACGGTGCTCCATCGTGCTGGAAAATGCATTGTTCTTCACCATACTGTTGTTGGATTGTTGGAAGAAGTTGCTGTTGGAGGGTGTTTTGGTACCATTCTTTATTCATGGCTGTGTTTTTGGGCAAAATTGTGAGTGAGCCCACTCCCTCGGATGAGAAGCAACCCCACACATGAATGGTCTCAGGATGCTTTACTGTTGGCATGACACAGGACTGATGGTAGCGCTCACCTTTTCTTCTCCGGACAAGCCTTTTTCCAGATGCCCCAAACAATCGGAAAGAGGCTTCATCGGAGAATATGACTTTGCCCCAGTCCTCAGCAGTCCATTCACCAAACTTTCTGCAGAAGATCAATCTGTCCATGATATTTTTTTTTGGAAAGAAGTGGCTTCTTTGCTGGCCTTCTTGACACCAGGCCATCGTCCAAAAGTCTTCGCCTCACTGTGCGTGCAGATGCGCTCACACCTGCCTGCTGCCATTCCTGAGCAAGCTCTGCACTGGTGGCACTCCGATCCCGCAGCTGAATCCTCTTTAGGAGACGATCCTGGCGCTTGCTGGACTTTCTTGGACGCCCTGAAGCCTTCTTAACAAGAATTGAACCTCTTTCCTTGAAGTTCTTGATGATCCTATAAATTGTTGATTGAGGTGCAATCTTAGTAGCCACAATATCCTTGCCTGTGAAGCCATTTTTATGCAACGCAATGATGGCTGCACGCGTTTCTTTGCAGGTCACCATGGTTAACAATGGAAGAACAATGATTTCAAGCATCACCCTCCTTTTAACATGTCAAGTCTGCCATTTTAACCCAATCAGCCTGACATAATGATCTCCAGCCTTGTGCTCGTCAACATTCTCACCTGAGTTAACAAGACGATTACTGAAATGATCTCAGCAGGTCCTTTAATGACAGCAATGAAATGCAGTGGAAAGGTTTTTTGGGGATTAAGTTAATTTTCATGGCAAAGAAGGACTGTGCAATTCATCTGATCACTCTTCATAACATTCTGGAGTATATGCAAATTGCTATTATAAAAACTTAAGCAGCAACCTTTCCAATTTCCAATATTTATGTAATTCTCAAAACTTTTGGCCACGACTGTACTAGGGTGGAATGTGAGATTTGTCTCCCATCTGCAGCTATGAAGCCTCTCCTCTGCCAGATTACCCCATGATTATGTACAACCCCAAAGGCATACTTGTAAATGTATTACACCGATTCCATCTCTCCCCTCAAAAAGACAACAAGCTCTAGTGAGGGCAATCAGTTCAGCTGCTTGGGCTGACTGAAAAGGTATAGGATTCGATTCCAGTATAACATCAGGGAGTTGAACCACATCGTATCCTGCATGATAAGTGTTGTCATTAGGACGGGAACAGGAGCCATCCACAAATATATCAGGTGCTCCTTCAATGGGTGTGGACTGTAAGTCAGGCCTAGGTGAGGTATGTTCATGTATAAGTTCAGTACATGCATGGGGAGGAGGCAAATCATCCTGCTCTCCCTTGTAGCCAAGTAGGGCATTCAGTATAGCCATTGGACCGAATGTGGGTGCTGAGTATTTGATATGAAGTTGAGGATTAGATAGCAATAAAACTTCATATCCACTCAGTCTTTGTGCTGACATATGTTGCGTATGTATGTTCCTCAATAGGGCCTGAACATTGTGTGAGGTATGCAGAGTGGTGGGGTGACCTAGGGTGATAGGCGTGGCCATCTCAGCGACCATAGCACAGGCTGCCAAACTCCTGAGACACGCAGGCATGCCCTGAACCTGTACGGGAACCACTTTTGAGAAAAAAGCAACAGGGCGGAATTTGCCTCCATGATCTTGCGCCAGGACTCCTGCCATGGTTTACAATTGTCCCTGGCAAATAAATGAAACATCACGCCATAGTCGGGTAGGCCCAAACCAGGACTTGAAAACATTGCACATTTCAAATGACTAAAAGCTTGTAACATTTCATCAGACCATTTAATGAAGTCAGGCATCTCAGTATTAGTGGCTTGTCTCAGAATATTATCATAGTAGGAACAATCAGCAATCCATTGGCGGCAGTAACCAATCATGCCAAGAAAGGTCAACATGTCTGTCTTGGTGTGTGGGCGGGGCATACCCAGTACGGAGGCAATTTTGGCATGGCTGATTTTCCTCTCACCTTTACTGAGAACAAAGCCCAAATACTCAACACTTTCCATACACCATTGTAATTTCTTCCTAGAAACTTTGTGACCACATTCACATAACCACAGTAATAAACTAACACAGTCTGCCTGGCAGGCCTCCCGAGTAGGACTACATATGAGGAGATCGTCCACATATTGTAGAAGGACAGAACCATGAGGGGCAGTCTAAGGGCGCAGTGTAACTTGGAGGTCAATGGAGTAGACTACTGGGGAGTCTACATAACCCTGAGGCATTCTACACCAAGTATACTGGCGAAATTTTAATATGAAAGCAAAAAGTGGCTGTGACTCCTTGTTAACTGGGACAGAAAAAAATGCATTCTTTAAATCAATAACAGAGAAAAATTCTGCATGGGCAGGAATAGCTGATAGCAGAGATGGTACGTCTGGAACCATAGGGGCTATGGGTATGATCTGTGCATTTACCGCTCTAAGATCCTGGACAAATCTAAAGGTATTATCTGCCTTTCCCACTAGGTTGATAGGTGTATTATAGGGGGAGATAATTTCCTCAATAACCCCTGCCTCTAGGACTTCCATCAACATAGACTCAATCCCCTTTTCTTATTCTGGTGAAAGGGGGTATTGTTTAATGTAAACAGGTGCAGCGCTGGGCTTAAGCATTGCCCTACATGGTGTACAAGAGATAAGGCCAACATCTTGGTCAGTATTTGCCCAAACCTCAGGAGGAACCGGATCAAGTATCGGATCCTGAGGTTGGCATTCCAAATATAAAAAACAATTATCCTTTGGTACATGAATGGGCATAACTGAGGATGTGACATGTAGGTGTCCCGTCTTGCTAATCCCCAACTGCAACTTTAACAGCACAAATATCTCTCCCTAATAAATTCACAGAACAATTTGGAATGATCCTAAAACTGTGTGTGAACATTGACTGGTGCTTGTATGGATGTTGGATCGAGAGGGGAGGAGATTTATAAGATCTGGTCAGTATCCCATTAATTCCCACAGAGGGCTCAGCATCCTCTCTTGGACCACTATAATAATCCTCACATATAGTACTACTAGTAGCACCAGAATCCACAAGAAAAGGGAGAGGACGTCCCTCTATGGTTAACACAATCAGTGGTGATTCCTGATGTCTGCTGCCCCCAAGCTACGGGAAAACGAGGGCCTTCCCTTCCCTTCCTGTCACGGATGGTGTTGCGGAAAGCTGGAACTTATTAATAAACATCCGATTAGCTTGATCCCAAACTAAGGAGCATATGGGTGAGCCCTATAAAACCCCTAGAGCTCTCACTGACTGCTATGCCCATGCAAAGATCTTTATGGTAGACGATTGCATGTCCACGTGCCTTATACTATCTGACACCTGAAAACCCTATAATAGTGAGGGGACACGATCACCGGCTCCCTGCACTTAATACGGACGGAGTCAGGGTCACCTACAATAAAGCCAGCAAGGAAACACAAATAAAGGAAACAGACTTACCTGAGGAATCAGGAGAAGGAGCATCCAGCAGTGAACAACTCATCCATGAAAAAGTATAAACCGCAAAGTGAGGCAGTATGGGAGGGAATATAAAGGGAGACAATCAGTGCAAATAGATGACAGCTGGGAGAAGGAAAGGAGATGACAAAGTGAAACCAAAACAAAGAACTTCATGCAAGAGGTAGCGAAGAAAGTCTAACAGACCTTCTCACAGAGCTGGTGGTGACAGTACCCCTCCCTCTACGGGTGGACTCCGGACACTCAGAGCCCACCTTCTCAGGATGAGACCTATGGAAAGCCCTGATGAGACAAGTGGCCTTAATGTCCGCCACTGGGACCCACATCCTCTCCTCAGGACCATAACCCTCCCAATGAACGAGGTTACTGGAGAGAACCGCGGATAATGCGAGAATCCACAATCCTAGAGACCTGAAATTCAAGATTACCATCAACAACAATCGGAGGAGGAGGCAAAGAGGAGGGTACAGTGGCCCACTGAGGAAGGAGTAAGACCCCAATCACACTCCGAAACGCGTTTTGTCTAATTCAAATATTTTCCAGTGCCTTTTGAAGAAGAAATCACAAGAATACTACTGGTAGTCAACACCTTTATAAAGAACTGACTTAACGCTGGGCAAGTTTTCAAGAAATTGCTCAAGGACAGTCAGCTGCACAGAGTGGAGAAACAAAAGGATACTTACGATAATACAGCGAGACTTGGACACAACTCCTCGATAAAGACGTCACAGATTCGTGGGAAAGGATCAAGACACATATCAGCAACAGGTGGCGAGTTGAATTCAGCGCCAAACGGACTGAGAGTCATGACTGCAAAATCGTGAGTACTATACCAACTCTCACAATATTGATTTGCAACAGTATTTGAACTGAACATCAAGTGAGATATTTGTGCTGGCTTCATTTAAGCGGTCATATCGAAAGTACTCTCTATCCGAAAATATTGCTCTACTGGAGTTAGATTGCGAATAGATGCAAGATCCTATATCGATATTTACTTTGTATCTTAAATAACCGCGAACCAAGCGGCTACACTGAATTCACCCTCCATTTGAATTATCGCAGTGAACCAAGCGGCCATACCGAATTCATCCTTCATTTGAATTATCGCTGCAATATGGTTTGAGTGTGAACACACGTAAGAACTGGGGAACCATTCAGCCATTGTGCATCCATATACCCAATACATCTCCTTTTTTTCATTCGAATATATTTTTATCGAAGTAATTTTTCCATTCGATTTATTACTCTACCAAAGTTTGATTACGAACTTTTGCTACAATCCAGCGATTATTTTTGCACTAGTACAAATTGACATATTGTGACCAATTTAGATACTAAGAATACACGATTGTAGATTCAGGTGGTTTAGTCTTTTTTATTGTAATTTTGTAGAATTGGCCAATGTTTTATTATGTTTGTTATAGATGTGAATAAATTTTAATCTGATATTAGTATTTTCTGCGTGACCCATGTAAATTGTGAGTGCCGGTCATTCCATTTCTTCTATATAATATAATAAATGCCTAGACCTTAGGTAAAGAGGTGGGAGAGGGAAGGGGGGGGGAGGAAGAGAGGGAAGGGGGGGGGGGGGGAGCTTAGTAGACGTAAGTCTAAGCTTGTCAGGTAGAGGTGTGCTGAGTACATTAGTTAAGAACATATCACAAAGTAGCGCCCCAAATCTAAACGTTCAGGCAAGAAGACATTAAAAACATTAAACAGTAGTGCACTTATGTCTGACCTTCACAAATATAAGTTTTAGGTATATCTATGCTGAGTACATCAAATATGCTGAATACATTAGGGATGCTGAATACATTAGGGATGCTGAATACATTAAGTATGCTGGGTACATTGAGGAAAACAAAACGTGGTGTTTATCAGGCACCACAAATAAAAACCTTTTAGGTAGTTGCTGAATACATTAAACGGGAACACATTGTTACCTAAGCTATACATGTGTGAACTTATCAGGTAATCAGGTGCTGAGAACATTTATCAAGGATTCCTTAATAATGAACATTAAACAAGGTGCAAGATGCAAGATGCAACGGAGCACTCATTGGGGGTTAGTGGCTATCACAAAACCCAAGGGTATGCAACGGTCTAGCTGCAGGTCCCTAGACTTGTGATCAAGGGAGAGTAGATTCCACCTTATACAATATATGTACTAAAGTGTAGAGACCGCCCACGATGAAAGAACCACCACCGGGACCCTCTCATGCTCCCATAAATACTGGACCAGATCCTGGCGTGGTAAGTCCTCAGGGTGGAAGATCTGTGGATCCCATCAGGTACTTGGTCGCTTTGCTGACCTTGGTGCGTTGGACTCTTCTCCAGGGTTCAAGCTGTGGTAGGATTGGGAGCGTCATCGGGTAGGCTACCGGTAGCCACGTAGGGATGTCGATGGGCTGGATACCAATGTGCTCCCACGCCTTGTCTAGATCCTCCAGTGTGTGTATGGCGATGCGCTTTACATTCTTATGTATGGATAATCTGAACGGGTACATCCAAGTGTATGGAATCTTTTGCGCTCGTAATGCATCCCGCAGAGGCTTCAATATGCGCCGTTTTGCCAGCGTTGATGGTGCAATATCCTGGTATAGCGCAATATCTGTACCTCCATACGAAATTCGACCTATAGTACGAGACGCCTCCATGACGCTGTGTCCACAAAAGACAGTAGGCCGCAGACCACATCTCTCGGTCTCTCATTTGGTTTCGGCTGGGGTCTCAAGGCTCTGTGTATGCACTCTATTGTGAATGTCGCAGCAGAGTCAGGGTCCAATAAATCCGCAAATATTTCCATGGCTACTTTACATAGCGATTCGGCAGCCCAGGATTCGGGTACGCTTTTTATCCGAATATTACGTCGCCTGCTGCGGTTTTCTTGATCTTCCAGCAGTGAGAAGGCTCTATTAAGCTTTTCGGCGTGTCCGTTAAGGCACTCAGCCACCCCTGTGGCATGCAACCTCAGTTCATGTGCTGCTTGCTCTAAGGCCTCGACTCTGTGTCCCACTTGGGAAATCTCTGCCAATTCAGTTAGAACCGGTCTGAGAGCTTTGTCCAGTGCTTGTCTAAGCACTTTAGTGAGAAAGGACTTGGATACCGATGCCGGGTCTTTGTCGTCAGTTGTGCCGCAGCGCTCACTGTCCGCGCCTCTGAATCTTTCATGCGTGCTGTCGCCATTTTGCAGCTAGCTCCCGGAGAGTGAAAGATTCTCTTTTTAAGGAATTTTTGCATATCTTTTTGTCCTTTGTGGGATCTGGGGGTGTCTGGGGGGTCTAGTCCCCTGTCTCAGCCGTATTTGACCATTTCTGATCAGGTCACTGCTGTCACGGATGATGTTGCAGATAGCTGGAAGATATGGATAAACATCCGACTGGCTTGATCCCAAACTAAAGAGCATAAAGGTGACCCCTATAAAACCCTAAGAGTTTACCCTGACTGCTAAGCACATACAAGGGTCTCAGAGGTAGACGATTGCATGCCCTCGTACCTGGACTGTGTGACACCTGAAAACCCTATAATAGTGAGGGGACACGACCACCGGCTCCCTGCACTTAATATGGAGGGAGTCAGGGTCACCTAGAATCAAGCCAGCAAGGAAACACAATACATGAAAGGACTTATCTGAACAAGCAGGAACAGAAGTCTCCAGCAGTGAACACTTCAATCCAGGAAGTAGTATAAACCGCAAAGTGAGGCAGTATGGGAGGGAATATAAAGGGAGACAATCGGTGCAAATAGATGACAGCTGGGAGAAGGAAAGGAGATGCCAAAGTGAAACCAAAACAAAGAACTTCATGCAAGAGGTAGCGAAGAACGTCTAACAGACATTCTCACAGAGCTGGCGGTGACAGTACCCCTCCCTCTACAGGTGGACTTCGGACACTCAGAGCCCACCTTCTCAGGATGAGACCTATGGAAAGCCCTGATGAGATGAGTGGCCTTAATGTCCGCCACTGGGACCCACATCCTCTCCTCAGGACCATAACCCTCCCAATGAACGAGATACTGGAGAGAACCGCGGATAATGCGAGAATCCACAATCCTAGAGACCTGAAATTCAAGATTACCATCAACAACAATCGGAGGAGGAGGCAAAGAGGAGGGTACCGTGGGTTGGACATAAGGTTTTAATAGGGACCTGTGAAAAGCATTATGGATCTTCCAAGTCTGAGGAAGATCAAGACGGAAGGCAACAGGATTGATGACGGACAAGATCTTGTAAGGCCCAATATACCTAAGACCCAACTTCCAGGAGGGAACCTTCAGTTTGATATTCTTTGTAGACAACCACACCAGATCCCCCACATTCAGGTCCGGACCAGGCACACGTCTCTTATCCGCCACACGCTTATATCTCTCACTCATCCTCTTCAGATTACCCTGAATCCTTTGCCAAATAAATGACAAAGATGAGGAAAATCTCTCCTCATCAGGTAAACCAGAAGACCCCTCTCCAGAGAATGTCCCAAACTGCGGATGAAACCCATATGCACCAAAAAATGGTGACTTATCAGAGGACTCCTGGCGACTGTTATTCTTTCTTTCAAATTTCTTTTTATTGAAAGTAAAGGACAAGTAATACAGTTTTGCATAAACAATTTCGGTATGAACAATTGCCAATGACCAACTGTCTACAAACTGTATGCATACTTGAGGTAGATATTTAGCTCATACACATAAGTACTAAGTCGTAGCACCTGTCATTAGCAGCATAGTACATATTTTACAAAAATGCACTTAAAATTGCGGGAACAGAGAACATACAGAGAACATGTACTACACAAATAAAAGAAAGAAAAGAAGGGAGGGAAAGAACATTAAGAGGGGGGGGGAATAGGGAAAAAAGGGGGAGGGGAGGAAAAAGGAAGGGTTGCAGAAGATTCTACCATTGGGTTCAACAATTACACCTGAGAGAGCTGAAGACTCTTGTTTACATTGATATGCAGCTGTAAAACAGCATATAGAAGTGGTGTATAAGTAAGAATGTGGTTTTAAGCTTGTGGTTCTTGGTTCCTATATTTTTTCCATGGATCCCAGAACTTCACAAATCCCTGATGTTTCCGCAATTCCCAGCTCATTAGTTCCTCGAGTCTATAGATTTGGTCTACTTTATCGACTCACATCTCCAGAGTCGGGGGATTAGTATCCATCTATTTAAGGGGGATAAGCAGTCGCTTGAATGAGCCGCTTGAATGAGCTGTGTCGCGAGATCCTTTTTGCTTGGGCACCATGAATCATTGTGGAGCCAAAGCAAAACGGATTCAGGGGACAACAATATGCGTCTGCCAATGATACGGTTAGTTTCTATATCAACCTTGCGCCAGAATTCAACAATTCTAGGACAGAACCAGAAAATGTGACTCAGTGTGCCTGGATTTTCCCCACAGCGCCAGCAAGCTCCTGATTCAGTAGGACCTAATGTGTATAATTGTTGTGGAGTTCTGTACCAGTGCGTTAGGACCTTATAGGAATGCTCCTGTATTCTGACACACCGCGAAAACCCATGTGAACATAAGTGTGCCCTCATTATATCACTTTCTGTGAACGTTTTACCCAGCTCTTTCGACCAATTAGCGATGTAGGCGGGCATACTTTTATTTTGCCCTGTTAGAAGAGAATTGTAGAGGATA
Organism: Bufo bufo; assembly: GCF_905171765.1. Taxonomy (NCBI): domain Eukaryota; kingdom Metazoa; phylum Chordata; class Amphibia; order Anura; family Bufonidae; genus Bufo; species Bufo bufo. The sequence goes on along the minus strand of NC_053389.1, from coordinate 392,051,438 downwards.
GAAATACGTTTCCTGGGCAATTCCATCTTAGCTAGTAGTTTTTCAAACCATGTAAGTTCTCCCATTGATTGTTTATTGAGAGAAAGGGTCCTACAAGTTGCCAGTAGTTCCGCTTCTTCAAGAAAGTTGGATTTTACAGTGTTAATATCTGGGGGTTGGGGGGCCCCGTCTTTGCATATAATGTTAGCGTTGAAAGCAGCCCATGTCTGGTCCCTAAATTTGTTCCAAACCTGAGGCACATTAGAAGACAGGGGCCTCAACAGGAAAGGGATCAATGAAGCCGACATTAATGGCGAAGGTGAGCCCAGGATGTCCCTATCTTCTGCTACTGAACGCATCATCACCACTAAACTTTGAAGTAGTGGGTTAGCTAAGGAAGGGATACTCTTCTTCAGTCCCCAAAGCCCTGCTAGTTGGAGAGGAGTCATATAGAGAAGCTCCATATCGATTCCAAAGACTTGGCTTCCCTTAGAATTAAGTTGGAGCCATCTCTTCATAAGTATTGCTTTGTAGTACATGTATGGGTCTGGAAGCCCAAAGCCTCCGTGCTTCTTCCTCATAGCCAACCTAGTATAAGGTAGTCTTGCTCTCCTCTTATTCCAAAGGAATTTTGAAAAAGCAGTTTTGATCTGCTGGAAAAAACTTTTGGGGATAAAAATCGGTAGCATTTGTAGAACATATAATAGCTGAGGCATAATAAAGGTCTTGAGAAGATTTTTTCAGCCCATCCAAGAGATATATGGGACTGCTAGGGACGCTAGCTGGCTCTGGATTTTAGCTAACATAGGAGGGAAGTTGATGTTGTAAGTATTTACGAGGTCCCTTGGGATTTTAATTCCCAAGTAAGTAAGGGAGGATGACTGCCACTTAAAAGGGGTAAGACCTTGTAGTTTAGTAATCACTGAGGGGTGTGCTGAAACATTTATGGCTTCTGACTTAGTGCAATTCACCTAAAAATTAGAGTGCACCAAATTTTTTAAATACTTCCAATAAATGCAGGAACGCTTCCAAGGGATTGGTGATAAAGATCAATAAGTCATCCGCAAAAGCGGCCGAATGTTGTTGCGGCAGGGGGTCTGGTAACTTTAGCCCTTGTATATTAGGGTGTTCCCGGATTGCTTGGAGTAATGTTTCCATGACAAGTATGAACGGGTCCCATTAGTTATGGAAAATGCCGCAGAGAGAGTGCCGTTCACCCTCACTTTGGCACCCGGTGAGGAATATAATGACATGATTGCCTTAATAAATGCTGTAGGTATGCCAAAACGATTAAGGGCTTTTTGCATAAATTCCCAGTCAACCCGGTCAAACGCTTTTTCAGCATCAACACTAAGGAATACTAGGGGCTGAGTCCATTTTTTAGCAAATGCCATAGCTGACAGGATTCTGCATGAATTATGATTACCTTCCCGCCCTGGAACAAAACCAGCTTGTTCAGGGTTGATAAACCGGGTTAGGAGTCGGCTCAATCTGGAAGCTAGAACTTTTGCCCAAACTTTTTATATCAACGTTCAGTAAGGATATCGGCCTATAGCTTCCACATTATTCCAAGTCCTTACCTTCCTTTGGCAAAATAGTTATATTGGCTTCAAGGGATTGGGTATGTAAAGAACCCCCTGCTAGTAGTGCTGTACATTGAGTAAATCTTTTAACTGACTTCTCAAGAGCGAGAGATGCTGCTGAACTTTGGCTCTTTTGTGAAGAGTTTCTAGTTTGGTAATCTGGGACAGTAGTGATTGCATAAGTTTTTGTCTATCTTTTTTAAGCTTGCACCCAAGAGAGATGAGTTCACCTCGCATCACTGCCTTATGGGCTTCCCAAACTGTCATCATCGAGGTGTCTTCAGGAGGATTTTCCTGGAAGAACAAAGTGAGCTTAAATTGTAAAGACTTGCAGTCTACTTTCCTATCCAGTAAGGTTTTGTTTAAACGCCAAGTTTTTGTGCGTATAGGCAAGTTCGTAAAGCATATAGAGACAGTTACTGGGGCATGGTCTGAAATAGAAACTGGACCAATGGTGGCGGAATGTACTAGGTCTATGTGCTGTTCGGATATAAAAACATAGTCCAATCTCTGGAAGGTGCCATGTACGGCTGAGAAAAATGTATAATCTTTAGTCGTGGGGTGTAATAGCCTCCACGTATCTGCTAGTCCCACTCTTCTCAGCGTACCGTATACACCTCCCAGAGAGCGCTGAGAATGGCTGGAGGAGCCAGACGAGGTGTCCAATAATGGGGACAGAGCTAGGTTAATGTCAACTCCTGCAATCCTAATACCTTCGGCAAAGGTGTCTAACTTGGAAAGTGTCTTTTTAAGCCAAAGTCCCTGACCTTTGTTGGGGGCATATAAGTTTACTAGTGTGACTATATCCGCCCCTAATCTCCCTTTGACAAACAGAAATCGCCCTTCTGGGTCAGCTTGTGTCATTATATGGGAGAAGGGTATATTTTTTAGCAATACTGACTCCCCGTGAGGCTTTCTCATGAGTGCTGTGGAACCACATCTTAAAATGAAGGCGTGACATGCATGGTATACGTCCGACTCTAAAATGTGTTTCCTGCAAGAAACATATATCAGTTTAAGACTGACGTACCAATCTACAGATTTGGGAGCGTTTCTGCGGCGTATTCATGCCAGGTTAAACAACAGTTAGTCATACATTAGGCGTGCGCAGTGTAAAATATACATTACGCCGGAGACGTTAAGACGAATTAGTGTGGTAAGTCTCCTGATCGCATTACTATATTAACCCCTGTGCTGTTGTACATATATAAGATATCACTCATGGTGAGGCGTAAACCACCATACTCCCTCGCCTCCACCATGAGAGTAACCGGTACATGCCTCCCAAAAATCGGGGTGTGAATTCTTGTGACCGCTAACTTACGGTCGTTAACACTTGTGACAGAAACCCAAACGGCACAAAGAATAACTGATTAGTTCTCACAGGTTAGCATTGTCCCGGCCGATGGGCTTCCTTTTCGTCGGCAGCGACCAGGACCCCGAGTCCGGTAAGTCCGGCAATGAGTCCTCTGAGGTGTTGATTTGGAGCCAGGATTGTATCTCCATCTGCGGGATCTGCAGAATAAGCCATGCTGCGGGTAAATCCACAGGGTTCCTGATAGTGCACCTCCGACCATTGCTAGAGAACGCAAGGCCGAAAGGAAATAGCCACCTGAACATGATGTTGTTGGCCTTCAGATGATCTGTTAGGGGCCGCAGCAATCTTCTCTTGTTGAGAGTAGCAGGTGAGATGTCCTGGTACAGTTGAATACGCACTCCGCCATATTGCAGGTCGGTGCAGCTTCTGGCCTGTTTCAATAAACCCGCAGTATCAAGATAATTCAGCAGGCCACATACAATGTCTCTTGGGGGCTCGTTAGGTTTGGGGACAGGTCTCAGCGCCCTGTGGGCCCTTTCAACGACAATTGTGGACGCTCTTTCATCCCCAAGGAGAGTAGAAAAAATGGCCATTACCGCTTCCTGGATTTAGTCCGAGAGAAGGGATTCAGGGACGCCGCGGATCCTTACATTTCTTCTCCGACTACGATTCTCCTGGTCTTCCAAGAGGGTGAATGCAGTGTTGATAGATTCCGCTTGTGAAGCAGCACGCTTCTCCAGGTGGGAGCTGAACGCGATCATTTCAGCTTGGTTGTTTTCTTAGGTCTCGACCCTGTGTCCGATTTGTTTGAGGTTGCCTTTAATGTCAGCAAGTTCTTTCATCAAATGGGTGATGGCATGGGACAGTGCTTGCCTCAGAAACCGTTTAGTAATGCGGTTCCCATTACTTGAGTCCCATTGCCACTAGCGACAGTCGAGTCAGAGATGCTACCTGCGTCCGATTCAACAGACTGGTCTCGCTTTCTTTCAGGCGCCATCTTGCGCGCACGTTCTCCCGGCGTGGCAGCCGCTTTGCTGAGGTATTTCGCCCTGCTGGCGCCTCTTAAGTCAGACTTCGTGAGGTCTCTTGGCTCTCTGGCTTTGTCTTTGCCTGTTTTGACCATTCTGGTAGCGATATCAGCTAAGGAATGAGCTGTGCACGGGCCTTGTGTAGCAGAGCGAGCTAACACACGTCTACCATGTTCTCAGTCCAGGCTCCGCCCCCCCCCCCACCCCGGCGACGGTTATTTAAAGCGAACTCAGCAAGGGACAAAAAAGAACACCAATCCTCCTGATTCTCCGCCACAAAACAGCGCAGATATGTCTCCAGATTCTGATTGACGCGTTCGGTCTGACCATTCGGCTGCAGGTGAAAAGCAGAAGAGAACGACAACCGAACCCCCAAGCGAGAACAGAAGGCCTTCCAGAATCTGGAAACAAATTGCGTGCCCCTATCAGAAACGATGTCTGAAGGAATGCCATGCAATTTAACAATGTGATCAACAAACGCTTGCGCCAGCGTCTTAGCATTGGGTAACCCAGGAAAGGGAATGAAATGTGCCATTTTGCTAAAACGGTCCACTACTACCAGAATCACAGTCTTCCCCGAGGAACGAGGCAGGTCCGTAATGAAGTCCATGGACAGATGCGTCCAAGGACGGGAAGGAATGGGTAACGGGAGGAGAGAACCCGATGGCCGTGAATGAGGGACCTTGGCACGAGCGCAGGTCTCACAGGCTGCCACAAAACCCTCAACCGTCTTACGAAGAGCCGGACACCAGAATCTCCGAGCAATGAGATCCACTGTGGCTCTGCTCCCCGGGTGCCCAGCAAGGACAGTATCGTGGTGCTCCTTAAAAACCTTGTGTCGTAAAGTGAGAGGCACAAACAACCTCCCAGGGAGACAAAGATCAGGAGCCTCTGCCTGGGCTGCCTGAATCTCTGCCTCCAAATCAGGATAAAGAGCAGAGATGACCACCCCTTCAGCCAAAATGGGACTCGGGTCTTCAAAGTTCCCCCCTCCCGGAAAACAACGTGACAGGGCATCCGCCTTCACATTTTTTACCCCATGGCGGAACGTAACAACAAAATTAAATCTAGAAAAGAACAAAGACCATCTGGCCTGTCTCGGGTTCAGATGCTTGGCCGATTCCAAGTAGGTCAGATTCTTATGGTCTGTAAACACGGTAATAGGGTGTCTGGCTCCCTCTAACCAATGGCGCCATTCCTCAAAAGCTAATTTGATGGCCAACAACTCCCTATCTCCCACATCGTAATTTCTCTCTGCAGAGGAGAGTTTCCTTGAGAAAAAGGCACACGGTCGACATTTGGCAGGAGAGGGACCCTGAGATAAGACAGCACCCACACCCACCTCAGAAGCGTCCACCTCAACAATAAAAGGTAGAGAGACATCAGGTTGTACCAAAATGGGAGCGGAAGCAAAACTCTCTTTGATACTAGAAAAGGCTTTAAGCGCATCTACCGACCACAAAGAAAAATCTACCCCCTTTTTAGTCATATAAGTGAGTGGCTTAACAACAGAAGAATAATTCAAAATTAACTTTCTGTAATAATTGGCAAAACCCAAAAACCGCATCAGCGCCTTCTGATTCTCAGGAAGCTCCCAATCAAGCACAGCGCTGACCTTCTCAGGGTCCATGCAAAAACCAGAAGCGGAGAGAAGAAAACCAAGAAATTGAATCTCCGGAGCCGCAAACACACATTTTTCCAGTTTAACGTACAATTTATTATCCTGAAGAATCAGCAAGACCTGACGTAGGTGGTCTCGATGAGTTTTGAAATCAGGAGAAAAAATCTAAATGTCATCTAGATACACCAGTACAAATTTCCCCATTAAATGATGAAAAATGCTGTTTACAAAACGTTGGAAGACGGCCGGAGCATTCATCAAACCAAAGGGCATAACCAAATTCTAGAAATGACCCTCATGGGTATTGAAGGCCGTCTTCCATTCGTCCCATTCCCTGACCCTGACTAGGTTGTATGCTCCTCTTAGATCCAACTTAGAAAAAACCTTAGCCCCAACAATCTGGTTAAACAGGTCCGGGATCAGAGGAAGCGGATATGGGTCACGAATCGTGATACGGTTCAGCTCCCTGAAATCCAGACAAGGTCTTAAAGAACAATCTTTTTTCTTAAAAAAAAAAAAAAAACAGCGGCAACAGGTGACTTCGAGGGTCGGATGTGTCCCTTTCTCAGGCTTTCAGAGATATAAGTACACATAGCGACTCTTTCAGGTTGGTCGAGATTGTATAAACGTGATTTTGGCAGTTTGGCGCCTGGGATGAAATTAATAGGGCAGTCATACTCCCAGTGCGGGGGCAACTCCTGGACACCACTCTCGGAAAACACATCCGAAAATTCAGAGAGAAAAGATGGCACAGTCTTGGTAGAAACCTCTGAAAGAGACGCCGTGAGACAATTCTCTCTGCAAAACTCACTCCAACCATTTATTTGCCTTGCTTGCCAACAGGGCCGGACTGGCCTGCCGGGATAACGGGAAATTTCCCGGTAGGCCGGCAGGCCTGAGTGCCGCAAGGCCGCGGCCCTGGTGACAAGTGGGGGTGGCCGCGGCCGGCGGCAGGGCAGAGCAGGAGATGAGCGCCTCCATTGTGGAAGCGCTCATCTCCATAGTCATCTGTATTGCCGTCCTCAGGATGGCAATACAGATGCCTGTGCTGCGGCAGAGGAGGGAGAGGTGTGTCCCCTCCCAGCTACTGGGCTGGGCTGGCACATGATAAGGGGGGCTACTGGGCTGGGCTGGCACATGATAAGGGGGGCTACTGGGCTGGCACATGATAAGGGGGGCTACTGGGCTGGCACATGATAAGGGGGGATACTGGGCTGGCACATGATAAGGGGGGACTACTGGGCTGGGCTGGCACATCGTAAGGGGGGCTACTGGGCTGGCACATGATAAGGGGGGGACTACTGGGCTGGCACATGATAAGGGGGGACTACTGGGCTGGCACATGATAAGGGGGGACTACTGGGCTGGCACATGATAAGGGGGGACTACTGGGCTGGCACATGATAAGGGGGACTACTGGGCTGGCACATGATAAGGGGGGACTACTGGGCTGGCACATGATAAGGGGGTACTACTGGGCTGGCACATGATAAGGGGGACTACTGGGCTGGCACATGATAAGGGAGACTACTGAGCTGGCACATGATAAGGGGGGACTACTGGGCTGGCACATGATAAGGGGGGACTACTGGGCTGGCACATGATAAGGGGGGACTACTGGGCTGGCACATGATAAGGGGGGACTACTGGGCTGGCACATGATAAGGGGGGACTACTGGGCTGGCACATGATAAGGGGGGACTACTGGGCTAGCACATGATAAGGGGGGACTACTGGGCTGGCACATGATAAGGGGGGACTACTGGGCTGGCACATGATAAGGGGGCTACTGGCACATGATAAGGGGGGCTACTGGCACATGATAAGGGGGGCTACTGGCACATAAGGGGGACTACTGGCACATAAGGGGGGCTACTGGCACATGATAAGGGGGACTACTGGCACATAAGGGGGACTACTGGCACATAAGCGGGGCTACTGGCACATAAGGGGGGCTACTGGCACATAAGGGGGGCTACTGGCCCATAAGGGGGCTACTGGCACATAAGGGGGGCTACTGGCACATAAGGGGGACAACTGGCCCATAAGGGGGCTATTGGCCCATAAAGGGGGCTACTGGCACATGATAAGGGGGGCTACTGGCACATGATAAGGGGGGCTACTGGCACATAAGGGGGCTATTGGCACATAAGGGGGGCTACTGGCACATATGGGGGGCTACTGGCACATGATATGGGGGGGCTACTGGCACATGATATGGGGGGGCTACTGGCACATGATATGGGGGGGCTACTGGCACATGATATGGGGGCACTCTGGCTACTGGCACATGATATGGGGGGGCTCTGGGTACTGGCACATAATATGGGGGGCTCTGGCTACTGGCACATGATGGTGGGGGGGGCTCTTATTACTGGCACATGATTGGGGGCATCTATGGGGGCACATCTTACTGCAGATTATTGGGGGGCACTATAGGGGCATCTACTGAGGCTAAAAAGAAGGGGTATTTTATATCATGGCTCTGTATAGGGGCATTTTATACTGGGACACATTATGGTGGGTACTATGGGGAAGGGGGGGAGCACTATGGGGGTCATCTACGGGGCACTGAGAAGGGGTATTTTATATTGGCACATTATGGGAACATTAGCTCAACTGTGGGCATTACAAAGGGGTATGTTTTGCATATTATAAGGAGAATAATTACTACTGGGGGGGGCATTATGGTGGGCTTTATTACTCCCCCATGGTATGACTCCCTAGTAGCAGCACCAGCCTCTCCCTGCTCTGTTATCCCTCTGCCCCTTCTCCAAATCCTTATTATGAAATCTTTCTCATTAGGATAAAACACAACATCAGCTCCGCCGAGCCCGCGGCCAAAGTGTTGAAGTGGCGTCCGAGATCCCCAAGGGCCAAGTCAAGTAATTGTAAGTTTTTATGGGGGTTCTACAAAAGAGCTATAGTGGGGCAAAGTTCATATTCATATTTACACACGTGTTTTAAAATGAATGCTTTCTCCTATTATAAACAAGTAAATAATGACGCAATGCTGTGGGGCTGGTATGCAACTTTTTCCAGGGCTGGTTTTTATCCCCAGTCCGGCCCTGCTTGCCAATCAATGGTGGGGTTATGTTTAGTGAGCCAGGATAGCCCCAACACTAGAGGAGTAGGTAATCCACTTAAGATGAAACATGACATATCCTCAACATGAGCGTCACCCACAGTCAAACGGATATTGTGAACTATGCCCTTTAACGATCTTTGAGAAAGCGGAGCGGAATCGATAGCAAAAACAGGTATATCCTTTTCCAAAGTGCATACCTGGAAACCATGCGTTATTGCAAATTGATTATCAATGAGATTGACAGCTGCTCCACTATCTACAAAAATCTCACAAACAATGTTCTTGCTGTCTAGCGCCACCCTGGCAGGTAGGAGAAAATGGGAACTACAAGTAAATGGCAAACCTTCAATTTCCGCATCAACCTTGCCAATCGTAGCAAATGGAAAGTTTTAAGAGGGTTTTTTTCTTTTTGTTTTATTACCCTCAGAAAACTCCATGAATCTCCTAGAGGGGCAAACATTAGCCAAATGATTTATACCCCCACAACAGAAACAAACCCTCTTCTGAGTGTTGAATCCTCTACTATCAGAGGCAAGCAAACCCAGCTGCATGGCCTCCTCCTCAGAGGGGATTGAGAGAGACTGAGACCCCTGCGCACTGAATGAGACAGCCCCAATGTCCTTGGACTGAATATGACAGGAAGGAGTAGTCTCCTCTCTCTCTCTAAGACGCCTGTAAATATGAACAGCTAGAGACATGGCAGATTCTAACAAGGCTGGTCTCTCATGAAAAGCAAATGCATCTTTAAATATTTCCGAAAGACCATGGCAAAATTGACTTCGGAGTGCAGCATCATTCCAACCAGTATCAGCTGCCCATTTCCGAAATTCTGAACAATATATCTCTGCGGACTGTTTACCCTGGCATAAAAGACGCAGTTTAGATTCAGCCAGAGCAATATGATCCAGGTCATCATATATCTGCCCCAGGGCTACAAAAAATTAATCCACCGATCGGAGGGGCTGTGCCCCGACCAGCAGCGAAAGGGCCCAAGACTGAGCGTTATCCCTGAACAGCGAGATGATGATCCCCACCCTCTGCTCCTCATCACCAGAGGGATGGGTAAGTAGGCAAAAATGGAGTTTGCAAGCCTCTCTAAAGCAAACTAAATTCTCCCTACCCCCGGAGAACGTATCCGGAAGCGAGATCTTAGGCTCGGAACAAACTCCATGAACGCAAGCAGAACCGGTCACCTGAAACTGAGACACAGTTTTACGGAGATCTGCTACCTCCAGTGAAAGACCTTGCATGCGGTCAATCAAGGCTGAAATCGGATCCATGCTTAAGACGGTTATGGCGGTTTATAATGTCACGGATGGTGTTGCAGAAAGCTGGAACTTATTAATAAACATCCGACTGGCTTGATCCCAAACTAAGGAGCATATGGGTGAGCCCTATAAAACCCCTAGAGCTCTCCCTGACTGCTATGCCCATGCAAAGATCTTTATGGTAGACGATTGCATGTTCACGTACCTTATACTATCTGACACCTGAAAACCCTATAATAGTGAGGGGACACGACCACCGGCTCCCTGCACTTAATACGGACGGAGTCAGGGTCACCTACAATCAAGCCAGCAAGTAAACACAAATAAAGGAAACAGACTTTTCTGAGGAATCAGGAGAAGGAGCATCCAGCAGTGAACAACTCATCCAGGAAGAAGTATAAACCGCAAAGTGAGGCAGTATGGGAGGGAATATAAAGGGAGACAATCGGTGCAAATAGATGACAGCTGGGAGAAGGAAAGGAGATGACAAAGTGAAACCAAAACAAAGAACTTCATGCAAGAGGTAGCGAAGAATGTCTAACAGACCTTCTCAAAGAGCTGGCGGTGACACTTCCCTTCCCTTCGTAATTTAAACTCAAACCAACGACCCCACACAGTGCACCTGAAGGGAGGGAGATATAGCTCAACACCAAAACAAAAGGCTACACACGTGCTGCTAATCTGGCAGACCTCCGCACATAGCCTGAGCAGGGCATGACAGGTGTGCACTGTGCAACGCCATCTGTGGCAAGGTCCACCTAACTACGGATACGTGGACCAGTAAGCACAGTCAGGGACGTTATATCTCCCTAACAGCACACTGGGTAAATGCAGTGGCGGCTGGGACTGAGGCGGATAGCAGTTTGGGGCATGTCCTTCCACCACCGAATATTGCAGGGCGTTCCTCTTTGCCTCCTGTTGCTTCCTACTCCGCTTCCTCATCCTCTACCGCCTCCTCATCCGGTCAGCGTAACACCTTCACCACCAACTTCAGCACAGCCAGGGGTAAATGACAGCAGGCAGTTTTGAAACTTATCTGTGTGGGGGACAAACCCCACACCGTGCAGGAGATGTGGACGGGCATGGAACAACAGACAGATGAGTGGTTGGTGCCAGTGAGCCATAAGCCGGCCTGGTGGTGTGCGATAATGGACGAAATCTCGTAGCAGCTCTGGGCCTAACCGGTTTGACGCACATCCCTTGCCTGATGCATATGCTGAATATGGTGGTGCAAAGGTTCCTAAAAAATTACCCCAATATGTCAGAGCTGCTGCAGAAAGTGTGGGCCGTCTGTGCGCACTTTCGGCTTTCTCACCCTGCTGCTGCTCACCTGTCAGTGCTGCAGCGTAACTTCGGCCTTCCCGCACACCGCCTCATATGTGACGTGCCCACAAGGTGGGACTCCACCTTGTATATGCTAGCCATACTGTGCGAGCAGCAGCCGGAGATAGTGGAGTTTCAGCTGCAGCAGGCACGGATGAGTCTCTCTGTGGAACAGCACCACTTCATCACCAATGAGTGGGCCTCCATGCGAAACCTGTGTTCCTTGTTGCGCTGTTTCGAGTACTCAGCCAACATGGCCAGTGCCAATGACGCCGTTCTCAGAGTTACTATCCCACTTCTATGCCTCCTTGAAAAAACGCCTAGGGCGATGATGGAAGAGGATGTGGCACAGGAGGAGGAGGAAGAGGGATCATTTAGAAGGGTTTCAGGCCAGTCATTCACAAGTGCCTCTGAGGGTGGGTTCCTGCACCAACATACGCCAGGTACACAATTGTCCAGCCAGGGCACAGTTCTGGAGGATGACGAGGTGGAGGATGAGATGGAGGAGGAGGAACCATGTTCACAGCAGGGTGGCACCCAAACCAACTTATGGCCATCACTGGTGCGTGGCTGGGAGGATACATAGGACACAGATGATACACCTCCCACAGAGGACAGCTTGTCGTTGCCTCTGGGCAGCCTGGTACACATGAGCGATTACATGCTGCAGTGTCTCCGCAATGACCGCCGAGTTAGCCACATTCTAACTTGTGCTGATTACTGGGGGGCCACGCTGCTGGATCCCCGTTACAAGGACAAAGTACCATCCTTACTTCCATTACTGGAGCGTTATCGGAAGATGCACGAGTACAAGCGCACGCTGGTAGACGCGCTGCTGATGGCATTCCCACCTGACAGCGGGGGCACAGTGGAAGCACAAGGTGAAGGCAGGGGAGGAGGAAGAGTTCTCCAACTAGAGATGTCCCGAACTATTCGCCGGTGAACATCGCTTGTTCGCGTTCGCCGCGACGGGCGAACATATGCGATGTTCGGTCCGCCCCCTATACGTCATTATTGAGCAAACTTTGACCCTGTACCTCACAGTCAGCAGACACATTTTAGCCAATCAGCATACCCTACCTCCCAGACCCTCCCACCTCCTATCAAAAATCAAGGACAGCATCCATCTTAGATTCATTCTGAAGCTTCAGTGTTAGTGAGAGCAGGGAGAGTGCTGCTGCTGCTGCTGAATTAATAGGGAAATCATTAACTAGGCCAGTGTTCTGTGTCCACTCCAGTCCTCAAAGACTCATCTGATCTGCTGAAAGGACAGCGTCCTGACAGCACCCCAAAAAGCCCTTTTTAGGGCTAGTACATCAGTCTGCTTTTTTCTTTTTTTTTATATATATATTGCAGTTGCCTGCCAGTGTGTGTCAGGCCCACAGAGTATACTGTGCCCACTGCCAGTGCCCACCACTCATATCTGGTGGCACAGTAGCTTGCAGATAAAAAAGTAATACCATTTTTTCTCTGTAATATAATTGCAGTTGCCTGCCAGTGTGTGTCAGGACCACAGAGTGTACTGTGCCCACTGCCAGTGCCCACCACTCATATCTGGTGTCACAGTAGCTTGCAGATAAAAAAGTAATAATTTTTTTTCTCTGTAATATAATTGCAGTTGCCTGCCAGTGTGTGTCAGGCCCACAGACTGTACTGTGCCCACTGCCCACCACTCGCCCGCCTGCCGCCACCACCAACACTAGCACCACAGCCGCTTCACTTGATCTGTCAGAGGAGTTATTTACACATCAGTTGGAAGAAATGAGTGATGCGCAACCATTATTGCCAGAGGATGTAGATAACAGGGATATGTCTCAGTCAGGCAGCATTACACACATAATGGTGTGATGATGATGATGTTGTACCCGCTGCTGCTTCCTTTGCTGAGTTGTCAGATACAAGTGAAGCGGTTGATGATGACGATGTGTCCATGGATGTCACGTGGGTGCCCGCTCGAAGAGAAGAACAGGGGGAAAGTTCAGATGGGGAGACAGAGAGGAGGAGGAGACGAATTGGAACCAGGGGGAGGTCGTCGCCAGGAGCTAGTGGCACAGTCAGACAGCATGTATGGAACAGCACCACTTCATCACCAATGAGTGGGCCTCCATGCGAAACCTGTGTTCCTTGTTGCGCTGTTTCGAGTACTCAGCCAACATGGCCAGTGCCAATGACGCCGTTCTCAGAGTTACTATCCCACTTCTATCCCACTTCTAGAATGCCGTCATTGCAAAGCTCAGCAGTGTGGCATTTTTTTTGTGTGTCTGCCTCTGATAACAGCGATGCCATTTACAACCTGTGCCAAAAGAAACGGAGTCGTGGGAAGTCCAACACCCACCTAGGTACAACTGCTTTGCGAAAGCACATGATCTCACATCACAAACGCCTATGGGATCAACACATGATGAGTACAAGCAGCACACAAACTCAAAGCCACCATCCTCCTCCTGGCCAAGCATCTTCAGCCATGTCAACCACTGCTGTCCTCCTTGCCCCCTCTCAACCATCCGCCACTCCGCCTCTCACCTTCAGCAGTTCCTGCTCATCTGCCTACAGTCAGGTGTCTGTCAAGGAAATGTTTGAGCGTAAGAAGCCAATGTCAGAGTCACCCCCTTGCCCGGCGTCTGACAGCCGGCTTGTCGGAGCTTTTAGCCCGCCAGCTTTTACCATACAAGCTGGTGGAGTCTGAGGCCTTCAAAAAATTTGTAGCTATTGGGACACCACAGTCGAAGGTACCCGTCCAAATTTTTTTTTCACAAAAGGCAATCCCCAACCTGTACTCTATTGTGGAAAAGGAAGTCATGGCATGTCTGGCACACAGTGTTGGGGCAAGGGTCCATCTGACCACTGATACCTGGTCAGGGCAGGTATATCACGTACACTGCGCATTGGGTAAACCTGCTGATGGCTGCCAAGCATGGAATGCGTGGCTCTGCAGAGAAGTTGGTGACACCGCCATGACTTGCAGGCAGGCCTGCTGCCACCTCCTCTACTCCTCCTACTCCATCCTCTTCGCTAACCTCCTCGGCTGAGTCCGCTTCTGCTGCTGCGTCTTGCTCCACATCAACTGCACCCCCCCAGCTCCCCAGGGGCTATTCCACATCCCGGATACGACAGTGTTGAATCTGATCGTACAACGCTTTGTGCATAAGTATCCAGGCTTACAGGACGTCCTCAAGCAGGCCAGGAAGGTGTGTGGCCATTTCAGGCGTTCCTACACGGCCAAGGCGCACTTTTCCGATATTCAGTGGCGAAACAACATGCCAGTGAGGCGCTTGATTTGCGACAGCCCTACACGTTGGAATTCAACACTCCTAATGTTTGACCGCCTGCTCCAACAAGAAAAAGCCGTCAACAACCAGGGTGCTAGGACAGCCTCTACAGAGCTGGGAATTTTTTTGCCACGTTACTGGACGCTCATGCGCAATGCCTATAGGCTCATGCGTCCTTTTGAGGAGGTGACAAACCTAGTCAGTCGCACGGAAGGCACCATCAGTGACATCATCCCATTTGTTTTCTTCCTGGAGCGTGCCCTGCGAAGAGTGCTGGATCAGGCCGTAGATGAGCGTGAAGAGGAAGAGGAAGAGTTGTGGTCACCATCACCACCAGAAACAGCCTTATAAGCATTGCTTGCTGGACCTGCAGCCACGCTGGAAGAGGAGTCTGAGGAAGAGGAGTCAGAGGAGGAATGTGGCTTTGAGGAGGAGGAAGACCAACCACAGAAGGCATCCCAGGGTGCTCGTTGTCACCTATCTGGTACCCATGGTGTTGTATGTGGCTGGGGGGAAGAACCAGGGCCGGATTAACGTAGGGGCTGATGGAGCTGCAGCTCCAGGCCCCTACCATAAAATAGGCCCATCTGCCAGCCAAAAGGCCGTCGGGAGGGTTAATAGTCCTCTGTTGTACACAGCGTCACATAGCACAGAGACAATGCAGAGACGCTCACCTCACGCTGGCAGCAGGGAGCCTGAGGGCGGGACTCGGGAGGAGCGTAATATGATCCTAGAGTGGAAGCTGCTTCTGCCAGCCCCTCCCCTCCCCGCCCACCAACCAATCAGAGCTGAGGGGGCAAGGCAAGCACTAGCAGCTCTGAGTCGTCTGAGTAGTACAGGGAGTCTTCACAGGTCCTGTAAGGGAACTGCACAGTGTAAAGTGTAGTTCCCAGGTTAGAACAGTGCATCTGCCAGGACCTGCGATGACATCATCTTCAGCATCACAGGTCCTGCAGAATCTAGCAAAGGAACTGCACCAAAAATGGTGTAGTTCCTAGGTTTGAAAGGTACATCTGCCAGGACCTGTGAGGACATCATCACAGGTCCTTCAACCCCTAACAGCAAGTATTAGAAGTTCACAATCAGCTCTGCATTGATCCATACAGACTGGAATGGAGTGGTAAGAGGAGGTCCTCCACTTTTCATCATTTACCCCCCCTCCATGCCCTGTTTTTACTCATTGCACACTCATGTATAATACTTCAGACAGTTACAGTGACCACTACCTCATGTACCTCACACACACAGTGACTATAATGCATAACTGACCACATATTTCTATAAACACTGCATCTACAGTATTATACCTTGTATGCCTCACATCTATATATATATATATATATATATATATAGAAATGACGAAAAACGGGCAGCCCTCCGGACTTGTGGAAATTCAGTGATGTTTATTCAGTGCAATGCAGCATTTCAGCCCTCACAATGGAGCCTTTGTCAAGCTTGACAAAGGCTCCATTGTGAGGGCTGAAATGCTGCATTGCACTGAATAAACATCACTGAATTTCCACAAGTCCGGAGTGCTGCCCGTTTTTCGTCATTTCTATTGGTGTTGTTCTGTGTCCAGGAACATTGGTGGATTTGCACCCGGCATCTTATAGAGTGCTGCTGATTGTTTTTGCTTTTTCTATATATATATATATATATATATATATATATATATTAGGGCTGCACGATATATCGCAAAAATAATCGAATCGCGATAATCGGCAAATGCGGTTTGGCGATTCGGCCGAGCCGAAAATGCCGCGATTATTATATATGAAGGGGCCCCTATTGATAAAAAAAAGTCCTCTGTCTTATTGATAACAGGTCCAGCCTCTGTACTTACTTTCACAATGTATGCACTGCAGCGACAAGCGGGAGCGAGCGAGGCAGCCGGCCGGCGCATGACTGACGTCACTTAGTCACGCTCCTGCTTCCTGAATTAAGTGGGAGGAGCGTGACAGTGACGTCAGTCACGCGCCGGTCGGCTCGCTCTCTGCCGCTCTCTGCAGTGTGAGTGCATTCATAGTGAAAGTACAGAGGCTGGCCATTTTTATGAATAGGAGAGTTAACACATGAAGGGACACATGGGGCCATGAGGGGGACCAGCATAAGATGCTATATGTGTGTCTTATGCTGGCCCCCTTCGTGGCCCCATGTGTCATAGCACACATCCCCCATAACAGTGCCCTCCGCAGGTCCCCCATAACAGTGCCCTCCGCAGGTCCCCCATAACAGTGCCCTCCGCAGGTCCCCCATAACAGTGCCCTCCGCAGGTCCCCCATAACAGTGCCCTCCGCAGGTCCCCCATAACAGTGCCCTCCGCAGGTCCCCCATAACAGTGCCCTCCGCAGGTCCCCCATAACAGTGCCCACCGCAGGTCCCCCATAACAGTGTCCTCCGCAGGTCCCCCATAACAGCGTCCTCCGCAGGTCCCCCATAACAGCGTCCGCCACAGATCCCCCATAACAGCATCATCCACAGATCTACACCTCCACAGATCCCCCACATAACAGCGTCCTCCACAGATCCCCCACATAACAGCGTCATCCACAGATCCCCCACATAACAGCGTCCTCCACAGATCCCCCACATAACAGCGCCATCCACAGATCCCCCACATAACAGCGTCATCCACAGATCCCCCACATAACAGCGCCATCCACAGATCCCCCACATAACAGCGTCATCCACAGATCCCCCACATAACAGCGTCATCCACAGATCCCCCACATAACAGCGCCATCCACAGATCCCCCACATAACAGCGCCATCCACAGATCCCCCACATAACAGCGTCCTCCACAGATCCCCCACATAACAGCGTCATCTACAGATCCCCCACATAACAGCGTCCTCCACAGATCCCCCACATAACAGCGTCATCCACAGATCCCCCACATAACAGCGCCATCCACAGATCCCCCACATAACAGCGTCATCCACAGATCCCCCACATAACAGCGTCCTCCACAGATCCCCCACATAACAGCGTCATCCACAGATCCCCCACATAACAGCGTCATCCACAGATCCCCCACATAACAGCGTCATCCACAGATCCCCCACATAACAGTGCCATCCACAGATCCCCCACATAACAGCGTCATCCACAGATCCCCCACATAACAGCGTCATCCACAGATCCCCCACATAACAGCGTCATCCACAGATCCCCCACATAACAGCGTCATCCACAGATCCCCCACATAACAGCGTCCTCCACAGATCCCCCACATAACAGCGTCCTCCACAGATCCCCCACATAACAGCGTCATCCACAGATCCCCCACATAACAGCGTCATCCACAGATCCCCCACATAACAGCGTCATCCACAGATCCCCCACATAACAGTGCCATCCACAGATCCCCCACATAACAGCGTCATCCACAGATCCCCCACATAACAGCGTCATCCACAGATCCCCCACATAACAGCGCCATCCACAGATCTACACCTCCACAGATCCCCCACATAACAGCGCCATCCACAGATCCCCCACATAACAGCGCCATCCACAGATCCCCCACATAACAGCGTCCTCCACAGATCCCCCACATAACAGCGTCATCTACAGATCCCCCACATAACAGCGTCCTCCACAGATCCCCCACATAACAGCGTCATCCACAGATCCCCCACATAACAGCGCCATCCACAGATCCCCCACATAACAGCGCCATCCACAGATCCCCCACATAACAGCGTCCTCCACAGATCCCCCACATAACAGCGTCATCTACAGATCCCCCACATAACAGCGTCCTCCACACATCCCCCACATAACAGCGTCATCCACAGATCCCCCACATAACAGCGCCATCCACAGATCCCCCACATAACAGCGTCATCTACAGATCCCCCACATAACAGCGTCCTCCACAGATCCCCCACATAACAGCGTCATCCACAGATCCCCCACATAACAGCGTCATCCACAGATCCCCCACATAACAGCGTCATCCACAGATCCCCCACATAACAGTGCCATCCACAGATCCCCCACATAACAGCGTCATCCACAGATCCCCACATAACAGTGCCATCCACAGATCCCCCACATAACAGCGCCCTCCACAGATCCCCCACATAACAGCGCCATCCACAGATCTACACCTCCACAGATCCCACACATAACAGCGCCATCCACAGATCCCCCGCATAACAGCGTCATCCACAGATCCCCCACATAACAGCGTCATCCACAGATCCCCCACATAACAGCGCCCTCCACAGATCCCCCACATAACAGCGCCCTCCACAGATCCCCCACATAACAGCGCCCTCCACAGATCCCCCACATAACAGCGCCCTCCACAGATCCCCCACATAACAGCGCCCTCCACAGATCCCCCACATAACAGCGCCATCCACAGATCCCCCATAACTATGTCATACCCAGCCGCGTCAGCGGCTCATATGGGAAAATCCAAGCAAATAGACCTCTAGCACAATTCCCTTAAAATATCGCATCGCACATCGTTATCGCAATTTTTAGGGCCCTAATCGCAATCGCACAAAATTCCCATATCGTGCAGCCCTAATATATATATATATATATATATATATACATACACACACACACTGCATATATTAAACAGTATTATAGATGCAATATGTACAGATATATAATATATATTGCAGTGTACTGATATGTGAGGTACAAGGTATAATATATGCAGTGTGTATAGATATATTGTATATACAGCAGTGTACTGATATGTTAGGTACGAGGTATAATAGATGGTGTGTACAGGTATATTGTATATACAGTATTGGATTGATATGTGAGGTACGAGCTGTAATTTATACCTCATATATCAGTACACTGCTGTATATACTATATACCTGTACACACTGCATATATTATACCACGTTCCTCACATATCAGTACACTGCTATATACACTATACATCTGTACACACTGTATCTATTATGCCTCTTTTGTGTGCCAGGCCTGTTTTGTAATCCCAATCCGGCCCTGATGGCATAAATTATAAAACAGCAGCGAACATAGTTCATGGAACAAAGAGAGAGGCCTGGAATGGGTAGTGGGAGGGGCTATAAAAGGGGAATGGGGGCCCAATTTAGATTCTTGCTATGGGGCCCAGTGATCTATGTACGCCTTTGACAGTTGCAGAGAGATAAGAGAAGTGACAGATGACACAGAGTTTAGATTACAGGTTGAATTAACCCTTTAGGATCAAATTGGCTTCTCAGGAGATAAATATGTTAAAGGCATCTCATTCAGTAGCTATATAACTAAGGGTGGGTTCACATCTCCTTTATGGATTCCGTTAAGTGGGGACTGTGGGGACTATTTTATTATCAGCCAGTGACTGTGTTACTGTAATACTGTTATCAGCACATAGTTTTCCCTGTGCATTCACATTTCACTTCACTTGGCTCGTTGTACTACTGTCAGTGTCAGACTGTTGTCACTGTGGGTAACAATGCACAACAGACAACAATGCACACCACAGTGACAGCTCCTGAGTCCTCCTGTCCGGCGTCAGCCTCAGCTTCCCTTCCCTTCACTATAATCAATCCCTCTTCCTGATCCTGACTCACTCATTAGAGAGCTGAAGAGCCGACTGAGTCAGCAGCAGCAAGTGAATCGAATGGATAGCATCTGCGCATGCGCACCGGCACTTAGAGTCTTCGGTTCACTTGCGAGTCAGCTCAGCAGTCAGTGACTCAGCAAGT
Organism: Bufo bufo; assembly: GCF_905171765.1. Taxonomy (NCBI): domain Eukaryota; kingdom Metazoa; phylum Chordata; class Amphibia; order Anura; family Bufonidae; genus Bufo; species Bufo bufo. Next base: position 392,031,255 of record NC_053389.1, on the reverse strand, counting down.
GAACCGAAGATCCGATTCATGAACCGATTCATCTGAAAGATCCGAACTTCCTATCACTACTGAGGTGATATCCGGCGGGCCGCGGCATTACAGGAACAGCACCAGCTGCTCTGACGTCCTGCCGCCGGATATACGTCACAGGATATCCGGCGGCAGGACGTCAGAGTCGCTGGTGCGGTTCCTGTAATGCCGCGGCCCGCCGGATATGACCTCAGTGCGCCCGCGGTTATCCCTCCTGCACGCTGCGCTGTGTACAACCTTTCTCAGCAGTTTCGACCAGCACACGGCCCACAGCGCTCAGCCACACCAGCCCGCGAGACAGCAGGAGCTTCTGGAGCAGGGAAGGTATCAGATAAACTCATCCAGTTGGAAGGACAATCATAGTGCTGTTATGATTTATGGACACAGCTCTCAGCATGCTTAGCCAGCCTTCTATCTGGCTGTTTCTGAGCCTGTGGACTGTGACTCTCAAGAAGCACAGCCAGATAGAAGGCTGGCTAAGCATGCTGAGAGCTGTGTCCATAAATCATAACAGCACTATGAAAATTACTGACTGGCTAAGCATGCTGAGAGCTCAGTCTAAATAACATAACACATTAAAGAAATTACTGTTTCTAGCTGCTAGTCCACAGCAGCTAGAAACAGTAATTTCTTTAAAGGGATTCTGTCACCAGGTTTGACCCCTGTCAGCTAAACATATGCTGATGTTCACGGCGTCTTCACGATTCCTAATGTGGGCTTATAAATGTCATATGTGGGCTTATTTAGCTAAAAAACAGCTATTACTAACCTGTCAGTCAAACAAATAAGGTGCCCAAGGGGATGTTAATGGTTGCAAGATGCCCGCCGCACCCACCGCCGTTCGTGCCCAGCGCCGCCTTTCCGGACTTCTGCACCGCCTCCTAATCCTCTGTGCCGCCTCTCGCTCTCCCTCCCTCCCCCTCCTTCTGCTGTAAGATCTCGCGCTTGCGCACAGGGCTCTGCCTGATGCGCCCGTGCAGACTTCTCCATTTGGCTTCTTACAGCGAAGTGCGCATGCGCCGGCATTTCGCTCAACCCCTGTATGTGCGAGATCTTACAGCAGGAGGAGGGGGGAGGGAGGGAGAGCGAGAGGCGGCACAGAGGATTAGGAGGCGGCGCAGAAGTCCGGAAAGGCGGCGCTGGGCACGAACGGCGGCGGGTGCGGCCGACACCTTGCATTCATTAACATCCCCTTGGGCACCTTATTTGTTTGACTGACAGGTTAGTAAAAGCTGTTTTTTAGCTAAATAAGCCCACAGATGACATTTATAAGCCCACATTAGGAATCGTGAAGACGCCCTGAACATCAGCATATTTTTAGCTGACAGGGGTCAAACCTGGTGACAGAATCCCTTTAATGTGTTATGTTATTTAGACACAGCTCTCAGCATGCTTAGCCAACCTTCTATCTGACTGGCTAAGCATGCTGAGTGCTGTGTCCATAAATCATAACACAGCTCTATGAAAATTACTGTTTCTAGCTGCTGTTGTCCACAGTCCACAGCAGCTAGAAAACAGTAATCTTCATAGTAATGTTAAATGATCACTATAGTGTCAGGAAAACAAAGCGGTTTTCCTGACACTATAGTGCCCTGAGGGTGCCCCACCCTCAGGGTCCCCCTCCATGTTGCCAAGATAGACGCCAAATGAAGGGGTAGTTGCAGGAACAAAATACTTTAATGGTATCGATAAAATATATATGTAATTAAGACACTGAGTGCAGTTCCATAAAAAGGCCCAGAAAAATCCTCAGCACCAGGCCCATGATGCTCTTAATCCGGCCCTGGGAAGAACAGACCTTCAATGAGATCAGTGAGGACGAGGAACAGGACATGAGTAGCTCGGCATCCAACCTTGTGCAAATGGGGTCTTTCATGCTGTCATGCCTGTTGAGGGACCCTCGTATAAAAAGGCTGAAGGAGAACAACCTGTACTGGGTGGCCACGCTACTAGACCCCCGGTATAAGCAGAAAGTGGCTGAAATGTTACCGAATTACCAAAAGTCGGAAAGGTTGCAGCAGTTTCAAAACAAGTTAAAAAGTATGCTTTACACAGCTTATAAGGGTGATGTCACAGCACAACGGGAATCTAACAGGGGAAGAGGTAAAATTAATCCTCCTACCACGACCATGCCGGCAAGGACAGGACGCTTTACAGATGTGCTGTTGATGGAGGACATGCAGAGCTTTTTAAGTCCTACACATCGCCACAGCCCTTCGGGGTCCACCCTCAGAGAACGACTCGACCGACCGGTAGCAGACTACCTCGCCTTAACTGCAGATATCGACATTCTGAGGAGCGATGAACCCCTTGACTACTGGGTGTGCAGGCTTGACCTGTGGCCTGAGCTATCCCAATTTGCGATAGAACTTCTGGCATGCCCCGCTTTAAGTGTCCTGTCAGAAAGGACCTTCAGCACAGCAGGAGGTATTGTCACTCAGAAGAGAAGTCGCCTAGGTCAAAAAAGTCTAGATTACCTCACCTTTATTAAGATGAATGAGGCATGGGGACTGACAGTGACAGTGGGGGATGCATTTGACTAAAAAAGGCCTGTTGAGATGCCTTGGGCTAAAAATGGTTCACACGCTGCTGTATTTAATCTCTGCATGCCGGATGACTTGCGTAACTTCTCCGCCACCAATTAGGGTTCAAGCCGAAATGTTTTAGTGCACTTTCTGCCTGCACAACAATATCAAATTTTTCTGGCCTCTGGTGCTGCACTGTGGCTGCAAAAACAAAAAAAAAAAAAAGGCACATACATGTGTCAATTCCCCTTCGTGATCGTTACCTTGTTGTGGTGAAGGGGCTTGTGTATCACAATGAAGCGATCACCTCTGAGTGTGTTGGCAATGGCAATGTTGGCACACCCCAGATGATAAGGGCGTTGCTTCATTGTGAACAGACCAAAAGCGATCGGCTGGATCATTTTTCATAGAAAAAACATAATTTTTTTTTGTGATCATCTAAGGTGATCATTAAAGCCTACTAGGCCAACAATGGGCCCACACTGCAGAATCATTGTTTTCTGGGTCACTTAACTGTCACTGAACTACCTCAGCATGACCATAGTCTTTGAAAAACCGCCATCGCCTGCAATCTCCCAAACGTGCGCACGAGCACAGTCATCACTACACCAAGATTGACGCATAGTGGAATAAAAATTATGTCATGAGTGTGTCAACTATTGACAACTCTTTGCGGTTGTCTAAAATCTATTCGATACACGTCCCCTGATAGGGGACGTAACAGGGATTAAACTGATAAGAATAGTACTACTTAACACACCACTCATATAGGGTGGCACAGTACATTGCACGGCGCAAGCTCAGTGCCCCAAATTGGAAGTAAGAGGACCAACCAAGCATCTTTTTCCATCTCCCGGTTCCTAAAATCTATTCCATACACCGGCCCCTGATAGGGGATGTAACAGGGATTAAACTGATAGGAATAGTACTACTTAACACACCACTCATATAGGGTGGCACAGTACATTGCACGGCGCACGCGCAGTGCCCCAAAATGGAAGTTAAAGGACCGACCAACCATCTTTTCCCATCTCCCGGTTCCTAAAATCTATTCCATACACCGGCCCCTGATAGGGGACAAAACAGAGATTAAACTGGTAAGAACAGATTTTTTTAATTAAAAAGAAAGAGGACAGCCTCTGCGGAGCTGGGTATTTTTTGGCCGCGTTACTGAACGCTCATGCACAATGGCTGTAGGCTCATGCGTCCTTTTGCGGAGGTGACAAACCTGGTCAGTCGAACCCAAGGCAACATCATCGACCTCATCCCATATGCGTTTTTACTGGAGCGTGCCCTGCGAAGAGTGCTGGATCAGGCCGTAGATGAGCATGAAGAGGAAGAGTTGTGGTCACCATCACCACCAGAAGCAGCCTTGTCGTCGTCGATTGCTGGACCTGCGGCAATGCAGAGTGAGGAGTCTGAAGAAGAGGAGTCAGAGGAGGAAGGTGGCTTTGAGGAGGTGGAAGACCAACCACAGCAGGCGTCCCAGGGGGCTTGTTGTCACCTTTCGGGGACCCTTGGTGTACGTGGCTGAGTGGAGGAAGAGACCTTCAATGACATCAGTGAGGACAAGGAATGGGACATGGCTAGCTTGGTATCCAACCTTGTGGAAATAGGGAGTTTGCGGTTGTGCAAATGGACTGTTTGTGGTGCGTTAAACGGGGAGTTTGGTCTGTCATAGTTTGGTCTGTCACTGTGAAGCGGGCGTAACCCTTACACTACCTGATCGGTACAACATCATACCTGATGTTTTAAAGCACATTATTCCAAACAATTTAGGAATGTTAGGTGATTTATGCCCTTTATGGATTAAAACCCGACTCTGCGTCAACTACGTAATTTTCCATGCGAGTTTTGCCATGGATCCCCCTCCGGCATGCCACAGTCCAGGTGTTAGTCCCCTTGAAACAACTTTTCATTCACTATTGTGGCAAGAAAGAGTCCCTGTGAGTTTTAAAATTCGCCTGCCTACTGAAGTCTATGGCGGTTCGCCCGTTCGCAAACATTTGCGGAAATTCGCGTTCGCCGTTCGCGAATGGAAAATTTTATGTTCACAATATCTCTATCTCTAACACAGCTGATGCACCGCCAGCACCTCAGATGGCAGGGTTAGCAATGTAGATTACAATGTATAGCTCCAGCTTAAGAGTCCACTTCATATGCAGCATGTGTCAGCTGCATATCACAGTTGACACCTGGCTGCATTGACAGGATTGACGATTACTGCATCAAGTCAATTGCTATTGCAACTTATGCCCTTGAGAAAGCTGCCAGGCCTGCCATAGCAAACTGCCTGTGGCAGGGCTTAACTTAAAGCAAGTTAAAATCCAATAGACTGCAATAGTATACTGTTTGCTGAGTTGTGTATCTAATCCTATCATGTGTGATACTGCCTGCTGGACTGTGTATCTATTCATATCATGTGTGATACTGTCTGCTGAGCTGGGTATCTAATCCTATCATGTGTGAAACTGTCTGCTCAGCTGTGTATCTAATCCTATCCTGTGTGATACTGTCTGCTGAGCTATGTAATTAAATCTATCATATGTGGTACTGTCTGCTGAGCTGTGTATCTAATCCTAAGGGTTGGGAGTGGAACTGAGGAAGGTGGGAATTTTGTTAAAGAGTGGCTCATTTTAAATTCCCAGCTTTTCCTGTCTCTTTCATTCTCAAAATTCCCTCTAGAGAGGAAGGTTTTATGTTAAAGGGAACCTGTCAACAGTTTTATGGTGTCCTAACTAAGGGCAACATAAATAAGTGATTGATTCTCTTAGCTCAATGCTGGGTCACTTTCTTTAATTGACCCAGTCAATCTGCCAACATCTTGTATTGAAAAGCTCCAGCTGATAATGATGAGTCATGAATATTCATGAGCTCCTGACTCTCCCCGCCCACCTGGTGCTGAATGACATTTTTTTTCCATATGAATCAGCAGCAGGTGGGCAGGGGAGTGGCTATATCTCTGAATTAAATATACGCTGGACTCAATGACATCACGCCGGACTCAAATCAGCTCATTAGCATGCGGCATCTTTGTGTGTATATTATGAGATAACCATCTGTCACACCAGTAAGTGAATACATCTAAGGTACTTTTTAGTAGTTAATTATTGTATATAATTAGTTAGATTATAATCAAATATCCACATGACAGGTTCCCTTTAAGGAACAGATCTGAGCAGGAGGTCAGATGGAGGGAGAGATAAAAAAGTTCCTTGCTGGGTGCAGGGGTTTTAGGGTGCTTTAGGCAGTGCAGAAAAATAGGGTTGATAGTTGTGGGAAGCAGAAACATTGTTTGCAGTGAATATTTAATTAGTTACATTAGTTATGTTTGATTTTGTGCATTTAGGAAGTTTGCATTTTGGATGAAGACCAATGTCTCCAAAGAACTAAAGCCTTAGGCCTCATGTACATGAACGTATATTCTTTCCGTGTCCATTCCATTTTTATTGCATTCATTTTAATGGGTCCGCAAAAATAAAATGGAAGTTACTCCGTGTGCATTCCGTTTCCGTATATATATTTCCGTTCCGCAAAAAAATAGAACATGTCCTATTATTGTCCGCATTACAGACAAGGATAGTACTGTTCTATCAGGGGCCAGCTGCTCCGTTCTGCAAAATACGGAATGCACATAGACGTCATCCGTATATTTTGTGGATCCGTTTTTTGCGGACCACAAAATACATACGGTCGTGTGCATGAGGCCTCACATTTACACTTCTAGGTGTGAACAATAGAGGAGGGGCTGTATTTCCCTTAGGCCTCGTCCACATTTACGTGTTAGTGACACTTCCTTGAAAAAAAGCGTAATGTGTTTCATCCGAGAAGCTGTCCGTGAAGGATCCATGATTTGTCCGTGTGTCCGTTTTTACCATCCGTGTTTCATCCATATTTCACTGACTTTGCTCAGCTAAAAATTAATTTCTAAAGAATCTCTTATTAGTCTTCAGTGAAAAACGGACGCAACATGGACACAACACGGATGTGTGTCAGTGATTTTCACGGACCCATAGACTTCAATAGGCATGCTTGGTCCGCATCACAGACCAACCTAGTGCATGTCCCCGTGATTTGTTTACTGATCCACGGTCAGTAAAAAAAATGCTGAAATGTGAACAGACACATTTAAATCAATGGGTACGTGTTCTATCTGTGGAAAATGCGGACAGCACACGTCAGTAAAAAACGGAAATGTGGACGAGACCTTAATCAGGGACTAATGAAAGAACAGCTGGATACAAGGGTGAATAGTCAGAGCAAACAAAAAGGTAATAAAGACACAGGGAATGGAGACTGCAACGTTGACATAAGCAGTAAATATGAGGCCTGGACGCTTAGATGATAGGAAAGTTGTGAGAAGCTGTAATGCTGAATGCTGACATACCAGGGCTAAACACAGACGATTTTCAGAAAAAGCAAGAAGTGGATGCAGCAGGAAGGAGAAGTATAAATCCTTCCTTTATATTTGTAATTCCTTTCCAATCCATTTCTGACTTTGGCTTAAAATCCTGTAGGCAGGTCTGCTTTAAATCCTCATCCAAAAACTCCATGTGAATTTAGCCTTAGTGCATTCACATGACCATATTTTTGGTCTGCATCTGATCCACATTTTTTAAAGGACTTATTTTTTGCCCCCTTTGAAATTAATATGTGGACAACACCGTTTGCTGCCTGCAACTGAATGTCTGTTACGTGGCCCCGCCAAGAATTTAGAACCTGTCGTATTCTTGTCTGTTTTGCAGGGGGAATTCTCTATTGGCAACATAGGGTGGGCAATATATACACTGCCCCATACAGTAATTTACCCCACACTGCTCCCACACAGTAGTTTCCCCCACACTGCCCCCACACAGTAGTTTCCCCAACATTGTCCCATATAGTAATTTGCCCCCACATAGTAATCCCTCCCATAATAATTTGCCCCCACATAGTAATCCCTCCCATAATAATTTGCCCCCACACAGTAATCCCACCATAATATTTTTCCCCCACATAGTAATTTGCCCCCATACTGCAATTTCCCCCCAATGTACAGTCTCTTCACATGTCCTCCTGTGTGTCTCAGACCCCCCCATGTCCCCCAAAGTTGGCACATAAAATTAAAAAATAAATAAAATAAAAGCTAACTACTCACCCAAGTCCAGGCGAGCACACTTCACTGTACTGCGTCCCGGCACAGGTGCACACGATGACGTCATCACACATGCCTGCACCAGGATTTCACTACAGCGAAGGCCTTAGGCCTACTAGGCCTGAAGCCTATGGTGGTGATCAGCAGAAGGGCAGGGAACTATGTGCTCCTGTCTGTGCCCCGCCGCAGTATGTGGGTGTTCGGGTCGGCGTTGGGCCCGGGACTGCCGATCCGAATGTCATCCGCCACTGACTGGAAGGGGGCCCGTTTGGTGACTGGGGCCCAGGGCAATTGCCCAGTTTGCCCCCTCTAACGCCGGCCATGCTGACAGGGTCCCATTCCTGGGAACACATTCCTGCTGCAAACAAAGAACCTGCTGCTGTCTGTTCAGGCTGAGTTTTGTCAAGCTATGTGTAGGCCCTATACTACCCCGTTACAATTTACTTACTGCTGCTGTTGTCTGTCCTGATCCTGATGAGTTTGGCAAGTGCTATGTGTAGGCCTTATACTCCACCATTACTATTTACCTGCTAATGCAGTCTGTCCTGATCCTGATGATGGTGGTCTAGCTATATGTAGGTCTTTTAGAACACCGTTACCATTTGCCTGCTGCTGTATGTCCTGATCCTGATGAGTTTGGGCGAGCTGTGTGTAGGCCTTATACTACACCATTACCATTTACCTGCTTCTGCTGTCTGTCTTGATCCTGATGAGTTTGGCTGAGCTATGTGTAAGCTTTATACTACCCCGTTACCATTTAACTGCTGCTGCTATCTGTCCTGATCCTGATGATTTTGGCCGAGCTATGCGTAGGCCTTATACTCCACCATTACTATTTACCTGCTGCTGTCTGTCCTGATCCTGATGAATTTGGCTGAACTATGTGTAGGCTTTATACTACCCCATTACCATTTACCTGCTAATGCTGTCTGTCCTGATCCTGATGATTTTGGCCGAGCTATGTGTAGGCTTCATATTACACTGTTACCATTTACCTGCTGATGCTTTCTGTCCTGATCCTGATGATTTTGGCCGAGCTATGTGTAGGCCTTATACTACATCATTACCAATTACCTGCTGCTGCTGTTGTCTGTCCTGATCCTGCTGAGGAGAACCAGCATAGACCACTTTTTCACCCTTGGACTTTGTCAACTATCGAGTACTTGATTTCTCTTAAACTGGTTTGCATGATTCATTATCGCGCATGTGCTCTCTTCAGAATAAATTGTCAATCTTCATATATATATATATATATATATATACATATATATATATATGTGTGTATATATATATATATATATATATAAAATTGTTTGCTGCTGCTATCTGTCCTGATGAGTTTGGCAAGTGCTATATGTAGGCCTTATGCTCCACCGTTACTATTTACCTGCTGCTGCTGTCTGTCCTGATCCTGCTGAGTTTGGCCGTCTTATACTCTACCGTGACCATTTACCTGCTGCTGCTGTCTGTCCTGATCCTGATGATTTTGGCCGAGCTATGTGTAGGCCTTATACTACCCCATTACCATTTACCTGCTGCTGTCTGGCCTGATCCTGATGAGTTTGGCTGAGCTATGTGTAGGCCTTATAATACCCTGTTATCATTTACCTGCTGCGGCTGTCTGTCCTGATCCTAATGAGTTTGACCCTGGACTAAAAGGGCCTTACTGCAACCTTATCGGTTAAAATTACATGAAAACAAAACAATATAAAAAAGGTACAACATCTCCTACATCCGTTTCCGTTTCTGCACCTCCATCTTCCGCAACTCCTGCATGCCGGCATCGTGCTCCTGCTACATTTTCCTCATTTTTTTTTTTAATTAATCAGTACTGTTAGGATAAAAAAAAATATTCAAATTACTTGCAATTCAGATTAAGAGACATGAATACAGAATTATATTGTGTGTGCACATATTTACTCTCCTGGCAGGGGCTGGTGACATCCTCCTCCTCCTCCTCTTCTTCCTCATCAGGAAATGGGGGGTGAATTCGGCTGCTGGGAGAGTCCAGCCTCTTCCACCTCCACCTCCACAACTTCGCCCACATCAGGTGGAGCATCCTGCTGCTGCTGGGAGGGTCCGGCCTGCTCTCCCTCCTCCTCCTCGGTGGACACCACCACCACCTCCATCTCGTCCGTCGAAGACCTGCGGCGGACAGAGCGAACGGGAACCCCTGTAATCACACAATGTTCAGAATTTAGACAAACTCAGAACTTATAACAAATGCTAATTAAGTGGGGGATGTATCTAATGTAATGATGGACGAGCACGAGCCTTTTACTGGAATACAGAATGATGATTGCAGTTTATGAATATATACACAAATACATATATATATATATATATATATATATACACACTCACCTAAAGAATTATTAGGAACACCTGTTCTATTTCTCATTAATGCAAATATCTAGTCAACCAATCACATGGCAGTTGCTTCAATGCATTTAGGGGGGTGGTCCTGGTCAAGACAATCTCCTGAACTCCAAACTGAATGTCAGAATGGGAAAGAAAGGTGATTTAAGCAATTTTGAGCTTGGCATGGTTGTTGGTGCTAGACGGGCCGGTCTGAGTATTTCACAATCTGCTCAGTTACTGGGATTTTCACGCAAAACCATTTCTAGGGTTTACAAAGAATGGTGTGAAAAGGGAAAAACATCCAGTATGCGGCAGTCCTGTGGGCAAAAATGCCTTGTGGATGCTAGAGGTCAGAGGAGAATAGGCCGACTGATTCAAGCTGATAGAAGAGCAATGTTGACTGAAATAACCAATCGTTACAACCGAGGTATGCAGCAAAGCATTTGTGAAGCCACAACATGCACAACCTTGAGGCGGATGCGCTACAACAGCAGAAGACGCCACCGGGTACCACTCAACTCCACTACAAATAGGAAAAATAGGCTACAATTTGCACGAGCTCACCAAAATTGGACTGTTGAAGACTGGAAAAATGTTGCCTGGTCTGATGAGTCTCGATTTCTGTTGAGACATTCAAATGGTAGAGTCCGAATTTGGCGTAAACAGAATGAGAACATGTATCCATCCTCTGATGGCTACTCCCAGCAGGATAATGCACCATGTCACAAAGCTCGAATCATTTCAAATTGGTTTCTTTAACATGACAATGATTTCACTGTACTAAAATGGCCCCCACAGTCACCAGATCTCAACCCAATAGAGCATCTTTGGGATGTGGTGGAACGGGAGCTTCGTGCACTGGATGTGCATCCCTCAAATCTCCATCAACTGCAAGATGCTATCCTATCAATATTGGCCAACATTTCTAAAGAATGCTATCAGCACCTTGTTAAATCAATGCCACGTAGAATTAAGGCAGTTCTGAAGGCAAAAGGGGGTCCAACACCGTATTAGTATGGTGTTCCTAATAATTCTTTATGTGAGTGTATGTGTGTGTGAAACAAACAAAATCAGCCGGTTACATCATACATCTGTACTTCGCTGTGTGAAAAGGTTCAATATTCTAGGCTCAAAGTGTCACACTCTAGTCAGCTAATTAATCCATACCCCTTGAGTACAGTTGAGCGAACACCTGGATATTCGGGTTCGAGAAGTTCGGCCTAACTTTCCGGAAATGTTCGGGTTCGGGATCCGAACCCGACCCGAACTTCGTCCCAAACCCCATTGAAGTCAATGGGGACCCGAACTTTTCGGCACTAAAAAGACTGTAAAATGGCCCAGGAAAGGGCTAGAGGGCTGCAAAAGGCAGCAAAATGTAGTTAAATCCCCTGCAAACAAATGTGGATAGGGAAATGAATTAAAATAAAAATAAAATAAATAAAAATTAACCAATATCAATTGGAGAGAGGTCCCATAGCAGAGAATCAGGCTTCATGTCAGCAGAGAATGTATTCATGTCATAGAGAATCAGGCTTCACGTCAGCCAAAACTGGAACAGTCCATTGTCATATATTTAGGCCCCGGCACCCAGACAGAGGAGAGAGGTCCCATAACAGAGATTCAGGCTTCAAGTCAGCAGAGAATCAGTCTTCATGTCATAGCAAAGAATCAGGTTTCACATCAGCCAAAACTGGAACAGTCCATTGTCATATATAGAGTTGAGCGAACACCTGGATGTTCGGGTTCGAGAAGTTCGGCCGAACTTCCTGGAAATGTTCGGGTTCGGGATCCGAACCCGAACCGAACTTCGTCCCGAACCCGAACCCCATTGAAGTCAATGGGGACCCGAACTTTTGGGCACTAAAAAGGCTGTAAAACAGCCCAGGAAAGAGCTAGAGGGCTGCAAAAGGCAGCAACATGTAGGTAAATCCCCTGCAAACAAATGTGGATAGGGAAATGAATTAAAATAAAAATTAAAAAAATAAAAATGAACCAATATCAATTGGACAGAGGTCCCATAGCAGAGAATCTGGCTTCACGTCAGCAGAGAATCAGTCTCTTGATGCCATAGCAAAGAATCTGGCTTCATGTCAGCACAGAATCAGTCTCTTCATGCCATAGCAGAGAATCTGGATTCATGTCAGCACAGAATCAGTCTTCATGTCATAGCAGAGAATCAGGCTTCACGTCACCCACCACTGGAACAGGCCACTGTCACACATTTAGGCCCCGGCACCCAGACAGAGGAGAGCGGTCCCGTAACAGAGAATCTGGCCTTATGTCAGCGCAGAATCTGTCTTCATGTCATAGCAGAGAATCAGGCTTCACGTCACCCACCACTGGAACAGGCTACTGTCACACATTTAGGCCCCGGCACCCAGACAGAGGAGAGCGGTCCCGTAACAGAGAATCTGGCCTTATGTCAGCACAGAATCTGTCTTCATGTCATAGCAGAGAATCAGGCTTCACGTCACCCACCACTGGCACAGGCCACTGTCACACATTTAGGCCCCGGCACCCAGACAGAGGAGAGCGGTCCCGTAACAGAGAATCTGGCCTTATGTCAGCGCAGAATCTGTCTTCATGTCATAGCAGAGAATCAGGCTTCACGTCACCCACCACTGGAACAGGCCACTGTCACATATTTAGGCCCAGGCACCCAGGCAGAGGAGAGAGGTCGCGTAACAGAGAATCTGGCTTTATGTCAGCACAGAATAAGTCTTCATGTCATAGCAGAGAATCAGGCTTCACGTCACCCACCACTGGAACAGGCCACTGTCACACATTTAGGCCCCGGCACCCAGACAGAGGAGAGGTTCATTCAACTTTGGGTTGCCCCGCAATATAATGGTAAAATGAAATTAAAAATAGTATTGAATGAGGAAGTGCCCTGGAGTAGAATAATATATTGTTAAGGGGAGGTAGTTAATATCTAATCTGCACAAGGGATGGACAGGTCCTGTGGGATCTATGCCTGGTTCATTTTTATGAACGTCAGCTTGTCCACATTGGCTGTAGACAGGCGGCTGCGTTTGTCTGTAATGACGCCCCCTGCCGTGCTGAATACACGTTCAGACAAAACGATGGCCGCCGGGCAGGCCAGCACCTCCAAGGCATAAAAGGCTAGCTCTGGCTACGTGGACAATTTGGAGACCCAGAAGTTGAATGGGGCCGAACCATCAGTCAGTACGTGGAGGGGTGTGCACAGGTACTGTTCCACCATGTTAGTGAAATGTTGCCTCCTGCTAACACGTTCCATATCAGGTGGTGGTGCAGTTAGCTGTGGCGTGGTGACAAAACTTTTCCACATCTCTGCCATGCTAACCCTGCCCTCAGAGGAGCTGGCCGTGACACAGCTGCGTTGGCGACCTCTTGCTCCTCCTCTGCCTTCGCCTTGGGCTTCCACTGGTTCCCCTGTGACATTTGGGAATGCTCTCAGTAGCGCGTCTACCACAGTGCGCTTGTACTCGCACATCTTCCTATCACGCTCCAGTGTAGGAAGTAAGGTGAGCACATTGTCTTTGTACCGGGGATCCAGCAGGGTGGCAACCCAGTAGTCCGCACACGTTAAAATGTGGGCAACTCTGCTGTCGTTGCGCAGGCACTGCAGCATGTAGTCGCTCATGTGTGCCAGGCTGCCCAGAGGTAAGGACAAGCTGTCCTCTGTGGGAGGCGTATCGTCATCGTCCTGTGTTTCCCCCCAGCCACGCACCAGTGATGGGCCCGAGCTGCTTTGGGTGCCACCCCGCTGTGAACATGCTTCATCCTCATCCTCCTCCTCCTCATCCTCGTCCTCCTCGTCCTCCAGTAGTGGGCCCTGTCTGGCCACATTTGTACCTGGCCTCTGGTGTTGCAAAAAACCTCCCTCTGAGTCACTTCGAAGAGACTGGCCTGAAAGTGCTAAAAATGACCCCTCTTCCTCCTCTTCCTCCTGGGCCACCTCCTCTTCCATCATCGCCCTAAGTGTTTTATCAAGGAGACATAGATGTGGTATTGTAACGCTGATAACGGCGTCATCGCCACTGGCCATGTTGGTGGAGTACTCGAAACAGCGCAACACGGCACACAGGTCTCGCATGGAGGCTCAGTCATTGGTGGTGAAAAGTGTCTGATCCACAGTGCGATTGACCCGTGCGTGCTGCAGCTGAAACTCCACTATGGCCTGCTGCTGCTCGCACAGTCTGTCCAGCATATGCAAGGTGGAGTTCCACCTGGTGGGTACATCACATATGAGGCGGTGAACGGGAAGGCCGAAGTTACGCTGTAGCGCAGACAGGCGAGCAGCGGCAGGGTGTGAACGCCGGAAGCGCGAACAGACGGCCCGCACTTTATGCAGCAGCTCTGACATGTCGGGGTAGTTGCGAATGAACTTCTGCACCACCAAATTCAGCACATGCGCCAGGCAAGGGATGTGCGTCAAACCGGCTAGTCCCAGAGCTGCAACGAGATTTCGCCCATTATCGCACACCACCAGGCCGGGCTTGAGGCTCACCGGCAGCAACCACTCGTCGGTCTGTTGTTCTATACCCCGCCACAACTCCTGTGCGGTGTGGGGCCTGTCCCCCAAACATATGAGTTTCAGAATGGCCTGCTGACGTTTACCCCGGGCTGTGCTGAAGTTGGTGGTGAAGGTGTGTGGCTGACTGGATGAGCAGGTGGAAGAAGAGGAGGAGGAAGCTGAGTAGGAGGAGGAGGAGACAGGAGGCAAAGAATGTTGCCCTGCGATCCTTGGCGGCGGAAGGACGTGCGCCAAACAGCTCTCCGCCTGGGGCCCAGCCGCCACTACATTTACCCAGTGTGCAGTTAGGGAGATATAGCGTCCCTGGCCGTGCTTACTGGTCCACGTATCTGTGGTTAAGTGGACCTTGCCACAGATGGCGTTGCGCAGTGCACACTTGATTTTATCGGACACTTATTTGTGCAGGGAAGGCACGGCTCTCTTGGAGAAGTAGTGGCGGCTGGGAACAACATACTGTGGGACAGCAAGCGACATGAGCTGTTTGAAGCTGTGTGTGTCCACCAGCCTAAATGACAGCATTTTATAGGCCAGTAGTTTAGAAATGCTGGCATTCAGGGCCAGGGATCGAGGGTGGCTAGGTGGGAATTTACGCTTTCTCTCAAATGTTTGTGAGATGGAGAGCTGAACGCTGCCGTGTGACATGGTTGAGATGCTTGGTGACGCAGGTGGTGGTGTTGGTGGTACATCCCATGTTTGCTGGGCGGCAGGTGCCAACGTTCCTCCAGAGGCACAGGAAGAGGCCGAGGCGGCGGCAGCAGCAGCAGAAGAGGCCGAGGCGGCGGCAGCAGCAGAAGAGGCCGAGGCGGCGGCAGCAGCAGAAGAGGCCAAAGCGGCAGCAGCAGAAGAGGCAGCAGGGGGAGCCTGAGTGACTTCCTTGTTTTTAAGGTGTTTACTCCACTGCAGTTCATGCTTTGCATGCAGGTGCCTGGTCATGCAGGTTGTGCTAAGGTTCAGAACGTTAATGCCTCGCTTCAGGCTCTGATGGCACAGCGTGCAAACCACTCGGGTCTTGTCGTCAGCACATTGTTTGAAGAAGTGCCATGCCAGGGAACTCCTTGAAGCTGCCTTTGGGGTGCTCGGTCCCAGATGGCGGCGGTCAGTAGCAGGTGGAGTCTCTTGGCGGCGGGTGTTCTGATTTTGCCCACTGCTCCCTCTTTTGCTACGCTGTTGGCTCGGTCTCACCACTGCCACTTCCTCCGAACTGTGAAAGTCAGTGGCACGACCTTCATTCCATGTGGGGTCTAGGACCTCATCGTCCCCTGCATCGTCTTCCACCCAGTCTTGATCCCTGACCTCCTGTTCAGTCTGCACACTGCAGAAAGACGCAGCAGTTGGCACCTGTGTTTCGTCATCATCAGAGACGTGCTGAGGTGGTATTCCCATGTCCTCATCATCAGGAAACATAAGTGGTTGTGCGTTAGTGCATTCTATCTCTTCCACCCCTGGTGAAGAGCTAGGTGGATGCCCTTGGGAAACCCTGGCAGCAGAGTCTTCAAACAGCATAAGAGACTGCTGCATAACTTGAGGCTCAGACAGTTTCCCTGATATGCATGGGGGTAATGTGACAGACTGATGGGCTTGGTTTTCATGCGCCATCTGTGCGCTTTCTGCAGAAGACTGGGTGGGAGATAATGTGAACGTGCTGGATGCACTGTCGGCCACCCAATTGACTAATGCCTGTATCTGCTCAGGCCTTACCATCCTTAGAACGGCATTGGGCCCCACCAAATATCCCTGTAAATTCTGGCGGCTACTGGGACGTGAGGTAGTTGGTACACTAGGACGTGTGGCTGTGGCAGAACGGCCACGTCCTCTCCCAGCACCAGAGGGTCCACTAACACCACCACGACCATGTCCACGTCCACGTCCCTTATTAGATGTTTTCCTCATTGTTCCCGTTCACCACAATTTTGAGAATGGCAAATTTGGGAATAGTTTTTCAACCCAGAAAAAAAAATGTGCTTTTACGGTCACTACAAATAACTTGACCAGCTAAAACAGTACAGATTTGGCTGAATAGAAATGTGAGACCTGTTTTTTTTGCACTGTGTGACAGGTTAAGGTTTAATCACAGAATCAGACTTCTATCTGCACGGTAGCGTGTGTCTTAGGTTTTTCTGAAGGACACTATCAGTACCTTCAATGTAAGATATCCATTTTGGGATAGATTTCAAGTAGGCCTCAAATACCAGAAACTAGTTATTTTGAGAATGGCAAATTTGGGAATAGTTTTTCAAACCAGAAAAAAAAATGTGCTTTTACGGTCGCTACAAATAACTTGACCAGCTAAAACAGTACAGATTTGCTTGAATAGAAATGTGAGACCTGTTTTTTTTTGCACTGTGTGACAGGTTAAGGTTTAATCACAGAATCAGACTTCTATCTGCACGGTAGCGTGTGTCTTAGGTTTTTCTGAATGACACTATCAGTACCTTCAATGTAAGATATCCTTTTTGGGATAGATTTCAAGTAGGCCTCAAATACCAGAAACTAGTTATTTTGAGAATGGCAAATTTGGGAATAGTTTTTCAACCCAGAAAAAAAAAGGGCTTTTACGGTCGCTACAATTAACTTGACCAGCTAAAACAGTACAGATTTGCTTGAAAAGAAATGTGAGACCTGTTTTTTTTTTGCACTGTGTGACAGGTTAAGGATTAATCACAGTATCAGACTTCTATCTGCACGGTAACGTGTGTCTTAGGTTTTTCTGAATGACACTATCAGTACCTTCAATGTAAGATATCCTTTTTGGGATAGATTTCAAGTAGGCCTCAAATACCAGAAACTAGTTATTTTGAGAATGGCAAATTTGGGAATAGTTTTTCAAACCAGAAAAAAAAAAAGTGCTTTTACGGTCGCTACAAATAACTTGACCAGCTAAAACAGTACAGATTTGCTTGAATGGAAATGTGAGACCTGTTTTTTTTTGCACTGTTTGACAGGTTAAGGTTTAATCTCAGAATCAGACTTCTATCTGCACGGTAGCGTGTGTCTTAGGTTTTTCTGAATGACACTATCAGTACCTTCAATGTAAGATATCCTTTTTGGGATAGATTTCAAGTAGGCCTCAAATACCAGAAACTAGTTGTTTTGAGAATGGCAAATTTGGGAATAGTTTTTCAACCCAGAAAAAAAAAGGGCTTTTACGGTCGCTACAATTAACTTGACCAGCTAAAACAGTACAGATTTGCTTGAAAAGAAATGTAAGACCTGTTTTTTTTTTGCACTGTGTGACAGGTTAAGGATTAATCACAGTATCAGACTTCTATCTGCACGGTAACGTGTGTCTTAGGTTTTTCTGAATGACACTATCAGTACCTTCAATGTAAGATATCCTTTTTGGGATAGATTTCAAGTAGGCCTCAAATACCAGAAACTAGTTATTTTGAGAATGGCAAATTTGGGAATAGTTTTTCAAACCAGAAAAAAAAAAAGTGCTTTTACGGTCGCTACAAATAACTTGACCAGCTAAAACAGTACAGATTTGCTTGAATGGAAATGTGAGACCTGTTTTTTTTTGCACTGTTTGACAGGTTAAGGTTTAATCTCAGAATCAGACTTCTATCTGCACGGTAGCGTGTGTCTTAGGTTTTTCTGAATGACACTATCAGTACCTTCAATGTAAGATATCCTTTTTGGGATAGATTTCAAGTAGGCCTCAAATACCAGAAACTAGTTGTTTTGAGAATGGCAAATTTGGGAATAGTTTTTCAACCCAGAAAAAAAAAGGGCTTTTACGGTCGCTACAATTAACTTGACCAGCTAAAACAGTACAGATTTGCTTGAAAAGAAATGTGAGACCTGTTTTTTTTTTCACTGTGTTACAGGTTAAGGATTAATCTCAGAATCAGACTTCTATCTGCACGGTAGCGTGTGTCTTAGGTTTTTCTGAATGACACTATCAGTACCTTCAATGTAAGATATCCTTTTTGGGATAGATTTCAAGTAGGCCTCAAATACCAGAAACTAGTTGTTTTGAGAATGGCAAATTTGGGAATAGTTTTTCAACCCAGAAAAAAAAATGTGCTTTTACGGTCACTACAAATAACTTGACCAGCTAAAACAGTACAGATTTGCTTGAATAGAAATGTGAGACCTGTTTTTTTTTGCACTGTTTGACAGGTTAAGGTTTAATCTCAGTATCAGACTTCTATCTGCACGGTAGCTTGTGTCTTAGGTTTTTCTGAATGACACTATCAGTACCTTCAATGTAAGATATCCTTTTTGGGATTGATTTAAAAAAGGCCTCAAATACCAGAAACTAGTTATTTTGAGAATGGCAAATTTGGGAATAGTTTTTTAACCCAGAAAAAAAAAGGGCTTTTACGGTCGCTACAAATAACTTGACCAGCTAAAACAGTACAGATTTGCTTGAATAGAAATGTGAGACCTGTTTTTTTTTGCACTGTGTGACAGGTTAAGGTTTAATCTCAGAATCAGACTTCTATCTGCACGGTAGCGTGTGTCTTAGGTTTTTCTGAATGACACTATCAGTACCTTCAATGTAAGATATCCATTTTGGGATAGATTTCAAGTAGCCCTCAAATACCAGAAACTAGTTATTTTGAGAATGGCAAATTTGGGAATAGTTTTTCAGCCCAGAAAAAAAAAAAGGGCTTTTACGGTCGCTACAAATAACTTGACCAGCTAAAACAGTACAGATTTGCTTGAATAGAAATGTGAGACCTGTTTTTTTTTTGCACTGTGTGACAGGTTAAGGTTTAATCACAGAATCAGACTTCTATCTGCATGGTAGCGTGTGTCTTAGGTTTTTCTGAATGACACTATCAGTACCTTCAATGTAAGATATCCTTTTTGGGATAGATTTCAAGTAGGCCTCAAATACCAGAAACTAGTTATTTTGAGAATGGCAAATTTGGGAATAGTTTTTCAACCCAGAAAAAAAAAGGGCTTTTACGGTCGCTACAATTAACCTGACCAGCTAAAACAGTACAGATTTGCTTGAAAAGAAATGTGAGACCTGTTTTTTTTTGCACTGTGTGACAGGTTAAGGATTAATCTCAGAATCAGACTTCTATCTGCACGGTAGCGTGTGTCTTAGGTTTTTCTGAATGACACTATCAGTACCTTCAATGTAAGATATCCTTTTTGGGATAGATTTCAAGTAGGCCTCAAATACCAGAAACTAGTTATTTTGAGAATGGCAAATTTGGGAATAGTTTTTCAACCCAGAAAAAAAAATGTGCTTTTACGGTCACTACAAATAACTTGACCAGCTAAAACAGTACAGATTTGCTTGAATAGAAATGTGAGACCTGTTTTTTTCTGCACTGTGTGACAGGTTAAGGTTTAATCTCAGAATCAGACTTCTATCTGCACGGTAGCGTGTGTCTTAGGTTTTTCTGAATGACACTATCAGTACCTTCAATGTAAGATATCCTTTTTGGGATAGATTTCAAGTAGGCCTCAAATACCAGAAACTAGTTATTTTGAGAATGGCAAATTTGGGAATAGTTTTTCAACCCAGAAAAAAAAATGTGCTTTTACGGTCACTACAAATAACTTGACCAGCTAAAACAGTACAGATTTGCTTGAATAGAAATGTGAGACCTGTTTTTTTCTGCACTGTGTGACAGGTTAAGGTTTAATCTCAGAATCAGACTTCTATCTGCACGGTAGCGTGTGTCTTAGGTTTTTCTGAATGACACTATCAGTACCTTCAATGTAAGATATCCTTTTTGGGATAGATTTCAAGTAGGCCTCAAATACCAGAAACTAGTTATTTTGAGAATGGCAAATTTGGGAATAGTTTTTCAACCCAGAAAAAAAAAAGGGCTTTTACGGTCGCTACAAATAACTTGACCAGCTAAAACAGTACAGATTTGCTTGAATAGAAATGTGAGACCTGTTTTTTTTTGCACTGTGTGACAGGTTAAGGTTTAATCTCAGAATCAGACTTCTATCTGCACGGTAGCGTGTGTCTTAGGTTTTTCTGAATGACACTATCAGTACCTTCAATGTAAGATATCCTTTTTGGGATAGATTTCAAGTAGGCCTCAAATACCAGAAACTAGTTATTTTGAGAATGGCAAATTTGGGAATAGTTTTTCAAACCAGAAAAAAAAAAGGGCTTTTACGGTCGCTACAAATAACTTGACCAGCTAAAACAGTACAGATTTGCTTGAATAGAAATGTGAGACCTGTTTTTTTTTGCACTGTGTGACAGGTTAAGGTTTAATCTCAGAATCAGACTTCTATCTGCACGGTAGCGCGTGTCTTAGGTTTTTCTGAATGACACTATCAGTACCTTCAATGTAAGATATCCTTTTTGGGATAGATTTCAAGTAGGCCTCAAATACCAGAAATTAGTTATTTTGAGAATGGCAAATTTGGGAATAGTTTTTCAACCCAGAACAAAAAGTGTGCTTTTACGGTCACTACAAATAACTTGACCAGCTAAAACAGTATAGATTTGGTTGAATAGAAATGTCGGGTCTATTTTTTAGGCGCTGGATGACAGGCTCAACTTTCCCCTGATGTAGTATATGGCCAAAAAATAACCACACTGTTGATGGTTAAATGCACTTGGGTGACACAGGCTCAGCCTGCACCAGATGTAGTATATGGCCAAAAAATAACCACACTGTTGATGGTTAAATGCACTTCGGTGACACAGGCTCGGCCTGCAGCTGATGTAGTATATGGCCAAAAAATAACCAGACTGTTGATGGTTAAATGCACTTCGGTGACACAGGCTCAGCCTGCAGCTGATGTAGGATATAGCACAAAATAACCACACTATTGATGGTTAAATACACTTGGTGATAGCTTGTGCTGGCGCACCACAAGTCACAAAATGGCCGCCGATCACCCCAGAAAAAAAGTGATCTAAAAACGCTCTGGGCAGCCTCAAAAAGTGAGCAAGTCAATATTAGCACTTCAATGATCCACAGCTGCAGATCGATCACAGAATGAAGTCTTTTGGAGGAGTTAATCACTGCCTAATCTCGCCCTAACGTCGCAGCTGCAACCTCACCCTATGCTTCAATCAGCAGAGTGACGTGCAGCGCAACGTGACCCAAGCTTATATAGAGGCTGGGTCACATGCTGCACTGGCCAATCACAGCCATGCCAATAGTAGGCAAGGCTGTGATGGCCTCTTGGGGCAAGTAGTATGACGCTTGTTGATTGGCTGCTTTGCAGCCTTTAAAAAAGCGCCAAGAAAGCGCCGAACACCGAACCCGAACACGGACTTTTACGAAAATGTTCTGGTTCGCTCATCCCTAGTCATATATTTAGGCCCCGGCACCCAGACAGAGGAGAGAGGTCCCATAACAGAGATTCAGGCTTCATGTCAGCAGAGAATCAGTCTTCATGTCATAGCAGAGAATCAGGCTTCACGTCAGCCAAAACTGGAACAGTCCATTGTCATATATTTAGACCCTGGCACCCAGACAGAGGAGAGAGGTCCCATAACAGAGATTCAGGCTTCATGTCAGCAGAGAATCAGTCTTCATGTCATAGCAGAGAATCAGGCTTCACGTCAGCCAAAACTGGAACAGTCCATTGTCAGATATTTAGGCCCCGGCATCCAGAAAGAGGAGAGAGGTCCCATTGCAGAGATTCAGGCTTCATGTCATAGCAGAGAATCAGGCTTCACGTCACCCAAAACTGGAACAGTCCATTGTCAGATATTTTGGCCCCGGCATCCAGACAGAGGAGAGAGGTCCCATAGCAGAGATTCAGGCTTCATGTCATAGCAGAGAATCAGGCTTCACGTCACCCAAAACTGGAACAGTCCATTGTCAGATATTTTGACCCCGGCACCCATACAGAGGAGAGAGGTCCCATAGCAGAGATTCAGGCTTCATGTCATAGCAGAGAATCATGCTTCACGTCACCCAAAACTGGAACAGTCCATTGTCAGATATTTTGGCCCTGGCACCCAGACAGAGGAGAGAGGTCCCATAGCAGAGATTCAGGCTTCATGTCATAGCAGAGAATCATGCTTCACGTCACCCAACACTGGAACAGGCCACTGTCAGAAATTTTTAGGCCCCGGCACCCAGACAGAGGAGAGGTTCATTCAACTTTGGGTTGCCCCGCAATATAATGGTAAAATGAAAATAAAAATAGGATTGAATGAGGAAGTGCCCTGGAGTACAATAATAAATGGTTAAGGGGAGGTAGTTAATGTCTAATCTGCACAAGGGATGGACAGGTCCTGTGGGATCCATGCCTGGTTCATTTTTATGAACGTCAGCTTGTCCACATTGGCTGTAGACAGGCGGCTGCGTTTGTCTGTAATGACGCCCCCTGCCGTGCTGAATACACGTTCAGACAAAACGCTGGCCGCCGGGCAGGCCAGCACCTCCAAGGCATAAAAGGCTAGCTCTGGCCACGTGGACAATTTGTAGACCCAGAAGTTGAATGGGGCCGAACCATAAGTCAGTACTTGGATGGGTGTGCACACGTACTGTTCCACCATGTTAGTGAAATGTTGCCTCCTGCTAACACGTTCCGTATCAGGTGGTGGTGCAGTTAGCTGTGGCGTGTTGACAAAACTTTTCCACATCTCTGCCATGCTAACCCTGCCCTCAGAGGAGCTGGCCATGACACAGCTGCGTTGACGACCTCTTGCTCCTCCTCTGCCTTCGCCTTGGGCTTCCACTTGTTCCCCTGTGACATTTGGGAATGCTCTCAGTAGCGCGTCTACCAATGTGCGCTTGTACTCGCGCATCTTCCTATCACGCTCCAGTGCAGGAAGTAAGGTGGGCACATTGTCTTTGTACCGTGGATCCAGCAGGGTGGCAACCCAGTAGTCCGCACACGTTAAAATGTGGGCAACTCTGCTGTTGTTGCGCAGGCACTGCAGCATGTAGTCGCTCATGTGTGCCAGGCTGCCCAGATGTAAGGACAAGCTGTCCTCTGTGGGAGGCGTATCGTCATCGTCCTGTGCTTCCCCCCAGCCACGCACCAGTGATGGGCCCGAGCTGCGTTGGGTACCACCCCGCTGTGAACATGCTTCATCCTCATCCTCCTCCACCTCCTCCTCATCGTCCTCCAGTAGTGGGCCCTGGCTGGCCACATTTGTACCTGGCCTCTGCTGTTGCAAAAAACCTCCCTCTGAGTCACTTCTAAGAGACTGGCCTGAAAGTGCTAAAAATGACCCCTCTTCCTCCTCCTCCTCCTCCTGGGCCACCTCCTCTTCCATCATCGCCCTAAGTGTTTTCTCAAGGAGACACAGAAGTGGTATTGTAACGCTGATAACGGCGTCATCGCCACTGGCCATGTTGGTGGAGTACTCGAAACAGCGCAACAGGGCACACAGGTCTCGCATGGAGGCCCAGTCATTGGTGGTGAAGTGGTGCTGTTCCGCTGTGCGGCTGACCCGTGCGTGCTGCAGCTGAAACTCCATTATGGCCTGCTGCTGCTCGCACGGTCTTTCCAGCATGTGCAAGGTGGAGTTCCACCTGGTGGGCACGTCGCATATGAGGCCGTGAGCGGGAAGGCCGAAGTAACGCTGTAGCGCAGACAGGCGAGCAGCGGCAGGATGTGAACGCCGGAAGCGCGCACAGACGGCCCGCACTTTATGCAGCAGCTATGACATGTCGGGGTAGTTGTGAATGAACTTCTGCACCACCAAATTCAGCACATGTGCCAGGCAAGGGATGTGCGTCAAACCGGCTAGTCCCAGAGCTGCAACGAGATTTCGCCCATTATCGCACACCACCAGGCCGGGCTTGAGGCTCACCGGCAGCAACCACTCGTCGGTCTGTTGTTCTATACCCCGCCACAACTCCTGTGCGGTGTGGGGCCTGTCCCCCAAACATATGAGTTTCAGAATGGCCTGCTGACGTTTACCCCGGGCTGTGCTGAAGTTGGTGATGAAGGTGTGTGGCTGACTGGATGAGCAGGTGGAAGAAGAGAAGGAGGAAGCCGAGTAGGAGGAGGAGGCAACAGGAGGCAAAGAATGTTGCCCTGCGATCCTTGGCGGCGGAAGGACGTGCGCCAAATAGCTCTCCGCCTGGGGCCCAGCCGCCACTACATTTACCCAGTGTGCAGTTAGGGAGATATAGCGTCCCTGGCCCTGCTTACTGGTCCACGTATCTGTGGTTAGGTGGACCTTGCCACAGATGGCGTTGCGCAGTGCACACTTGATTTTATCGGATACTTGGTTGTGCAGGGAAGGCACGGCTCTCTTGGAGAAGTAGTGGCGGCTGGGAACAACATACTGTGGGACAGCAAGTGACATGAGCTGTTTGAAGCTGTGTGTGTCCACCAGCCTAAATGACAGCATTTCATAGGCCAGTAGTTTAGAAATGCTGGCATTCAGGGCCAGGGATCGAGGGTGGCTAGGTGGGAATTTACGCTTTCTCTCAAATGTTTGTGAGATGGAGAGCTGAACGCTGCCGTGTGACATGGTTGAGATGCTTGGTGACGGAGGTGGTGGTGTTGGTGGTACATCCCCTGTTTGCTGGGCGGCAGGTGCCAACGTTCCTTCAGAGGCGGAGGAAGAGGCCGAGGCGGCAGCAGCAGAAGAGGTAGCAGGGGGAGCCTGAGTGAGTTCCTTGTTTTTAAGGTGTTTACTCCACTGCAGTTCATGCTTTGCATGCAGGTGCCTGGTCATGCAGGTTGTGCTAAGGTTCAGAACGTTAATGCCTCGCTTCAGGCTCTGATGGCACAGCCTGCAAACCTCTCGGGTCTTGTCGTCAGCACATTGTTTGAAGAAGTGCCATGCCAGGGAACTCCTTAAAGCTGCCTTTGGGGTTCTCGGTCCCAGATGGCGGCGGTCAGTAGCAGGCGGAGTCTCTTGGCGGCGGGTGTTCTGCTTTTGCCCACTGCTCCCTCTTTTGCTACGCTGTTGGCTCGGTCTCACCACTGCCTCTTCCTCCGAACTGTGAAAGTCAGTGGCACGATCTTCATTCCATGTGGGGTCTAGGACCTCATCGTCCCCTGCATCGTCTTCCACCCAGTCTTCAGCCCTGACCTCCTGTTCAGTCTGCACACTGCAGAAAGACGCAGCAGTTGGCACCTGTGTTTCGTCATCATCAGAGACGTGCTGAGGTGGTATTCCCATGTCCTCATCATCAGGAAACATAAGTTGTTGTGCGTCAGTGCATTCTATCTCTTCCACCGCTGGGGAAGGGCTAGGTGGATGCCCTTGGGAAACCCTGCCAGAAGAGTCTTCAAACAGCATAAGAGACTGCTGCATAACTTGAGGCTCAGACAGTTTCCCTGAAATGCATGGGGGTGATGTGACAGACTGATGGGCTTGGTTTTTCAGGCCTTTTTTTACAGACAACTA
Organism: Bufo bufo; assembly: GCF_905171765.1. Taxonomy (NCBI): domain Eukaryota; kingdom Metazoa; phylum Chordata; class Amphibia; order Anura; family Bufonidae; genus Bufo; species Bufo bufo. The sequence goes on along the minus strand of NC_053389.1, from coordinate 392,005,426 downwards.
ACACTATCTGGCTATCTATTTAGGTACCGTATTACACTAATACAGGCACAGCAGTAACGACAGATTTAGCTGAATATAAATTGTAGGCCTAGTATTTAGGCCCTGGATGACAGGTATACGTTTACGTACAGAATTAGACTTGGAAATGCACGGTAGCGTGTGAAGTTATTGAGAATGACCCTATCCGCACCTTCAATCTAATATACCCTTTTATGGATAGATTTAAAGTAGGCCTGATACAGCAGAAACCACTGATTTAGGGAATTGCTAAGTTGGGAATTGTATTTCAACCCAGAACAAAAACTGTGCTTTGGCGGACACTAAATGAATTGACCAGCCTCAGCAATAAACACAGATTTAGCTGAATATAAATTTTAGGCCTATTATTTAGGCGCTGGATGACAGGTATACGTTTACGGACAGAATTAGACTTGGAAATGCACGGTAGCGTGTGAAGTTATTGAGGATGACCCTATCCGCAACTTCAATCTAATATACCCTTTTATGGATCGATTTAAACTTGGCCTGATACAGCAGAAACCACTGATTTAGGGAATTGCTAACTTGGGAATTGTATTTCAACCCAGAACAAAAATATATCCTTTGCCAGACAGCAGACAGTATTACAATTGGCTAGCCACAGCTGAAACACCAGATTTAGGGTACTGCTATTTTGGCAATTGTATTTCACCCCTCAATAAAATAGCAAGCACAGCCAAGCCCCTGATGTAGGATAGAGCAAAAAAATAACCACACTATTGATGGTTAAATGGACTTGGTGGCAGCTTGTGCTGGCGCACCACAAGACACAAAATGGCCACCGATCACCCAAGAAAAAAGTGACATAAAAACGCTCTGGGCAGCCTAAAAACAGTGAGCAATTAAATAGCAGCAGTTCAATGATCCACAGCTGTAGATCTATCACTGAATTAAGCACTTTTGCTAAGTTAATCACTGCCTAATGTCGCCTAACAGCAGCTGCAACCTCTCCCTACACTGATCAGAGCAGAGTGACGTGCGGCGCTATGTGACTCCAGCTTAAATAGAGGCTGGGTCACATGCTGCACTGGCCAATCACAGCCATGCCAATAGTAGGCATGGCTGTGATGGCCTCTTGGGGCAAGTAGTATGACGCTTGTTGATTGGCTGCTTTGCAGCCTTTCAAAAAGCGCTAAGAAAGCGACGAACACCGAACCCGAACCCAGACTTTTACGAAAATGTTCGGGTTCGGGTCCGTGTCACGGACACCCCAAAATTCGGTACGAACCCGAACTATACAGTTTGGGTTCGCTCATCCCTACCCCTGAGCAAAGGGTACCTCAAAATTGTGACTTTGGGGTTTCATAAGATGTAAGCCATAATCATCCAAATTATAACAAACAAAGGCTTGAAATATCTCGCTTTGCATGTAATGAGTCTATCTCATATATTAGTTTCACCTTTTAAGTTGCGTTACTGAAATAAATGAACTTTGCACAATATTCTAATTTTTAGAGTTTCATCTGTATATACACTGTGTATATATATGTGTGTATATATATATATATATATATATATATATAAAATCATGATTACTTAGTACTTGGTGGGAAACCTATGAAATTAGCCAGTTACATCATACATCTCTACCTCGCCGTGTGTATAAATATATATATATATATATATATATATACTCATGGCGAGGTAGAGATATACAGTATGATGTAACCTGCTGATTTGCTACGTGTCACACCAGGTAGTAAGTAATCCTATACAATAAAAGCACAGTGTGAGTGCGCTGTGTCCGTGTGTGTGTCACCAGTTTTGCACTGGGCATGCAAGGCGGGGCAACCAATCAGGACACACTGCTCCACATGCGGCCGCTCCCCCCCACAGCATCGCGCTGACGCTCTGCTTCAAATAACTGTTTAACCCATTCCATGCCACGGTCCTTAGGGACCGCTGTCTGGAAAGGGCTAACCATTGGGCCACTGCTCTGCCCTGCTTGAAGGGTTAATGCCCTCCGCGCACAAAACCCCCGCCCTCCCCCTTTCAAGATGCAGAGCGCACAGCACTCCCCCCTCCCCTTTCAGGATGGCAGAGCGGCAGAGGGGTAGAGTGTTAGCTGTAATGTACAGCTAACACTCTGCTTAAAACGGCCGACATCGGTGCTGGCACCAATGTCAGCCATTTAGCTCCTTCCTTGCCGTGGTGCTTAGGGACCACTGTATGGAGGGGCTAACCATTGGGCCGCTGCTATGCTGTGGCAGCGGCTGATGCTTGAAGGGTAAAGGGAGCTCCCTCCCCCATCGGGCCACCATGGCAACCGGACGCCTTCACAGGCATCCGGCTTGCCGTGGTTTATCCAAGCCTGATCAGGCAGGAACGTTTTTTGTGTTCCGTATACGGGCCATTTTTACATTCCGTATATGGTCCGTATATGGAATCATTAATTTCAATGGGTCCGCAAAAGTTGCTCTGTTCCGTGACCACGCAAAAATTATGAGACATGTCCTATTCTTGTCCGTTTTGCGGACAAGAATAGGCATCTCTATAATGGGCCTCCTGATCCGCTCAACAAACTGCGGAAATCACACGGGCGACATCCGTTTTTTGTGGATCCGCAATTTGCAGACCGCAAAAAATGGCACGGTCATGTGAACAAGCCCTTAGTGCAGGGTTTTTCAACTCCGGTCCTCGGGACCCACCTACCGGTCAGGATTTGAGAATATCCCACAGAATGAATACCTGTGGTAAGTCCTGATGCATGGACACTAATTATATCACCTGCTCAATACTAAGGAAATCCTGAAAACATGACCGGTAGGTGGGTCCCAAGGACCGGAGTTGAGAAACCCTGCCTTAGTGTGAGTTCAATACACAGCATTACACTATATAGTGTACTACAGTGTATTGTAAGCCATGAAACCCACTGGATCTTCAAGAACCAAGTGGGTCTGGGTCTGAAAACTTAAAAAATAAAATAATAAAAAATAAAAAACCTTCCTATATCCACACATAATTGGTTAAAAATGTAAAAAATAAAAAACACTAAACATGTTTGGTATCGCTGCGTTCGTAAGGACCTGATCTCTAAAAGGATCATGTTACTTTTACCGCATGGTGAACACCATACAAAAAAAATGAAAAACGATGATGGAATTGCAATTTTGCCCACCGCACTTTCCAAAAAATGTTATGAGTGATAAAAAAAGTCATGTAACCAAAATTAGCACCAATCAAACCATGACCTCATCCCACAAAAAATTAGCCCCTACATAAAATATGGCTTTCAGAAAATGGAGACACAAAAACATGATATTTTTTTTCAAACATGCTTTTATTGAATAAAATAAGGTTAAAAAAATGCACACATGTCCGTTATGGACCTGCTCTATGAAAATAGCATGTGATCCAACCCATCTAGTGAACACCATAAAAAAAATTGTGCCACAAAATCCATTTTTTATCACCTTACATCACAAAAAGTGTAATACCAAGCAATCAAAAAGTCATATGTGCCCCATAATTGTACCAATCAAACCATCATCTCATCCCTGCAAAAAATGAGACCCTACCTAAGACATTCGCCTAAAAAAATAAAAAAAATATGGCTTTCAGAAAATGGAACACAAAAACATATTTTTTTTTTTCAAAAATGCTTTTATTGTGTAAAATAAAATAAAAAAAATGCACATATTAGGCATCGCTGTGTCCGTAACAACCTGCTCTATAAAAATAGTATGTGATCCAACCCGTCTGGTGAACGCAGTAAAAATATAAAATAAAATATTTGCCAAAAAAGCAATTTTTTATCACCTTACATCACAAAAAGTATAATACCAAGCGATCAAAAGTCATATGTGCCCCAAAATGGTACCAATCAAACCATCATCTCTTCCAGCAAAAAATGAGACCCTACCTAAGACAATCGCCCCAAAAAATAAAAAAATATGGCTTTCAGATTTTTTTATAAAATATTTTTATTGTGTAAATCCAAAATAAAATGTTAAAAATAGACTTATTAGGTATCGCCGCATCATTACGACCTGCTCTATAAAAATATCACATTATCTACTCTGTCAGGTGAACATTATAAAAAAACAAATAATAAAAACTGTGCCATTTTTTGGTTACCTTGCCTCAGAAAAGGGTAATATATATATCCTGCTTGAAAAAGGCTCATTTAGAGCCGAAACGTTGCACCGGATGGTTGAATAAAGACATCATCATTTTTTTCACCTTACTGGAGTGCCGTCCTTCTTCTGGATTCTGTTTGTGGGGTGAGAAGTCTATGCCCTAGGATCGTGCACCCTATCTTTTATGTATCCATAGCCAGTGCCGCCATTTTTCCTTTGTATATATATATATATGTATTAAAGGCATTTGCCTGGATTTGTGGGAGGGGCTGAGGTCCGCCTCCAGCCTATTTAGGGCACCCCCCTTACCTGGCTCCTGCCCCGTCGAGGTCTGAGCTTTGTGAGAGGAAGTCGCTTGTGGAGTTTCTGAAGAGTTACCTGCGAGCCGCTGAATTTCTGAGAGTTTTTTCGTCGCCGTCTGGTTCTGGATTTGGAGCATTTCTGTTCTATTTTTCCGGCTTCACTCGGTTCACTGTGAGTCGCGTTTGCCCGTTAAACTGTGAGTCATTCATATGGTACAGCCGGGGCCTCACGGTTGCCCCTGTACCGGTTCATTTCATTTCATCATACGCTGCACCAATGTCACGGTTTTCTCATACAAGTCACCAGTATTAATTTCTGTCACGCCTTGTTCATGCGCAATTTGTCCACACCGTACTACTATTCCGGTCAACACCTCTGCAGCATGCGGCAATGGTTTTCTGGGCTAATCCCCCATTTCTGTTCATTTCATTTCATAAACGCTGCACTAATGTCACGGCTTTCCCGCATAAGTCACCAGCATCTCATTTCTGTCATGTCTTGGTCAGGTAATCTTCCCACACAGTACCAACACTCCGGTCAGCACCCCTGTGGTTCCGGGCTCGTTCACCATTTCTTGTTCAGTCCATATCACCCCACAATCATCCACATTCATGCCCCCCCTTCCTCCTCATGTTCATGTGCACGGCTGCAGGAGCACAGATGCGGTGCACACGGTACACCCTACCTTCATGTCCGCCTTCACTGGGCACATCGCTGCCACAGGCATCCCCTCCCCACCGCCTCCGGCCTGTTCCGCCGCTCCTCCTGCCACGCGGCCGATGGCGCCCGGCCACGTCCCGGTCCCTGGTCTGCGCACGCGCGGCCGGGGTACTGCGCATGCGTGGCGATACAGCGCCGCATGCGCGGTGTCCCGGCGGCCGTTCGCGGCACATCTGATGCGGGGGGCCGCCGTCGGGCAGTCCGGCTCGGCTGGCCGGCGGAACTCCAGGGCGCGCCGGTCCCACAGCAGGCCCCCTCCTGCGCAGGCTGCAGCAAAGGGGGGCATCCAGCACGCCCCAACTAAGCACCCTCCAGATAAAAATCACCCCAGCAGCCCACATTAAACAAGTGAAAAAAAAAAAAAAAAAAGGGGCAAGGGAAGGAATGTCAATTAGTATTCTGCTGCATGAAAAAAAAAAAGTAAAACAGAGAATGGAGGCTATTGGTATTCCGCCTCAGGATATTAAAAAAAACAAAAAAAAAAAAACATTTGATTGCAAACCGCACGCTCCCACGTTGTGCATAGGCATACGGCCACGCCGCAGGTCTCTTTTTCACACCATGCGCAAGCTGTCATTTCACAGGCAACCGTCATGATCCTCCGGGTCATGCTATATGTACCAAATGCATTTCACATTTCATTATACTATTTTATGTCTACCCTCCCCCTTTTTCAGGCGGTCAACCTATAATATATTTTGCACTACCGTGTATCCGGAGAATATTTTCTTACTACCAGGTACGTTCACCTGCTCATCAACAAAGGTCTTCCTTACATTTCGGATGGTCCCGTTAGGGTCAGCGTGCTGGCTTTAGGGGCACCATCATCCCACTAGGTTACCCTCTTCTTGGCTTCGCCATTAGTTAGTGGTCCCGCGAGGCCGACACCCCGCCTCAAACGTTCAGAGGCAACCGCCCATCGCGCCACTCGTTAGTAAGCCGCCTCGCGTGTTGCATAGAGAGGGCCTCACCTGTCACTCCCTTCCCCTAGTCCTGTATTACAGTCACCGAGAGGCCAACGCTCCTGCCACTACGACAAGTGGCCTCATTAACCCCTCGCGCCAACTCATAGGTAGAGCCTCTCAAGCCGCTTGGCAAATTAGCAGGGCCTCATCTGTCACCATACAAGTGTAATTTTTCGCCGTCCGGTCTAGCTAGCTTGCCAGCACGATCCTGTGTTTCCTCAAGCTAATCAACTGTTCTATTTTAGTATGTCTCTGGATGGGTTAGAAAACTTCTCCCTGCCTGGCACCCCGTCACTGCTACCCTGGGAGACGATCTAGCCAGTCCAGCATCCATCCGATCCTGGACAATTCCGCGCATTACGGCGGAGTTCAGGAAACGGCATGTTCCCTTCCCCGCCACGGCAAGGAAAGCGGAGCTGTTCCGGCTGCTGCGCGCATCAACCGATAATAGGGATGCAGGGGAAGGACCCAGCCAGTCCGGCACCGGGGACATCCATGCCATGCTGGCCTCTCTGATGACATCCATGTCGACAGGCAACGCCAGGTTGGAGAGACTAGAATCGGTTGGCAGGTCCACCTCCGGCGGCATCACCGGCACCGGCTGGATTACCGGTGATCACGCCGTCTGTTAACCTGGAGGACCAGGAAGTCACCCCGGCGCATATATACCAGAGCACTTAAAAAGGGATATCCTGGAAGGTAAGGATGTAAACCTGGCCTCCCTTCTGATTGCCTCCCAGGATGTGGTCGAGAACACGACTTATGCCTATGACGAGGTTTCAGTTGTGGTCAAGTCCAGGGATGCCCGGCTCAATAGGAAATTGACCATTCCCGAATTTGTTTTGGCTTTCGGAATCTATAGGGAGGTCATCTGTGCGGTCTACCCCAACAGAAGGGAGGAATTTGACCTCTACATGCACAAACTGGTGGACCTGGGCAACAAATACGGAGGATCAGCGTTCTATGACTATCACAGGTCTTTTTCGGCAAAAGTGGCGGGGGCTTTCTCCCAGTACGGAGTCCGCTCCAACTGGGCGAGGATCGACACGGTCATATTCTGTCGCCACTTCGCAGGCCTTAGGACCCCAGCCTGTGCGCACTGCTCCTCCACGGCCCACACCACCAATTTCTGCCCGAACACGTCGGACAGACAGGCCCTCTCACAAGCAGCCGGTCCCTCGGGGTCCCGGAAAGGTCGGCCCGGGACAAGCTGGGTCGGCCGATCAAATTTCTGGGCAAATCCCAGATTTGCAATAATTTCAATGAGGGGTCCTGTAATTACAGCGGGTGCAAGTTGTTACATATATGTACCAAATGTTTCCGGGCACATGCCAAATCCATGTGCCCAAATAAAATGTTTGCAAAATCGTATCTAACAACCATCAACATGCCAGTTTTTACCGCGTTCATGTCACAACACCCATCCAGGCATCTCTCAGATTTCCTTGTTTCAGGGTTGACAGAAGGCTTCCACACGGGCATCCTGTACATGCCAACTGGCACCCTGGAGTGTCCCAATCTTTTATCCGCTCTACACAACCCCACCGCCATTGACGCCCTCATAGCCCAAGAAGTAACGGAGGGCTTTGTGTTAGGGCCTTTCAAAACCCCCCCATTTGCCACATGGCGCACCAACCCCATTGGCATCGTCACTGGGAAATCTTCCCAGAAACAGAGGCTCATCATCGACCTATCGGCGCCACACGGTTCAGCCAACCCCAGTCTCAACTCCCTCATTCCCTCGGAGGAATTCTCTCTGCAATACACCACCATAGATCACGCCATCACCGCCATCATACAAGCGGGGGTGGGGGCATGGCTCAGCAAAACCGACATCGCCAACGCCTTCAAATTGCTACCAATTCACCCTACACTGTGGCACCTTCACGGCATCAAGTGGTCCGGGGACTATTATTTTTTCTCCCGGTTGACTTTCGGTTCCAAGAGTAGCCCGGCCATCTTCGACATATTTGCAGAAGCATTATGTTGGTTGCTTTTGAATGTAGCAAGGTGCCCGTTGGTTTTACATTACCTTGATGATTTCCTACTGGTGGAGGAAAACACTTCCCCCCCCTCCAGCCTCAGAGCCACCATCGAGCTGTTCAAGGAACTGGGGGTACCCCTCTCCACCAAGAAGACAGAGGGGCCAGACACGATCATCACCTTCCTGGGTATCCAGTTGGATTCAGCCTCAATGCAAGCCAGTTTGCCATCCGGGAAGATCCAGGATATTCTCACCCACATAGACAACTACCTTCAACTCGGCACCTGCAACCGCAAAGAACTACAGTCCCTGCTGGTCTCACTGAACTTTGCCATGCGCATCATACCCCAGGGACGCTCATTCATATCACGGCTTCTGCACCTCTTCCCCTTGTTCCTACACGACTCGCACAGATTGTCCCTGGATGCCCACGCTGCAGCGGATCTGGGCATGTGGAGGAGATTTCTGTCCACCTGGAATGCAGGAGCTTGTTTCGCCCTCAGCTGTCGGACTCTTCCCCCTCTATCTGGTCAGATGCGGCATCTACCACAGACTTTGCGGCCATATTTGGGAACGATTGGCTGTGGGGCAGCTGGCCTCCTGCGGTCCGGGGTCTGGAAGGATTCTCCACTACCTCAGCGCTTTTTGAGATCTATCCCATCGTAGCGGCTGCCGTGGCGTGGGGTCATTTATGGGCGAACATGTCGGTCCGGTGCTACTCAGACAACCAAGCAACCTGCCAGATCATCAACAAAGGTCGTTCTAAATCCCTCACGATCATGAGGTTTATGCGAAGACTTACTTGGCTGGCCGCCTGCAATAATTTCTTCTTGCATTGTTTCCATGTCCCGGGGGTGTGCAATTCGACAGGTGACAATTTGTCTCGCTTCAAATTTCAGGCATTTCATCAGGCTCTCCCATCAGCATCACCCACGGCCTCCATCACTCCAGCATTTCAACAACTCATTCTGGACTAGAGGTCATCATGCGGCATAGCCAGTCTTTGTCCCGCTTAGCACTGTCAGACAATACACATAGAACATACAACAGAGCATTCACACTATTCAACAAGTTCCTGTTGGAACACAACATCACGCACCCTTTCATCATGACGTCTCTTTTGGGCTTTGCTTCTTTCTGCCACCTCAAACTCAAAATGTCATACAACACCATCAAACTATATCTTACTGGCATTCAACATCATATGCTAATCATGCATCCCAACAACATCAGCTTCATGGCCTCACACCAGATCAAAACCATACTCAGAGGCATTCAGAAGACGGAATCCGCACGTCCAGCTCAGAGGCTACCCATCAACAGTCATATCTTCAAGGCATTATCCGACTTGCTGGACCCCATGCCTTTTGGAACAGATACCAACTCCGTCATCAAAACTGCAATTTACTTAGCCTTCTACGGGTTCCTGAGACCCGGGGAATTTACTACAACCTCCACGACCCAAACCTCACCTTGTCTTCTTGTCTCCCACTTGACGAAACACCTGGACCATTACATCCTGACCATACCTCACTCCAAGAATAGTCAGCATTCACCCGTCTACATTTCATATTACCCCACGCACAACAAATGGTGTCCAGTAAGGGTTCTGGACACCTACAGTCAACTTCACAAGTGGCTACCCTCTCAACCACTACTTCAACTTCATGGGTCGGTACTCACCACCACCACCTTCATGACCCATGTCAGATCATTTCTCACCCAACTGGGCCTCAACGCAGCCAACTACTCAGGGCACTCCTTTCGCATCGGAGCTGCATCCACGGCCTCCAGTGCCAACATCCCTGCTCATGTCATCAAGAAATTGGGGCGCTGGAAGTCATCCGCTTACGCACGATACATTCCCAATCCAGCACAGGAGTTGAGGGTGGCTTTCCAAAACATGTCAGGTCGAGCTATTCATGTATTAATTGGTTACAATAAACTGGTTTATTTCCATTTTTGCCCTCTTCTTTCTCAGGCCTACCTCATCCTCGGTTTCGGCACACCACAACCGACTGCATTTCTTTCCCTGCATCCCAGGGTTCTTCACTGTACTACCGTAAGCGCCTAACACAAGTATTAAGGCATTTTCCTGGATTTGTGGGAGGGGCTGAGGTCCGCCTCCAGCCTATTTAGGGCACCCCCCTTACCTGGCTCCTGCACGGTCGAGGTCTGAGCTTTGTCCCTCCCACCACTCCACTCATTTACAACTCATTTCTTCTATGTCTTTTCCTTGGGTGGGCCCTCTTCTTTCTCAGGCCTACCTCATCCTTGGTTTCGGCACACCACAACCGACTGCATTTCTTTCCCTGCATCCCAGGGTTCTTCACTGTACTACCGTAAGCGCCTAACACAAATATATATATATATATATATATATATATATGTTAAAAGGCTGAGTTTTTCTCAAGCCTGTATTTGTGGGAGGGGCGTATGGGTATATCTACACCCAGGGGGGTGCTTGCTGCTCGCGTGCGCTTCCGGTGCCATTACCTCAAGCAGCACGTCCCCTCTCGCAGCGTTACTTCGCAGGTAAGCATGGCCCCGACGGGGCCCGTCTTGGCATTGCAGTGTCCTTCGGCATCCCGGGTAAGTCTGCTCCTCCCCTGCCCTTACTCGCTCCCTACCTCGCAATCTCCATTCCCGTCCCCGCCGCCGGCCGGGCCGGCTCCACTCTCTCAGCTCAGCGCTGTCCTTCCAGCCGGAATCACGGGGTCACGTGGGCCGCATGCTACGATTCTCGCCGCCCGGGCTTCCTGTTCCACGGCGGCAAGTTCGCGTCCCCGCACTCCGACCACGTGACCCCGGTGTCCTCAGGCTTCCTGCAACCTCAGCAACATAGGTATAGGCACTGTAGCGCAATATTATCATCAAGCTCCACACAGATTCTTCAAAACAGTCATGTAAACTGTCGGGCAATGAGTGTAGTTCATGAGTATGAGCAGATACATCAATACTGAGCTCCACCATCACCAAATGCAACCGCAAATTTTGGAGCTCACATACGATTTCACCACAATTTCTGGTGTATCTGATCCCTCCCTTTCCTCACTACTCGCAGAGGCCGTAAAGAAAGTTGCATATAAAATATATATATATATATATATATATATTTAGCCTTGCCTTGACATTGCTTTCACGTTGCCCAGGCCATGTAGTATCAATTCATCTTAGGGTCTACCTGCCACGTCGGCCAGGTTTACATTTGTTAATTTCTCTACCGCCTGTCATGTCACTCAGGCTACGTATCTCAAAATTGTTCAGAGCCAGCCTGCCACGTCACCAGGTTACGTTTGTTAATGTTTTGCCACCTGCCACGTTGCTCAGGCCACGTACCATCAATTTGTCTTAGGGTCAAGCTGCCACGTCTGCCAGGTTTACGTTTGTTAATTTCTCCACTGCCTCACATCACTCAGGCCACGTAGCTCATATCGTCCAGAGCCAACCTACCACGTCACCAGGTTACGTTTGTTAATGTTTTTCCACCTGCCACATTGCTCAGGCCACGTAGTAACAATTCGTCTTAGGGTCAACCTGCCACGTCGGCCAGGTTTACGTTTGTTAATTTCTCCACCGCCTCACATCACTCAGGCCACGTAGCTCAAATTGTTCAGAGTCAACCTGCCACGTCACCAGGTTACGTTTGTTAATATTTTGCCGTCTGCCACGTTGCTCAGGCCACGTAGTAACAATTCGTCTTAGGGTCTACCTGGCACGTCGGCCAGGTTTACGTTTGTTAATTTCTCTACCACCAGTCATCATTCAGGCCACGTAGCTCAAATTGACCAGAACCAAACACCACCTCGCCAGCTCACGCAAAAAAAAAAAAAAAGGGGAGGGGGCCTGCCACGTTCCTCATACCACATACTACATTTCGTTTAGGGTCAACCTGCCACGTCACCCAGGATACGTTTCCTATTTATCCTCTCCCAGGCCACATAGCCGTTTCACAATCGGGCCTCCGCCCGGCAGGTCCTCATTCAAGTTCCTCTGGCCATCACGTTGCTGCCTGTACTCATGTTTCACATATCATCGCAGGTCTTGCTATTCATTTCTTCTAGTTTTGCATTTGTGTTTCTTTGTTTTTCTTCCAGGTTCCAGCTAATTTCAGTTCAGGTAACAGTGCACTCAATAGCCGGTCACTTCCCTCTCCTCGCTTTAATTTCTTACTTCCACGTCCTTCAGTTTCGTACTCTCGCAGCCTTGCGGGCCGCTATCGCCTGCTCTCAGCCACCAACCATCTCACTTCCATTCCACTGCACACTTCGGGTGGCTCTGGATAGTTCAAGGTCACGACTAGGCTTAATTTTTCTTGCTTCACAGTTGCAGTCATGTCACACGCTTCTGATATTGAGGACACCGTCTCAGTTCCGGAATCTCAAACCTCCGATCGGGCTAGCTGCATGTCCCTAAATCATCGAGGCATTCGCCATCTGGCCTCCGCTCGGAAGGCAGAACTATACAGGCTTTTGGTCACCAGCACACCAGCTCCTGCTGAGGATCAATGTCCACCATTCAACTCTCCCTACAACAGTTGCACACATCCATAAATAGTATCTCCAGCGCGGTATCGGACATGCAGTCTCGGCTGCTCGCTGTCGAGTCCCGAACCTCCACGGCCGGTAGTCCAGTCTCGCCTGTTCCAGTCCCCTCCACTTCCCGATGCCTCTCTCCAGGTAGGGTTTCCAGCACCCCGGCCATCGCACCTTCCCATTTTGTTCCTGAGAATATTAGGAAGGACATTTTGGCTGGGAAGAACGTCAATTTAGCCTCCATACTTATCGCCACCCACAATACCATGGAGAACAAGATAATAGCCTGCGGCGATGTCTCCATAGTTCTGAATAAGAAGCTGTCCATACCGGTATTCTATCTGGCCTTCAGCCTCTTTAGGGACATCGTTTGCTCTGCCCAGCCTGAGAGACGGGAGGAGCTGGACATTTATCTCTACAGAGTCACCGACCTGGGGCATAAGTATGGTGGTTTCGCTTTCTACGACTACCACCGCTCCTTCTCAGCCAAAGCCGCAGCTACCTTAGCTCAGTTCAGGCACGTCACCGCTGGGCTGTACTAGACATGGAGCTTTTCTGCCGGCACTTCGCAGGTCTCAAGGCTCCCTCCTGCGCATCTTGCCAGTCCATTCTCCATTCGTCCAACTGGTGCCCCAATCTAGCTTTAGCTTCCCAAGATAGGCCCGTCCCCGGTCCATCCGGCCTCCAAAGGCAGGCCCCAGCAGTAGACAAGTTAGATAGACCCATAGTTTTACTCGGCAACAGTCAAATCTGCAATAATTACAATGTCGTAGTTTGAAATTACAATAAGTGTCGAGCTCTCCACGTCTGCTCAGTTTGCTTCAGGGCCCACCCCCAAACCAGCTGCCCTCATAGATCCTCAAAGCAGTCCTGACTAGTCGGGGTCAACGTAGAGCTGTTAGCATCCCTTCTGCTGAATCACCACGATCCTTCTTTCACCCGATTCTTGGTTTCCGGCTTTACGGGGGTTTTCACACTGGGCTCATAGCCCTTCCTCAGTCCACCTGGGAGGGAGATAATCTTCTGTCTGCAGTTAGGGATCCCGATTCTGTAAGTACCCTGCTCCAGTCTGAGCTCCAAAAGGGCTTTCTCGTCGGTCCCTTTACCACAGTCCCCTTTAACCACTGGAGGGTTAGCCCCATCGGAATTGTCACAAAAAAGTTTTCAAATAAAAAAAGATTTATTTACGACCTTTCAGCTCCTCACGGTTCGCATATACCCAGTCTTAACTCTTTGATCCCATCCAAAGAATTTTCCATGCACTATTCCTCAGTAGATGAAGCTACCCAATTGATCCTGCTGGTAGGAAGAGGTGCATGGTTAACAAAGGTAGACATCGCCGATGCCTTCAATCTGCTGCCTGTCCAGGCTCAGTTGTGGAAATTTTATGGCATCAAATGGATGGATAAATACTTTGCGAACAGGTTGACTTTCGGATCCAAAAGTAGTCCTTGGTTGTTCGACCAGTTTGCGCAAGCCCTGCACTGGATTCTGGTTAACCACTGCCACTGCCCAATGGTTATCCACTATCTAGATGACTTCCTTATAATAGAAGAGCCAGGTCATGAGCCCAACAGGTTAGCGTCCCTATTGCAACTTTTTTCAAAGCTCAACGTTACAGTCGCAGAGTCAAAAACAGAGGGTCCTTCCACGACCGTCACATTCCTGGGCATTGTTCTGGATTCTGTTAAGATGGAAGCAAGGCTTCCGGAAGAAAAGCTGGAGAAAATCAGAATCACCATCTCCAAATCACATCTAATACCCTCACCAAGGTAGATTTGCAGTCCTTATTAAGCATGTTAAACTTTGCCACGAGAGTCATGCCCCAAGGCAGGGCCTTAGTTTCCAGGTTGCTCCAGTTACTCCCCACAGCTGCCGAACAGGACTCTCCCATTCATTTGGATTACCAAGCCTTGGCCGACCTGGCAATGTGGGACAGATTTTTGTCCCAATGGAATGGTGTTTGCTTGTTTGTTCCGCAATGGAGCCCTGCTTCCCCCACTGTTTTCTCGGATGCAGCCGCCTCCTGCGGCTTTGCAGCAATCTTTGGCAGGCAGTGGTTCGCAGGTCCTTGGCCACCAGAAATACTGTTGGACGAGGTAGCCCTCAAATCTTCACCATTACTACAAATTTATCCCATCATAGCAGCAGCTCAAGTATGGGGTAGGCACTGGGCCAATTCCCCAGTCACCTTCATCACAGACAACCAGTCTATAGTGGAGATACTCACCAAGGGAAGGTCCAGATCCCCCCTAATCATGTCTTTTTTGCGCAAGTTGGTCTGGCTTTCAATGGGTTACAATTTCCATTTTTTCTGTAGGCATATCCAGGGCTCCAAGAACCTGGCGGCAGACGCTCTTTCTCAATTTAACTTCCCCACTTTTTTCCAGGTAATGCCAGAAGTGGACCATACAGGACTAACCCCGCCAGCCTTCCATACCCTGACAATGGACTAAATTCCCACATCGTCTCCGCGAGAGCTCTCATCCACAGGTCACTGTCAGCCAATACCGCCAGGAACTACGGCTCCGCATGGAAAATTTTCAACAAATTCTCGCTCTCATACCCTGGGGCCAACACTGACCAAACCACATACATTCTGGCGTTTCTGGCTTACTGCCACATGGAGCTCAAGCTCTCATACAACACCATCATATTGTATTTGGCTGGGGTCCAACATTATTTCATGCTCCTAGCACCCAGATAGTGCTTTGATTTTTTCATCTCAGGCGGTAAAAGCAACCCTCAGGGGTATTCAAAAAAATTGCAAGGGTTCCACCTCCGTTAGACAGCCAGTATCAGGCGACCTGTTCAGGAAGCTATCCAACTCACTAGATGCAAACCCTTTTGGGCCATATCCTAGCACCATCATTAAGGCTGCTATGTATTTAAGTTTTTATGGTTTCTTAAGGCCCGGGGAATTTACCAGCACCTCACTCAGGAATAAAGGATTGACAAAGGGACAATTAGAATTGCATTCAGATCACTTCGTTCTCCATCTTTTATCCTCCAAAACTTCCCAAACAGGTACCCCAGTAGCGATTAAGTATTTCCAGTCCCTTAATGCATGGTGCCCCGTTCAAGTGTTGAGTAAACTCCTCACCGTATTAGGCGACGCTCTGCCCGCTAGCCCCTTGCTTCCATTCAAAAATGGCTCACTCACATCCTCACAGTTCATCTCGCACATCCGATCTCTAGCCTCAGGTTTAGGTTTTGATCCTAATGTCATATCCGGGCATTCCTTCCGAATCAGTGCGGCTTCGGCAGCTTCCAGCCATGGGGTGCCCGGGCATGTCATCCGCAAAATGGGTCGCTGGAAGTCCTCTTGTTTTGCCCGGTATATACCTAATCCACATGCCGAAATATCCAAAGCCTTCTGTCATTTGGCTCTCTGAACATGCTCTTTAATAAAAGAAAATATACACTGCTCAAAAAAATAAAGGGAACACTTAAACAACACAATGTAACTCCAAGTCAATCACACTTCTGTGAAATCAAACTGTCCACTTAGGAAGCAACACTGAGTGACAATCAATTTCACATGCTGTTGTGCAAATGGGATAGACAACAGGTGAAATTTATAGGCAATTAGCAAGACACCCCCAATAAAGGAGTGGTTCTGCAGGTGGTGACCACAGACTACTTCTCAGTTCCTATGCTTCCTGGCTGATGTTTTGGTCACTTTTGAATGCTGGCGGTGCTTTCACTCTAGTGGTAGCATGAGACGGAGTCTACAACCCACACAAGTGGCTCAGGTAGTGCAGCTTATCCAGGATGGCACATCAATGCGAGCTGTGGCAAGAAGGTTTGCTGTGTCTGTCAGCGTAGTGTCCAGAGCATGGAGGCGCTACCAGGAGACAGGCCAGTACATCAGGAGACGTGGAGGAGGCCGTAGGAGGGCAAAAACCCAGCAGCAGGACCGCTACCTCCGCCTTTGTGCAAGGAGGAACAGGAGGAGCACTGCCAGAGCCCTGCAAAATGACCTCCAGCAGGCCACAAATGTGCATGTGTCTGCTCAAACGGTCAGAAACAGACTCCATGAGGGTGATATGAGGGCCCGACGTCCACAGGTGGGGGTTGTGCTTACAGACCAACACCGTGCAGGACGTTTGGCATTTGCCAGAGAACACCAAGATTGGCAAATTCACCACTGGCGCCCTGTACTCTTCACAGAGGTAGCCTGACTGCCATTAGGTACAGAGATGAGATCTTTAGACCCCTTGTGAGACCATATGCTGGTGCGGTTGGCCCTGGGTTCCTCCTAATGCAAGACAATGCTAGACCTCATGTGGCTGGAGTTTGTCAGCAGTTCCTGCAAGACGAAGGCATTGATGCTATGGACTGGCCCGCCCGTTCCCCAGACCTGAATCCAATTGAGCACATCTGGGACATCATGTCTCGCTCTATCCACCAACGTCACGTTGCACCACAGACTGTCCAGGAGTTGGCAGATGCTTTAGTCCAGGTCTGGGAGGAGATCCCTCAGGAGACCGTCCGCCACCTCATCAGGAGCATGCACAGGCCTTGTAGGGAGGTCATACAGGCACGTGGAGGCCACACACACTACTGAGCCTCATTTTGACTTGTTTTAAGGACATTACATCAAAGTTGGATCAGCCTGTAGTGTGTTTTTCCACTTTAATTTTGAGTGTGACTCCAAATCCAGACCTCCATGGGTTGAAAAATTTGATTTCCATTTTTTCTTTTTTGTGTGTGATTTTGTTGTCAGCACATTCAACTATGTAAAGAACAAAGTATTTCAGAAGAATATTTAATTAACTCAGATCTAGGATGTTATTTTTGTGTTCACTTTATTTTTTTGAGCAGTGCATATACATTTCTCCTACGCTTGGTTTTTTGCCCCCTTTTAGGCCTACCCGCGCACTTGGCTAAGGGCACACCACCAGCCATTTAGCTAGTTTACCATTGGCTATCCAGCCACCTCTCACTACAGTTTCTCATCTTCCAGCCACGACCACACAATGCCCAACTACCTCTAGCAAAAGATTTCTATACTGCAGGAATAACCCTAATAATTACACGCCCCCAGCATTGCTCACACCAGCGCGCCGTTAAATCAGGACACGGCGCTCCACATGCCGCCTGCACCGCCCACACCTGCGCGCCGGCAAGCAGGTCAGAACGCCACCATTTCTGTTCGTCAGTTCCAGCCGCCATTTCTGTTCGTCAGTCACAGCACTATCAGCCATATAGAGAGCAGTCTGACCTACCAGTCGCTACCAGCAGTCTCAGCACCAGCAGTCAGTGCCAGTCGTACAGCCACAGCCACCAGCAGTGTCGTAGCTATCAGGGAATAGGGTTGCCACCCGTACGGGAATGACCCAGACAGTCCGGGTTTGTAATCCTGTGCCCGGGTACAAGCCTTTCTCAGACCCGGGCACAGGATTCATTTCAAACTGCAGACTTGCTAGCCTCACCTGACAGCTGGCGGTGAGCGGCGGCAAGTGGTGACCGTGAGCGGCCAGCGTGTCAGTCAACGGCGGCCGTGGCTGGCGATGAGGTGTCAGCAGCGGACAATCAGCTGAGCCTGTCACTGCCGGCGCGGCGATCAGCTGAGCCTGTGAGTGATGCTAACGCAGGGCGGCGCTGTCTTCAGACACTCCCTCCCTCTCCTTCTCTCTGCTAGTGAGAGGAAGTGACATCAGAGAGAGAGAGAGAGAGAGGGAGTGGGAGAAATCATTCTCCGGCAGCCTACGCGTGGACCTTCTCCAGCAGTTTCTTCTTCTTTTCTTCTGGGAGTCAGTCGACCTCTGTGACCAAAGCCGTGACTGCCGTCCTTCTCCACACACCGGACCTCTGAACTTCTAAAAAAAGGTATTTAAAACATTTGAAGTGTTTAATAAAAAATATTAATTGGAAGGGGGGGGGGGGGCGGGCACGGCACTTGTTAGTATTGCACATAAAATATGCCCCCATAAAAAAATGCCACAGGTAACCAGTGACATGTTTTGTGGCGGCATCTTTTATGTGCAATAAAACATATCGTCCAATACAGACATCCAAATTTCATGTTAGTGCAAAATCCATTTTATGGCAATGGCTGGACTGGGACGGAGCCCATAAGGGGAGGCCAATAAGACGGGGGTTTGGTTTAGGGAGCCCCAGGGGGTCTTAGATTGGTGAGCTGGAAGAGGGTTTGGTTAAAGGAAAAAAAGGGGGAATGCAGGAGGATCCGGATTGGTTCAGTTGCGGGAGGGGGGAGGAGCAAAGGGGTTAAATGCATCAGGGAGGTGGAAGACTTTAGCCATTTGGGTTACTGAAGAGAAGCTGGGAGTACCTGTTGGAGCGATGGAGCAGCTTGAAGCAGAGATTTGTCAGTTGCGGGCAGCAGCGGAGGTGCGTGGATCAGAATGGGCCCAGGAGCAAGTGCAGAGGCTGCTGAGGGGGAGGCTGAGGCTCCTGTTATGCCTCAGCCATCTGTGATCTGGCCGCGGCGGGCGCCTCCTCAACCCCTGGCGAGGGTGCGGCCTCTCGGTGAGGGAGGAATGTGCTGCGGTACGTGGCTGCTGTTTGTGGAGAGGCAGGAAACAGCAGGCCCTCGGCGCTGAATGTGATGGGAAGCCCTGCCCCTGTTCTACCGGCAGTGAGGAGGTTAACCCGGGCGTCCCTGGCCTGCAGCAGTTGCCGCAGCCGGGAGCCTGTTTCGGAAGGGGAGTCTTACCTGGCCTCCGGTCACAGCTCTGCCAGGTGTGAAGATAGAAGCTCCGCCCCTCGGGATCCGGCTGTGGAGCTGTTCGACTTCGGCGTCCCTGGTCCCAGCACATCCAGGGGACAGGGTGAAGTGTTAGTAGCTGCAGGATCCGATTACATACTCCAGAGGAGAGGACGTCTGGATTTTGGAGTCGCGGTTGAAGAGAACACAGCACCCAGGTAGCCAGGTGAGATTTTGTGGGGACCGTTAGCTCAGGTAGTGTAGGCTTTGGGAGCCAGGGGAAGGGGGGCAGTGGGCCCCAATTGGATTTAAGCAGGGGTCTGGGGCAGTTTTTGGGGGGTTTGGCCGGGTTAGTGGCGAGCTGGGGAATGGGAGGAGGATCACCGTTACAAGCGTGGGGGGTACAGGGTTTGCCGGGAGGTTCTGGATCAGTGGTGGAACCTCGGCGGGGGTTACCGGGTGTTGGGGTGTCGGTGCAGACACAGGCGGGGGAGGGGAGGCGGAAGTGGATAGTGGGCAGTTGGATGATAAGGCCAAAGGGGAGATTTACATTTGTTTTGAGGGGCCTATGGGGGCTCATTTGAAGTCTGAGGTTCGGGAACGGATCTGGAAAGGGGAGTTTGTGGAGATATTCTCTCTGCTTCCCCTTGAAAGGTTTCAGTTGGATAGGGTGTGAAAGGATGAGGGGAAAAAAGAGGACGAAGAGAAACACCTTTTTAGATTAATACTGCAGACTTTTGCCAATTGGTTGCAATCGTTTGCGATATTGGCAAGTGTTATTGGGGAGAGAGCACCGGAGAATTGTTCGGCGCTGTTTTGTTACTTGGACGCTATAGGGGAGGCGTATCGGGTATTCAGGGGAGTTGCTTGGCTGCGGTATGACGAGCAATTCCGGCAGCGGAAGGCGGTGCGTCCGGAAATGAGGTGGGACCACAAGGACATAGCCTTGCGGTTAAAAATGACGGCACCTGTTCGATCGGGGTGAGGCCGGCAGTGGGAGGTCTTTTAACACGGCAATGGCATCAGCAAAGGGCTTATGCTTTTCTTTTAATGAAGGAAGTTGTCGATTCGGGGTTAAATGCAAATTTAAGCTTGATTGCTCAGGATGTGGGGGGATCCATAGTACGGCGAGATGCTTTAGAGCAGGGGTCCTCAAACTACGGCCCGCGGGCCACATGCGGCCCGCCGAGGAATCTGATCCGGCCCGCCGTGTCTGTTTAACAGTTAACCTTTAAGCATACTCAGGGCCTGCGCACCTCTGCTCTCCTCCTCCTGCGCCCTGGCTCCCTCCCTCCGATGTCAGCTCTGCTCCGGCGGTACGTGACTGCTCACTGACGTCACTCCTCTCAGGCGACGCAGGTGACGCTGGCGCGTGACCTACAGTAAGTGAGTTAGCGTCGCCGCCGCCCGCCCGCTGTCTGCTTCTCATATCACACCGCCTGGAGCAGAGAGAAGAAGCCTCAGGCTCAGGGACAGCCTGGACAACTGTGGGTGCGTCAGTGTGGCACTTAACATTTTAATATTAACAATGGGGAGACAGTGTGTGGTGGGCATTTTTTACAATGGGGGGGGGGGGTGGCGGGGCCGATGCGGGGGACATGAAAATGGCGGCCACTTGTCTGTGGGGGACATGAAAATGGTGGCCACTGTGACAGTGGAAAAAAAAAATAAACGGGCAGTTAGCTGGGTTGGCATGCTCTCATTTCATACTCAAAGAGACTTGGATAACAAAATGCCAGTCTGCCTGTCAACAGGTCAGTCAGAGTGCCACTTGGATAATGAAATATCAGGGTGCCAGTCTGCATTTCAATAGGTCAGAATCTGACCTATTGAAATGCAGACTTGCAGCCTGATATTTCATTATCCAAGTCTCTTTGGGAAACAATTGAGAGGATGCCAATCCAGCCAACTGCCAGTTTTCTTTCCATGGGGCAACCATGATAATAAAATAGCATCCTACTTATATACGCATTTCCTTTTAGGCCCGTTATATAGGGAGAACCCCGTCAGGGACTGATCTTGTCTTCATAGAAAAGACTGCAAGAGGTAAGTGTCCACGTGGGGGGGCAGAGGCCTGTAAGTGGGGGTTCTGGTTTGGAATGGCTATATAAGCAGGAAGATCCTATTTTAGTGTCATGGTTGTCCCATGGAAAGGATCTTCCTGCTTATATAGCCATTCCAAACCAGAATGTCAACTGAAGTGTAAAATAGATTACTGATTAAAGGGGTCTCTTAGAAATACTAAGATTTGATAAGCGTTTTCTTTTCAGTATCAATTTGGCCCGTTATATAGGGAGATATAACAGAACCCCATCAGGGACTGAGCTGGTCTGCATAGAAAAGCCTGCAAGAGGTAACTGTCCACACTGCCCCCATTGTCCTATAGGTGCAGGTCCCACCGCTGGGACCCGCACTGATATAGAGAACAGAGCCCCGAAAGTGAAGGAGGGCGCCCTGCGCATAAGCAGACGCCGTCCATTCATTTCTATGGGGCTGCCGAAAATAGCCGAGCGCTGGCTCGGCTATTTCCGCCAGCCTCATAGAAATGAATGGGAGCATGGGCAGTGCATGCGCAGTACACTCCCATTCACTTTCGGGGCTCCGTTCTCTATATAGGTGCGGGTCCCAGCAGTGGGACCTGCACCTAACGATATTCCCCTATTGTCCAAGATGGGAATACCCCTTTAAAAAATATAGTCCGGCCCTCCAATGGTCTGAGAGACAGTGAAGTGGCCCCCGGTTTAAAAAGTTTGAGGACCCCTGCTTTAGAGGCAGGAGGCAGAAAGGGGGGGATGCTAATAGCAAAGGGGGTGACGCCGTACGGTTGGAAAAGGTGGAGCCTTATCTTGCTAGGTACCCCGATACGGAAGTAGCGGCTTTGATTTGGGGGGGGTTTCCGATGGTTTTAGGATTTCGTACGTTCCGGGGGGTGCCGTGTTGTTAAGGAAGAATTTGCGGTCGGCTAGGGAGCATCCGGAAGGGGTGACAGAGAAAGTAAATAAGGAAGTTTTACTGGGGCAGGAGGCGGGTCCGTTTCAGGAGCCGCCGTTTACAGATTTAAGGGTGTCACCACTGGGGGTGGTCCCCAAGAAGAAGCTGAATAAGTTTTGCCTTATTCATCACCTGTCGTTTCCGAAGGGCCCTTCAGTCAATGACGGTATTGACCCCACATTATGTTCGGTGGTGTATACTTCATTTGACGCAGCGGTTTCTTGGGTGAAGCGTTTTGGGAAAGATGCGCTGTTAGCTAAAACGGACATCGAGGCGGCGTTATTCCCCGTGCACCCGGAGTGTCAGTATTTGTTGTGTTGTTTTTGGGAAGGTTTTTTTTGTAGATCGTTGCTTGCCAATGGGGTGTTCTTTGTCGTGCGCCTATTTCGAAACGTTCAGTTCGTTTCTGGAGTGGGTGGTCGTGGACTCGTCAGGTTGTGCATCTCTGATTCATTACCTGGATGATTTTTTGTGTATCGGTCCCCTGGGGTCGCGGGTTTGCTCATTGTTGTTAGAAACATTAAGTTCGCTTTTTGATTCGTTTGGGGTTCCATTGGCGGCGGAGAAAACTGTGGGTCTGATTACGGGTTTGAGTTTCTTAGGGATTGTGATTGTTTCAGAAAAGATGGAGTGTAGATTACCGTTGGATAAATTGGAAGATTTGAAGGGAGAGGTGGCAAAAGCTCAGGGGAGGAAGAAGTTATAATTACGGGAGCTTCAGTCACTGCTTGGGAAACTCAATTTTGCTTGCCGTATTATGCCCATGGGTAGGGTTTTTTGCAGGCGGTTGGCGAGGGCAACCGCGGGGCTATTTTCCCCAAATCATTATATCCGGCTGGGGAAAGAATTACGAGCGGACTTGAAAGTCTGGAGTTCTTTTCTGGAGCAGTATAACGGTCACTCGTTAATCATGGGGGAGGTTGTTAATTAGTTTGATTTTGAATTGTTTACTGACGCTGCGAGTGGTTCTGGTTTTGGGGCGTTCTGTGGAGGTCAATGGTGTGCTGGATGTTGGCCGGTCGAGTAGTTTGAGCGCGGCAGGGTAAGGAATTTGGCTTTATTAGAGATGTTCCCAATTGTTTTGGCGGTTTTGCTGTCGGGGGATCGTTTTCAGAATAGGAAGATATGGTTTCACTGTGATAACCTGGGGGTTGTTCAAGCAATAAATGTGTTGTCGGCTTCTTTACCTTTAGTAGTATGACTCCTTCAGTGCTTGGTGTTGGAGTGCTTGGAGCTCAACGCTTGGGTGGTGGTGGTGCATGTGCCGGGGGTTAAAAATTGTATTGCTGACGCCCTTTCTCGTTCGCAGTGGGATAGTTTTCGGCGATTGGCCCCAGAGGTGGAAGCGGTTGACCGTTGTCCGGCTTGCCTTTGGGAGTTGTTGGAGGAACTGTAACTGGGCTCATTTAAGCATCATTGGCGCCCGGTATGTGGGCTATGTATTTGAGGGCTTGGCATTGTTGGGAGGCTTGGTGTAGGGCTCTCGGCGTGGGGTTGGAGGATTTGGAATTTTCATTGTTAATGTTCCTAGGTCACTGTACGGAGGAGGGATGGTCAGTGTGTAAGATTAACGGTTATATGGAAGGGCTGGCGTTTGGTTTTAAATTGAGACGGATGTCCGATTTCACTAAATCTTTTCTGGTTTCGCAGGCATTGACGGGTTGGCGTAGGTTGCGGACAGGGGAGGATACCACAAGGCCAGTTTCATTCACTTTACTGTTGGAGTTGGGTGGCCAGCTGAAGGGGGTGTGTACTTCGGAGTGGGAGGTCCAGTTATTTCATTTGGCTTTTTCTCTGGCGTTTTTTGGAGCGCTTCGTGTGGGTGAGCTGGTTTGTCTGTCGGTGCGCAGATTAGCCGGGCTCATGAGAGATGATGTGGACTTGTTTCCCGACAGGGTGGAGTTTGTAATACTGCGTTTAAAGACTGATGTTGACTGTAGGGGACGTAGAGTTATTTTGTTTCAGATTGCGAAGTGTGTTATGTGTCCGGTCCACTGTCTTTGGTAGTATGGGGCGAGGGTTGTGGTGGGGCTGTCTCCACTGTTAACGCATGCGGATGGATCCTTCTTGTCCCGTTTCCAGTCTTTGGCGGTGTTTTACTAATTATAAAGTAATCAGTAGGAGATGGCTCACCTATTGTGCAGTGAATGGAAGGGTGCTCCCACTAAAATGATTCACCCAATCTTCAAAAAGTGTTAGTGATAAAAGCTATAGAAGAGGGGCACACCTACATAAAAAAACACTTATGGAGAAACAACATATATGGCTATAGGAATTTATTGCTTATTAAAACTATATAGTAATACTATTAAAAACAGTTGAAAAATAAAAACATAAATAACCAGTGATAACATGTATGTCAAATGTGCAAATAGATATATAAATATCACAAAGTATTTAAGCAGCTTGAGATATATCATTAAATTTGCATTATAGTCCTCTTATTCGGTCTGAGAGAGAGCACGAAAAAATGAATGCAAAACAAATTATCGATGAATAATCGTATTGATCTCGATTAATCTTGCGACATTAAGAAATCGCACACAGAAAAAGATGGCCTCCGTTCGTACTGTCTATATAGTCATAATTGTACTCACTATTTTGTAGGAGTTTGCCTGCTTCTTTGCATACACTGTGGCGTCCCACGTGTTGCGAAATTAGAAACTTTGTTCGTACCTTCCTGGCTCTTTGCTGGCTCTCCCTATGAGTGAGTTCTGCTTGGGATCTTTGGTGAATTTAAAGATCAGTGGTATGCCGATTTTTCAAACAGCGGCCGAAGATTGCGGTTGTTTCAGTCGAAAGTATACCGATTTTCAAACCAGCGACTGAGAGTTACGATTATTTCAATCAGAGGATTTATCAGGTCTCTCTGACTTACTTAGGTTTGTGTTGCTCAGATTCGGC
Organism: Bufo bufo; assembly: GCF_905171765.1. NCBI lineage: Eukaryota > Metazoa > Chordata > Amphibia > Anura > Bufonidae > Bufo > Bufo bufo. The sequence continues at coordinate 391,980,233 of NC_053389.1, read as the reverse complement.
TTCGGCGTCCCACGTGATTATGATGTCACCGATCCCCTTATTTTATTCTTTTTCTGCTGAAGCACTCCAGAGGTTGTAATATTCAAGAGGTAACTTGTTTATTTTCCATAAGAAGACTTCCCCATTCGTGTTTCGGAGTTAACTGCGACTCCTTCCTCAGTGGTTGTCTTTTCTATGGATATGGTGGGTTTAAATACTTTTCCAAAAGGCTGTTCCCAATCAAGCATTTGGTGCTGTACCCAAACTGTGTCCTATCATTTGCATGGCAAACTTGACTTAGATTTTTTTTACTTTTCTTTATGTCTGGTGATCCACCAAAAATAAAGGAAGACACACGGATTCAAAAACGGAAACGGATCAAGGAACAACGGAACGATCGTGTGCATGAGGCCATAGACTCATTACATGCAAAGTGAGATATTTCAAGTCTTTATCTGTTATAATTTGGATGATTATGGCTTATAGCTTATGAAACCCCAAAGTCACAATTTTGAGGAACCCTTTGCTCAGGGGGTATGGAATAATTAGCTGACTAGAGTGTGACACTTTTAGCGTAGAATATTGAACCCAGGGGCGTAACTAGAAGTGACTGGGCCCCACAGCAAATTTCTGTATGCCCCCCCCCCCCCCAAGAAAACTATTGATCGTTACACAAAAACAAGCCCTCACATAGACTGAAATATAGAAAAGTATTTTTTTTAAGTAATTAAACCAAATAAAAACCATACAAGTTTAGTATCGTATTGAGCCGCAGAATAAAGGCGTCATTTTTAGTGAACGCTGTGATGTCAAAACCTCAAAAACCTTGGCGGAATTGTGTGTGTGTTTTAAAAAATGCATCTTGTCCCACACAAAATAAGCCCCCATATGACTATGCGAATTGAAAAATAAAAAGGTTATGGCTAATGTAAGAATGAAAATGGGCCCGGTCTTTAAGGGGTAAAAGGTATCAAACTACAATGTTTTATATTGCTTGCTCTTTTTGAGAGCATCAGGGTTTTTGCACATTTTACATACACAACACTGCTACATACACACACACACAGCTCTGGGTGGCACATTGTATATGACTGTGTTGCACATTTTACATACACAGCTCTGCTACACACACAGCTCTGGGTGGCACATTATATATCACTGTGTTGCACATTTTACACACACAGCTCTGGGTGGCACATTATATATCACTGTGTTGCACATTTTACATACACAGCTCTGCTACACACACAGCTCTGGGTGGCACATTATATATCACTGTGTTGCACATTTTACACACACAGCTCTGGGTGGCACATTATATATCACTGTGTTGCACATTTTACATACACAGCTCTGCTACACACACAGCTCTGGGTGGCACATTATATATCACTGTGTTTCACATTTTACATACACAGCCCCGCTGTGCACATTATACATTCCTCTGTCTCATACAGCTCTGCTACATACACCACACAGACTACTGTGCTGGATTCACACCATACACCTATGCACGATAAATCAAAAAAATAATCGAATCGCGATAATCGGCAAATGCGATATGGCGATTTGGCCGACCCGAAAATGCCGCGATTATATATGAAGGGGCCCCGCGCACATAACTGGCTTTGCGTGTAAAGTAGTTTACTAGTGTGTGAAACAATCTCTCTCCTTTTGATAACATGGCCAGCCTCTGTACTCACTTTCACGATGAATGCAATGCACTGCAGTGAGCGGGCCGGCCGGCGCGTGACTGACGTCACTTAGTAACGCTCCTGCTTCCTGAAGTGGGAGGAGCGTTACTAAGTGACGTCAGTCACGCGCCGGCCGGCCAGCTCGCTACCGCTCGCTGCAGTGCATTCATAGTGACAGTGAGTAACAGAGGCTGGCCATGTTATCAATAGGAGAGAGATTGTTTCACACACTAGTAAAATACTTTACACACAAAGCCAGTTATGTGCGCAGTTTAGGACACATGAGGGGACACATAGGGCCATGAGTTGGACCAGCATAAGATGCTATATGTCTTATGCTGGCCCCCCTTATGGCCCTATGTGTCATAGCACACATCCCCTCTAACAGCGTCCTCCACAGATCCCACACATAACAGCGTCCTCCACAGATACCCCATAACAGCGTCCTCCACAGATCCCCCATAACATCGCCCTCCACAGATCCCACATAACAGCGTCCTCCACAGATCCCCCATAACAGCGTCCTCCACAGATCCCCCACATAACAGCGTCCTCCACAGATCCCCCACATAACAGCGTCCTCCACAGATACCCCATAACAGCGTCCTCCACAGATCCCCCATAACATCTCCCTCCACAGATCCCCCATAACAGCGTCCTCCACAGATCCCCCATAACAGCATCCACCACAGATCCCCCACAACACAGCGTCATCCACAGATCCCCCACATAACAGCGTCATCCACAGATCCCCCACAACACAGCGTCATCCACAGATCCCCCACATAACAGCGTCATCCACAGATCCCCCACATAACAGCGTCATCCACAGATCCCCCACATAACAGCGTCATCCACAGATCCCCCACATAACAGCGTCATCCACAGATCCCCCACATAACAGCGTCATCCACAGATCCCCCACATAACAGCGTCATCCACAGATCCCCCACAACATAGCGTCATCCACAGATCCCCCACAACACAGCGTCATCCACAGATCCCCCACAACACAGCGTCATCCACAGATCCCCCACAACACAGCGTCATCCACAGATCCCCCACAACACAGCGTCATCCACAGATCCCCCACAACACAGCTTCATCCAAAGATCCCCCACAACACAGCGTCATCCACAGATCCCCCACAACACAGCGTCATCCACAGATCCCCCATAACACAGCGTCATCCACAGTTCCCCCACATAACAGCGTCATCCACAGATCCCCCACAACAGAGCGTCATCCACAGATCCCCCACAACACAGCGTCATCCACAGATCCCCCACAACACAGCGTCATCCACAGATCCCCCAAAACACAGCGTCATCCACAGATCCTCCACATAACAGCGTCATCCACAGATCCCCCACAACACAGCGTCATCCACAGATCCCCCACAACACAGCGTCATCCACAGATCCCCCAAAACACAGCGTCATCCACAGATCCCCCACATAACAGCGTCATCCACAGATCCCCCACAACACAGCGTCATCCACAGATCCCCCACAACACAGCGTCATCCACAGATCCCCCACGACACAGCGTCATCCACAGATCCCCCAAAACACAGCGTCATCCACAGATCCCCCACAACACAGCGTCATCCACAGATCCCCCACAACACAGCGTCATCCACAGATCCCCCACAACACAGCGTCATCCACAGATCCCCCACAACACAGCATCATCCACAGATCCCCCACAACACAGCGTCATCCAAAGATCCCCCACAACACAGCGTCATCCAAAGATCCCCCACAACACAGCGTCATCCACAGATCCCCCACAACACAGCGTCATCCACAGTTCCCCCACATAACAGCATCATCCACAGATCCCCCACAACAGAGCGTCATCCACAGATCCCCCACAACACAGCGTCATCCACAGATCCCCCACAACACAGCGTCATCCACAGATCCCCCACAACACAGCGTCATCCACAGATCCCCCACAACACAGCGTCATCCACAGATCCCCCACATAACAGCGTCATCCACAGATCCCCCACATAACAGCGTCATCCACAGATCCCCCACAACACAGCGTCATCCACAGATCCCCCACAACACAGCGTCATCCACAGATCCCCCACAACACAGCGTCATCCACAGATCCCCCAAAACACAGCGTCATCCACAGATCCCCCACAACACAGCGTCATCCAAAGATCCCCCACAACACAGCGTCATCCAAAGATCCCCCACAACACAGCGTCATCCAAAGATCCCCCACAACACAGCGTCATCCACAGATCCCCCACAACACAGCGTCATCCACAGATCCCCCACAACACAGCGTCATCCACAGTTCCCCCACATAACAGCGTCATCCAAAGATCCCCCACAACACAGCGTCATCCACAGATCCCCCACAACACAGCGTCATCCACAGATCCCCCACAACACAGCGTCATCCACAGTTCCCCCACATAACAGCGTCATCCACAGATCCCCCACAACAGAGCGTCATCCACAGATCCCCCACAACACAGCGTCATCCACAGATCCCCCACAACACAGCGTCATCCACAGATCCCCCACAACACAGCGTCATCCACAGATCCCCCAAAACACAGCGTCATCCACAGATCCCCCACATAACAGCGTCATCCACAGATCCCCCACATAACAGCGTCATCCACAGATCCCCCACATAACAGCGTCATCCATAGATCCCCCACAACACAGCGTCATCCACAGATCCCCCACATAACAGCGTCATCCACAGATCCCCCACATAACAGCGTCATCCACAGATCCCCCACATAACAGCGTCATCCACAGATCCCACATGGCCAGCAACTCACTAGGGGTCCATGGCCGATAAACATTATAATCATGTGTTTCCACTTGCCCAGCTCTGACTGTGGGGAGGGTCTTATTGACCAGTGGGTATAAACCCACACTGGGGTGTGGCTTGGGCCCCCCACAGGCTGAGCATTTCTCTCTCAAGTCTGGGTTTTGTTGTCCACACTTAGGACATGCTCTCCCCTCCGGGCCATTATATGGAAGTGGTGCTATTGGAGAGAGAGATTTTTCTGGGTTATCAGGGCTAATAGACCGTACTTCATGAGGGATGGTTAATTCTTTTGTTGGCAATTTAATCACATCCCATATTTCATACACATATATATTAATGCTAAAAATGGCCTAGACCTATCTTGACCCAGGTATAAAGTGTGTATTAAAACTTCACTTTTGATTCGACATAATGATAAAACGGCTGTGAGCCATAACAAACAATTAAAACACTTTGTTTCCACCCCAAAGAGTTGACAACTTAGTTGCTGCCAATGTGAGGGAGATGTGCACTATCTCCTATTCACCACTTTGTGCTAGATAGTACATTTGCAGTCTGCGCTGCATTTCTGACAGTCTAATAAAACCGTTAAATACTGCTGTTACATTTTTGGTTGAAAAAAGCACACTTATTGTGCTAGATAGTACATTTGCGCCTGCGCTGCATTTTTGACAGTCCACTAATACCGTTAAATATTGCTGTTACATTGTTGGTTAAATAAAAAGCACACTTTTTTGTGCTACATAGTACATTTGCAGCCTGCGCTGCATTTCTGACAGTCCACTAAAACCGTTAAATACTGCTGTTACATTGTTGATTGAAAAAAACTCACTTTTGTGCTAGATACTACATTTGCATCCTGCGCTGCATTTCTGACAGTCCAATAAAACCGTTAAATACTGCTGTTACATTGTTGGTTGAAAAAAAACTTACTTTTTGTGCTAGATAGTAGGGTTGAGCGAACCCGAACTGTAAAGTTTGGGTTCGTACCGAACTTTAGGATTTTTGGACCCCGGACCCAAACTTTTTCGTAAAAGTTCGGGTTCGGTGTTCAGCGCTTTCTTGGCGCTTTTTGAAAGGCTGCACAACAGCCAATCAACAAGCGGTTAACTGTCTGACCTTAGAAGCCATAACAGCCATGCCTACTAATGGCATGGCTGTGATTGGCCAGAGAAGGATGTGACCCAGTCTCTATATAAGCTTGAGTCACGTAGCGCTGCACGTCACTCTGCTGTTACAAGTGTAGGGAGAGGATGCTGCTGGACTTGTGATTTCAGGGAGGGAATAGGAGAGAATCTAACTCAGCGATCTACAGAGAAATAGTTGTGTGGGTGCAGGGCACAATCGTTTTACCCTGCCCTGAGGCCATTGACCAAAAAAAACAAAAACTTTTAGAAATCTGTTAGTTAGGTGGGTGGCGGCGGCGACCATTTTATGCAAGCTCAGTGCACCAGCACTGCATCTGATCTTTTGGGACATTGCAAATCACCAATTTTTTTTTAGCAAACTACAACATCTGGATTATTCAGTGTGCAAGTTAAGGTAGAAATACACCCATAATTTTCTGGGGTTTTAAAAACACACAATTCTTTTCAAAAAACTGTATTTTCCAGATCTGCAAGTGTTAAATTCAAGTTTAATATATACAGCTTTCATATTCTGTTACCAAAAAAAGACTTTTTTGGCAATCTACAACATCTGGATTAGTCAGTGTGCAATTTAAGCTAGAAATACACCCATCATTTTCTGGGGTTTTAAAAACACACTTTTTTGACAAAAAAAAACACTATTTTCAGGCCTTGCAGCATCAGCACGTGTGAAATTACAGGCTTATATACTGCTGTCAAATTCAGTTGTTAAACAAACACCCGTTTGAGCACAAAAAATTTAGTTGACAGCCTTTGATGCAGATGTCATTGTAAGATACACCCTTAATACATTTGGGTTACATTCAGAGATTTTAAATACAGCCATTTGGTGCACCAATATTGAATTCAGGCCTACACTGGTTCAGGCCCTGTGAGATACACCCTCTACATACAGGGGTTTGAATCAGGCATTTGAAATACAGCCATTTGAAATACAACCATTGTGTGCAAATAAATATTTACTTCAGGCCTACACTGGTTCAGACCGTGTGAGATACTCCCTCTACATACAGGGGTTTGATTGAGGGATTTGAAATACAGCCATTTGAAATACAGCCATTTTGGGCAAAGATATATTTACTTCAGTACTACACTGGTTCGGACCGCGTGAGATACACCCTCTACATACAGGGGTTTGAATCAGGCATTTGAAATACAGCCATTTTGTGCAAAGATATACAGTACAGACCAAAAGTTTGGACACACCTTCTCATTCAAAGAGTTTTCTTTATTTTCATGACTATGAAGGCATCAAAACTATGAATTAACACATGTGGAATTATATACATAACAAACAAGTGTGAAACAACTGAAGATATGTCATATTCTAGGTTCTTCAAAGTAGCCACCTTTTGCTTTGATTACTTCTTTGCACACTCTTGGCATTCTCTTGATGAGCTTCAAGAGGTAGTCCCCTGAAATGGTTTTCACTTCACAGGTGTGCCCTGTCAGGTTTAATAAGTGGGATTTCTTGCCTTATAAATGGGGTTGGGACCATCAGTTGTGTTGAGGAGAAGTCAGGTGGATACACAGCTGATAGTCCTACTGAATAGACTGTTAGAATTTGTATTATGGCAAGAAAAAAGCAGATAAGTAAAGAAAAACGAGTGGCCATCAGTACTTTAAGAAATGAAGGTCAGTCAGTGAGCTGAAAAATTGGGAAAACTTTGAAAGTAAGGGCTATTTGACCATGAAGGAGAGTGATGGGGTGCTGCGCCAGATGACCTGGCCTCCACAGTCACCGGACCTGAACTCAATCGAGATGGTTTGGGGTGAGCTGGACCGCAGATTGAAGGCAAAAGGGTCAACAAGTGCTAAGCATCTCTGGGAACTCCTTCAAGACTGTTGGAAGACCATTTCAGGGGACTACCTCTTGAAGCTCATCAAGAGAATGCCAAGAGTGTGCAAAGCAGTAATCAAAGCAAAAGGTGGCTACTTTGAAGAACCTAGAATATGACATATTTTCAGTTGTTTCACACTTGTTTGTTATGTATATAATTCCACATGTGTTAATTCATAGTTTTGATGCCTTCATCATCATGAAAATAAAAAAAACTCTTTGAATGAGAAGGTGTGTCCAAACTTTTGGTCTGTACTGTATTTACTTTAGGCCTACACTGGTTCAGACCGTGTGAGATACCCCCTCTACATACAGGGATTTGATTCAGGGATTTGAAATACAGCCATTTGAAATACAGCCATTTTGTGCAAAGATATATTTACTTCAGGCCTACATTGGTTCAGACTGTGTGAGATACTCTCTCTACATACAGGGGTTTGAATCAGGCATTTGAAATACAGCAATTTGAAATACAGCCATTTTGTGCAAAGATATATTTACTTCAGGCCTACACTGGTTCAGGCCCTGTGAGATACTCCCTCTACATACAGGGGTTTGATTCAGGGATTTAAAATACAGCCATTGTGCGCAAAGATATATTTAATTCAGGCCTACACTGGTTCAGACCGTGTGAGATACTTCCTCTACATACAGGGGTTTGAATCAGCCATTTGAAATACAGCCATTTTGTGCAAAGAAATATTTACTTCAGGCCTACACTGGTTCAGGCCCTGTGAGATACTCCCTCTACATACAGGGGTTTGATTGAGGGATTTGAAATACAGCCATTTTGGGCAAAGACATATTTACTTCATGCCTACACTGGTTCAGGCCCTGTGAGATACTCCCTCTACATACAGGGGTTTGATTCAGGGATTTGAAATACAGTCATTTAAAATACAGCCATTTTGTGCAAAGAAATATTTACTTCAGGCCTACACTGGTTCAGGCCCTGTGAGATACTCCCTCTACATACAGTGGTTTGATTGAGGGATTTAAAATACAGCCATTTTGGGCAAAGACATATTTACTTCATGCCTACACTGGTTCAGGCCCTGTGAGATACTCCCTCTACATCCAGGGGTTTGATTCAGGGATTTGAAATACAGTCATTTAAAATACAGCCATTTTGTGCAAAGAAATATTTACTTCAGGCCTACACTGGTTCAGGCCCTGTGAGATACTCCCTCTACATACAGGGGTTTGATTGAGGGATTTAAAATACAGCCATTTTGGGCAAATACATATTTACTTCATGCCTACACTGGTTCAGGCCCTGTGAGATACTCCCTCTACATACAGGGGTTTGATTCAGGGATTTGAAATACAGTCATTTAAAATACAGCCATTTTGTGCAAAGAAATATTTACTTCAGGCCTACACTGGTTCAGGCCCTGTGAGATACTCCCTCTACATACAGGGGTTTGATTCAGGGATTTGAAATACAGCCATTTGAAATACAGCCATTTTGGGCAAAGATATATTTACTTCAGGCCTACACTGGTTTCGACCGTGTGACATACTTCCTCTACATACAGGGGTTTGAATCAGCCATTTGAAATACAGCCATTTTGTGCAAAGAAATATTTACTTCAGGCCTACACTGGTTGAGGCCCTGTGAGATACTCCCTCTACATACAGGGGTTTGATTCAGGGATTTGAAATATAGCCATTTGAAATACAGCCATTTTGTGCAAAGATATATTTACTTCAGGCCTACACTGGTTCAGACCGTGTGAGATACTTCCTCTACATACAGGGGTTTGATTGAGGGATTTGAAATACAGCCATTTGAAATACAGTCATTTTGGGCAAATACATATTTACTTCATGCCTACACTGGTTCAGGCCTTTGAGATACTCCCTCTACATACAGGGGTTTGATTCAGGGATTTGAAATACAGTCATTTGAAATACAGCCATTTTGTCCAAAGTTATATTTACTTCAGGCCTACACTGGTTTAGGCCCTGTGAGATACTCCCTCTACATACAGGGGTTTGATTTAGGGATTTAAAATACAGCCATTTGAAATACAGCCATTGTGTGCAAACATATTTTTACTTCAGGCCTACACTGGTTCAGAACGTGTGAGATACTTCCTTTATATACAGGGGTTTGAATCAGGCATTTGAAATACAGCCATTTTGTGCAAAGAAATATTTACTTTAGGCCTACACTAGTTTAGACCGTGTGAGATACTCCGTCTACATACAGGGGTTTCATTCAGGGATTTAAAATACAGCCATTTGAAATACAACCATTGTGTGCAAATGCAGCGTACTCAAGTTGTGTGTAATAGAGTTTCTGGGTGTAGTAGTGCAATGACACTAACCTGAGACGGCTGACTCTCTGCATAGGCAGGTGATGATAGAAATTGTTCGTGACGCCAGTGCCAATTAAACGGTGGCACGCCGTTTGCGGATAGCAGGAATAAATTGAAGAACACGTGGTATTAAAACAGAACTCCAACTTTAGTAGTTTTCATGCAGAGACAATATTGGAATCGCAGTTCCTTGGCATACAGTCGATTTTGCAATACGGTTGATGCAGGCAATTACAGATTTAGCAAGGTGATTACAGAGTGTTGAACACAGGACTTGCAGTACAGGAGCTTGCACTCTATTTCTGTCTGATCCTGGAATATAGCAATTCTTCACCAAGGCCCAATAACCTAGTTCTGGCTTTATATCCTTGGCTATAGCTTTAGAAAGTACCTCCTCTGTTATTTTTAGTACCTCTTGCTTCTCTGCAGTTTGCCTCTGTCTCTCTCTGCTTCCTCAGGCTCTTTAGCTAAGATATTCCTGTTTCTGCATATGGGAATTCAGGAGGGAATCTTCTCCTGGACAGCAGGCTTCAGGCCTGGACTTGTCTCTGACATTGTCTAATCTCCAACTGTAGATTACAGACACTAGACTCCGTCTGCCTTCTACTTCCCTGACTGGGCCTTATATAAACTAGGGCTCCCTAGCTCCCTCTAATGACTAGCAGCTGGAATGACACCCCTAGCAGGCCTGTACATGCAAGTGTCATAGTAACAGGGAAACACATAGCATTGCATTACATGAATTTTATAAAACTGACATATACCAACTTCTCCATAACTAAGGAGGGACGACAGCACACCAAGTGACATTTTGGTAGTGACGGTTATTACAGTTCCCGTACACTACATACCCCACTGCTTTAAGCTGAGTACGACCTCGTACTCCATCATGGGTCGCCCAACTGGAATCTCTACCTGAAATAGAAAATAGAGACATGCAGGCATACATACATGTAATTCATCTGCATTTACATTTACATCAGGTCCAATTGGCAAAGGTGAAGGGTAGTGACAAGGGGCGTCGTTCTCTTCTCTCAGGATAATGAATGGAACGGGGGCGCTGACCTGGCACAGCGTAACATTATAACCAGGATAGTCCATGACAATGAATAAGTCCATGATAGAACAGCAAAATAGATAAAACAGTATAAAAGTTCTTGGAGGCTCAAAGAACAAACATGAGTCCGCACCCAGGTTATTTCTTATTAAATCACAGAGGCTCTCATGCAGTGGAGTCCATCCCTGGGCACAATACTTTTAAAAGAGCAAAAATCTCAGAGGCTCAGGTTCTTTTGAGTCTGTCTCCGGGCACAGTTCCTTAGTATGAAGTTGCACAATAAAAGGACAGCAAAGACAAGTGCTGTAATACCCCTGATCAACCTGAAAAGGGGGTGAAGGGTAAAAGGTGCAACTAAAGGAACAGGCACAACTTGGTGTGGGGTACCAAAAGCAGGCAGGAGATCCTGGAAACAAACGTGGCCTTGCTGACTTTGTGATTTCAGTGGTCAACACCTACCACTGAGCCGTGGACAAACTGGCAGCCGCAACAAAGGACCAGAAACATAGGACTCCTGTCCTGGAAGGGTTAACATCAAACTTCTGCAGTGAAATAAATCAAAGGCCTAGCAGGCTGATTACAGTGGCATACCATAACCACTTGGCTCCGCTGGCAGGTATCGTCTGTAGTATTCCTCTACAGTAGGATGGGCCCACATAACAGTGTCAGGGGGCAGCTGTAGAGTAAAGGGGCCCCTAATAGGTATTGGCCCCATAGGCCTAGGGGTGAACCCTCTTGTGGACCGTGCCGGTCCTGGCATGATCACTGCAGGGTGCAATGTGCTGGGTACCGCCGCCGCAAGCGGTCCGGTGCGCTGTGTGCAGCAGTTTACAGCAATCGCGGGTCCGGTCTGGGGCACTGACGGAGCGGTGGCAACAGAAGGTGGTCTACGGGTGGTGACAGGCACCCTTACCTCATCCTTCCTTGGCGGTGTCCGGATCCTGGCGGTGTGTATCTTGCGTAACTCCCGCAACTTCTCCTCCAGCCGGACGATCTGCTCACCGATGCTCTCTGTGTCGGAGTCGCTGTCCTCTGCTGGCGCCGCCGGCGCAGGTACAGTCACCGATGCCGCGGACTCGGCCTCTGCAGGTTCAGGCGATGCGTCTGGTCTCCGACCCATCCGGATGTTCTTAAAGGTAGCACTAAGTCCTTTTAACTGTTCCAGCTCTGATATGGTCCTCTCCCGACGAGGCAGCTCGGGGGAAGGATAGGGGCTCACCCATTTCTCCAACACGGTTGGCTGGCAGAAGACATTAGGCCCAATGAAGGAGCTCCGCTCCTGGAAGGCGTGATGGGCCGGCTCTGGAGAGCGTTCAGGTTCCCGCTCGCAGCCAGAGTAGTCTTCTCCTTCTTCTGCCTCCCAGTCCTCAGGTGCTCGCTTGGGACGGGTCACAGCAGTCGCATAAGGGCCTCGCAGGCTCTCGGCAGGGGTGTACTCCACTTCCTCTCCCTCGCGGAGGCTGTGCTGGTACGAAGGGAGGTAGTCTCTTTTGACAGACCTTCGATTCACATAGAGGTCTCTGCCAGTTAGATAGTCCTGGATAAACCCGTAGCCACGGGATTTGTCAAATGACAGCACCACTCCCTTTCTCCTTTCCAGGCGGGGTTGGGTGTGCGTATGCTTCTCATGTATTGTCTTAGTTAGTTCCTCATAGATGATTTTGGTCTTTGTATTCCGCTTTATAGCGGCCTCTCGTATCTCCGCCATCAGGGAGGACCATTTGAAAGATGGTTGGAAAAAGTCCCTCCACGAGCCATAGCAGGGCTCGGGTTCTTTCTCCCTTGGGCGGCAGGCGGGTTGCTCCGGTCCCGGAGAGTAGGCCGGTGGAGCCTCTTCTGGCTCTACACCGATATCAGTCATCTTTGCAATTTCAGGTGCGGACGCTGCAGTAACACTCTGCTCACTATCCAACATGCTCGATCCGTCTGAGGAGGGCGATAGGGTCGCGTCAATCAGAGTAGCCAGCTCCTCCCACTGCACTGGGAGGCCGCCCCCCAGGTATTCCAGTATATGGAAGGCGGTGTCCATGCTGGCAGACATGCAAATGTCCAGATAAGCAGTGGCGCCTGACCTTGAACTCCTTCCCGCTCTTGTCTCGGAAAGGCGCCAATTTTTCCCGCCTTTTCGGGATGAAGGTGACGCAGCAGTAAATTCAGCAAGCCCAGCAGCCATCTTTGGGTACAAACGCTGTCTATTCACTGACAGCAAGCAGGATTGTAAAAAGTCCACTAAACCACACTCCAATGCGGCGATTTTCTTCCTCTTGGTAGCGCAACACTGCACAGCGCTTTTTAGAAGTTTTGGGTACACTTTGGGTACGATTTTCAGTCCACAAAGTCCACTTTCAATAAACAGGTAATTTGTCACTTTGGTCACAGGGCAACTGTATAAGGCACAAAGTTCACGCTTCTTGTACTGGAAAGCGTGCGTATCCTGTTCGTGACGCCAAAAGAGAGGTGCAGCGTACTCAAGTTGTGTGTAATAGAGTTTCTGGGTGTAGTAGTGCAATGACACTAACCTGAGACGGCTGACTCTCTGCATAGGCAGGTGATGATAGAAATTGTTCGTGACGCCAGTGCCAATTAAACGGTGGCACGCCGTTTGCGGATAGCAGGAATAAATTGAAGAACACGTGGTATTAAAACAGAACTCCAACTTTAGTAGTTTTCATGCAGAGACAATATTGGAATCGCAGTTCCTTGGCATACAGTCGATTTTGCAATACGGTTGATGCAGGCAATTACAGATTTAGCAAGGTGATTACAGAGTGTTGAACACAGGACTTGCAGTACAGGAGCTTGCACTCTATTTCTGTCTGATCCTGGAATATAGCAATTCTTCACCAAGGCCCAATAACCTAGTTCTGGCTTTATATCCTTGGCTATAGCTTTAGAAAGTACCTCCTCTGTTATTTTTAGTACCTCTTGCTTCTCTGCAGTTTGCCTCTGTCTCTCTCTGCTTCCTCAGGCTCTTTAGCTAAGATATTCCTGTTTCTGCATATGGGAATTCAGGAGGGAATCTTCTCCTGGACAGCAGGCTTCAGGCCTGGACTTGTCTCTGACATTGTCTAATCTCCAACTGTAGATTACAGACAACTAGACTCCGTCTGCCTTCTACTTCCCTGACTGGGCCTTATATAAACTAGGGCTCCCTAGCTCCCTCTAATGACTAGCAGCTGGAATGACACCCCTAGCAGGCCTGTACATGCCAGTGTCATAGTAACAGGGAAACACATAGCATTGCATTGCATGAATTTTATAAAACTGACATATACCAACTTCTCCATAACTAAGGAGGGACGACAGCACACCAAGTGACATTTTGGTAGTGACGGGTATTACAGTTCCCGTACACTACACAAAGATATATTTACTTCAGGCCTACATTGGTTCAGACTGTGTGAGATACTTCCTCTACATACAGGGGTTTGAATCAGGCATTTCAAATACAGCCATTTTGGGCAAAGACATATTTACTTCATGCCTACACTGGTTCAGATCCTGTGAGATTCTTCCTCTACATACAGGGGTTTGAATCAGGCATTTGAAATACAGCCATTTTGTCCAAATAAATATTTACTTCAGGCCTACACTGGTTCAGGCCCTGTGAGATACTCCCTCTGCATACAGGGGTTTGATTCAGGGATTTGAAATACAGCCATTTGAAATACAGCCATTTTGGGCAAAGATATATTTACTTCAGGCCTACACTGGTTCAGACCGTGTGAGATACTCCCTCTACATACAGGAGTTTGAATCAGGCATTTGAAATACAGCAATTTGAAATACAGCCATTGTGTGCAAACATATATTCACTTCAGGCCTACACTGGTTCAGACCGTGTGAGATACTTCCTCTACATACAGGGGTTTGAATCAGGCATTTGAAATACAGCCATTTTGTGCAAAGAAATATTTACTTCAGGCCTACACTGGTTCAGACCGTTTGAGATACTCCCTCTACATACAGGGGTTTGAATCAGGCATTTGAAATAAATCCATTTGAAATACAGCCATTTTGTGCAAAGATATATTTACTTCAGGCCTACACTGGTTTTGACCGTGTGAAATACTCCCTCTGCATACAGGGGTTTGAATCAGGCATTTGAAATACAGCAATTTTGTGCAAAGATATATTTACTTCAGGCCTACACTGGTTCAGGACCTGTGAGATACTCCCTCTACATACAGGGGTTTGATTTAGGGATTAAAAATACAGCCATTTGAAATACAGCCATTGTGTGCAAACGTATTTTTACTTCAGGCCTACACTGGTTCAGAACGTGTGAGATACTTCCTCTACATACAGGGGTTTGAATCAGGCATTTGAAATACAGCCATTTTGTGCAAAGAAATATTTACTTTAGGCCTACACTAGTTTAGACCGTGTGAGATACTCCCGCTACATACAGGGGTTTCATTCAGGGATTTAAAATACAGCCATTTGAAATACAGCCATTGTGTGCAAAGATATATTTACTTCAGGCCTACACTGGTTCAGACTGTGTGAGATACTTCCTCTACATACAGGGGTTTGAATCAGGCATTTAAAATACAGCCATTTTGGGCAAAGACATATTTACTTCATGCCTACACTGGTTCAGACTGTGTAAGATACTCCCTCTACATACAGGGGTTTGAATCAGGCATTTGAAATACAGCCATTTGAAATACAGCCATTTTGTGCAAAGATATATTTACTTCAGGCCTACACTGGTTTTGACCGTGTGAGATACTCCCTCTGCATACAGGGGTTTGAATCAGGCATTTGAAATACAGCCATTTTGTGCAAAGATATATTTACTTCAGGCCTACACTGGTTCAGGACCTGTGAGATACTCCCTCTACATACAGAAGTTTGATTCAGGGATTTGAAATACAGCCATTTAAAATACAGCCATTGTGTGCAAATAAATATTTACTTCAGGCCTACACTGGTTCGGACCGTTTGAGATACTCCCTCTACATACAGGGGTTTGATTCAGGGATTTGAAATACAGCCATTTGAATTATAGCCATTTTGGGCAAAGAAATATTTAATTCAGGCCTACACTGGTTCAGGCCTTGTGAGACACACCCTCTACATACACTACGTGCAGAATTATTAGGCAAATGAGTATTTTGACCACATCATCCTCTTTATGCATGTTGTCTTACTCCAAGCTGTATAGGCTCGAAAGCCTACTACCAATTAAGCATATTAGGTGATGTGCATCTCTGTAATGAGAAGGGGTGTGGTCTAATGACATCAACACCCTATATCAGGTGTGCATAATTATTAGGCAACTTCCTTTCCTTTGGCAAAATGGGTCAAAAGAAGGACTTGACAAGCTCAGAAAAGTCAAAGATAGTGAGATATCTTGCAGAGGGATGCAGCACTCTTAAAATTGCAAAGCTTCTGAAGCGTGATCATCGAACAATCAAGCGTTTCATTCAAAATAGTCAACAGGGTCGCAAGAAGCGTGTGGAAAAACCAAGGCACAAAATAACTGCCCATGAACTGAGAAAAGTCAAGCGTGCAGCTGCCAAGATGCCACTTGCCACCAGTCTGGCCATATTTCAGAGCTGCAACATCACTGGAGTGCCCAAAAGCACAAGGTGTGCAATACTCAGAGACATGGCCAAGGTAAGAAAGGCTGAAAGACGACCACCACTGAACAAGACACACAAGCTGAAACATCAAGACTGGGCCAAGAAATATCTCAAGACTGATTTTTCTAAGGTTTTATGGACTGATGAAATGAGAGTGAGTCTTGATGGGCCAGATGGATGGGCCCGTGGCTGGATTGGTAAAGGGCAGAGAGCTCCAGTCCGACTCAGACGCCAGCAAGGTGGAGGTGGAGTACTGGTTTGGGCTGGTATCATCAGAGATGAGCTTGTGGGGCCTTTTCGGGTTGAGGATGGAGTCAAGCTCAACTCCCAGTCCTACTGCCAGTTTCTGGAAGACACCATCTTCAAGCAGTGGTACAGGAAGAAGTCTGCATCTGTCACGACTGTGACTGATCCAGACAGGTCTGGGAGGAGAAGGTTGCAGCGACTTGCTACTCGCGATAGCTTGTGAGTTTGCTCCGTGGTTCAGGGTATGTCATCTGGGTTTTGCCTTGTGAACCTTTTTGTCCTGACTGGGAGTTTGTGGGCATCCTTCTCAGGTGAGTCCTGTCTGCCACTCCCAGCTACTATATTAGTTTTACTTTCACTTGCAGTCATTGCCAGATATAGTCCTTACTTCCAGTTCTATTCTGACCTTTGAAGGAGATCGTTTGATGGTGTTGCTGTGGAGCTCTTGTCCGGCGTGGACTGTCGTGATTGGGATCGCCTTCTCTGCTCGTGACTGGATAAGTCTGTCTCTGATATAAGTTTGTTTGTTGCTGTCTTCCCCTGCTGTTCTCCTAGACATGAGTGATGGTGACTAGTGCTCTCAGGGCCCGTCCCCTGGTGAATGGCGTCCGTGTGCTTTCTCTTCGAAGAAATTGTCTACTGCAGAAAGGAACTATGATATTGGCAACAGGGAACTTTTGGCTATTAAGTTGGCTTTTGAGGAGTGGCGTCATTTTTTTGGAGGGGGCGGTTCATCCCGTCACGGTGATTACTGATCACAAAAACTTATTATATCTGGAGTCTGCTAAACGTCTCACCCCTAGACAGGCTCGGTGGTCGTTATTTTTTACTAGGTTTAATTTTGTAATAACCTATCGCCAGGGGGCAAAAAATACTAAGGCGGATGCATTGTCTCGAAGTTTTCCTGGAGGGGGTGATGTTGAGGTACCAGAGCCCATTTTGCAAAAGGGGGTGGTGGTCTCTGCATTACACTCAGGTTTGGAGGGGAGGGTGTTGGAAGCTCAGGGGGACGCCCCGGCCTCCTGCCCCTCGGGTAAACTGTTTGTGCCAGAAAATTTACGACTGGAGATACTAAAAGAACACCATAACTCCACACTGGCAGGACACCCAGGTAGTAGGGCAACCTCTGAGTTAGTGTCTCGTCGGTTCTGGTGGCCTAAATGGCGCCAGGAGGTGTTGAATTTTGTGTCTGCATGTGCTACCTGTGCTCGTTCTAAGGTAGATCATACTCGTCCGGCAGGGCGTCTTTTACCTCTGGCCATCCCCAACAGGCCTTGGACGCACCTGTCAATGGATTTCATTACGGATCTACCAGTATCAGCGGGGAAGACTGTTATTCTTGTAGTTGTTGACAGATTCAGTAAAATGGTGCACTTTATTGCTCTTGCCGCATTGCCTAATGCTAACACACTGGCTCAGGTTTTTATTGACCACATCGTGAAGCTTCACGGGGTCCCTTCCGATATTGTTTCGGATCGTGGTACCCAATTCGTTTCTAAATTTTGGAAAGCTTTTTGTTCTCGTTTAGGGGTTCATCTGTCGTTTTCTTCATCTTTCCATCCACAGTCCAACGGTCAGACTGAACGTACCAATCAAAACCTAGAGACATATTTGAGATGCTTTGTTTCCGAAAATCAGGAGGAATGGTCATCTTATTTACCGTTAGCCGAGTTTGCCATTAATAATCGTCGTCAAGAATCCACCGATAAGTCACCATTTTTTGGTGCGTATGGTTTCCATCCTCAGTTTTGTACGTTTAGTGAGGGGGGGCCGTCTGGGATTCCCGAGGAGGAACGATTTGCGTCTTCACTTTCTTCAGTGTGGCAGAGTGTGCAAGAAAGTTTGAAGAGAATTGGTGGTAGATACAAACGTGCGGCTGATAGGAAGCGCTCTGAAGGTCCGGACCTTGGGGTGAATGACTTGGTGTGGTTGTCTACCAGAAATATCAAGTTGAAGGTTCCCTCGTGGAAATTAGGTCCGAGATTTATTGGTCCTTATAGGGTAATTAAGATCATTAACCCGGTGGCTTTTCGTCTGGAGCTACCTCAGACTCTAAGGATCCATAATGTCTTCCACAGATCTCTGCTTAAGAGATATGTAGAACCTCCTGAACCATTGCCACTACCGCCTCCACCGGTGGTTGTTGATGGCAGTCTTGAGTTTCAGGTAGAAAAGATTGTTAATTCACGATATGTTCGCCGCTCTCTTCAGTACCTGGTGCACTGGAAAGGTTATGGTTCCGAAGAGAGAATGTGGGTTCCAGCATCAGAGATAAAAGCGGACAGACTCATTCGGGCTTTTCATAGCTCCCATCCGGAGAGGCCTGGTCTTGAGGGTCCAGGGGCCCCTCGTAGAAAGGGGGGTACTGTCACGACTGTGACTGATCCAGACAGGTCTGGGAGGAGAAGGTCGCAGCGACTTGCTACTCGCGATAGCTTGTGAGTTTGCTCCGTGGTTCAGGGTATGTCATCTGGGTTTTGCCTTGTGAACCTTTTTGTCCTGACTGGGAGTTTGTAGGCATCCTTCTCAGGTGAGTCCTGTCTGCCACTCCCAGCTACTATATTAGTTTCACTTTCACTTGCAGTCATTGCCAGATATAGTCCTTACTTCCAGTTCTATTCTGACCTTTGAAGGAGATCGTTTGATGGTGTTACTGTGGAGCTCTTGTCCGGCGTGGACTGTCATGATTGGGATCGCCTTCTCTGCTCGTGACTGGATAAGTCTGTCTCTGATATAAGTTTGTTTGTTGCTGTCTTCCCCGGCCTTTCCCCACTCTAGGCTTTAGGGTGACTGAGGGTTTAGGCATACTGCTCGCCGCACGGGTTCACACCCCGTCTAGGGTATCAGGGCAGACAGGTGCCAGCTTAGGGTTAGTCAGGGGTGGCCATACTATTCCCATCCGTAGATAAGGGTCCCCCTACCCCTCCGTCTGGTGCGACACGACTGCTGCTGGGGTAGCGGTCGTGACAGCATCCTTCAAGAAAAACATGATTTTCATGCAGGACAATGCTCCATCACAAGCGTCCAAGTACTCCACAGCGTGGCTGGCAAGAAAGGGTAAAAAAGAAGAAAATCTAATGACATGGCCTCCTTGTTCACCTGATCTGAACCCCATTGAGAACCTGTGGTCCATCATCAAATGTGAGATTTACAAGGAGGGAAAACAGTACACCTCTCTGAACAGTGTCTGGGAGGCTGTGGTTGCTGCTGCACGCAATGTTGATGGTGAACAGATCAAAACACTGACAGAATCCATGGATGGCAGGCTTTTGAGTGTCCTTGCAAAGAAAGGTGGCTATATTGGTCACTGATTTGTTTTTGTTTTGTTTTTGAATGTCAGAAATGTATATTTGTGAATGTTGAGATGTTATATTGGTTTCACTGGTAAAAATAAATAATTGAAATGGGTATATATTTGTTTTTTGTTAAGTTGCCTAATAATTATGCACAGTAATAGTCACCTGCACACACAGATATCCCCCTAAAATAGCTAAAACTAAAAACAAACTAAAAACTACTTCCAAAAATATTCAGGTTTGATATTAATGAGTTTTTTGGGTTCATTGAGAACATGGTTGTTGTTCAATAATAAAATTAATCCTCAAAAATACAACTTGCCTAATAATTCTGCACTCCCTGTACAGGGGTTTGATTCAGGCATTTGAAATACAGACATTTTGGGCAATTTATTTTTTCTTGAGGCCTAGTCTGGTTCAGTTCGTGTGAGATACTGTCACAACCAGACAGTTGAGAAGCTCTGACAGGAGCTTTCCAGATCCTCCTCCTTGAGTTTCTTTGTTTTGGTTAAGTTCCTCATCTCGTTAGTCTATCTCAGCTGTCATGCAGTTGGACTGATTGCTTCCCTTTAAGTTCCTCCCCATGATGCATTGGGTTGCGGCTTATACAACTTCCTGGAGTGTGTGTGCTTGCTGTTTCTATTTCCCAGTCCTCTGCAAGATAAGTGCTGTTCCTTTATTTGTGATTTTCTGTCTGCTGGATTTTCAGGTGACCCTGACTCCCTCCGTGTCTAGTGTAGGGAGCCGGTGGTCGTGTCCCCTCACTATTGTAGGGTCTTCAGGTATTAGATAGCCGAGGTACGTGGATATGCGCCCATCCATCTTTGGGGTGTTCGCATAGGCTGAGCAATTAGGGAGAGTGGCAGGTCTCATGTAGGGGTCTCCCTTTTGTTCCTTAGTTGTGGATCCAGTGAGTCATTATTGTATTGCATTGTCTTGTTTCCTGTACACCATCCGTGACATTATAAGCCGCCAAAACCGTCTCAAGCATGGATCCGGTTTCACTTTTGGCTGAGCGCTTCCAGGGTCTTTCATTGGAGGTAGCTGATCTCCGTAAGACTTTTTCTCAGTTTCAAGTGACTGGTTCAGCTTGCGTTCATGGAGTTTGTTCTGAGCCTAAGATCTCGCTCCCGGATACGTTCTCCGGGGGTAGTGAGTATTTTGTGCGTTTTAGAGAGGCTTGCAAACTCCATTTTCGCCTTCTTCCCCATTCCTCTGGTGAGGAAGAACTGAGGGTGGGGATCATTATATCGCTGCTATGGGGTAACGCTCAATCCTGGGCCTTTTTGCTGCTGGAGGGGGCACGGCCCCTCCGTTCAGTGGATGAATTCTTTTTAGCCCTGGGTCAGATATATGATGATCCGGATTGTATTGCTCTGGCTGAGTCTAGACTACGTCTGTTATGCCAGGGTAAACAATCCGCAGAGATATACTGTTCAGAATTTCGGAGATGGGCAGCTGATACTGGTTGGAATGATGCTGCACTCCGAAGTCAATTTTGCCATGGTCTTTCAGAGGGATTGAAAGATGCATTTGCCTTTCATGAGAGACCTACCTCCTTGGATTCTGCTATGTCTCAGGCCGGTCGTATTGACAGGTGTCTTAGAGAGAGAGGAGAGATCTCTCCTTCCTGTCATACTCAGTCCCGGGACAGTGCAGCGGTCTCTTTCTGTGCGCAGGGGTCTCAGTCGCTGTCAGCCCCTTCTGAGCAGGAGCCCATGCAGCTGGGGTTGATTGCCTCTGACAATAGAAGATTCAGCCCGCATGGGAGGGTTTGTTTTTGTTGTGGAGGTATAAATCATTTGGCAAATGTTTGTCCCTCTAGGAGATTCAGGCAGTTTTCTGGGAGTAATAAAGAAACAAAAAGGAAAAAATCTTTTAAAAATGTTCCGTCTGTTACTATTGGCAGGGTTGAGGCGGAAATTAAAGGTTTTCCGTTTGCTTGTAGTTCCCGTTTTGTCCTGCCTGCTAGGGTGGCGCTAGAGAGCAAGAGCATTTTTTGTGAGATTTTTTGTGGATAGTGGAGCAGCTGTCAATCTCATTGATAATCAATTTGCAATAACTCATGGTTTCCAGGTATGCACTTTGGGAAAGGATTTTCCTGTTTTTGCTATTGATTCCGCTCCACTTTCTCAGAAATCATTAAAGGGCATAGTTCACAATATCCGTTTAATTGTGAGTGATGCTCATGTTGAGGATGTGTCATGTTTCGTCCTTAGCGGTTTGCCTACTCCTCTAGTGTTGGGGCTACCCTGGCTCACTAAACATAACCCCACCATTGATTGGCAAGCGAGGCAAATAAATGGTTGAAGTGACTTTTGCAGAGAGAATTGCCTCATGACATCTGTTTCTGAGGTTTCTACTAAGACTGTACCACCTTTCCTCTCTGAATTTTCGGATGTCTTCTCTGAGAGTGGAGTTCAGGATTTGCCCCCGCACAGGGAGTACGATTGCCCTATTAATCTTATCCCAGGCGCCAAGCTGCCTAAATCTCGTTTATACAATCTTTCCCAACCTGAGAGGGTCGCTATGCGTGCTTATATCTCTGAGAGTCTGAGAAAAGGACACATATGACCCTCGAAGTCACCTGTTGCCGCTGGTTTTTTCTTTGTTAAGAAAAAAGATGGTTCTTTAAGACCTTGTCTGGATTTCAGGGAGCTGAACAGTTTTACTATTCGTGACCCTTATCCGCTTCCTCTGTTCCCGGACCTGTTTAACCAGGTTGTTGGGGCTAAAGTCTTTTCCAAATTAGACCTAAGAGGGGCATACAACCTGGTCAGGGTCAGAGAAGGAGACGAATGGAAGACGGCTTTCAAAACCCCTGAGGGCCATTTTGAGAATTTGGTTATGCCTTTTGGTTTGATGAATGCCCCAGCCGTTTTTCAGCATTTCGTGAACAGCATTTTTTATCATTTAATGGGAAAATTTGTATTAGTGTATTTGGATGACATTTTGATTTTTTCTCCTGATTTCAAGACTCATAAGGAACATTTACGTCAGGTCTTGCTCATCCTGCGGGAGAATAAATTATACGCGAAACTGGAAAAATGTGTGTTTGCGGTTCCAGAAATTCAATTTCTGGGGTTTCTTCTCTCCGCTTCTGGTTTTCGCATGGACCCCGAGAAGGTCCGCGCTGTGCTTGAGTGGGAGCTTCCTGAGAATCAGAAGGCGCTGATGCGTTTTTTGGGCTTTGCCAATTATTACAGGAAATTTATTTTGAATTATTCCTCTGTTGTTAAACCACTCACTGATATGACCAGAAAGGGGGAAGATTTTTCTTCCTGGTCGGTAGAGGCGCGTAAGGCCTTTTCTAATATCAAGGAGAGTTTTGCTTCCGCTCCCATCCTGGTACAACCTGATATTTCGTTACCCTTCATAGTTGAGGTTGATGCTTCTGAGGTAGGGGGGGGGTGCAGTCTTGTCTCAGGGTTCCTCTCCTGCCAAATGGCAACCATGTGCCTTTTTCTCGAAGAAACTCTCCTCCGCAGAGAGAAATTATGATGTGAGAGATAGGGAATTGTTGGCCATCAAGTTGGCTTTTGAGGAATGGCGCCATTGGCTAGAGGGAGCCAGACACCCTATTACCGTGTTTACTGACCATAAAAATCTGGCCTACTTGGAGTCAGCCAAGCGTCTGAACCCGAGACAGGCCAGATGGTCTTTGTTCTTTTCAAGGTTTAATTTTGTTGTCACGTTCCGCCCTGGGGTTAAGAATGTGAAGGCAGATGCCCTGTCACGTTGTTTTCCGGGAGGTGGGAATTTTGAAAACCCGGGTCCCATTTTGGCTGAAGGTGTGGTGGTCTCTGCTCTTTTTCCTGAATTGGAGGCAGAGGTGCAGGCAGCCCAGTCAGAGGCTCCTGATCTTTGTCCTCCTGTGAGGTTGTTTGTGCCTCTCGCTTTGAGACTTTTGAGATTTTTAAGGAACACCACGATACGGTCCTTGCTGGGCACCCGGGGGCAAGAGCCACACTGGATCTTATCGCTCGGAGATTCTGGTGGCCTGCGCTTCGTAAGTCGGTTGAGGGTTTTGTGGCAGCCTGCGAGACTTGCGCTCGTGCCAAAGTCCCTCATTCACGGACATCAGGTCCTCTCCTTCCCTTACCCATTCCTTCCCGTCCTTGGACACATCTGTCCATGGACTTCATAACGGACTTGCCTCGTTCCTCGGGGAAGACTGTGATTCTGGTGGTGGTGGACCGTTTTAGCAAAATGGTGCATTTCATCCCTTTTCATGGTTTGCCCAATGCTAAGACGCTGGCGCAGGCATTTATTGACCACATTGTCAAATTGCATGGTATTCCTTCAGACATAGTCTCTGATAGGGGCACGCAGTTTGTTTCCAGATTCTGGAAGGCTTTCTGTTATCGCTTGGGGGTTCGGTTGTCATTCTCTTCTGCTTTCCACCCGCAGTCGAATGGCCAGACAGAGCGCGTCAATCAGAATCTGGAGACATATCTGCGCTGTTTTGTGGCGGAGAATCAGGAGGATTGGTGTTCTTTTTTGTCCCTTGCTGAGTTTGCTTTAAATAACCGTCGTCAGGAGTCCTCTGATAAGTCACCATTTTTTGGTGCATATGGGTTTCATCCGCAGTTTGGGACTTTCTCGGGAGAGGGGTCTTCTGGTTTACCTGATGAGGACATATTCTCCTCGTCTTTGTCATCTATTTGGCAAAAGATTCAGGATAATCTAAAGAGCACGAGTGAGAGATATAAGCGTGTGGCAGATAAGAGACGTGTGCCTGGTCTGGACCTGAATGTTGGTGATCTGGTGTGGTTGTCTACCAAGAATATCAAATTGAAGGTTCCCTCCTGGAAGTTGGGTCCTAGGTTTATTGGGCCTTACAAGATCCTGTCTGTCATCAATCCTGTTGCCTACCGTCTTGATCTTCCTCAGACTTGGAAGATCCATTAATCCTTATTGAAACCTTATGTTCAACGCATTGTACCCTCGCCTTTGCCTCCTCCTCCGATTATGGTTGATGGAAATCTTGAATTTCAGTTCTCTAGGATTGTGGATTCTCGTCTTGTCCGTGGTTCCCTCCAGTACCTCGTTCATTGGGAGGGTTATGGTCCTGAGGAGAGGATGTGGGTCCCAGTGACGGACATTAAGGCCACTCGTCTCATCAGGGATTTCCATAGGTCCCATCCTGAGAAGGTGGGCCCTGAGTGTCTGGAGTCCACTCGTAGAGGGAGGGGTACTGTCACAACCAGACAGTTGAGAAGCTCTGACAGGAGCTTTCCAGATCCTCCTCCTTGAGTTTCTTTGTTTTGGTTAAGTTCCTCATCTCGTTAGTCTATCTCAGCTGTCATGCAGTTGGACTGATTGCTTCCCTTTAAGTTCCTCCCCATGATGCATTGGGTTGCGGCTTATACAACTTCCTGGAGTGTGTGTGCTTGCTGTTTCTATTTCCCAGTCCTCTGCAAGATAAGTGCTGTTCCTTTATTTGTGATTTTCTGTCTGCTGGATTTTCAGGTGACCCTGACTCCCTCCGTGTCTAGTGTAGGGAGCCGGTGGTCGTGTCCCCTCACTATTGTAGGGTCTTCAGGTATTAGATAGCCGAGGTACGTGGATATGCGCCCATCCACCTTTGGGGTGTTCGCATAGGCTGAGCAATTAGGGAGAGTGGCAGGTCTCATGTAGGGGTCTCCCTTTTGTTCCTTAGTTGTGGATCCAGTGAGTCATTATTGTATTGCATTGTCTTGTTTCCTGTACACCATCCGTGACAGATACACCCTTTACATACTGTCGTTCTATTCTACTATTAAACACCCATTTAGGGCAAGATCCTAAATTTGAAAAATATGAGGAGTGTGTCAAATAAGGGACGTGGCCCAGGTCGTGGTGCTGCTGGTGGAGCTCCTGTTGCAGGGAGAGGACGTGAAACCCCTTCCTCAGGTGCGAGTAGGCGACAAAACCTGCTGCAGTATTTGGTCTGGCCAAATGCTGCTCTACGAATGGTGAGGCCTGAACAAGTACAGGCGATAGTAGATTGGGTTGCTGACAGTGGATCCAGTTCTTTCCCATTGTCTCCCACCCAGTCTCCTGCTGAAAGACCATAGTTGGCACCTGCAGCCGATGTCCATCAGTCTTTCACCTCACCCCCTTGCAAATCAGCCAAGCAGTCTGAGCCCCAAGTCATGCAGCAGTCTCTTCTGCTTTTTGATGACTCTGTTAGCAGGGTTTTCCAGGGCCATCCACCTAGCCCTGCCGCAAAAGTGGAAGAGATTGAGTGCACCGATGCCCAACTACTTCTCTTTCAAGATGAGTACATGGGAGGACCATCACAGCACGTCTCGGATGATGACGAAACATAGGTGCCAACTGCTGTGGCCTTCGAAAGTGTGCAGACTGACAAGAAAGGCAGGGGTGAAGACTGGGTGGAAGATGCTGTGGAGGACGATGAGGTCCTTGACCCCACATGGAATCAAGGTCATGCGAGTGAGCCTTAAGCGCCTTAAGCGAGGCGCCTTAAGTGAGCAATCAGAGCCTTAAGCGAGGCATAAACGTTCTCAACCTGAGCACAACCTGCATGACCAGGCATTAAAGTGCAAAGCATGAGCTACAGTGGAGTGGACACCTCAAAAATCAAGAAAGGT
Source organism: Bufo bufo (assembly GCF_905171765.1). Taxonomy (NCBI): domain Eukaryota; kingdom Metazoa; phylum Chordata; class Amphibia; order Anura; family Bufonidae; genus Bufo; species Bufo bufo. The sequence continues at coordinate 391,953,654 of NC_053389.1, read as the reverse complement.
CTCTGGCTCCTCCTGCTTCCTCTTCTGCTGCAGTCGCGGCCTCTTCATCCACCTCTGGAATGGCAGTGCCACCTGGCACCCCGCAAACAGAGGATCTGCCAGCAACACCAACACCTGGGTCACCAAGCATCTCCACAATTTCTCACGGAAACGTTCAGCTCTCCATATCCCAAACGCTGGAGAGGAAGAGGAAGTACCCCCCTACACACCCGCGATCCCTAACCCTGAATGCCAGCATTTCTAAATTACTGACCTTTGAAATGTTGTCATTCCGTCTGGTGTAGACGGATAGTTTTAAAGGCCTTATGGCGGTGGCTGTCCCACAGTACATCGTGCCCAGCCGCCACTACTTTTCAAGGTGAGCCATCCCTTCCCTTCACAACCAAGTAGGGGACAAAATCAGGTGTGCACTGCGCAACGCCATTTGTGGCAAGGTGCATGTGACTACGATACGTGGACAAGTAAGCACGGTCAGGGCCGTTATATCTCCATAACAGCACACTGGGTAAATGCAGTGGTGGCTGGGCCTGAGGCTGATAGCAGTTTGGCGCATTTCCTTCCACCACCGAGGATTGCAGGGCGCTTCAGTTTGCCTCCTGTTGCTTCCTCCTCCTACTCTGCTTCCTCATCCTCTACCAGCTCCTCATCCGGTCAGCGTAACACCTTCACCACCATCTTCAGCACAGCCAGGGGTAAACGACAGCAGGCAGTTTTAAAACTTATCTGTTTGGGGGACAAACCCCACACCGCGCAGGAGCTGTGGATGGACCTTGAACAATAGACCGATGAGTGGTTTGTGCCAGTCAGCCTCAAGCCCGGCCTGGTGGTGTGCGATAATGGGCGAAATCTCGTTGCAGCACTGGGATTACCCGATTTGACGCACATTCCTTGCCTGTCGCATGTGCTGAATTTGGTGTTGCAGAGACTCGTTAAAAATTAACCCGATATGTCAGAGCTGCTGCATAAAGTGCGTGCCGTCTGTGTGCACTTTCGGCGTTCTCACCATGCTGCTGCTCGCCTGTCAGCGCTGCAGCGTAACTTCGGCCTTCCCGCTCACCGCCTCATATGCGACGTGCCCACAAGGTGGAACTCCACCTTGCACATGCTGGCCAGACTGTGCGAGCAGCAGCAGGCGATAGTGGAGTTTCAGCTGCAGCACGCACGGGTGAGTCGCTCGGCGGAACAGCACCACTTCACCACCAATGACTGGGCCTCCATGCGAGACCTGTATTCCTTGTTGCGCTGTTTCGAGTACTCCACCAACATGGCCAGTGCCGATAACGCCGTTCTCAGCGTTACTATCCCACTTCTATGCCTCCTTGAAAAAATGCTCCTGGCGATGATGGAAGAGGATGTGGCACAGGAGGAGGAAGAGGGATCATTTCGTAGGGTTTCCGGACAGTCATTCCAAAGTGGCTCCGAGGGTGGGTTCCTGCACCCACAAACCCAAGGTACACAATTGTTCAGCCAGGGCACAGTTCTGGAGGATGAGGAGGTGGAGGATGAGGAGGTGGAGGATGAGGAGGAGGAGATGGAGGAGGAGGAACCATGTTCACAGCAGGGTGAGACCCAGACTAGCTCATGGCCATCACTGGTGCGTGGATGGGGGGATACAGAGGACACAGACGATACACCTCCCACAGAGGACAGCTTTTCATTGCCACTGGGCAACCTGGCACACATGAGCGATTTCATGCTGCAGTGTCTCGGCAACGACCGCCGAGTTGCCCACATTCTAACTTGTGCTGATTACTGGGTGGCCACGCTGCTGGATCCCCATTACAAGGACAACGTACCGTCCTTAATTCCCTCACTGGAGCGTGATCGTAAGATGCGCGAGTACAAGCGCACGCCGGTAGATGCGCTGCTGGTGGCATTCCCACCTGACAGCGGGGGCACAGTGGAAGCACAAGATGAAGGCAGAGGACGAGGAAGAGGTTGACAACGCAGCTGGGTCACCGCCAGCACTTTAGAAGGCAGGGTTAGCATGGCCGAAATGTGGAAAAGCTTTGTCAGCACGCCACAACAACCATCACCACCAGCTGATATGAAGCGTCTTAGCAGGAGGCAGAATTTCACCAACATGGTGGAGCAGTATGTGTGCACACGCCTACACGTTCTGAATGACGGGTCTGCCCCCTTCAACTTCTGGGTCTCCAAATTGGGCACATGGCCTGAGCTTGCCCTTTACGCCTTGGAGGTGCTGGCCTGCCCTGCAGCCAGTGTATTATCTGAACGTGTGTTTAGCACGGTACGGGGCGTCATCACAGACAAGCGCAGCCGAAGGTCCACAGCCAATGTGGACAAGCTCACGTTCATTAAAATGAACCAGGCATGGTTCCCTCAGGACTTGTCCGTACCTTGTGCAGAATAGACATGTATACCGGCACTAAGCAGCCATTGTTATACTGCAGCGCAATTGCTCATGTTTGTATTTTGGATATTTCACACTCTTTTGGAGTGTACCTTAATTTTACAAAATTAAATTAAAACCAAAAACCTGTGTTGGCTATCTCGTCCTCCTCCACCGCCGCTTCCACCTACTCCGCTACGTCCACCGCCTCCTCAAACTCCTACTCCATATGGAACTCCACCTCATAAATCCATTTTTTTTGTACGTGTTTTATTTTATATCATTTCACTACTTTGTAATTTATATTTTCTGGTGAAATTCACCAATTTTTGGGTGTATAGTACCACTGCTATACCTAGTAGACAGGTTAAACAAAAAAAAATTATTGTCAGTTATATATTCTGGTGAAATTCACCAATTTTTGGGTGTGATGTACCACACCTATACCTAGTAGACTGAAAAAAAAAAATAATAATATGTCAGTTAAATTTTTGGTGAAATTCACCAATTTTTGGGTGTAATATACCCCTCCTCTACCTAGTTGACAGCTTAATAAATTTCAATAATTTTTCTGTTACATTCTTGGGTTGACATTATACAATTTTAGACGTGAATAAACACCTGCTATGCATAGGTGACAGGGAATAAAATTTAATATATTATTCAGTAATTAATGCGCGCCACAACCTTTCATTCAATGCTTAAACTTTGAAAAGTTGTCACACTTTTACTCTTTAATAATTTCTCCCATATTTCAACTCTATAATTTTTAATTTGAAAAAATGAATCCTACCTTGGATGTGGTCTCTCTTTCTCAAGCTCCCTCTCTGGCCTGGAACCCTGATTCCCCGCCACACGTGTTCACCATGGTAGGCGCATAAAAGAACATCGAAAGTTGATAGAGCAGATATCAAATTGGATCGTGAACATCACGGGGAAGTGCGACATGGTGGGGCACTAAGTGTGCACACGCCTACACGAACTGACTGACAGCTGTCAGCCCCTGCAACTTCTGGGTCTCCAAATTGGGCATATAGCCTGAGTTTGCCCTTTACCCCTTGGAGGTGCTGGCCTGCCCTGCAGCCAGTGTATTGTCTGAACGTGTGTTTAGCACGACTGGAGGGGGTTATCGCATGTTATTTTTCCCAATGTTTTGGGGTGTACCCTAATTTTAAAAATAAAATTTAAAACCAAAAAGCAGTGTAGGCTACCTCCTCCTTTTCCACAGCCGCCTTCACCTACACCACCACATCCACCGCCTCCTCAACCTCCTACTCCATATGGACCTGGTCCTCCTACATCAAGATTATTATTTTTTATTTTTAGGTATTTTATGTTATTTAAAGTCATTTCCCTATCCACATTTGTTTGCAGAGCACTTGCCATGCTCTTAACCACATTTTGACGACATTTGCAGCCCTCTAGCCCTTTCCATGACATTTTTAGAGCCATTTTAGTGCTCATAAGTTCGGGCCCCCATTGACTTCAATGGGGTTCGGGGTCAAGTTCGGGTCCGAACCCGTCGAACCCAAACATCCAGGTGTCCGCTCAACTCTACTAGATAGTACATTTGCGGCCTGCGCTGCATTTCTGACAGTCAAATAAAACCGTTAAATACTGCTGTTACATTGTCGGTTGATAAAAGCACACTTTGTGCTAGATAGTACATTTGCGGCCTGCGCTGCATTTCTGACAGTCCAATAAAACACAACTATATCTGCAGAGCTTGAACATAGGGGGACAATGTGTGGATAGACTAATGTAAGCAAACTACCTGTAGTTGCCTCAAAAAACTGATTAAATGGAATAGGTGACTGTGCTCCTACACACAGACGTTCACACTTGTCTGACACTACGTCAGTAGCTGTCAAGACGCATTCACACACTGTACACACACTGCTAAGCGCTCCACCTAGCTCAAAAACCTTTCTATATTGAATGACATGTCTTACACAAGGACTTCTAAGCAAATAAGCAACATTGGAGGAGACAACATCTGTTTAAAACAATCAACTGCCCCCAACATGTTTCACCAGATCACTGGCTTCTTCAGGGGTTTGGGCAGAATTGAAGACAACAGACATGATGGTGGTATATATGCTGCAATTCTGTGATTGATTGTTGTGGTAGCTAATTGCTGTTAAGCAAGCTACACCAAGTGACAAATGAGAACGCAAGAGATTTGGAATAGCTTCCCTCCCTATTTTGTTGTTGACAAATTAAAGCAGGGCAGAGGAGGTCTCCTTATGACATCGTGCGCAAGCTGTCACAGCACTCCAACTTAGAAAATCAGCGAGATGATGCTTTCCAAAGCGCATGTCCTACGCAGGTGGCGGGTGCGTGAGCACTCAGTCTCTAGTAGTCAAGACACCGAGTGCCTTTACCCATGTGCACCAACTAAAAAGTAAGGCAAATCAAGACATGCCCAGTGCGCATGTCCTGTGCCGGCAGCCGATGCGTGAGCACTTGGTTAACATAAATAAAAAATAAAGAAGAAAAAATAAATTGGGTGGAATTTTGATATCCATCATCCACTGGTGCCAAATATACAGTCAGGTCCATAAATATTGGGACATCAACACAATTCTAACAATTTTGGCTCTATACACAACCACAATGGATTTGAAATTAAACAAACAAGATGTGCTTTAACTGCAGACTGTCAGCTTTAATTTGAGGGTATTTACATCCAAATCAGCTGAACAGTGTAGGAATTACAACAGTTTGCATATGCGCCTCCCACTTGTTAAGGGACCAAAAGTAATGGGACAATTGGCTTCTCAGCTGTTCCATGGCCAGGTGTGTGTTATTCCCTCATTATCCCAATTACAATGAGCGGATAAAAGGTCCAGAGTTAATTTCAAGTGTGCTATTTGCATTTGGAATCTGTTGCTGTCAATTCTTAAGATGAGATCCAAAGAGCTGTCACTATCAATTAAGCAAGCCATCAGTAGGCTGAAAAAACAAAACAAACCCATCAGAGAGATAGCAAAAACATTAGGCGTGGCCAAAACCACTGTTTGGAACATTCTTAAAAAGAAGGAATGCAATGCACCGATGAGCTCAGCAACACCAAAGGACCCGGAAGACCACAGAAAACAACTGTGGTGGATGACCGAAGAATTCATTCCCTGGTAAAGAAAACACCCTTCACAACAGTGAGCCAGATCAGGAACACTCTCCAAGAGGTAGGTGTATGTGTGTCAAAGTCAACAATCAAGAGAAGACTTCACCAGAGTGAATACAGAGGGTTCACCACAAGATGTAAACCATTGGTGAGCCTCAAAAACAGGAAGGCCAGATTAGAGTTTGCCAAACGACATCTAAAAAAGCCTTCACAGTTCTGGAACAACATCCTATGGACAGATGAGACCAAGATCAACTTGTACCAAAGTGATGGGAAGAGAAGAGTATGGAAAAGGAAAGGAACTGCTCATGATTCTAAGCATACCACCTCATCAGTGAAGCATAGTGGTGGTAGTGTCATGGCTTGGGCATGTATGGCTGCTAATGGAACTGGTTCTCTTGTATTTATGGATGATGTGACTGCTGACAAAAGCAGCAGGATGAATTCTGAAGTGTTTCGGGCAATATTATCTGCTCATATTCAGCCAAATGCTTCAGAACTTATTGGACGGTGCTTCACAGTGCAGATGGACAATGACCCAAAGCATACTGCAAAAGCAACCAAAGAGTTTTTTAAGGGAAATAAGTTGAATGTTATGCAATGGCCAAGTCAATCACCTGACCTGAATCCGATTGAGCATGCATTTCACTTGTTGAAGAAAAAACTGAAGGAAAAATGCCCCAAGAACAAGCAGGAACAGAAGACAGTTGCAGTAGAGGCCTGGCAGAGCATCACCAGGGATGAAACCCAACGTCTGGTGATGTCTATGTGTTCCAGACTTCAGGCTGTAATTGACTGCAAAGGATTTGCAACCAAGTATAAAAAAATGAAAGTTTGATTTATGATTATTATTCTGTCCCATTACTTTTGGTCCCTTAGCAAATGGGAGGCACATATGCAAACTGCTGTAATTCCTTCACCGTTCACCTGATTTGGCTGTAAATACCCTTAAATTAAAGCTGACAGTCTGCAGTTAAAGCACATCTTGTTCGTTTCATTTCAAATCCATTGTAGTAGTGTATAGAGCCAAAAATGTTAGAATTGTGTCGATGTCCCAATATTTATGGACTTGACTGTATACAAATGCATTCTATTATTGACTGCCACAGTATGACTCTTGTGCTGCCAAACTGCATAACTGTGCCAACCACTAGCGTCATCTATGTTTATTTGCTCACTAAACTGAAAACTAACCATAAATATGTAATCCAACTTTGATTGCCTCCCTAAATGGTCTATAAAAATGAGGAAAAGGTGAATCCTTCATTGAGTCCCTTCGTATGTTGGCAGATACGTTGCCTGAACTCTTGTGAGGTCTTGCCCACATAGATCTTATGACAGGGACATTGTGCAATATATATGATACCCTTAGTTTTGCAATTGATAAACTGTCTAATCTGATATTCCTTTTGGTCCACAGGGTTGACAAATGTCCTAGATTTTTTGATGAGCGGACAAAAAACACAGTCTCCACAGAGAAAGTGTCACGAGGGTATCGAGAACCACGCCTGACTCCGTTATACCCGGGGTCAGGAAGTCGCAGCGGTTGGCTGCACGCTCTATTTAAGATAGGGCTGTTTTCCTTATGGTAGCTTTCTGGGTTTGCTTAGCAAACCCTTTTTTGCTCACTCAGGGATCCGTAGCTCCTTCTCCTCAGCTGTTCCTTGTCCAGCATTCCCAGACCTCCTTATATTCCTCTCTCACACTTCTCTGGTTGCCAGAGATAGAGCTTCCTGCCTGGACATCTATTCTGACCTTCTGGAGCTGTGTTGCTGCGTTCGCTGGGAGTTGGTCCAGAACGCTACCCTCCGGATCCCTGTTGGACCTTTTTGGTTTATAGTGGTCGCCCACCTGGGTGTATGTGTTTGTCTGTTTTGTCTGTCCTCTCCCTGGTGTTTCCCTCTTAGTGATAGTGGTGTGGACTAGCGATCCCACCGGCCTGTTCACTATCCAGGGCTCATATTAGGGAAAGCCAGGGTTTAGGCACGTGATCGCCGCACGGGTGAGGAACCCGTCTAGGGACGTCAGGGCAGTCAGGTGCCAGCCGCAAGGTGAGTTAGGGGTCACCACCTTTCCCTCTCCCTTGGGCAGGGCTTTCCCTGTTTTCCTCCCTGTGCGTGACGTCGGTCATTACAGAAAGGTGCCAACAGTCCCCGACCTCAACCAAGTTACCTTTGGAGGTTCTGACCGAAAGAGACTATGGACCAAAATGTCCTTGAGATTTGTTTCCCCTACTGTAAGGGATACTGAGATGTTCAGTTGTAACCGCTCTAAGATAGTTGACAGCCCTCAACACATGCCAGTGCTTTTTTAAGATCTGACATCTGACAACCTGTGTTGGGGGGATGGCCGGTTCCGTAGTCAGCAAGTCCTCACGCCTAACACCCTTTGCGCGCAAAGGTCCTATGTAGGACCTTTTTGGGATATCCTCTAGCTCTAAACTTGTTATACAGGTTAATACTTTCCTGTATAAAACTTGAATTCTATGAGCAGTTCCTGCGCTCCCTAAAATATTGGCCTATAGGTATCCCCTTTTTTAGGGGGTGTGGGTGAAGACTATTCCAATGCAACAGATTATTAGTTGCTGTAGGTTTTCGGTATATCTCAGTGAGGATGTGGCCACCAGGGTCCAAGGTAAGTCTGAGATCCAAGAAAGTGAGAGTGTTGTCATTGATTTCTGACGTAAATCTCATTCCTATATCATTACAGTTGAGTGCCTCCATGAATTGGTGAAATGTGTCATGGGTCCCTTCCCAAAGGATAAGTACATCATCAATGTACCTACCCCAAAATAAAATGTGTTTGGTGTAATTATGGAAATCATTGGTGAAAACTATGGTGTCTTCCCACCACCCCAAAAACGAATTTGCATAATTAGGTGCGCATTTACTGCCCATAGCGGTCCCGACTAATTGTAAATAGAAGTGTCCATCAAAAAGAAAAAATTCTAAGAAGAAAGTGTAATATGGTTAAAATCCCCCCTTTATTTTTCTCTCCGTCAGTGGCATTATATCTACCCCTTACCGTAGTTAAAGTGTCAGTGCATCTATTGATAGCACAGGCCATGCGCACAGGCCATCTCACATCGCTATCAGATTTTAAGTCGGCACGCATGGGCAGCAGAGCACCTTTTTAAAAGGAAACATTTTTTTTTCTTCTTTATTTTTTATGTTTGTTAACCAAGTGCTCACGCATCGGCTGCCGGCGCGCATGTCTTGATTTCCCTTACTTTTTAGTTGGTGCGCATGGGTAAAGGCACTCGGTGTCTTGACTACTAGAGACTGAGTGCTCACGCACCCGCTGCCTGTGCAGGACATGCGCTTTGGAAAGCATCCTCTCGCTGATTTTCTAAGTTGGAGTGCTGTGACAGCTTGCGCATGATGTCATAAGGAGACCTCCTCTGCCCTGCTTTAATTTGTCAACAACAAAATAGGGAGGGCAGCTATTCCAAATCTCTTGCGTTCTCATTTGTCACTTGGTGTAGCTTGCTTAACAGCAATTGGCTACCACACAAGTCAATCACAGAATTGCAGCATATATACCACCATCATGTCTGTTGTCTTCAATTCTGCCCAAACCCCTGAAGAAGCCAGTGATCTGGTGAAACATGTTGGGGGGTAGTTGATTGTTTTAAACAATTGCTGTCCACTCCAATGTTGCTTATTAGCTTAGAAGTCCTTGTGTAAGACATTTCATCCAATATAGCAAGGTTTTTGAGCTAGGTGGAGCGCTTAGCAGCGTGTGTGCAGTGTGTGAACGCGTCTTGACAGCTACTGACGTAGTGTCAGACAAGTGTGCTGTGAACGTCTGTGTGTAGGAGCACAGTCACCTATTCCATTTAATCAGTTTTTGGAGGCAACTACAGGTAGTTTGCTTACATTAGTCTATCCACACATTGTCCCCCTATGTTCAAGCTCTGCAGATATAGTTGTGGTGAATAGGAGATTGTGCACATCTCCCTCACCTTGGCAGCAACTAATCTGTCAACTCTTTGGGGTGGAAACAAAGTGTTTTAATTGTTTGTTATGGCTCACAGCCGTTTTATCATTATGTCGAATTAAAAGTGAAGTTTTAATACACACTTTATACCTGGGTCAAGATAGGTCTAGGCCATTCTTGACATTATGTGTATACAAATACCTTTACCCAGGTTAGGTCCCCCACCCCTTTTTTTGTAAATGATATTTCATACACGGTCCCTTTGTCTTTTGCCTTATGGGCAGTCATAGTCATTCCCTGAGCTACATCATACCACATTGTGGCCTGGTCATATTTGTTATGGTCCTCCAACCACCCCTTACAATTAGTAAGAAAATTCTGCCATACTGATTCATCCAATGTCCCATTCACACCTGCTCCTAATTTCTTTAACATTTGTCTACAGTCTTTGGTTGCTTCAGTGCCCTTTACGCATTGCATAATTTCAATTGCAGAGACCCATTTCTCTGCTTCCTTCTCAGATGAATGCTTATGTCTCATTCACACGTCCGTGCTCAAATCCGTGAGCAGGTGGTCAGTTATGCATCCGTGAAGCTGTCCATGAAGGATCCGTGTTGGGTCCGTGTGTCAGTTTTTTGCTGTCCGTGTTGCATCCGTGTTTCACTGACACTGAACAGCTGAAAATAATTTTTAAAGCATCTCTTCTTAATGATTCGTGAAACACGGATGCAACACGAATGGCATCCATGTTGCATCCGTGGTTTTCACGGACTCACTAACTATAATTGGCGTGAGGGATCCGGGAACACAGACCAAGATAGGACATACATCCGTGCTGAAAAGACGGACCCACGGACCGTGCTAAAACACTGATGTGTGAATACACACATTCAAATGAATGGGGATTTGTACTGTCCACGGAGAACATGTACAGCACACGTATGTGAAACACTGACGTGTGAATGAGGCTTTACTCTGTGTAGCCCCCATCCCGTGGGTGGCTCCTTGTAATTCACTATCCAGGTACTCACACACCTGGTGAATTACAACAGTGCTGTGGACACATTTCCGAGGCAGCACCACTTTCCTCAACTACCAGTGGTGCTATGGACACACTTCCGAGGCAGCACTATCCACTGGTGGCAACACTACAGTATAGTCTTGCCCATACACAGAGTAACTCACACGTCCTCTTTGGGGTTACACGCTGGAAACCCCTTAAACCCCACCACGTTTTTTCTATGGCACAGGAAGCACACAAACACTGCTATGCAAATTATTATAACTGCAACCAGCCAATTCAAACTGGTATCATAATAGCACGCATGTATACAATATTCAGCACAGGAGTTTGCAGTAACTTAGTAATTCTTCTGCATACAATATCAGCAGACACTTAGTACATGTGAGTTCTCACAACATGACATAACATCGAAACAACCGCTGACCTCTGGCGCCCTTCTAGGTACCAACAAGGAACTGCAGGGACCCTATCCAATCTTACTGGACAGCTTTATACACTGCTACTTCCTACAGCCTCCTCCAGGATAGGTCCATCAACCTTTTCTCCACCAGAACTAGAGGCCTCCAGAGACAGGACCGGACAAGCCAGTCAGCGAGCTCTAGACTTTCAGCTTGGCTCAAGGGCAGCAGGGTCAGACTCTTCCTAGTTTCCGCTTATCTCAGCCACTCACACATTCGTGCATTCATACGCCTACAGACAGTTTGCACATATAGGGGAATTGAGCAAACATTCACCAAGAGCAAGGTGCGGGCACCACGTAATGTTGTGGCAGACCTAGGGTCAGTCACGTGAGGATCGAGCCACGTGTTCAAGCTGAATGACGTCAACGGAGAAAAATTACAGAAGTCAGCACACAGGTTAAAATTCTGCCAGGATCCCAAATTGGGAGTGTCCTAGGCCGTTTATTTATACCCTTTTCAAGGGTGTAACCTCTTAAAGTATCGAGAACTGTACACTGCTTTTTCAGCACGTACACAGCTTATCTTATCTCAACACACACTTACTAACTTCTTTAGTTTTAACTTATGTCATCGGCTCGCCATCTTCATCTTCTTATAGCCACACAGAAATTTTAACACAAAAGTTCTTTATGAAATGGAAGTCACAGGAAAGCTGGATACTTCTTTAACACTTCCCATAAGCCCTTGCTCTCCTCACATGAACTAGCAGGACCTATCAGAATGCAGATAACCTCCCCCACTAGTGTGTATCCTCTCACATACAGCTAACAAGAGACAAGCCCTGCATTACATGAAATCAGTAAGTATTTGTTTTAGCCTCTTAATAGTCACCTGTCCACCTGTCAGCTCTGCAGCGGCTCTCTCATTCTCCTCCGCACTGACCGGGGGGGGGGGGGGGGGGCTGCTTTAGCTGCTCATATCTCTGGTTTGATACCAGCTAGAGATATGGCCTTTGTATTGTCTGAAAGCTGACAGCAGAATGACAGCAATATGTTCAGTACAGGGGAAGATATCACTGATAGAAATTGAGATGCTCTGAGTGAAGCTGAAAGTGAAAATAAAAGCAGGTTTTACCAGCGATTATTTTCGACTCACTTGGACTTTAGCTGTCATTCTGGTGTTCAAAGCCTGGACTGTCAGATTCCAAACAAGACTAGTTGCATTATTCTAGCTGCTACCATTCAGGAGAAATCACCATCTAAAGCAGCCCTCCCCCTCAACTTTCTGCCCAAGCCCAGGCACTCAGAACTGTGTTCCTCCTCCCAGTGCTAATCCGTCTTTTGTTTATAATACAGAGGAGACGGCCTGCACATGACAACGCTGTGGGAAGAGGCTGCAGAATAGGAAAGTAGCACACATTTCTGGGATTTATTATCAGGTAAAACTGAAAATGATTAAATTTTAAAGCACAAAAGCATTTATACAGCAGGGTGTAGTATACCATTAGGGTATAAAAAATGAAACGGAAGTTACACTTTAAAGATAGGAAGCGCAATGCTATGTCCTTCCCTTTCCACAAACACATTGAAGACACTGCTACTGCACTGCAGTATCCATGCCCCTAACATATTTGCCTAATGTCTTTTGGGCGTTAAAATATGCAGATTCAGAAAAAAATGTCCTCTACTGTAAAACAGAAGTCAATCTACTCTGCAATTATTTCCCCACCACCACCCCTACACCAAAACTTGAAGTGCTGGAGATGCACCAACATGGATTTCGGCTTAGTATTTCATATTATCACTCAGAGATGTAAACCGTCTGCTGCCCTTTGAATTATAAGACACACATGCTATTTTCCTAAACTTCCACCCAATTTCTTTTAATTTGAACTGTGTGGAGATGCACCAACATGTATTTTTGCCTACCATTTCACTTTATCACTTTTATATTATCCTCCATTACCCTGCATATTGTAAGGCATGTATATGCTGTTTTCACAAACTTCAACCAAAAAAAAAATACATTTCAACTGTGTGGAGATCCAACACAGATTTCAGTCTATTATTATTATTATTATTATTATTAATTATTAAAGTGCCATTCATTTCGTGGTGCTATGCATATGAAAAGGGTATACATACATACATAATACAGAAAATTGCAATAAGTATGAACAAGACAAGTTAAAAACTGGTACAAAAGGAGAGAGGACAGTGTCCATGAGGGCTTACAACCTACATTCACATTAGCACTCAGAGATATAATCATATGCTACCTGAGTATTGTAGGACACAGTAATATGCTATTTTTCCAAACTTCTACCCCAAAAAAAAGTAATTTCAACTGTGTGGAGATGCACTGACATGGATTTTGGACTAGTATTTCACGTTGTCACTGAGATTTCAAATACTATCCACCCTCTGGTCTGATTAGTAAAACAATTGTTTCACATACTAAGCTTTCCTCCCCTCCCACAAAAGTTTTTCTCTCAAAATGGCAAAAAAGAAATGTCCTTGAAGGTAGCTGCTGTTGATATTCTGCAGAAGCTGCACCTGATTTATAAGGCAGTAATTGCAGCTGGAACATACTTCCAGGCATACCCAGCCTCAGCTCCTCACTTCTCACTCCCTAGCTGACAACTTTTCCTGCCTTTCCTTATTTTACACACTGGCTGATCCAGGGAAAGGGTCAACGGGTCAATTACCCCCCCTCCACCTCGAGAATATAGTGAGAGTCAAGGCGGAGAACGGATTGGGGGAGATGAGCGCTTCATTGTGGAAGCGCTCATCTCCATAATCATCTGTATCGCCATCCTCAGGACAGCGATACAGATGGCTATGCTGCGGCAGGGGAGGGAGATGCATCTCCCTTCCCTGTTCCTCTTCTAATAGGCTGCGCGCCTTGTGCTGGCAGCCTATCAGAGGCCGGTGCATCACACCGCCTGAGCCGTACAGCGCGGGACACAGGCTGGAAGAGACCTGCATTGCATCGCTGCCATGGAGGTAAGTATAAGTGTTTTTAATTTTACGGGACAATACTTGTGGCACATGATTTTTTTTTTTTTGGGAGGGGGCATGGAGAGGCACTTGTTACTGGCACATGATTGGGGGGGCATGGAGAGGCACTTGTTACTGGCATATGATTGGGGGGGCATGGAGAGGCACTTGTTACTGGCATATGATTGGGGGCATGGAGAGGCACTTGTTACTGGCACATGATTGTGAGGGCATGAAGAGGCACTTGTTACTGGCAAATGATGGGGGGGCATGGAGAGGCACTTGTTACTGGCACATGATTGGGGGGGCATGGAGAGGCACTTGTTACTGGCATATGATTGGGGGGCATGGAGTGGCACTTGTTACGGGCACATGATTGTGAGGGCATGAAGAGGCACTTGTTACTGGCACATGATGGGGGGCATGGAGAGGCACTTGTTACTGGCACATGATTGGGGGGGCATGGAGAGGCACTTGTTACTGGAACATGATTGGGGGGGCATGGAGAGGCACTTGTTACTGGCACATGATTAGGGGGCACGGAGAGGCACTTGTTACTGGCACATGATTGGGGGGCATCTATGGGGGCACCTCTTACTGGCACATTATTGGGGGGCACTATGGGGGCACTTGTTACTGGCACATTATTAGGGGGCACTATGGTGTCAATTCTTACTGGCAAATTATTGGGGGTACTATGGGGGCATCTACTGAGGCCACAAAGAAGGGGTATTTTATATGGGAAAGGGGGAGAGGAACACTATGGGGGCCTCTACTGAGGCCATAAAGAAGGGGTATTTTATATGGGGGGCTCTGTGTGGTACTAGTATTATCAGGGGGTTTATCGGTTTCTACAGTTTCTATAATATATATGGTTTCTATAATATTGGGGAGCACAGCGGCACATTATTGGGGGTAGTAGGATGATTTGTCCAGAAGATGGGAGGATGATGGAGAAGTAGTAAGCTAAGATTTTCTTTGTCAAACTGCACAGGCGAAAAATGGCTGAGAAATGATGGGCTGGTCTGAAGGTCTGAAAGGAGAAGATGAGGAAAGAGAACATCTACATCAAAGGAGACGTCACTGGATGTAAGAGGTATGTGGGGCTGTATAGCAAGTACAGCAAAATGCAGTGTGGGGGAGGGGGGGACTTAGAGAATTGGGCCACATTCATTGGGGATTGGGCCCCGGATCTTTTTCAACCCTAGCAATGCCCCTGACCTCCACTCATTCCACTATTCCCCACCCACGGACGCCGTGACTGGCATCTCAACAGCAGCAGCAGAAAGTGACGTCATGTTCTAGGTGGTTTATAGACCGGGAGGCTTAGCGGCTACTTCCTGCGAAGCTAAACCTGTCTGGAAAGATCGGCCATGATGAGAAGGTCAAAATAGCATATCTGTGTGATATCATCGTGTGCTGGGAAGGCTGTTACTGGAAATGCAGTGGTAGATTGAAAGGAAAATATTACTGATAGCAGACAAAGGCTGTGTATGATACTCCCGGCTGAACCACTGTATCTGAGCTTATCATGTGTCATACTGCTTGCTGAGCTACCTAAGCTTATCATGTGTAATTGGGCAGACTAGATGGGCCAAATGGTTCTTTTCTGCCGACACATTCTATGTTTCTATGTAATACTGCCTGCTGAACCACATATCTAAGCTTACCATGTGTAAGGGCTCATGCACATGGCCGTGCCTGTATTGTGGCCTGCAATAACAGTGGGTCCGCAATATACGGGAACTGGACGTGTGCCCACAGTATGATGGATACAGAGGAAGTGCCCCTCCATAGACCAGGCTCTGGATCCGCCACAGATTTTACACAATTCTTTATTCTAGCCTTTCCCTTCAGTGTCCCTGACATTACAATAGAAGCTTGACTATGACTGAACAGTATCCCTAAGATTATTTTTTGTCAGAAACTCCAAGACCCTCATTCACTGCACACTATTTTACTGGATTTGTCTGAAATAAAACCCGAAGCTTTCAGATGAAAATGAGGAAAGTACGTAACGAACTCTGTTTGTTACGAATTGGTTCACTCATATTTATTTTAAACCTTTCTTCTCAATCAATTAGTTACCCAAATTATGTTGTAGATACTATTTCAATAAGTAGGGAATGTCTTGAGTTGGTGAGTAAAAAGAGAACTGTACAGAAGACATTTAAGGTTATTAGAAATGTTTACATGTACTGTAACTTAAAGTTTGGTGACTTCCCTTTGCTGATGTAAATGGACTCATTATCAAAGTACCCATACGAAGGGTAAGCAGACTAAGAAGTAACTTTGGCAAAAAATACCTCATTTATTTAAATTGGCTGATCTACAATACTTAGGAGGAAATTCATTTCTCAGGAGCACCTGAGCAAATCTTTGAGCAAAAGCCTGAAGGCAAAAACAAAGACAGTACACATCCAACGCATACTTCATTAAATATAACTAAGGTAAATATAATCAAAATAATCCTTCATTAAGCTGATAATAGACACCAACATTTAAAACTATCTGAAATCACAAAAAAGCTCACAAGACAATTGGAGGGTAATTTAGGCTACTTTCACACTAGCGTTTTAGTTTTCCGATATTGAGCTCCGTCATAGGGGCTCAATACCGTAAAAAAAAACTTCAGTTTTGTCCCCATTTATTGTCAATGGGAACAAAACTGAACTAAACAGAACGGAATGTTTCAAAATGCATTTCGTTCCATTTAGTTGCGTTCCCATACCGGAGAGCAAACCGTAGCATGTTGTAGTTTGCTTTCCGTCCTGGAATGCGGAGCAAGACGGATCTGGCATAATCCCCAATACAAGTCAATGGGGACAGATCCATTTTCTGTGACACAATCTGACAATAGAAAATGGATCCGTCATCCATTGACTTTCATTGGGGGTCATGACGGATCCGTCTTGGCAATGTTAAAGATAATACAACCGGATCCATTCATAACAGATGCAGTTGGTTGTATTATCAGTAACAGAAGCATTTTTGCTGAACCCTGCCGGATCCAGTAAAAACGCTAGTGTGAAAGTAGCCTTATCATAAATACGCCAATTTTTGGCGTACATCTTGAACAGATTTTTTACTTTCCCCTGCTCCCGCCAGGTATAAAGAACACATCCATGATCACATAAGTATACCGAAATCTACAATAAGATTGGGATACACTATGTTGCCTCTGCCACACCACTTTGTGGAGAAAAAACATCTAGTGTGTGATTCCAGATATTGGAGCAGGTAACTCAGCCAAGACAAGGAGGTAATGGACATTACTTCTTAAACAGCGAGCATCATATTGGATACAGAAGCTTGGAACATTGACACCTAATGGACTTAGGGCTCTTTCACACTTGCGTTCTTTTCTTCCGGCATAGAGTTCCTTCGTCGGGGCTCTATGCCGGAAGAATCCTGATCAGTTTTATCCTAATGCATTCTGAATGGAGAGAAATCCGTTCAGGATGCATCAGGATGTCTTCAGTTCCGGACCGGAACGTTTTTTGGCCGGAGAAAATACTGCAGCATGCTGCGCTTTTTGCTCCGGCCAAAAATCCTGAACACTTGCCGCAAGGCCGGATCCGGAATGAATGCCCATTGAAAGGCATTGATCCGGATCCGGCCTTAAGCTAAACGTCGTTTCGGCGCATTGCCGGATCCGACGTTTAGCTTTGTCTGAATGGTTACCATGGCTGCCGGGACGCTAAAGTCCTGGCAGCCATGGTAAAGTGTAGTGGGGAGCGGGGGAGCAGTATACTTACCGTCCGTGCGGCTCCCCGGGCGCTCCAGAGTGACGTCAGGGCGCCCCAGGCGCATGGATGACGTGATCACATGGCACGTCATCCATGCGCATGGGGCGCTCTGACGTCATTCTGGAGCGCCCCGGGAGCCGCACGGACTGTAAGTATACCGCTCCCCCGCTCCCTGCTCCTACTATGGCAACCAGGACTTTAATAGCGTCCTGGCTGCCATAGTAACACTGAACGCATTTTGAAGACGGACCCGTCTTCAAATGCTTTTAGTTCACTTGCGTTTTTCCGGATCCGACGTGTAATTCCGGCAAGTGGAGTACACGCCGGATCCGGACAACGCAAGTGTGAAAGAGGCCTTAATTGAGAATGACTTTTTTCAATAATATATAGCAATTTGTAACATGTATTTCAATATTTTTTCACAGACTCGCTGAATCTTCTCGCTTCTGGTAAGGGTGAGAATGTGGCAGGCGCAGCACTATGAAGTGCCTTTTGTGCTGTGGCATTAGAAGAATTTTGATATCTCAGACTTTTTAGTCTAACCAGACTATTACTCTGTAATTCCTCTAGCGCCGTTCTATGGAAACAGTAGGTTTAAAGAGCACACCAAATGCTTGAAATAACTTCTTTATTAACTTAAACTTTTCTTCATATGACACTGCCGCCTCTGCAGCAGATAATCCATGTACAAAACACGTGTTGCATAAAGATTCATAAAATGGCGGTATGCATAAGATGGTGGTTCAACTGTTCAATCTTTTCATTCAACATAAAATGGTGGATATATTTCTCTCTTCAGTATCTGTACTCTCACTTTAAGTTATTTAAGCACTTTATGATCTCTCTGAGAGGTATATCTGAGGTCTAACTAATAGTTCTACTTGCTCAACTTGGTTTGCAGTATGCAGTTAGAAGTAACTATTTGCAGATTGGTTGAGTATGATCTGGTATGGTTGTATGCAATTTGGATTGCAATTGGTCGCAATTTGGTGGAACTATTTTGACCTCTCTGCTTCCATAAAACACAGCTCTTAGTGGAGTGAATGTCTGTTCAGCTACTCTCCTCTGATGTAATGATCCTAGCATTTCTTGCTAAGGGAATTCCCCACACAGGCTGTGTGTGAGGCTGGCTGTGATTGGTCAAAACTCTTGCTATGTGTGAGGCTGGCGGTGATTGGTCAAGACTTCTGCCCAGCAACAACATTTTAACTCTATGCTTTCTGTTGTGTCTGCTCTGTCATTGAGCTTACCTCACATTATATAATGAATCTTAAAGGCATATTATCTTTTTATGCTTCTGTGAACACAAAATATAACTATTACATGACATCCAAAACATGAAGTCACAGTAAATAACTCTGCTTTTGTCTTTAACACACAAACATAGGAACTATATTAAGGTTATTGGCAGGTCTAGCTGTATAAACATAGAAGCTATATTAGCAACCTAGGACAGGTCTTAGCTGGCCAGCTACACTCCCACCAAAATTACCTATAATTCTATGTTCTTAGTGGTAGGACAAACATAAATTTGAGGAATTTTCCATCAGGTTCTCAACTTCCAAGTGTCTTTTATCACTCTTAAGCAGAACAACTAACTTCTGTATAGGACGTTCCAACTTGAGTGGAGTAGTGAGACGTTTTCCTTTTTTGTCAAGTTTTGAGTCTCCTATTTGCAACAACACTCTTCTTACTAGTTTGTCTTCATCCTTTTGAACTTCTAGAACGTTGGCCAATTTCCATTGACTTGTAGGTAAATCTTCTTCTTTCACTAACACTATGTCACCAACTTGAACATTTCTTCTGGGTGTTTGCCATTTACTTCTTAAAGGGAACCTGTCACCTGGAAAAGACAATTTACACTAATCACAGTACCTTAAAGTATCTCTCATAGTGTGCCCAAAGATGTATTCATATCTTCTTTCTGCGTTGTGCTGTCTCATAAAATCGACTTATAAAACTGTGTTTGGCACCTTTTTGAAGTCGTGCGGAAGTCATGGGTGCAGCGGCCTCCTTGACTCAACCGTCGGATAAGCCTGCCCCTATGCCGATTCTCCGCATATTGATAGACACGATCCCGGCTACGGCTCCCTCCCTCCCTGGCATCTGCATGTTCACTGCGCCTGTGCTGCAGTGCAAGCAGACAGTGATTGCGCTCACGCCGCAGGGGAGAAGCGATGGGCGCGAGCACGCTGTATAGGAACGGCGCAGGCGCAGTGAACAAGAAGATGCCAGGGAGGGAGGGAGCCGTAGCCGGGATCATGCTGTGGCAGGACACGCACGACGCATGCGCAAGAAGAGCCCGGTCACGGCTACAGGGAAAAATGTCCATCAATATGCGGAGGAGCGGCATAGGGGCGGACAGTTGAGTCAAGGAGTCCGCTGCCCCTGTGACTTCAGCACGGCTTCAAAAAGGTTCCAAACACAGTTTTATAAGTCGATTTTATGAGACAGCACAACGCAGAAAGAAGATATGAAAACATCTTTGGGCACACTATGAGAGATACTTTAAGGTACTGTGATTAGTGTAAATTGTCTTTTCCAGGTGACAGGTTCCCTTTAACATAAGATTGGCTAAGTACTCTTTCCTCCATCTATTCCAAAACTGTTCTGATAGATATTGAAATCTTCGCCATCTCCTTTTAGCATATAAATCCTCTTTGGTGAACTTGCCAGGAGGTGGCTGTATGTAATTAGACTCAGGCTCCATTCACACGTCTGTATGTGTTTTGTGGATCCACAAAACACAGACACCGGCAATGTGCGTTCCGCACACCGGCAATTGCGTGAATGGACCCTTAAGGTGAAGTAGATGGTTGGGAGTTAAAGGGTCCAAACTTGTTGGATCGTTGATGTTATCAAGTGTAAGTGGACGACTGTTAACAATAGACATTACTTCATAGAATAGGTGAAGCATCATCTATTCTTCCGGCGTTCTTTTTCAACACTGAACTTAATACATTTCTTACAGTTCTCATTTGTCTTTCCCAAACTCCTCCTATATGACTTACATGTGGAGCATTCATATGAAAATCACACTGTTTCTCTAACAAATACTCAGTTACTTTTTCTTTATCGATTTCTTTTAGAGCTTTCTTCACTTCATTCTTTGCTCCGACAAAATTAGATCCTTGGTCAGATCTAAGCTCTCTGACAGTACCTTTAATAGCTATGAAACATCTCAAGGTGTTGACGAATGCATCAGTTGACATATCCTCTAACATTTCCAGGTGAATTGCTCTAGAGCTCAGACATGTAAATATTAGTCTATATCTCTTGTACTCCTTGCGGTTCTGTTTGGTGATGAATGGGCCAAAACAATCCATTCCGTTATAAAGAAATGGTGGTGATGAGTTTACACGATCTGCCGGTAAATCTGCCATTCTTTGTTCTTAGGTAGGTCTACGTGCTTTCTGCAGACTACACATTTACTTATATTCTTTGCTATAACTTTGCTTCCTTTCACTATCCAGTAACCACCTTCTCTCAAACAGCTTTGGGTAAAGCTTCTTCCTTGATGCAAGGATTTGTGAAGGTAGAGTTTTTGGGTAGAATCAGGGTGGATAAAAATCTATGATTTAAAAAAACTATTTTTTTTTTATTTTAAAATCGGATTTTTTTAATATAAAATGCTTTTTTAGGAAAATATATTACCATCCAAAGGTTATTCCATCATGAAATAAAGATTAGTTTTTTAATTTTGTAGAATAAGGCTGTACGTAGACTCCCATATTGTTGAATGGATTAGGCAGTGGCTGAGGGACAGACAACAGAGGGTTGTAGTTAGGGATTGACCAATATTGATTTTTTAGGGCCGATACCGATAATTTGTGAACTTTCAGGCCGATAGTCGATAATTTATACCGATATTCTGGGTATTTTTATTTTTGAGGAAAAAAAAATTTCCTACACAAATCTGCTGAAAATTAATATGTTTATTGTTAACGTGTATTTTTATTTTTTTTTGTAAATCTTTTTCATTTATACTTAATATTTTTTATATTTTTTTTACTAACTTTTAGCCCCCTTAGGGACTAGAACCCTTGTCCCATTCACCCTGATAGATCTCTATCAGGGTGAATATGAGCTCACACTGTCCCTGCTGCTCTGTGCTTTGTGCACACAGCAGCATGGAGCTGAACATGGCAGCCAGGGCTTCAATAGCGTACTGGCTGCCATGGTAACCGATCGGACCCCCAGGATTACACAGCTGGGGCTCCGATCGGAGGAGCAGGGGAGAGGGGATCCTGTGGCCACTGCCACCAATGATTAATACTGGGTAGGGGGGTGCACTGCGCCACCAATGTTTTTACGATTGGGATGGCGGTGGGGGGCGCACTGCGCCACCAATGATTAATACTGAGGGGCTTGGGGGGGGGGGCGCACTGCGCCACCAATGAAGATAAGTCTCTCAATCATTCATATACAGGAGGCGGGAGCTGGCTGCAGAATGACATAGCCGGCTCCCGACCTCTATGAGCGGTAGCTGCGATCCGCGGCACCTAAGGGGTTAACTACCGCGGTCCGCAGCTACCGCTCATAGAGGTCGGGAGCCGGCTATGTGATTCTGCAGCCAGCTCCCGCCTCCTGTATATGAATTAATGAAAGACTTATCTTCATTGGTGGAGCGGTGGCCACAGCCTCTCCCCTCCTCTTATCTTCTCTGCTCTCATCGGCGGCAGCAGCAGCACAGGGGTAGGGAGACACTGCTTCCTTCTCCCCTGTGCTGCGGAGGGAACACGGAGAGCGCTGACAGCAGTGCGATCTGTGTTCCCAATACGTTATCGGTATATCAGCAAAATAGATGCCGATACCGATAACGCTCAAAATCCTCAATATCGGGCGATAATATCGGTAAAACCGATAATCGGTCGATCCCTAGTTGTAGTCAATGGGAGTATATTCAGACCATGGTCTTGTTACCAGTAGGGTAACTCAGGGATCTGTTCTGGGACCCATATTGTTTAATATATATTGCAGAAGGCCTCGATGGTAAGGTGTGTCTTTTTCTGATGACAGAAAGATTTGTAACAGGGTTGATGTTCCTAGAGGGATACACCAAATGGAAAAGGATTTAGGAAAACTAGAGGAATAGTCAAAAATCTGGCAACTAAAATTTAATGTTGATAAGTGCAAGATAATGCACCTGGGGCATAAAAACCCAAGAACAGAATATAAAATCAGTGATACAGTCCTAACCTCAGTATCTGAGGAAAGGGATTTAGGGTTCATTATTTCAAAAGACTTAAAGGTAGGCAGACAATGTCATAGAGCAGCAGGAAATGCTAGCAGAATGCTTGGGTGTATAGGGAGAGGCATTACCAGTAGAAAGAGGGAGGTGCTCATGCCGCTCTACAGAGCACTAGTGAGACCTCATTTGGAGTATTGTGCGCAGTACTGGAGACCATATCTCCAGAAGGATATTGATACTTTGGAGACAGTTCAGAGAAGAGCTACTAAACTAGTACATGGATTGCAGAACAAAACTTACCAGGAAAGATTAAAGGAACTTAACATGTATAGCTTGGAAGAAAGGCGAGACAGAGGGGATATGATAGAAACTTTTAAATACATAAAGGGAATCAACAAGGTAAAAGAGGAGAGAATATTTAAAAGAAGAAAAACTGCTACAAGAGGACATACTTTTAAACCTTTGCCCCTCTAATTTAAAACTAATATCAGGAAGTATTACTTTACTGAGAGAGTAGTGGATGCATTTCCTGCAGAAGTGGTAGCTGCAAATACAGTGAAGGAGTTTAAGCATGCATGGGATAGGCATAAGGCCATCCTTCATATAAGATAGGGCCAGGGGCTATTCATAGTATTCAGTATATTGGGCAGACTAGATGGGCCGAATGGTTCTTATCTGCCGACACAATCTATGTTTCATTTATGTGTAATTTTTTTGGTAAATCAATTCCATTAATCCATTTACAATGTCATGCTCTTCCAGAGGTTTTTGTAAGATTATTGGGCAGTTTCTCTGCCTACAAGATATTATCACAGATGCTTGGTTTACTTTTGCAGTTCTCAAAACTGAATTTGACTCAGCAGAGATCACATGCCTCTTCTTCACAGCAAAAATGTTATAACATGAACAGAGTTGAGAAAAATACCTTAATCCTAACTTCTACAAACCTATGAATGCAGAATCAACCTAATCAAACTAATATGAAAAGTTGTTTAAATCTTCATCTACTTGCATATTATAAGTTATACCAGCAAGAATTAGTATTTATGTAGAAAACTATGATTTAAATCAAGCCTTACTGACTAGTAATTTAAATCGTGATTTAAATAATTTTGATTTAAATCAAATCCACCCTGGGTAGAATTGCTGGATGCTTCACTCTGCTAGGTAACAATGCATTTTCCAGTCTCCCTCCCACCTTCATTATACCATCCTGCAGAACAAAATTAAGCTTGTACAATGGGTGCTTGTTTGGAAGCCTTTTAGGTTCTTGACTAAGTCTCTTCAACTCTTAACTTTAGAATCTCTGTTGAATGAGTCTTATGACTGTTTCTTCAGCTTTCATTATTTCTTCTACATTCAACAATTCCTTCTTTCTGATTCCCTTTGCCAATCGTTTAATTAGAGTTACTACGTTTAGGACCGTATTCCATTTCGAACATCTGGCTAGTTTTTCATGTATGTCATCTTGACACTTGGCAGCAGTGCTCAATGTTTGTACAATTTTTACTTCTGGATCACCCATAGAAAAAGGAACTCTGGACCTGTAAACCAATTAGAATTTTTCTATTCTGTTACATTCAGGCCTCTTGAAGCATGATCTGCTGGGTTATGCTTTGTGTCAATGTGATGCCAATGTACCGGATTTGTTATTTCCCAAATTTTCTCAACTCTGTTGGCGACAAAGATATGGAATCTTCGAGCTTTGTTGTTTATGTATCCTAGGACAACTTGTGAGTCTGTACAAAAATATTCTTTCTTCAAATCCAATTTATCTCTCAGAAACTTGCTTACTGATGCTGAAACTATGGCTGCTGTCAGTTCAAGTCTTTGTATTGTCTGAATACTGGTAGGTGCAACTCTGGCCTTCCCCATAACCAGGGCACAGTGTATCTTTTCTTCTCCTATTACTCTGATGTAGGAGCACTGACCATAACCATAACTACTGGCATCTGAAAAATGATGAAGTTCTATTTTCTTCTACTTTCCGAAATTATGAGGTACAAAACATCTGGGTATCCGAACTTCTCTCAAGTTTTGCGAGTCTATTATCCAACTCTACCACCTTGGCCTCAAATTTTCAGGTATGGGCTCATCCCATCCCAACTTCTGTCTGCATAATTATTGTAGTATTTCTTTTGATCTGAGGATCACTGGGGACAAGAATCCCAATGGATCTAATATAAAGGGTGGGCCATTTATATGGATACACCTTAATAAAATGGGAATGGTTGGTGATATTAACTTCCTGTTTGTGGCACATTAGTATATGTGAGGGGGGTAACTTTTCAAGATGAGTGGTGACCATGGCGGCCATTTTGAAGTCGGCCATTTTGAATCCAACTTTTGTTTTTTTAATAGGAAGAGGGTCATGTGACACATCAAACTAATTGGGAATTTCACAAGAAAAACAATGGTGTGCTTGGTTTTAACGTAACTTTATTCTTTCATGAGTTATTTACAAGTTTCTGACCACTTATAAAATGTGTTCAATTTGCTGCCCGTTGTGTTTGATTGTCAATGCAACCCTCTTCTCCCACTCTTCACACACTGATAGCAACACCGCAGGAGAAATGCTAGCACAGGCTTCTAGTATCCGTAGTTTCAGGTGCTCCACATCTCGTATCTTCACAGCATAGACAATTGCCTTCAGATGACCCCAAAGATAAAAGTCTAAGGGGGTCAAATCGGGAGACTTTGGGGGCCATTCAACTGGCCCACGACGACCAATCCACTTTCCAGGAAACTGTTCATATAGGAATGCTCGGACCTGACACCCATAATGTGGTGGTGCACCATCTTGCTGGAAAAACTCAGGGAACGTGCCAGCTTCAGTGCATAAAGAGGGAAACACATCATCATGTAGCAATTTTGCATATCCAGTGGCCCCATATCTTTGTACCCCATATACCACACCATACCATCAATTTTTTTGTTCCAATAGTCTTGGAGGAATCTATCCAATGTGGGTTAGTGTCAGACCAATAGCGGTGGTTTTGTTTGTTAACTTCACCATTCACATAAAAGTTTGTCTCATCACTGAACAAAATCTTCTGCGTAAACTGAGGGTCCTGTTCCAATTTTTGTTTTGCCCATTCTGAAAATTCAGTGCGCCGTTCTGGGTCATCCTCGTTGAGATGCTGCAGTAGCTGGAGTTTGTAAGGGTGCCATTTGTGAGTAGCTAATATCCGCCGAAGGGATGTTCGACTAATGCCACTCTACAGTGACATGCGGCGAGTGCTACGCTGTGGGCTCTTGCTGAATGAAGCTAGGACAGCCACTGATGTTTCTTCATTAGAGACAGATTTCATGCATCCACATTTTGGCAAATCCGACACTGAACCAGTTTCACGAAACTTAGCAAGCTAAGTTAGTTTGCTAACTGTAGCATGGGAGATGGGTGGTCTCGTAGGGTGTCTTGCATTGAAATCTGCTGCAATGACCCGGTTACTGCGTTCACCAGACATCAACACAATTTCTATCCGCTCCTCACGTGTTAACCTCGGCGACATGTCAATGGCTGTAAACAAAGAGAAACTTGTAAATAACTCATGAAATAATAAAGTTACGTTAAAACCAAGCACACCATTGTTTTTCGTGTGAAATTCCCAATAAGTTTGATGTGTCACATGACCCTCTTCCTATTGAAAAAACAAAAGTTGGATTCAAAATGGCCGACTTCAAAATGGCCACCATGGTCACCACCCATCTTGAAAAGTTTCCCCCCTCACATATACTAATGTGCCACAAACAGGAAGTTAATATCACCAACCATTCCCATTTTATTGAGGTGTATCCATATAAATGGCCCACCCTGTAGAAGCCACTGCTGAAAGAATGGTACATCTAGTTGCAACTTTCTCTTCAATAGATACTTCAAATAAGAACTTGTCATTCTCTACATTCCATCTCAATCCAAGTACGTTTTGAACTGGAAGATGATCATAATTAGTGATGGACGAACATCTGCTGGGACGGTTCGCGAACGCGATTAAATGTTCAGGAACCGCAAGTTTGCGGCGGGCCCCATTCACTTTAATGGCAGGCAGACCTGAAAAACCTTCAGCTCATATTTGCAGCCACCAGATACTTAGTAGAAGTGCACAAATAGTCCTACAACATGGACAGTGACATACTAGAGGGGGATTAATGACAAAAATTCCAACAAAAAATATGTATTTTAATCAGGGGACATTTTTATGCGTCTTAAATAGAAATTCTCTGAAATGTGCCCTGTTGGAGCCTAGAAATTTTTTATTTTAGGCCACGGGAGTACGGGCCCTAAAAATTAGGCATTCACCTGACATAAAAGATATTCTGATTATGTGGCTCGAGGTACATTATGCGGTCAATGGATAAAAATTTTACTGTAGGCCACTGGACTACAGGCCCTAAACATTAGGCATTAACCAGACAAAAAAGATCAAGTGATTCTGTGGCCAGAAGTATATTACACGGTCAATGGATATCAATTTTACTGCAGGCCAGTACAAATACAGGTCAAATACATATGTTTAAAAGAACTAAAAATATAAAATTGGATAAAAAACATGGCTAACGAAATCCCCCCTCTTGAAAAGACCCCAAATGATAATAGTTGAAGATCGATAACACGTGGTCATCACTGGTGTTGAATTCTTTCGAGGCCCCAACAATTATTCATTCACCGTACAGAAAAGAACAAGTAAGTATGTGGCTGGAGGTAGATTACACGGTCATTGGATATCAATTTTACAGAAGGCCAGTGGACTACAGGCCCCAAAAATAATGCATTCAGCAGGCAAAAAAGAACAAGTAAGTATGTGGCTGGAGGTAGATTACACAGTCATTGCATATTAATTTTACAGCAGGCCAGTGGACTACAGGCCCCAAAAATTACCGTATTTTTCGCCCCATAAGACGCACTTTTTCTTCCCCCAAAATGGGGGAGAAATGCCCCTGTGTCTTATGGGGCGAATGCTTGCCGTTTTACATCGCAAGCTGCGATGTAGGAGCGAGCGGGGACTCGGGGAGGGACTGGGAGGAGGATCTGGGGGCTGGCAATAGCGGCGGGGCGGTGCAGTCAGTGTAGTATAGCCCCGCCCCGCCGCTCCGGTATACTAATATAAAATGTCATATTCATTTATTGATTATTAAACATGCCCCCTCAGTCCTATTACTACCTTACATCCTAATCGCATCTGTAGAATTCAGGCAGCCCCAGCCGGGCGGCAGCGTAACTCTTGTCATGTGCCTGAATGAAGCAGGCGGCGCAGGCAAGTGACGTCAGTGAGAGACGCGCCGGCCGCCCGACTTGGGCTGCCTGAATTCTACAGAAGCGATTAGGATGTAAGGTAGTAATAGGACTGAGGGGGCATGTTTAATAACCAATAAATTAATATAACATCTTATATTTGTATACTGGCGGCAGCGGGGGGGAGGCGGGGGCGATCTGTGGATGGCACAGTTATGGGCTGGGGGGGTCTGTGGATGTCACTTTTATGGGCTGGGGGGGGTCTGTGGATGTCACTGTTATGGGCTGGGGGGGTCTGTGGATGGCACTGTTATGGGCTGGGGGGTCTGTGGATGGCACATATATAACAGTGCCACCCACAGATCCGCCAGCCCATAACAGTGCCATCCGCAGATCCCCCCCTGTAACAGTGCCAGCCACAGACCCCCCCCCTGTAACAGTGCCAGCCACAGATTCCCCTGTAACAGTGTCCGTCATCCACAGATCCCCCCCATAACAGTGTCCGTCATCCACAGATCCCCCCCATAACAGTGTCCGTCATCCACAGATCCCCCCCCATAACAGTGACCGTCATCCACAGATCCCCCCCATAACAGTGTCCGTCATCCACAGATCCCCCCATAACAGTGTCCGTCATCCACAGATCCCCCCCATAACAGTGTCCGTCATCCACAGATCCCCCCCATAACAGTGTCCGTCATCCACAGATCCCCCCCATAACAGTGTCCGTCATCCACAGATCCCCCCATAACAGTGTCTGTCATCCACAGATCCCCCCCATAACAGTGTCCGTCATCCACAGATCCCCCCATAAGTGTCAGTCATCCACAGATCCCCAGTAATAGTGCCATCCACAGACCACCATTAGTTCCAAACCCACCAAACACACAGCACACCTTTTGGTTAAAAATATTTTTTTTCTTATTTTCCTCCCCAAAAACCTAGGTGCGTCTTATGGGCCGGTGCGTCTTATAGGGCGAAAAATACGGTATGTATTCACCGGACAGAAAAGAACAATTGATAATGTGGCTCGAGGTACATTAGGCGGTCACCGTATAACAATTTTCCTGTTGGCGAGTTACATTACAGGCCCCAAAAAATTATGCATTCACCGTACATAAAAGATCAAGTGATTATGTGGCCGGAGGTTTATTAGACGCCGGTCAATGGCTAGTAATTTTACTGAAGGCCAGTAGAAATACAGGTCAAATACATATATGTTTAAAAGAACTTAAAATATAAAAATGGATTAAAAACATGGCTAATGAAATCCCCCCTCTTGAAACACGTGGTCATCACAGGTGTTGAATTCCTCCGAGGCCCAAAACATTAGGCATTCAACGAACAGAAAAGGTCTTTTATGCCTCATATTATTTACATAAGACAGGGACCATTCTTTGTTCTTGGTGTTGTAGGATATGTGTGGGCTGGCATGAGGAAATTCAATAAAAGGTGGTAGTCGCAGGTGTTGAATTCCTCTGAGATCCATGCCTCATTCATTTTTAGAAATGTGAGGTAGTCCACACTAGGCGAGTGCGCTTATCGGTCACAATCCCCCCTGCTGCGCTGAACATCCTTTCGGACAGGACACTGGACGAGGGGCAAGCCAAGAGTTCCATGGCAAATTTTGCCAGCTCTGGCCACAGATAAAGTCTGCACACCCAGTAGTCCAAGGGTTCCTCGCTTCTCATAGCATCCACATCGGCCGTTAACCCAATGTAGTCGGACACCTGTCAGTCTAGGCGTTAACTGAGGCTGGATCCGGAGGGTGGCTGTTAATGGGTTGGCTGCAAGAATGATCTCATATCCGAAGGGACTAACACATCTTCAAACCACCCTCTTCTTGCATGTGATGTTGGATTTGTACCCACAACTGTTTTCTCTGTGAGTGGAAATTCCTCTGGCAGCGCCCGCAAATGCAGCATTTCTCGAAGCAAGGCCTGGAAGTGCTGCATTCTGACAGCTCTCTGTGATGCTGGTAACATGTCCGCCATTTTGTGTTTGTACCGGGGGTCTAAGTACAATGCCACCCAGTAATGGTCCTTGCCCATTATGCTTTTTATACGGGGGTCCCTCTTCAAACACTGGAGCATGAAGGCACCCATTTGCACTAAACTGGAAGCAGTGGAGTGGTCTGGCTCCTGCTCATCGTCTAGGATAATGTCATCCTCGGTCTCCTCCCCCCAGCCACGGACAACACCAGGGATCCCAGAAAAGTTTAAAGCATGCTCTTCTTGCTCCTTCTCCGCTCTGGCACCATCCTCCTCTGACTCCGCTTTAGACTCCTGTTGACTTGTCTCAGATGGAGTAGCCCCCCCCTGGGAATTCATCCAGCATTGCGACTTCCTCATCTTCCTGCTCCTGCTCCTCAATGGCTTGATCAATGACACGACGCAATGAACGCTCCAGAAAGAAGGCGTCAGGTACAATGTCACTGATGGCGCCCTGGCTGCGACGGACCAGTTTGGTGATCTCATCAAATAGCCGCAGAAGTCTGCATGCGTCACACATGAGCAGCCACTGGCACGGTGGAAAAGAAACAAGCTCCCCAGAACCTGTCCTGCCGCAGGGTTCATACAGGTAGTCGTTAACTGCATGTTTCTGCTGGAGCAGCCTATCAAGCATATACAAGGTGGAGTTCCAAGGCATCAGGCAGTCACAAATAAGACTTCTAACGGGCAGGTGGTGTCACCGCTGAACGTCAGCAAGGCGAGCCATGGCCGTGTAAGATCTTCTAAAATGGCCAGAGATTTTCCTGGCCTGCCGCAAGACGTCCTGGACCCTGGGGTATTAGGCAACCAATCACTGCACGACTAAGTTCAGGATGTGTGCCATGCACGGCACGTGTGTCATTTTGCCCTGTTACAGCGCGCTCAGCAGATTGGCACCGTTGTCACACACCACTTTAACAACTGTCAAATTGAGCGGGGTTAGCCACTGATCGGCCTGTGATCGCAGAGCTGAAAGGAGTGCAGGACCAGTGTGGCTCTTGGCTTCCAGGCACAACAGCCGCAGCACAGCATGGCAACGTCTCACCTGGCACGTCAAATAGGTTCTGGGGAGCTTAGAGGGCACAGCGGAAGAGGCGGTAGCAGTGGAAAAGGAGGAGTCAGCCGAGGAGGAGACGGAGGATGGAGTAGGAGGAGGAGAAGAGGCAGGCCTGCATGCAATCCGTGGCGGTAACACCAAATCCACACGGGTGCCACGGGTTGCATGCTTAACAGCCGTTAGATGGTTCACCCAGTGGGCAGTAAAAGTTATGTACCTTCCCTGTCCATGTTTGCTAGACCACGTGTCTGTGGTCAGATGTATCTTGGCACCGACACTATGTGCCAGAAATACATTCGCTTGCCACTGAACGTGGCCATATAGCTCCGGGCTGCCTTTTTGGGAGAAATATTTCACTCCGGGGACCTTCCATTGTGGTGTGCCAATGGCCACAAATTTTCTAAAGGCCTCCAAGTTCACCAGTTTATATGGCAGTAGTTGGCAGGCTAGCAGTTCCGACAAGACGGCAGTCAGCCGTTGGGCAAGAGGGAAATCCAGCGTCATTATCTTTTTACGCTCAAACATTTGGGCCACGGAAGCCTGCCTTTTGCCAGAAGAACGCGACGACGGCACGTGGAAGGTGGAGTGGAGGACGAATGGGAGGAGAGAAGAGAATGAGAAGGAGAAAAGGCAGGACATTGAGCACCGGGAGTGTGGCTTTGTGGGTTCTGATGGTGTTGCTCCTACTGGGCTCGGTGATGGGAGGCCTGGTGCCTTCCTAAAGTGGTCGTCCCTAGGTGAGTGTTGGGCTTACCGCGACTTATGCTTTGTCAGCACAGGCTGCAGATGGCAACACTATTGGCAGCAGTGGACATGTTAAAAAAAGCCCACACTGCGGAGCCATGTGCCGGCGTCCTGGGAGCGCCAGATGTGACCGTGCATGGTAGATGGCTCGTTACAGATACATTAGTAGTAGGGCTGCACGATAAATCGAAAAAATAATCGAATTGCGATAATCGGCAAATGCGATATGGCAATTTGGCCGACCCGAAAATGCCACGATTATATATGAAGAGGCCCCGCGCACATAACTGGCTTTGTGTGTAAAGTATTTTACTAGTGTGTGAAACAATCTCTCTCCTATTGATAACAGGTCCAGCCTCTGTACTCACTTTAACGATGAATGCACTGCAGCGAACGGCAGCGTAACTTAGTAGCGCTCCTGCTTCCTGAAGTGGGAGGAGAGTTACTAAGTGACGTCAGTCACGCGCCGGCCGGCCAGCTCGCTGCCGCTCGCTGTAGTGCATTCATAGTGACAGTGAGTACAGAGGCTGGCCATGTTATCAATAGGAGAGAGCTTGTTTTACACACTAGTAAAATACTTTACACACAATGCTAGTTATGTGCGCAGTTTAGGACACATGAGGGGACACATAGGGCCATGAGGGGGACCAGCATAAGATGCTATATGTCTTATGCTGCCCCCCCTCATGGCCCTATGTGTCATAGCACACATCCCCTATAACAGCGTCCTCCACAGATCCCCCATAACAGCGTCCTCCACAGATCCCCTATAACAGCATCCTCCACAGATGCCCAACATAACAGCGTCCTCCACAGATCCCCCATAACAGCGTCCTCCACAGATCCCCCATACAGCGTCCTCCACAGATCCCCCATAGCAGCGTCCTCCACAGATCCCCCATAACAGCGTCCTCCACAGATCCCCCATAACAGCGTCCTCCACAGATCCCCCATAACAGCGTCCTCCACAGATCCCCCATAACAGCGTCCTCCACAGATCCCCCATAACAGCGTCCTCCACAGATTCCCCATAACATGTCCTCCACAGATCCCCCATAACAGCGTCCTCCACAGATCCTCCATAACAGCGTCCTCCACAGATCCCCCACAACAGTGCCATCCACAGATCCCCCATAACTATGTCATACCCAGCCGCGTCAGCGGCTGATATGGGAAAATACAAGCAAATAGACCTCTAGCACAATTACCTTAAAATATTGCATCGCATATCGTTCTCACAATTTTTAGGGCCCTAATCGCAATCGCACAAAATTCCCATATCGTGCAGCCCTAATTAGCAGTCTGCTTTTTGCCTCTTGTGCACTGCGAGTTCTGCCAGCTTCTCCTCCCTATCTGCTGCTCCGTCTCTCCCTCTGAACTCCCCTCCTCTTCCTCTCTTGTGGGCACCCACGTGACGTCCATCGACATGTCATCATCGTCACCTTCACCACTACTGACATTAGAGATCTCGGAGTAGGCAGCAACAGCGGGGACAACCCTCCTTAGGCTGATCTGGGTACTGTCGTCAGACTGCTGGGTGGTGACCGTTGATACCTCCTCTTCCTGATCCAATGCCAAGAATGGCTGAGCATCAGTAAGGTCTTGGAATGGATGGGAAAATAATTCCTCTGACTCGAGCGGAGGGGATATTGTGGTGGTGGTGGTGTCTTTGGGGTGCACACAGCAGAGAGTGAAAGGGCTGCAGATAGAGTGGATGAGGAGGGTGCAGAAGCGGAAGGCTGAATGAGAAACTCAACCAACTCTGGTGCATCCTTTGACGTAATCGCACGCACCTTCTACAACTTCCCACTTAGACTCAGGCCTGATGCACCTGCCCGACCACTATCACCCCTGCGGAATAGCCTGCCTTTTCCTCTGCATGTCATTTTCAAACTGACTGTGTGACAAAGTCCCTATAGAAGAGCAGTATTTGTGGAAGAAGGTATATCACACCCCTGCCTCAATCTGTTTATTTGGGGGGCAACTGGTATATCACACCAGTTGAAATTATTTGTTCCAATAGCGTTTGGTAGTGACGCAGCAGAACCGCACACAAATGCTGCACTACCAAAATGCACTATATAGAAAGTATATTATAGGTATATCACACCCCTGCCTCAATCTGTTTATTTGGGGGGCAACTGGTATATCACACCAGTTGAAATTATTTGTTCCAATAGCGTTTGTCACTCTGTGTAGCTGTGGTAATGCAGCAGAAGCGCACACAAATGCTGCACTACCCAAATGCACTATATAGAAAAGTATATTATTGGTATATCACACCCCTGCCTCAATCAGTTTTTTTGGGGGTAAACTGGTATATCACACCAGTAGAAAGTATTTGCTCCAATAGCGTTTGTCACTCTGTGTAGCTGCGGTAATGCAGCAGAACCGCACACAAATGCTGCACTACCGAAATGCACTATATAGAAAGTATATTATAGGTATATCACACCCCTGCCTTAATCAGTTTTTTGGGGGGACAACTGATATATCACACCAGTGTTGAAATTATTTGTTCCAATAGCGTTTGCCCATCTGTATAATTGCAGTATCGCTGCAGAAACGCACACAACTGCTGCACAATACAAATGCACTATAATATACTTTCTATGTTAGAAAGTACACTGCTCAAAAAAATAAAGGGAACACTTAAACAACACAATTTAACTCCAAGTCAATCACACTTGTGTGAAATCAAACTGTCCACTTAGGAAGCAACACTGAGTGACAATCAATTTCACATGCTGTTGTGAAAATGGGATAGACAACAGGTGGAAATTATAGGCAATTAGCAAGACACCCCCAATAAAGAAGTGGTTCTGCAGGTGGTGATCACAGACCACTTCTCAGTTCCTATGCTTCCTGGCTGATGTTTTGGTCACTTTTGAATGCTGGTGGTGCTTTCACTCTAGTGGTAGCATGAGACGGAGTCTACAACCCACACAAGTGGCTCAGGTAGTGCAGCTTATCCAGGATGGCACATCAATGTGAGCTGTGGCAAGAAGGTTTGCTGTGTCTGTCAGAGTAGTGTCCAGAGCATGGAGGCGCTACCAGGAGACAGGCCAGTACATCAGGAGACGTGGAGGAGGCCGTAGGAGGGCAACAACCCAGCAGCAGGACCGCTACCTGCGCCTTTGTGCAAGGAGGAACAGGAGGAGCACTGCCAGAGCCCTGCAAAATGACCTCCAGCAGGCCACAAATGTGCATGTGTCTGCTCAAACGGTCAGAAATAGACTCCATGAGGGTGATATGAGGGCCCGACATTCACAGGTGGGGGTTGTGCTTACAGCCCAACACCGTCCAGGACGTTTGGCATTTGCCAGAAAACACCAAGATTGGCAAATTCGCCACTGGCGCCCTGTGCTCTTCACAGATGAAAGCAGGTTCACACTGATCACATGTGACAGACGTGACAGAGTCTGGAGACGCCGTGGAGAACGTTCTGCTGCCTGCAACATCCTCCAGCATGACCGGTTTGGCATTGGGTCAGTAATGGTGTGGGGTGGCATTTCTTTGGAGGGCCGCACAGCCCTCCATGTGCTCGCCAGAGGTAGCCTGACTGCCATTAGGTACCGAGATGAGATCCTCAGACCCCTTGTGAGACCATATGCTGGTGCGGTTGGCCCTGGGTTCCTCCTAATGCAAGACCTCATGTGGCTGGAGTGTGTCAGCAGTTCCTGCAAGACGAAGAAATTGATGCTATGGACTGGCCCGCCTGTTCCCCAGACCTGAATCCAATTGAGCACATCTGGGACATCATGTCTCGCTCTATCCACCAACGTCACGTTGCACCACAGACTGTCCAGGAGTTGGCAGATGCTTTAGTCCAGGTCTGGGAGGAGATCCCTCAGGAGACCATCCGCCACCTCATCATGAGCATGCACAGGCGTTGTAGGGAGGTCATACAGGCAAGTGGAGGCCACACACACTACTGAGCCTCATTTTGACTTGTTTTAAGGACATTACATCAAAGTTGGATCAGCCTGAAGTGTGTTTTTCCACTTTCATTTTGAGTGTGACTCCAAATCCAGACCTCCATGGATTGAAAAATTTGATTTCCATTTTTAATTTTTGTGTGATTTTGTTGTCAGCACATTCAACTATGTAAAGAACAAAGTATTTCAGAAGAATATTTAATTAATTCAGATCTAGGATGTGTTATTTTTGTGTTCCCTTTATTTCCCTTTATTTTTTTGAGCAGTGTATATTATTAGTATATCACACCCTTCAGTAAGTCACACCTATTGATAGCACACCTATCCCAGTCCTTAAAAGGACTTTTGTGGCCCTATTAGGTAGCGTTTGGTGTCCCTAACATTCTGTCCCTGCTTCACACAGCAACCTCTCCCTACACTGGCAGAAGACTGAATGTAAAATAACGGCCAGATTCTGTTTATTTATAAGGTAGGGTGTGTGTCCATGTGCTGAAACGTCTCAATTGGCTGTCCTGTACCACCTGATGGATTTGTCATGGGTCAAAGTTCTTGACAATGTAAAAGAATATGGCGCCGGCGGACATCGCCTTATGTACGCTCGTTCGGCGAACAGCGAACTAGCAAAGTTTGCCACGAAACGAACGCGGGGCGAACCTTTAGGCCATCTCTAATCATAATTGAGATCTACATTGTTTATTGTTGCTGCACGTTCAGAGTCACTGATGGATTCCAGTACCTCTCTGTTGTTTGAGATGAATTTTATGAAGGCGCAGGTTTCTACTTGCGCATAACTCTTGGCTTTCTTTCACTAGTTTGATTGCCAATTCTGTGGACTCTAGCCTTATGAGACCATCATCTACATAAAAGTTTTTCTTCCGAAAATTTGCTGCTGATGTGCAATCCTTTTCATTCTGATTGGCCAGGTACCTTATACCGTAATTGGCGCAACCTGGAGACGATGCTGCTCCAAACAAGCGTACTTTCATTCTGTATTCTGCTGGCTCTGTATCTGTATCTCCATCCTCCCACCATAGAAACCTCAGGAAGTCTCTATCTTCATTCTTCACATGAAACTGGTGGAACATCTTTTCAACGTCACACATGACCGCTACGGGATACTTTCTGAATCTACAGAGTACTCCAGGCAGAGTGTCTGTAAGATCTGGTCCTTTTAGTAGATGATCATTCAATGCAACACCATTGTACTCCAAAAATAAAGGAAGACACACGGAATCAAAAACGGAAACGGATCACGGAACAACAGAACGATCGTGTGCATGAGGCCATAGACTCATTACATGCAAAGTGAGATATTTCAAGTCTTGACTATAATGGGGATGGGGGCGGAGCTCCGGCGCAGCACGGCGGTGCACGGTGAAAGCCTCTGGACTAAAAAGTCGGACATGCAGGACTTTTTAGTCCGGCGGCTTTCGCCGTGCTGCACCTGAGCTCCGCCCCCGTCCCCATTATAGTCAATAAGGACGGAGCGGCGGCACGGCGAAAAAGCGGAAGGACGGATCCGACATGGTAAACAGCCTGTCGGATCCGTCCTGCCGCAAGTGTGAAAGTAGCCTAAGTTGCATTACTGAAATAAATGGACTTTTGTACGATATTCTAATTTTTTCGAGTTTCACCTGTAAATAAAAAGTCACAAAATAGCCATATGAGAGAGGGGTTTGCACAGGAGGAGGGGGTTTGTGAAGAAGTGTGTAAGTGTGTGTGGGGGGCCCTGTACAAAT
This sequence comes from Bufo bufo, assembly GCF_905171765.1. Classification (NCBI taxonomy): domain Eukaryota; kingdom Metazoa; phylum Chordata; class Amphibia; order Anura; family Bufonidae; genus Bufo; species Bufo bufo. Next base: position 391,916,169 of record NC_053389.1, on the reverse strand, counting down.
ATTTGCTGTGGGGCCCAGTCAGTTCTAGCTACTCCTCTGGCCACCAGTCACAGTGCCAGCAGTGTCAGCCACCAGTCAGTGCCAGCCATATCAACCATCAGTCAGTGGCAGCCATATCAACCATCAGTCAGTGCCACCAGTCTCAGCCACCAGTCAGTGGCAGCAGTCTCAGCTACAGCCAGCACTCAGTGCCAGCAGTCTCAGCCACAAGCTGCAGCCAGCAGTCTCAGCCACAGCCACTAGTCAGTGCCAGCAGTCTCAGCCACAAGCTGCAGCCAGCAGTCTCAGCCAGCAGTCTCAGCCACAGCCACTAGTCAGTGCCAGCAGTCTCAGCCGCAACCAGCAGCCACAGCCACCAGTCTCCGCCACCAGCTGCAGTCAGCAGTCTCAGCCACAGCAACCAGTCAGTGCTAGCAGTCTCAGCCACAGCCACCAGTCTCAGACACCAGTCAGTGTGGTCAAGTTCCCTTGCCATTTAATATAGACTGTTCCTACTAATGTTTATGCACTACTGTTTTAGCGCCCATTATTGTAACAGGCTTAATGTCTAGTCATTTGTAAAGGGATTAAATACTTATTTGCATAACTGTATATACAGTATACATTACAGAGTGATGGCAAGAGATACAAAAGTAATGTACGCATTGTACCTGGGCATTTTCTGTCCCGGATTTGAGTGATCCACCTAATGTGCCTCCTCTTCAGATCTGAACAGTGTTTGATGATGGCCATCGCTGTATGTTTGCCCTTGAACTCCCTCCTTAGCTTCTTCCTAATCCCCCTCACAATGGCCTGCTTCTCTTCTTGGACCCGGGTCCGGTCATAGCCCCGCTCCAACATGCGCTCCAGGATAAAGATGCAAGCATATAATCCCAAATTTTTTAACTACAAGTATTGAAAATAATGTCCTCAACAACACAGCAAAAAGTATTTCAGTCTTTGAACGGGAAATATTAGATTTTATGTTACCGTTGATCGGATTGTATTGCGATTGTATGTGTGTGTGTGTGAGCAATTGGATATTGGCCAGCTGAGCAGTGATGTACCTGTCTAGTGAAGTGACGGTACGGTATGGGGTGTACAGCTGGTTCGCCTCCCCATGGTGCACCCTGGGTAACGCTAAATCAACCAGCAAATACTGGGGGTCTGACAAAAAAAGCTCCTGACCAACAGGACACAAACTCTAATCTATAGACTGGGTGTGTGTCTGTGGCTAGGGTGGTCACTTGCAGAATCCCAAAAAGGAGGACACCACATCCCGAAAAGGAGGACATCGTATCGAGGACAGTGGCTCACAGTAGTTCAGTAGTAGAAATTTATGCTGCTAAATCGACTTGGCAAAGTTGGCAGTGGGCCAGTATGGCACTGTCTGGCACACAACCTGTTCTGAACGCTAAGGCTGGCTGGGCTCACTGTGGGCGGCGTGCTCTGGTTGGGTGAGTGACTGACTTCAGTCGTCACGGGTGTGATGGGGTGATTTGTGACTGGTGAGCGATGCTCCTACAACATATATACGTTATTTATATGCCAGTCGTGCGTATGTGTGGGGCACATGGCTGCCAGAACAGGTCCTAAAGCTGTCCCAGTCATTGGGGTGATAGTTTCCATTACTTCATGTTCTCACAGCGCATCAATGATCATGGAGTCTTTTAATTAAAATTTGTCATTGAGGCTTTTGGAAAGCTGGTGACAACCAGTGCAGCATCTACAGTAGTCACTAGAGCGGAGAGATGATCAGCAGGGAGATGCAGTCAGGCAGTTTGTTTAAACAGATAATCTATCCTCTGGATAGATCATCAGCATCTGATCGGCGGGGGTCTGACACCCGGGACCCCCCGCCGATCAGCTGTTTGAGAAGGCAGCGGCTCTCCAGGAGTGCTGCGGCCTTCTCACTGTTTACCGCTGGCCCAGTGACGTCACGACTAGTATCAACTGGCCTGGGTGCGGCTAAGCTCCATTGAAGTGAACAGAGCTTAGCCGCGTCCAGGCCAGTTGATACAAGTCGTGACGTCACTGGGCCTGCAGTAAACAGTGAGAAGGCCGCGGCGCTCCTGGAGCACCACTGCCTTATCACACAGCTGATCGGCGATGGTCCCGGGTGTCGGACCCCCAGCCGATCAGATGCTGATGATCTATCCAGAGGATAGATCGTCAGTTTAAACAAACTGCAGAACCCCCTTAAGACTGCACGCATGGGTGCTTGTCCTATAGTGTATAGTATGGCTGGACCGGACGATGAGTGTACACACTGTACAGATTTGTACTGCACTATAGATCGCCTTTAGATCTGTTAAAGGGAATATTTGTACAGCCGGTTTACATGAGCCAAACATTCATGAACTATCCTTTGATTAGTAGGGATTGTGATCTCCACTGATCAGCTGAGCATAGACAGGTGATCAGGGCCCTGCCTTCTACTGCTGGTACTGCACATTCTCAGTTTTATTCACTTGTTGGACATCATAGGATGAACTGCTGTACCCCACAAAACAAGGAGGTTGGTTGTCTAAATATTAGAATTGCTAATGGAATGGCAGGGAAGGAGTTAAAATAATAAATCATTATATACTTACTGCCTGGCTGGCTCCGCTTGGATGATGGCAGAGAGAGAGCGAGGCGGGTGAATGGGTGATGGGGTGGCACTGACAGTGACTGTACTGTATTAATATAGAGCTGGGCACAGTGTGGCAGACTAGTAGTGCTATGTGCCGGTGAGTGTGACTGGCATCTCAGCTGCCGCAGTCCGCACTGCGCTGCACAGGCAGCACACCCGTCCCGAGCTCCTCTGACTCCAGTATATAGTGCACGCTGATATAATGTTGACGTAAGCACGCAAGATCCAAACGTGCTGCCTCCTTAAAGTGACCATGCCTGAGCGGACCCACCGTCACCCATAACAACAAAAAAGGAGGACCTCTGGCCGTCCATCCTGGCCTAAAACTGGACGTCTGGCCACCCTATGTGTGGCAGGAAAATGAATGTGCATGTGAGAGATATTTCTTTGCTGTTCATACGTACATGCTATAGACATTGTGCTGTGATGTCACAACAATACTTAGTGCAGCTATCCGTAATATCTATTCAGACCTGATAAAATGTGAAGTTTCATGTATTGTGAAAAAATATGGGCATGATTAGTGTAGATTTGCGCAATCCCGAATATATTGGCGCACTTTATCTGCATATAAAGCTTTTGTTCTGCCATGCATGCGAAATGTAATCAAAAACAGTGCTGTAATGTAAAATTACTTAAAGTGATCAGGAGTTCTTCCTCACATTTGCGAAAGTTGCTGCTAACCATTTTCTCCAGTCTCAGGAAACTTCTAGCAGCTTAGCAACTGAGAGCCACGCCTCTATTGCACGAGCAATACGCGCAAACTATATTGCCGATTTTTGCAATCAAGGAAATTATCGTGAATTCTCGAATTTGCAAATTTATGGCGAATATTGCGCTATAAATTCGTGAAATATCGCAAAAACGAATATTACCGCTCATCAGTAGTATTTATGACAGTTACAGCATTTACTGCCCTAAAATCATGTACCACACGATAGACTGGAGGCTGACCCTTCACAGTCTGTCTCTTCTTCACAGGAAATACGGGCGTATTGAAGGAGCTTAGGGATTATTAACCCTTTCCCCAACAGATCTTTTAGATCATTTGCAATAGCATCTTCCTGTGAAGAATTTAGTGGGTACTGACGTACACATAGTGGCTTAGTGCCAGGTTTCAGTTGCACGACTATTGGAGTTACTGGTAGTCTACCAACATCTGTCTTAGAAGTCGCCCACAAATGTGATGGGACTTCACACAGGCAGTCTGGGAGTGTAAATTTAGAAGTAGAGGAGGCACTAAGTGTCATTAAGGACATAAGTGCACACAAAGTCTCTTCAGGCACAGGGGCTGTGATTTAGGGTTTTCCTGAAGAGAAATCCACAGATGCTTTCATGGCACTAAGCACGTCAGTCCCAAGTAAATTGTATGGACTATCTGAGCTTACCAACACATGCGGGACAATAGATTAAGCATCATGAATGTTAAGTTTAACAGGCTTTGTTAGTGAGAGTTTAACAGATCTTCCCTCAACCCGTTGACAATAGATGTAATCTGAGGAGATAAGCTCCTCAGGCATAATTTTTTTTGTATTATGCTATGGGCTGCTCCTGTGTCTACCAAAAAGTCATTTGAATTTCCTGTGTCCTCCCACGTGGATGTGATGATTAGTTGTGGACCTGGGGATGTGTCAAGGGGGTAGTTAATGTTGAGGGAACTCACAGAATTGCTGTCACTTTATTGAGAGGTCTGCGCAGTAGCCTGACCTCTCTGGGGACATTGACTGAGTAATGCCCCTTTTTCTCACAATTCCAACAAGTTACTTGGTCCCAGTTAGGTACCTTTTTCTGGAACCCACTCTTTGGTTTGAAGTAGAGCTGCACGATAAATCAAAAAAATAATCGAATCGCGATAATCGGCAAATGTGATATGGCGATTTGGCCGACCCGAAAATGCCGCGATTATATATGAAGGGGCCCCACGCACATAACTGGCTTTGCGTGTAAAGTAGTTTACTAGTGTGTGAAACAATCCCTCTCCTTTTGATAACTTGGCCAGCCTCTGTACTCACTTTCACGATGAATGCAATGCACTGCAGCGAGCGGGCCGGCCGGCGCGTGACTGACGTCACTTAGTAACGCTCCTGCTTCCTGAAGTGGGAGGAGCGTTACTAAGTGATGTCAGTCACGCGCCGGCCGGCCAGCTCGCTACCGCTCGCTGCAGTGCATTCATAGTGACAGTGAGTAACAGAGGCTGGCCATGTTATCAATAGGAGAGAGATTGTTTCACACACTAGTAAAATACTTTACACACAAAGCCAGTTATGTGCGCAGTTTAGGACACATGAGGGGACACATAGGGCCATGAGGGGGACCAGCATAAGATGCTATATGTCTTATGCTGGCCCCCCTCATGGCCCTATGTGTCATAGCACACATCCCCTCTAACAGCGTCCTCCACAGATCCCCCATAACAGCGTCCTCCACAGATCCCTCACATAACAGCGTCCTCCACAGATACCCCATAACAGCGTCCTCCACAGATCCCCCACATAACAGCGTCATCCAAAGATCCCCCACATAACAGCATCATCCACAGATCCCCCACAACACAGCGTCATCCACAGATCCCCCACAACACAGCGTCATCCACAGATCCCCCACAACACAGCGTCATCCACAGATCCCCCACAACACAGCGTCATCCACAGATCCCCCACAACACAGCGTCATCCACAGATCCCCTACAACACAGCGTCATCCAAAGATCCCCCACAACACAGCGTCATCCACAGATCCCCCACAACACAGCGTCATCAACAGATCCCCCACAACACAGCGTCATCCACAGATCCCCCACAACACAGCGTCATCCACAGATCCCCCAAAACACAGCGTCATCCACAGATCCCCCACATAACAGCGTCATCCACAGATCCCCCACATAACAGCGTCATCCACAGATCCCCCACAACACAGCGTCATCCACAGATCCCCCACAACACAGCGTCATCCACAGATCCCCCACAACACAGCGTCATCCACAGATCCCCCACAACACAGCGTCATCCACAGATCCCCCACAACACAGCGTCATCCACAGATCCCCCACAACACAGCGTCATCCACAGATCCCCTACAACACAGCGTCATCCACAGATCCCCCACAACACAGCGTCATCCACAGATCCCCCATAACTATGTCATACCCAGCCGCGTCAGCGGCTCATATGGGAAAATCCAAGCAAATAGACCTCTAGCACAATTTTTAGGGCCCTAATCGCAATCGCACAAAATTCCCATATCGTGCAGCCCTAGTTTGAAGGGTTGGTTAGCCATTATTGGTTTCTTTTTAGTTTGTAAGTCTAGCTCAGCTTCCTTTGCTATGGCCACTAGGTCAGGGAACCGGCAGGTCCGCCAATCAGGGCGTGCCTTTTTTACTGCATTCTGTATGGGTGCTTTTAATCCAGACATGAATGTATGTTTTAGTAGTCTCATGTCCTTACTGTCTCCTGTCTCATACCCATGGTCAAGCCAGAGCTGTTCTAAAGCTGTGGCGTAGTCAGCTACAGTCTGCTTAGCGTCTTGTGTTTGCGTCATAAAGGTATCAGTCCGATTGTCCTGTTGCTCTTTCACCCAGGGTTTGAGGGTCATGATAAACTCCTGGCCCGACTGGTCTGTGACTTTATCTATGGGGACAATACCAGGGGCCTTTGCCAGCATTTGATTCCTAAGTACCTCCACTCCTTTTGTCTCTAGAAGACTTTCCAGATCCGCCCAAGTGGCTTTATAGGCGGTCTGGATACTTTCTAATTTACAAAGGAAAGTACTGGGGACAGTAAGGGGCTATGGAAAGTGTTACACATGGCCAGCAACTCACTAGGGGTCCATGGCCGATAAACATTATAATCATGTGTTTCCACTTGCCCAGCTCTGACTGTGGGGAGGGTCTTATTGACCAGTGGGTATAAACCCACACTGGGGTGTGGCTTGGGCCCCCCACAGGCTGAGCATTTCTCTCTCAAGTCTGGGTTTTGTTGTCCACACTTAGGACATGCTCTCCCCTCCGGGCCATTATATGGAAGTGGTGCTATTGGAGAGAGAGATTTTTCTGGGTTATCAGGGCTAATAGACCGTACTTCATGAGGGATGGTTAATTCTTTTGTTGGCAATTTAATCACATCCCATATTTCATACACATATATATTAATGCCAAAAATGGCCTAGACCTATCTTGACCCAGGTATAAAGTGTGTATTAAAACTTCACTTTTGATTCGACATAATGATAAAACGGCTGTGAGCCATAACAAACAATTAAAACACTTTGTTTCCACCCCAAAGAGTTGACAACTTAGTTGCTGCCAATGTGAGGGAGATGTGCACTATCTCCTATTCACCACTTTGTGCTAGATAGTACATTTGCAGTCTGCGCTGCATTTCTGACAGTCTAATAAAACCGTTAAATACTGCTGTTACATTTTTGGTTGAAAAAAGCACACTTATTGTGCTAGATAGTACATTTGCGCCTGCGCTGCATTTTTGACAGTCCACTAAAACCGTTAAATACTGCTGTTACATTGTTGGTTGAAAAAAGCACACTTTTTTGTGCTACATAGTACATTTGCGTCCTGCGCTGCATTTCTGACAGTCCACTAAAACCGTTAAATACTGCTGTTACATTGTTGATTGAAAAAAACTCACTTTTGTGCTAGATACTACATTTGCGTCCTGCGCTGCATTTCTGACAGTCCAATAAAACCGTTAAATACTGCTGTTACATTGTTGGTTGAAAAAAACCTCACTTTTTGTGCTAGATAGTAGGGTTGAGCGAACCCGAACTGTAAAGTTCGGGTTCGTACCGAACTTTAGGATTTTTGGACCCCGGACCCAAACTTTTTCGTAAAAGTTCGGGTTCGGTGTTCAGCGCTTTCTTGGCGCTTTTTGAAAGGCTGCACAGCAGCCAATCAACAAGCGGTTAACTGTCTGACCTTAGAAGCCATAACAGCCATGCCTACTAATGGCATGGCTGTGATTGGCCAGAGAAGGATGTGACCCAGTCTCTATATAAGCTTGAGTCACGTAGCGCTGCACGTCACTCTGCTGTTACAAGTGTAGGGAGAGGATGCTGCTGGACTTGTGATTTCAGGGAGAGAATAGGAGAGAATCTAACTCAGCGATCTACAGAGAAATAGTTGTGTGGGTGAAGGACACAATCGTTTTACCCTGCCCTGAGGCCATTGACCAAAAAAAAATAAAACTTTTAGAATTCTGTTAGGTGGGTGGCGGCGGCGGCGACCATTTTATGCAAGCTCAGTGCACAAGCACTGCATCTGATCTTTTGGGACATTGCAAATCACCAATTTTTTTTTAGCAAACTACAACATCTGGATTATTCAGTGTGCAATTTAAGGTAGAAATACACCCATAATTTTCTGGGGTTTTAAAAACACACCATTTTTTTTTCAAAAAACAGTATTTTCCAGATCTGCAAGTGTTAAATAAAAGTTTAATATATACAGCTTTCATATTCTGTTACCAATAAAACACTTTTTTGGCAATCTACAACATCCGGATTAGTCAGTGTGCAATTTAAGCTAGAAATACACCCATCATTTTCTGGGGTTTTAAAAACACACTTTTTTGACAAAAAAACCCCACTATTTTCAGGCCTTGCAGCATCAGCACGTGTGAAATTACAGGCTTATATACTGCTGTCAAATTCAGTTGTTAAACAAACACCCGTTTGAGCACAAAAAATTTAGTTGACAGCCTTTGATGCAGATGTCATTGTAAGATACACCCTTAATACATTTGGGTTACATTCAGAGATTTTAAATACAGCCATTTGGTGCACCAATACTGAATTCAGGCCTACACTGGTTCAGGCCCTGTGAGATACACCCTCTACATACAGGGGTTTTAATCAGGCATTTGAAATACAGCCATTTGAAATACAACCATTGTGTGCAAATAAATATTTACTTCAGGCCTACACTGGTTCAGACCGTGTGAGATACTCCCTCCACATACAAGGGTTTGATTGAGGGATTTGAAATACAGCCATTTGAAATACAGCCAGTTTGGGCAAAGATATATTTACTTCAGGCCTACATTGGTTCGGACCGCGTGAGATACACCCTCTACATACAGGGGTTTGAATCAGGCATTTGAAATACAGCCATTTTGTGCAAAGATATACAGTACAGACCAAAAGTTTGGACACACCTTCTCATTCAAAGAGTTTTCTTTATTTTCATGACTATGAAGGCATCAAAACTATGAATTAACACATGTGGAATTATATACATAACAAACAAGTGTGAAACAACTGAAGATATGTCATATTCTAGGTTCTTCAAAGTAGCCACCTTTTGCTTTGATTACTTCTTTGCACACTCTTGGCATTCTCTTGATGAGCTTCAAGAGGTAGTCCCCTGAAATGGTTTTCACTTCACAGGTGTGCCCTGTCAGGTTTAATAAGTGGGATTTCTTGCCTTATAAATGGGGTTGGGACCTTCAGTTGTGTTGAGGAGAAGTCAGGTGGATACACAGCTGATAGTCCTACTGAATAGACTGTTAGAATTTGTATTATGGCAAGAAAAAAAGCAGATAAGTAAAGAAAAACGAGTGGCCATCAGTACTTTAAGAAATGAAGGTCAGTCAGTGAGCTGAAAAATTGGGTAAACTTTGAAAGTAAGGGCTATTTGACCATGAAGGAGAGTGATGGGGTGCTGCGCCAGATGACCTGGCCTCCACAGTCACCGGACCTGAACTCAATCGAGATGGTTTGGGGTGAGCTGGACCGCAGATTGAAGGCAAAAGGGTCAACAAGTGCTAAGCATCTCTGGGAACTCCTTCAAGACTGTTGGAAGACCATTTCAGGGGACTAACTATTGAAGTTCATCAAGAGAATGCCAAGAGTGTGCAAAGCAGTAATCAAAGCAAAAGGTGGCTACTTTGAAGAACCTAGAATATGACATATTTTCAGTTGTTTCACACTTATTTGTTATGTATATAATTCTGCATGTGTTAATTCATAGTTTTGATGCCTTCATTGTCATGAAAATAAAAAAAACTCTTTGAATGAGAAGGTGTGTCCAAACTTTTGGTCTGTACTGTATTTACTTTAGGCCTACACTGGTTCAGACCGTGTGAGATACTCCCTCTACATACAGGGATTTGATTCAGGCATTTAAAATACAGCAATTTGAAATACAGCCATTTTGTGCAAAGATATATTTACTTCAGGCCTACATTGGTTCAGACTGTGTGAGATACTCTCTCTACATACAGGGGTTTGATTCAGGGATTTAAAATACAGCCATTGTGCGCAAAGATATATTTAATTCAGGCCTACACTGGTTCAGACCGTGTGAGATACTTCCTCTACATACACGGGTTTGAATCAGCCATTTGAAATACAGCCATTTTGTGCAAAGAAATATTTACTTCAGGCCTACACTGGTTCAGGCCCTGTGAGATACTCCCTCTACATACAGGGGTTTGATTCAGGGATTTGAAATACAGCCATTTTGGGCAAAGACATATTTACTTCATGCCTACACTGGTTCAGGCCCTGTGAGATACTCCCTCTACATACAGGGGTTTGATTCAGGGATTTGAAATACAGTCATTTGAAATACAGCCATTTTGTGCAAAGAAATATTTACTTCAGGCCTACACTGGTTCAGGCCCTGTGAGATACTCCCTCTACATACAGGGGTTTGATTCAGGGATTTGAAATACAGTCATTTAAAATACAGCCATTTTGTGCAAAGAAATATTTACTTCAGGCCTACACTGGTTCAGGCCCTGTGAGATACTCCCTCTACATACAGGGGTTTGATTGAGGGATTTGAAATACAGCCATTTTGGGCAAAGACATATTTACGTCATGCCTACACTGGTTCAGGCCCTGTGAGATACTCCCTCTACATACAGGGGTTTGATTCAGGGATTTGAAATACAGCCATTTGAAATACTGCCATTTTGTGCAAAGAAATATTTACTTCAGGCCTACACTGGTTCAGGCCCTGTGAGATACTCCCTCTACATACAGTGGTTTGATTCAGGGATTTGAAATACAGCCATTTGAAATACAGCCATTTTGGGCAAAGATATATTTACTTCAGGCCTACATTGGTTCAGACCGTGTGAGATGCTCCCTCTACATACAGGGGTTTGACTCAGGCATTTGAAATACAGCAATTTGAAATGCAGCCATTTTGTGCAAAGATATATTTACTTCAGGCCTACACTGGTTTCGACCGTGTGACATACTTCCTCTACATACAGGGGTTTGAATTAGCCATTTGAAATACAGCCATTTTGTGCAAAGAAATATTTACTTCAGGCCTACACTGGTTGAGGCCCTGTGAGATACTCCCTCTACATACAGGGGTTTGATTCAGGGATTTGAAATATAGCCATTTGAAATACAGCCATTTTGTGCAAAGATATATTTACTTCAGGCCTACACTGGTTCAGACCGTGTGAGATACTTCCTCTACATACAGGGGTTTGATTGAGGGATTTGAAATACAGCCATTTGAAATACAGCCATTTTGGGCAAAAAAATATTTACTTTATGCCTACACTGGTTCAGGCCCTGTGAGATACTCCCTCTACATACAGGGGTTTGATTGAGGGATTTGAAATACAGCCATTTGAAATACAGTCATTTTGGGCAAATACATATTTACTTCATGCCTACACTGGTTCAGGCCCTGTGAGATACTCCCTCTACATACAGGGGTTTGATTCAGGGATTTGAAATACAGTCATTTGAAATACAGCCATTTTGTCCAAAGATATATTTACTTCAGGCCTACACTGGTTTAGGCCCTGTGAGATACTCCCTCTACATACAGGGGTTTGATTTAGGGATTTAAAATACAGCCATTTGAAATACAGCCATTGTGTGCAAACATATTTTTACTTCAGGCCTACACTGGTTCAGAACGTGTGAGATACTTCCTTTACATACAGGGGTTTGAATCAGGCATTTGAAATACAGCCATTTTGTGCAAAGAAATATTTACTTTAGGCCTACACTAGTTTAGACCGTGTGAGATACTCCCTCTACATACAGGGGTTTCATTCAGGGATTTAAAATACAGCCATTTGAAATTCAGCCATTGTGTACAAAGATATATTTACTTCAGGCCTACATTGGTTCAGACTGTGTGAGATACTTCCTCTACATACAGGGGTTTGAATCAGGCATTTAAAATACAGCCATTTTGGGCAAAGACATATTTACTTCATGCCTACACTGGTTCAGATCCTGTGAGATTCTTCCTCTACATACAGGGGTTTGAATCAGGCATTTGAAATACAGCCATTTTGTCCAAATAAATATTTACTTCAGGCCTACACTGGTTCAGGCCCTGTGAGATACTCCCTCTACATAGAGGGGTTTGATTCAGGGATTTGAAATACAGCCATTTGAAATACAGCCATTTTGGGCAAAGATATATTTACTTCAGGCCTACACTGGTTCAGACCGTGTGAGATACTCCCTCTACATACAGGGGTTTGAATCAGGCATTTGAAATACAGCAATTTGAAATACAGCCATTGTGTGCAAACATATATTCACTTCAGGCCTACACTGGTTCAGACCGTGTGAGATACTTCCTCTACATCCAGGGGTTTGAATCAGGCATTTGAAATACAGCCATTTTGTTACAAAGAAATATTTACTTCAGGCCTACACTGGTTCAGACCGTTTGAGATACTCCCTCTACATACAGGGGTTTGAATCAGGCATTTGAAATACATCCATTTGAAATACAGCCATTTTGTGCAAAGATATATTTACTTCAGGCCTACACTGGTTTTGACCGTGTGAGATACTCCCTCTGCATACAGGGGTTTGAATCAGGCATTTGAAATATAGCAATTTTGTGCAAAGATATATTTACTTCAGGCCTACACTGGTTCAGGACCTGTGAGATACTCCCTCTACATACAGGGGTTTGATTTAGGGATTTAAAATACAGCCATTTGAAATACAGCCATTGTGTGCAAACATATTTTTACTTCAGGCCTACACTGGTTCAGAACGTGTGAGATACTTCCTCTACATACAGGGGTTTGAATCAGGCATTTGAAATACAGCCATTTTGTGCAAAGAAATATTTACTTTAGGCCTACACTAGTTTAGACCGTGTGAGATTCTCCCTCTACATACAGGGGTTTCATTCAGGGATTTAAAATACAGCCATTTGAAATACAGCCCTTGTGTGCAAAGATATATTTACTTCAGGCCTACACTGGTTCAGACTGTGTGAGATACTTCCTCTACATACAGGGGTTTGAATCAGGCATTTAAAATACAGCCATTTTGGGCAAAGACATATTTACTTCATGCCTACACTGGTTCAGACTGTGTAAGATACTTCCTCTACATACAGGGGTTTGAATCAGGCATTTGAAATACAGCCATTTTGTGCAAAGAATTATTTACTTCAGGCCTACACTGGTTCAGACCGTTTGAGATACTGTCACGGATGGTGTACAGGAGACAAGACAATACCAAATAAACAATGTCTCTCTGGATCCACAACTAAGGAACAAAGGGAGACCCCTGCAATAGACCTGCCGCTCTCCCTCACTGCTCAGCCTATGCGAACACCCCAAAGATGGATGGGCGCATATCCACGTTCCTTGGCTATCTATTACCTGAAGACCCTACAATAGTGAAGGGACACGACCACCGGCTCCCTACACTGACACGGAGGGAGTCAGGGTCTCCTGGATCCAAAAAAGACAAAATCATAAATACATAACCAGCACTTATCTTGCAGACGACTGAGGACTGAGGACTGAGGACTGGAAACAGCATGCACACACACTCCAGGAAGTTGTATCAGCCGCACACTACTGCATTATGGGGAGGCATTTAAAGGGCATGACAGCTGAGATAGACTAACGAGATGAGAAACTAAACCAAAACAAAGAAATTCAAGGAGGAGGATCTGAAAAGCTCCTGTGAGCAATTCTCAGCTGTCTGGCTGTGACAGTACCCCTCCCTCTAGGAGTGGACTCCGGACACTCAGAGCCCACCTTCTCAGGATGGGACCTATGGAAAGCCCTGATGAGACGAGAGGCCTTAATGTCCGTCACTGGGACCCACATCCTCTCCTCAGGACCATAACCCTCCCAATGAACGAGGTACTGGAGGGAACCGCGGACAAGACGAGAATCCACAATCCTAGAGACCTGAAATTCAAGATTTCCATCAACCATAATCGGAGGAGGAGGCAAAGGCGAGGGTACAATAGGTTGAACATAAGGTTTCAATAAGGACTTATGAAAAACATTATGGATCTTCCAAGTCTGAGGAAGATCAAGACGGTAGGCAACAGGATTGATGACAGACAGGATCTTGTAAGGCCCAATAAACCTAGGACCCAACTTCCAGGAGGGAACCTTCAATTTGATACTCTTGGTAGACAACCACACCAGATCACCAACATTCAGGTCCGGACCAGGCACACGTCTCTTATCCGCCACACGCTTATATCTCTCACTCATGCTCTTTAGATTATCCTGAATCTTTTGCCAAATAGATGACAAAGACGAGGAGAATCTGTCCTCATCAGGCAAACCAGAAGAGCTCTCTCCCGAGAAAGTCCCAAACTGCGGATGAAACCCATATGCACCAAAAAATGGTGACTTATCAGAGGACTCCTGACGACGGTTATTTAAAGCAAACTCAGCAAGGGACAAAAAAGAACACCAATCCTCCTGATTCTCCGCCACAAAACAGCGCAGATATGTCTCCAGATTCTGATTGACGCGCTCTGTCTGGCCATTCGACTGCGGATGGAAAGCAGAAGAGAATGACAACCGAACCCCCAAGCGAGAACAGAAAGCCTTCCAGAATCTGGAAACAAACTGCGTGCCCCTATCAGAGACTATGTCTGAAGGAATCCCATGCAATTTGACAATGTGGTCAATAAATGCCTGCGCCAGCGTCTTAGCATTGGGCAAAGCAGGAAAAGGGATAAAATGCACCATTTTGCTAAAACGGTCCACCACCACCAGAATCACAGACTTCCCCAAGAAACGAGGCAAGTCCGTTATGAAGTCCATGGACAGATGTGTCCAAGGACGGGAAGGAATGGGCAAAGGAAGGAGAGGACCTGATGGCCGTGAATGAGGGACCTTGGCACGAGCGCAAGTCTCGCAAGCTGCCACAAAACCCTCAACCGACTTACGAAGTGCAGGCCACCAGAATCTCCGAGCAATGAGATCCAGTGTGGCTCTTGCCCCCGGGTGCCCAGCAAGGACCGTATCGTGGTGTTCTTTAAAAATCTTGTGTCTCAAAGCGAGAGGCACAAACAACCTCCCAGGAGGACAAAGATCAGGAGCTTCTGACTGGGCTGCCTGCACCTCTGCCTCCAATTCAGGAAAAAGAGCAGAGACCACCACACCTTCAGCCAAAATGGGACCCGGGTCTTCAAAATTCCCACCTCCCGGAAAACAACGTGACAGGGCATCTGCCTTCACATTCTTAACCCCAGGGCGGAACGTAACAACAAAATTAAACCTTGAAAAGAACAAAGACCATCTGGCCTGTCTCGGGTTCAGACGCTTGGCTGACTCCAAGTAGGCCAGATTTTTATGGTCAGTAAACACGGTAATAGGGTGTCTGGCTCCCTCTAGCCAATGGCGCCATTCCTCAAAAGCCAACTTGATGGCCAACAATTCCCTATCTCCCACATCATAATTTCTCTCTGCGGAGGAGAGTTTCTTTGAGAAAAAGGCACACGGTTGCCATTTGGCAGGAGATGAACCCTGAGACAAGACCGCACCCACCCCTACCTCAGAAGCATCAACCTCAACTATGAAGGGTAACAAAATATCAGGTTGTACTAGGATGGGAGCGGAAGCAAAACTCTCCTTGATATTAGAAAAGGCCTTACGCTCCTCTACCGACCAGGAAGAAAAATCTACCCCCTTTCTGGTCATATCAGTGAGTGGTTTAACAACAGAGGAATAAATCAAAATACATTTCCTGTAATAATTAGCAAAGCCCAAAAAACGCATCAGCGCCTTCTGATTCTCAGGAAGCTCCCACTCAAGCACAGTGCGGACCTTCTCGGGGTCCATGCGAAAACCAGAAGCGGAGACAAGAAACCCCAGAAATTGGATCTCTGGAACCGCAAACACACATTTTTCCAGTTTCGCGTATAATTTATTCTCCCACAGGATGAGCAAGACCTGACGTAAGTGTTCCTTATGAGTCTTGAAATCAGGAGAAAAAATCAAAATGTCATCCAAATACACTAATACAAATTTTCCCATTAAATGATAAAAAAATGCTGTTGACGAAATGCTGAAAAACGGCTGGGGCATTCATCAAACCAAAAGGCATAACCAAATTCTCAAAATGGCCCTCAGGGGTATTGAAAGCCGTCTTCCATTCGTCTCCTTCTCTGACCCTAACCAGGTTGTATGCCCCTCTTAGGTCTAATTTGGAAAAGACTTTAGCCCCAACAACCTGGTTAAACAGGTCCGGGATCAGAGGAAGCGGATAAGGATCACGAATAGTGATACTGTTCAGCTCCCTGAAATCCAGACAAGGTCTTAAAGAACCATCTTTTTTCTTAACAAAGAAAAAACCAGCGGCAACAGGTGACTTCGAGGGTCGTATGTGTCCTTTTCTCAGACTCTCAGAGATATAAGCACGCATAGCGACCCTCTCAGGTTGGGAAAGATTGTATAAACGAGATTTAGGCAGCTTGGCGCCTGGGATGAGATTAATAGGGCAATCATACTCCCTGTGCGGAGGTAAACCCTGAACTCCACTCTCAGAGAAGACATCCAAAAATTCAGAGAGGAAAGGTGGTACAGTCTTAGTAGAAACCTCAGAAACAGATGTTATGAGGCAATTCTCTCTGCAAAAGTTACTCCAACCATTTATTTGCCTCGCTTGCCAATCAATGGTGGGGTTATGTTTAGTGAGCCAGGGTAGCCCCAACACTAGAGGAGTAGGCAAACCGCTAAGGACGAAACATGACACATCCTCAACATGAGCATCACTCACAATTAAACGGATATTGTGAACTATGCCCTTTAATGATTTCTGAGAAAGTGGAGCTGAATCAATAGCAAAAACAGGAATATCTTTTCCCAAAGTGCATACCTGGAAACCATGAGTTATTGCAAATTGATTATCAATGAGGTTGACAGCTGCTCCACTATCCACAAAAATCTCACAAAAAATGCTCTTGCTCTCTAGCGCCACCCTAGCAGGCAGGACAAAACGGGAACTACAAGCAAACGGAAAACCTTCAATTTCCGCCTCAACCCTGCCAATAGTAACAGACGGAACATTTTTAAAAGATTTTTTCCTTTTTGTCTCTTTATTACTCCCAGAAAACTGCCTGAATCTCCTAGAGGGACAAACATTTGCCAGATGATTTATACCTCCACAACAAAAACAAACTCTCCCCTGCGGGCTGAATCTTCTATTGTCAGAGGCAATCAACCCCAGCTGCATGGACTCCTGCTCAGAAGGCGCTGACGGCGACTGAGACCCCTGTGCACAGAATGAGACCGCTGAACTGTCCCGGGACTGAGTATGACAGGAAGGAGAGATCTCTCCTCTCTCTCTAAGACGCCTGTCAATACGAACAGCCTGAGACATAGCAGAATCCAAGGAGGTACGTCTTTCATGAAAGGCAAATGCATCTTTCAATCCCTCTGAAAGACCATAGCAAAATTGACTTCGGAGTGCAGCATCATTCCAACCCGTATCTGCTGCCCATCTCCGAAATTCTGAGCAGTATATCTCTGCGGATTGTTTACCCTGGCATAACAGACGTAGTCTAGACTCAGCCAGAGCAATACGATCCGGATCATCATATATCTGACCCAGGGCTAAAAAGAATTCATCCACTGAACGAAGGGGCCGTGCCCCCTCCGGCAGCGAAAAGGCCCAGGACTGAGCGTTACCCCTGAGCAGCGATATAATGATCCCCACCCTCCGTTCTTCATCACCAGAAGAATGGGGAAGAAGGCGAAAATGGAGTTTGCAAGCCTCTCTAAAACACACAAAATTCTCACTACCCCCGGAGAACGTATCCGGGAGCGAGATCTTAGGCTCAGCACAAACTCCATGAACGCAAGCTGAACCGGTCACTTGAAACTGAGAAAAAGTCTTACGGAGATCAGCTACCTCCAAAGAAAGACCCTGAAAGCGTTCAGCCAAAAGTGAAACTGGATCCATGCTTGAGACGGTTTTGGCGGCTGATAATGTCACGGATGGTGTACAGGAGACAAGACAATATCAAATAAACAATGTCTCTCTGGATCCACAACTAAGGAACAAAGGGAGACCCCTGCAATAGACCTGCCGCTCTCCCTCACTGCTCAGCCTATGCGAACACCCCAAAGGTGGATGGGCGCATATCCACGTTCCTCGGCTATCTATTACCTGAAGACCCTACAATAGTGAAGGGACACGACCACCGGCTCCCTACACTGACACAGAGGGAGTCAGGGTCTCCTGGATCCAGAAAAGACAAAATCATAAATACATAACCAGCACTTATCTTGCAGACGACTGAGGACTGGAAACAGCATGCGCGCGCGCACACTCCAGGAAGTTGTATCAGCCGCACACTACTGCATTATGGGGAGGCATTTAAAGGGCAGCAATCAGTCCGACTGCATGACAGCTGAGATAGACTAACGAGATGAGAAACTAAACCAAAACAAAGAAATTCAAGGAGGAGGATCTGAAAAGCTCCTGTGAGCGTTTCTCAGCTGTCTGGCTGTGACAGATACTCCCTCTACATACAGGGGTTTGAATCAGGCATTTGAAATACAGCCATTTGAAATACAGCCATTTTGTGCAAAGATATATTTACTTCAGGCCTACACTGGTTTTGACCGTGTGAGATACTCCCTCTGCATACAGGGGTTTGAATCAGGCATTTGAAATACAGCCATTTTGTGCAAAGATATATTTACTTCAGGCCTACACTGGTTCAGGACCTGTGAGATACTCCCTCTACATACAGAGGTTTGATTCAGGGATTTGAAATACAGCCATTTAAAATACAGCCATTGTGTGCAAATAAATATTTACTTCAGGCCTACACTGGTTCAGACCGTGTGAGATACCCCCTCTACATACAGGGGTTTGATTCAGGGATTTGAAATACAGCCATTTGAATTACAGCCATTTTGGGCAAAGAAATATTTAATTCAGGCCTACACTGGTTCAGGCCTTGTGAGACACACCCTCTACATACAGGGGTTTGATTCAGGCATTTGAAATACAGACATTTTGGGTAATTTATTTTTTCTTGAGGCCTAGTCTGGTTCAGTTCGTGTGAGATACACCCTTTACATACTGTCGTTCTATTCTACTATTAATTAAACACCCATTTAGGGCAAGATCCTAAATTTGAAAAATATGAGGAGAGTGTCAAATAAGGGACGTGGCCCAGGTCGTGGTGCTGCTGGTGGAGCTCCTGATGCAGGGAGAGGACGTGAAACCTCTTCCTCAGGTGCGAGTAGGCGACAAAACCTGCTGCAGTATTTGGTCTGGCCAAATGCTGCTCTACGAATGGTGAGGCCTGAACAAGTACAGGCGATAGTAGATTGGGTTGCTGACAGTGGATCCAGTTCCTTCACATTGTCTCCCACCCAGTCTCCTGCTGAAAGACCATAGTTGGCACCTGCAGCCGATGTCCATCAGTCTTTCACCTCACCCCCTTGCAAATCAGCCAAGCAGTCTGAGCCCCAAGTCATGCAGCAGTCTCTTCTGCTTTTTGATGACTCTGTTAGCAGGGTTTTCCAGGGCCATCCACCTAGCCCTGCCGCAGAAGTGGAAGAGATTGAGTGCACCGATGCCCAACTACTTCTCTTTCAAGATGAGTACATGGGAGGACCATCGCAGCACGTCTCGGATGATGACGAAACATAGGTGCCAACTGCTGTGGCCTTCGAAAGTGTGCAGACCGACAAGAAAGGCAGGGGTGAAGACTGGGTGGAAGATGCTGTGGAGGACGATGAGGTCCTTGACCCCACATGGAATCAAGGTCATGCGAGTGACCTATGTAGTTCGGAGGAAGAGGCGGTGGTCGCACAGAGCCACCAGCACAGCAGAAGAGGGAGCAGGGTGCAAAAGCGGAGCAGGCGACCAAGCACACCAAAGCCAGCTCCAAGGAGTTCCCGTGGCAGTTCTTCAGACAATGTGCTGTCGACAAGACACGAGTGGTTTGCACGTTGTGCAATCAGAGCCTTAAGCGAGGCATAAACGTTCTCAACCTGAGCACAACCTGCATGACCAGGCATTAAAGTGCAAAGCATGAGCTACAGTGGAGTGGACACCTCAAAAATCAAGAAAGGTCACTGGCTCCTCCTGCTTCCTCTTCTGCTGCAGTCGCGGCCTCTTCATCCACCTCTGGAATGACAGTGCCACCTGGCACCCCGCAAACAGAGGATCTGCCAGCAACACCAACACCTGGGTCACCAAGCATCTCCACAATTTCTCACGGAAGCGTTCAGCTCTCCATATCCCAAACGCTGGAGAGGAAGAGGAAGTACCCCCCTACACACTCGCGATCCCTAACCCTGAATGACAGCATTTCTAAATTACTGACCTTTGAAATGTTGTCAATCCGTCTGGTGTAGACGGATAGTTTTAAAGGTCTTATGGCGGTGGCTGTCCCACAGTACATCGTGCCCAGCCGCCACTACTTTTCAAGGTGAGCCATCCCTTCCCTTCACAACCAAGTAGGGGACAAAATCAGGTGTGCACTGCGCAACGCCATTTGTGGCAAGGTGCATGTGACTACGATACGTGGACAAGTAAGCACGGTCAGGGCCGTTATATCTCCATAACAGCACACTGGGTAAATGCAGTGGTGGCTGGGCCTGAGGCTGATAGCAGTTTGGCGCATGTCCTTCCACCACCGAGGATTGCAGGGCGCTTCAGTTTGCCTCCTGTTGCTTCCTCCTCCTACTCTGCTTCCTCATCCTCTACCAGCTCCTCATCCGGTCAGCGTAACACCTTCACCACCAACTTCAGCACAGCCAGGGGTAAACGACAGCAGGCAGTTTTAAAACTTATCTGTTTGGGGGACAAACCCCACACCGTGCAGGAGCTGTGGACGGGCCTTGAACAATAGACCGATGAGTGGTTTGTAACAGTCAGCCTCAAGCCCGGCCTGGTGGTGTGCGATAATGGGCAAAATCTCGTTGCAGCACTGGGATTACCCGATTTGACGCACATTCCTTGCCTGTCGCATGTGCTGAATTTGGTGTTGCAGAGACTCGTTAAAAATTAACCCGATATGTCAGAGCTGCTGCATAAAGTGCGTGCCGTCTGTGTGCACTTTCGGCGTTCTCACCATGCTGCTGCTCGCCTGTCAGCGCTGCAGCGTAACTTCGGCCTTCCCGCTCACCGCCTCATATGCGACGTGCCCACAAGGTGGAACTCCACCTTGCACATGCTGGCCAGACTGTGCGAGCAGCAGCAGGCGATAGTGGAGTTTCAGCTGCAGCACGCACGGGTGAGTCGCTCGGTGGAACAGCACCACTTCACCACCAATGACTGGGCCTCCATGCGAGACCTGTATTCCTTGTTGCGCTGTTTCGAGTACTCCACCAACATGGCCAGTGCCGATAACGCCGTTCTCAGCGTTACTATCCCACTTCTATGCCTCCTTGAAAAAATGCTCCTGGCGATGATGGAAGAGGATGTGGCACAGGAGGAGGAAGAGGGATCATTTCGTAGGGTTTCCGGACAGTCATTCCAAAGTGGCTCCGAGGGTGGGTTCCTGCACCCACAAACCCAAGGTACACAATTGTTCAGCCAGGGTACAGTTCTGGAGGATGAGGAGGTGGAGGATGAGGAGGTGGAGGATGAGGAGGAGGAGATGGAGGAGGAGGAACCATGTTCACAGCAGGGTGAGACCCAGACTAGCTCATGGCCATCACTGGTGCGTGGATGGGGGGATACAGAGGACACAGACGATACACCTCCCACAGAGGACAGCTTTTCATTGCCTCTGGGCAACCTGACACACATGAGCGATTTCATGCTGCAGTGTCTCGGCAACGACCGCCGAGTTGCCCACATTCTAACTTGTGCTGATTACTGGGTGGCCACGCTGCTGGATCCCCATTACAAGGACAACGTACCGTCCTTAATTCCCTCACTGGAGCGTGATCGTAAGATGCGCGAGTACAAGCGCACGCTGGTAGATGCGCTGCTGGTGGCATTCCCACCTGACAGCGGGGGCACAGTGGAAGCACAAGATGAAGGCAGAGGACGAGGAAGAGGTCGCCAACGCAGCTGGGGTTAGCATGGCCGAAATGTGGAAAAGCTTTGTCAGCACGCCACAACAACCATCACCACCAGCTGATATGGAGCGTCTTAGCAGGAGGCAGAATTTCACCAACATGGTGGAGCAGTATGTGTGCACACGCCTACACTTTCTGAATGACGGGTCTGCCCCCTTCAACTTCTGGGTCTCCAAATTGGGCACATGGCCTGAGCTTGCCCTTTACGCCTTGGAGGTGCTGGCCTGCCCTGCAGCCAGTGTATTATCTGAACGTGTGTTTAGCACGGTACGGGGCGTCATCACAGACAAGCGCAGCCGAAGGTCCACAGCCAATGTGGACAAGCTCACGTTCATTAAAATGAACCAGGCATGGTTCCCTCAGGACTTGTCCGTACCTTGTGCAGAATAGACATGTATACCGGCACTAAGCAGCCATTGTTATACTGCAGCGCAATTGCTCATGTTTGTATTTTGGATATTTCACACTCTTTTGGAGTGTACCTTAATTTTACAAAATTTAATTAAAACCAAAAACCTGTGTTAGCTATCTCGTCCTCCTCCACCGCCGCTTCCACCTACTCTGCTACGTCCACCGCCTCCTCAAACTCCTACTCCATTTGGAACTCCACCTCATAAATCCATTTTTTTTTTTTGTACGTGTTTTATTTTATATCATTTCACTACTTTGTAATTTATATTTTCTGGTGAAATTCACCAATTTTTGGGTGTATAGTACCACTGCTATACCTAGTAGACAGGTTAAACAAAAAAAAATTATTGTCAGTTATATATTCTGGTGAAATTCACAAATTTTTGGGTGTGATGTACCACACCTATATCTAGTAGACTGAAAAAAAAATAATAATATGTCAGTTAAATTTTTGGTGAAATTCACCAATTTTTGGGTGTAATATACCCCTCCTCTATCTAGTTGACAGCTTAATAAATTTCAATAATTTTTCTGTTACATTCTTGGGTTGACATTATACAATTTTAGACGTGAATAAACACCTGCTATGCATAGGTGACAGGGAATAAAATTTAATATATTATTCAGTAATTAATGCGCGCCACAACCTTTCATTCAATGCTTAAACTTTGAAAAGTTGTCACACTTTTACTCTTTAATAATTTCTCCCATATTTCAACTCTATAATTTTAAATTTGAAAAAATGAATCCTACCTTGGATGTGGTCTCTCTTTCTCACGCTCCCTCTCTGGCCAGGAACCCTGATTCCCCGCCACACGTGTTCACCATGGTAGGCGCATAAAAGAACATCGAAAGTTGATAGAGCAGATATCAAATTGGATCGTGAACATCACGGGGAAGTGCGACATGGTGGGGCACTAAGTGTGCACACGCCTACACGAACTGACTGACAGCTGTCAGCCCCTGCAACTTCTGGGTCTCCAAATTGGGCATATAGCCTGAGTTTGCCCTTTACCCCTTGGAGGTGCTGGCCTGCCCTGCAGCCAGTGTATTGTCTGAACGTGTGTTTAGCACGACTGGAGGGGGTTATCGCATGTTATTTTTCCCAATGTTTTGGGGTGTACCCTAATTTTAAAAATAAAATTTAAAACCAAAAAGCAGTGTAGGCTACCTCCTCCTTTTCCACAGCCGCCTTCACCTACACCACCACATCCACCGCCTCCTCAACCTCCTACTCCATATGGACCTGGTCCTCCTACATCAAGATTATTATTTTTTATTTTTAGGTATTTTATGTTATTTAAAGTCATTTCCCTATCCACATTTGTTTGCAGAGCACTTGCCATGCTCTTAACCACATTTTGACGACATTTGCAGCCCTCTAGCCCTTTCCATGACATTTTTAGAGCCATTTTAGTGCTCATAAGTTCGGGCCCCCATTGACTTCAATGGGGTTCGGGGTCAAGTTCGGGTCCGAACCCGTCGAACCCAAACATCCAGGTGTCCGCTCAACTCTACTAGATAGTACATTTGCGGCCTGCGCTGCATTTCTGACAGTCAAATAAAACACAACTATATCTGCAGAGCTTGAACATAGGGGGACAATGTGTGGATAGACTAATGTAAGCAAACTACCTGTAGTTGCCTCAAAAAACTGATTAAATGGAATAGGTGACTGTGCTCCTACACACAGACGTTCACACTTGTCTGACACTACGTCAGTAGCTGTCAAGACGCATTCACACACTGTACACACACTGCTAAGCGCTCCACCTAGCTCAAAAACCTTTCTATATTGAATGACATGTCTTACACAAGGACTTCTAAGCAAATAAGCAACATTGGAGGAGACAACATCTGTTTAAAACAATCAACTGCCCCCAACATGTTTCACCAGATCACTGGCTTCTTCAGGGGTTTGGGCAGAATTGAAGACAACAGACATGATGGTGGTATATATGCTGCAATTCTGTGATTGATTGTTGTGGTAGCTAATTGCTGTTAAGCAAGCTACACCAAGTGACAAATGAGAACGCAAGAGATTTGGAATAGCTTCCCTCCCTATTTTGTTGTTGACAAATTAAAGCAGGGAAGAGGAGGTCTCCTTATGACATCGTGCGCAAGCTGTCACAGCACTCCAACTTAGAAAATCAGCGAGATGATGCTTTCCAAAGCGCATGTCCTACGCAGGTGGCCGGTGTGTGAGCACTCAGTCTCTAGTAGTCAAGACACCGAGTGCCTTTACCCATGCGCACCAACTAAAAAGTAAGGCAAATCAAGACATGCCCAGTGCGCATGTCCTGTGCCGGCAGCCGATGCGTGAGCACTTGGTTAACATAAATAAAAAATAAAGAAGAAAAAATAAATTGGGTGGAATTTTGATATCCATCATCCACTGGTGCCAAATATACAGTCAGGTCCATAAATATTGGGACATCAACACAATTCTAACAATTTTGGCTCTATACACAACCACAATGGATTTGAAATTAAACAAACAAGATGTGCTTTAACTGCAGACTGTCAGCTTTAATTTGAGGGTATTTACATCCAAATCAGCTGAACAGTGTAGGAATTACAACAGTTTGCATATGCGCCTCCCACTTGTTAAGGGACCAAAAGTAATGGCTTCTCAGCTGTTCCATGGCCAGGTGTGTGTTATTCCCTCATTATCCCAATTACAATGAGCGGATAAAAGGTCCAGAGTTAATTTCAAGTGTGCTATTTGCATTTGGAATCTGTTGCTGTCAATTCTTAAGATGAGATCCAAAGAGCTGTCACTATCAATTAAGCAAGCCATCAGTAGGCTGAAAAAACAAAACAAACCCATCAGAGAGATAGCAAAAACATTAGGCGTGGCCAAAACCACTGTTTGGAACATTCTTAAAAAGAAGGAATGCAATGCACCGATGAGCTCAGCAACACCAAAGGACCCGGAAGACCACAGAAAACAACTGTGGTGGATGACCGAAGAATTCATTCCCTGGTAAAGAAAACACCCTTCACAACAGTGAGCCAGATCAGGAACACTCTCCAAGAGGTAGGTGTATGTGTGTCAAAGTCAACAATCAAGAGAAGACTTCACCAGAGTAAATACAGGTTCACCACAAGATGTAAACCATTGGTGAGCCTCAAAAACAGGAAGGCCAGATTATAGTTTGCCAAACGACATCTAAAAAAGCCTTCACAGTTCTGGAACAACATCCTATGGACAGATGAGACCAAGATCAACTTGTACCAGAGTGATGGGAAGAGAAGAGTATGAAAAAGGAAAGGAACTGCTCATGATTCTAAGCATACCACCTCATCAGTGAAGCATAGTGGTGGTAGTGTCATGGCTTGGGCATGTATGGCTGCTAATGGAACTGGTTCTCTTGTATTTATGGATGATGTGACTGCTGACAAAAGCAGCAGGATGAATTCTGAAGTGTTTCGGGCAATATTATCTGCTCATATTCAGCCAAATGCTTCAGAACTCATTGGACGGTGCTTCACAGTGCAGATGGACAATGACCCAAAGCATACTGCAAAAGCAACCAAAGAGTTTTTTAAGGGAAATAAGTTGAATGTTATGCAATGGCCAAGTCAATCACCTGACCTGAATCCGATTGAGCATGCATTTCACTTGTTGAAGAAAAAACTGAAGGAAAAATGCCCCAAGAACAAGCAGGAACAGAAGACAGTTGCAGTAGAGGCCTGGCAGAGCATCACCAGGGATGAAACCCAACGTCTGGTGATGTCTATGTGTTCCAGACTTCAGGCTGTAATTGACTGCAAAGGATTTGCAACCAAGTATAAAAAAATGAAAGTTTGATTTATGATTATTATTCTGTCCCATTACTTTTGGTCCCTTAACAAATGGGAGGCACATATGCAAACTGCTGTAATTCCTTCACCGTTCACCTGATTTGGCTGTAAATACCCTTAAATTAAAGCTGACAGTCTGCAGTTAAAGCACATCTTGTTCGTTTCATTTCAAATCCATTGTAGTAGTGTATAGAGCCAAAAATGTTAGAATTGTGTCGATGTCCCAATATTTATGGACTTGACTGTATACAAATGCATTCTATTATTGACTGCCACAGTATGACTCTTGTGCTGCCAAACTGCATAACTGTGCCAACCACTAGCGTCATCTATGTTTATTTGCTCACTAAACTGAAAACTAACCATAAATATGTAATCCAACTTTGTTTGCCTCCCTAAATGGTCTATAAAAATGAGGAAAAGGTGAATCCTTCATTGAGTCCCTTCGTATGTTGGCAGATACGTTGCCTGAACTCTTGTGAGGTCTTGCCCACATAGATCTTATGACAGGGACATTGTGCAATATATATGATACCCTTAGTTTTGCAATTGATAAACTGTCTAATCTGATATTCCTTTTGGTCCACAGGGTTGACAAATGTCCTAGATTTTTTGATGAGCGGACAAAAAACACAGTCTCCACAGAGAAAGTGTCACGAGGGTATCGAGAACCACGCCTGACTCCGTTATACCCGGGGTCAGGAAGTCGCAGCGGTTGGCTGCACGCTCTATTTAAGATAGGGCTGTTTTCCTTATGGTAGCTTTCTGGGTTTGCTTAGCAAACCCTTTTTTGCTCACTCAGGGATCCGTAGCTCCTTCTCCTCAGCTGTTCCTTGTCCAGCATTCCCAGACCTCCTTATATTCCTCTCTCACACTTCTCTGGTTGCCAGAGATAGAGCTTCCTGCCTGGACATCTATTCTGACCTTCTGGAGCTGTGTTGCTGCGTTCGCTGGGAGTTGGTCCAGAACGCTACCCTCCGGATCCCTGTTGGACCTTTTTGGTTTATAGTGGTCGCCCACCTGGGTGTATGTGTTTGTCTGTTTTGTCTGTCCTCTCCCTGGTGTTTCCCTCTTAGTGATAGTGGTGTGGACTAGCGATCCCACCGACCTGTTCACTATCCAGGGCTCATATTAGGGAAAGCCAGGGTTTAGGCACGTGATCGCCGCACGGGTGAGGAACCCGTCTAGGGACGTCAGGGCAGTCAGGTGCCAGCCGCAAGGTGAGTTAGGGGTCACCACCTTTCCCTCTCCCTTGGGCAGGGCTTTCCCTGTTTTCCTCCCTGTGCGTGACGTCGGTCATTACAGAAAGGTGCCAACAGTCCCCGACCTCAACCAAGTTACCTTTGGAGGTTCTGACCGAAAGAGACTATGGACCAAAATGTCCTTGAGATTTGTTTCCCCTACTGTAAGGGATACTGAGATGTTCAGTTGTAACCGCTCTAAGATAGTTGTCAGCCCTCAACACATGCCAGTGCTTTTTTAAGATCTGACATCTGACAACCTGTGTTGGGGGGATGGCCGGTTCCGTAGTCAGCAAGTCCTCACGCCTAACACCCTTTGCGCGCAAAGGTCCTATGTAGGACCTTTTTGGGATATCCTCTAGCTCTAAACTTGTTATACAGGTTAATACTTTCCTGTATAAAAGTTGAATCCTATGAGCAGTTCCTGCGCTCCCTAAAATATTGGCCTATAGGTATCCCCTTTTTTAGGGGGTGTGGGTGGTGACTATTCCAATGCAACAGATTATTAGTTGCTGTAGGTTTTCGGTATATCTCAGTGAGGATGTGGCCACCAGGGTCCAAGGTAAGTCTGAGATCCAAGAAAGTGAGAGTGTTGTCATTGATTTCTGACGTAAATCTCATTCCTATATCATTACAGTTGAGTGCCTCCACGAATTGGTGAAATGTGTCATGGGTCCCTTCCCAAAGGATAAGTACATCATCAATGTACCTACCCCAAAATAAAATGTGTTTGGTGTAATTATGGAAATCATTGGTGAAAACTATGGTGTCTTCCCACCACCCCAAAAACGAATTTGCATAATTAGGTGCGCATTTACTGCCCATAGCGGTCCCGACTAATTGTAAATAGAAGTGTCCATCAAAAAGAAAAAATTCTAAGAAGAAAGTGTAATATGGTTAAAATCCCCTCTTTATTTTTCTCTCCGTCAGTGGCATTATATCTACCCCTTACCGTAGTTAAAGTGTCAGTGCATCTATTGATAGCACAGGCCATGCGCACAGGCCATCTCACATCGCTATCAGATTTTAAGTCGGCACGCATGGGCAGCAGAGCACCTTTTTAAAAGGAAACATTTTTTTTTCTTCTTTATTTTTTATGTTTGTTAACCAAGTGCTCACGCATCGGCTGCCGGCGCGCATGTCTTGATTTCCCTTACTTTTTAGTTGGTGCGCATGGGTAAAGGCACTCGGTGTCTTGACTACTAGAGACTGAGTGCTCACGCACCCGCTGCCTGCGCAGGACATGCGCTTTGGAAAGCATCCTCTCGCTGATTTTCTAAGTTGGAGTGCTGTGACAGCTTGCGCATGATGTCATAAGGAGACCTCCTCTGCCCTGCTTTAATTTGTCAACAACAAAATAGGGAGGGCAGCTATTCCAAATCTCTTGCGTTCTCATTTGTCACTTGGTGTAGCTTGCTTAACAGCAATTGGCTACCACACAAGTCAATCACAGAATTGCAGCATATATACCACCATCATGTCTGTTGTCTTCAATTCTGCCCAAACCCCTGAAGAAGCCAGTGATCTGGTGAAACATGTTGGGGGGTAGTTGATTGTTTTAAACAATTGCTGTCCACTCCAATGTTGCTTATTAGCTTAGAAGTCCTTGTGTAAGACATTTCATCCAATATAGCAAGGTTTTTGAGCTAGGTGGAGCGCTTAGCAGCGTGTGTGCAGTGTGTGAACGCGTCTTGACAGCTACTGACGTAGTGTCAGACAAGTGTGCTGTGAACGTCTGTGTGTAGGAGCACAGTCACCTATTCCATTTAATCAGTTTTTGGAGGCAACTACAGGTAGTTTGCTTACATTAGTCTATCCACACATTGTCCCCCTATGTTCAAGCTCTGCAGATATAGTTGTGGTGAATAGGAGATTGTGCACATCTCCCTCACCTTGGCAGCAACTAATCTGTCAACTCTTTGGGGTGGAAACAAAGTGTTTTAATTGTTTGTTATGGCTCACAGCCGTTTTATCATTATGTCGAATTAAAAGTGAAGTTTTAATACACACTTTATACCTGGGTCAAGATAGGTCTAGGCCATTCTTGACATTATGTGTATACAAATACCTTTACCCAGGTTAGGTCCCCCACCCCTTTTTTTGTAAATGATATTTCATACACGGTCCCTTTGTCTTTTGCCTTATGGGCAGTCATAGTCATTCCCTGAGCTACATCATACCACATTGTGGCCTGGTCATATTTGTTATGGTCCTCCAACCACCCCTTACAATTAGTAAGAAAATTCTGCCATACTGATTCATCCAATGTCCCATTCACACCTGCTCCTAATTTCTTTAACATTTGTCTACAGTCTTTGGTTGCTTCAGTGCCCTTTACGCATTGCATAATTTCAATTGCAGAGACCCATTTCTCTGCTTCCTTCTCAGATGAATGCTTATGTCTCATTCACACGTCCGTGCTCAAATCCGTGAGCAGGTGGTCAGTTATGCATCCGTGAAGCTGTCCATGAAGGATCCGTGTTGGGTCCGTGTGTCAGTTTTTTGCTGTCCGTGTTGCATCCGTGTTTCACTGACACTGAACAGCTGAAAATAATTTTTAAAGCATCTCTTCTTAATGATTCGTGAAACACGGATGCAACACGAATGGCATCCATGTTGCATCCGTGGTTTTCACGGACTCACTAACTA
Organism: Bufo bufo; assembly: GCF_905171765.1. Classification (NCBI taxonomy): domain Eukaryota; kingdom Metazoa; phylum Chordata; class Amphibia; order Anura; family Bufonidae; genus Bufo; species Bufo bufo. Next base: position 391,886,170 of record NC_053389.1, on the reverse strand, counting down.
TAATTGGCGTGAGGGATCCGGGAACACAGACCAAGATAGGACATACATCCGTGCTGAAAAGACGGACCCACGGACCGTGCTAAAACACTGATGTGTGAATACACACATTCAAATGAATGGGGATTTGTACTGTCCACGGAGAACATGTACAGCACACGTATGTGAAACACTGACGTGTGAATGAGGCTTTACTCTGTGTAGCCCCCATCCCGTGGGTGGCTCCTTGTAATTCACTATCCAGGTACTCACACACCTGGTGAATTACAACAGTGCTGTGGACACATTTCCGAGGCAGCACCACTTTCCTCAACTACCAGTGGTGCTATGGACACACTTCCGAGGCAGCACTATCCACTGGTGGCAACACTACAGTATAGTCTTGCCCATACACAGAGTAACTCACACGTCCTCTTTGGGGTTACACGCTGGAAACCCCTTAAACCCCACCACGTTTTTTCTATGGCACAGGAAGCACACAAACACTGCTATGCAAATTATTATAACTGCAACCAGCCAATTCAAACTGGTATCATAATAGCACGCATGTATACAATATTCAGCACAGGAGTTTGCAGTAACTTAGTAATTCTTCTGCATACAATATCAGCAGACACTTAGTACATGTGAGTTCTCACAACATGACATAACATCGAAACAACCGCTGACCTCTGGCGCCCTTCTAGGTACCAACAAGGAACTGCAGGGCCCCTATCCAATCTTACTGGACAGCTTTATACACTGCTACTTCCTACAGCCTCCTCCAGGATAGGTCCATCAACCTTTTCTCCACCAGAACTAGAGGCCTCCAGAGACAGGACCGGACAAGCCAGTCAGCGAGCTCTAGACTTTCAGCTTGGCTCAAGGGCAGCAGGGTCAGACTCTTCCTAGTTTCCGCTTATCTCAGCCACTCACACATTCGTGCATTCATACGCCTACAGACAGTTTGCACATATAGGGGAATTGAGCAAACATTCACCAAGAGCAAGGTGCGGGCACCACGTAATGTTGTGGCAGACCTAGGGTCAGTCACGTGAGGATCGAGCCACGTGTTCAAGCTGAATGACGTCAACGGAGAAAAATTACAGAAGTCAGCACACAGGTTAAAATTCTGCCAGGATCCCAAATTGGGAGTGTCCTAGGCCGTTTATTTATACCCTTTTCAAGGGTGTAACCTCTTTAAGTATCGAGAAATGTACACTGCTTTTTCAGCACGTACACAGCTTATCTTATCTCAACACACACTTACTAACTTCTTTAGTTTTAACTTATGTCATCGGCTCGCCATCTTCATCTTCTTATAGCCACACAGAAATTTAAACACCAAAGTTCTTTATGAAATGGAAGTCACAGGAAAGCTGGATACTTCTTTAACACTTCACATAAGCCCTTGCTCTCCTCACATGAACTAGCAGGACCTATCAGAATGCAGATAACCTCCCCCACTAGTGTGTATCCTCTCACATACAGCTAACAAGAGACAAGCCCTGCATTACATGAAATCAGTAAGTATTTAGGGGCTGCTTTAGCTGCTCATATCTCTGGTTTGATACCAGCTAGAGATATGGCCTTTGTATTGTCTGAAAGCTGACAGCAGAATGACAGCAATATGTTCAGTACAGGGGAAGATATCACTGATAGAAATTGAGATGCTCTGAGTGAAGCTGAAAGTGAAAAAAAAAGCAGGTTTTACCAGCGATTATTTTCGACTCACTTGGACTTTAGCTGTCATTCTGGTGTTCAAAGCCTGGACTGTCAGATTCCAAACAAGACTAGTTGCATTATTCTAGCTGCTACCATTCAGGAGAAATCACCATCTAAAGCAGCCCTCCCCCTCAACTTTCTGCCCAAGCCCAGGCACTCAGAACTGTGTTCCTCCTCCCAGTGCTAATCCGTCTTTTGTTTATAATACAGAGGAGACGGCCTGCACATGACAACGCTGTGGGAAGAGGCTGCAGAATAGGAAAGTAGCACACATTTGTGGGATTTATTATCAGGTAAAACTGAAAATGATTAAATTTTAAAGCACAAAAGCATTTATACAGCAGGGTGTAGTATACCATTAGGGTATAAAAAATGAAACGGAAGTTACACTTTAAAGATAGGAAGCGCAATGCTATGTCCTTCCCTTTCTACAAACACATTGAAGACACTGCTACTGCACTGCAGTATCCATGCCCCTAACATATTTGCCTAATGTCTTTTGGGCATTAAAATATGCAGATTCAGAAAAAAATGTCCTCTACTGTAAAACAGAAGTCAATCTACTCTGCAATTATTTCTCCACCACCACCCCTACACCAAAACTTGAAGTGCTGGAGATGCACCAACATGGATTTCGGCTTAGTATTTCATATTATCACTCGGAGATGTAAACCGTCTGCTGCCCTTTGAATTATAAGACACACATGCTATTTTCCTAAACTTCCACCCAATTTCTTTTAATTTGAACTGTGTGGAGATGCACCAACATGTATTTTTGCCTACCATTTCACTTTATCACTTTTATATTATCCTCCATTACCCTGCATATTGTAAGGCATGTATATGCTGTTTTCACAAACTTCAACCAAAAAAAAATTACATTTCAACTGTGTGGAGATCCAACACAGATTTCAGTCTATTATTATTATTATTATTATTATTATTAATTATTAAAGTGCCATTCATTTCATGGTGCTATGCATATGAAAAGGGTATACATACATACATAATACAGAAAATTGCAATAAGTATGAACAAGACAAGTTAAAAACTGGTACAAAAGGAGAGAGGACAGTGTCCATGAGGGCTTACAACCTACATTCACATTAGCACTCAGAGATATAATCATATGCTACCTGAGTATTGTAGGACACAGTAATATGCTATTTTTCCAAACTTCTACCCCAAAAAAAAGTAATTTCAACTGTGTGGAAATGCACTGACATGGATTTTGGACTAGTATTTCACGTTGTCACTGAGATTTCAAATACTATCCACCCTCTGGTCTGATTAGTAAAACAATTGTTTCACATACTAAGCTTTCCTCCCCTCCCACAAAAGTTTTTCTCTCAAAATGGCAAAAAAGAAATGTCCTTGAAGGTAGCTGCTGTTGATATTCTGCAGAAGCTGCACCTGATTTATAAGGCAGTAATTGCAGCTGGAACATACTTCCAGGCATACCCAGCCTCAGCTCCTCACTTCTCACTCCCTAGCTGACAACTTTTCCTGCCTTTCCTTATTTTACACACTGGCTGATCCAGGGAAAGGGTCAACGGGTCAATTACCCCCCCTCCACCTCGAGAATATAGTGAGAGTCAAGGCGGAGAACGGATTGGGGGAGATGAGCGCTTCATTGTGGAAGCGCTCATCTCCATAATCATCTGTATCGCCATCCTCAGGACAGCGATACAGATGGCTATGCTGCGGCAGGGGAGGGAGATGCATCTCCCTTCCCTGTTCCTCTTCTAATAGGCTGCGCGCCTTGTGCTGGCAGCCTATCAGAGGCCGGTGCATCACACCGCCTGAGCCGTACAGCGCGGGACACAGGCTGGAAGAGACCTGCATTGCATCGCTGCCATGGAGGTAAGTATAAGTGTTTTTAATTTTACGGGACAATACTTGTGGCACATGATTTTTTTTTTTTTTGGGAGGGGGCATGGAGAGGCACTTGTTACTGGTACATGATTGGGGGGGCATGGAGAGGCACTTGTTACTGGCATATGATTGGGGGGGGCATGGAGAGGCACTTGTTACTGGCATATGATTGGGGGCATGGAGAGGCACTTGTTACTGGCACATGATTGTGAGGGCATGAAGAGGCACTTGTTACTGGCAAATGATGGGGGGGCATGGAGAGGCACTTGTTACTGGCACATGATTGGGGGGGCATGGAGAGGCACTTGTTACTGGCATATGATTGGGGGGCATGGAGTGGCACTTGTTACGGGCACATGATTGTGAGGGCATGAAGAGGCACTTGTTACTGGCACATGATGGGGGGCATGGAGAGGCACTTGTTACTGGCACATGATTGGGGGGGCATGGAGAGGCACTTGTTACTGGAACATGATTGGGGGGGCATGGAGAGGCACTTGTTACTGGCACATGATTAGGGGGCACGGAGAGGCACTTGTTACTGGCACATGATTGGGGGGCATCTATGGGGGCACCTCTTACTGGCACATTATTGGGGGGCACTATGGGGGCACTTGTTACTGGCACATTATTAGGGGGCACTATGGTGTCAATTCTTACTGGCAAATTATTGGGGGTACTATGGGGGCATCTACTGAGGCCACAAAGAAGGGGTATTTTATATGGGAAAGGGGGAGAGGAACACTATGGGGGCCTCTACTGAGGCCATAAAGAAGGGGTATTTTATATGGGGGGCTCTGTGTGGTACTAGTATTATCAGGGGGTTTATCGGTTTCTACAGTTTCTATAATATATATGGTTTCTATAATATTGGGGAGCACAGCGGCACATTATTGGGGGTAGTAGGATGATTTGTCCAGAAGATCGGAGGATGATGGAGAAGTAGTAAGCTAAGATTTTCTTTGTCAAACTGCACAGGCGAAAAATGGCTGAGAAATGATGGGCTGGTCTGAAGGTCTGAAAGGAGAAGATGAGGAAAGAGAACATCTACATCAAAGGAGACGTCACTGGATGTAAGAGGTATGTGGGGCTGTATAGCAAGTACAGCAAAATGCAGTGTGGGGGAGGGGGGGACTTTGAGAATTGGGCCACATTCATTGGGGATTGGGCCCCGGATCTTTTTCAACCCTAGCAATGCCCCTGACCTCCACTCATTCCACTATTCCCCACCCACGGACGCCGTGACTGGCATCTCAACAGCAGCAGCAGAAAGTGACGTCATGTTCTAGGTGGTTTATAGACCGGGAGGCTTAGCGGCTACTTCCTGCGAAGCTAAACCTGTCTGGAAAGATCGGCCATGATGAGAAGGTCAAAATAGCATATCTGTGTGATATCATCGTGTGCTGGGAAGGCTGTTACTGGAAATGCAGTGGTAGATTGAAAGGAAAATATTACTGATAGCAGACAAAGGCTGTGTATGATACTCCCGGCTGAACCACTGTATCTGAGCTTATCATGTGTCATACTGCTTGCTGAGCTACCTAAGCTTATCATGTGTAATTGGGCAGACTAGATGGGCCAAATGGTTCTTTTCTGCCGACACATTCTATGTTTCTATGTAATACTGCCTGCTGAACCACATATCTAAGCTTACCATGTGTAAGGGCTCATGCACATGGCCGTGCCTGTATTGTGGCCTGCAATAACAGTGGGTCCGCAATATACGGGAACTGGACGTGTGCCCACAGTATGATGGATACAGAGGAAGTGCCCCTCCATAGACCAGGCTCTGGATCCGCCACAGATTTTACACAATTCTTTATTCTAGCCTTTCCCTTCAGTGTCCCTGACATTACAATAGAAGCTTGACTATGACTGAACAGTATCCCTAAGATTATTTTTTGTCAGAAACTCCAAGACCCTCATTCACTGCACACTATTTTATTGGATTTGTCTGAAATAAAACCCGAAGCTTTCAGATGAAAATGAGGAAAGTACGTAACGAACTCTGTTTGTTACGAATTGGTTCACTCATATTTATTTTAAACCTTTCTTCTCAATCAATTAGTTACCCAAATTATGTTGTAGATACTATTTCAATAAGTAGGGAATGTCTTGAGTTGGTGAGTAAAAAGAGAACTGTACAGAAGACATTTAAGGTTATTAGAAATGTTTACATGTACTGTAACTTAAAGTTTGGTGACTTCCCTTTGCTGATGTAAATGGACTCATTATCAAAGTACCCATACGAAGGGTAAGCAGACTAAGAAGTAACTTTGGCAAAAAATACCTCATTTATTTAAATTGGCTGATCTACAATACTTAGGAGGAAATTCATTTCTCAGGAGCACCTGAGCAAATCTTTGAGCAAAAGCCTGAAGGCAAAAACAAAGACAGTACAAATCCAACGCATACTTCATTAAATATAACTAAGGTAAATATAATCAAAATAATCCTTCATTAAGCTGATAATAGACACCAACATTTAAAACTATCTGAAATCACAAAAAAGCTCACAAGACAATTGGAGGGTAATTTAGGCTACTTTCACACTAGCGTTTTAGTTTTCCGATATTGAGCTCCGTCATAGGGGCTCAATACCGTAAAAAAAAACTTCAGTTTTGTCCCCATTTATTGTCAATGGGAACAAAACTGAACTAAACAGAACGGAATGTTTCAAAATGCATTCCGTTCCATTTAGTTGCGTTCCCATACCGGAGAGCAAACCGTAGCATGTTGTAGTTTGCTTTCCGTCCTGGAATGCGGAGCAAGACGGATCTGGCATAATCCCCAATACAAGTCAATGGGGACAGATCCATTTTCTGTGACACAATCTGACAATAGAAAATGGATCCGTCATCCATTGACTTTCATTGGGGGTCATGACGGATCCGTCTTGGCAATGTTAAAGATAATACAACCGGATCCATTCATAACAGATGGTTGTATTATCAGTAACAGAAGCATTTTTGCTGAACCCTGCCGGATCCAGTAAAAACGCTAGTGTGAAAGTAGCCTTATCATAAATACGCCAATTTTTGGCGTACATCTTGAACAGATTTTTTACTTTCCCCTGCTCCCGCCAGGTATAAAGAACACATCCATGATCACATAAGTATACCGAAATCTACAATAAGATTGGGATACACTATGTTGCCTCTGCCACACTACTTTGTGGAGAAAAAACATCTAGTGTGTGATTCCAGATATTGGAGCAGGTAACTCAGCCAAGACAAGGAGGTAATGGACATTACTTCTTAAACAGCGAGCATCATATTGGATACAGAAGCTTGGAACATTGACACCTAATGGACTTGGGGCTCTTTCACACCTGCGTTCTTTTCTTCCGGCATAGAGTTCCTTCGTCGGGGCTCTATGCCGGAAGAATCCTGATCAGTTTTATCCTAATGCATTCTGAATGGAGAGAAATCCGTTCAGGATGCATCAGGATGTCTTCAGTTCCGGACCGGAACGTTTTTTGGCCGGAGAAAATACCGCAGCATGCTGCGCTTTTTGCTCCGGCCGAAAATCCTGAACACTTGCCGCAAGGCCGGATCCGGAATGAATGCCCATTGAAAGGCATTGATCCGGATCCGGCCTTAAGCTAAACGTCGTTTCGGCGCATTGCCGGATCCGACGTTTAGCTTTGTCTGAATGGTTACCATGGCTGCCGGGACGCTAAAGTCCTGGCAGCCATGGTAAAGTGTAGTGGGGAGCGGGGGAGCAGTATACTTACCGTCTGTGCGGCTCCCCGGGCGCTCCAGAGTGACGTCAGGGCGCCCCAGGCGCATGGATGACGTGATCACATGGCACGTCATCCATGCGCATGGGGCGCTCTGACGTCATTCTGGAGCGCCCCGGGAGCCGCACGGACTGTAAGTATACTGCTCCCTGCTCCCTGCTCCCCACTACTACAATGGCAACCAGGACTTTAATAGCGTCCTGGGTGCCATAGTAACACTGAACGCATTTTGAAGACGGACCCGTCTTCAAATGCTTTTAGTTCACTTGCGTTTTTCCGGATCCGACGTGTAATTCCGGCAAGTGGAGTACACGCCGGATCCGGACAACGCAAGTGTGAAAGAGGCCTTAATTGAGAATCTGACTTTTTTCAATAATATATAGCGATTTGTAACATGTATTTCAATATTTTTTCACAGACTCGCTGAATCTTCTCGCTTCTGGTAAGGGTGAGAATGTGGCAGGCGCAGCACTATGAAGTGCCTTTTGTGCTGTGGCATTAGAAGAATTTTGATATCTCAGACTTTTTAGTTTAACCAGACTATTACTCTGTAATTCCTCTAGCGCCGTTCTATGGAAACAGTAGGTTTAAAGAGCACACCAAATGCTTGAAATAACTTCTTTATTAACTTTTCTTCATATAACACTGCCGCCTCTGCAGCAGATAATCCATGTACAAAACACGTGTTGCATAAAGATTCATAAAATGGCGGTATGCATAAGATGGTGGTTCAACTGTTCAATCTTGTCATTCAACATAAAATGGTGGATATATTTCTCTCTTCAGTATCTGTACTCTCACTTTAAGTTATTTAAGCACTTTATGATCTCTCTGAGAGGTATATCTGAGGTCTAACTAATAGTTCTACTTGCTCAACTTGGTTTGCAGTATGCAGTTAGAAGTAACTATTTGCAGATTGGTTGAGTATGATCTGGTATGGTTGTATGCAATTTGGATTGCAATTGGTCGCAATTTGGTGGAACTATTTTGACCTCTCTGCTTCCATAAAACACAGCTCTTAGTGGAGTGAATGTCTGTTCAGCTACTCTCCTCTGATGTAATGATCCTAGCATTTCTTGCTAAGGGAATTCCCCACACAGGCTGTGTGTGATGCTGGCTGTGATTGGTCAAAACTCTTGCTATGTGTGAGGCTGGCGGTGATTGGTCAAGACTTCTGCCCAGCAACAACATTTTAACTCTATGCTTTCTGTTGTGTATGCTGTGTCATTGAGCTTACCTCACATTATATAATGAATCTTAAAAGCATATTATCTTTTTATGCTTCTGTGAACACAAAATATAACTATTACATGACATCCAAAACATGAAGTCACAGTAAATAACTCTGCTTTTGTCTTTAACACACAAACATAGGAACTATATTAAGGTTATTGGCAGGTCTAGCTGTATAAACATAGCAGCTATATTAGCAACCTAGGACAGGTCTTAGCTGGCCAGCTACACTCCCACCAAAATTACCTATAATTCTATGTTCTTAGTGGTAGGACAAACATAAATTTGAGGAATTTTCCATCAGGTTCTCAACTTCCAAGTGTCTTTTATCACTCTCAAGCAGAACAACTAACTTCTGTATAGGACGTTCCAACTTGAGTGGAGTAGTGAGACGTTTTCCTTTTTTGTCAAGTTTTGAGTCTCCTATTTGCAACAACACTCTTCTTACTAGTTTGTCTTCATCCTTTTGAACTTCTAGAACGTTGGCCAATTTCCATTGACTTGTAGGTAAATCTTCTTCTTTCACTAACACTATGTCACCAACTTGAACATTTCTTCTGGGTGTTTGCCATTTACTTCTTAAAGGGAACCTGTCACCTGGAAAAGACAATTTACACTAATCACAGTACCTTAAAGTATCTCTCATAGTGTGCCCAAAGATGTATTCATATCTTCTTTCTGCGTTGTGCTGTCTCATAAAATCGACTTATAAAACTGTGTTTGGCACCTTTTTGAAGTCGTGCTGAAGTCATGGGTGCAGCGGCCTCCTTGACTCAACCGTCGGATAAGCCCGCCCCTATGCCGATTCTCCGCATATTGATAGACACGATCCCGGCTACGGCTCCCTCCCTCCCTGGCATCTGCATGTTCACTGCGCCTGTGCTGCAGTGCAAGCAGACAGTGATTGCGCTCACGCCGCAGGGGAGAAGCGATGGGCGCGAGCACGCTGTATAGGAACGGCGCAGGCGCAGTGAACAAGAAGATGCCAGGGAGGGAGAGAGCCGTAGCCGGGATCATGCTGTGGCAGGACACGCACGATGCAAGCGCAAGAAGAGCCCGGTCACGGCTACAGGGAAAAATGTCCATCAATATGCGGAGGAGCGGCATAGGGGCGGACTTATCCGACAGTTGAGTCAAGGAGTCCGCTGCCCCCGTGACTTCAGCACGGCTTCAAAAAGGTTCCAAACACAGTTTTATAAGTCGATTTTATGAGACAGCACAACGCAGAAAGAAGATATGAAAACATCTTTGGGCACACTATGAGAGATACTTTAAGGTACTGTGATTAGTGTAAATTGTCTTTTCCAGGTGACAGGTTCCCTTTAACATAAGATTGGCTAAGTACTCTTTCCTCCATCTATTCCAAAACTGTTCTGATAGATATTGAAATCTTCGCCATCTCCTTTTAGCATATAAATCCTCTTTGGTGAACTTGCCAGGAGGTGGCTGTATGTAATTAGACTCAGGCTCCATTCACACGTCTGTATGTGTTTTGTGGATCCACAAAACACAGACACCGGCAATGTGCGTTCCGCACACCGGCAATTGCGTGAATGGACCCTTAAGGTGAAGTAGATGGTTGGGAGTTAAAGGGTCCAAACTTGTTGGATCTTTGATGTTATCAAGTGTAAGTGGACGACTGTTAACAATAGACATTACTTCATAGAATAGGTGAAGCATCATCTATTCTTCCGGCGTTCTTTTTCAACACTGAACTTAATACATTTCTTACAGTTCTCATTTGTCTTTCCCAAACTCCTCCTATATGACTTACATGTGGAGCATTCATATGAAAATCACACTGTTTCTCTAACAAATACTCAGTTACTTTTTCTTTATCGATCTCTTTTAGAGCTTTCTTCACTTCATTCTTTGCTCCGACAAAATTAGATCCTTGGTCAGATCTAAGCTCTCTGACAGTACCTCTAATAGCTATGAAACATCTCAAGGTGTTGACGAATGCATCAGTTGACATATCCTCTAACATTTCCAGGTGAATTGCTCTAGAGCTCAGACATGTAAATATTAGTCCATATCTCTTGTACTCCTTGCGGTTCTGTTTGGTGATGAATGGGCCAAAACAATCTATTCCGTTATAAAGAAATGGTGGTGATGAGTTTACACGATCTGCCGGTAAATCTGCCATTCTTTGTTCTTAGGTAGGTCTACGTGCTTTCTGCAGACTACACATTTACTTATATTCTTTGCTATAACTTTGCTTCCTTTCACTATCCAGTAACCACCTTCTCTCAGACAGCTTTGGGTAAAGCTTCTTCCTTGATGCAAGGATTTGTGAAGGTAGAGTTTTTGGGTAGAATCAGGGTGGATAAAAATCTATGATTTAAAAAAAAAAATTTTTTTTGATTTAAATCGGATTTTTTTTAATATAAAATGCTTTTTTAGGAAAATATATTACCATCCAAAGGTTATTCCATCATGAAATAAAGATTAGTTTTTTAATTATGTAGAATAAGGCTGTACGTAGACTCCCATATTGTTGAATGGATTAGGCAGTGGCTGAGGGACAGACAACAGAGGGTTGTAGTTAGGGATCGACCGATATTGATTTTTTAGGGCCGATACCGATACCGATAATTTGTGAACTTTCAGGCCGATAGTCGATAATTTATACCGATATTCTGGGTATTTTTATTTTTGAGGAAAAAAAAATTTCCTACACAAATCTGCTGAAAATTAATATGTTTATTGTTAACGTGTATTTTTTTTTTTTTTTGTAAATCTTTTTCATTTATACTTAATATTTTTTATATTTTTTTTACTAACTTTTAGCCCCCTTAGGGACTAGAACCCTTGTCCCATTCACCCTGATAGATCTCTATCAGGGTGAATAGGAGCTCACACTGTCCCTGCTGCTCTGTGCTTTGTGCACACAGCAGCATGGAGCTGAACATGGCAGCCAGGGCTTCAATAGCGTCCTGGCTGCCATGGTAACCAATCGGAGCCCCAGGATTACACAGCTGGGGCTCCGATCGGAGGAGCAGGGGAGAGGGGATCCTGTGGCCACTGCCACCAATGATTAATACTGGGTAGGGGGTGCACTGCGCCACCAATGTTTTTACGATTGGGATGGGGGTGGGGGGCACACTGCGCCACCAATGATTAATACTGAGGGGCTTGGGGGGGGGGGGCGCACTGCGCCACCAATGAAGATAAGTCTCTCAATCATTCATATACAGGAGGCGGGAGCTGGCTGCAGAATGACATAGCCGGCTCCCGACCTCTATGAGCGGTAGCTGCGATCCGCGGCACCTAAGGGGTTAACTACCGCGGTCCGCAGCTACCGCTCATAGAGGTCGGGAGCCGGCTATGTGATTCTGCAGCCATCTCCCGCCTCCTGTATATGAATTAATGAAAGACTTATCTTCATTGGTGGAGCGGTGGCCACAGCCCCTCCCCTCCTCTTATCTTCTCTGCTCTCATCGGCGGCAGCAGCAGCACAGGGGTAGGGAGACACTGCTTCCTTCTCCCCTGTGCTGCGGAGGGAACACGGAGAGCGCTGACAGCAGTGCGATCTGTGTTCCCAATACGTTATCGGTATATCAGCAAAATAGATGCCGATACCGATAACGCTCAAAATCCTCAATATCGGCCGATAATATCGGTAAAACCGATAATCGGTCGATCCCTAGTTGTAGTCAATGGAGTATATTCAGACCATGGTCTTGTTACCAGTAGGGTAACTCAGGGATCTGTTCTGGGACCCATATTGTTTAATATATATTGCAGAAGGCCTCGATGGTAAGGTGTGTCTTTTTCTGATGACAGAAAGATTTGTAACAGGGTTGATGTTCCTAGAGGGATACACCAAATGGAAAAGGATTTAGGAAAACTAGAGGAATAGTCAAAAATCTGGCAACTAAAATTTAATGTTGATAAGTGCAAGATAATGCACCTGGGGCATAAAAACCCAAGAACAGAATATAAAATCAGTGATACAGTCCTAACCTCAGTATCTGAGGAAAGGGATTTAGGGTTCATTATTTCAAAAGACTTAAAGGTAGGCAGACAATGTCATAGAGCAGCAGGAAATGCTAGCAGAATGCTTGGGTGTATAGGGAGAGGCATTACCAGTAGAAAGAGGGAGGTGCTCATGCCGCTCTACAGAGCACTAGTGAGACCTCATTTGGAGTATTGTGCGCAGTACTGGAGACCATATCTCCAGAAGGATATTGATACTTTGGAGACAGTTCAGAGAAGAGCTACTAAACTAGTACATGGATTGCAGAACAAAACTTACCAGGAAAGATTAAAGGAACTTAACATGTATAGCTTGGAAGAAAGGCGAGACAGAGGGGATATGATAGAAACTTTTAAATACATAAAGGGAATCAACAAGGTAAAAGAGGAGAGAATATTTAAAAGAAGAAAAACTGCTACAAGAGGACATACTTTTAAACCTTTGCCCCTCTAATTTAAAACTAATATCAGGAAGTATTACTTTACTGAGAGAGTAGTGGATGCATTTCCTGCAGAAGTGGTAGCTGCAAATACAGTGAAGGAGTTTAAGCATGCATGGGATAGGCATAAGGCCATCCTTCATATAAGATAGGGCCAGGGGCTATTCATAGTATTCAGTATATTGGGCAGACTAGATGGGCCGAATGGTTCTTATCTGCCGACACAATCTATGTTTCATTTATGTGTAATTTTTTTGGTAAATCAATTCCATTAATCCATTTACAATGTCATGCTCTTCCAGAGGTTTTTGTAAGATTATTGGGCAGTTTCTCTGCCTACAAGATATTATCACAGATGCTTGGTTTACTTTTGCAGTTCTCAAAACTGAATTTGACTCAGCAGAGATCACATGCCTCTTCTTCACAGCAAAAATGTTATAACATGAACAGAGTTGAGAAAAATACCTTAATCCTAACTTCTACAAACCTATGAATGCAGAATCAACCTAATCAAACTAATATGAAAAGTTGTTTAAATCTTCATCTACTTGCATATTATAAGTTATACCAGCAAGAATTAGTCTTTATGTAGAAAACTATGATTTAAATCAAGCCTTACTGACTAGTAATTTAAATCGTGATTTAAATAATTTTGATTTAAATCAAATCCACCCTGGGTAGAATTGCTGGATGCTTCACTCTGCTAGGTAACAATGCATTTTCCAGTCTCCCTCCCACCTTCATTATACCATCCTGCAGAACAAAATTAAGCTTGTACAATGGGTGCTTGTTTGGAAGCCTTTTAGGTTCTTGACTAAGTCTCTTCAACTCTTAACTTTAGAATCTCTGTTGAATGAGTCTTATGACTGTTTCTTCAGCTTTCATTATTTCTTCTACATTCAACAATTCCTTCTTTCTGATTCCCTTTGCCAATCGTTGAATTAGAGTTACTACGTTTAGGACCGTATTCCATTTCGAACATCTGGCTAGTTTTTCATGTATGTCATCTTGACACTTGGCAGCAGTGCTCAATGTTTGTACAATTTTTACTTCTGGATCACCCATAGAAAAAGGAACTCTGGACCTGTAAACCAATTAGAATTTTTCTATTCTGTTACATTCAGGCCTCTTGAAGCATGATCTGCTGGGTTATGCTTTGTGTCAATGTGATGCCAATGTACCGGATTTGTTATTTCCCAAATTTTCTCAACTCTGTTGGCGACAAAGATATGGAATCTTCGAGCTTTGTTGTTTATGTATCCTAGGACAACTTGTGAGTCTGTACAAAAATATTCTTTCTTCAAATCCAATTCATCTCTCAGAAACTTGCTTACTGATGCTGAAACTATGGCTGCTGTCAGTTCAAGTCTTTGTATTGTCTGAATACTGGTAGGTGCAACTCTGGCCTTCCCCATAACCAGGGCACAGTGTATCTTTTCTTCTCCTATTACTCTGATGTAGGAGCACTGACCATAACCATAACTACTGGCATCTGAAAAATGATGAAGTTCTATTTTCTTCTACTTTCCGAAATCATGAGGTACAAAACATCTGGGTATCCGAACTTCTCTCAAGTTTTGCGAGTCTATTATCCAACTCTACCACCTTGGCCTCAAATTTTCAGGTATGGGCTCATCCCATCCCAACTTCTGTCTGCATAATTCTTGTAGTATTTCTTTTGATCTGAGGATCACTGGGGACAAGAATCCCAATGGATCTAATATAAAGGGTGGGCCATTTATATGGATACACCTTAATAAAATGGGAATGGTTGGTGATATTAACTTCCTGTTTGTGGCACATTAGTATATGTGAGGGGGGAAACTTTTCAAGATGAGTGGTGACCATGGCGGCCATTTTGAAGTCGGCCATTTTGAATCCAACTTTTGTTTTTTTAATAGGAAGAGGGTCATGTGATACATCAAACTAATTGGGAATTTCACAAGAAAAACAATGGTGTGCTTGGTTTTAACGTAACTTTATTCTTTCATGAGTTATTTACAAGTTTCTGACCACTTATAAAATGTGTTCAATTTGCTGCCCGTTGTGTTTGATTGTCAATGCAACCCTCTTCTCCCACTCTTCACACACTGATAGCAACACCGCAGGAGAAATGCTAGCACAGGCTTCTAGTATCCGTAGTTTCAGGTGCTCCACATCTCGTATCTTCACAGCATAGACAATTGCCTTCAGATGACCCCAAAGATAAAAGTCTAAGGGGGTCAAATCGGGAGACTTTGGGGGCCATTCAACTGGCCCACGACGACCAATCCACTTTCCAGGAAACTGTTCATCTAGGAATGCTCGGACCTGACACCCATAATGTGGTGGTGCACCATCTTGCTGGAAAAACTCAGGGAACGTGCCAGCTTCAGTGCATAAAGAGGGAAACACATCATCATGTAGCAATTTTGCATATCCAGTGGCCTTGAGGTTTCCATTGATGAAGAATGGCCCCATACCTTTGTACCCCATATACCACACCATACCATCAATTTTTTTGTTCCAACAGTCTTGGAGGAATCTATCCAATGTGGGTTAGTGTCAGACCAATAGCGGTGGTTTTGTTTGTTAACTTCACCATTCACATAAAAGTTTGCCTCATCACTGAACAAAATCTTCTGCGTAAACTGAGGGTCCTGTTCCAATTTTTGTTTTGCCCATTCTGAAAATTCAGTGCGCCGATCTGGGTCATCCTCGTTGAGATGCTGCAGTAGCTGGAGTTTGTAAGGGTGCCATTTGTGAGTAGCTAATATCCGCCGAAGGGATGTTCGACTAATGCCACTCTACAGTGACATGCGGCGAGTGCTACGCTGTGGGATCTTGCTGAATGAAGCTAGGACAGCCACTGATGTTTCTTTATTAGAGACAGATTTCATGCATCCACATTTTTGGCAAATCCGACACTGAACCAGTTTCACGAAATTTAGCAAGCTAAGTTAGTTTGCTAACTGTAGCATGGGAGATGGGTGGTCTCGTAGGGTGTCTTGCATTGAAATCTGCTGCAATGACCCGGTTACTGCGTTCACCAGACATCAACACAATTTCTATCCGCTCCTCACGTGTTAACCTCGGCGACATGTCAATGGCTGTAAACAAAGAGAAACTTGTAAATAACTCATGAAATAATAAAGTTACGTTAAAACCAAGCACACCATTGTTTTTCGTGTGAAATTCCCAATAAGTTTGATGTGTCACATGACCCTCTTCCTATTGAAAAAACAAAAGTTGGATTCAAAATGGCCGACTTCAAAATGGCCACCATGGTCACCACCCATCTTGAAAAGTTTCCCCCCTCACATATACTAATGTGCCACAAACAGGAAGTTAATATCACCAACCATTCCCATTTTATTAAGGTGTATCCATATAAATGGCCCACCCTGTAGAAGCCACTGCTGAAAGAATGGTACATCTAGTTGCAACTTTCTCTTCAATAGATACTTCAAATAAGAACTTGTCATTCTCTACATTCCATCTCAATCCAAGTATGTTTTGAACTGGAAGATGATCATAATTAGTGATGGACGAACATCGGCTGGGACGGTTCGCGAACGCGATTAAATGTTCAGGAACCGCAAGTTTGCGGCGGGCCCCATTCACTTTAATGGCAGGCGGACCTGAAAAACCTTCAGCTCATATTTGCAGCCACCAGATACTTAGTAGAAGTGCACAAATAGTCCTACAACATGGACAGTGACATACTAGAGGGGGATTAATGCCAAAAATTCCAACAAAAAATATGTATTTTAATCAGGGGACATTTTTATGCGTCTTAAATGGAAATTCTCTGAAATGTGCCCTGTTGGAGCCTAGAAATTTTTTATTTTAGGCCACGGGAGTACGGGCCCTAAAAATTAGGCATTCACCTGACATAAAAGATATTCTGATTATGTGGCTCGAGGTACATTATGCGGTCAATGGATAAAAATTTTACTGTAGGCCACTGGACTACAGGCCCTAAACATTAGGCATTAACCAGACAAAAAAGATCAAGTGATTCTGTGGCCAGAAGTATATTACACGGTCAATGGATATCAATTTTACTGCAGGCCAGTACAAATACAGGTCAAATACATATGTTTAAAAGAACTAAAAATATAAAATTGGATAAAAAACATGGCTAACGAAATCCCCCCTCTTGAAAAGACCCCAAATGATAATAGTTGAAGATCGATAACACGTGGTCATCACTGGTGTTGAATTCTTTCGAGGCCCCAACAATTATTCATTCACCGTACAGAAAAGAACAAGTAAGTATGTGGCTGGAGGTAGATTACACGGTCATTGGATATCAATTTTACAGAAGGCCAGTGGACTACAGGCCCCAAAAATAATGCATTCAGCAGGCAAAAAAGAACAAGTAAGTATGTGGCTGGAGGTAGATTACACGGTCATTGCATATTAATTTTACAGCAGGCCAGTGGACTACAGGCCCCAAAAATTACCGTATTTTTCGCCCCATAAGACGCACTTTTTCTTCCCCCAAAATGGGGGAGAAATGCCCCTGTGTCTTATGGGGCGAATGCTTGCCGTTTTACATCGCAAGCTGCGATGTAGGAGCGAGCAGGGACTCGGGGAGAGACTGGGAGGAGGATCTGGGCGCCGGCGGGGCGTTGCAGTCAGTGTAGTATAGCCCAGCCCCGCCGCTCCGGTATACTAATATAAGATGTCATATTCATTTATTGGTTATTAAACATGCCCCCTCAGTCCTATTACTACCTTACATCCTAATCGCATCTGTAGAATTCAGGCAGCCCCAGCCGGGCGGCAGCGTAACTCTTGTCATGTGCCTGAATGAAGCAGGCGGCGCAGGCAAGTGACGTCAGTGAGAGACGCGCCGGCCGCCCGACTTGGGCTGCCTGAATTCTACAGAAGCGATTAGGATGTAAGGTAGTAATAGGACTGAGGGGGCATGTTTAATAACCAATAAATTAATATAACATCTTATATTTGTATACTGGCGGCAGCGGGGGGGAGGCGGGGGCGATCTGTGGATGGCACAGTTATGGGCTGGGGGGGTCTGTGGATGTCACTGTTATGGGCTGGGGGGGGGTCTGTGGATGGCACTGTTATGGGCTGGGGGTCTGTGGATGGCACATATATAACAGTGCCACCCACAGATCCGCCAGCCCATAACAGGGCCATCCGCAGATCCCCCCCTGTAACAGTGCCAGCCACAGATCCCCCCCCTGTAACAGTGCCAGCCACAGATCCCCCTGTAACAGTGTCCGTCATCCACAGATCCCCCCCATAACAGTGTCCGTCATCCACAGATCCCCCCATAACAGTGTCCGTCATCCACAGATCCCCCCCATAACAGTGTCCGTCATCCACAGATCCCCCCATAACAGTGTCCGTCATCCACAGATCCCCCCCATAACAGTGTCCGTCATCCACAGATCCCCCCCATAACAGTGTCCGTCATCCACAGATCCCCCCCATAACAGTGTCCGTCATCCACAGATCCCCCCATAACAGTGTCAGTCATCCACAGATCCCCCCATAACAGTGTCTGCCATCCACAGACCACCATTAGTTCCAAACCCACCAAACACACAGCACACCTTTTGGTTAAAAATATTTTTTTTCTTATTTTCCTCCCCAAAAACCTAGGTGCGTCTTATGGGCCGGTGCGTCTTATAGGGCGAAAAATACGGTATGTATTCACCGGACAGAAAAGAACAATTGATAATGTGGCTCGAGGTACATTAGACGGTCACCGTATAACAATTTTCCTGTTGGCGAGTTACATTACAGGCCCCAAAAATTATGCATTCACCGTACATAAAAGATCAAGTGATTATGTGGCCGGAGGTTTATTAGACGCCGGTCAATGGCTAGTAATTTTACTGAAGGCCAGTAGAAATACAGGTCAAATACATATGTTTAAAAGAACTTAAAATATAAAAATGGATTAAAAACATGGCTAATGAAATCCCCCCTCTTGAAACACGTGGTCATCACAGGTGTTGAATTCCTCCGAGGCCCAAAACATTAGGCATTCAACGAACAGAAAAGGTCTTTTATGCCTCATATTATTTACATAAGACAGGGACCATTCTTTGTTCTTGGTGTTGTAGGATATGTGTGGGCTGGCATGAGGAAATTCAATAAAAGGTGGTAGTCGCAGGTGTTGAATTCCTCTGAGATCCATGTCTCATTCATTTTTAGAAATGTGAGGTAGTCCACACTAGGCGAGTGCGCTTATCGGTCACAATCCCCCCTGCTGCGCTGAACATCCTTTCGGACAGGACACTGGACGAGGGGCAAGCCAAGAGTTCCATGGCAAATTTTGCCAGCTCTGGCCACAGAGAAAGTCTGCACACCCAGTAGTCCAAGGGTTCCTCGCTTCTCATAGCGTCCACATCGGCCGTTAACCCAATGTAGTCGGACACCTGTCAGTCTAGGCGTTAACTGAGGCTGGATCCGGAGGGTGGCTGTTGATGGGTTGGCTGCAAGAATGATCTCATATCCGAAGGGACTAACACATCTTCAAACCACCCTCTTCTTGCATGTGATGTTGGATTTGTACCCACAACTGTTTTCTCTGTGAGTGGAAATTCCTCTGGCAGCGCCCGCAAATGCAGCATTTCTCGAAGCAAGGCCTGGAAGTGCTGCATTCTGACAGCTCTCTGTGATGCTGGTAACATGTCCGCCATTTTGTGTTTGTACCGGGGGTCTAAGTACAAAGCCACCCAGTAATGGTCCTTTCCCATTATGCTTTTTATACGGGGGTCCCTCTTCAAACACTGGAGCATGAAGGCACCCATTTGCACTAAACTGGAAGCAGTGGAGTGGTCTGGCTCCTGCTCATCGTCTAGGATAATGTCATCCTCGGTCTCCTCCCCCCAGCCACGGACAACACCAGGGATCCCAGAAAAGTTTAAAGCATGCTCTTCTTGCTCCTTCTCCACTCTGGCACCATCCTCCTCTGACTCCGCTTTAGACTCCTGTTGACTTGTCTCAGATGGAGTAGCCCCCCCCGGGAATTCATCCAGCATTGCGACTTCCTCATCTTCCTGCTCCTGCTCCTCAATGGCTTGATCAATGACACGACGCAATGAACGCTCCAGAAAGAAGGCGTAAGGTACAATGTCACTGATGGCGCCATGGCTGCGACGGACCAGTTTGGTGATCTCATCAAATAGCCGCAGAAGTCTGCATGCGTCACACATGAGCAGCCACTGGCACGGTGGAAAAGAAACAAGCTCCCCAGAACCTGTCCTGCCGCAGGGTTCATACAGGTAGTCGTTAACTGCATGTTTCTGCTGGAGCAGCCTATCAAGCATATACAAGGTGGAGTTCCAAGGCATCAGGCAGTCACAAATCAGACTTCTAACGGGCAGGTGGTGTCACCGCTGAACCTCAGCAAGGCGAGCCATGGCCGTGTAAGATCTTCTAAAATGGCCAGAGATTTTCCTGGCCTGCCGCAAGACGTCCTGGACCCTGGGGTATTAGGCAACCAATCACTGCACGACTAAGTTCAGGACGTGTGCCATGCACGGCACGTGTGTCATTTTGCCCTGTTACAGCGTGCTCAGCAGATTGGCACCGTTGTCACACACCACTTTAACAACTGTCAAATTGAGCGGGGTTAGCCACTGATCGGCCTGTGATCGCAGAGCTGAAAGGTGTGGCTCTTGGCTTCCAGGCACAACAGCCGCAGCACAGCATGGTAACGTCTCACCTGGCACGTCAAATAGGTTCTGGGGAGCTTGGAGGGCACAGCGGAAGAGGCGGTAGCAGTGGAAAAGGAGGAGTCAGCCGAGGAGGAGACGGAGGATGGAGTAGGAGGAGGAGAAGAGGCAGGCCTGCATGCAATCCGTGGCGGTAACACCAAATCCACACGGGTGCCACGGGTTGCATGCTTAACAGCCGTTAGATGGTTCACCCAGTGGGCAGTAAAAGTTATGTACCTTCCCTGTCCATGTTTGCTAGACCACGTGTCTGTGGTCAGATGTATCTTGGCACCGACACTATGTGCCAGAAATACATTCGCTTGCCGCTGAACGTGGCCATATAGCTCCGGGATGCCTTTTTGGGAGAAATATTTCACTCCGGGGACCTTCCATTGTGGTGTGCCAATGGCCACAAATTTTCTAAAGGCCTCCAAGTTCACCAGTTTATATGGCAGTAGTTGGCAGGCTAGCAGTTCCGACAAGACGGCAGTCAGCCGTTGGGCAAGAGGGAAATCCAGCGTCATTATCTTTTTACGCTCAAACATTTGGGCCACGGAAGCCTGCCTTTTGCCAGATGAACGCGACGACGGCACGTGGAAGGTGGAGTGGAGGACGAATGGGAGGAGAGAAGAGAATGAGAAGGAGAAAAGGCAGGACATTGAGCACCGGGAGTGTGGCTTTGTGGGTTCTGATGGTGTTGCTCCTACTGGGCTCGGTGATGGGAGGCCTGGTGCCTTCCTAAAGTGGTCGTCCCTAGGTGAGTGTTGGGCTTACCGCGACTTATGCTTTGTCAGCACAGGCTGCAGATGGCAACACTATTGTCAGCAGTGGACATGTTAAAAAAAAGCCCACACTGCGGAGCCATGTGCCGGCATCCTGGGAGCGCCAGATGTGACCGTGCATGGTAGATGGCTCGTTCCAGATACATTAGTAGTAGGGCTGCACGATAAATCGAAAAAATAATCGAATTGCGATAATCGGCAAATGCGATATGGCGATTTGGCCTACCCGAAAATGCCACGATTATATATGAAGAGGCCCCGCGCACATAACTGGCTTTGTGTGTAAAGTATTTTACTAGTGTGTGAAACAATCTCTCTCCTATTGATAACAGGTCCAGCCTCTGTACTCACTTTAACGATGAATGCACTGCAGCGAACGGCAGCTTAACTTAGTAGCGCTCCTGCTTCCTGAAGTGGGAGGAGAGTTACTAAGTGACGTCAGTCACGCGCCGGCCGGCCAGCTCGCTGCCGCTCGCTGTAGTGCATTCATAGTGACAGTGAGTACAGAGGCTGGCCATGTTATCAATAGGAGAGAGCTTGTTTTACACACTAGTAAAATACTTTACACACAATGCCAGTTATGTGCGCAGTTTAGGACACATGAGGGGACACATAGGGCCATGAGGGGGACCAGCATAAGAAGCTATATGTCTTAGGCTACTTTCACACTAACGTTCGGGTGTCCGCTTGTGCGCACCGTTTGAAGGGGCTCACGAGCGGCCCCGAACGCATCCGTCTGGCCCCAATGCATTCTCAGTGGAGGCGGATCCACTGAGAATGCATCCGGCTGCCAGCGTTCAGCCTCCGCTCCGCTCAGTGAGCGGACACCTGAACGCTGCTTGCCGTGCGGAGGCGAGCGGATCCGTCCACACTTACAATGTAAGTCAATGGGGACGGATCCGCTTGAAGATGACACTATATTGCTCAATCTTCAAGCGGATCCGTTCCCCATTGACTTTCAATGTAAAGTCTGAACGGATCCGCTCAGACAACTTTCACACTTAGAAAATTTTCTAAGTTTTAATGCAGACGCATCCGTTCTGAACGGATGCGAACGTCTGCATTATCGGAGCGGATCCGTCTGATGAAACATCAGACGGATCCGCTCCGAACGCAAGTGTGAAAGTAGCCTTATGCTGCCCCCCCTCATGGCCCTATGTGTCATAGCACACATCCCCTATAACAGCGTCCTCCACAGATCCCCCATAACAGCGTCCTCCACAGATCCCCCATAACAGCGTCCTCCACAGATGCCCAACATAACAGCGTCCTCCACAGATCCCCCATAACAGCGTCCTCCACAGATCCCCCATAACAGCGTCCTCCACAGATCCCCCATAACAGCGTCCTCCACAGATCCCCCATAACAGCGTCCTCCACAGATCCCCCATAACAGCGTCCTCCACAGATCCCCCATAACAGCGTCCTCCACAGATCCCCCATAACTGCGCCCTCCACAGATCCCCCATAACAGCGTCCTCCACAGATCCCCCATAACAGCGTCCTCCACAGATCCCCCATAACAGCGTCCTCCACAGATCCCCCATAACAGCGTCCTCCACAGATCCCCCATAACAGCGTCCTCCACAATAGCGTTTGGCGGTGACGCAGCAGAACCGCACACAAATGCTGCACTACCAAAATGCACTATATAGAAAGTATATTATAGGTATATCACACCCCTGCCTCAATCTGTTTATTTGGGGGGCAACTGGTATATCACACCAGTTGAAATTATTTGTTCCAATAGCGTTTGTCACTCTGTGTAGCTGTGGTAATGCAGCAGAAGCGCACACAAATGCTGCACTACCCAAATGCACTATATAGAAAAGTATATTATTGGTATATCACACCCCTGCCTCAATCAGTTTTTTTGGGGGTAAACTGGTATATCACACCAGTAGAAAGTATTTGCTCCAATAGCGTTTGTCACTCTGTGTAGCTGCGGTAATGCAGCAGAAGCGCACACAAATGCTGCACTACCCAAATGCACTATATAGAAAGTATATTATAGGTATATCACACCCCTGCCTTAATCAGTTTTTTGGGGGGACAACTGATATATCACACCAGTGTTGAAATTATTTGTTCCAATAGCGTTTGCCCATCTGTATAATTGCAGTATCGCTGCAGAAACGCACACAACTGCTGCACAATACAAATGCACTATAATATACTTTCTATGATAGAAAGTACACTGCTCAAAAAAATTAAGGGAACACTTAAACAACAAAATTTAACTCCAAGTCAATCACACTTGTGTGAAATCAAACTGTCCACTTAGGAAGCAACACTGAGTGACAATCAATTTCACATGCTGTTGTGAAAATGGGATAGACAACAGGTGGAAATTATAGGCAATTAGCAAGACACCCCCAATAAAGAAGTGGTTCTGCAGGTGGTGATCACAGACCACTTCTCAGTTCCTATGCTTCCTGGCTGATGTTTTGGTCACTTTTGAATGCTGGTAGTGCTTTCACTCTAGTGGTAGCATGAGACGGAGTCTACAACCCACACAAGTGGCTCAGGTAGTGCAGCTTATCCAGGATGGCACAGCAATGCGAGCTGTGGCAAGAAGGTTTGCTGTGTCTGTCAGAGTAGTGTCCAGAGCATGGAGGCGCTACCAGGAGACAGGCCAGTACATCAGGAGACGTGGAGGAGGCCGTAGGAGGGCAACAACCCAGCAGCAGGACCGCTACCTGCGCCTTTGTGCAAGGAGGAACAGGAGGAGCACTGCCAGAGCCCTGCAAAATGACCTCCAGCAGGCCACAAATGTGCATGTGTCTGCTCAAACGGTCAGAAATAGACTCCATGAGGGTGATATGAGGGCCCGACATTCACAGGTGGGGGTTGTGCTTACAGCCCAACACCGTCCAGGACGTTTGGCATTTGCCAGAAAACACCAAGATTGGCAAATTCGCCACTGGCGCCCTGTGCTCTTCACAGATGAAAGCAGGTTCACACTGATCACATGTGACAGACGTGACAGAGTCTGGAGACGCCGTGGAGAACGTTCTGCTGCCTGCAACATCCTCCAGCATGACCGGTTTGGCATTGGGTCAGTAATGGTGTGGGGTGGCATTTCTTTGGAGGGCCGCACAGCCCTCCATGTGCTCGCCAGAGGTAGCCTGACTGCCATTAGGTACCGAGATGAGATCCTCAGACCCCTTGTGAGACCATATGCTGGTGCGGTTGGCCCTGGGTTCCTCCTAATGCAAGACCTCATGTGGCTGGAGTGTGTCAGCAGTTCCTGCAAGACGAAGGAATTGATGCTATGGACTGTCCCGCCTGTTCCCCAGACCTGAATCCAATTGAGCACATCTGGGACATCATGTCTCGCTCTATCCACCAACGTCACGTTGCACCACAGACTGTCCAGGAGTTGGCAGATGCTTTAGTCCAGGTCTGGGAGGAGATTCCTCAGGAGATCATCCGCCACCTCATCAGGAGCATGCACAGGCATTGTAGGGAGGTCATACAGGCAAGTGGAGGCCACACACACTACTGAGCCTCATTTTGACTTGTTTTAAGGACATTACATCAAAGTTGGATCAGCCTGTAGTGTGTTTTTCCACTTTCATTTTGAGTTTGACTCCAAATCCAGACCTCCATGGATTGAAAAATTTGATTTCCATTTTTAATTTTTGTGTGATTTTGTTGTCAGCACATTCAACTATGTAAAGAACAAAGTATTTCAGAAGAATATTTAATTAATTCAGATCTAGGATGTGTTATTTTTGTGTTCCCTTTATTTTTTTGAGCAGTGTATATTATTAGTATATCACACCCTTCAGTAAGTCACACCTATTGATAGCACACCTATCCCAGTCCTTAAAAGGACTTTTGTGGCCCTATTAGGTAGCGTTTGGTGTCCCTAACATTCTGTCCCTGCTTCACACAGCAACCTCTCCCTACACTGGCAGAAGACTGAATGTAAAATAACGGCCAGATTCTGTTTATTTATAAGGTAGGGTGTGTGTCCATGTGCCGAAACGTCTCAATTGGCTGTCCTGTACCACCTGA
This sequence comes from Bufo bufo, assembly GCF_905171765.1. Classification (NCBI taxonomy): domain Eukaryota; kingdom Metazoa; phylum Chordata; class Amphibia; order Anura; family Bufonidae; genus Bufo; species Bufo bufo. The sequence goes on along the minus strand of NC_053389.1, from coordinate 391,860,714 downwards.
TGGATTTGTCATGGGTCAAAGTTCTTGACAATGTAAAAGAATATGGCGCCGGCGAACATCGCCTTATGTACGCTCGTTCGGCGAACAGCGAACTAGCAAAGTTTGCCACGAAAGGAACGCGGGGCGAACCCTAAGGCCATCTCTAATCATAATTGAGATCTACATTGTTTATTGTTGCTGCACGTTCAGAGTCACTGATGGATTCCAGTACCTCTCTGTTGTTTGAGATGAATTTTATAAAGGCGCAGGTTTCTACTTGCGCATAACTCTTGGCTTTCTTTCACTAGTTTGATTGCCAATTCTGTGGACTCTAGCCTTATGAGACCATCATCTACATAAAAGTTTTTCTTCAGAAAATTTGCTGCTGATGGGCAATCCTTTTCATTCTGATTGGCCAGGTACCTTATACCGTAATTGGCGCAACCTGGAGACGATGCTGCTCCAAACAAGCGTACTTTCATTCTGTATTCTGCTGGCTCTGTATCTGTATCTCCATCCTCCCACCATAGAAACCTCAGGAAGTCTCTATCTTCATTCTTCACATGAAACTGGTGGAACATCTTTTCAACGTCACACATGACCGCTACGGGATACTTTCTGAATCTACAGAGTACTCCAGGCAGAGTGTCTGTAAGATCTGGTCCTTTTAGTAGATGATCATTCAATGCAACACCATTGTACTCCAAAAATAAAGGAAGACACACGGAATCAAAAACGGAAACGGATCACGGAACAACAGAACGATCGTGTGCATGAGGCCATAGACTCATTACATGCAAAGTGAGATATTTCAAGTCTTGACTATAATGGGGATGGGGGCGGAGCTCCGGCGCAGCACGGCGGTGCACGGCGAAAGCCTCTGGACTAAAAAGTCGGACATGCAGGACTTTTTAGTCCGGCGGCTTTCGCCGTTCTGCACCTGAGCTCCGCCCCCGTCCCCATTATAGTCAATAAGGACTGAGCGGCGGCACGGCGAAAAAGCGGAAGGACGGATCCGACATGGTAAACAGCCTGTCGGATCCGTCCTGCCGCAAGTGTGAAAGTAGCCTAAGTTGCATTACTGAAATAAATGGACTTTTGTACGATATTCTAATTTTTTCGAGTTTCACCTGTAAATAAAAAGTCACAAAATAGCCATATGAGAGAGGGGTTTGCACAGGAGGAGGGGGTTTGTGAAGAAGTGTGTAAGTGTGTGTGGGGGGCCCTGTACAAATATTTGCTGTGGGGCCCAGTCAGTTCTAGCTACTCCTCTGGCCACCAGTCACAGTGCCAGCAGTGTCAGCCACCAGTCAGTGCCAGCCATATCAACCATCAGTCAGTGGCAGCCATATCAACCATCAGTCAGTGCCACCAGTCTCAGCCACCAGTCAGTGGCAGCAGTCTCAGCTACAGCCAGCACTCAGTGCCAGCAGTCTCAGCCACAAGCTGCAGCCAGCAGTCTCAGCCACAGCCACTAGTCAGTGCCAGCAGTCTCAGCCACAAGCTGCAGCCAGCAGTCTCAGCCAGCAGTCTCAGCCACAGCCACTAGTCAGTGCCAGCAGTCTCAGCCGCAACCAGCAGCCACAGCCACCAGTCTCCGCCACCAGCTGCAGTCAGCAGTCTCAGCCACAGCAACCAGTCAGTGCTAGCAGTCTCAGCCACAGCCACCAGTCTCAGACACCAGTCAGTGTGGTCAAGTTCCCTTGCCATTTAATATAGACTGTTCCTACTAATGTTTATGCACTACTGTTTTAGCGCCCATTATTGTAACAGGCTTAATGTCTAGTCATTTGTAAAGGGATTAAATACTTATTTGCATAACTGTATATACAGTATACATTACAGAGTGATGGCAAGAGATACAAAAGTAATGTACGCATTGTACCTGGGCATTTTCTGTCCCGGATTTGAGTGATCCACCTAATGTGCCTCCTCTTCAGATCTGAACAGTGTTTGATGATGGCCATCGCTGTATGTTTGCCCTTGAACTCCCTCCTTAGCTTCTTCCTAATCCCCCTCACAATGGCCTGCTTCTCTTCTTGGACCCGGGTCCGGTCATAGCCCCGCTCCAACATGCGCTCCAGGATAAAGATGCAAGCATATAATCCCAAATTTTTTAACTACAAGTATTGAAAATAATGTCCTCAACAACACAGCAAAAAGTATTTCAGTCTTTGAACGGGAAATATTAGATTTTATGTTACCGTTGATCGGATTGTATTGCGATTGTATGTGTGTGTGTGTGAGCAATTGGATATTGGCCAGCTGAGCAGTGATGTACCTGTCTAGTGAAGTGACGGTACGGTATGGGGTGTACAGCTGGTTCGCCTCCCCATGGTGCACCCTGGGTAACGCTAAATCAACCAGCAAATACTGGGGGTCTGACAAAAAAAGCTCCTGACCAACAGGACACAAACTCTAATCTATAGACTGGGTGTGTGTCTGTGGCTAGGGTGGTCACTTGCAGAATCCCAAAAAGGAGGACACCACATCCCGAAAAGGAGGACATCGTATCGAGGACAGTGGCTCACAGTAGTTCAGTAGTAGAAATTTATGCTGCTAAATCGACTTGGCAAAGTTGGCAGTGGGCCAGTATGGCACTGTCTGGCACACAACCTGTTCTGAACGCTAAGGCTGGCTGGGCTCACTGTGGGCGGCGTGCTCTGGTTGGGTGAGTGACTGACTTCAGTCGTCACGGGTGTGATGGGGTGATTTGTGACTGGTGAGCGATGCTCCTACAACATATATACGTTATTTATATGCCAGTCGTGCGTATGTGTGGGGCACATGGCTGCCAGAACAGGTCCTAAAGCTGTCCCAGTCAGTGATAGTTTCCATTACTTCATGTTCTCACAGCGCATCAATGATCATGGAGTCTTTTAATTAAAATTTGTCATTGAGGCTTATGGAAAGCTGGTGACAACCAGTGCAGCATCTACAGTAGTCACTAGAGCGGAGAGATGATCAGCAGGGAGATGCAGTCAGGCAGTTTGTTTAAACAGATAATCTATCCTCTGGATAGATCATCAGCATCTGATCGGCGGGGGTCTGACACCCGGGACCCCCCGCCGATCAGCTGTTTGAGAAGGCAGCGGCTCTCCAGGAGTGCTGCGGCCTTCTCACTGTTTACCGCTGGCCCAGTGACGTCACGACTAGTATCAACTGGCCTGGGTGCGGCTAAGCTCCATTGAAGTGAACAGAGCTTAGCCGCGTCCAGGCCAGTTGATACAAGTCGTGACGTCACTGGGCCTGCAGTAAACAGTGAGAAGGCCGCGGCGCTCCTGGAGCACCACTGCCTTCTCACACAGCTGATCGGCGATGGTCCCGGGTGTCGGACCCCCAGCCGATCAGATGCTGATGATCTATCCAGAGGATAGATCGTCAGTTTAAACAAACTGAAGAACCCCCTTAAGACTGCACGCATGGGTGCTTGTCCTATAGTGTATAGTATGGCTGGACCGGATGATGAGTGTACACACTGTACAGATTTGTACTGCACTATAGATCGCCTTTAGATCTGTTAAAGGGAATATTTGTACAGCCGGTTTACATGAGCCAAACATTCATGAACTATCCTTTGATTAGTAGGGATTGTGATCTCCACTGATCAGCTGAGCATAGACAGGTGATCAGGGCCCTGCCTTCTACTGCTGGTACTGCACATTCTCAGTTTTATTCACTTGTTGGACATCATAGGATGAACTGCTGTACCCCACAAAACAAGGAGGTTGGTTGTCTAAATATTAGAATTGCTAATGGAATGGCAGGGAATGAGTTAAAATAATAAATCATTATATACTTACTGCCTGGCTGGCTCCGCTTGGATGATGGCAGAGAGAGAGCGAGGCGGGTGAATGGGTGATGGGGTGGCACTGACAGTGACTGTACTGTATTAATATAGAGCTGGGCACAGTGTGGCAGACTAGTAGTGCTATGTGCCGGTGAGTGTGACTGGCATCTCAGCTGCCGCAGTCCGCACTGCGCTGCACAGGCAGCACACCCGTCCCGAGCTCCTCTGACTCCAGTATATAGTGCACGCTGATATAATGTTGACGTAAGCACGCAAGATCCAAACGTGCTGCCTCCTTAAAGTGACCATGCCTGAGCGGACCCACCGTCACCCATAACAACAAAAAAGGAGGACCTCTGGCCGTCCATCCTGGCCTAAAACTGGACGTCTGGCCACCCTATGTGTGGCAGGAAAATGAATGTGCATGTGAGAGATATTTCTTTGCTGTTCATACGTACATGCTATAGACATTGTACTGTGATGTCACAACAATACTTAGTGCAGCTATCCGTAATATCTATTCAGACCTGATAAAATGTGAAGTTTCATGTATTGTGAAAAAATATGGGCATGATTAGTGTAGATTTGCGCAATCCCGAATATATTGGCGCACTTTATCTGCATATAAAGCTTTTGTTCTGCCATGCATGCGAAATGTAATCAAAAACAGTGCTGTAATGTAAAATTACTTAAAGTGATCAGGAGTTCTTCCTCACATTTGTGAATGTTGCTGCTAACCATTTTCTCCAGTCTCAGGAAACTTCTAGCAGCTTAGCAACTGTGAGCCACGCCTCTATTGCACACGCAATACGCGCAAACTATATTGCCGATTTTCGCAATCAAGGAAATTATCGTGAATTCTCGAATTTGCGAATTTATGGCGAATATTGCGCTATAAATTCGTGAAATATCGCAAAAACAAATATTACCGCTCGTCAGTAGTATTTATGACAGTTACAGCATTTACTGCCCTAAAATCATGTACCACACGATATACTGGAGGCTGACCCTTCACAGTCTGTCTCTTCTTCACAGGAAATACGGGCGTATTGAAGGAGCTTTTTATAGGGATTATTAACCCTTTCCCCAACAGATCTTTTAGATCATTTGCAATAGCATCTTCCTGTGAAGAATTTAGTGGGTACTGACGTACACATGGTGGCTTAGTGCCAGGTTTCAGTTGCACAACTATTGGCAGTCTACCAACATCTGTCTTAGAAGTCGCCCACAAATGTGATGGGACTTCACACAGGCAGTCTGGGAGTGTAAATTTAGAGGTAGAGGAGGCACTAAGTGTCATTAAGGACATAAGTGCACACAAAGTCTCTTCAGGCACAGGGGCTGTGATTTAGGGTTTTCCTGAAGAGAAATCCACAGATGCTTTCATGGCACTAAGCACTAGTGTTGATCACGAATATTCGAATTTCGAATTTTTATCGCGAATATAGGTACTTCGAAAATTCGCGAAAATTTTGAATATAGTAATATATATTTTAAATTTCGAATATTCAATTTTTTTTTTTTCGATTTTTTTTTTTTATCAGTACACATGATCCCTCACTGCTTCTAGCTTGTGGGCCAATAAGAAGGCTGCAATATACTTGACTTTAGGAGTAGTAGTGTTTGCGAATTTTGCTCTATAATGTTTTTTTTTGAATATTCGCTATATTGCTATATATTTTTGTTTTAAAATATTACGAATATTCGAAAAAACAAAGTTATAGCAATATAGAGAATATTCTAAAAAAATCGAATAGAGCAATTTAGCTAATATAGTGATATAATCTTCTTTGTCTAATAGATGTAAGTTGAAAAATTCGCAATAAAAAATTTGAATCTGAAAATTATAATTCCGAAAATTCGCATATTGCACAATCATTACCTTTCCGATTTTTTGAGTAAAAAAAAAAAAATCGCAAATTTTCGAATTTGTTTTTTTTTTGACGAATATTCTACAAAATATTCGCGAAATATCGCGAATTCGAATATGACCCCTGCCGCTCATCACTACTAAGCACGTCAGTCCCAAGTAAATTGTATGGACTATCTGAGCTTACCAACACATGCGGGACAATAGATTAAGCATCATGAATGTTAAGTTTAACAGGCTTTGTTAGTGGGAGTTTAACAGATCTTCCCTCAACCCGTTGACAATAGATGTAATCTGAGGAGATAAGCTCCTCAGGCATAATTTTTTTTGTATTAGGCTATGGGCTGCTCCTGTGTCTACCAAAAAGTCAATTGAATTTCCTGTGTCCTCCCACGTGGATGTGATGATTAGTTGTGGACCTGGGGATGTGTCAAGGGGGTAGTTAATGTTGAGGGAACTCACAGGATTGCTGTCACTTTATTGAGAGGTCTGCGCAGTAGCCTGACCTCTCTGGGGACATTGACTGAGTAATGCCCCTTTTTCTCACAATTCCAACAAGTTACTTGGTCCCAGTTATGTAGCTTTTTCTGGAACCCACTTTTTGGTTTGAAGGGTTGGTTAGCCATTATTGGTTTCTTTTTAGTTTGTGAGTCTAGCTCAGCTTCCTTTGCTATGGCCACTAGGTCAGGGAACCGGCAGGTCCGCTAATCAGGGCGAGCCTTTTTTACTGCATTCTGTATGGGTGCTTTTAATCCAGACATGAATGTATGTTTTAGTAGTCTCATGTCCTTACTGTCTCCTGTCTCATACCCATGGTCAAGTCAGAGCTGTTCTAAAGCTGTGGCGTAGTCAGCTACAGTCTGCTTAGCGTCTTGTGTTTGCGTCATAAAGGTATCAGTCCGATTGTCCTGTTGCTCTTTCACCCAGGGTTTGAGGGTCATGATAAACTCCTGGCCCGACTGGTCTGTGACTTTATCTATGGGGACAATACCAGGGGCCTTTGCCAGCATTTGATTCCTAAGTACCTCCACTCCTTTTGTCTCTAGAAGACTTTCCAGATCCGCCCAAGTGGCTTTATAGGCGGTCTGGATACTTTCTAATTTACGAAGGAAAGTACTGGGGATAGTACGGGGCTATGGAAAGTGTTACACATGGCCAGCAACTCACTAGGGGTCCATGGCCGATAAACATTATAATCATGTGTTTCCACTTGCCCAGCTCTGACTGTGGGGAGGGTCTTATTGACCAGTGGGTATAAACCCACACTGGGGTGTGGCTTGGGCCCCCCACAGGCTGAGCATTTCTCTCTCAAGTCTGGGTTTTGTTGTCCACACTTTGGACATGCTCTCCCCTCCGGGCCATTATATGGAAGTGGTGCTATTGGAGAGAGAGATTTTTCTGGGTTATCAGGGCTAATAGACCGTACTTCATGAGGGATGGTTAATTCTTTTGTTGGCAATTTAATCACATCCCATATTTCATACACATATATATTAATGCCAAAAATGGCCTAGACCTATCTTGACCCAGGTATAAAGTGTGCATTAAAACTTCACTTTTGATTCAACATACTGATAAAACGGCAGTGAGCCATAACAAACAATTAAAACACTTTGTTTCCACCCCAAAGAGTTGACAGCTTAGTTGCTGCCAATGTGAGGGAGATGTGCACTATCTCGTATTCACCACTTTGTGCTAGATAGTACATTTGCGGCCTGCGCTGCATTTCTGACAGTCTAATAAAACCGTTAAATACTGCTGTTACATTTTTGGTTGAAAAAAGCACACTTTTTGTGCTAGATAGTACATTTGCACCTGTGCTGCATTTTTGACAGTCCACTAAAACCGTTAAATACTGCTGTTACATTGTTGGTTGAAAAAGCACACTTTTTGTGCTACATAGTACATTTGCAGCCTGCGCTGCATTTCTGACAGTCCACTAAAACCGTTAAATACTGCTGTTACATTGTTGGTTGAAAAAACCTCACTTTTGTGCTAGATACTACATTTGCGCCCTGCGCTGCATTTCTGACAGTCCAATAAAACCGTTAAATACTGCTGTTACATTGTTGGTTGAAAAAAAACTCACTTTTTGTGCTAGATAGTAGGGTTGAGTGAACCCGAACTGTAAAGTTCTGGTTCGTACCGAACTTTAGGATTTTTGGACCCCGGACCCAAACTTTTTCGTAAAAGTTCGGGTTCGGTGTTCAGTAGAGTTGAGCAAACACCTGGATGTTCGGGTTCGAGAAGTTCGGCCAAACTTCCCGGAAATGTTCGGGTTCGGGTTCCGAACTCGACCCGAACTTCGCCCCGAACCCGAACCCCATTGAAGTCAATGGAGACCCGAACTTTTCGGCACTAAAAAGGCTGTAAAATAGCCCAGGAAAGGGCTAGAGGGCTGCAAAAGGCAGCAAAATGTAGGTAAATCCCCTGCAAACAAATGTGGATAGGGAAATGAATAAAAATAAAAATTAAATAAATTAAAATTAACCAATATCAATTGGAGAGAGGTCTCATGGCAGAGTATCAGGCTTCATGTCATAGCAGAGAATCAGGCTTCACGTCACCCACCACTAGAACAGGCCATTGTCAGATATTTAGGCCCCGGCACCCAGACAGAGGAGAGAGGTCCCATAGCAGAGAATCAGGCTTCATGTCACCCACCACTGGAACAGGCCATTGTCAGATATTTAGGCCCCGGCACCCACACAGAGGAGAGAGGTCCCATAGCAGAGAATCAGGCTTCATGGCATAGCAGAGAATCAGGCTTCACGTCACCCACCACTCGAACAGGCCACTGTCAGATATTTTTAGGCCCCGGCACCCAGACAGAGGAGAGAGGTCCCATAGCAGAGAATCAGGCTTCATGTCCTAGCAGAGAATCAGGCTTCAAGTCATAGCAGAGAATCAGGCTTCATGTCATAGCAGAGAATCAGGCTTCACGTCACCCACCACTGGAACAGGCCATTGTCAGATATTTTTAGGCCCCGGCACCCAGACAGAGGAGAGAGGTCCCATAGCAGAGAATCAGGCTTCATGGCATAGCAGAGAATCAGGCTTCACGTCACCCACCACTGGAAGAGGCCACTGTCAGATATTTTTAGGCCCCGGCACCCAGACAGAGGAGAGAGGTCCCATAGCAGAGAATCAGGCTTCATGTCCTAGCAGAGAATCAGGCTTCAAGTCATAGCAGAGAATCAGGCTTCATGTCATAGCAGAGAATCAGGCTTCACGTCACCCACCACTGGAACAGGCCATTGTCAGAGATTTAGGCCCCGGCACCCAGACAGAGGAGAGAGGTCCCATAGCAGAGAATCAGGCTTCATGTCATAGCAGAGAATCAGGCTTCACGTCACCCACCACTGGAAGAGGCCACTGTCAGATATTTTTAGGCCCCGGCACCCAGACAGAGGAGAGAGGTCCCATAGCAGAGAATCAGGCTTCATGTCATAGCAGAGAATCAGGCTTCAAGTCATAGCAGAAAATCAGGCTTCATGTCATAGCAGAGAATCAGGCTTCACGTCACCCACCACTGGAACAGGCCATTGTCAGAGATTTAGGCCCCGGCACCCAGACAGAGGAGAGAGGTCCCATAGCAGAGAATCAGGCTTCATGTCACCCACCACTGGAACAGGCCATTGTCAGATATTTTTAGGCCCCGGCACCCAGACAGAGGAGAGAGGTCCCATAGCAGAGAATCAGGCTTCATGTCATAGTAGAGAATCAGGCTTCATGTCATAGCAGAGAATCAGGCTTCACGTCACCCACCACTGGAACAGGCCATTGTCAGATATTTAGGCCCCGGCACCCAGACAGAGGAGAGAGGTCCCATAGCAGAGAATCAGGCTTCACGTCACCCACCACTGGAACAGGCCATTGTCAGATATTTAGGCCCCGACACCCAGACAAAGGAGAGAGGTCCTATAGCAGAGAATCAGGCTTCATGTCATAGCAGAGAATCAGGCTTCATGTCACCCAACACTGGAACAGGCCATTGTCAGATATTTTTAGGCCCCGGCACCTAGACAGAGGAGAGAGGTCCCATAGCAGAGAATCAGGCTTCATGTCATAGCAGAGAATCAGGCTTCATGTCACCCAACACTGGAACAGGCCACTGTCAGATATTTTTAGGCCCCAGCACCCAGACAGAGGAGAGGTTCATTCAACTTTGGGTTGCCCCGCAATATAATGGTAAAATGAAAATAAAAAAAGGATTGAATGAGGAATAGGGATGAGCGAACCCGAACTGTATAGTTCGGGTTCGTACCGAATTTTGGGGTGTCCGTGACACGGACCCAAACCCGAACATTTTCGTAAAAGTCCGGGTTCGTGTTCGGCGCTTTCTTGGCGCTTTTTGAAAGGCTGCAAAGCAGCCAATCAACAAGCGTCATACTACTTGCCCCAAGAGGCCATCACAGCCTTGCCTACTATTGGCATGGCTGTGATTGGCCAGTGCAGCATGTGACCAAGCCTCTATATAAGCTTGGGTCACGTAGCGCTGCACGTCACTCTGCTGATTCAAGCATAGGGAGAGGTTGCAGCTGCGACGTTAGGGCGAGATTAGGCAGATTAACTCCTCCAAAAGACTTCATTCTGTGATCGATCTGCAGCTGTGGATCATTGAAGTGCTAATATCGACTTGCTCACTTTTTTGAGGCTGCCCAGAGCGTTTTTAGATCACTTTTTTCTGGGGTGATCGGCGGCCATTTTGTGGCTTGTGGTGCGCCAGCACAAGCTATCACCAAGTGTATTTAACCATCAATAGTGTGGTTATTTTGTGCTGTATCCTACATCAGCTGCAGGCTGAGCCTGTGTCACCGAAGTGCATTTAACCATCAACAGTCTGGTTATTTTTTGGCCATATACTACATCAGCTGCAGGCTGAGCCTGTGTCACCGAAGTGCATTTAACCATCAACAGTCTGGTTATTTTTTGGCCATATACTACATCTGGTGCAGGCTGAGCCTGTGTCACCCAAGTGCATTTAACCATCAATAGTGTGGTCTTTTTTGGCCATATACTACATCAGGGGCAAGTTGAGCCTGTCACCCAGCGCCTAAAAAATAGACCTGACATTTCTATTCAACCAAATTTGTACTGTTTTAGCTGGTCAAGTTATTTGTAGTGACCGTAAAAGCACACTTTTTGTTCTGGGTTGAAAAACTATTCCCAAATTTGCCATTCTCAAAATAACTAGTTTCTGCTATATGAGGCCTACTTGAAATCTATCCCAAAAAGGATATCTTACATTGAAGGTGCTGATAGTGTCATTCAGAAAAACCTAAGACACACGCTACCGTGCAGATAGAAGTCTAATTCTGTGATTAAACCTATACCTGTCACACAGCGCAAAAAAAAAACAGGCCTCACATTTCTATTCAACCAAATCTGTACTGTTTTAGCTGGTCAAGTTATTTGTAGTGACCGTAAAAGCACATTTTTTGTTCTGGGTTGAAAAACTATTCCCAAATTTGCCATTCTCAAAATAACTAGTTTCTGCTATATGAGGCCTACTTGAAATCTATCCCAAAAAGGATATCTTACATTGAAGGTGCTGATAGTGTCATTCAGAAAAACCTAAGACACATGCTACCGTGCAGATAGAAGTCTAATTCTGTGATTAAACCTATACCTGTCACACAGCGCAAAAAAAAAAACAGGCCTCACATTTCTATTCAACCAAATCTGTACTGTTTTAGCTGGTCAAGTTATTTGTAGTGACCGTAAAAGCACACTTTTTGTTCTGGGTTGAAAAACTATTCCCAAATTTGCCATTCTCAAAATTGTGGTGAACGGGAACAATGAGGAAAACATCTAATAAGGGACGCGGACGTGGACATGGTCGTGGTGGTGTTAGTGGACCCTCTGGTGCTGGGAGAGGACGTGGCCGTTCTGCCACAGCCACACGTCCTAGTGAACCAACTACCTCAGGTCCCAGTAGCCAGCAGAATTTACAGCGATATTTGGTGGGGCCCAATGCCGTTCTAAGGATGGTAAGGCCTGAGCAGGTACAGGCATTAGTCAATTGGGTGGCCGACAGTGGATCCAGCACGTTCATATTATCTCCCACCCAGTCTTCTGCAGAAAGCGCACAGATGGCGCATGAAAACCAAGCCCATCGGTCTGTCACATCACCCCCATGCATATCAGGGAAACTGTCTGAGCCTCAAGTTATGCAGCAGTCTCTTATGCTGTTTGAAGACTCTGCTGCCAGGGTTTCTCAAGGGCATCCACCTAGCCCTTCCCCAGGGGTGGAAGAGATAGAATGCACTAACGCACAACTACTTATTTTTCCTGATGATGAGGACATGGGAATACCACCTCAGCACGTCTCTGATGATGACGAAACACAGGTGCCAACTGCTGCGTCTTTCTGCAGTGTGCAGACTGAACAGGAGGTCAGGGATCAAGACTGGGTGGAAGACTATGCAGGGGACGATGAGGTCCTAGACCCCACATGGAATGAAGGTCATGCCACTGACTTTCACAGTTCGGAGGAAGAGGCAGTGGTGATACCGAGCCAACAGCGTAGCAAAAGAGGGAGCAGTGGGCAAAATCAGAACACCCGCCGCCAAGAGACTCCGCCTGCTACTGACCGCCGCCATCTGGGACCGAGCACCACAAAGGCAGCTTCAAGGAGTTCCCTGGCATGGCACTTCTTCAAACAATGTGCTGACGACAAGACCCGAGTGGTTTGCAGGCTGTGCCATCAGAGCCTGAAGCGAGGCATTAACGTTCTGAACCTTAGCACAACCTGCATGACCAGGCACCTGCATGCAAAGCATGAACTGCAGTGGAGTAAACACCTTAAAAACAAGGAAGTCACTCAGGCTCCCCCTGCTACCTCTTCTGCTGCTGCCGCCTCGGCCTCTTCTGCTGCTGCCGCCGCCTCGGCCTCTTCTGCTGCTGCTGCCGCCGCCGCCTCGGCCTCTTCCTCTGCCTCTGGAGGAACGTTGGCACCTGCCGCCCAGCAAACATGGGATGTACCACCAACACCACCACCTGCGTCACCAAGCATCTCAACCATGTCACACGGCAGCGTTCAGCTCTCCATCTCACAAACATTTGAGAGAAAGCGTAAATTCCCACCTAGCCACCCTCGATCCCTGGCCCTGAATGCCAGCATTTCTAAACTACTGGCCTATGAAATGCTGTCATTTAGGCTGGTGGTGTCACGAGGGTATCAAGAGCCACGTCTGACTCCGTTATACCCGGGGTCAGGAGGTCGCAGCGGGTGGCTGCGCGCTCTATATCTAAAGATCACGTTGTTTCTTAGTGATTGTTTTCTGTGTTTGCCTTGCTATCCTTTTTGTCTCAATCAGGGATCCGTAGCTTCTCCTTCTCAGCTGTTTCTTGTCTGCCACTCCCAACCTCCTTATATTCTCCCCTCACACTTCTCTAGTTGCCAGTTATAGAGCTTCCTGCCTGGACATCTATACTGACCCACTGGAGTTGTGAATCCTGGTTGTCGTTCTAGAGTGCTACCCTCCGGATCCCTGTTGGGCTTCTTGTTATCTCCTGTTGTCGCCCACCTGGGATTATATGTTGAGTTTGTATTGTCTGTCCTTCCCTTGGTGTTTTCCTTTAGAGCTAGTGGTGCGGACTAGTGTTCCCACCGCCCTGTTCACTATCTAGGGCTCAGCTTAGGGAAAGCCAGGGCTTTAGGCACGTGATCGGCGTACGGGTGAGGAACCCGTCTAGGGACGTCAGTGCAGCCAGGTGCCAGCCGCTAGGTGAGTCAGGGGTCACCACCTTCCCTCTCACTTGGGCAGGGCCTTCCTTGTTCCCTCCCTCTGTGTCACGTATGTGATAGTCACGCCGACCGTGATATTATAACTGGCCTTTACTTTTTGAGAAAATAAATAAATAAATAAATAAAAATAAAAAATTTCTTTTTGTTGTTTTTTTTTCTCTACTTAGAATCCAATATGGATCCTATTGCTGCCTTGGCAAAACAGCTTCAAGGCCTGTCTTTGGAGGTGCCAGGATTGAAGTCGTCTGTCCTCCAACAACAGCAGCAAATGCAGCAGACCGCACCCCCTGCGGTTGCTATGGGTAACCAGGTTGTTACAGAACCCAAGGTTGTTCTTCCTGACAGATTTTCTGGGGGAAGGGACAAATCTGCGACGTTCCGTGAGGCCTGCAAATTATACTTTAAGTTGCGCCCTTACTCCTCAGGTAATGAAGAACAGCGGGTAGGGATTGTCATTTCCCTGCTTCAGGGGGACCCACAATCCTGGGCGTTCTCGTTACCCCCTGGTTCCCAGGCTCTCCGGTCAGTGGAGGGATTTTTTGGGGCTTTGGGTCTCATATATGATGACCCTGACCGAGTCGCCCTGGCTGAGTCGAAGTTACGGAGACTCCTACAGGGAGATCGGTCAGCAGAGGAATATTGCTCAGAGTTCCGTAGGTGGGCTACGGATACTCAGTGGAACGACCCGGCTCTCAGGAGTCAGTTCTGCTCTGGGTTATCTGAAAGGGTTAAGGATGCACTGGCGCTGTATGAGACCCCCCTTTCCCTTGATGCTGTTATGTCCCTCTCTATCAGAATAGATAGGCGTCTTAGGGAGAGATCGAAAATTCCTGAGCAATTGGTTACCTCTCCCAAGCAACAATTAGTCTGTACTGACTTAGATGAGCCTATGCAGCTAGGCGGAACTTCTCGTCAGGTCCGTCCTCCTGAGGTTCGCCGTAGGGGGGGGGGCTTGTTTTTTCTGTGGGGGGAAGGGTCATTTCATTAATGTCTGTCCCTCCTTTCTCAAAAACAAAAGACCGTCGGAAAACTACTAACCCCAGGCTGTGCGGAGGATGTCAGCCGGGGGGTATACGTTTCCTCCATACGAACATCTCAATTTGTGTTACCAGCGGTTATTGTTTTTGGTGTTAAGACGGAGTCTATTTCTTTTTTTCTAGACAGTGGAGCAGGGCTAAATTTGATAGATGCCCATTTTGCCCGCACTATGGGTTTGTCTCTCTGTACGCTACAGAGACCTATTCCCGTATTCGCTATAGATTCGGCTCCTCTGTCTCAGAGAAACCTCACCCACATTGTTCATAATTTACACCTTCGGGTAGGGGACCACCATAATGAGTGTCTTTCATGTTACGTTCTGGAGGGCCTTCCCTCTCCTGTGGTATTGGGTCTTCCCTGGTTGGTAGCGCACAATCCAGTGGTGGATTGGCAGGCCAGGGAGATATTGGAGTGGAGTGAGCATTGCAGAGAGAATTGCTTAAATAACAATTGCTTAATCGCCTCCATAGCTTCCCTACCTACATTTATTTCGGACTTTGAGGACGTTTTTTCTGTAAAGGGTTGTCAGAAGCTACCACCTCATCGTCCTTATGATTGCCCGGTTAACCTGATTCCCGGTGCAAAATTACCCAAGTCCAGGTTGTATAATCTTTCGGGTCCCGAGAGACAAGCCATGAAAGATTATATCTCCGAGAGTCTGGCTAAGGAACACATCAGACCCTCTTCTTCACCCGTGGCTGCAGGGTTTTTCTTTGTTAAAAAGAAAGATGGGGGCCTGCGTCCTTGCCTAGATTTCCGTGAGCTAAACCAGATAACCATCCGAGACCCATACCCTCTTCCTCTCATTCCTGACCTTTTTAATCAGATTGCGGGTGCTAGGTGGTTCTCCAAACTTGATCTTAGGGGGGACTACAATCTGATTCGTATCAGGGAAGGGGATGAGTGGAAGACAGCTTTTAACACCCCTGAGGGGCATTATGAAAATCTAGTTATGCCTTTCGGTCTGACCAATGCCCCCGCTGTCTTCCAACATTTCGTTAATGATATTTTTAGTCATCTCATCGGCAGGTTTGTAGTCATATACCTAGATGATATCCTAATTTATTCGGCTGATCTGAAAACACATGAGGTGCATGTCAGGCAAGTACTGCAGGTCCTACGGACGAATAAATTATATGCGAAAATTGAAAAATGTGTCTTCGCCGTTCAGGAAATACAGTTCCTGGGATATCTATTATCTGCTTCAGGTTTCCGTATGGATCCTGGGAAGGTCCAGGCAATTTTAGATTGGGATCTTCCTGAGAACCTTAAAGCCCTACAACGGTTTTTGGGTTTCTCAAATTTCTATAGAAAGTTCATAAAAAATTATTCAGTGATCGTTAAACCCCTTACCGACATGACTAGGAAGGGGACTGATTTTTCCAAATGGTCTGACGCCGCTAAAAATGCATTTTCCTCTCTAAAAGAGAGGTTTACCTCGGCACCTGTTCTAATTCAACCTGATGTCTCCCAGCCTTTTAATGTTGAGGTAGATGTGTCAGAGGTGGGAGTGGGGGCTGTATTGTCTCAGGGTCCGTCTCCTGGCAAATGGCGCCCTTGCGCTTTCTTTTCCAAAAAATTATCTTCTGCAGAGAAGAACTATGATGTTGGAAATAGGGAACTGTAGGCGATTAAACTGGCGCTTGAAGAGTGGCGTCACTTCTTAGAGGGAGCAATCCACCCCGTCACGGTGATTACGGATCACAAAAACCTTCTGTACCTAGAATCGGCTAAGCGTCTCACCCCTAGACAAGCTAGGTGGTCGCTATTCTTTACCAGATTTAACTTTGTAATCACCTATCGTCCTGGGGCAAAAAATACCAAGGCAGACGCGTTATCTCGTAGTTTCCCTGGAGGGGGTAATGTTAGTGATCCGGTACCTATTTTACAAAGAGGAGTGGTTGTCTCTGCTGTACACTCTGTTCTAGAGGGAAAGGTGTTAGAGGCCCAGGGGGACGCCCCGGCCTCTTGCCCCTCAGAGAAATTGTTTGTACCGTTAAACCTGCGTCTTGAATTATTAAAAGAACATCATAATTCGGCACTTGCTGGGCACCCGGGTAGTAAAGCAACCTTGGAGCTATTATCTCGTCGTTTTTGGTGGCCAAGGTTGCGTCAGGATGTAATGGATTTCGTGTCTACTTGCTCTACTTGTGCACGCGCGAAAGTCTCTCATACACGTCCAGCAGGGTCTTTATTGCCACTTTTTATCCCCAATAGGCCATGGACACATCTGTCAATGGATTTCTTTACTGACTTACCGTTGTCTGCGGGTAAAACAGTTATTTTGGTAGTAGTAGACAGGTTTAGCAAAATGGTACACTTTATTGCGCTACCCGCACTTCCTAATGCTAAAACTCTTGCTCAGGTGTTTATCAGTGAAATCGTGAAGCTTCACGGGGTCCCTTCCGATGTGGTTTCGGATCGGGGAACCCAGTTTATTTCTAAGTTTTGGAAAGCTTTTTGTTCCCGTTTGGGGGTACACTTGTCCTTTTCCTCAGCTTTCCATCCTCAGTCGAATGGACAGACTGAGCGTACCAACCAAAACCTAGAAACATATTTAAGGTGTTTTGTGTCTGAAAACCAAGAGTTGTGGTCATCATTTTTACCGTTAGCTGAGTTTGCCATAAATAATCATTATCAGGAGTCCACTGGCAAGTCACCATTCCTTGGTGCATACGGTTTTCATCCCCAATTTTGAACTTTCAAAGAGGGGGGGTCTTCTGGGGTTCCCGAAGAGGAAAGGTTTTCTTCATCTCTTTCATCGGTATGGCAGAAGGTGCAAGTTAACTTGAAAAAGATGAGTGGTAAATATAAATGCATGGCCGATAAGAAACGGTCGCCAGGTCCGGACCTAGGGGTGAATGACTATGTGTGGTTGTCTACTAGAAATATTAAGTTGAAGGTTCCCTCTTGGAAACTGGGCCCTAGGTTCATTGGTCCTTATAAAATAGTAGCCGTCATTAACCCTGTGGCTTTTCGCCTGGAGCTACCTCAGACTTTTAAGATCCATAACGTCTTCCATAAATCGTTACTCAAGAAGTATGTTCCACCTCTAGAACCATCACCGCTGCCACCTCCTCCTGTTATTGTGGATGGTAATCTGGAGTTTCAAATAGCCAGAATTGTTGATTCTCGTCGGGTCCGCCGCTCTCTTCAGTATCTGGTGCATTGGAGGGGTTACAGTCCCGAGGAAAGAATGTGGGTTCCAGCGTCAGAGGTAAACGCCAACAGGTTAATTCAGGCTTTCCATGCCTCTCATCCTGAGAGACCTGGTCCTGAGTGTCCGGAGGCCCCTCGTGAAAGGAGGGGTACTGTCACGAGGGTATCAAGAGCCACGTCTGACTCCGTTATACCCGTGCTCAGGAGGTCGCAGCGGGTGGCTGCGCGCTCTATATCTAAAGATCACGTTGTTTCTTAGTGATTGTTTTCTGTGTTTGCCTTGCTATCCTTTTTGTCTCAATCAGGGATCCGTAGCTTCTCCTTCTCAGCTGTTTCTTGTCTGCCACTCCCAACCTCCTTATATTCTCCCCTCACACTTCTCTAGTTGCCAGTTATAGAGCTTCCTGCCTGGACATCTATACTGACCCACTGGAGTTGTGAATCCTGGTTGTCGTTCCAGAGTGCTACCCTCCGGATCCCTGTTGGGCTTCTTGTTGTCTCTTACCTGGGATTATATGTTGAGTTTGTATTGTCTGTCCTTCCCTTGGTGTTTTCCTTTAGAGCTAGTGGTGCGGACTAGTGTTCCCACCGCCCTGTTCACTATCTAGGGCTCAGCTTAGGGAAAGCCAGGGCTTTAGGCACGTGATCGGCGTAAGGGTGAGGAACCCGTCTAGGGACGTCAGGGCAGCCAGGTGCCAGCCGCTAGGTGAGTCAGGGGTCACCACCTTCCCTCTCACTTGGACAGGGCCTTCCTTGTTCCCTCCCTCTGTGTCACGTATGTGATAGTCACGCCGACCGTGATAGGTGGACACACACAGCTTCAAACAGCTCATGTCGCTTGCTGTCCCACAGTATGTTGTTCCCAGCCGCCACTACTTCTCCAAGAGAGCCGTGCCTTCCCTGCACAAACAAGTGTCCGATAAATTCAAGTGTGCACTGCGCAACGCCATCTGTGGCAAGGTCCACCTAACCACAGATACGTGGACCAGTAAGCACGGCCAGGGACGCTATATCTCCCTAACTGCACACTGGGTAAATGTAGTGGCGGCTGGGCCCCAGGCGGAGAGCTGTTTGGCGCACGTCCTTCCGCCGCCAAGGATCGCAGGCCTCAAGCCCGGCCTGGTGGTGTGCGATAATATGCGAAATCTCGTTGCAGCTCTGGGACTAGCCGGTTTGACGCACATCCCTTGCCTGGCGCATGTGCTGAATTTGGTGGTGCAGAAGTTCATTCGCAACTACCCCGACATGTCAGAGCTGCTGCATAAAGTGCGGGCCGTCTGTTCGCGCTTTCGGTGTTCACACCCTGCCGCTGCTCGCCTGTCTGCGCTAAAGCGTAACTTCGTCCTTCCCGCTCACCGCCTCATATGCGACGTACCCACCAGGTGGAACTCCACCTTGCATATGCTGGACAGACTGTGCGAGCAGCAGCAGGCCATAGTGGAGTTTCAGCTGCAGCACGCACGGGTCAGTCGCACTGCGGATCAGACACACTTCACCACCAATGACTGGGCCTCCATGCGAGACCTGTGTGCCCTGTTGCGTTGTTTCGAGTACTCCACCAACATGGCCAGTGGCGAGGACGCCGTTATCAGCGTTACAATACCACTTCTATGTCTCCTTGAGAAAACACTTAGGGCGATGATGGAAGAGGAGGTGGCCGAGGAGGAAGAGGGGTCATTTTTAGCACTTTCAGGCCAGTCTCTTCTAAGTGACTCAGAGGGAGGTTTTTTGCAACAGCAGAGGCCAGGTATAAATGTGGCCAGATAGGGCCCACTACTGGAGGACGAGGATGAGGAGGAGGTGGAGGAGGATGAGGATGAAGCATGTTCACAGCGGGGTGGCACCCAAAGCAGCTCGGGCCCATCACTGGTGCGTGGCTGGGGGGAAACACAGGACGATGACGATACGCCTCCCACAGAGGACAGCTTGTCCTTACCTCTGGGCAGCCTGGCACACATGAGCGACTACATGCTGCAGTGCCTGCTCAACGACAGCAGAGTTGCCCACATTTTAACGTGTGCGAAATACTGGGTTGCCACCCTGCTGGATCCCCGGTACAAAGACAATGTGCCCACCTTACTTCCTACACTGGAGCGTGATAGGAAGATGCGCGAGTACAAGCGCACGTTGGTAGACGCGCTACTGAGAGCATTCCCAAATGTCACAGGGGAACCAGTGGAAGCCCAAGGCGAAGGCAGAGGAGGAGCAAGAGGTCGCCAACGCAGCTGTGTCACGCCCAGCTCCTGTGAGGGCAGGGTTAGCAAGGCAGAGATGTGGAAAAGTTTTGTCAACACGCCACAGCTAACTGCACCACCACCTAATACGGAACGTGTTAGCAGGAGGCAACATTTCACTAACATGGTGGAACAGTACCTGTGCACACCCCTCCACGTACTGACTGATGGTTCGGCCCCATTCAACTTCTGGGTCTCCAAATTGTCCACGTGGCCAGAGCTAGCCTTTTATGCCTTGGAGGTGCTGGCCTGCCCGGCGGCCAGCGTTTTGTCTGAACGTGTATTCAGCACGGCAGGGGGCGTCATTACAGACAAACGCAGCTGCCTGTCTACAGCCAATGTGGACAAGCTGACGTTCATAAAAATTAACCAGGCATGGATCCCACAGGACTTGTCCATCCCTTGTGCAGATTAGATATTAACTACCTCCCCTTAACAATATATTATTCTACTCCAGGGCACTTCCTCATTCAATACTATTTTTAATTTCATTTTACCATTATATTGCGGGGCAACCCAAAGTAGAATGAACCTCTCCTCTGTCTGGGTGCCGGGGCCTAAATGTGTGACATTGGCCTGTTCCAGTGGTGGGTGACGTGAAGCCTGATTCTCTGCTATGACATGAAGACTTATTCTGTGCTGACATGAAGCCAGATTCTCTGTTACGCGACCTCTCTCCTCTGTCTGGGTCTAAATATGTGACAGTGGCCTGTTCCAGTGGTGGGTGACGTGAAGCCTGATTCTCTGCTATGACATGAAGACAGATTCTGTGCTGACATAAGGCCAGATTCTCTGTTACGGGACCTCTCTCCTCTGTCTGGGTGCCGGGGCCTAAATATGTGACAGTGGCCTGTTCCAGTGGTGGGTGACGTGAAGCCTGATTCTCTGCTATGACATGAAGACTGATTCTGCGCTGACATAAGGCCAGATTCTCTGTTACGGGATCTCTCTCCTCTGTCTGGGTGCCGGGGCCTAAATATGTTACAGTGGCCTGTTCCAGTGGTGGGTGACGTGAAGCCTGATTCTCTGCTATGACATGAAGACAGATTCTGTGCTGACATAAGGCCAGATTCTCTGTTACGGGACCTCTCTCCTCTGCCTGGGTGCCGGGGCCTAAATATGTGACAGTGGCCTGTTCCAGTGGTGGGTGACGTGAAGCCTGATTCTCTGCTATGACATGAAGACAGATTCTGTGCTGACATAAGGCCAGATTCTCTGTTACGGGACCTCTCTCCTCTGTCTGGGTGCCGGGGCCTAAATATGTGACAGTGGCCTGTTCCAGTGGTGGGTGACGTAAAGCCTGATTCTCTGCTATGACATGAAGACTGATTCTGTGCTGACATATGGCCAGATTCTCTGTTACGGGACCTCTCTCCTCTGTCTGGGTGCCGGGGCCTAAATATGTGACAGTGGTCTGTTCCAGTGGTGGGTGACGTGAAGCCTGATTCTCTGCTATGACATGAAGACAGATTCTGTGCTGACATAAGGCCAGATTCTCTGTTACGGGACCTCTCTCCTCTGTCTGGGTGCCGGGGCCTAAATATGTGAAAAAAATCACAGAAATGGTTAGATTAGAAATGTTGTAGGAGTATATATTGTTTCACTGAGTTATTATCCTACTAAAACGTAACTTTTATAATATTCAATTTTAAAATAAGTCCCACATATACAATATTAATAGACTGCGTATGATGCATCAGGCTGTAAT
Source organism: Bufo bufo (assembly GCF_905171765.1). Taxonomy (NCBI): domain Eukaryota; kingdom Metazoa; phylum Chordata; class Amphibia; order Anura; family Bufonidae; genus Bufo; species Bufo bufo. Next base: position 391,839,183 of record NC_053389.1, on the reverse strand, counting down.
AAATTGTATATATAGATACATGTACGAGGTACTAGATGCTGGGTGAGGATACTGTTGGGTTACATCTTATGTTTGTAACTCACGGTTTGTTGCATACAGGGTATATCGTCCTTCTTTCCGAGTATCCAGGCATGTAGATGGCTCTATACGATCCCCAGAGGTGGCTTGGAATGCTGGAAAGTAACGTTAATGTTTGTTAGGTGCCACACGTTCTGGGTCCTGGGACACTAGAGGAGGAGAGGTATCCCTATTCAGCTAGTGTGGCCCTGCCTGAAAGCGGAGAGGTCTCCCGCCTAATTGCGGGAGAATCACCCCAGAATGAGCGACCCCACTTATCGGTGGCTCTCCCTATTCTTCTCACCCTACAGAGGAGTCCTCCAGTATCAACAGCTAGATGTCGTTTTTCTCTTTTAGGTCCCGACGCGTTTCCTCTGACAGTGGATACTGTCAGATTCATCAGGGGGTAAATACTGATAAAGTTGCGGCTAGGTAACCGTCAAGCGCAATCACTTTCTTTTCTTGGATAAGCCCACTGGGTAGATGCAGTCCAGAACGAGTGTCTGAAACTGTCCCCTTAAATACCCTTTAAAATTAACCTTAATTCGATAGCGGTGTGTCGCTTACCGCATATTGTGGCGTGCGTTCCAGCTCGTATATCCGAGTGTTATGGCGTGCGTTCCAGCTCGTGTGTCCGGAAGCGGAGCTGCCTTGACCGCGCATGCGCAGAGGCCAGCGAGGTCCACTGTGGAACGCACCGAGTGAGATCATGTGCTCCACCTTGCGCATTCTCAGTGGCACATCCGGAGATGGATGTGTTTTATTCGCGCATGCGCATAGGTCAGGGGGAGGGGTCCATTGTGAAGCGCATGAGGATAGGTCTTGCGCTTCAGCCGGCGCATGATCAGATGTATTATATTAGTGCCAGATATGTTGAGAGACTTCAACACAATGTTCAAGGCAACTTAATAAAAAACCTGTGCAAAGTATGAAATACTTCAGCGGCAAGGGATCCCCCAGGCTTACAGATACTATATTAGGATTTACTAATGGGTTCTCTGTACTTTCTATTTGGTTCATTGCAGAATATATCCCAATGAATTAGTGATTTTTATTATTTTAGGGTAATATCTCAAGTAGGGAGATGACTAGTACCAATATAAGGCAAGTAAAGGTAAATTCTATTTAGGGCTCAGTGGTTTATATAGGTAGGACATAGTGAACAGACACTAAATAGGGTGTTTTTATTGTAGAGATATCCAGATAAACCCCATTAAATATATTGCTGTACACATATAGATATCAAAAATCTGACCTATCACGGTCAATATATTATATTCCTGCTTGGTCCATTTTACACATATATATATTTTATCTTGATCAGTGGTTAATGAGTCATTTCAGACACAACCGGAATTAAATGAAGCATGCGTATGACAACATTTCATTGAGGCCCAGTGGACTCACAGTTTTTAACCTGTGAGTCCACTCTGCCTCCTTTTGTAGGATCCTTTTATTGAGGTCCCCACCTCTAGCGGATGGGCGGATTACCTCAATTACACAAAATCTCAGTGACATGCTATTCCCATCATGGAAATTCTGTATGTGTCTTGCTATAGGGGTGTCACGTTTATGTCGCACGTCACCGAGATGATCCCCAATCCTCCTTCTAAGTTCTCTCTTGGTCTTACCCACATATTGTAGGTTACATGAGCAAGTACACAAATACACAACCCCTGTGGTTTTGCAGTTTGCAAAATCCCTAATGGTGTATATTTTCTTAGTAGTATTGCTTGTAAATGTTTTTGTTTGGACAATATGTGGGCAGGCAATACATGAGCCGCATCTAAAGGTACCAAGAGGCCTTCTGTCAAGCCACGTGCCTGTTTTTTTGACAGGGGTATAGTGGCTGTGAACAAACCTATCACCCAGTGACCGTCCCCTACGATATGTTATAGCCGGGTATGTGGGGAGGATGTCTTTCACATCATTATCCGTCAAGAGCATGTCCCAGTACTTTTGAAATATCTCCCTCACTTCTCTGCTCTGATTATCATAGGTTCCTATAATACGGAAGATGGGGTCTGTTTCTAACTCTGTCCCTTGTTTTGAGGACAGGAGTTCCCTTCTTTCAGTATTCAGGGCCGATTTAAAGGCATTCTGTAGTGGACGGTCAGGGTAACCTCTTTCATTAAATCTGTTCTTTAGGTCTCTGGCCTGTTTATAAAAGTCTGAGTTGTTACTACAGTTTCTGCGGACCCTAAGATATTGTCCCTTTGGGATTCCACTGGGTGGTGACTCTCCCATCTAAGTAAATTGTTTGCAGCTGTTGGCTTCCTGTACTTTTTTGTAGTTATTACACCGTTATTCAGAGTAATATATAGGTCTAGGAAAGCCAGGCTGCACTCATCAATCTCTGAGGTAAAATGCATACCTATCTCGTTATTGTTGAGATATGCAACAAAATCCGAGAATTGTCTTCTGGAGCCGCTCCAAAATATTAAAATATCATCGATATAGCGGCCCCAGAAGACAATTCGTGATGTCCAGGCATTCTCCTCCGTGAAGACCAATGTATCCTCCCACCAGCCCAGGAACAGGTTAGCATAGGTGGGGGCACAGGGGCTCCCCATTGCCGTGCCCCTGAGCTGGTGGAAGTACCTGGAGTCGAAAAGAAAATAGTTATGCCTCAGGACAAACTCGGTTAATTTGAGAATGAACACGTTGTGGGCTATGAATTGGACACCTCTCGTTTTTAAGAAGTGTTCAATTGCATGTAGTCCAAGATTATGTGGTATGTTGCTATATAGAGCCTCCACATCTATGGAGGCCAGCAAAATACCATCTTCAAGTTGTAGACCATCAATTTTGGTAAGTAGGTCCGACGTGTCCCTAATAAATGAGGGTAATGCCGAGACATAGGTCCTTAGTATCTTATCAATATATATGCCTATGTTTTGAGTTAAGGAGTTGATCCCCGAAACTATGGGGCGTCCCTTAAGGGGTGTAAGCCCTTTGTGGACTTTCGGGATGGTGTAGAACGTGGCCGTTTGAGGATAGGGGGTAAGCATGAATTTGAATTCATCACCTGATATCAGTCTATTTTCAAAGGCCTCTATAAGTAGGGCCTCTAGATCTTTATTAAATTCGGGTGTAGGGTCCCTTCCCAGCGTCTGATAACAGTTTTTATCATTCAGGATAGATAGACACATATGTTTATAGATCTTATGGTCCATGACCACTAAATTCCCTCCTTTGTCTGAAGGCTTTAATATTATATTGTGGTCTTCCTGAATTTTGATCATGGCCTCTATTTCCTCTTTTTTAAGATTTGGTTTTTCTTTAGCTACTTTTTGTTCTAGTCTCTCAAGTTCCATGGTGACCATGTTCAGGAAGAGATCTATGGTGTTGGTTTCCATTGGGGGAGGTGATTTTATACTCTTAGGTTTTAAATTAGTGAACGGGCCTTCCCCCATGTTTCTTTCTCCTTCCTGACAAAGTTCAGCCAGACTTCTGACTAGTGGGAGTTCATTTAGGGGGATACCTAATTTCAGACTCTCCTCGAGATCGTTATGCCTAAAAAATTTATGCCATTTTAGCTTGCGGCAAAACAAGTTCAGATCTTTAATCCATAGAAAAGAGTTAAATCTAGAGGTGGGTACAAAGGTAATACCCCTAGTGAGGACTGATATTTCTGTTTCAGAGAATGTTTTATTAGTCAGGTTAATTATCTGTCCTTTCTGATCATGGTCTATTTTTCCTGTTGTCTGGGGCGGTCCCTGAGATGATATGGGATCCCCCCTGATTCTAAAAAATTGGGCGGTAAAGCAGATGGTCCAGAGGATGAAGGGCCATCTGAGTATGTGGCTCTTTGGTTGCCCCGAGTATGGTTTCCCCATTTTTGATTTCTAGACCTAGATGCTCCTTGTCCCTTATTGCCTCTGTATCTCGACTTCCCTTGGGGGATATTTTCTGTTGATCTTTCTGTATCTGATGATTCTAGTTCAGATGAGGAGATGTCTTTTATGGGCACTTTTGTTTTATCGTTTAAATACGAGTATGCTCTCTTTTCCCTGAATTCTAGGAGATCTTTTTTATATTGGTTATGTTTCCTTTCTTTGATTACTGTATGGTATTTTTCTACAGAAATTTGTAGGTTGTTCTCTTTTTTAGAGAAATCAGGATCGTCATTTAAGTTTTAGTGTTTGATCGATCAAAAATTTTAGTCTGTTAGAGGTCTTTTCAAGTGTAATCCGTTCTTCAGTGAGCGGTAGTTTCATAAGGTTTAGGGAACTATCTGTTAGTGTTTTTTCCCACTTTGTTAATAGGTCAGGAGTCTGAGATCTTGGGGCTGGCAAAATTGGTATGCGCAGCCCTTTAGGGACTATTTCTGCCTTAATATAATTTTCTAGTGATTGGGTCTCCCACCAAGATTTTATGTTGTCTCTGTAGCAGGTATATAATTCTTTAAATAGTGTCTTCAGGTTACTCGGTGTGTCTTTTATCTCGATGTTTTGATCTGAGAATACTTGTGATGCCTCAGCTAGCCACTGGTCAGTGTTAATAGGACCTGACAGGAAACTTGCCATAATCAGAACAAAATCACAGAAATGGTTAGATTAGAAATGTTGTAGGAGTATATATTGTTTCACTGAGTTATTATCCTACTAAAACGTAACTTTTATAATATTCAATTTTAAAATAAGTCCCACATATACAATATTAATAGACTGCGTATGATGCATCAGGCTGTAATAAATTGTATATATAGATACATGTACGAGGTACTAGATGCTGGGTGAGGATGCTGTTGGGTTACATCTTATGTTTGTAACTCACGGTTTGTTGCATACAGGGTATATCGTCCTTCTTTCCGAGTATCCAGGCATGTAGATGGCTCTATACGATCCCCAGAGGTGGCTTGGAATGCTGGAAAGTAACGTTAATGTTTGTTAGGTGCCACACGTTCTGGGTCCTGGGACACTAGAGGAGGAGAGGTATCCCTATTCAGCTAGTGTGGCCCTGCCTGAAAGCGGAGAGGTCTCCCGCCTAATTGCGGGAGAATCACCCCAGAAGGAGCGACCCCACTTATCGGTGGCTCTCCCTATTCTTCTCACCCTACAGAGGAGTCCTCCAGTATCAACAGCTAGATGTCGTTTTTCTCTTTTAGGTCCCGACGCGTTTCCTCTGACAGTGGATACTGTCAGATTCATCAGGGGGTAAATACTGATAAAGTTGCGGCTAGGTAACCGTCAAGCGCAATCACTTTCTTTTCTTGGATAAGCCCACTGGGTAGATGCAGTCCAGAACGAGTGTCTGAAACTGTCCCCTTAAATACCCTTTAAAATTAACCTTAATTCGATAGCGGTGTGTCGCTTACCGCATATTGTGGCGTGCGTTCCAGCTCGTATATCCGCGTGTTATGGCGTGCGTTCCAGCTCGTGTGTCCGGAAGCGGAACTGCCTTGACCGCGCATGCGCAGAGGCCAGCGAGGTCCGCTGTGGAACGCACCGAGTGAGATCATGTGCTCCACCTTGCGCATTCTCAGTGGCACATCCGGAGATGGATGTGTTTTATTCGCGCATGCGCATAGGTCAGGGGGAGGGGTCCATTGTGAAGCGCATGAGGATAGGTCTTGCGCTTCAGCCGGCGCATGATCAGATGTATTATATTAGTGCCAGATATGTTGAGAGACTTCAACACAATGTTCAAGGCAACTTAATAAAAAACCTGCGCAAAGTATGAAATACTTCAGCGGCAAGGGATCCCCCAGGCTTACAGATACTATATTAGGATTTACTAATGGGTTCTCTGTACTTTCTATTTGGTTCATTGCAGTGGTGGGTGACGTGAAGCCTGATTCTCTGCTATGACATGAAGACTGATTCTGCGCTGACATAAGGCCAGATTCTCTGTTACGGGACCTCTCTCCTCTGCCTGGGTGCCTGGGCCTAAATATGTGACAGTGGCCTGTTCCAGTGGTGGGTGACGTGAAGCCTGATTCTCTGCTATGACATGAAGACTGATTCTGCGCTGACATAAGGCCAGATTCTCTGTTACGGGACCTCTCTCCTCTGTCTGGGTGCCGGGGCCTAAATATGTGACAGTGGCCTGTTCCAGTGGTGGGTGACTTGAAGCCTGATTCTCTGCTATGACATGAAGACTGATTCTGCGCTGACATGAAGCCAGATTCTCTGCTATGGCATGAAGAGACTGATTCTCTGCTGACATGAAGCCAGATTCTTTGCTATGGCATGAATAGACTGATTCTCTGCTGACGTGAAGCCAGATTCTCTGCTATGGGACCTCTGTCCAATTGATATTGGTTAATTTTTATTTTTTTAATTTTTATTTTAATTTATTTCCCTATCCACATTTGTTTGCAGGGGATTTACCTACATGCTGCTGCATTTTGTAGCCCTCTATCTCTTTCCTGGGCTGTTTTACAGCCTTTTTAGTGCACAAAAGTTTGGGACCCCATTGACTTCAATGGGGTTCGGGTTCGGGACGAAGTTCGGGTCGGGTTCGGATCCCGAACCCGAACATTTCCGGGAAGTTCGGCCGAACTTCTCGAACCCGAACATCCAGGTGTTCGCTCAACTCTAATGAGGAAGTTCCCTGGAGATCAATAATATATGGTTAAGGGGAGGTAGTTATAAATGTCTAATCTGCACAAGGGATGGACAGGTGCTGTGGGATCCATGCTTGGTTCATTTTTATGAACGTCAGCTTGTCCACATTGGCTGTAGACAGGCAGCTGCGTTTGTCTGTAATGACACCCCCTGCCGTGCTGAATACACGTTCAGACAAAACGCTGGCCGCCGGGCAGGCCAGCACCTCCAAGGCATAAAAGGCTAGCTCTGGCCAGGTGGACAATTTGGAGACCCAGAAGTTGAATGGGGCCGAACCATCAGTCAGTATGTGGAGGGGTGTGCACACGTACTGTTCCACCATGTTAGTGAAATGTTGCCTCCTGCTAACACGTTCCGTATCAAGTGGTGGTGCAGTTAGCTGTGGCGTGGTGACAAAACTTTTCCACATCTCTGCCATGCTAACACTGCCCTCAGAGGAGCTGGCCGTGACACAGCTGCGTTGGCACCCTCTTGCTCCTCCTCTGCCTTCGCCTTGGGCTTCCACTTGTTCCCCTGTGACATTTGGGAATGCTCTCAGTAGCGCGTCTACCAACATGCGCTTATACTCGCGCATCTTCCTATCACGCTCCAGTGCAGGAAGTAAGGTGGGCACATTGTCTTTGTACCGGGGATCCAGCAGGGTGGCAACCCAGTAGTCCGCACACGTTAAAATGTGGGCAACTCTGCTGTCGTTGCGCAGGCACTGCAGCATGTAGTCGCTCATGTGTGCCAGGCTGCCTAGAGGTAAGGACAAGCTGTCCTCTGTGGGAGGCATATCGTCATCGTCCTGCGTTTCCCCCCAGCCACGCACCAGTGATGGGCCCGAGCTGCGTTGGGTGCCAACCCGCTGTGAACATGCTTCATCCTCATCCTCCTCCACCTCCTCCTCATCCTCGTCCTCCAGTAGTGGGCCCTGTCTGGCCACATTTGTACCTGGCCTCTGCTGTTGCAAAAAAACCTCACTCTGAGTCACTTCTAAGAGACTGGCCTGAAAGTGCTAAAAATGACCCCTCTTCCTCCTCTTCCTCCTGGGCCACCTCCTCTTCCATCATCGCCCTAAGTGTTTTCTCAAGGAGACATAGAAGTGGTATTGTAATGCTGATAACGGCATCATCGCCACTGGCCATGTTGGTGGAGTACTCGAAACAGCGCAACAGGGCACACAGGTCTCGCATGGAGGCCCAGTCATTGGTGGTGAAGTGGTGCTGTTCCGCAGTGTGACTGACCCGTGCGTGCTGCAGCTGAAACTCCACTATGGCCTGCTGCTGCTCGCACAGTCTGTCCAGCATGTGCAAGGTGGAGTTCCACCTGGTGGGCACGTCGCATATGAGGCGGTGAGCGGGAAGGCCGAAGTTACGCTGAAGCGCAGACAGGCGAGCAGCGGCAGGATGTGAACGCCGGAAGCGCGCACAGACGGCCCGGACTTTATGCAGCAGCTCTGACATGTCGGGGTAGTTGTGAATGAACTTCTGCACCACCAAATTCAGCACATGCGCCAGGCAAGGGAAGTGCGTCAAACCGGCTAGTCCCAGAGCTGCAACGAGATTTCGCCCATTATCGCACACTACCAGGCCGGGCTTGAGGCTCACCGGCAGCAACCACTCGTCGGTCTGTTGTTCTATAACCCGCCACAACTCCTGTGCGGTGTGGGGCCTGTCCCCCAAACATATGAGTTTCAGAATGGCCTGCTGACGTTTACCCCGGGCTGTGCTAAAGTTGGTGGTGAAGGTGTGTGGCTGACTGGATGAGCAGGTGGAAGACGAGGAGGAGGAAGCCGAGTAGGAGGAGGAGGCTACAGGAGGCAAAGAATGTTGCCCTGCAATTCTTGGCGGCAGAAGGACGTGTGCCAAAGAGCTCCCTGCCTGGGGCCCAGCCACCACTCCATTTACCCAGTGTGCAGTTAGGGAGATATAGCTTCCCTGGCCGTGCTTAATGGTCCACGTATCTGTGGTTAGGTGGACCTTGCCACAGATGGCGTTGCGCAGTGCACACTTGATTTTATCGGATACTTCGTTGTGCAGGGAAGACTCGGCTCTCTTGGAGAAGTAGTGGCGGCTGGGAACAACATACTGTGGGACAGCAAGCGACATGAGCTGTTTGAAGCTGTCTGTGTCCACCAGCCTGAATGACAGCATTTCATATGCCAGTAGTTTAGAAATGCTGGCATTCAGGGCCAGGGATCGAGGGTGGCTAGGTGGGAATTTACGCTTTCTCTCAAATGTTTGTGAGATGGAGAGCTGAACGCTGCCGTGTGACATGTTTGAGATGCTTGGTGACGGAGGTGGTGGTGTTGGTGGTACATCCTCTGTTTGCTGGGCGGCAGGTGCCAACGTTCCTCCAGAGGCGGAGGAAGAGGCCAAGGCGGCGGCAGCAGCAGAAGAGGTAGCAGGGGGAGCCTGAGTGAGTTCCTTGTGTTTAAGGTGTTTACTCCACTGCAGTTCATGCTTTGCATGCAGGTGCCTGGTCATGCAGGTTGTGCTAAGGTTCAGAACGTTAATGCCTCGCTTCAGTCTCTGATGGCACAGCCTGCAAACCACTCGGGTCTTGTCGTCAGCACATTTTTTGAAGAAGTGCCATGCCAGGGAACTCCTTGAAGCTGCCTTTGGGGTGCTCGGTCCCAGATGGCGGTGGCCAGTAGCAGACGGACTCTCTTGGCGGCGGGTGTTCTGCTTTTGCCCACTGCTCCCTCTTTTGCTACGCTGTTGGCTCGGTCTCACCACTGCCTCTTCCTCCAAATTCTGAAAGTCAGTGGCACGACCTTCATTCCATGTGGGGTCTAGGACCTCATCGTCCCCTGCATCGTCTTCCACCCAGTCTTCCTCCCTGACCTCCTGTTCAGTCTGCACACTGCAGAAAGACGCAGCAGTTGGCACCTGTGTTTCGTCATCATCAGAGACGTGCTGAGGTGGTATTCCCATGTCCTCATCAGGAAACATAAGTGGTTGTGCGTTAGTGCATTCTATCTCTTCCACCCCTGGGGAAGGGCTAGGTGGATGCCCTTGGGAAATCCTGCCAGCAGAGTCTTCAAACAGCATAAGAGACTGCTGCATAACTTGAGGCTCAGACAGTTTTCCTGATATGCATGGGGGTGATGTGACAGACTGATGGGCTTGGTTTTCAGGCGCCATGTGTGCGCTTTCTGCAGAAGACTGGGTGGGAGATAATGTGAACGTGCTGGATCCACTGTCGGCCACCCAATTGACTAATGCCTGTACCTGCTCAGGCCTTACCATCCTTAGAACGGCATTGGGCCCCACCAAATATCGCTGTAAATTCTGGTGGCTACTGGGACCTGAGGTAGTTGGTTCACTAGGACGTGTGGCTGTGGCAGAACGGCCACGTCCTCTCCCAGCACCAGAGGGTCCACTAACACCACCACGACCATGTCCGCGTCCCTTACTAGATGTTTTCCTCATTGTTACCATTCACCACAATAAGAAAAAAAATATTTGGCCCAATGTATTGAATTCAAATTCAGGCCTTTTTTTACAGGCACCTAACACTATCTGGCTATCTATTTAGGTACCGTATTACACTAATACAGGCACAGCAGTAATGACAGATTTAGCTGAAAATAAATTGTAGGCCTAGTATTTAGGCGCTGGATGACAGGTATCCCTTTTACGGACAGAATTAGACTTGGAAATGCACGGTAGCGTTTGAAGTTATTGAGGATGACCCTATCCGCACCTTCAATCTAATATACCGTTTTATGGATAGATTTAACCTTGGCCTGATAGAGCAGAAACCACTAATTTAGGGAATTGCTAAGTTGGGAATTGTATTTCAACCCAGAACAAAAACTGTGCTTCGGCAGACAGCAGACAGTATTACAATTGGCTAGCCACAGCTAAAACACAAGATTTAGGGTACTGCTATTTTGGCAATTGTATTTTACCCCTCAATAAAATAGCAAGCACAGCCAAGCCCCTGATGTAGGATATAGCAAAAAAAAAAACAACACACTATTGATGGTTAAAAATGGACTTGGTGGCAGCTTGTGCTGGCGCACCACAATTCACAAAATGGCTGCCGAAAAAAGTGACTGAAAAACGTTCTGGGCAGCCTTAAAACAGTGAGCAATTGAATAGCAGAGGTTGTATGATACACAGCTGTATATCGATCACTTCAGTAAATAAATCCCTGCATAATCTCGCCCTAACAGCAGCAGCTGCATCCTCTCCCTACACTGATCAGAGCAAAGTGACGTGCGGCGCTACGTGACTCCAGCTTAAATAGAGGCTGGGTCACATGCTGCACTGGCCAATCACAGCCATGCCAATAGTAGGCATGGCTGTGATGGCCTCTTGGGGCAAGTAGTATGACGCTTGTTGATTGGCTGCTTTGCAGCCTTTCAAAAAGCGCCAAGAAAGCGCCGAACCCCGAACCCGGACTTTTACGAAAATGTTCGGGTTCGGGTCCGTGTCACGGACACCCCAAAATTTGGTACGAACCCAAACTATACAGTTCGAGTTCGCTCATCCCTAGTGTTCAGCGCTTTCTTGGCGCTTTTTGAAAGGCTGCACAGCAGCCAATCAACAAGCGGTTGACTGTCTGACCTTAGAAGCCATAACAGCCATGCCTACTAATGGCATGGCTGTGATTGGCCAGAGCAGGATGTGACCCAGACTCTATATAAGCTTGAGTCACGTAGCGCTGCACGTCACTCTGCTGTTACAAGTGTAGGGAGAGGATGCTGCTGGACTTGTGATTTCAGGGAGAGAATAGGAGAGAATCTAACTCAGCGATCTACAGAGAAATAGTTGTGTGGGTGCAGGACACAATCGTTTTACCCTGCCCTGAGGCCATTGACCAAAAAAAAAAAAAAAATTTAGAATTCTGTTAGTTAGGTGGGTGGCGGCGGCGACCATTTTATGCAAGCTCAGTGCACAAGCACTGCATCTGATCTTTTGGGACATTGCAAATCACTTTTTTTTTTTAGCAAACTACAACATCTGGATTATTCAGTGTGCAATTTAAGGTAGAAATACACCCATCATTTTCTGGGGTTTTAAAAACACAATTTTTTTTCAAAAAACAGTATTTTCCATATCTGCAAGTGTTAAATTCAAGTTTAATATATGCAGCTTTCATATTCTGTTACCAAAAAAAAAGACTTTTTGGCAATCTACAACATCTGTATTAGTCAGTGTGCAATTTATGCTAGAAATACACCCATCATTTACTGTGGTTTGAAAAACACACTTTAAAAAAAAAAAAAAAACTGTATTTTCCAGATCTGCAAGTGTTAAATTCAAGTTTAATATATACAGCTTTCATATTCTGTTACCAAAAAAAGACTTTTTTGGCAATCTACAACATCTGGATTAGTCAGTGTGCAATTTAAGCTAGAAATACACCCATCTTTTTCTGGGGTTTTAAAAACACACTTTTTTAACAAAAAAAACAACACTATTTTCAGGCCTTGCAGCAACAGCAAGTGTGAAATTACAGGCTTATATACTGCTGTTAAATTCAGTTGTTAAACAAACACCCGTTTGAGCACAAAAAATTTAGTTGACAGCCTTTGATGCAGATGTCATTGTAAGATACACCCTTAATACATTTGGGTTACATTCAGAGATTTTAAATACAGCCATTTGGTGCACCAATATTGAATTCAGGCCTACACTGGTTCAGGCCCTGTGAAATACACCCTCTACATACTGGGGTTTGAATCAGGCATTTGAAATACAGCCATTTGAAATACAACCAATGTGTGCAAATAAATATTTACTTCAGGCCTACACTGGTTCAGACCGTGTGAGATACTCCCTCTACATACAAGGTTTGATTGAGGGATTTGAAATACAGCCATTTGAAATACAGCCATTTTGTGCAAAGATATACAGTACAGACCAAAAGTTTGGACACACCTTCTCATTCAAAGAGTTTTCTTTATTTTCATGACTATGAAGGCATCAAAACTATGAATTAACACATGTGGAATTATATACATAACAAACAAGTGTTAAACAACTGAAAATATGTCATATTCTAGGTTCTTCAAAGTAGCCACCTTTTGCTTTGATTACTGCTTTGCACACTCTTGGCATTCTCTTGATGAGCTTCAAGAGGTAGTCCCCTGAAATGGTTTTCACTTCACAGGTGTGCCCTGTCAGGTTTAATAAGTGGAATTTCTTGCCTTATAAATGGGGTTGGGACCATCAGTTGTGTTGAGGAGAAGTCAGGTGGATACACAGCTGATAGTCCTACTGAATAGACTGTAAGAATTTGTATTATGGCAAGAAAAAAGCAGATAAGTAAAGAAAAACGAGTGGCCATCATTGCTTTAATAAATAAAGGTCAGTCAGTCAGCTGAAAAATTGGGAAAACTTTGAAAGTAAGGGCTATTTGACCATGAAGGAGAGTGATGGGGTGCTGCGCCAGATGACCTGGCCTTCACAGTCACCGGACTTGAACTCAATCGAGATGGTTTGGGGTGAGCTGGACCGCAGAGTGAAGGTAAAAGGGCCAACAAGTGCTAAGCATCTCTGGGAACTGCTTCAAGACTGTTGGAAGACCATTTCAGGGGACTAACTCTTGAAGCTCATCAAGAGAATGCCAAGAGTGTGCAAAGCAGTAATCAAAGCAAAAGGTGGCTACTTTGAAGAACCTAGAATATGACATATTTTCAGTTGTTTCACACTTGTTTGTTATGTATATAATTCCACATGTGTTAATTCATAGTTTTGATGCCTTCATAGTCATGAAAATAAAGAAAACTCTTTGAATGAGAAGGTGTGTCCAAAGTTTTGGTCTGTACTGTATTTAATTTAGGCCTACACTCGTTCAGACCGTGTGAGATACTCCCTCTAAATACAGGGATTTGATTCAGGGATTTGAAATACAGCCATTTGAAATACAGCCATTTTGGGCGAAGATATATTTACTTCAGGCCTACACTGGTTCAGGCCCTGTGAGATACTCCCTCTACATACAGGGGTTTGATTCAGGGATTTGAAATACAGCCATTTGAAATACAGCCATTTTGTGCAAAGATATATTTACTTCAGGCCTACACTGGTTCAGACTGTGTGAGATACTCTCTCTACATACAGGTGTTTGAATCAGGCATTTAAAATACAGCAATTTGAAATACAGCCATTTTGTGCAAAGATATATTTACTTCAGGCCTACACTGGTTCAGGCCCTGTGAGATACTCCCTCTACATACAGGGGTTTGATTTAGGGATTTAAAATACAGCCATTGTGCGCAAAGATATATTTAAATGAGGCCTACAATGGTTCAGACAGTGTGAGATACTTTCTCTACATACAGGGGTTTGAATCAGGCATTTGAAATACAGCCATTTTGGGCAAAGACATATTTACTTCATGCCTGAACTGGTTCAGGAACTGTGATATACTCCCTCTACATACAGGGGTTTCATTCAGGGATTTGAAATACAGCCATTTGAAATACAGCCATTTTGGGCAAAGACATATTTACTTCATGCCTACACTGGTTCAGGAACTGTGATATACTCCCTCTACATACAGGGGTTTCATTCAGGGATTTGAAATACAGCCATTTGAAATACAGCCATTTTGGGCAAAGATATATTTACTTCAGGCCTACATTGGTTCAGACCGTGTGAGATGCTCCCTCTACATACAGGGGTTTGACTCAGGCATTTGAAATACAGCAATTTGAAATGCAGCCATTTTGTGCAAAGATATATTTACTTCAGGCCTACACTGGTTCAGACCGTGTGAGATACTTCCTCTACATACAGGGGTTTGAATCAGGCATTTGAAATACAGCCATTTTGGGCAAAGACATATTTACTTCATGCCTACACTGGTTCAGGCCCTTTGATATACTCCCTCTACATACAGGGGTTTCATTCAGGGATTTGAAATACAGCCATTTGAAATACAGCCATTTTGTGCAAAGATATATTTACTTTAGGCCTACACTGGTTCAGGCCCTGTGAGATACTCCCTCTACATACAGGGGTTTGATTCAGGGATTTAAAATACAGCCATTGTGCGCAAAGATATATTTAATTCAGGCCTACACTGGTTCAGACCGTGTGAGATACTTCCTCTACATACAGGGGTTTGAATCAGGCATTTGAAATACAGCCATTTTGGGAAAAGACATATTCACTTAATTGGCTACACTGGTTCAGGCCCTGTGATATACTCCCTCTACATACAGTGGTTTGATTCAGGGATTTGAAATACAGCCATTTGAAATGCAGCCATTTTGTGCAAAGATATATTTACTTCAGGCCTACACTGGTTTCGACCGTGTGACATACTTCCTCTACATACAGGGGTTTGAATCAGGCATTTGAAATACAGCCATTTTGGGCAAAGACATATTTACTTCATGCCTACACTGGTTCAGATCCTGAGAGATACTTCCTCTACATACAGGGGTTTGAATCAGGCATTTGAAATACAGCCATTTGAAATACAGTCATTTTGTGCAAAGAAATATTTACTTCAGGCCTACACTGGTTCAGGCCCTGTGAGATACTCCCTCTACATACAAGGGTTTGATTCAGGAATTTGAAATAAAGCCATTTTGTGCAAAGATATATTTACTTCAGGCCTACACTGGTTCAGGCCCTGTGAGATACTCCCTCTACATACAGGGGTTTGATTCAGGGATTTGAAATACAGCCATTTGAAATACAGCTATTTTGAGCAAAGATATATTTACTTCAGACCTAAGTTGGTTCAGACCATGTGAGATACTCCCTCTACATACAGGGGTTTGACTCAGGCATTTGAAATACAGCAATTTGAAATGCAGCCATTTTGTGCGAAGATATATTTACTTCAGGCCTACACTGGTTTAGGCCCTGTGAGATACTCCCTCTACATACAGGGGTTTGATTCAGGGATTTGAAATACAGCCATTTGAAATACAGCCATTTTGTGCAAAGATATATTTACTTCAGGCCTACACTGGTTCAGACTGTGTAAGATACTCTCTCTCTACATACAGGGGTTTGAATCAGGCATTTGAAATACAGTAATTTGAAATACAGCCATTTTGTGCAAAGATATATTTACTTCAGGCCTACACTGGTTCAGGCCCTGTGAGATACTCCCTCTACATACAGGGGTTTTATTTGGGGATTTAAAATACAGCCATTGTGCGCAAAGATATATTTAATTCAGGCCTACACTGGTTCAGACTGTGTGAGATACTTCCTCTACATACAGGGGTTTGAATCAGGCATTTGAAATACAGCCATTTTGGGCAAAGACATATTTACTTCATGCCTACACTGGTTCAGACCCTGTGAGATTCTTCCTCTACATACAGGGGTTTGAATCAGGCATTTGAAATGCAGCCATTTTGTCCAAATAAATTTTTACTTCAGGCCTACACTGGATCAGTCCCTGTGAGATACTCCCTCTACATACAGGGGTTTGATTCAGGGATTTGAAATACAGCCCTTTGAAATACAGCCATTGTGTGCAAATAAATATTTACTTCAGGCCTACACTGGTTCAGACTGTGAGATACTCCCTCTACATACAGGGGTTTGATTCAGGGATTTGAAATACAGCCATTTGAAATATAGCCATTTTGAGCAAAGATATATTTACTTGAGGCCTACACTGGTTCAGACTGTGTGAGATACTCTCTCTACATACAGGGGTTTAAATCAGGCATTTGAAATACAGTAATTTGAAATACAGCCATTTTGTGCAAAGATATATTTACTTCAGGCCTACACTGGTTCAGGTCCTGTGAGATACTCCCTCTACATACAGGGGTTTGAATCAGGGATTTAAAATACAGCTATTGTGTGCAAAGATATTTTTAATTCAGGCCTACACTGGTTCAGACCATGTGAGATACTTCCTCTACATACAGGGGTTTGAATCAGGCATTTGAAATACAGCCATTTTGGGCAAAGACATATTTACTTCATGGCTACACGGGTTCAGGCCCCGTGATATACTCCCTCTACATACAGGGGTTTGATTCAGGGATTTGAAATACAGCCATTTGAAATACAGCCATTTTGGGCAAAGATATATTTACTTCAGGCCTACATTGGTTCAGACCGTGTGAGATGCTCCCTCTACATACAGGGGTTTGACTCAGGCATTTGAAATACAGAAATTTGAAATGCAGCCATTTTGTGCAAAGATATATTTACTTTAGGCCTACACTGGTTTCAACCGTGTGACATACTTCCTCTACATACAGGGGTTTGAATCAGGCATTTGAAATACAGCCATTTTGGGCAAAGACATATTTACTTCATGCCTACACTGGTTCAGACCCTGTGAGATACTCCCTCTACATACAGGGGTTTGATTCAGGGATTTGAAATACAGCCATTTTGTGCAAAGATATATTTACTTCAGGCCTACACTGGTTTAGGCCCTGTGAGATACTCCCTCTACATACAGGGGTTTGATTCAGGGATTTAAAATACAGCCATTTGAAATACAGCTATTGTGTGCAAAGATTTATTTACTTCAGGCCTACACTGGTTCAGACCGTGTGAGATACTTCCTCTAAATACAGGGGTTTGAATCAGGCATTTGAAATACAGCCATTTTGGGCAAAGACATATTTTCTTCATGCCTACACTGGTTCAGTTCCTGTGAGATACTTCCTCTACATACAGGGATTTGAATCAGGCATTTAAAATACAGCCATTTTGTGCAAAGAAATATTTACTTCAGGCCTACACTGGTTCAGGCCCTGTGAGATACTCCCTCTACATACAGGGGTTTGATTGAGGGATTTGAAATACAGCCATTTGAAATACAGCCATTTTGGGCAAATACATATTTACTTCATGCCTACACTGGTTCAGGCCCAGTGAGATACTCCCTCTACATACAGGGGTTTGATTCAAGGATGTGAAATACAGCCATTTTGTGAAAAAAGAAATATTTACTTCAGGCCTACACTGGTTTAGGCCCTGTGAGATACTCCCTCTACATACAGGGGTTTGATTTAGGGATTTAAAATACAGCCATTTGAAATACAGCCATTGTGTGCAAACATATTTTTACTTCAGGCCTACACTGGTTCAGAACGTGTGAGATACTTCCTCTACATACAGTGGTTTGAATCAGGCATTTGAAATACAGCCATTTTGGGCAAAGACATATTTACTTCATGGCTACACTTGTTCAGGCCCTGTGATATACTCCCTCTACATACAGGGGTTTGATTCAGGGATTTGAAATACAGCCATTTGAAATACAGCCATTTTGGGCAAAGATATATTTACTTCATGCCTACATTGGTTCAGACCGTGTGAGATGCTCCCTCTACATACAGGGGTTTGACTCAGGCATTTGAAATACAGCAATTGGAAACGCAGCCATTTTGTGCAAAGATATATTTACTTCAGGCCTACACTGGTTTCGACCGTGTGACATTCTTCCTCTACATACAGGGGTTTGAATCATGCATTTGAAATACAGCCATTTGAAATACAGTTATTTTGTGCAAAGAAATATTTTCTTCAGGCCTACACTGGTTCAGGCCCTGTGAGATACTTTCTCTACATACAGGGGTTTAATTGAGGGATTTGAAATACAGCCATTTGAAATACAGCCATTTTGTGCAAAGAAATATTTACTTCAGGCCTACACTGGTTCAGGCCCTGTGATATACTCCCTCTACATACAGGGGTTTGATTCAGGGATTTGAAATACAGCCATTTTGTGCAAAGATATATTTACTTCAGGCCTACACTGGTTCAGGCCCTGTGAGATACTGCCTCTACATACAGGGGTTTGATTCAGGGATTTAAAATACAGCCATTTGAAATACAGCCATTGTGTGCAAAGATATATTTACTTCAGGCCTACACTGGTTCAGACCGTGTGAGATACTTCCTCTAAATACAGGGGTTTGAATCAGGCATTTGAAATACAGCCATTTTGATCAAAGACATATTTTCTTCATGCCTACACTGGTTCAGACCCTGTGAGATACTCCCTCTACATACAGGGGTTTGATTCAAGGACTTGAAATACAGCCATTTTGTGCAAAGAAATATTTACTTCAGGCCTATACTGGTTTAGGCCCTGTGAGATACTCCCTCTACATACGTAGGTTTGATTCAGGGATTTGAAATACAGCCATTTGAAATACAGCCATTTTGGGCAAATACATATTTACTTCATGCCTACACTGGCTCAGGCCCTGTGAGATACTCCCTCTACATACAGGGGTTTGATTCAGGCATTTGAAATACAGCAATTTGAATTGCAGCCCTTTTGTGCAAAGATATATTTACTTCAGGCCTATACTGGTTTAGGCCCTGTGAGATACTCCCTCTACATACAGGGGTTTGATTTAGGGATTTAAAATACAGCCATTTGAAATACAGCCATTGTGTGCAAACATATTTTTACTTCAGGCCTACACTGGTTCAGAACGTGTGAGATACTCTCTCTACATACAGGGGTTTGAATCAGGCATTTGAAATACAGTAATTTGAAATACAGCCATTTTGTGCAAAGATATATTTACATCAGGCCTACACTGGTTCAGGCCCTGTGAGATACTCCCTCTACATACAGGGGTTTGATTCAGGGATTTGAAATACAGCCATTGTGCGCAAAGATATATTTAATTCAGGCCTACACTGGTTCAGACCGTGTGAGATACTTCCTCTACATACAGGGGTTTGAATCAGGCATTTGAAATACAGCCATTTTGGGCAAAGACATATTTACTTCATGGCTACACTGGTTCAGGCCCTGTGATATACTCCCTCTACATACAGGGGTTTGATTCAGGGATTTGAAATACAGCCATTTGAAATACAGCCATTTTGTGCAAAGATATATTTACTTCAGGCCTACATTGGTTCAGACCGTGTGAGATACTTCCTCTACATACAGGGGTTTGAATCAGGCATTTAAAAAACAGCCATTTTGGGCAAAGACATATTTACTTCATGCCTACACTGGTTCAGACCCTGTGAGATTCTTCCTCTACATACAGGGGTTTGAATGAGGCATTTGAAATACAGCCTTTTTGTCCAAATAAATATTTACTTCAGGCCTACACTGGATCAGGCCCTGTGAGATACTCCCTCCACATACAGGGGTTTGAATCAGGCATTTGAAATACAGCCTTTTTGTCCAAATAAATATTTACTTCAGGCATACACTGGATCAGACCGTGTGAGATACTTCCTCTACATACAGGGGTTTGAATCAGGCATTTAAAAAACAGCCATTTTGGGCAAAGACATATTTACTTCATGCCTACACTGGTTCAGACCCTGTGAGATTCTTCCTCTACATACAGGGGTTTGATTCAGGGATTTGAAATACAGCCCTTTGAAATACAGCCATTGTGTGCAAATAAATATTTACTTCAGGCCTACACTGGTTCAGACTGTGTGAGATACTCACTCTACATACAGGGGTTTGATTCAGGGATTTGAAATACAGCCATTTGAAATACAGCCATTTTGTGCAAAGATATATTTACTTCAGGCCTACACTGGTTTCGACCGTGTGACATACTTCCTCTACATACAGGGGTTTGAATCAGGCATTTGAAATACAGCCATTTTGGGCAAAGACATATTTTCTTCATGCCTACACTGGTTCAGTTCCTGTGAGATACTTCCTCTACATACAGGGATTTGAATCAGGCATTTAAAATACAGCCATTTTGTGCAAAGAAATATTTACTTCAGGCCTACACTGGTTCAGGCCCTGTGAGATACTCCCTCTACATACAGGGGTTTGATTGAGGGATTTAAAATACAGCCATTTGAAATACAGCCATTTTGGGCAAATACATATTTACTTCATGCCTACACTGGTTCAGGCCCTGTGAGATACTCCCTCGTCATACAGGGGTTTGATTCAAGGATGTGAAATACAGCCATTTTGTGAAAAAAGAAATATTTACTTCAGGCCTACACTGGTTTAGGCCCTGTGAGATACTCCCTCTACATACAGGGGTTTGATTTAGGGATTTAAAATACAGCCATTTGAAATACAGCCATTGTGTGCAAACATATTTTTACTTCAGGCCTACACTGGTTCAGAACGTGTGAGATACTTCCTCTACATACAGTGGTTTGAATCAGGCATTTGAAATACAGCCATTTTGGGCAAAGACATATTTACTTCATGGCTACACTTGTTCAGGCCCTGTGATATACTCCCTCTACATACAGGGGTTTGATTCAGGGATTTGAAATACAGCCATTTGAAATACAGCCATTTTGGGCAAAGATATATTTACTTCATGCCTACATTGGTTCAGACCGTGTGAGATGCTCCCTCTACATACAGGGGTTTGACTCAGGCATTTGAAATACAGCAATTTGAAACGCAGCCATTTTGTGCAAAGATATATTTACTTCAGGCCTACACTGGTTTCGACCGTGTGACATACTTCCTCTACATACAGGGGTTTGAATCAGGCATTTGAAATACAGCCATTTGAAATACAGTTATTTTGTGCAAAGAAATATTTTCTTCAGGCCTACACTGGTTCAGGCCCTGTGAGATACTCCCTCTACATACAGGGGTTTAATTGAGGGATTTGAAATACAGCCATTTGAAATACAGCCATTTTGTGCAAAGAAATATTTACTTCAGGCCTACACTGGTTCAGGCCCTGTGATATACTCCCTCTACATACAGGGGTTTGATTCAGGGATTTGAAATACAGCCATTTTGTGCAAAGATATATTTACTTCAGGCCTACACTGGTTCAGGCCCTGTGAGATACTGCCTCTACATACAGGGGTTTGATTCAGGGATTTAAAATACAGCTATTTGAAATACAGCCATTGTGTGCAAAGATATATTTACTTCAGGCCTACACTGGTTCAGACCCTGTGAGATACTCCCTCTACATACAGGGGTTTGATTCAAGGACTTGAAATACAGCCATTTTGTGCAAAGAAATATTTACTTCAGGCCTATACTGGTTTAGGCCCTGTGAGATACTCCCTCTACATATGTGGGTTTGATTCAGGGATTTGAAATACAGCCATTTGAAATACAGCCATTTTGGGCAAATACATATTTACTTCATGCCTACACTGGTTCAGGCCCTGTGAGATACTCCCTCTACATACAGGGGTTTGATTCAGGCATTTGAAATACAGCAATTTGAATTGCAGCCCTTTTGTGCAAAGATATATTTACTTCAGGCCTATACTGGTTTAGGCCCTGTGAGATACTCCCTCTACATACAGGGGTTTGATTTAGGGATTTAAAATACAGCCATTTGAAATACAGCCATTGTGTGCAAACATATTTTTACTTCAGGCCTACACTGGTTCAGAACGTGTGAGATACTCTCTCTACATACAGGGGTTTGAATCAGGCATTTGAAATACAGTAATTTGAAATACAGCCATTTTGTGCAAAGATATATTTACATCAGGCCTACACTGGTTTAGGCCCTGCGAGATACTCCCTCTACATACAGGGGTTTGATTCAGGGATTTGAAATACAGCCATTGTGCGCAAAGATATATTTAATTCAGGCCTACACTGGTTCAGACCGTGTGAGATACTTCCTCTACATACAGGGGTTTGAATCAGGCATTTGAAATACAGCCATTTTGGGCAAAGACATATTTACTTCATGTCTACACTGGTTCAGGCCCTGTGATATACTCCCTCTACATACAGGGGTTTGATTCAGGGATTTGAAATACAGCCATTTGAAATACAGCCATTTTGTGCAAAGATATATTTACTTCAGGCCTACATTGGTTCAGACCGTGTGAGATACTTCCTCATCATACAGGGGTTTGAATCAGGCATTTAAAAAACAGCCATTTTGGGCAAAGACATATTTACTTCATGCCTACATTGGTTCAGACCCTGTGAGATTCTTCCTCTACATACAGGGGTTTGAATCAGGCATTTGAAATACAGCCTTTTTGTCCAAATAAATATTTATTTCAGGCCTACACTGGATCAGGCCCTGTAAGATACTCCCTCCACATACAGGGGTTTGAATCAGGCATTTGAAATACAGCCTTTTTGTCCAAATAAATATTTACTTCAGGCATACACTGGATCAGACCGTGTGAGATACTTCCTCTACATACAGGGGTTTGAATCAGGCATTTAAAAAACAGCCATTTTGGGCAAAGACATATTTACTTCATGCCTACACTGGTTCAGACCCTGTGAGATTCTTCCTCTACATACAGGGGTTTGATTCAGGGATTTGAAATACAGCCCTTTGAAATACAGCCATTGTGTGCAAATAAATATTTACTTCAGGCCTACACTGGTTCAGACTGTGTGAGATACTCACTCTACATACAGGGGTTTGATTCAGGGATTTGAAATACAGCCATTTGAAATACAGCCATTTTGTGCAAAGATATATTTACTTCAGGCCTACACTGGTTTCGACCGTGTGACATACTTCCTCTACATACAGGGGTTTGAATCAGGCATTTGAAATACAGCCATTTTGGGCAAAGACATATTTACTTCATGCCTACACTGGTTCAGACCCTGTGAGATACTTCCTCTACATACAGGAGTTTGAATCAGGCATTTGAAATACAGCCATTTGAAATACAGCGATTTTGTACAAAGAAATATTTACTTCAGGCCAACACTGGTTTAGGCCCTGTGAGATACTCCCTCTACATACAGGGGTTTAATTGAGGGATTTGAAATACAGCCATTTGAAATACAGCCATTTTGTGCAAAGAAATATTTACTTCAGGCCTACACTGGTTCAGGCCCTGTGAAATACTCCCTCTACATACAGGGGTTTGATTCAGGGATTTGAAATACAGCCATTTTGTGCAAAGATATATTTACTTCAGGCCTTCACTGGTTCAGGCCTGTGAGATACTCCCTCTACATACAGGGGTTTGATTCAGGGATTTAAAATACAGCCATTTGAAATACAGCCATTGTGTGCAAAGATATATTTACTTCAGGCCTACACTGGTTCAGACCGTGTGAGATACTGCCTCTAAATACAGGGGTTTGAATCAGGCATTTGAAATACAGCCATTTTGGGCAAAGACATATTTTCTTCATGCCTACACTGGTTCAGATCCTGTGAGATACTTCCTCTACATACAGGGATTTGAATCAGGCATTCGAAATACAGCCATTTTGTGCAAAGAAATATTTACTTCAGGCCTACACTGGTTCAGGCCCTGTGAGATACTCCCTCTACATACAGGGGTTTGATTGAGGGATTTGAAATACAGCCATTTGAAATACAGCCATTTTCAGCAAATACATATTTACTTCATGCCTACACTGGTTCAGGCCCTGTGAGATACTCCCTCTACATACAGGGGTTTGATTCAAGGATTTGAAATACAGCCATTTTGTGCAAAGAAATATTTACTTCAGGCCTACACTGGTTTAGGCCCTGTGAGATACTCCCTCTACATACAGGGGTTTGATTCAGGGATTTGAAATACAGCAATTTGAAATGCAGCCATTTTGTGCAAAGATATATTTACTACAGGCCTTCACTGGTTTAGGCCGTGTGAGACACACCCTCTACATACAGGGGTTTGATTTAGGGATTTAAAATACAGCCATTTGAAATACAGCCATTGTGTGCAAACATATTTTTACTTCAGGCCTACACTGGTTCAGAACGTGTGAGATACTTCCTCTACATACAGGGGTTTGAAACAGTCATTTGAAATACAGCCATTTTGTGCAAAGAAATATTTACTTTAGGCCTACACTAGTTTAGACCGTGAGAGATACTCCCTCTACATACAGGGGTTTCATTCAGGGATTTAAAATACAACCATTTGAAATACAGCCATTGTGTGCAAAGATATATTTACTTCAGGCCTACACTGGTTCAGACTGTGTGAGATACTTCCTCTACATACAGGAGTTTGAATCAGGCATTTAAAATACAGCCATTTTGGGCAAAGACATATTTACTTCATGCCTACACTGGTTCAGACCCTGTGAGATTCTTCCTCTACATACAGGGGTTTGAATCAGGCATTTGAAATACAGCCATTTTGTCCAAATAAATATTTACTTCAGGCCTACACTGGATCAGGCCCTGTGAGATACCCCCTCTACATACAGGGGTTTGATTCAGGGATTTGAAATACAGCCCTTTGAAATACAGCCATTGTGTGCAAATAAATATTTACTTCAGGCCTACACTGGTTCAGACTGTGTGAGATACTCCCTCTACATACAGGGGTTTGATTCAGGGATTTGAAATACAGCCATTAGAAATACAGCCATTTTGTGCAAAGATATATTTACTTCAGGCCTACACTGGTTCAGACTGTGTGAGATACTTTCTCTACATACAGGGATTTGAATCAGGCATTTGAAATACAGTAATTTGAAATACAGCCATTTTGTGCAAAGATATATTTACTTTAGGCCTACACTGGTTCAGGCCCTGTGAGATACTCCCTCTACATACAGGGGTTTGATTCAGGGATTTAAAATACAGCCATTGTGCGCAAAGATATATTTAATTCAGGCCTACACTGGTTCAGACCGTGTGAGATACTTCCTCTACATACAGGGGTTTGAATCAGGCATTTGAAATACAGCCATTTTGGGCAAAGACATATTTACTTCATGGCTACACTGGTTCAGGCCCTGTGATATACTCCCTCTACATACAGGGGTTTGATTCAGGGATTTGAAATACAGCAATTTGAAATGCAGCCATTTTGTGCAAAGATATTTTTACTTCAGGCCTACACTGGTTTCGACCGTGTGACATACTTCCTCTACATACAGGGGTTTGAATCAGGCATTTGAAATACAGCCATTTTGGGCAAAGACATATTTACTTCATGCCTACACTGGTTCAGACCCTGTGAGATACTTCCTCTACATACAGGGGTTTGAATCAGGCATTTGAAATACAGCCATTTTGTGCAAATAAATATTTACTTCAGGCCTACACTGGTTCAGGCCCTGTGAGATACTCCCTCTACATACAGGGGTTTAATTGAGGGATTTGAAATACAGCCATTTGAAATACAGCCATTTTGTGCAAAGAAATATTTACTTCAGGCCTACACTGGTACAGGCCCTGTGAGATACTCCCTCTACATACAGGGGTTTGATTCAGGGATTTGAAATACAGCCATTTTGTGCAAAGATATATTTACTTCAGGCCTACACTGGATCAGGCCCTGTGAGATACCCCCTCTACATACAGGGGTTTGATTCAGGGATTTGAAATACAGCCCTTTGAAATACAGCCATTGTGTGCAAATAAATATTTACTTCAGGCCTACACTGGTTCAGACTGTGTGAGATACTCCCTCTACATACAGGGGTTTGATTCAGGGATTTGAAATACAGCCATTAGAAATACAGCCATTTTGTGCAAAGATATATTTACTTCAGGCCTACACTGGTTCAGACTGTGTGAGATACTTTCTCTACATACAGGGATTTGAATCAGGCATTTGAAATACAGTAATTTGAAATACAGCCATTTTGTGCAAAGATATATTTACTTTAGGCCTACACTGGTTCAGGCCCTGTGAGATACTCCCTCTACATACAGGGGTTTGATTCAGGGATTTAAAATACAGCCATTGTGCGCAAAGATATATTTAATTCAGGCCTACACTGGTTCAGACCGTGTGAGATACTTCCTCTACATACAGGGGTTTGAATCAGGCATTTGAAATACAGCCATTTTGGGCAAAGACATATTTACTTCATGGCTACACTGGTTCAGGCCCTGTGATATACTCCCTCTACATACAGGGGTTTGATTCAGGGATTTGAAATACAGCAATTTGAAATGCAGCCATTTTGTGCAAAGATATTTTTACTTCAGGCCTACACTGGTTTCGACCGTGTGACATACTTCCTCTACATACAGGGGTTTGAATCAGGCATTTGAAATACAGCCATTTTGGGCAAAGACATATTTACTTCATGCCTACACTGGTTCAGACCCTGTGAGATACTTCCTCTACATACAGGGGTTTGAATCAGGCATTTGAAATACAGCCATTTTGTGCAAATAAATATTTACTTCAGGCCTACACTGGTTCAGGCCCTGTGAGATACTCCCTCTACATACAGGGGTTTAATTGAGGGATTTGAAATACAGCCATTTGAAATACAGCCATTTTGTGCAAAGAAATATTTACTTCAGGCCTACACTGGTACAGGCCCTGTGAGATACTCCCTCTACATACAGGGGTTTGATTCAGGGATTTGAAATACAGCCATTTTGTGCAAAGATATATTTACTTCAGGCCTACACTGGTTGAGGCCCTGTGAGATACTCCCTCTACATACAGGGGTTTGATTCAGGGATTTAAAATACAGCCATTTGAAAAACAGCCATTGTGTGCAAAGATATATTTACTTCAGGCCTACACTGGTTTCGACCGTGTGACATACTTCCTCTACATACAGGGGTTTGAATCAGGCATTTGAAATACAGCCATTTTGGGCAAAGACATATTTACTTCATACCTACACTGGTTCAGACCCTGTGAGATACTTCCTCTACATACAGGGGTTTGAATCAGGCATTTGAAATACAGCCATTTTGTGCAAATAAATATTTACTTCAGGCCTACACTGGTTCAGGCCCTGTGAGATACTCCCTCTACATACAGGGGTTTAATTGAGGGATTTGAAATACAGCCATTTGAAATACAGCCATTTTGTGCAAAGAAATATTTACTTCAGGCCTACACTGGTACAGGCCCTGTGAGATACTCCCTCTACATACAGGGGTTTGATTCAGGGATTTGAAATACAGCCATTTTGTGCAAAGATATATTTAATTCAGGCCTACACTGGTTCAGACCGTGTGAGATACTTCCTCTACATACAGGGGTTTGAATCAGGCATTTGAAATACAGCCATTTTGGGCAAAGACATATTTACTTCATGGCTACACTGGTTCAGGCCCTGTGATATACTCCCTCTACATACAGGGGTTTGATTCAGGGATTTGAAATACAGCAATTTGAAATGCAGCCCTTTTGTGCAAAGATATATTTACTTCAGGCCTACACTGGTTCAGGCCCTGTGAGATACTCCCTCTACATACAGGGGTTTGATTGAGGGATTTGAAATACAGCCATTTGAAATACAGCCATTTTGGGCAAATACATATTTACTTCATGCCTACACTGTTTCAGGCCCTGTGAGATACTCCCTCTACATACAGGGGTTTGATTCAGGGATTTGAAATACAGCCATTTTGTGCAATGAAATACAAACCAGATTCCAAAAATGTTGTGACACTATACAAATCGTGAATAAAAACTGAATGCAATGATGTGGAGGTGCCAACTTCTAATATTTTATTCAGAATAGAACATAAATCATGGAACAAAAGTTTAAACTGAGAAAATGTACCATTTTAAGGGAAAAATATGTTGAATTAGAATTTCATGGTGTCAACAAATCCCCAAAAAGTTGGGACAAGGCCATTTTCACCACTGTGTGGCATCTCCCCTTCTTCTTACAACACTCAACAGACGTCTGGGGACCGAGGAGACCAGTTTCTCAAGTTTAGAAATAGGAATGCTCTCCCATTCTTGTCTAATACAGGCCTCTAACTGTTCAATCGTCTTGGGCCTTCTTTGTTGCACCTTCCTCTTTATGATGCACCAAATGTTCTCTATAGGTGAAAGATCTGGACTGCAGACTGACCATTTCAGTACCCGGATCCTTCTCCTACGCAGCCATGATGTTGTGATTGATGCAGAATGTGGTCTGGCATTATCTTGTTTAAAAATGCAGGGTCTTCCCTGAAAGAGATGACGTCTGGATGGGAGCATATGTTGTTCTAGAACCTGAATATATTTTTCTGCATTGATGGTGCTTTTCCAGACATGCAAGCTTCCCATGCCACACGCACTCATGCAACCCCATACCATCAGAGATGCAGCCTTCTGAACTGAGCGTTGATAACAACTTGGGTTGTCCTTGTCCTCTTTGGTCCGGATGACATGGCGTCCCAGATTTCCAAAAAGAACTTTGAATCGTGACTCGTCTGACCACAGAACAGTCTTCCATTTTGCCACACTGCATTTTAAATGATCCCTGGCCCAGTGAAAACGCCTGAGCTTGTGGATCTTGCCTAGAAATGGCTTCTTCTTTGCACTGTAGAGTTTCAGCTGGCAATGGCGGATGGCACGGTGGATTGTGTTCACTGACAATGGTTTCTGGAAGTATTCCTGAGCCCATTCTGTGATTTCCTTTACAGTAGCATTCCTGTTTGTGGTGCAGTGTCGTTTAAGGGCCCGGAGATCACGGGCATCCAGTATGGTTTTTACGGCCTTGACCCTTACGCACAGAGTTTGTTCCAGATTCTCTGAATCTTCGGATGATGTTATGCACAGTTGATGATGATAGATGCAAAGTCTTTGCAATTTTTCGATGGATAACACCATTCTGATATTGCTCCACTATCTTTCTGCGCAACATTGTGGGAATTGGTGATCCTCTACCCATCTTGGCTTCTGAGAGACATTGCCACTCTGAGAAGCTCTTTTTATACCCAATCATGTTGCCAATTGACCTAATTAGTGTTAATTGGTCTTCCAGCTCTTCGTTATGCTCAAATTTACTTTTTTCAGCCTCTTATTGCTACTTGTCCCAACTTTTTGGGGATTTGTTGACACCGTGAAAATTGGAATCAACGTATTTTTCCTTTAAAATGATACATTTACTCGGATTAAACGTTTGATCTGTCATCTACATTCTATTACAAATAAAATATTGACATTTGCCATCTCCACATCATTGCATTCAGTTTTTATTCACAATTTGTTTAGTGTCCCAACTTTTTTGGAATCCGGTTTGTATTTACTTCAGGCCTACACTGGTTCAGGCCCTGTGAGATACTCCCTCTACATACAGGGGTTTGATTGAGGGATTTGAAATACAGCCATTTGAAATACAGCCATTTTGGGCAAAGATATATTTACTTCAGGCCTAAATTGGTTCAGACCGTGTGAGATACTCCCTCTTCATACAGGGGTTTGAATCAGGCATTTGAAATACAGCCATTTTGGGCAAATACATATTTTCTTCATGCCTATACTGGTTCAGATCCTGAGAGATACTTCCTCTACATACAGGGATTTGAATCAGGCATTTGAAATACAGCCATTTTGTGCAAAGAAATATTTACTTCAGGCCTACACTGGTTCAGGCCCTGTGAGATACTCCCTCTACATACAGGGGTTTGATTGAGGGATTTGAAATACAGCCATTTGAAATACAGCCATTTTGGGTAAATACATATTTACTTCATGCCTACACTAATTCAGGCCCTGTGAGATACTCCCTCTACATACAGGGGTTTGATTCAGGGATTTGAAATACAGCCATTTTGTCTAAAGAAATATTTACTTCAGGTCTACAGTGGTTCAGGCCCTGTGAGATACTCCCTCTACATACAGGGGTTTGATTCAGGCATTTGAAATACAGCCAGATTGAGTGCACCGATGCCCAACTACTTATCTTTCAAGATGAGTACATGGGAGGACCATCGCAGCACGTCTCGGATGATCACGAAACATAGGTGCTAACTGATGTGGCCTTCGAAAGTGTGCAGACCAACAAGGAAGGCAGGGGTGAAGACTGGGTGGAAGATGCTGTGGAGGACGATGAGGTCCTTGACCCCACATGGAATCAAGGTCATGCGAGTGACCTATGTAGTTCGGAGGAAGAGGCAGTGGTCGCACAGAGCCACCAGCACAGCAGAAGAGGGAGCAGGGTGCAAAAGCGGAGCAGGGGACCAAGCACACCAAAGCCAGCTCCAAGGAGTTCCCTGGCGTGGCAGTTCTTCAGACAATGTGCTGACGACAAGACACGAGTGGTTTGCACGTTGTGCAATCAGAGCCTTAAGCGAGGCATAAAAGTTCTCAACCTGAGCACAACCTGCATGACCAGGCATTAAAGTGCAAAGCATGAGCTACAGTGGAGTGGACACCTCAAAAATCAAGAAAGGTCTCTGGCTCCTCCTGCTTCTTCTTCTGCTGTAGTCGCGGCCTCTTCATCCACCTCTGGAATGACAGTGCCACCTGGAATGACAGAGGATCTGCCAGCAACACCAACACCTGGGTCACCAAGCATCTCCACAATTTCTCACGGAAGCGTTCAGCTCTCCATATCCCAAACGCTTGAGAGGAAGTACCCCCCTACATACCCGCGATCCCTAACCCTGAATGCCAGCATTTCTAAATTACTGACCTTTGAAATGTTGTCATTCCGTCTGGTGTAGACGGATAGTTTTAAAGGCCTTATGGCGGTGGCTGTCCCACATCGTGCCCAGCCGCCACTACTTTTCAAGGTGAGCCATCCCTTCCCTTCACAACCAAGTAGGGGACAAAATCAGGTGTGCACTGCGCAACGCCATTTGTGGCAAAGTGCATGTGACTACGGATACGTGGACCAGTAAGCACGGTCAGGGCCGTTATATCTCCATAACAGCACACTGGGTAAATGCAGTGGCGGCTGGGCCTGAGGCTGATAGCAGTTTGGCGCATGTCCTTCCACCACCGAGGATTGCAGGGCGCTTCAGTTTGCCTTCTGTTGCTTCCTTCTCCTACTCTGCTTCCTCATCCTCTACCAGCTCCTCATCCGGTCAGCGTAACACCTTCACCACCAACTTCAGCACAGCCAGGGGTAAACGACAGTAGGCAGTTTTAATACTTATCTGTTTGGGGGACAAACCCCACACCGCGCAGGAGCTGTGGACGGGCCTTGAACAATAGACCGATGAGTGGTTTGTGCCAGTCAGCCTCAAGCCCAGCCTGGTGGTGTGCGATAATGGGCGAAATCTCGTTGCAGCACTGGGATTACCCGATTTGACGCACATTCCTTGCCTGTCGCATGTGCTGAATTTGGTGTTGCAGAGACTCGTTAAAAATGAACCCGATATGTCAGAGCTGCTGCATAAAGTGCGGGCCGTCTGTGTGCACTTTTGGCGTTCTCACCATGCTGCTGCTCGTCTGTCAGCGCTGCAGCGTAACTTCGGCCTTCCCACTCACCGCCTCATATGCGACGTGCCCACAATGTGGAACTCCACCTTGCACATGCTGGCCAGACTGTGCGAGCAGCAGCAGGCGATAGTGGAGTTTCAGCTGCAGCACGCACGGGTGAGTCGCTCGGCGGAACAGCACCACTTCACCACCAAAGACTGACCCTCCATGTGAGACCTGTATTCCTTGTTGCGCTGTTTCGAGTACTCCACCAACATGGCTAGTGCCGATAACGCCGTTCTCAGCGTTACTATCCCACTTTTATGCCTCCTTGAAAAAATGCTCCTGGCGATGATGGAATAGGATGTGGCACAGGAGGAGGAAGAGGGATCATTTCGTAGGGTTTCCGGCCAGTCATTCCAAAGTGGCTCCGAGGGTGGGTTCCTGCACCCACAAACCCAAGGTACACAATTGTCCAGCCAGGGCACAGTTCTGGAGGATATGGAGGAGGAGGAACCATGTTCACAGCAGGGTGAGACCCAGACTAGCTCATGGCAATCACTGGTGCGTGGATGGGGGGATACAGAGGACACAGACGATACACCTCCCACAGAGGACAGCTTTTCATTGCCTCTGGACAGCCTGGCACACATGAGCGATTACATGCTGCAGTGTCTCGGCAACGACCGCCGAGTTGCCCACATTCTTACTTGTGCTGATTACTGGGTGGCCACGCTGCTGGATCCCCATTACAAGGACAACGTACCGTCCTTAATTCCCTCACCGGAGCGTGATCGTAAGATGCGCAAGTACAAGCGCACGCTGGTAGATGCGCTGCTGGTGGCATTCCCACCTGACAGCGGGGGCACAGTGAAAGCACAAGATGAAGGCAGAGGACGAGGAAGAGGTCGCCAACGCAGCTGGGTCACCGCCAGTACTTTAGAAGGCAGGGTTAGCATGGCCGAAATGTGGAAAAGCTTTGTCAGCACGCCACAACAACCATCACCACCAGCTGATATGGAGCGTCTTAGCAGGAGGCAGCATTTCACCAACATGGTGGAGCAGTATGTGTGCACACGCCTACACGTTCTGAATGACGGGTCTGCCCCTTCAACTTCTGGGTCTTCAAATTGGGCACATGGCCTGAGCTTGCCCTTTACGCCTTGGATGTGCTGGCCTGCCCTGCAGCCAGTGTATTATCTGAACGTGTGTTTAGCACGGCACGGGGCGTCATCACAGACAAGCGCATCCGAAGGTCCACAGCCAATGTGGACAAGCTCACGTTCATTAAAATGAACCAGGCATGGATCCCTCAGGACTTTTCCATACCTTGTGCAGAATAGACATGTATACCGGCACTAAGCAGCCATTGTTATACTGCAGCTGTGTTTGTATTTTGGATATTTCACACTCTTTTGGAGTGTACGTTAATTTTACAAAATAAAATTAAAACCAAAAACCTGTGTTGGCTATCTCGTCCTCCTCCACCGCCGCTTCCACCTACTCTGCTACGTCCACCGCCTCCTCAAACTCCTACTCCATATGGAACTCCACCTCATAAATCAATTTTTTTTGTACATGTTTTATTTTATATCATTTCACTACTTTGTAATTTATATTTTCTGGTGAAATTCACCAATTTTTGGGTGTATAGTACCACTGCTATACCTAGTAGACAGGTTAAACAAAAAAAAAATATTGTCAGTTATATATTCTGGTGAAATTCACCAATTTTTGGGTGTGATGTACCACACCTATACCTAGTAGACTGAAAATAAAAATAAAAATGTCAGTTAAATTTTTGGTGAAATTCACCAATTTTTGGGTGTAATATACCCCTCCTCTACCTAGTTGACATCTTAATAAATTTCGATAATTTTTCTGTTACATTCTTGGGTTGACATTATACAATTTTAGACATGAATAAACACCTGCTATGCATAGGTGACAGGGAATAAAATTTAATATATTATTCAGTAATTAATGCGCGCCACATCCTTTCATTCAATGCTTAAACTTTTAAAAGTTGTCACCCTTTTACTCTTTAATAATTTCTCCCATATTTCAACTCTATAATTTTAAATTTGAAAAAATGAATCCTACCTTGGATGTGGTCTCTCTTTCTCACGCTCCCTCTCTGGCCTGGAACCCTGATTCCCCGCCACACGTGATCACCATGGTAGGCGCATAAAAGAACATCGAAAGTTGATAGAGCAGATATCAAATTGGATCGTGAACATCACGGGGAAGTGCGACATGGTGGGGCACAAAGTGTGCACACGCCTACACAAACTGACTGACAGCTGTCAGCCCCTGCAACTTTTGGGTCTCCAATTTGGGCACATAGCCTGAGCTTGCCCTTTACCCCTTGGAGGTGCTGGCCTGCCCTGCAGCCAGTGTATTGTCTGAACGTGTGTTTAGCACGACTGGAGGGGGTTATCGCAGGTTATTTTTCCCAATGTTTTGGGGTGTACCCTAATTTTAAAAATAAAATTTAAAACCAAAAAGCAGTGTAGGCTACCTCCTCCTTTTCCACAGCCGCTTCCACCTACACCACCACATCCACCGCCTCCTCAACCTCCTACTCCATATGGACCTGGTCCTCCTACATCAAGATTATTATTTTATATTTTTAGGTATTTTATGTTATTTAAAGTCATTTCCCTATCCACATTTGTTTGCAGAGCACTTGCCATGCTCTTAACCACATTTTGACGACATTTGCAGCCCTCTAGCCCTTTCCATGACATTTTTAGAGCCATTTTAGTGCTCAAAAGTTCGGGCCCCCATTGACTTCAATAGGGTTCGGGGTCAAGTTCGGGTCCGAACCCGTCGAACCCGAACATCCAGGTGTCCGCTCAACTCTACTAGATAGTACATTTGCGGCCTGCGCTGCATTTCTGACAGTCCAATAAAACACAACTATATCTGCAGAGCATGAACATAGGGGGACAAGAGTTCATTTCAAGTGTGCTATTTGCATTTGGAATCTGTTGCTGTCAATTCTTAAGATGAGATCCAAAGAGCTGTCACTATCAATTAAGCAAGCCATCAGTAGGCTGAAAAAACAAAACAAACCCATCAGAGAGATAGCAAAAACATTAGGCGTGGCCAAAACCACTGTTTGGAACATTCTTAAAAAGAAGGAATGCACAGATGAGCTCAGCAACACCAAAGGACCCGGAAGACCACAGAAAACAACTGTGGTGGATGACCGAAGAATTCATTCCCTGGTGAAGAAAACACCCTTCACAACAGTGAGCCAGATCAGGAACATTCTCCAGGAGGTAGGTGTATGTGTGTCAAAGTCAACAATCAAGAGAGGACTTCACCAGAGTGAATACAGTGGGTTCACCACAAGATCTAAACCATTGGTGAGCCTCAAAAACAGGAAGGCCAGATTAGAGTTTGCCAAACGACATCTAAAAAAGCCTTCACAGTTCTGGAACAACATCCTATGGACAGATG
This sequence comes from Bufo bufo, assembly GCF_905171765.1. Lineage (NCBI taxonomy): Eukaryota > Metazoa > Chordata > Amphibia > Anura > Bufonidae > Bufo > Bufo bufo. The sequence continues at coordinate 391,804,181 of NC_053389.1, read as the reverse complement.
AGACCAAGATCAACTTGTACAAGAGTGATGGGAAGAGAAGAGTATGGAAAAGGAAAGGAACTGCTCATGATTCTAAGCATACCACCTAATCAGTGAAGCATAGTGGTGGTAGTGTCATGGCTTGGGCATGTATGGCTGCTAATGGAACTGGTTCTCTTGTATTTATGGATGATGTGACTGCTGACAAAAGCAGCAGGATGAATTCTGAAGTGTTTCGGGCAATATTATCTGCTCATATTCAGCCAAATGCTTCAGAACTCATTGGACGGTGCTTCACAGTGCAGATGGACAATGACTCAAAGCATACTGCAAAAGCAACCAAAGAGTTTTTTAAGGGAAATAAGTTGAATGTTATACAATGGCCAAGTCAATCACCTGACCTGAATCCGATTGAGCATGCATTTCACTTGTTGAAGAAAAAACTGAAGGAAAAATGCCCCAAGAACAAGCAGGAACAGAAGACAGTTGCAGTAGAGGCCTGGCAGAGCATCACCAGGAATGAAACCCAACGTCTGGTGATGTCTATGTGTTCCAGACTTCAGGCTGTAATTGACTGCAAAGGATTTGCAACCAAGTATAAAAAAAATGAAAGTTTGATTTATGATTATTATTCTCTCCCATTACTTTTGGCCCCTTAACAAATGGGAGGCACATATGCAAACTGCTGTAATTCCTTCACCGTTCACCTGATTTGGCTGTAAATACCCTTAAATTAAAGCTGACAGTCTGCAGTTAAAGCACATCTTGTTCGTTTCATTTCAAATCCATTGTAGTGGTGTATAGAGCCAAAAATGTTAGAATTGTGTTGATGTCCCAATATTTATGGACTTGACTGTATATAAATGCATTCTATTATGACTCTTGTGCTGCCAAACTGCATATCTGTGCCAACCACTAGCGTCATGTTTATTTGCTCACTAAAATGAAAACTAACCATAAATATGTAATCCAACTTTGATTGCCTCCCTAAATGGTCTATAAAAATGAGGAAAAGGTGAATCCTTCATTGAGTCCCTTCGTATGTTGGCAGATACGTTGCCTGAACTCTTGTGAGGTCTTGCACACATAGATCTTACGACAGGGACATTGTGCAATATATATGATACCCTTAGTTTTGCAATTGATAAACTGTCTAATCTGATATTCCTTTTGGTCCACAGGGTTGACAAATGTCCTAGATTTTTTGATGAGCGGACAAAAAACACAGTCTCCACACGGAAAGGTGCCAACAGTCCCCGACCTCAACCAAGTTACCTTTGGAGGTTCTGACCGAAAGAGACTATGGACCAAAATGTCCTTGAGATTTTTTTGCCCTACGGTAAGTGATACTGAGATGTTCAGTTGTAACCACTCTAAGATAGTTGTCAGCCCTCAACACATGCCAGTGTTTTTTTAAGATCTGAAAAATTTGCTGATTTTGAGCATCAAAGGTACCTATACATCTGACAACCTGTGTTGCCGGGATGGCCGGTTCCGTAGTCAGCAAGTCCTCACGCCTAACACCCTTTGCGCGCAAAGGTCCTATGTAGGACCTTTTTGGGATATCCTCTAGCTCTAAACTTGTTATACAGGTTATTACTTTCCTGTATAAAACTTGAATCCTATGAGCAGTTCCTGCGCTCTCTAAAATATTGGCCTATAGGTATCCCCTTTTTTAGGGGGTGTGGGTGGTGACTATTCCAATGCAACAGATTATTAGTTGCTGTAGGTTTTCGGTATATCTCAGTGAGGATGTGGCCACCAGGGTCCAAGGTAAGTCTGAGATCCAAGAAAGTGAGAGTGTTGTCATTGATTTCTGACGTAAATCTCATTCCTATATCATTACAGTTGAGTGCCTCCACGAATTGGTGAAATGTGTCATGGGTCCCTTCCCAAAGGATAAGTACTTAATCAATGTACCTACCCCAAAATAAAATGTGTTTGGTGTAAATATGGAAATCATTGGTGAAAACTATGGTGTCTTCCCACCACCCCAAAAATGAATTTGCATAATTAGGTGCGCATTTACTGCCCATAGCGGTCCCGACTAATTGTAAATAGAAGTGTGCATCAAAAAGAAAAAGTTCTAAGAAGAAAATGTAATATGGTTAAAATCCCCCCCTTTTTTTTTCTCTCCGTCAGTGGCATTATATCTACCCCTTACCGTAGTTAAAGTGTCAGCGCATCTATTGATAGCGCAGGCCATGCGCACAGGCCATCTCACATCGCTATCAGATTTTAAGTCGGCACGCATGGGCAGCAGAGCACCTTTTTAAAAGGAAACATTTTTTTTTCTTCTTTATTTTTTATGTTTGTTAACCAAGTGCTCACGCATCGGCTGCCGGCGCGCATGTCTTAATTTCCCTTACTTTTTAGTTGGTGCGCATGGGTAAAGGCACTCAGTGTCTTGACTACTAGAAACTGAGTGCTCACGCACCCGCTGCCTGTGCAGGACATGCGCTTTGGAAAGCATCATCTCGCTAATTTTCTAAGTTGAAGCGCAGTAACAGCTTGCGCATGATGTCATAAGGAGACCTCCTCTGCCCTGCTTTAATTTGTCAACAACAAAATAGGGAGGGCAGCTATTCCAAATCTCTTGCATTCTCATTTGTCACTTGGTGTAGCTTGCTTAACAGCAATTGGCTACCACACAAGTCAATCACAGAATTGCAGCATATATACCACCATCATGTCTGTTGTCTTCAATTCTGCCCAAACCCTGCAAGAAGCCAGTGATCTGGTGAAACATGTTGGGGGGTAGTTGATTGTTTTAACCAATTGTTGTCCACTCCAATGTTGCTTATTAGCTTAGAAGTCCTTGTGTAAGACATTTCATCCAATATAGCAAGGTTTTTGAGCTAGGTGGAGCGCTTAGCAGCGTGTGTGCAGTGTGTGAACGCGTCTTGACAGCTACTGACGTAGTGTCAGACAAGTGTGCTGTGAACGTCTGTGTGTAGGAGCACAGTCACCTATTCCATTTAATCAGTTTTTGGAGGCAACTACAGGTAGTTTGCTTACATTAGTCTATCCACACATTGTCCCCCTATGTTTAAGCTCTGCAGATATAGTTGTGGTGAATAGGAGATCACATCTCCCTCACCTTGGCAGCAACTAATCTGTCAACTCTTTGGGGTGGAAACAAAGTGTTTTAATTGTTTGTTATGGCTCACAGCCGTTTTATCATTATGTCGAATTAAAAGTGAAGTTTTAAAACACACTTTATACCTGGGTCAAGATAGGTCTAGGCCATTCTTGACATTATCTGTATACAAATACCTTTACCCAGGTTAGGTCCCCCCCCTTTTTTTGTAAATGATATTTCATACACGGTCCCTTTGTCTTTTGCCTTATGGGCAGTCATAGTCATTCCCTGAGCTACATCATACCACATTGTGGCCTGGTCATATTTGTTATGGTTAGAGTTGAGCGAACACCTGGATGTTCGGGTTCGAGAAGTTCGGCCGAACTTCCCGGAAATGTTCGGGTTCGGGATCCGAACCCGACCCGAACTTCGTCCCGAACCCGAACCCCATTGAAGTCAATGGGGACCCGAACTTTTCGGCACTAAAAAGGCTGTAAAACAGCCCAGGAAAGGGCTAGAGGGCTGCAAAAGGCAGCAAAATGTAGTTAAATCCCATGCAAACAAATGTGGATAGGGAAATGAATTAAAATAAAAATAAAATAAATAAAAATTAACCAATATCAATTGGAGAGAGGTCCCATAGCAGAGAATCAGGCTTTATGTCAGCAGAGAATCAGTCTTCATGTCATAGCAGAAAATCAGGCTTCACGTCACCCAAAACTGGAACAGTCCATTGTCAGATATTTAGGCCCCGGCACCCAGGCAGAGGAGAATGGTCCCATAACATAGAATCTGGCTTCATGTCAGCAGAGAATCAGTCTTCATGTCATAGCAGAGAATCAGGCTTCATGTCATAGCAGAGAATCAGGCTTCACGTCACCCACCACTGGAACAGTCCATTGTCACATATTTAGGCCCAGGCACCCAGGCAGAGGAGAGAGGTCCCATAGCAGAGAATCTGGCTTCATGTCAGCAGAGAATCAGTCTTCATGTCATAGCAGAGAATCAGGCTTCACATCACCCACCACTGGAACAGTCCATTGTCAGATATTTAGGCCCAAGCACCCAGGCAGAGGAGAGAGGTCCCATAGCAGAGATTCAGGCTTCATGTCAGCAGAGAATCAGTCTTTATGTCATAGCAGAGAATCATGCTTCACGTCACCCAACATTGGAACAGTCCATTGTCATATAATTTAGGCCCCGGCACCCAGACAGAGGAGAGAGGTCCCATAACATAGAATCTGGCTTCATGTCAGCAGAGAATCAGTCTTCATGTCATAGCAGAGAATCAGGCTTCATGTCATAGCAGAGAATCAGGCTTCACGTCACCCACCACTGGAACAGTCCATTGTCACATATTTAGGCCCAGGCACCCAGGCAGAGGAGAGAGGTCCCATAGCAGAGAATCTGGCTTCATGTCAGCAGAGAATCAGTCTTCATGTCATAGCAGAGAATCAGGCTTCATGTCACCCACCACTGGAGCAGGCCACTGTCAGATATTTTTAGGCCCCGGCACCCAGACAGAGGAGAGGTTCATTTAACTTTGGGTTGCCCCGCAATATAATGGTAAAATGAAAATAAAAATAGGATTGAATGAGGAAGTGCCCTGGAGTACAATAATATATGAAACACAGGAAGAGAATGCACCAAACGGATATACTACTGACTATACTGGCAAGTCATAAATGCAGGTATTAAAAGCTGAGACTTTCGCCAATATATTCCTATTAGGAAAATATCGGAGCCCATCATGCACCACGTCAAGGTCATTTAGCATGGCAGAGGGTCCTAACCGCTGCTCTAACTATGGTGTGAACAAGGTCTGGGGGTGATATAATTCAGCTCACAGCCAAGCTTCCACACAAAAGCCCAGCATGAATACTGCGGTAGTACGATGTGAACAAAGCCAGACTGTGAGCCACACCTACACCAGACCATGTAATGGAGGTTACCAGGTGCAACAGAGTGTTAGAATGCCAAGTAAAGGCACACACACTCAAATCTAACAAGACAAAAACACAGAATATACAATAATATATGGTTAAGGGGAGGTAGTTAATGTCTAATCTGCACAAGGGATGGACAGGTCCTGTGGGATCCATGCCTGGTTCATTTTTATGAACGTCAGCTTGTCCACATTGGCTGTAGACAGGCGGCTGCGCTTGTCTGTAATGACGCCCCCTGCCGTGCTGAATACACGTTCAGACAAAACGCTGGCCGCCGGGCAGGCCAGCACCTCCAAGGCATAAAAGGCTAGCTCTGGCCACGTGAACAATTTGGAGACCCAGAAGTTGAATGGGGCCGAACCATCAGTCAGTACGTGAAGGGGTGTGCACAGGTACTGTTCCACCATGTTAGTGAAATGTTGCTTCCTGCTAACACGTTCTGTATCAGGTGGTGGTGCAGTTAGCTGTGGCGTGGTGACAAAACTTTTCCACATCTCTGCCATGCTAACCCTGCCATCAGAGGAGCTGGCTGTGACACAGCTGCGTTGGCGACCTCTTGCTCCTCCTCTGCCTTCGCCTTGGGCTTCCACTTGTTCCCCTGTGACATTTGGGAATGCTCTCAGTAGCGCGTCTACCAACGTGCGCTTGTACTCGCGCATCTTACTATCATGCTCCAGTGCAGGAAGTAAGGTGGGCACATTGTCTTTGTACCGTGGATCCAGCAGGGTGGCAACCCAGTAGTCCGCACACGTTAAAATGTGGGCAACTCTGCTGTCGTTGCGCAGGCACTGCAGCATGTAGTCGCTCATGTGTGCCAGGCTGCCCAGAGGTAAGGACAAGCTGTCCTCTGTGGGAGACGTATCGTCATCGTCCTGCGTTTCCCCCCAGCCACGCACCAGTGATGGGCCCGAGCTGCGTTGGGTGCCACCCCGCTGGGAACATGCTTCACCCTCATCCTCCTCCACCTCCTCCTCATCCTCGTCCTCCTCGTCCTCCTCGTCCTCCAGTAGTGGGCCCTGTCTGGCCACATTTGTACCTTGCCTCTGCTATTGCAAAAAACCTCCCTCTGAGTCACTTCGAAGAGACTGGCCTGAAAGTGCTAAAAATGACCCCTCTTCCTCCTCCTCCTCCTCCTCCTGGGCCACCTCCTCTTCCATCATCGCCCTAAGTGTTTTCTCAAGGAGACATAGAAGTGGTATTGTAACGCTGATAACGGCGTCATCGCCACTGGCCATGTTGGTGGAGTACTCGAAACAGCGCAACAGGGCACACAGGTCTCGCATGGAGGCCCAGTCATTGGTGGTGAAGTGGTGCTGTTCCGCAGTGCGACTGACCCATGCGTGCTGCAGCTGAAACTCCACTATGGCCTGCTGCTGCTCGCACAGTCTGTCCAGCATGTGCAAGGTGGAGTTCCACCTGGTGGGCACGTCGCATATGAGGCGGTGAGCGGGAAAGCCGAAGTTACGCTGTAGCGCAGACAGGCGAGCAGCGGCAGGATGTGAACGCCGGAAGCGCGAACAGACGGCCCGCACTTTATGCAGCAGCTCTGACATGTCGGGGTAGTTGTGAATGAACTTCTGCACCACCAAATTCAGCACATGCGCCAGGCAAGGGATGTGCATCAAACCGGCTAGTCCCAGAGCTGCAACGAGATTTTGCCCATTATTGCACACCACCAGGCCGGGCTTGAGGCTCACCGGCAGCAACCACTCGTCGGTCTGTTGTTCTATACCCTCCCACAACTCCTGTGCGGTGTGGGGCCTGTCCCCCAAACATATGAGTTTCAGAATGGCCTGCTGACGTTTACCCCGGGCTGTGCTGAAGTTGGTGGTGAAGGTGTGTGGCTGACTGGATGAACAGGTGGAAGAAGAGGAGGAGAAAGCCGAGTAGGAGGAGGAGGCTACAGGAGGCAAAGAATGTTACCCTTCGATCCTTGGCGGCGGAAGGACGTGCGCCAAACAGCTCTCCGCCTGGGGCTCAGCCGCCACTACATTTACCCAGTGTGCAGTTAGGGAGATATAGCGTCCCTGGCCGTGCTTACTGGTCCACGTATCTGTGGTTAGGTGGACCTTGCCACAGATGGCGTTGCGCAGTGCACACTTGATTTTATCGGATACTTGGTTGTGCAGGGAAGGCACGGCTCTCTTGGAGAAGTAGTGCCGGCTGGGAACAACATACTGTGGGACAGCAAGCGACATGAGCTGTTTGAAGCTGTCTGTGTCCACCAGCCTAAATGACAGCATTTCATAGGCCAGTAGTTTAGAAATGCTGGCATTCAGGGCAAGGGATCGATGCTGGCTAGGTGGGAATTTACGCTTTCTCTCAAATGTTTGTGAGATGGAGAGCTGAACGCTGCCGTGTGACATGGTTGAGATGCTTGGTGACGCAGGTGGTAGTGTTGTGGTACATCCTCTGTTTGCTGGGCGGCAGGTGCCAACGTTCCTCCAGAGGCGGAGGAAGAGGCCGAGGCGGCGGCAGCAGCAGAAGAGGCCGAGGCGGCAGCAGCAGAAGAGGTAGCAGGGGGAGTCTGAGTGACTTCCTTGTTTTTAAGGTGTTTACTCCTGGTCATGCAGGTTGTGCTAAGGTTCAGATCGTTAATGCCTCGCTTCAGGCTCTGATGGCACAGCGTGCAAACCACTCGGGTCTTGTCGTCAGCACATTGTTTGAAGAAGTGCCATGCCAGGGAACTCCTTGAAGCTGCCTTTGGGGTGCTCGGTCCCAGATGGCGGCGGTCAGTAGCAGGCGGAGTCTCTTGGCGGCGGGTGTTCTGCTTTTGCCCACTGCTCCCTCTTTGTCTTTTGCTACGCTGTTGGCTCAGTCTCACCACTGCCTCTTCCTCCGAACTGTGAAAGTCAGTGGCACAACCTTCATTCCATGTGGGGTCTAGGACCTCATCGTCCCCTGAATCGTCTTCCACCCAGTCTTGATCCCTGACCTCCTGTTCAGTCTGCACACTGCAGAAAGACGCAGCAGTTGGCACCTGTGTTTCGTCATCATCAGAGACGTGCTGAGGTGGCATTCCCATGTCCTCATCATCAGGAAACATAAGTGGTTGTGCGTTAGTGCATTCTATCTCTTCCACCCCTGGGGAAGGGCTAGGTGGATGCCCTTGGGAAACCCTGCCAGCAGAGTCTTCAAACAGCATAAGAGACTGCTGCATAACTTGAGGCTCAGACAGTTTCCCTGATATGCTGTCACTACCAGAGCTTTGAGACGTTCTCACAGCTCTGTTTCTCCACCAGTGTGATGATGTCACTACTAGAGCTTGGAGGAGTTCTCTCTGCTCTGTTTCTCTGCCCCTGTGATGAGGTCTTTACTTTCTGTTTCCTTCCTCCCAGCTGTCCCTCCTGTGTTTGATTTCTCTGCCTTTAAATCACCCCTCCTCCTTTGTAGGGTGTGGATTATATTTTTCATCTGAGCTGTATCTCTCGCTTGAGTATCTTCACCTGTGTGATATCTTTTCACTGGACCTGTGTTCTGCTGAAGCAAGTACTTCTGATATTGTCTGCTGACTTTGGATCTGTTTTCACTACTGCTGCTGCAGCTCCTTCAGTTAAGTGTGCAGACATTGTGTGTTTCTGTTTGTTTGCTGACTGGATCCGAGGCGACCCCGGTTCCGTCCATATACTGAGCAGGGCACCGGTGGCCGTGCCCCTTCCACTATTGTAGGGGTTACAGTGGTCATCAGCCTTAGGTACGCGGGCATGTCTCGATCCACCATTTGGATCTGGACATGTGCTTAGCAGCATAGGGAGAGCTTTTAGGGTCTGACAGGGGTACCCTTTATCCTCCCTAGTTTGGGTCCGGTCAGTAGTTTATTCACTGTGTATGCTCTTGTTGCTCACATACAGCCGTGACATATGCATGGGGGTGATGTGACAGACTGATGGGCTTGGTTTTCCTGCGCCATCTGTGCGCTTTCTGCAGAAGACTGAGTGGGAGATAATGTGAACGTGCTGGATCCACTGTCGGCCACCCAATTGACTAATGCCTGTACCTGCTTAGGCCTTACCATCCTTAGAACGGCATTGGGCCCCACCAAATATCCCTGTAAATTCTGGCGGCTACTGGGACCTGAGGTAGTTGGTACACTAGGACGTGTGGCTGTGGCAAAACGGCCACGTCCTCTCCCAGCACCAGAGGGTCCACTAACACCACTACGACCATGTACGCGTCCCCGTCCCTTACTAGATGTTTTCCTCATTGTTACCGTTCACCACAATAAGAAAAATATTATTTGGCCTAATGTATTGAATTCAAATTCAGGCCTTTTTTTTTTTACAGACACCTAACACTATCTGGCTATCTATTTAGGTACCGTATTACACTAATACAGGCACAGCAGTAATGACAGATTTAGCTGAATATAAATTTGAGGCTTATTATTTAGGCGCTGGGTGACAGGTATACGTTTACGGACAGAATTAGACTTGGATCTGCCCAGTAGCGTGTGTGTGAAGTTATTGAGAATAACCCTATCTGCACCTTGAATCTTATATACCCTTTTAGGGATAGATTTAAAGTAGGCCTGATACAGCAGAAACCACTAATTTAGAGAATTGCAAAATTGGGAATTGTATTTCAACCCAGAACAAAAACTGTGCTTTGACGGACACTAAATAACTTGACCAGCTAAAGCAATAATGACAGATTTGGATGAATATAAATTTGAGGCCTATTTTTTAGGCGCTGGGTGACAGGTATACGTTTACACAAGGAATTAGACTTCGAATTGCACAGTAACGTGTGTGTGAAGTTATTGAGAATAACCCTATCTGCACCTTGAATCTTATATACCCTTTTAGGGATAGATTTAAAGTAGGCCTGATACAGCAGAAACCACTAATTTAGAGAATTGCAAAATTGGGAATTGTATTTCAACCCTGAACAAAAATATATCCTTTGCCAGACAGCAGACAGAATTACAATTGGCTGGCCACAGCTGAAACACCAGATTTAGGGTACTGCTATTTTGGCAATTGTATTTCACCCCTCAATAAAATAACAAGCACAGCCAAGCCCCATATGTAGGATATAGCCAAAAAATAACCACACTATTGATGGTTAAATGCACTTGGTGTGACAGCTTGCCCCATATGTAGGATATAGCCAAAAAACAACCACACTATTGATGGTTAAATGCACTTGGTGACAGGCTCAGCTTGCCCCTGATGTAGTATATGGCCATAAAATAACCACACTATTGATGGTTAAATGCACTTGATGACAGCTTGACCCTGATGTAGGATATAGCCAAAAAATAACCACACTATTGATGGTTAAATGCACTTGATGACAGCTTGACCCTCATGTGGGATATAGCCAAAAAATAACCACACTATTGATGGTTAAATGCACTTCGTGACAGGCTCAGCTTGCCCCTGATGTAGTATATGGCCAAAAAATAACCACACTATTGATGGTTAAATGCACTTGATGACAGCTTGACCCTGATGTAGGATATAGCCAAAAAAAAAACACACTATTGATGGTTAAATGCACTTTGTGACAGGCTCAGCTTGCCCCTGATGTAGTATATGGCCAAAAAATAACCACACTATTGATGGTTAAATGCACTTTGTGACAGGCTCAGCTTGCCCCTGATGTAGTATATGGCCAAAAAATAACCACACTATTGATGGTTAAATGCACTTGATGACAGCTTGACCCTGATGTAGGATATAGCCAAAAAATAACCACACTATTGATGGTTAAATGCACTTAGTGACAGGCTCAGCTTGCCCCTGATGTAGTATATGGCCAAAAAATAACCACACTATTGATGGTTAAATGCACTTGATGACAGCTTGACCCTGATGTAGGATATAGCCAAAAAATAACCACACTATTGATGGTTAAATGCACTTGGTGACAGGCTCAGATTGCCCCTGATGTAGTATATAGCCAAAAAATAACCACACTATTGATGGTTAAATGCACTTCGTGACAGGCTCAGCTTGCCCCTGATGTAGTATATGGCCAAAAAATAACCACACTATTGATGGTTAAATGCACTTGATGACAGCTTGACCCTGATGTAGGATATAGCCAAAAAATAACCACACTATTGATGGTTAAATGGACTTGGTGGCAGCTTGTGCTGGCGCACCACAAGACACAAAATGGCCGCCGATCAACCCAGAAAAAAGTGAATGAAAAATGCTCTGGGCAGCCTAAAACACTGAGCAATTGAATAGCAGCAGTTCAATGATCCACAGCTGTAGATCGATCACTGAATGAAGTCTTTTGGAGGAGTTAATCTGCCTAATCTCGCCCTAATGTCGCAGCTGCAACCTCTCCCTACACTTGAATCAGCAGAGTGACGTGCAGCGCTACGTGACCCAAGCTTATATAGAGGCTGGGTCACATGCTGCACTGGCCAATCACAGCCATGCCAATAGTAGGCATGGCTGTGATGGCCTCTTGGGGCAAGTAGTATGACGCTTGTTGATTGGCTGCTTTGCAGCCTTTCGAAAAGCGCCAAGAAAGCGCCGAACACCGAACCCAGACTTTTACGAATATTTTCGGGTTCGGGTCCGTGTCACGGACACCCCAAAATTCGGGTTCGCTCATCCCTAGTTATGGTCCTCCAACCACCCCTTACAATTAGTAATAAAATTCTGCCATACTGATTCATCCAATGTCCCATTCACACCTGCTCCTAATTTCTTTAACATTTGTCTACAGTCTTTGGTTGCTTCAGTGCCCTTTACGCATTGCATAATTTCAATTGCAGAGACCCATTTCTCTGCTTGCTTCTCAGAGGAATGCTTATGTCTCATTCACACGTCCGTGCTCAAATCCGTGAGCAGGTGGTCAGTTATGCATCCGTGAAGCTGTCCATGAAGGATCCGTGTTGGGTCCGTGTGTCCGTTTTTTGCTGTCCGTGTTGCATCCGTGTTTCACTGACACTGAACAGCTGAAAATAATTTTTAAAGCATCTCTTCTTAATGATTCGTGAAACACGGATGCAACACGAATGGCATCCGTGTTGCATCCGTGTTTCACGAATCATTAAGAAGAGATGCTTTAAAAATTATTTTCAGCTGTTCAGTGTCAGTGAAACACGGATGCAACACGGACAGCAAAAAACGGACACACGGACCCAACATGGGTAATATAATTGGCGTGAGGGATCCGGGAACACAGACCAAGATAGGACATACATCCGTGCTGAAAAGACGGACCCACGGACCATGCTAAAACACTGATGTGTGAATACACACATTCAAATGAATGGGGATTTGTGCTGTCCACGGAGAACATGTACAGCACACGTATGTGAAACAATGACGTGTGAATGAGGCTTTACTCTGTGTAGCCCCCATCCCGTGGGTGGCTCCTTGTAATTCACTATGCAGGTACTCACACACCTGGTGAATTACAAACAGTGTTGTGGACACATTTCCGAGGCAGCACTACCAGTGGTGTTGTAGACACACTTCCGAGGATGCACCACTTTCCTCAACTACCAGTGGTGCTATGGACACACTTCCGAGGCAGCACTATCCACTGGTGGCAACACTACAGTATAGTCTTGCACATACACAGAGTAACTCACACGTCCTCTTTGGGGTTACACGCTGGAAACCCCCTTAAACCCCTCCACGTTTTTTCTATGGCACAGGAAGCACACAAACACTGCTATGCAAATTATTATAACTGCAACCAGCCAATTCAAACTGGTATCATAATAGCACGCATGTATACAATATTCAGCACAGGAGTTTGCAGTAACTTAGTAATTCTTCTGCATACAATATCAGCAGACACTTAGTACATGTGAGTTCTCACAACATGACATAACATCGAAACAACCGCTGACCTCTGGCGCCCTTCTAGGTACCAACAAGGAACTGCAGGGCCCCTATCCAATCTTACTGGACAGCTTTATACACTGCTACTTCCTACAGCCTCCTCCAGGATAGGTCCATCAACCTTTTCTCCACCAGAACCAGAGGCCTCCAGAGACAGGGACCGGACAAGCCAGTCAGCGAGCTCTAGACTTTCAGCTTGGCTCAAGGGCAGCAGGGTCAGACTCTTTCTAGTTTCAGCTTATCTCAGCCACTCACACATTCGTGCATTCATACGCCTACAGACAGTTTGCACATATAGGGGAATTAAGCAAACATTCACCAAGAGCAAGGTGCGGGCACCACGTTCACACAACACACTGTAGAACAGCGATCGGAGCTCAGGAGAAAGGCAGTAACACAATGGGTTACTTACCGCGGTCTTCCTGGGTCCTGTTCTCCGTATCGGGGTCTGCAGCTAGGAGCGATGTTGTGGTGCCCGCATTCTCCACCAGAAAATGTTTTGGCAGACCTAGGGTCAGTCATGTGAGGATCGAGCCACGTGTTCAAGCTGAATGATGTCAATGGAGGAAAATTACAGAAGTCAGCACACAGGTTAAAATTCTGCCAGGATCCCAAATTGGGAGTGTCCTAGGCCGTTTATTTATACCCTTTTCAAGGGTGTAACCTCTTAAAGTATCAACATAATTGGTTTACAAAGATTCCAACAATGACTACTGATTGGTACACAAATAATCTATTAAAGGGTTAATTGCTGAGACTTATGCTTTTTATCGAGAAATGCACACTGCTTTTTCAGCACGTACACAGCTTATCTTATCTCAACACACACTTACTAACTTCTTTAGTTTTAACTTATGTCATCGGCTCGCCATCTTCATCTTCTTATAGCCACAAAGAAATTTTAACACAAAAGTTCTTTATGAAATGGAAGTCACAGGAAAGCTGGATACTTCTTTAACACTTCACATAAGCCCTTGCTCTCCTCACATGAACTAGCAGGACCTATCAGAATGCAGATAACCTCCCCCACTAGTGTGTATCCTCTCACATACAGCTAACAAGAGACAAGCCCTGCATTACATGAAATCAGTAAGTATTTGTTTTAGCCTCTTAATAGTCACCTGTCCACCTGTCAGCTCTGCAGTGGCTCTCTCATTCTCCTCCGCACTGACGGGGGGGGGGGGGGGGCTGCTTTAGCTGCTCATATCTCTGGTTTGATACCAGCTAGAGATAAGGCCTTTGTATTGTCTGAAAGCTGACAGCAGAATGACAGCAATATGTTCCGTACAGGGGAAGATATCACTGATAGAAATTGAGATGCTCTGAGTGAAGCTGAAAGTGAAAATAAAAGCAGGTTTTACCAGCGATTATTCTCGACTCGCTTTCTAACAGTGATATCTCCTCTGATGCTTGGACTTTAGCTGTCATTCTGGTGTTCAAAGCCTGGACTGTCAGATTCCAAACAAGACTAGTTGCATTATTCTAGCTGCTACCTTTCAGGAGAAATCACCATCTAAAGCAGCCCTCCCCCTCAACTTTCTGCCCAAGCCCAGGCACTCAGAACTGTGTTCCTCCTCCCAGTGCTAATCCGTCTTTTGTTTATAATACAGAGGAGACGGCCTGCACATGACAACGCTGTGGGAAGAGGCTGCAGAATAGGAAAGTAGCACACATTTGTGGGATTTATTATCAGGTAAAACTGAAAATGAATAAATTTTAAAGCACAAAAGCATTTATACAGCAGGGTGTAGTATACCATTAGGGTATAAAAAATGAAACGGCAGTTACACTTTAAAGATAGGAAGCGCAATGCTATGTCCTTCCCTTTCCACAAACACATTGAAGACACTGCTACTGCACTGCAGTATCCATGCCCCTAACATATTTGCCTAATGTCTTTTGGGCGTTAAAATATGCAGATTCAGAAAAAAATGTCCTCTACTGTAAAACAGAAGTCAATCTACTCTGCAATTATTTCCCCACCACCACCCCTACACCAAAACTTGAAGTGCTGGAGATGCACCAACATGGATTTCGGCTTAGTATTTCATATTATCACTCAGAGATGTAAACCGTCTGCTGCCCTTTGAATTATAAGACACACATGCTATTTTCCTAAACTTCCACCCAATTTTTTTTTATTTGAACTGTGTGGAGATGCACCAACATGTATTTTTGCCTACCATTTCACTTTATCACTTTTATATTATCCTCCATTACCCTGCATATTGTAAGGCATGTATATGCTGTTTTCACAAACTTCAACCAAAAAAAAATTACATTTCAACTGTGTGGAGATCCAACACAGATTTCAGTCTATTATTATTATTATTATTATTAATTATTAAAGTGCCATTCATTTCATGGTGCTATGCATATGAAAAGGGGTATACAAACATAATACAGAAAATTGCAATAAGTATGAACAAGACAAGTTAAAAACTGGTACAAAAGGAGAGAGGACAGTGTCCATGAGGGCTTACAACCTACATTCACATTAGCACTCAGAGATATAATCATATGCTACCTGAGTATTGTAGGACACAGTAATATGCTATTTTTCCAAACTTCTACCCCAAAAAAAAGTAATTTCAACTGTGTGGAGATGCGCTGACATCGATTTTGGACTAGTATTTCACGTTGTCACTGAGATTTCAAATACTATCCACCCTCTGGTCTGATTAGTAAAACAATTGTTTCACATACTGAGCTTTCCCTCCCACAAAAGTTTTTCTCTCAAAATGGCAAAAAAGAAATGTCCTTGAAGGTAGCTGCTGTTGATATTCTGCAGAAGATTTATAAGGCAGTAATTGCAGCTGGAACATACTTCCAGGCATACCCAGCCTCAGCTCCTCACTTCTCACCCCCTAGCTGACAACTTTTCCTGCCTTTCCGTTTTTTACACACTGGCTGATCCAGGGAAAGGGTCAACGGGTCAATTACCCCCCCTCCCCCTCGAGAATATAGTGAGAGTCAAGGCGGAGAACGGATTGGGGGAGATGAGCACTTCATTGTGGAAGCGCTTATCTCCATAGTAATCTGTATCGCCATCCTCAGGACAGTGATACAGATGGCTATGCTGCGGCAGGGGAGGCAGAGGCATCTCCCTTCCCTGTTCCTCTTCTAATAGGCTGCCAGCACAAGGCCCGCAGCCTATCAGAGGCTGGTGCATCACACCGCCTGAGCCATACAGCGCGGGACACAGGCTTGCATTGCATCGCTGCCATGGAGGTAAGTATAAGTGTTTTTTATTTTACGGGACAATACTTGTGGCACATGATATTTATTTTTTTTGGGAGGGGGCATGGAGAGGCACTTTTTACTGGCACATGATTGGGGGGCATGGAGAGGCACTTGTTACTGGCATATGAATGGGGGGGCATGGAGAGGCACTTTTTACTGGCATATGATTGGGGGGCATGGAGAGTCACTTGTTACTGGCACATGATTGTGAGGGCATGAAGAGGAACTTGTTACTGGCACATGATGGGGGGCATGGAGAGGCACTTGTTACTGGCACATGATTGGGGGGGCATGGAGAGGCACTTGTTACTGGCATATGATTGGGGGGCATGGAGAGGCATTTGTTACGGGCACATGATTGTGAGGGCATGAAGAGGCACTTGTTACTGGCACATGATTGGGGGGGCATGGAGAGGCACTTGTTACTGGCACATGATTGGGGGGGCATGGAGAGGCACTTGTTACTGGCACATGATTGGGGGCCTCGGAGAGGCACTTGTTACTGGCACATGATTGGGGGGCATCTATGAGGGCACCTCTTACTGGCACATTTTTGGGGGGCACTATGGGGCACTTGTTACTGGCACATTATTAGGGGGCACTATGGGGTCAATTCTTACTGGCAAATTATTGGGGGGCACTATGGGGGCATCTACTGAGGCCACAAAGAAGGGGTATTTTATATGGGGGAATGGGGAGAGGAACACTATGGGGGCTTCTACTGAGGCCATAAAGAAGGGGTATTTTATATGGGGGGCTCTGTGTGGTACTAGTATTATCAGGGGGTTTATCGGTTTCTACAGTTTCTATAATATATATGGTTTCTATAATATTGGGGAGCACAGCGGCACATTATTGGAGGTAGTAGGATGATTTGTCCAGAAGATGGGAGGATGATAGAGAAGTAGTAAGCTAAGATTTTCTTTGTCAAACTGCACAGGCGAAAAATGGCTGAGAAATGATGGGCTGGTCTGAAGGTCTGAAAGGAGAAGATGAGGAAAGAGAACATCTACATCAAAGGAGACGTCACTGGATGTAAGAGGTATGTGGGGCTGTATAGCAAGTACAGCAAAATGCAGTGTGGGGGAGGGGGGACTTAGAGAATTGGGCCACATTCATTGGGGCTTGGGCCCCGGATCTTTTTCAACCCTAGCAATGCCCCTGACCTCCACTCATTCCACTATTCCCCACACACGGACGCCGTGACTGGCATCTCAACAGCAGCAGCAGAAAGTGACGTCATGTTCTAGGTGGTTTATAGACCGGGAGGCTTAGCGGCTACTTCCTGCGAAGCTAAACCTGTCTGGAAAGATCGGCCATGATGTGAAGGTCAAAATAGCATATCTGTGTGATATCATCGTGTGCTGGGAAGGCTGTTACTGGAAATGCAGTGGTAGATTGAAAGGAAAATATTACTGATAGCAGACAAAGGCTGTGTATAATACTCCCGGCTGAACCACTGTATCTGAGCTTATCATGTGTCATACTGCTTGCTGAGCTACCTAAGCTTATCATGTGTAATTGGGCAGACTAGATGGGCCAAATGGTTCTTTTCTGCCGACACATTCTATGTTTCTATGTAATACTGCCTGCTGAACCACATATCTAAGCTTACCATGTGTAAGGGCTCATGCACATGGCCGTGCCTGTATTGTGGCCCGCAATAACAGTGGGTCCGCAATATACGGGAACTGGACGTGTGCCCACAGTATGATGGATACAGAGGAAGTGCCCCTCCATAGACCAGGCTCTGGATCCGCCACAGATTTTACACAATTCTTTATTCTAGCCTTTCCCTTCAGTGTCCCTGACATTACAATAGAAGCTTGACTATGACTGAACAGTATCCCTAAGATTATTTTTTGTCAGAAACTCCAAGAACCTCATTCACAGCCCAACACAAAATTACGTTCTGCTTGTTCTGCATGGGCACCTCCCTGCCTCCAGGCTGTCTGCCTGTGAGACACTGCACACTATTTTACTGGATTTGTCTGAAATAAAACCCGAAGCTTTCAGATGAAAATGAGGAAAGTACGTAACGAACTCTGTTTGTTACGAATTGGTTCACTCATATTTATTTTAAACCTTTCTTCTCAATCAATTAGTTACCCAAATGATGTTGTAGATACTATTTCAATAAGTAGGGAATGTCTTGAGTTAGTGAGTAAAAAGAGAACTGTACAGAAGACATTTAAGGTTATTAGAAATGTTTACATGTACTGTAACTTAAAGTTTGGTGACTTCCCTTTGCTGATGTAAATGGACTCATTATCAAAGTACCCATACGAAGGGTAAGCAGACTAAGAAGTAACTTTGGCAAAAAATACCTCATTTATTTTAATTGGCTGATCTACAATACTTAGGAGGAAATTAATTTCTCAGGAGCACCTGAGCAAATCTTTGAGCAAAAGCCTGAAGGCAAAAACAAAGACAGTACACATCCAACGCACACTTCATTAAATATAACTAAGGTAAATATAATCAAAATAATCCTTCATTAAGCTGATAATAGACACCAACATTTAAAAACATCTGAAATCACAAAAAAGCTCACAAGAAAATTGGAGTGTAATTTAGGCTACTAGTTTTCCGATATTGAGCTCATAGGGGCTCAATACCGTAAAAAAAAAACTTCAGTTTTGTCCCCATTTATTGTCAATGGGAACAAAACTGAACTAAACAGAACGGAATGTTTCAAAATGCATTCCGTTCCATTTAGTTGCATTCCCATACCGGAGAGCAAACCGTAGCATGTTGTAGTTTGCTTTCGGTCCTGGGATGCGGAGCAAGACGGATCCGGCATAATCCCCAATACAAGTCAATGGGGACAGATCCATTTTCTGTGACACAATCTGACACAATAGAAAATGGATCCGTCCTCCATTGACTTTTATTGGGGGTCATGACGGATCCGTCTTGGCAATGTTAAAGATAATACAACCGGATCCATTCATAACAGATGCAGTTGGTTGTATTATCAGTAACAGAAGCATTTTTGCTGAACCCTGCCGGATCCAGTAAAAACGCTAGTGTGAAAGTAGCCTTATCATAAATACACCAATTTTTGGCGTACATCTTGAACAGATTTTTTACTTTCCCCTGCTCACGCCAGGTCTAAAGAACACATCCATGATCACATAAGTATACCGAAATCTACAATAAGATTGGGATACACTATGTTGCCTCTGCCACACCACTTTGTGGAGAAAAAACATCTAGTGTGTGATTCCAGATATTGGAGCAGGTAACTCAGCCAAGACAAGGAGGTAATGGACATTACTTCTGTATCCAATATGATGCTCGCCGTTTAAGAAGCTTGGAACATTGACACCTAATGGACTTCATTGAGAATCTGACTTTTTTCAATAATATATAGCGATTTGTAACATGCATTTCAATATTTTTTTCACAGACTCGCTGAATCTTCTCGCTTCTGGTAAGGGTGAGAATGTGGCAGGCGCAGCACTATGAAGTGCCTTTTGTGCTGTGGCATTAGAAGAATTTTGATATCTCAGACTTTTTAGTCTAACCAGACTATTACTCTGTAATTCCTCTAGCGCCGTTCTATGGAAACAGTAGGTTTAAAGAGCACACCAAATGCTTGAAATAACTTCTTTATTAACTTAAACTTTTCTTCATATAACACTGCCGCCTCTGCAGCAGATAATCCATGTACAAAACACGTGTTGCATAAAGATTCATAAAATGGCGGTATGCATAAGATGGTGGTTCAACTGTTCAATCTTGTCATTCAACATAAAATGGTGGATATATTTCTCTCTTCAGTATCTGTACTCTCACTTTAAGTTATTTAAGCACTTTATGATCTCTCTTAGAGGTATATCTGAGTTCTAACTAATAGTTCTACTTGCTCAACGTGGTTCCAGTATGCAGTTAGAAGTAACTATTTGCAGATTGGTTGAGTATGATCTGGTATGGTTGTATGCAATTTGGATTGCAATATGGAATTTGCAATTGGTCGCAATTTGGTGGAACTATTTTGAACTCTCTGCTTCCATAAAACACAGCTCTTAGTGGAGTGAATGTCTGTTCAGCTCCTCTCCTCCGATGTAATGATCCTAGCATTTCTTGCTAAGGGAATTCCCCACACAGGCCGTGTGTGAGGCTGGCTGTGATTGGTCAAAACTCTTGCTATGTGTGAGGCTGGCGGTGATTGGTCAAGACTTCTGCCCAGCAACAACATTTTAACTCTATGCTTTCTGTTGTGTCTGCTGTGTCATTGAGCTTACCTCACATTATATAATGAATCTTAAAGGCATATTATCTTTTTATGCATCTGTGAACACAAAATATAACTATTACATGACATCCAAAACATGAAGTCACAGTAAATAACTCTGCTTTTGTCTTTAACACACAAACATAGGAACTATATTAAGGTTATTGGCTGGTCTAGCTGTATAAACATAGAAGCTATATTAGCAACCTAGGACAGGTCTTAGCTGGCCAGCTACACTCCCACCAAAATTACCTATAATTCTATGTTCTTAGTGGTAGGACAAACATAAATTTGAGGAATTTTCCATCAGGTTCTCAACTTCCAAGTGTCTTTTATCACTCTCAAGTAGAACAACTAACTTCTGTATAGGACGTTCCAACTTGAGTAGAGTAGTGAGACGTTTTCCTTTTTTGTCAAGTTTTGAGTCTCCTATTTGCAACAACACTCTTTTACTAGTTTGTCTTCATCCTTTTGAACTTCTAGAACGTTGGCCGCCAATTTCCATTGACTTGTAGGTAAATCTTCTTCTTTCACTAACACTATTTTACCAACTTGAACATTTCTTCTGGGTGTTTGCCATTTACTTCTTAAAGGGAACCTGTCACCTGGAAAAGACAATTTACACTAATCACAGTACCTTAAAGTATCTCTCATAGTGTGCCCAAAGATGTATTCATATCTTCTTTCTGCGTTGTGCTGTCTCATAAAATTGACCTATAAAACTGTGTTTGGCACCTTTTTGAAGTCGTGCTGAAGTCATGGGTGCAGCAGCCTCCTTGACTCAACCGTCGGATAAGCCCGCCCCTATGCCGCTCCTCCGCATATTGATGGACATTTTTCCCTGTAGCCGTGACCGCGCTCTTCTCGCGAATGCGCCGTGCGCGTCCTGCCGCAGCACTATCCCGGCTACGGCTCCCTGGCATCTGCATGTTTACTGCGCCTGTGCTGCAGTGCAAGCAGACAGTGATAGGCTCGAGCACGCTGTATAGGAACGGCGCAGGCGCAGTGGACAAGAAGATGCCAGGGAGGGAGGGAGTCGTAGCCGGGATCATGCTGTGGCAGGACACGCACGACGCATGCGCGAGAAGAGCGCGGTCACGGCTACAGGGAAAAATGTCCATCAATATGCGGAGGAGTGGCATAGGGGCGGGCTTATCTGACGGTTGAGTCAAGGAGGCTGCTGCCCCCGTGACTTCAGCACAGCTTCAAAAAGGTTCCAAACACAGTTTTATAAGTCGATTTTATGAGACAGCACAACGCAGAAAGAAGATATGAATACATCTTTGGGCACACTATGAGAGATACTTTAAGGTACTGTGATTAGTGTAAATTATCTTTTCCAGGTGACAGGTTCCCTTTAACATAAGATTGGCTAAGTACTCTTTCCTCCATCTATTCCAAAACTGTTCTGATAGATATTAAAATCTTCGCCATCTCCTTTTAGCATATAAATCCTCTTTGGTGAACTTGCCAGGAGGTGGCTGTATGTAATTAGACTCAGGCTCCATTCACACGTCTGTATGTGTTTTGTGGATCCGCAAAACACAGACACCGGCAATGTGCGTTCCGCACACCGGCAATTGCGTGAATGGACCCTTAAGGTGAAGTAGATGGTTGGGAGTTAAAGGGTCCAAACTTGTTGGATCGTTGATGTTATCAACTGTAAGTGGACGACTGTTAACAATAGACATAACTTCATAGAATAGGTGAAGCATCATCTATTCTTCCGGCGTTCTTTTTCAACACTGAACTTAATAAAATTTCTTACAGTTCTCATTTGTCTTTCCCAAACTCCTCCTGTATGACTTACATGTGGAGCATTCATATGAAAATCACACTGTTTCTCTAACAAATACTCAGTTACTTTTTCTTTATCGATTTCTTTTAGAGCTTTCTTCACTTCATTCTTTGCTCCGACAAAATTAGATCCTTGGTCAGATCTAAGCTCTCTGACAGTACCTCTAATAGCTATGAAACATCTCAAGGTGTTGAAAAATGCATCAGTTGACATATCCTCTAACATTTCCAGGTGAATTGCTCTGGAGCTCAGACATGTAAATATTAGTCTATATCTCTTGTACTCCTTGCGGTTCTGTTTGGTGATGAATGGGCCAAAACAATCAATTCCGTTATAAAGAAATGGTGGTGATGAGTTTACACGATCTGCCGGTAAATCTGCCATTCTTTGTTCTTAGGTAGGTCTACGTGCTTTCTGCAGACTACTGTAACAGTACAGCCTGGATCACAGCGGCTCCCTGTGACGATACGCTGACTTGCGCTCCAGCGTGGAACGCACCGGCCGTCTGCGATGATACGCTGGCTTGCGTTCCAGCGTGGAACGCAGCGACCGCCTGTGTTACGCTGGCTTGCGCTTCAGTGTGGAACGCAGTGGCTGCTGGGCCCTCCTGTGACTCCGCCCACTTACCGTCCGGCCCTTAAATAGAAGACAGGTGCTAAGCAAGGTGTTCCACTATTGGAGTGCGCACCCTGCTAGCTCCACTGCATCTGAGGACTCTGTCCACATATCCAGACCTGGATCCCTAACAACAGCGTGAAGGACTGTCTACCTTCTTGCCACTGGCTTCCCCACTGCTGGCTTCCTAGCCAGGACCAACTAACCGCAAGTATATGCCTGTTACCTGCTCTGATTAATGTCCTGGAACTCTGAGTGGGGTGGTTCCTGACTGGTGTGAGACGATACTCCCAAACCAACTCTGAACCTACTGCATACTATATACTAAACTGTGGACATGCTCTGAACCTACTGCATACTATATACTAAACTGTGGACATGCTATACTAACTCTGAACCTACTGCATACTATATACTAAACTGTGGACATGCTATACTAACTCTGAACCTACTGCATACTATATACTAAACTGTGGACATGTTCTGAATCTACTGCATACTATATACTAAACTGTGGACATGGTCTGAACCTATGGCATACAACATACTAAACTGAGGACATGCTATATACTAACCCTGAACCTATTGCATACTAGATACTAACTCTGAACTGTGCACAAGTTTATACTAACTTGTGACTCCTGTAATACTGGGAGACCTTCCTCTCCAGCAGTAATACTAAATAGATGGATAGCGGTAAATGATTTTGTTACCCCAAACTCTCCGCCCAAGACTGAGAGAGACGCCTGGGGTACATACTGAGTAACCGCGAATCCCACAGCCAAGAACAAGGGCAGTGGGATAATAGTGCATGTCCATTGCTTCCGCAGTTGAGATCCTAACTGATCAACTAGGTGCGTTACAACTACACATTTACTTATATTCTTTGCTATAACTTTGCTTCCTTTCACTATCCAGTAACCACCTTCTCTCATAGTAACATAGTACATAAGGCCGAAAAAAGACATTTGTCCATCCAGTTCGGCCTGTTATCCTGCAAGTTGATCCAGAGGAAGGCAAAAAAACCCTGTGAGGTAGAAGCCAATTTTCCTCACTTTAGGGGAATAAAAAATTCCTTCCCGACTCCAATCAGGCAATCAGAATAACTCCCTGGATCAACGACCCCTCTCTAGTAGCTATAGCCTGTAATATTATTACGCTCCAGAAACACATCCAGGCCCCTCTTGAATTCCTTTATTGTACTCACTATCACCACCTCCTCAGGCAGAGAGTTCCATAGTCTCACTGCTCTTACCGTAAAGAATCCTTTTCTATGTTTGTGTACAAACCTTCTTTCCTCCAAACGCAGAGGATGTCCCCTCGTCAAGATCTCTGTACTGACCCCTGATATATTTATACATAGTAATTAGATCTCCCTCAGTCGTCTTTTTTCTAACGTGAATAACCCTAATTTTGATAATCTTTCAGGGTACTGTAGTTGCCCCATTCCAGTTATTACTTTAGTTGCCCTCCTCTGGACCCTCTCCAGCTCTGCTATGTCTGCCTTGTTCACTGGAGCCCAGAACTGTACACAGTACTCCATGTGTGGTCTGACTAATGATTTGTAAAGTAGTAGGAATATGTTCTCATCACGGGCATCTATGCCCCTTTTGATGCAACCCATTATCTTATTGGCCTTGGCAGCAGCTGCCTGACACTGTTTTTTACTGCTTAGTTTGCTGTTTATTAAAATTCCTAGATCCTTTTCCATGTCAGTGTTACCGAGTGTTTTACCATTTAGTATGAACGGGTGACTTGCATTATTCCTTCCCATGTGCATAACCTTACATTTGTCAGTGTTAAACCTCATCTGCCACTTATCTGCCCAAGCCTCCAATCTATCCAGATCCCTCTGTAGTAGTTTACTGTCCTCTTCAGTGTTAATTACTTTACACAGTTTAGTGTCATCTGCGAAAATTGATATATTTTACTATGCAAGCCTTCTACAAGATTATTAATAAATATATTGAAGAGAATAGGGCCCAATACTGACCCCTGAGGTACTCCACTAGTGACAGTGACCCAATCTGAGTGTGTACTGTTAATAACCACCCTCTGTTTTCTATCATTGAGCCAGTTTCTTACCCACATACAGACGTTTTCTCCCAGTCCGAGCATTCTCATTTTATATACTAACCTTTTATGTGGTACAGTGTCAAATGCTTTGGAGAAGTCCAGATATACGACATCCATTGATTCGCCGCTGTCAAGTCTAGAACTTACCTCCTCATAGAAACTGATTAAATTAGTTTGACATGACCGATCCCTCACGAAGCCATGCTGATATGGCGTTATTTGCTTATTTCCGTTAAGATGCTCTAAGATAGCATCTCTCAGAAAACCTTCAAACCAGTTTACCCACAACAGATGTTAAACTTACCGGCCTATAGTTTCCAGGCTCTGTTTTTGGACCCTTTTTGAATATTGGCACCACATTTGCCATGCGCCAATCCTGTGGGACATTCCCTGTCAGTATAGAGTCCGCAAATATCAGAAATAAGGGTCTGGCTATGACATTACTTAATTTCCTTAGGATACGAGGGTGTATGCCTTCCGGTTCTGGCGATTTGTCTATTTTGATCTTTTTAAGTCGCTGTTGTACTTCTTCCTGGGTGAGACAGGACACTTTTAATGGAGAATTTATTTCAACATTCAGCATTTCAACTGACAGTTTATATTCCTCAGTGAATACACTGGAGAAAAAAATATTTAACAGCTTTGATTTCTCCTCGTCGCTCTCAGCGAATCCCCCCTCATTACTCTTTAAAGGGCCGACTCAAACAGCTTTGGGTAAAGCTTCTTCCTTGATGCAAGGATTTGTTGTGGTAGTGATCAATAATCAATCTTGTGAAGGTAGAGTTTTTGAGTAGAATTGCTGGATGATTCACTCTGCTAGGTAACGATGCATTTTCCAGTCTCCCTCCCACCTTCATTATACCATCCTGCAGAACAAAATTAAGCTTGTACAATGGGTGGTTGTTTGGAAGCCTTTTAGGTTCTTGACTAAGTCTCTTTAACTCTTCACTTTAGAATCTCTGTTGAATGAGTCTTATGACTGTTTCTTCAGCTTTCATTATTTCTTCTACATTCAACAATTCCTTCTTTCTGATTCCCTTTGCCAAACGTTGAATTAGAGTTACTACGTTTAGGACCGTATTCCATTTCGAACATCTGGCTAGTCTTTCATGTATGTCATCTTGACACTTGGCAGCAGTTCTCAATGTTTGTACAATTTTTACTTCTGGATCACCCATAGACAAAGGAATTCTGGATCTGTAAACCAATTAGAATTGTTCTATTCTGTTACATTCAGGCCTCTTGAAGCATGATCTGCTGGGTTATGCTTTGTGTCAATGTGATGCCAATGTACCGGATTTGTTATTTCCCAAATTTTCTCAACTCTGTTGGCGACAAAGATATGGAATCTTTGAGCTTCGTTGTTTATGTATCCTAGGACAACTTGTGAGTCTGTACAAAAATATTCTTTCTTCAAATCCAATTCATCTCTCAGAAACTTGCTTACTGATGCTGAAACTATGGCTGCTGTCAGTTCAAGTCTTTGTATTGTCTGAATACTGGTAGGTGCAACTCTGGCCTTCCCCATAACCAGGGCACAGTGTATCTTTTCTTCTCCTATTACTCTGATGTAGGAGCACTGACCATAACCATAACTACTGGCATCTGAAAAATGATGAAGTTCTATTTTCTTCTACTTTCCGAAATCATGAGGTACAAAACATCTGGGTATCCGAACTTCTCTCAAGTTTTGCGAGTCTATTATCCAACTCTACCACCTTGGCCTCAAATTTTCAGGTATGGGCTCATCCCATCCCAACTTCTGTCTGCATAATTCTTGTAGTATTTCTTTTGATCTGAGGATTACTGGGGACAAGAATCCCAATGGATCTAATATAAAGGGTGGGCCATTTATATGGATACACCTTAATAAAATGGGAATGGTTTGTGATATTAACTTCCTGTTTGTGGCACATTAGTATATGTGAGGGGGGAAACTTTAAGATGAGTGGTGACCATGGTGGCCATTTTGAAGTCGGCCATTTTGAATCCAACTTTTGTTTTTTTAATAGGAAGAGGGTCATGTGACACATCAAACTTATTGGGAATTTCACAAGAAAAACAATGGTGTGCTTGGTTTTAACGTAACTTTATTCTTTCATGAGTTATTTACAAGTTTCTGACCACTTATAAAATGTGTTCAATGTGCTGCCAATTGTGTTGGATTGTCAATGCAACCCTCTTCTCCCACTCTTCACACACTGATAGCAACACCGCAGGAGAAATGCTAGCACAGGCTTCCAGTATCCGTAGTTTCAGGTGCTGCACATCTCGTATCTTCACAGCATAGACAATTGCCTTCAGATGACCCCAAAGATAAAAGTCTAAGGGGGTCAAATCGGGAGACCTTGGGGGCCATTCAACTGGCCCACGACGACCAATCCACTTTCCAGGAAACTGTTCATCTAGGAATGCTCGGACCTGACACCCATAATGTGGTGGTGCACCATCTTGCTGGAAAAACTCAGGGAACGTGCCAGCTTCAGTGCATAAAGAGGGAAACACATCATCATGTAGCAATTTTGCATATCCAGTGGCCTTGATGTTTCCATTGATGAAGAATGGCCCCATATCTTTGTACCCCATATACCACACCACACCATCAATTTTTTTGTTCCAACAGTCTTGGAGGGATCTATCCAATGTGGGTTAGTGTCAGACCAATAGCGGTGGTTTTGTTTGTTAACTTCACCATTCACATAAAAGTTTGCCTCATCACTGAACAAAATCTTCTGCGTAAACTGAGGGTCCTGTTCCAATTTTTGTTTTGCCCATTCTGAAAATTCAGTGCGCCGATCTGGGTCATCCTCGTTGAGATGCTGCAGTAGCTGGAGTTTGTAAGGGTGCCATTTGTGAGTAGCTAATATCCGCCGAAGGGATGTTCGACTAATGCCACTCTACAGTGACATGCGGCGAGTGCTACGCTGTGGGATCTTGCTGAATGAAGCTAGGACAGCCACTGATGTTTCTTCATTAGAGACAGATTTCATGCGTCCACATTTTGGCAAATCCAACACTGAACCAGTTTCACGAAACTTAGCAAGCTAAGTTAGTTTGCTAACTGTAGCATGGGAGATGGGTGGTCTCATAGGGTGTCTTGCATTGAAATCTGCTGCAATGACCCGGTTACTGCGTTCACCAGACATCAACACAATTTCTATCCGCTCCTCACGTGTTAACCTCGGCGACATGTCAATGGCTGTAAACAAAGAGAAACTTGTAAATAACTCATGAAATAATAAAGTTACGTTAAAACCAAGCACACCATTGTTTTTCGTGTGAAATTCCCAATAAGTTTGATGTGTCACATGACCCTCTTCCTATTGAAAAAACAAAAGTTGGATTCAAAATGGCCAACTACAAAATGGCCGCCATGGTCACCACCCATCTTGAAAAGTTTCCCCCCTCACATATACTAATGTGCCACAAACAGGAAGTTAATTTCACCAACCATTCCCATTTTATTAAGGTGTATCCATATAAATGGCCCACCCTGTAGAAGCCACTGCTGAAAGAATGGTACATCTAGTTACAACTTTCTCTTCAATAGATACTTCAAATAAGAACTTGTCATTCTCTACATTCCATCCCAATCTAAGTATGTTTTGAACTGGAAGATGATCATAATTAGTGATGGACGAACATCGGCTGGGACGGTTCGCGAACGTGATTAAATGTTCAGGAACCGCAAGTTTGCGGCGGGCCCCATTCACTTTAATGGCAGGCGGACCTGAAAAACCTTCAGCTTATATTTGCAGCCACCAGATACTTAGTAGAAGTGCACAAATAGTCCTACAACATGGACAGTGACATACTAGAGGGGGATTAATGCCAAAAATTCCAACAAAAAATATTAATTTTAATCAGGGGACATTTTTATGCGTCTTAAATGGAAATTCTCTGAAATGTGCCCTGTTGGAGCCTAGAAAATTTTTATTTTAGGCCACGGGAGTACGGGCCTTAAAAATTAGGCATTCACCTGACATAAAAGATATTCTGATTATGTGGCTCGAGGTACATTATGCGGTCAATGGATACAAATTTTACTGTAGGCCACTGGACTACAGGCCCTAAACATTAGGCATTAACCGGACAAAAAAGATCAAGTGATTCTGTGGCCAGAAGTATGTTACACGGTCAATGGATATCAATTTTACTGCAGGCCAGTACAAATACAGGTCAAATACATATGTTTAAAAGAACTAAAAATATAAAATTGGATAAAAAACATGGCTAACGAAATCCCCCCTCTTGAAAAGACCCCAAATGATAATAGTTGAAGATCAATAACACGTGGTCATCACTGGTGTTGAATTCTTTCGAGGCCCCAACAATTATTCATTCACCGTACAGAAAAGAACAAGTAAGTAAGCAAGTATGTGGCTGGAGGTAGATTACACGGTCATTGGATATCAATTTTACAGAAGGCTAGTGGACTACAGGCCCCAAAAATAATGTATTCACCGGACAGAAAAGAACAATTGATAATGTGGCTCGAGGTACATTAGGCGGTCACCGTATAACAATTTTCCTGTTGGCGAGTTACATTACAGGCCCCAAAAATTATGCATTCACCGTACATAAAAGATCAAGTGATTATGTGGCCGGAGGTTTATCAGACGCCGTTCAATGGCTAGTAATTTTACTGAAGGCCAGTACAAATACAGGTCAAATACATATGTTTAAAAGAACTTAAAATTTAAAAATGGATTAAAAACATGGCTAATGAAATCCCCCCTCTTGAAACACGTGGTTATCACAGGTGTTGAATTCCTCCGAGGCCCAAAACATTAGGCATTCAACGAACAGAAAAGGTCTTTTATGCCTCATTATTTACATAAGACAGGGACCATTCTTTGTTCTTGGTGTTGTAGGATATGTGTGGGCTGGCATGAGGAAATTCAATAAAACGTGGTAGTCGCAGGTGTTGAATTCCTCTGAGATCCATGCCTCATTCATTTTTAGAAATGTGAGGTAGTCCACACTAGGCGAGTGCGCTTATCGGTCACAATCCCCCCTGCTGCGTTGAACATCCTTTCGGACAGAACACTGGACGAGGGGCAAGAGTTCAATGGCAAATTGTGCCAGCTCTGGCCACAGATAAAGTCTGCACACCCAGTAGTCCAAGGGTTCCTCGCTTATCATAGCGTCCACATCGGCAGTTAACCCGATGTAGTCGGACACCTGTCGGTCTAGGCGTTAACTGAGGCTGGATCCGGAGGGTGGCTGTTGATGGGTTGGCTGCAAGAATGATCTCATATCCGAAGGGACTAACATCTTCAAACCACCCTCTTCTTGCATGTGATGTTGGATTGGTACCCACAACTGTTTCTCTGTGAGTGGAAATTCCAAATGCAGCATTTCTCGAAGCAAGGCCTGAAAGTGCGGCATTCTGACAGCTCTCTGTGATGCTGGTAACATGTCCGCCATTTTGTGTTTGTACCGGGGGTCTAAGTACGTTGCCACCCAGTAATGGTCCTTGCCCATTATGCTTTTTATACGGGGGTCCCTCTTCAAACACTGGAGCATGAAGGCACCCATTTGCACTAAACTGGAAGCAGTGGAGTGGTCTGGCTCCTGCTCATCGTCTAGGAAAATGTCGTCCTTGGTCTCCTCCCCCCAGCAACGGACAACATTAGGGATCCCAGAAAAATTTAAAGCATGCTCTTCTTGCTCCTTCTCCACTC
This sequence comes from Bufo bufo, assembly GCF_905171765.1. Classification (NCBI taxonomy): domain Eukaryota; kingdom Metazoa; phylum Chordata; class Amphibia; order Anura; family Bufonidae; genus Bufo; species Bufo bufo. The sequence goes on along the minus strand of NC_053389.1, from coordinate 391,773,698 downwards.
TGGCACCATCCTCCTCTGACTCCGCTTTAGACTCCTGTTGACTTGTCTCAGATGGAGTAGCCCCCCCTGGGAATTCATCCAGCATAACTCTTGGCTTTCTTTCACTAGTTTGATTGCCAATTCTGTGGACTCTAGCCTTATGAGACCATCATCTACATAAAAGTTTTTCTTCAGAAAATTTGCTGCTGATGGGCAATCCTTTTCATTCTGATTGGCCAGGTACCTTATATCGTAATTGGCGCCACCTGGAGACGATGCTGCTCCAAACAAGTGTACTTTCATTCTGTATTCTGCTGGCTCTGTATCTGTATCTTCATCCTCCCACCATAGAAACCTCAGGAAGTCTCTATCTTCATTCTTCACATGAACCGTCACACATGACCGCTACGGGATACTTTCTGAATCTACAGAGTACTCCAGGCAGAGTGTCTGTAAGATCTGGTCCTTTTAGTAGATGATCATTCAATGCAACACCATTGTACTTTGCTGAGCAATCAAATACTACCGTATTTTCCGGCGTATAAGACGACTTTATAACACTAGAAATTCTTTTCAAAAGTCGGGGGTCGTCTTATACGCCGGGTATACTCAGATCCGATTGTATATTCTAACCCCCAGGCGTTCCCATGGTGACAGGGATGCTTGCCTGGGGGTTAGAATATACAGGGCCACGCCGCTCACAGGAGAACATTTATAAACTGTAATCAGTAACGTTAACGTTAATCATCGCTCATTACTTTACTCATCTCTTTACTAGGATACCTTACTCTCAGCTCCAGTAACAGCAGGCAGTGCGGGTGGCGCTCACTCACTGATGTCACGTGCCTGCTCCTCCCACTAGTTGGCGCAGGCGTGTGACATCATAGAGTGAGCGCCGCTCGCACTGCCTGCTGTTACCGGAGCTGAGAGTAAGGTATCCTAGTAAAGAGATGAGTGATGATTAAAGTAAAAGTTACGAATTACAGTTTATAAATGTACTCCTGTGAGCGTCGGGGAGAGGGATCTGTGGATGGCACTGTTTAGGGGAGGGGGATCTGTGTATAGAACTGTTTAGGGGAGGGGGATCTGTGTATAGAACTGTTTAGGGGAGGGGGGGATCTGTGGATGGCACTGTTTAGGGGAGGGGATCTGTAGATGGCACTGTTTAGGGGAGGGGATCTGTAGATGGCACTGTTATGGGGAGGAGGATCTGTGGATGACACTGTCATGGGGTGGATCTGTGGATGACACATATAGCATAAGATGCTGTAACGGTCACGTCCACAAACACACAGGGGGAAGGATAGTGACCACTGCGCTCCACCCTCACCCCTGGCCCTGCCTACTTGCCTCACGAGTCCTGATGACAGGGGACAACTGGACGACAGTCCCTAACTTAGGATATGTGCAGGGAAGACAGACAAGACAAAATACGGAACATCAACGGACCGGGTCAGAACCAAGAGAGCTACGCAGTACAAAGGATTAAGCAAAGAATGGTCAGGAGAAGCCCATGCTGGGTGAGAAATATCTCTGTCAAATGACAACTTTGTATGAAAAAAAATGGGAAAAGTTGTCTTTTAGAGAGATATTTCTCTCACCCAGCATAGGTATATGTAAAAAGACACCCCAAAACACATTGCCCAACTTCTCCTGAGTACGGCGATACCACATGTGTGACACTTTTTTGCAGCCTAGGTGGGCAAAGGGGCCCACATTCCAAAGAGCACCTTTAGTATTTCACAGGGCATTTTTTACACATTTTGATTTCAAACTACTTCTCACGCATTAGGGCCCCTAAAATGCCAGGGCAGTATAATTACCCCACAAGTGACCCCATTTTGGAAAGAAGACACCCCAAGGTATTTTGTGATGGGCATAGTGAGTTCATGGAAGTTTTTATTTTTTGTCACAAGTTAGTGATATATGAGACTTTGTAAGAAAAATAAATAAAAAATCATCATTTTCCGCTAACTTGTGACAAAAAATGAAAAATTCTAGGAACTCGCCATGCCCCTCACGGAATACCTTGGGGTGTCTTCTTTCCAAAATGGGGTCACTTGTGGGGTGTGGCGAAACCAACCTCGCCACTGGGTTTTGGAGGGGCCTGGCTACTAGCCTCTTGCCCCAGGATTATGGCCCATACTAACTTTGAAGGAGAAGACAGACCAGCCGCACAGCTTAAATCTGTGGAACTGTTTTGGGGCAGGAAAGCCATGCTTGCGGCCGGCCAAATGTGACTTCCATGGAATTCGGGAACCCCTGCTCAGATCTGGGTGACTTTTGGATATGTTGTTCACCCAGATCAGAGCTATCCATGGATGTATACATTATGGGGAAGTGTGGGGTTTTGAGGTGTTTTCTGTGTGTTAGGAAAAATGTGTGTTTTCTGTCTGGTAGTGATTAAGTTAGCCCATTATGTTTGGTAATTGTATTTTGGGGGATTGCGTCTCAGACAGGGGGGAGATCAATGACAGGGGGGTGATCAATGACAGGGGGGTGATCAGGGAGTCTATATGGGGTGATCACCCCCCTGTCATTGATCACCCCCCTGTAAGGCTCCATTCAGACGTCCGTATGTGTTTTGCGGATCCGATCCATGGATCCGTAAAACACATACGGACGTCTAAATGGAGCCTTACAGGGGGGTGATCAATGACAGGGGGGTGATCAGGGAGTCTATATGGGGTGATCAGGGGTTAATAAGGGGTTAATAAATGACAGGGGGGGTGTAGTGTAGTGTGGTGCTTGGTGCCTGTGTCCTCTGGTGGTCGATCCAAGCAAAAGGGACCACCAGAGGACCAGGTAGCAGGTATATTAGACGCTGTTATCAAAACAGCGTCTAATATACCTGTTAGGGGTAAAAAAAAAAATTAAAAAAATTAAAAAATCGCATCTACAGCCTGCCAGCGAACGATCGCCGCTGGCAGGCTCTAGATTTACTCGCTTACCTGCAGTTCCTGTGAACGCGCGCCTGTGTGCGCACGTTCACAGGAAATCTCGCGTCTCGCGAGATGACGCGTATATGCGTGACTCTGCCTTAGTGAGCGGCCTCCGGAACGCGATCCTGCGTTAGGCGGTCCGGAGGCGGTTAAAGAAAAAAATTGTCAGTTACATATTCGGATGAAATTCACCAATTTTTGGGTGTGAAGTACCACTGCTATACCTACTAGACAGGTTGGAAAAAATTTTATCAGTTAAATTTTCTGGTGGCATTCACCAATTTTTGGGTGTGAAGTACCACTGCTATATTTACTAGACAGGTAAAACAAAAAACTGTCAGTTACATTTTCGGGTGAAATTCACCAATTTTTGGGTGTGAAGTACCACTGCTATACCTACTAGACAGGTAAAAAAAAAAAAAATTGTCAGTTAAATTTTCTTGTAATGTTCACCAATTTTTGGGTGTGAAGTACCACTGCTATACCTAGTAGACAGGTTAAAAAAATAAATTCAAAAAGGATTGTAATATGGGAAATAGCTCACCCTCTCACAGCCACAGAGAGGTGCTCTAGTCTAAAATGATTCACCCTTCACGAATGCAAGAAAATTATGTAGTACTAAAAGGATAAAAATATATTTATAAGCAATTAAATATACACTAAGGGCTCTTTCACACCTGCGTTCTTGTCTTCCGGCATAGAGTTCCGTCGTCGGGGCTCTATGCCGGAAGAATCCTGATCAGGATTATCCTAATGCATTCTGAATGGAGAGAAATCCGTTCAGGATGCATCAGGATGTCTTCAGTTCCGGAACGGAACGTTTTTTGGCCGGAGAAAATACCGCAGCATGCTGCGCTTTTTGCTCCGGCCAAAAATCCGGAACACTTGCCGCAAGGCCGGATCCGGAATTAATGCCCATTGGAAGGCATTGATCCGGATCCGGCCTTAAGCTAAACGTCGTTTCGGCGCATTGCCGGAGCCGACATTTAGCTTTTTCAGAGTGGTTACCATGGCTGCCGGGACGCTAAAGTCCTGGCAGCCATGGTAAAGTGTAGTGGGGAGCGGGGGAGCAGCATACTTACAGTCCGTGCGGCTCCCGGGGCGCTTCAGAGTGACGTCAGGGCGCCCCAAGCGCATGGATCATGTGATCGCATGGATCACGTCATCCATGCGCATGGGGCGCTCTGACGTCATTCTGGAGCGCCCCGGGAGCCGCACGGACTGTAAGTATACCGCTCCCCCGCTCCCCGCTCCTACTATGGCAACCAGGACTTTAATAGCGTCCTGGCTGCCATAGTAACACTGAAAGCATTTGGAAGACGGTTCCGTCTTCAAATGCTTTCAGTACACTTGCGTTTTTCCGGATCCGGCGGGCACCTCCGGCAACGGAAGTGCACACCGGATCCCAACAACGCAAGTGTGAAAGAGGCCTAACACTGGATAACTATTAAAAAGGTTTCACACGGTATTGTGCTGATATTAGCATGATATCATAAATCATATGTTTTGACACCCTGTATCATATATTGATCATTGTATTGATCTAATGGTCGCTGCAGGAAATAGCACAAATGTTCGCACATGAATTCCTGTAGAAGGGAAAAATGGAAAAAAGGAAAAGATGAAAAAGAAAGTCCTCCTTGTTCTTGTCCTTAATAGAGGAAAACAATGCGAAATAATGTCCGGTAGGCTAAAGTCAATGTTCCAGCTGTAGTTGACTTCAAACGTGGTTATTTCTTTCTTACGCAAGCTTTGCTTGGCAATTGGCAGTTTGAATGTGCCTAGTAATCACCCACTGTGTGGGCTTACCTTTCCTTGGTGCCGGTCAGTCAGTCAGGTTGTTCGGGGCTCGCTGGATGCCGGCGTCCCGGCTGTTTCCCAATCAGTGTCCCACGTGGGTTCGGAGGTAGGTTTGTCGCTCCGGAAGTGATGTATCGGCACACAGGATTATGTTCGTCGATTTTTTTGGGCTCAAACTTTCGTTGTAGTGGCCAATATCGAACTTACAGTGCACTGTTATCTCGCGTAATAGAGATGTTTCTTCTTACAGACGAGTCATATTATGATCTCCTAATAGATCTCTCGAAACCAAACTCGTTTCGGGGACGGCTCTCCCCTTCCTCAGTGGTAATGACCCTACTTCATGTCTGATTGGTTTTTATACCCTCAGTTGGTGAGTTCCAAAGTCCGACATGGAATATATACATTTATCATTTCTTTCGATTTTTAGTTATTTTAAGTGTGGTTGTTTTGTATCAAATGTCTTTCATATCTTTTTTCTCCATTGTACTTTTCATATATTCGATTTTTCTTCGATTTTTCCATTTGCGATTGTGTTGCGTTTTTGATGCGTTTTATATTTGACACATGCGTTTTTTTTGCCAAAAGCTGTAGTTTACCTTATGGTATAAGGTCCATAAAAGGATTTTATTGCACGAGCCATAGTTAGTCTTATATATAATTTTTTTGTGGTTTTAGACCTGGAAAAGACCTCGCAAGCTGACATAGAGAGGCTTGTCACCGTCGCGGCCTGCTATTGGCTGCTCCCCCCTGTCGTTGGATGTTATGATCCACATGATGGGGAGATGCAGTGGTGGCTGTGCTGGGATCAAGAGCGACGTGTGTGTCGGGGAGCGGGTTAAGTGGTTAAGTATAATCTATATGAGGGGCCTGGACATTGGGGGCGGGAGTCATAATAGGGGTTAGATAATCCTTTTATTAATTTGCAAATCCCAGGAAGCGTTGTAAACTTTTTAGGGAAGTGGGTCAAACTGAGTTTGTGATGGCCTTAACTTTGGTGGAATCAATCTGAAAAGCCTTGAGTGTGAGTATGTAGCCTAAAAAAGGCAACTCTTGAACTCTTAACAGTCATTACCCCTCCTTAATTTACAAATATTTGCAGCACTAATCTAATGCGATTGACATGCGTCTCACAGTCAGGGGAATAAATAAGAATGTCATTGAGATAAACAACCAAAAATTTGCCTATATATTCCCTGAATATGTCCTTAATTAAATTTTGAAATACTGTCAGTGTATTACATAACCCAAATGGCATAAGTAGGTACTCAAAATGAACCTCAGGGGTATTGAAAGCTATCTTCCACTCATCCACCTCATTGATATGGATGAGGTTGTATGAACCTCTGAGGTCAAGCTTGGAAAACCACAAGTCCAGAGTCAAAGGTAGAGAGTAGAGATGAGTGAATATTTTGAGATTCCGTTCAGTTCCGATTCACCAATTTTTTTAAAAAAGTTTGGTTCTTACCCAATTAGGTTAGTCCCGAACCAAAGTGGCTCCAATTGCCTTGGAAATTTGTATATAGCACCCTTTAGTCCCCTAGTACTAAGAATTATTAAGAAAACATGCTATCTTTTGAATTTTTTATGAATTCTTGCTTTTTCACTCTCCCCCCTTCCTAAGCTCTTGAATGCAATAACAGCAAAAGTATATCATGTCTCAGTGACACTGACCTACAAAGCTATGGTTAAACTGCCAGATGAGAGATACGCACACAAAGCTAGAGGTAGCTCTGGCATGTTTTGGGGCTAATGCATCCACAGTGTCATCAGCATCACGAGATGCTGAGGCAGATATGGCCTTGGAAGTATTACCACCACCAACACAGGTACGGATGGAGTAGAGTTAAAGGGGTTGGCCACTCTTTAAATACTCTCCACTACAGTGTGGCAGGCAGGGAAAAAATGAAGTTCCTAATATACTTAATTAAACACACCTGCCTCCTTTTCTTTCAGTTATAAGCCACTCCCCCTTAGTCCTGCTCTACCTTGCAGCTGAGTTCGTCCATGGCTGCACGCGACATGGAGGAGCTTGAGAGGAAGCTCGTCCATGCGCATGTGCAGTCTGCTCCTGTCAGTGGTCGGCTCCCTGCTGCCTGCTCCAACTGCGACAGGAATCAGCTGCTTGTTCCCTCTCTACAAACAGCTGATTCCTGTCAGAAGCTGGCTGTAGTAAAAACCTTCCGCGTCCCTACTGCAGAAGCTACTTAGTCAATCCCCATCCCCCCTGCACTATCACCACACAGCGGACCCGCTAAGCCACACCCACAGGTTCTGTTACGCCACGCCCCCTGCAACAAAACAGGGAAAGCAGGACATCTAGCCAGGAACTAGGATTTTGTGCGTGTATATATACATACACCTTTACTTTGGAGAGCTGCCTGCTTTTTGGATTATATATACACTCACCTAAAGAATTATTAGGAACACCATACTAATACGGTGTTGGACCCCCTTTTGCCTTCAGAACTGCCTTAATTCTACGTGGCATTGATTCAACAAGGTGCTGATAGCATTCTCTAGAAATGTTGGCCCATATTGATAGGATAGCATCTTGCAGTTGATGGAGATTTGAGGGATGCACATCCAGGGCACGAAGCTCCCGTTCCACCACATCCCAAAGATGCTCTATTGGGTTGAGATCTGGTGACTGTGGGGGCCATTTTAGTACAGTGAACTCATTGTCATGTTCAAGAAACCAATTTGAAATGATTCGAGCTTTGTGACATGGTGCATTATCCTGCTGGAAGTAGCCATCAGAGGATGGATACATGTTCTCATTCTGTTTACGCCAAATTCGGACTCTACCATTTGAATGTCTCAACAGAAATCGAGACTCATCAGACCAGGCAACATTTTTCCAGTCTTCAACAGTCCAATTTTGGTGAGCTTGTGCAAATTGTAGCCTCTTTTTCCTATTTGTAGTGGAGATGAGTGGTACCCGGTGGGGTCTTCTGCTGTTGTAGCCCATCCGCCTCAAAGTTGTGCGTGTTGTGGCTTCACAAATGCTTTGCTGCATACCTCGGTTGTAACGAGTGGTTATTTCAGTCAACGTTGCTCTTCTATCAGCTTGAATCAGTCGGCCCATTCTCCTCTGACCTCTAGCATCCACAAGGCATTTTTGCCCACAGGACTGCCGCATACTGGATGTTTTTCCCTTTTCACACCATTCTTTGTAAACCCTAGAAATGGTTGTGCGTGAAAATCCCAGTAACTAAGCAGATTGTGAAATACTCAGACCAGCCCGTCTGGCACCAACAACCATGCCACACTCAAAATTGCTTAAATCACCTTTCTTTCCCATTCTGACATTCAGTTTGGAGTTCAGGAGATTGTCTTGACCAGGACCACACCCCTAAATGCATTGAAGCAACTGCAATGTGATTGGTTGACTAGATAATTGCATTAATGAGAAATAGAACAGGTGTTCCTAATAATTCTTTAGGTGAGTGTATAATATATATATATATATATATATATATATATATTGAAGAAAATCCAGCGGGAGCACCACCAGGAGTCGGGTGCAAAATCCAAAAGGGCAGCGGCAATGCCCCAACAATACAGCTTTAGAGAAACAGGACTGCACTCCAGATAAAGTGAAAAATAAGTGGAACTTGATTAACCCACAAGAGCCTTCTTCCAGCATAGAAACAGTGAAAATGACATCATATAAAGGCAAGTCTCAAGTGACTAGCCAATCATACTGTGATTACAATCATGATTAAATTGAATACATATGGTGCATATAAACAAAGTGCATCGGTCGTGGTAATGGATACTGCTAAATATATCCAGGAGATTTTAAGACAGTTAGGTGATATAAAGGTGTACAACATGGTATCACATGATCCTAAATTTCAAATTGCACGGCTAATTGATCAATGTGTCTCTGATGCTTTGACTGCAGGTGTCATAGATCAAAAACTCTCTGAATATTTGATTGTCCCTCACCCTATCACCCCGGTGATCTATGTACTACCCAAGGTCCATAAAACCTTGGTGGACCCACCGAGGCGCCCCATTGTTTCGGGGACAGATTCAGTATTTGGGCACGTTGCAATCTTCTTAGACAAGGTTCTGCGTGATTTTTCTACCGGGGGGCAATCGTATATTAGAGACACATCTGATTTTTTAAACAAATTGAGGGAGACCAATTTGGCGGAAATTGATTCCATCATCTTGGTCTCTTTTGATGTTGTATCTCTATACACCTCAATTGAACATCATAAACGGATTTCTGCAGTACAGAGCATGTTAGATATGTCCACATTGACGCCTGAGGTCTGTCTCTTTATCATTAGACTCCTCACTATTGTTCTTGAGTTTAATTATTTTCTCTTTCAAGACACCTATTATGTCCAAAAACGAGGCGTGGCGATGGGGTCCAATGTGGCCCCCACGTACGCTAATATATATATATATGCGCCGATTTGAGGAAGACATCGTCTATGGCTCCCACCATGCCCAATACATCAAGGGGTGGTGGAGATACATAGACGACGTCTTCCTCATTTGGACAGGAACAAAGCAACAACTGGAAGATTTTCATCGCTACTTACAGTATAGATGAGGAACTACAATTCACTATCACTCATTCGGATGTTTCTGTCCAATTTTTGGACACTAATGTCACTTGGTCCAATGGCTCTTTGAGTACGCAATTATTTATAAAACCCACGGACAGGAACACAACACTGAGATATGAGAGTTGTCATCCACGTAGTATGGTAAAACATTTGCCATACTCTCAGTTTTTGAGGGCCAGGAGAATAGTCACTGAAGGGGACATTCTTGATAAAACCGTTGCGGAAATGATTTCTAAATTCAAGGCACGGGGGTATCCCAGTGGATTACTGGAAGCACAGAAAGATAAGGCACTAGCTATAGACAGAGATCTTCTGTTACAGGTTAGCAATAAAAACAAGAGGAGGGACAGGAGAGTTACATTTGTGTCTACCTATTCCGAGTACAGTAATGATGTAAATAAGATCTTAAAACGACATTGGCCTGTGCTAAGTGGCTGCAAAAAAGTTGTGCCAGAGTTCAAGACACCTCCCCTTTGTGCATATAGAAGGTGCAAAAATATTAGAGATCAACTAGTCAGAGCAGACGTGGGACCTAGATGTGTTGTCAGACAGACCACACTGGCACCATCGGGCACTGGATGTTTCCCGTGCCTGCATTGTGTCAATTGCCGTCTGATTAACAGATCTAGATCTTTTATACATCCTAATACTGGTATATCATACCCTATTAAATACCATCTATCTTGTGATTCCACGTTCGTAGTGTATGTTCTTTCTTGCCCCTGCCATCTCCTGTATGTAGGGGAAACTTCGACCGATCTGAAAACCAGGCTCAATAATCATAGGTTCACTATTAGAAAGGGCCGAACAGATCTTCCAGTACCAAGGCATTTCTCACTTAAACTACATAGTGAGAAAGACTTGAGATGCTGGATTATTGACCAAATACAAATGCCCCGTAGGGGAGGTGATCGTGTATCGTTACTTAAAAAGAAGGAATCATATTGGATTCAAATTCTTAATACTTTACAGCCTAATGGTTTAAACATTGATTACAGATATGGAGGAGGTGTATGAGGAAAAAGTTTGCCCGAGGCATATGCTGTTGATTTTGTGTCGAGTATTTTACCTGCATGTGACATGTCCATTGAAAATTAATAAAAAATGCAAATTGTGAAAAAATTATTATTATTTGAAAAATATTAACAAAAAATCAGTAAAACAAGGTTAATGTTTTTTTTGAGTGTCACTTGTATCACTAACTCTATGTATCATTACAGATTCACTAGAATTTTGGGGAAAGAAATGAAAGAACAATGATGAGCCTGGATTGTGGATGAGGAGCCCACAAAATATTCTTTTTCACTTTATTATGTAAACTGTTGCGTCTTTTCTCTGGGGGGTGGTGCTCTTGTCTCGATCACATATAAGGTAGGGCAATATGTAGATTGTCTATTCTGACTGCTTTTGGTCCATGTTTTTGGCTTATAAGATGAGGAGAACCCTCTGGGTCACGAGCCGCAACCTGTATGCGGCCCGCGATGCTGGTGGTACTGGCGTGCACACAGCATTGGGGCTGCTGTTAGGGGAGAGTTTCCTCTCTTGGAAAAGTGGGGACGCTCCTCTTTGTTGCTACTAGTGGAAATCATCCACTGTGACCGTATATTGAATCGAGCAATTACATGGTACCTAATTGAGCAGAAAATATACACTGGCCAAACTCCCTATACAAAAATGGTGGTTCCGAGCTTCACTGATGTGAGTGCGCATGCGCTCTTTTTCCTGCAGATAGCGGACGCAGCTTAGTACGAGTCATCAATGTGCGTCCACTACGTAATTTGAGAGCGACATCACTGGAAGCATGTGATGTTGCTCGGACGCATACTTGTGAGTTGTATGTGATCGGGACATGCGCACTTCCTCCACAGAGACGCGCTCAACAACGCGATGGCATGTGTGGGCTGCATCATTCCCCAGGTATTAGCTCATCAATATATCCCCTTTCACTTATGTGCACAATTAAAATATCATTAAACATAATGAATGTATAAGGAACAGCTGGCAGGATTTATGGATTTTTATGTATTATTATATGACAGTCAGCTGCATTATGCACTTGTTTCTCTGATTGCACTAGTCACTTTATTCATGATCAGTGGGATGTCTCCCTTATAAATATATGAAATATTTTATACTGTTTTTTATTAAGTATCAATTATGTTAATATTCCTAAGGATTTGATTGGTTCACTTATATAAGCTTGTTTTTGCACTTGTATCAATGCTTGAGAAAGGCTCATGTTGAGCCGAAACGTCGCTCCTATGCTGCTACCACATGTGTGAATAAATACTACCTGTTTTACATTATCTTCAAGTGGGTAAGATCCAGTTACCGTACTTGGACCTTGCACCCGCCTGCAATTTTCTCCAAGGTGGTGCTGCCAGTAGCTTTTTTCTTGTATAAATATATATATATATATATATATATATATGTATGTGTGTATGTGTGTATGTATGTGTATATATATATATATATATATATATATATATATCTCAAAACAACAGCACTCTCATTAGATGAAAATAGAAAAAAGATTATTCGCCCATGTGGACGCGATGTGTGTGTGTGTGTGTATGTATATATATATATATATATAACACAGAAAATCCGCAGCACTCCTTGAGGTAAAAAACGTGCAATTTATTCACACATGTCAAAAAAAGACAACGTTTCGGTTCTCTCACAGAACCTTTCTCAAGTCAAGTGACTTGACTTGAGAAAGGTTCTGTGAGAGAACCGAAACGTTGTCTTTTTTTGACATGTGTGAATAAATTGCACGTTTTTTTACCTCAAGGAGTGCTGCGGATTTTCTGTGTTATTGATCCTGTCCTGCATCGGGGGACTGCCGCGGGCACCCATACAACTACAGCTGCATATGAAGGAGTGCTGCCTGACCTTTTCTATGGATCTATATATATATATATATATATATATATATATATGTATGTGTGTGTATGTATTTATGTCTAAGGGTCCATTCACACATCCGTGTGTGTTTTGCGGATCCGCAAAACACGGACAGCGGCAATGTGCGTTCCGCATTTTGTGGACCGTACATTGCCGGCACTAAGAGAATATGCGGACAAGAATAGGACATGTTCTATTTTTTTCAGGATCGGAATTGCGGACCCGGAAGTGTGGGTATAGAAATGTATGGGTCCACAATTCCGTTCCGCAAAATGCGGAATGGAATTGCGGATGTGTCAATGGAGCCTAAGTATGTGTAAAATTATATATATTACACACACACACACACCTATACATACATACTTACCACATACACATATGTATATATACATATTGTGGGGGGGGGGGGGGGGGGGTTAGCTCTTCACCGGGGGTCATTCTCACAGATACGCCTTTAGAACACCAGGTTTCAGGTCCAAACAGTGTATTGTGCAACACCAGCAACAACAAAATGACAAAATAATAAACACTCGCCCGTCCAGGCTCTAACTAAACATAAAGTTTCCTGACTCACCTAGGCAGACATCCCAACCTGCAAAAACTCATTTCAGGGAGGTGCACTTCTCATTTCAGGGAGGTTTTCTTTATTTTTTCTTTCACAAACTTTTTATTACATTTTCCAAACATATGAAGTATCTGCACACTTTGCTCTATGGTGTGGAGGACTGGGCTCATTCCCCTGCCCCAAATTATCATATTTATATATATATATGATTAAAGCATCCAGGGGGTGTGAATTTAACACTGGGGTAAATAATATAATTAAAATGAAGGGTTAAATATATTTAAAAAAAATACATCTCTCTCAATAGTTATATAGCTACTGAATGAAACAGAAGAAGGGATGCCTTTAACATATATATCTCCTTGAGAAGCCAATTTGACCCTAAAGGGTTAATTCAACCTGTAATCTAAACTCTGTCCTGTCACTTCTCTTATCTCTCTGCTCTGCTATCTGACTGAGATAAACCTTTCCGGGATATATTGTCTCACATGCGGGTGTCAGGGAGCCGCTATCTAATAGCGGGAGACTCCCTGAACCTCCGGGAGAGTTGAGATCCCTGCCTAGGTCCCAGTTCACACCCTGTGAACTCATGCGGCTTTGTCAGCCAATGTCCCACAGCCTCCGGGCTGTACAGAGCACAGTACGCCCACTGTCTCCAGTTCAGTATTTCTTGTGGGGGATTGGGGCTCAGTAGTCCTCCTGACTATGGCCCTGCGACCCTCCCAGGCGTCGCTGCGTCCCCCAACTCCAGGCTATCTCCCAGCCTTGTGGTCCCTCAGCCTTGCCCAGCTGATAACACACTGACAGAGCCTCCAGGCCTCTGTCCACAGGTAACACACTCCCCCCTTCTGACACCCTGGGAGGTGCTTTCTGCCAGGCTGATTACATCCAGCTTGTCTCACCTGTGGTGGAACAGGGGTGTGGACGGCACTATCCACCTCTTCCTTGCCTCCAATCTGCGTGAGACCTGTCACTGTCTCACAATATTTATATACATATATTTACACACATGTGTATGTGTGTATACATTGCAATGCATGGGCGCCGACAGTGTGTCCACTGTCTGCAGACATGAACCCATTCATTTAAATGGGGTCTGCAATCTGCATCCGACAGTACTTTTTCGCAGTGCGGAGGCATGGACAGAAAACCCATGGATGCACTCCATAGGTTTCCGATCTGTGCTTCCATTCCAGACCACACCGTATCTTTTGGATTTCAGACCCCAAATCTTTCAGATTTGGTGCCTGTATATTGCAGACCCCCTGTTCGCTGGACACAATACAGGCACAGGCAGGGTATGGTCATGTGCATGAGGCCTAAAGCCATACCTCCTTCCAGTATCCGGCAGGACAGTCCCGGATTTCAGTGGCGGTCCTGGTACGGGGGAGGTATGTCGAAAATGGATCAGTTTTGCCCTAATGCATTCTGAATGGAAAAGGATCCACTCAGAATGCATCAGTTTGCCTCCGATCAGTCACCATTCCGCTTTGGAGGCGGACACCAAAACGCTGTCGGCCTGATGAAACTGAGCCAAACGGATCCGTCCTGGCACACAATGTAAGTCAATGGGGACGGATCCGTTTTCTCTGGCACAATAGAAAACGGATCCGTCCCCCATTCACTTTCAATGGTGTTCAAGATGGATCCGTTATGGTTATAGAAGACCTAATAAAAATGGATCCGTTTATGACGGATGCATGCGGTTATATTATGGTAACAGAACCGTTTTTGCAGATCCATGACGGATCCGCAAAAAACACAAGTGTGAAAGTAGCCTTGGGCACGTAGTGTCCCTCTTAGGCTACTTTCACACTAGCGTTCGGAGCGGATCCGTCTGATGTTTCATCAGACGGATCCGCTCCGATAATGCAGACGTTCGCATCCGTTCAGAACGGATGCGTCTGCATTAAAACTTAGAAAATTTTCTAAGTGTGAAAGTTGTCTGAGCGGATCCGTTCAGACTTTACATTGTAAGTCATTGGGGAACGGATCCGTTTGAAGATTGAGCCATATGGTGTCATCTTCAAGCGGATCCGTCCCCATTGACTTACATTGTAAGTGTGGACGGATCCGCTCGCCTCCGCACGGCCAGGCGGACACCCGAACGCTGCAAGCAGCGTTCAGGTGTCCGCTCACTGAGCGGAGCGGAGGCTGAGCGCTGGCAGGCGGATGCATTCTCAGTGGATCCGCCTCCACTGAGAATGCATTGGGGCCAGACGGATGCGTTCGGGGCCGCTCGTGAGCCCCTTCAAACGGTGCGCACGAGCGGACACCCGAACGCTAGTGTGAAAGTAGCCTTAGACCAACCTATAAGAAAAAAACTCACATATAATGTGTAGATAACACTGGGGTCTAGCATAATATACTAAGCCAATGCAAGAACAGAACCAATAACCCCAAAGAAAGATGGAAGAGACGCACATATAAAATATATGTAATTTATTAAGACATGATCAAATAACAGACAATATACACTACGTGCAGAATTATTAGGCAAATGAGTATTGTCTTACTCCAAGCTGTATAGGCTCAAAAGCCTACTACCAATTAAGCATATTAGGTGATGTGCATCTCTGTAATGAGAAGGGGTGTGGTCTAATGACATCAACACCCTATATTAGGTGTGCATAATTATTAGGCAACTTCCTTTCCTTTGGCAAAATGGGTCAAAAGAAGGACTTGACAGGCTCAGAAAAGTCAAAAATAGTGAGATATCTTGCAGAGGGATGCAGCACTCTTAAAATTGCAAAGCTTCTGAAGCGTGATCATCGAACAATCAAGCGTTTCATTCAAAATAGTCAACAGGGTCGCAAGAAGCGTGTGGAAAAACCAAGGCGCAAAATAACTGCCCATGAACTGAGAAAAGTCAAGCGTGCAGCTGCCAAGATGCCACTTGCCACCAGTTTGGCCATATTTCAGAGCTGCAACATCACTGGAGTGCCCAAAAGCACAAGGTGTGCAATACTCAGAGACATGGCCAAGGTAAGAAAGGCTGAAAGACGACCACCACTGAACAAGACACACAAGCTGAAACGTCAGCATAGCAACATAACATATATTACCCATAATATGCTGGACCCAGGGTGTGTGTGACCGAAAGCTCCACCTCGAAGTACGTTTCACCTGGAGAGGCTTTGTATGTTATGTTGCTATGCTCAGTTAACTGTCATTTTTTATCATGGTCCACACTTGGCACACTTGCCTCTGCTTGTATTTACAGCTCATAGGCTATTTGCATATTTCATGCGGCTATCCTTGGCCCCTGGGCGGGCTTGTCTGCCATGTGTGGTCTTATCTTGCATTTTGTTTATTTACTTTTTCTTTGCATGCAGCATACATATGAGTATATGTTACGTTGAGTGAACCTACAGTCCTCACTTAGTGTCCCTCTTCCATCTATTCTAAAGTTGGGAGGTATGCTAAAGCACTGATGAAATGACACCTAATGTTCTGTCACTATGGCATCACAAGTAGGCAGAGATGCCATGTGACTGCTCCCCTGGAGACGCTTTGCTGTGATGCATGCTGGGATTTTTACTTTCACTTTGCAGCTGCTCCACCCACACAGCCTCTCGTTAATAGAAGCATTCTAATGCCGAATGCAGTAGAAAAATGATATATATATACAGTATATCTGTCATGATACATATTCCTCTTGGCTTTAGTTATTGTCTGGGGCACTTTATTGTTTTTTATACTTATGGTGGCCAACCCCTTTAACACTCCTGTTTTCTGAGATTTCTGAGTTGTGTTATCTAATCTAAGCAAACACCTTCAATTGCTTTTCAATGGCTTTTGTCTCAAGATAATGGGATGAGTTAAGAAATTTGAGTTAAGAGCTGGAGTGATAACCCTGCTACATCTATATGCATGGGGTACCCCACCTCCTTCTGAACCTCCTCGGGGCAGTCCAAATGCTGACTGCTCTCACACAAGTCATCAATAGGGATACTTTCTTGACTATCTGTAGGGTGGGGTATGGTTTTGTTGCCTCTTCTTAGGGAAAAAAGAAGGTGCCCCACAAGGAAGGGGTAGTGACTGAGAGGAGGAATGAGTCATCAAATCCATAATCTCATTCTCTTTATCCTCAATGATAATTTTGCGGCTTTCTGAATCCAGCGAGAACTGCAGCCTACTACTACTTCTTATAGACACTAAGTGCTCAGCAGTCACTACTTCACAGAGAGTAGCCTTCTCTTCAACCAGCTGATTGTGTGTTGGACCCCTGCCCAACTGATATTGATGACCTATCTTGAGGATAGGTTATCTGTATTAAAATCCTGGAAAACCCCTTTAACCCCTTAAGGACTCAGCCCTATTTCACCTTAAGGACTTGGCCATTTTCTGCAAATCTGACCAGTGTCACTTTAAGTGCTGATAACTTTAAAATGCTTTGACTTATCCAGGCCATTCTGAGATAGTTTTTTTGTCACATAGTGTACTTCATGACACTGGTAAAATGAAGTAAAAAAAAAATCATTTTTATTTATAAAAAATACCAAATTTACCCCAAATTTGTAAAAAATTGCAAATTTCCAAGTTTCAATTTCTCTACTTCTATAATACATAGTAATACCTCCAAAAATAGTTATTACTTTACATTCCCCATATGTCTACTTCATGTTTGGATCATTTTGGGAATGATATTTTATTTTTTGGGGATGTTACAAGGCTTAGAAGTTTAGAAGCAAATCTTGAAATTTTTCTGAAATTTTCAAAAATTCAATTTTTAGGGACCAGTTCAGGTCTGAAGTCACTTTGCAAGGCTTACATAAAAGAAACCACCCAAAAATGACCCCATTCTATAAACTACACCCCTCAAGGTATTCAAAACAGATTTTACAAACTTGTTAACCCTTTAGGTGTTCCACAAGAGTTAATGGAAAATGGTGATAAAATTTCAGAATTTAGATTTTTTAACAAATTTTCAATTTTAATCCATTTTTCCAGTAACAAAGCAGGGGGTAACAGCCAAAGAAAATGCTATATTTATTGCTCCGATTCTGTAGTTTGCAGAAACACCCCATATGTGGCCGTAAACTACTGTACGGGCACACTAATTATATTTATCCCACACCAATACTTAAATTGCCTGGTGATGCCCTGTCTGGGATTACTAGTTCAGGTGTGTTCACAGTACCCTCTTGATTGAAAAACATATGTTGTACACTTGTATTTAGATTATTCCTTCACCACACAAACACTTGAACTGTGCAAGGAAGGTGGTTTGATTTCTGTGTATGGTGTAATTTACATAGAATTTCTGTGGTAGAAAAATTGCTACAATGCAATGCATTTAAAAACAATATAAATGATAAATAACAGTTGCTCATCAGCAGCAGATGGTGTTATTGCTGTAAAATAATTCTGCTACAATGCAACATGTTTAGCAGGGACAGATACGATGAACTGCATAAAAAATACACTAGTTGATCAGCAGTCAGCACTCTGTTTCTGAGCTGACCCTCTAAAATATTATGGGCGAGGGCCTGCTGCAGATATGACCATCTAAAACATTAGGGGTGAGGGTCTGCTGCTGAGCTGACCCTCTAAAACATTAGGGGCGAGGGCCTGCTGCTGATCTGACCATCTAAAACATTAGGGGTGAGGGCCTGCTGTTGATCTGCCATCTAAAACATTAGGGGTGAAGGCCTGCTGGTGACCCTCTAAAACATTAAAGGGTTTCTGTCACCCCACAAAACTCATTTTTTTTTTTTTGGATAGTTAGATTCCTTATAGGGCGATATAGGAGAATATAATGGTCTTACTTACTTTCATGCGGCCGATTCTTTATAAAACGAAGTTTTATAATATGTAAATGAGGGCTCTACCAGCAAGTAGGGCGTCTACTTGCTGGTAGCCACAGCAGAAAACCGCCCCCTCGCCATGTTGATTGACAGGGCCAGCCGTGATCTCCTCCTCCGGCCGGCCCTGTCAGTAGTTCAAATATCGCGCGCCTCTGGTCATTCGGCGCAGGCGCTCTGAGATGAGGAGGCTCGTCTCCTCAGCACTCCCTCAGTGCGCCTGCACCGATGACATCACCGAAAGAGAAGACGTCATCGGTGCAGGCGCACTGAGGGAGTGCTGAGGAGGCGAGCGTCCTCATCTCAGAGCGCCTGCGCCGAATGACCAGAGGCGCGCGATTTTTGAACTACTGACAGGGCCGGCCGGAGGAGGAGATCACGGCTGGCCCTGTCAATCAACACGGCGAGGGGGCGGATTTCTGCAGCAGCTACCAGCAAGTAGACGCCCTACTTGCTGGTAGAGCCCTCATTTACATATTATAAAACTTCGTTTTATAAAGAATCGGCCGCATGAAAGTAAGTAAGACCATTATATTCTCCTATATCGCCCTATAAGGAATCTAACTATCCAAAAAAAAAAAAAATGAGTTTTGTGGGGTGACAGAAACCCTTTAAGGGTGAATGTCTGCTGCTGAGCCGACCCACTAATACATTAGGAGCAAGGGCCTTCTGGTGACCCTCTAAAACATTAGGGGCAAGGGCCTGCTGCTGATCTGACCATCTAAAACATTAGGGGTGAGGGTCTGCTGCTGAGCTCACCCTCTAAAACATTCGGGGCAAGGGCCTGCTGCTGATCTGACCATCTAAAACATTAGGGGTGAGGGTCTGCTGCTGAACTGACCCTCTAAAACATTAGGGGCGAGTGCCTGCTGCTATGACCATCTAAAACATTAGGGGCGAGTGGCTGCTGCTGATCTGACCATCTAAAACATTAGGGGCGAGGGCCTGCTGCTGATCTGACCATCTAAAACATTATAGGTGAGGGTCTGCTGCTGAGCTGACCCTCTAAAACATTAGGAGCGAGGGCAGCCTAATAAGCATGTTGATATGATGGAGGAGGAGGACGAGAAAAGGAAGATTGAACCATATACCCTTTTTTGTGGTGTAAGGGGGGCATGGGAATACAGTGTATTCAATACACTATAAAAGCCACATTTAAAGTGCCTTTATGTTCAGCCGCTTTCCTCTGGTGGAGTAGAGAAGTCAGGGGCAATCCAGGCCTTGTTTATTTTGATAAGAGTCAACCTGTCAGCATTTTCAGTTGACAGGCGGATGCACTTATCAGTTATTATGTCCCCATCAGCACTAAATACCCACTGTGACAAAACACTGGCGTCAGGGCAGCCCAGCACCTTCAAGGCGTGGAGCGCCAGTTCGTGCCACGTGTCCAGCTTTGACACCCAATCGTTGTAAGTCACAGAGGGATCACTGAGGACCCTGACACGGTCTGCTACGTACTCCTTCACCATCTTCCAAAACTTTTCCCTCCTTGTGACACTAGGCTGCGCATCAGCGTGAGGGTGCTGCCGGGGTGACATGAAACTGTCCCAGGCATTGGAGAGTGTTGCCCTGCCTCTGTTGGAACTGCTGTGTGTTCCCCTTACCTCCCCTCCTCAATTGCCCAAGGAACTACGTACTCTGCTGCCAGCATTGTCAGATGGAAATTTTTGGAGCAATTTTTCCACAAGGACCTTCTGGTATTGCACCATTTTGCTAGTTCTCTCCACCACAGGAATGAGAGATGAGAAGTTCTCTTTGTAGCGGGGGTCGAGAAGGGTGAACAACCAGTAATCGATGTTGGCCAAAATGCGTATAACGCGAGGGTCAAGGGAAAGGCAGCATAACATAAAGTCAGCCATGTGTGCCAGAGTACCAACAGACAATACTTCACTGTCCTCATAGGGAGGATGACTCTCAATCTCCTCATCCTCTTCCTCCTCTTTGGCCCATCCATGCTGAACAGGTGGAATAAACCTGCTATGGGTACTACCCTCTGTAGCGGAGACAACTGACTCCTCCTCATCGACATCATCCAATTCGCGCTGAGAAGACGAACTGAGGGTAGTCTGGCTATCACCCTCTGTACTGTCTTCCCCCATTTCCACCTCTTCCACATGCAAAGCGTCCGCCTTTATTGTGAGCAGCGAGTGTTTCAGTAGACACAGAAGTGGGATGGTTACGCTGATAATAGCGGCATCGCCGCTCACCATCTGTGTTGATTCCTCAAATTTGCGTAAAACCTCACATAGGTCAGATATCCATGGCTACTTGTCACTTGTGAAGAGCGGAAGCTGACTGGAAAGGCAACGACCATGTTGCAGATGGTATTCCACTATTGCATTCTGCTGCTCACAAAGCCTGGCCAACATGTGGAACGTCGAGTTCCAGTGGGTGCTCACGTCGCACAACAGTCAGTGAGCTGGCAATTGCAAGCGCTGCTGCAGCATTGCCAGACCGGCGGCAGCTGTAGATGACTTTTGGAAATGGGCACACACATGGCACACCTTCACCAGTAGCTCAGGCAAATTGGGGTAGGTTTTGAGAAACCGCTGAACCACTAAGTTGAACATGTGGACTAGGCATGGTATGTGTGTGAGCTTGCTGAGCTCCAAAGCCGCCACCAAGTTAAGGCCATTGTCAGTGTCAGACACAACCATGCCTGGTTGTAGGTTGAGTGGCGAGAGCAACAGCTCAGTCTGGTCCCTTATACCCTGCCACAGCTCTGCGGTGGTGTGCTGTTTGTCACCTTAAGCAAATAAGTTTCAGCAAGGCTTGTTTCCGCTTCCCCACTGCAGTGCTACACTGCTTCCAGTTACTGACTGATGGCTGATTGGTGCTGCAAGATGAGAATTCAGAGGAGGAAGTGGAGGAGGAGGTGGAGGAAGAGACAGCCACTAATGTAGGCGGTGGCGTAAATCCTGATGGAAGTAACGCCCGCAATCCTGTGCCATCCCAGGGTAAGACTCGCTCCCGGCCTCCACAACGTTCACCCAGTGTGCCGTCAGGGAAATGTAGCATCCCTGGCCAAAAGCACTTGTCCATGTGTCAGTCGTTAAGTGGACCTTCCCAATAACTGCGTTGGTCAGGACACTGGTGATGTTACAGGACACATGCTGGTGTAAGGCGGGGACGGAACACCGGGAAAAATAGTGGCAGCTGGGGACTGAGTAACGAGGGACGGCCACCCCCATCAGGCTGCGGAAATCCTCAGTGTCCACAAGCCTAAATGGCAACATTTCCAGGGCCAGCAATTTGGAAACAATTTGGAAAGGTGTGCATTTAGTGCTATGGCTTGTGGGTGGGTGGCTGGGTATTTGTGCTTTCGTTCAAAGGCCTGGGGTATAGACATCTATAAGCTGCGCTGGGTCACAGAAGTGGATGTGCTAGATGATAGTGCTTGCGGAAGGTCCAGGTGGAGGGCGGGAGGCATCCGGTCAGGGGATTGGCAAGCATGTAATACAGGGAAAGAGGAGGCAGTGGTGTGACCCGCAGATATTGATTGTGGACCCATGCGTTTGGCCCACATATTAGGGTTCTTTGATGCCATGTGGCGGATCATGCTGGTGGTGGTATGGCACAGGTTGCAAATGACAATTCTTTTATCGTCCGTACTTTCCTCACAAAAGCGCCAGACTGCGGAACACCTACCCCTTGGCAAGGGAGATTGCCGTAAGGTGTGGCCCGCCTTCTCCCTTTTGCCACCCCACTGCCTCTTCCAGCCTGTTGAGGTGCTGCGGATCCCTTCCTCTCTGTACTGCTGTCCTCGCTCGGCTTGCCACCTTCCCAGGTTGGGTCAGTGATTTCATCGTCCTCCACCTCCTCTTCCACTTCCTAACTCTGGTCATCCTCCTGACTTGTTGACCTAACAAGAACCTCACTTATTGACAACTGTGTCTTATCCTTATCATGAACCTCTTGAGCACTAATTTCCGTTCCCACTGTAATTTTTTTCTGACTGTGGATGCTCAAGAGTTTGGGAATCAGTGCAAAAGATCTCCTCATGTCCCTCTTCAAGCGGGCTTGGCGAGAGGGCCAGATCAAGGAATGGCGATAAAAATAGCTCCTCAGAATATCCGAGTGGGGGATCACTTGTTTATCAAGACTCTCCATGGTGGGAGGAAGGAGAATCAGGGTGAGGATTCTGTTGACTAGACTCTTGGCTACTGAGACTGGACTTTGTGGAAGACAGGGAGGTGCTTAACCGACTGGAAGCATTATCTGCTGCAATCCAACCGACCACCTGGTCGCACTGGTGTGACTTCGAGAGTGGTGTCCTGAGCCGCCCTGCAAACTGGGACATGAAGCTAGGTACTTCATGCTCGCCTTGAGCATATTAAATGGTATATATGCTTGCAAGTATGTCACACGTACAGTAGCGCAGGTTTTATAAGTGTATGCGCAAATAAATTCAACTGAATGTCACAGATATTTAGGATGCGCAAACGTTATACAGGAGATGTAGTGCACGTAATGTCGCTGTCACCAGCGGCAAAAAAATTTAACTGAATGTCACAGATATTTAGGATGCGCAAATATCATACAGGAGATGTATGTCACCAGCGGCAAAAAAATTTACTCCTCAAGGACACAGCCATATTTTACCTTAAGGACCAGACCATTTTTTGCAAATCTGACCAGCGTCACTTTAAGTGGTGATAACTTTAAAACGCTTTTACTTATCCAGGCCATTCTGAGATTGTTTTTTCGTCACATATTGTACTTCATGACACTGGCAAAATGAAGTAAAATAAATTCCTTTTTACTTCTAAAAAAATATCAAATTTACCAAAAATTTGGAAAAAATGTCAAATTTCCAAGCTTTAATTTCTCTACTTCTATAATACATAGTAATACCTCCAAAAATAGTTATTACTTTACATTCCCCATATGACTACTTTATGTTTGGATCATTTTGGGAATGACATTTTAGTTTTTGGGGACGTTACAAGGCTTAGAAGTTTAGAAGCAAATCTTGAAATTTTTCCGAAATTTTCAAAAACCCAATTTTTAGGGACCAGTTCAGGTCTGAAATCACTTTGTGAGGCTTACATAATACAAAACCACCCAAAAATGACCCAATTCTACAAACTACACCCATCAAGGTATTCAAAACTGATTTTAGAAACGTTGTTAACCCTTTAGGTGTTCCACAAGAGTTATTGACAAATGAAGATAAAATTTTGGCAAATTTTCAATTTTAATCCATTTTTTCCAGTAACAAAGCAAGGGTTAACAGCCAAACAAAATGCTATATTTATTGCCCCGATTCTGTAGTTTGCAGAAACACCCCATATGTGGCCGTAAACTACAGTAGGGCGTAGAGGGAAAGGTGCGCCGTGTGGTATTTGGAAGGCAGATTTTGCTGGACTGGTTTATTTACACCATATCCCATTTGAAGCCCCCCGATGCACCCCTAGAGTAGAATAGAAACTCCATAAAAGTAACCCCATTTTGAAAACTACGGGATAAGGTGACAGTTTTGTTGGGACTATTTTTTAGGGTACATATGATTTTTGGTTTATCTATATTACATTTTTGTGAGGCAAGGTTACCAAAAATAGAAATTCTGAAATTTCATCTCCATTTGCCATAAACTGTTGAGGAACAGATAAAGGGTTAATAAAGTTTGTAAAATCAGATTTAAATACTTTGAGGGGTGTAGTTTCTTTGATGGGGTTGCTTTTATGGAGTTTTACTCTAGGGGTGCATTGGGGGGCTTCAAATGGGACATGGTGCCCAAAAAAAAGGCCATCAAAATCTGCCTTCCAGAAACCATATTGCGTTCCTTTCCTTCTGCGCCCTGACATTTGGTCATACAGCAGTATGGGGTGTTTCTGTAAACTGCAGAATCAGTATAATAAATATAAACTTTTGTTTGGCTGTTAACCCTTGCTTTGTTACTGGAAAAAAACGGATTAAAATGGAAAATTTGCCCAAAAATTGCTTTTTTGGCACCGTTTTTATTTTATTTTTTTGACCGTGTTCATCTGAGGGGTTAAGGGGGGGTGTTATTTTTATAGAGCAGATTCTTACGGACGCGGCAAAACCTAATATGTCTACTTTTTTAATTTATTTATGTTTTACACTATATTATCTTTTTATAAACAAAACAAACAAACATTTTAGTATCTCCATAGTCTGAGTCATTTTTTTTAAAAAGTTTTTAGCCGATTATCTTAGGTAGGGGCTCATTTTTTGCGGGATAAATGGACAGTTTTATTGGCACTATTTTGGGGGGCATATGACTTTTTGATCGCTTGCTATTACAATTTTTGTGATGTAAGGTGACCAAAAAATACCTTTTTTTGCACAGTTTTTTTTTTTTACCATGTTCATCTGAATGGTTGGGGGGGGGTATTTTTATAGAGCAGATTCTTACCGATGCGGCGATACCTAATATGTTAACTTTTTTATTTATTTTAGTTTTACAAAATAATATAAAAAAAAATAATAATTTTAGTTTTTGTGTGTCAAGTCTGAGAACCAGTTTTTTATCCGATTGTCAGTGGCTAAATTGGGATATAAATTTAGTACTCCATGGAAGTGTGGTACTCCCTGAAGCAACCAATAATGCAGAGGCCTGGATGATCGGTGCACGTGTCACACTGAGTAGTGGTGTCCTTCCGTATCCCCCTCCTCTGACACACTCTGCACTTTTTTTTGGGTCCGTCCCTTCTTTCCAGTATGGGGGACCACACCTGGAAAGTGTTGGCCAGAGACGATCCGGGCGCCTCCAGTTCCCGAGGTTCTCCGGCCTGCTCTTTCCTGGTCAGAAAAGATCAATGCACCATGTAGATGCAACTTTTTTGTACCAACCCCGGGTTTTGCGCATGGCGTTATATGGCTTGAGGACTTGATCAGATATATCAACTCCTCCCATATACCAATTGTAGTCCATGATGCAATCGGGGGTGATGTAAAGATAAAAATTGTCTTTCCCAAGTCAAAATTTTTTTTTGTATTACAACACAACAAAAACTATACTTTTGTGGGAGAAGAAATATAACTGGTCAGTTTTACTGCATAGGAAAAACTGTAAAAAAAAAAAAAAACATGTGGCAGAATTGTGTTTTTATTTTATTTCACCTAATTTGAATTTTTTTCCAGCTTCCCAAGTCAAAAATTTTTTTTGTATTACAACACAACAAAAACTATACTTTTGTGGGAGAAGAAATATAACTGGTCAGTTTTACTGCATAGGAAAAACTGTAAAAAAAAAAAAAAAAACATGTGGCGGAATTGTGTTTTTATTTTATTTCACCTAATTTGAATTTTTTTCCAGCTTCCTACTACATTATATGCCACCGTAAATGGTGCTATTAGAAAGTACAACTTATCCTGCAAAAAACAAACCCTCATTAGGCTATGTGAATGGGAAAATAAATAAAGCTGCTATGACATTGGAAAGGCTGGAAGTAAAAATTGAAAATAAAAAAATTGAAAATCGCCCAGTTATTATGGAGTAAATAGAACTACATAGGAATAGTGAGAGACTGCTTGGTTTTTATTTTGATAAGGTTTTGAAGGAAGCAATGAAAGCTTAGTTTTAATTTCATAGAATTTGGTAGAATTGGGTAGAAATTAGCTTTTCTCTAGGCAGGTCATTTGAGGGCACTTGTCTGTAGTCTATTGCACTGTGCGATTCTTAAATAGGGACAGCACAAAAGAGTTGTACAAGGCAACCTGCAGCATGTAGACCGCAACTTTTTTGTACCATGCCCGGGTTTTGCGCATGGCGTTATATGGCTTGAGGACTTGATCAGATATATTAACACCTCCCTTATACCGATTGTAGTCCATGATGCAATCGGGCTTGAGGACCGTTGCCGCGGTACCTCGCACAGGGACAGGGGTGATGTCGTTACCATGAATTGTGAACAGTACAAGGACATCCCTCTTGTCCTTATATCTGACCAGCAATAGGTTTCCAATGGTAAGGGCACGGGTCGCATCCCTGGGGATAGGTACCTGGAGGGGGTAGGTAGGGAGGCCGCGTTGATTTTTCCGCACGGTCCCACAAGCAGACGTGGATCTGGCGGCGAGGGACTGGAACAAGGGGATACTAGTATAAAAGTTATCCACATACAGGTGGTAACCCTTATCTAGCAGTGGGTGCATAAGGTTTCACACAAGTTTCCCGCTAACACCCAGAGTGGGGGGACATTCTGGGAGTTGAAGTTGGGAATCTCGCCCCTCGTACACACAAAACTTGTAAGTCTACCCTGAGGTACTCTCACAAAGTTTGTTCAGCTTCACGCCATACCTTGCCCGCTTAGAGGGAACATACTGGCGGAAATGAAGTCTCCCTTTGAAAGCAATGAGAGACTCATCAACCATGACCTCCTTTCCAGGTACATAGGCCTGTACAAATTTGGCCCCAAAGTTATCTGGGGGGACATGCTGCATTATCTGAATAATGCAGGCATTTCCGGATGGCCTCAAATCGGGAGCGTGTCATGGCCGTACTGTAAAGTGGGGTCTGGTAGAGGACGTCCCCACTCCAGTAATGCCTGACACTAGGTTTCTTGACTAGGCCCATGTGCAGCACGAGGCCCCAAAATGTCCTTATCTCGGCTGCACTGACCGGAGTCCAGCCAGCGGTTTCTTTGCTCCACCATTAGATTTACAAAGTGGTCACTGAAAAAAAGACTAAAGTAGTCATATTCATTGAAGCCCACTGTGGAAATTTGGATTCCTGGTTGGTCTACAAAATCAGGAATCACGGGCACAAAACGCTCTGGGGTATACCAGAAAAGTTCACCGGCAGGGGGCTCCAGTGGACTTATCTGGTGGGCCGGAAAACTAGTACGAGCCCCAGAGTTGCTCGTACTAGGGTGGGCCACAGGGTCCCTAGCATGGCGGTCCCCTTGCTCTGCCGCCTTGGGGGCTCATCATCATCGCTAGATGATGAGGAGGACGCAAATGACAAAAGGAAAGCGGGGTCATCCTCGTCCTCACTGGGACACTCGGAGTCGGAGGCAAGCTGGGCGTATGCCTCCTCGGCCGAGAACGGCGGGCCTTAGGGGAGTGTGTGTGTGCGTAGGTGTGTGTGCGTGATAAACTTTATTTGGTGTGTGTGTGTGTGTGTGGGGGCACGGGTGTTCGGGTGTTCACAAACTTACCCTAAACCTAACAGACAAAAAAAAAAAAGACTAACTGAAAAAAGGGCAAAAAATGTGGAAAAAAAATATTCAAAACCGTCCGAAGTTGGTCAGCGGTGTGGTGTGCGATTCGCTAATAGTGGCTGGATGCTAAGAGTGCCAGCCACAGTCAGCGTACGCACAAAAAAATAAAATAAAAATGCTTGCGCCCCAAAAAAGTTGAGGGGGGGAGGCAGGGGGGCAAGCTGCAGCACCTCTGGGGGGTCTAGGGTCACACAGCTGTGCTGTGGACCCCAGACACCTGATTTAGGGTGATGCAGTCAGAAACATTTTTTTTTTTCTTCCACTAACTTTACCTGAATATCCCTGCCTAACCTAACCTTTCCCTAAATTCCTGGGTGCACAGTTGGGGGTGCTGGGGCACAGATGGGGTGCTGAATGACGATCCTGAGCTCTGAACAGATGGGGGTGCTGGCTGGAGATCCGATCTGATGTAATTTGAAATGCCCGCCCGCCCAGCCGACCAATGAGAGGCGATCCTGAGAGGTGATGTCACATCACCTCTCAGGATCGCAGGATGGTGATTGGTGGTGTATTATCACACCACCGATCACCATCCTGTTCCGTGTTATCAGGTCCCCAGAGACCTGAATAACCCAGAAACGCAGCAAACCGCAGGTCTGAATTGACCTGCAGTTTGCTGCGATCGCCTACACAGGGGGGTCACAGGACCCCCCGGCGCATTGTCCCCAGGTGCCTGCTCAATGATTTGAGCAGGCACCGGGTTCTGATCACCGCCCGCCAAGCGGCGGTGATCGGAAATACATAGGACGTATCGGTACACCCTGTGTCATTAAGTAACGGGGCATCATGGGCGTACCAGTACAGGTTAAACTGAATGTCACTGATATTTAGGACGTGCAAAAGTTATACAGGAGATGTAGCGCAGGTAATGTCGCAGTCACCAGCGGTAAAAAAATTACACTGAATGTCACAGATATTTAGGATGCGCAAACGTTACACAGGAGATGTAGCACAGGTAATGTCGCTGTCAACAACGGTCAAACAATTGCGCTGAATGTCACAGATATTTAGGATGCGCAAATGTAACACAACAGATGTAGCATAGGTTGTGTCACTGTCAGCAGCGGCCAAACAATTGCACGCAATTTAGCGCAGGTTGCGCTAATAATATATATTGCAGCTAGATAAAACAATAGTACTTAAAAGGACTTTTGGGTCTCTAACAACTTTCAAGACTAAACCCTGCCTAAAACAAAAAATCAATTCCTGTCCCTACACTATCTGTCTTTTCTGCTGCAGCTCTTCCTTACTAAGACTAAGCCGAACCACGTGTCATCAGGTGCTATATAGCACCCAATGACACGTTCCGGCCAGCCAATCAATGTAATGCCAGTAGCCAACATGGCTATGGCATTACAGTGAGTGCCAGTACTTCCCCGCACATGCAGAGAGGAGACTCTAGCATCGCGCTCGAGCACACGCGGTGTTCGACAGAACACCGCAAAGTGCCAAGCATCATGATGCTCGAGTCAAAATGTTGTTCGGCCGAGCATGCTCGCCCAACACTAGTACACACCCAAGCCGCAAAAAATGCGGCTCAGATGCGGAACCAAGTCATGGTCGTGTAAATGAGCCCTAATACTGTATATTTTTGTGCACTCAGGGTAATACAATCCAATTGCATCTTTTTTTTTTGTTTCCTAAAAGCCTGTTGCAATTTTTTGACCATTTATGTGCACAAAAAAGCATATTTTAGTGCATCAATAGAAATGTATAGTTTTGTCACAACCAGGGGATTGTATCTGTTTCTCCCCCCAAAAAAACGGCTGCAATTTTTCTGCAGTTTATAAGTATACAAATTAGTATATTTTAGTGTGTAAATAGCAGTGTGTACTTTGGTCATAACCATGGAACATCCAATTACACCTTTTTCGGTTTCTCAAAAACCTGTTGAGTTTTTCCTACCATGTATAGGTTTGTAAATAAGCATATTTTAGTGCATCAACAAAAGCAACATATATTTTGATTGCAGGGGTTTTCCAATTGCACATTATTTTTTATTCTAAAACCCGTTGCAAAGTTTCCTTATTTAACCCATTAGTGAACACCCATAGGCCTTTTTACATCAGTCGCTAATGCATTGGAGTCTATGAGAGAAGGAATCTAATGAATGCTTGTTATAGTTCTCTAGGGGAACTATTAACCCCTTAAGGACTCAGCCCTATTTCACTTTAAGGACTTGGCCATTTTTTGCAAATCTGACCAGTGTCACTTTAAGTGCTGATAACTTTAAAACGCTTTGACTTACCCAGGTCGTTCTGAGAATGTTTTTTCGTCACATATTGTATTTCATGACACTGCTAAAATTGGGTCAAAAAAGTTAATTTTTTTGCATAAAAAAATACCATATTTACCAAAAACTTTGAAAAATTAGCAAATTAGCAAATTTCAAAGTTTCAGTTTCTCTACTTCTGTAATACATAGTAATACCCCCAAAAATTGTGATGACTTTACATTCCCCATATGTCTACTTCATGTTTGTAGCATATTTTATTTTTTGGGGATGTTACAAGGCTTAGAAGTTTAAAGGCAAATTTAGAAATTTCTCAGAAATCTTCAAAATCCCACTTTTTATGGACCAGTTCAGGTTTGAAGTCATATTGTGAGGCTTAGATGATAGAAACCACCCCAAAAATGACCCCATTCTAGAAACTACAACCCTAAAGGTATTCAAAACTGTTTTTATAAACTTTGTTAACCCTTTAAGTCTTCCACAAGACTTCATGGCAAATGGACATAAAATTTAAGAATTTAGATTTTTGGGAAAATTTTCCAACATAATCAATTTTTTCCAGGAAAAAAACAAGGGTTAACTGCCAAACAAAACTCAATATGGGTTGCCCTGATTCTGTAGTTTGCAGAAACACCCCATATGTGGTCGTAAACTACTGTTTGGCCAAACGGGAGGACATAGAAGGAGGGGAACACCATATGGGTTTTGCAAGGCAGATTTTGCAGGACTGGTTTTGTTTATACCATGTCCCATTTGAAGCCCCCTGTTGCACCCCTAGAATAGAAATTTCAAAAAAGTGACTCCATCTAAGAAAGTACACCCCTCAAGGTATTCAAAACTGGGTTTACAAACTTTGTTTACCCTTTAGGTGTTCCACAAGAGTTAATGGCAGATGGAGAAACAATTTAGAAATTTCTATTTTTTTAAAAATTTTCCAATATAATCATTTTTTTCCAGGAATAAAACAAGGGTTAACTGCCAAACAAAACTCAATATGGGTTGCCCTGATTCTGTGGTTTGCAGAAACACCCCATATGTGGTCGTAAACTACTGTTCCCTTACGTCCCACCAGCAGCACAGATGGGGTTAACTGCCCCCCGTGGACTGGTAGGACCGGCGGAATTTTTAATGAGCCCAAAGAATAACCAATAGAAGAACTCCAGCTCCCTTAAAGGGAAGGGTTCGCCCCCCAGCCCAGCGTGTTTTTTTCTGTCCTTTGGACAGGTGGACTGGCGAAGCTCTCCCTCTCTGGGAGTTTGGAGACCATTATTCTAATGTTTTAGATTAGTCTCCTTTTTTTGTCCACTACATCTAGCGCTTTTTAATACCTGCGCTTATTCTTTCATTCCCCCATTCAGCTGCTGAGCTTAGCGATTTTTGGGGGCCATATGTTCTCTCTACTTACTGAGTTTTCCCCTCCTGGATGCCTCGGCTCGCTCAGACTTCGGCGTGGCATGGGCGCCGCCATGACCGGAAGGGACGCACTGCCAGCTGCGGCGTCACTTCCGGTCTTTCGGCTGATGTCGTTTTTTCTTTCTGCTTAAAGCAAACTAATTCCTGCCAGCCGGGGGGTTGTTTTTCAGGAGGGGTGGGTGTTGTAAAGGCAGTTAAGATGTATTTCTTTACCACACTAATGTTTAAAGACGTACAGCTGTTACTGTGACTCCTGGGGGAGCTGTTCCCTTCTTAAGCTCCCTGACAGCTTCAGTCTGTCTCTGGCTGCGCTGCTTTAACAAGCTAGCTCCAGAGTCTCCTGTGTTCAGTGAGAGTTGTCTAATATCATCTGAATTCCATTCAGCCTATATTTTTCAAAGTGCTTGACTTTTCTCCTCTGGTTCGTGCCGCTAATCAATGTCTTTTACTCCCTTAGTTTTTTAATTTAGGGATGTTTTAATTTTCTTCTTTCGTTTCAGCTATGGCTTCTCCTAGAGAGTCAGACCAGCAACGGAAGTCTGCGGCCAAGAGGAAACACCTGGCCTTTTATGATTGCAACACGCCTCTTGACGAGAATTGCCCCTATTCCAGGTGCGACAGCTGCCGTTCTGGCACCGCTACAGAACCGTCTATGCAGGATATGTACCAGTGGGCTAAGACGTACGTGGACGACTCCATCAAGGGTGTCATACGCCTTCTAAATGAGAGGTTACCATTTCCCTCTCAGACTCCGATGGAGGTTGTCGCCCCCCACTGATAGACCTATGCCCCTTTCTGTGGGGTCATCTTCCTCAGATGAGGAGGAATCAACTTCATGTTTCTTTCCACCCGAAAAGACACAGAAGCTACTAAAGTCCATCAGGTCGGGGGACCATGATGTCGACATAGGGGAGTCTTCCGATCCCGCCTGCCGGACTCAGCGGGTCTTTAAGGCAGATGAGACCCTTCTTTCTGTGATGCGCACAGAATGGAAAAAGCCAGAAAAAGGTCCAGTCCTCACCCGGAAATTTAAGTTAATGTTTCCGATGGCTAAACCCTTAGTGGAATCATGGGGTTCCATACCTAAGGTGGACATGGCGATAGCCAAACTGTCCAGGCGCACTCTGGTTCCTGCAGACGATGGGTCTAGTCTGCAGGACCCTCTAGATAGGAGGGCAGAGTGCACCCTAAGAAGGGGTTACTCGGCGGCCGCAGCTTCGGCCTCAACCTCCATTGCGGCCACAAAGGTCTCTTCTTTCCTTAGAGCCAAGCTGAACCAAATCCAAAGGGATGTCGACCAGAGTGTCTCCCGAGACGACATCCTGGCCGCTTTCAAATCCGTCAATCTGGCCATGGATTTCCTGTGCGACACCTCCCGGCTACAGCTGAAATTGGCAGCCAAAACAATGACTCTGGTGTCAGCTGCTAGGAGACCTCTGTGGCTAAAGCCCTGGAATGCCGACAATGCTTCCAAATATAACCTCTGTGGGCTTCCTTTCGAACCAAACCATTATGGAGGGTCTCTCGGATAAAAAGGGAAAAAGTCTCCCCCAACAGCCCTTACGGGGCAGGGGTAGACAAGCTTGCGGGGGCCGACCAGGACAGCAGGCTGGACGTAGAGACTGGGGGGGCCGTCTAGAAAGTTCTCTAGACGCTCTCGTAAACCCACCAGGGAGGCAAAGCCCTCCTGACTATGGGCCTCCCAGAGGCTTTTGGATAAACCCTGCTACCCCTGTCGTTACGCCTCTAGATTTTCCCGTACCCCTCCCTCACCTCCCTGTAGGGGGGCGTCTTTTCTTTTTCAAACATGTATGGGCCCAGGAAGTCTCAGATCCCTGGGTCCAAAGCATAGTAGCTACGGGCTATTCCATAGACCTCATGTCTCTTCCCCCAGAAAAATTAATTGCCACGCGCAGTTTTTTGCCGGCCAGACAAAGGATCCTAGAGTCCTATATCCAGGACTACATTTCCAAGGGAGCCCTGGAGGAGGTACCGGCAATTTCCTTTCTGCTCCGCTTAGGCTGGATTATCAACTGGCAGAAGTCGAACGTGAGTCCTTCAACTTCTATCCATTATCTAGGATTCGTAGTCGACTCTCTGGAGATGTCCCTCCAGTTGACGCCAGAAAGAGGAGCGCGGATTCAAGACCTGGCAAGGTTCCTTTACGTACCACGACGAGTCTCCATACGGACCCTCATGAAGATGTTGGGGCTCATGTCAGCGGCTGCGGATGCAGTCCCTTGGGCTTTATGGCACGTCCGACCTCTTCAGTCGGAGGTCTTAAACAAATGGAACGGCAGCCCGGCGGGACTAGATTCCCTGTGCTCCCTATCCAACCAAACCCGGAATTCCCTCAGATGGTGGTTCCATCTACCAGCAGGGAAGTCTATGACCCAACCAGTTTGGCTCATATTGACTACGGACGCGTCCCTTGTAGGCTGGGGCGCCCATTTAGACGGATTCCCAGTTCGGGGATCTTGGTCTCCTCAGGAGCAGCATCTTTCCTCAAATCTCCGCAAGATGCGTGCTATCCGGCTAGCCCTCCTTCACTTCGCCCCTCAGATGAGTCGGGGACAATATTGGAAACTCTCCCCGGAGCAGACCCTGGTGTCGTGGGACACGCATCTCTGCCCAGATCTGCACAGATTCAACCTGACAGCCTGGAGGGTGATCAGTCCCTTCCCAGAATGGATGGGCTCTCTGAGTCGGTCCTGAGAACTTTGTCGCATTCTAGAGCAGAGTCTACCAAAAAGGCCTACTTCCGGATCATGAGGATCTTCACCTCATGGTGTAGTTCCAACCAGGTGGCGTCTGCAGATCCGCCCCTCTCTGCGATCTTACAATTCCTCCAGGATGGGTTGGACAGAGGTCTCTCCCCTTCTACCCTGAAGGTCCAAGTTTTTGCCATCTCGGCCTGTCTCAACAGGCCATATTCTCGGGACCCGCTCATCAAACGCTTCCTTAAGGGAGCAGAAAGATTGAAGCCTACGATACTGAAACCCGTTCCCCAATGGGACTTATCAGTAGTTCTCAAGGGGTTAGCATCTCCCCCCTTTGAACCTTTGGAGGAGGCAAGCTTTAAATTTCTAACACTCAAGGTGGTCTTTCTTCTGGCTATTACCTCAGCCAAAAGAATTTCTGAGCTACAAGCTTTCTCCGCTTTACACCCATGCATCATTTTCTTACAGGACAGAGTCCTTCTAAAATTTCTACCTTATTTTAGACCTAATGTTCCAACTTTTCAAAATATCAATCAGGTAATTTCTCTACCTGTATTATTCTCCTCCGCCTCCTCCTGATGTTCCAGTCTGACATCCACTGGACATATCGAGATGCCTATGTGGATAGATCCAGAGAATTCAGGATAGATGAGAACCTCTTCATCCTGTTTGCCGGTAAGTCTAAAGGCCGCAAGGCATCTAAAACTACTATTAGTCGCTGGATCAAGGAAGCCATTAGGGAAGCTTTCACCTCCCAATCCTTAGATCCTCCGGAGTTTGTGAGGGCCCATTCTACTAGGGCCGTAGCTACCTCTGTCGCGGAGAGAAGTTTTCTCCCCCTAGAGTTGATCTGTAAGGTGGCTTCCTGGAGCTCTGAATCAACCTTCATCTCTCATTATAGAATAGATGCTAAGGTAGCAGAGTTTTCGGCTTTTGGGCAGACAGTTCTTACTTCTGCCGGGCATGAGGACCCTCCCTAGGGAATTCTTCTTGCTATCTCCCCATCTGTGCTGCTGGTGGGACGTAAGGGAATCGATAATTTGTTTTCCCTTAGTCCCAACAGCAGCACACAAATTTTCCCACCCTAAGTACCTTTTCTTGGTATAAACACGCTGGGCTGAGGGGCGAACCCCTCCCTTTAAGGGAGCTGGAGTTCTTCTATTGGTTATTCTTTGGGCTCATTAAAAATTCCGCCGGTCCTACCAGTCCACGGGGGGCAGTTAACCCCATCTGTGCTGCTGTTGGGACTAAGGGAAAACAAATTATCGTTAGAAATTAACGATTTGGCCAAACGGGAGGACATAGAAGGAGGGGAACACCATATGGGTTTTGCAAGGCAGATTTTGCAGGACTGGTTTTGTTTATACCATGTCCCATTTGAAGCCCCCTGTTGCACCCCTAGAATAGAAATTTTAAAAAAGTGACTCCATCTAAGAAAGTACACCCCTCAAGGTATTCAAAACTGTGTTTACAAACTTTGTTAACTCTTTAGGTCTTCCACAAGAGTTAATGGCAGATGGAGAAACAATTTAGAAATTTCAATTTTTTGGAAAATTTTCCATTTTAACCCTTACTTTAATACTGGAAAAAATGGGTTAACAGCCAAAGAAAACTCAAAATGGGTTGCCCTAATTCTGTAGTTTGCAGAAACACCCCATATGTGGTCATAAACTACTATTTGGCTAAACAGCAGGACATAGAAGAAGGGGGACGCCATATGGTTTTTGGAAGGCAGATTTTACTGGACTGGTTTATTTACACCATGTACCCTTTCAAGCCCCCTGATGCACCCTTAGAGTATAAAAGTGACCCCATCTAGGAAACTACGTGATAAGGTGGTTGTTGTTTTGGGACTATTTTAGGGGTAAATATGATTTTTGGTTGCTCTATATTACACTTTTTTGAGGCAAGGTAAAAAAAAATTAAATTCTAAAATTGTTTCTACATTCACAATTTAGTTTTGTGGAACACCTAAAGGGTTAACATAGTTTGTAAAGTAACTTTTGAATACCTTGAGGGGTGTAGTTTCTTAGATGGGGTCACTTTTTTGGAGTTTCTAGTCAAGGCTACATCAGGGGGGGCTTCTAATGGGACATGGTGTAAAAAAAAAAACAGTCAAAATCTGCCTTGCAGAAACCATATGGAGTTCCCTTTGTTCTATGCCCTGCCGTGCGGCTATATAGCCATTTACGACCACATATGGGGTGTTTCTGCAAACTACAGAATCAGGGCAATAAATTTTTAGTTTTGTTTGGCTGTTAACCCTTGCTTTATTACCGGAAAAAAGGATTCAAATGGAAATTTTGCCCAAAAATTGGTGTTTTGGCACCGTTTTTATTATATATTTTTAACGCTGTTCATCCGAGGGGTTTGGTCAAATGTTATTTTTATATCAACGACTTTTACGCACGCGACGATGCCCAATATGTATGGCTCTCAGACTTTGGAGACATTAAGCAGGCATCCTAAAACTGTGGCCCTCCAGATGTTGTAAAACTACAATTCCCACCATGCCCTGCTGATGGCTGTAGGTTGTCTGGGCATGCTGGGAGTTATAGTTTTACAACATCTGAAGGGCCGCAGTTTGAGGATGCCTGCACTAAAACTAATATTTTTCGGGGGGAAAAAAATTGTTTCCGTGTCTCCAAAGTCTGAGAGCCATAGTTTTTTATGTTCTCTAGTGGACTGTTGGGGATTATAAAAATGTAGTACTCCATGGAAGTGTGATACTCCCTGAAGCAATCGATAACGCAGAGGCCCGGATGATCGGGGGAAGTGTCACATTGAGTGGTGGTGTCCTTCTGTATCCCCCTCTTGTGACACACTCTGCATCTTTTTGGGGTTCGTGCCTTCTTTCCAGTATGGGGGACCACACCTGGAAAATGTTGGCCAGGGACGATCCGGGCGCCTCCAATTCCCAAGGTACTCCGGCCTGCTCTTTCCCGGTCCGAAAAGATCAGGTCCTTGAGGACTGCCTCATAGAATTGGAGGAATGTCCCTGTGCTGCCAGCGCTTCGGGATAGTACAAAAGAGTTTTACATGGCAACCTGCAACAAGTAGACCGCAACTTTTTTGTACTATGCCCGGGTTTTGCGCATGGCATTATATGGCGTGAGGACTTGATCAGAGAGATCAACTCCTCCCATATACCGATTGTAGTCGACGATACAATCGGGCTTGAAGACCGTTGCCGCGGTACCTCGCACAGGGACAAGGGTGGTGCTGTTACCGTGGATTGTGGACAGCATAAGGACATCCCTCTTGTCCTTATACCTGACCAGCAACAGGTTTCCACTGGTAAGTGCATGGGTCTCACCCCTGGGGATAGGTACCTGGAGGGGGTGGACAGGGAGGCCGCGTTGATTTTTCCGCACGGTCCCACAAGCGAACGTGGATCTGGCTGCAAGGGACCTGAACAAGGGAATGCTGGTATAAAAGTTATCCACGTACAAGTGGTAACCCTTATCCAGCAGTGGGTACATAAGGTCCCACACGAGTTTCCCGCTAACACCCAGAGTGGGGGGACATTCTGGGGGTTGAATACGGGAATCTCGCCCCTCGTACACACAAAATTTGTAAATGTACCCTGAGGTACTCTCACAAATTTTGTATAGCTTCACGCCATACCTCGCCCGCTTTGTGGGAATGTATTGGCGGAAACTGAGTCTCCCCTTGAACGCAACGAGAGACTCATCAACCGCGACCTCCCTTCCAGGTACGTAGGCCTGTTCAAATTTGGCCCCGAAGTGATCGATGACCGGCCGTATCTTATACAGACGGTCATAGGCAGGATCACCTCGGGGGGGACATGCTGCATTATCGGAATAATGCAGACATTTCTGGATGGCCTCAAACCGGGGACGTGTCATGACCATACTGTACAGTGGGGTCCGGTATAGGACGTCCCCACTCCAGTATTGCCTGACACTGGGTTTTTAAACTAGACCCATATGCAGTACGAGGCCCCAAAATGTCCTCATCTCAGCTGCACTGACCGGCGTCCAGCCATCGGGTCGAGCCAAAAATATGCCCGGGTTTTGAGCGACGAACTGTTGGGCGTACAGATTCGTCTGCTCCACCATCAGATTCACCAGTGGGTTACTGAAAAAAAAACTAAAAAAGTCAATTTCAGTAAACCCCACTGTGGGAATCTGGATTCCAGGATTGCCAGCAAAATCCGGAATCTCGGGCTCAAAGTCTACTGGGGGACACCAGCTAAGTTCATCGGCAGGGGGCTCCGGTGGGCTGGGAAACCAGTACGAACCCCAGGGCGGCTTGTACTAGGGTGGGCCACAGGATCCCTAGCATGTGGGGTCTGAAAGATGGAACAAAGAAAGTTTAGATAAAAGTTCTTTTTTTTTCCCCTAACTAACTTTTCCCTTCTTTCCCTGCCTAACGGTGCCTCTCCCTCACTGAACCTAACCTACCTGGAGGGCGATGGGTGCAGGAGGGTGATGGATTACGATTAGGGGGGCTCAGGAGCTGGTACTGGACGGTGCTGCAGGGTGATCGTGCAGAACAGGAAGAGGAGGGGAGAGAGGAGCGCAGGAAGTTTGAATCTCGCGCCTCTCTCCCCTGCACCAATCAGCACCCTGGACAGCAGCGTTCAGCACCAGGGCCAGCACCGCCTCTCCAAATGCACGGACTGTGATTGGTGGTGTGTAATCACGCCACCGATCACAGTCTTTTTCCGGTTCACCGGGTCATCGGAGACCCAAATGGACCGGAAACGCAGAAAACCGCAGGTCTGAATTGACCTGTGGTTTTCTGCGATCGCCGATACGGGGGTGGGGGTCAAATGACCCCCCCTGCGTTGTTACAGGATGCCGGCTGAATGATTTCAGCCGGCATCCCGTTCCGATTAACCCCCGCGGCGCCGGATTCGCGATTTAAAGCCATGACGTACCGGTACGTCATGGGTCCTTAAGGACTCGGGAAACATGCCGTACCGGTACGTCATGCATCCCTAAGGGGTTAAAAAGTGTAAAAAAAAAAAGAAAAAGTTTTTAAAAATACAAATTAAATCACCTAAATTTCCTCAAAAATGTTAATAAAATACATAAACAATAAAAAAATAAACATCATGGGCATTGCCACATGCGAAAAACGCATATTAAAATACAATGATATTTATCCCATACGGCAAATGGAAAACCGGAAAAAAAGTCAAAATGGCCGATTTGCCATTAATGATCGCTTCACCTCCCAGAAAAAAATTGAATAAGAGGTGATCAAAAAGTCATACACACCCCAAGATAGTATCAATGAAAAGTACAGATTGTTCCACAAAAAAATTAACCCTACACAGCTCTGTACACATAAAAGTTAAAACTTATGGGGGTCAGAATATGGTGATGTAAAGATAAAAATTGTTATCTTTAATTTCATTGAATTTGGTAGAATTGGGTAGAAATTAGCTTTTCTCTAGGCAGGTCATTTGAGGGCACTTGTCTGTAGTCTATTGCACTGTGCGATTCTTAACCACTTACCGTCACGCTAACGCCGAAAGGCGCCATTTCTGCGGCGCTCCCAGGTCACACTAACGCCAATAGGCGTCATCTCGCGTGAGCCGAGATTTCCTGTGAACGCGCGCACACAGGCGCGCACGCTCACAGGAACGGAAGGTAAGAGAGTTGATCTCCAGCCTGCCAGCGGCGATCGTTCGCTGGCAGGCTGGAGATGTGTTTTTTTTAACCCCTAACAGGTATATTAGACGCTTTTTTTGATAACAGCGTCTAATATACCTGCTACCTGGTCCTCTGGTGGTCCCCTTTGTTTGGATCGACCACCAGAGAACACAGGTAGCTCAGTAAAGTAGCACCAAGCACCACTACACTACACTACACCCCCCCCCCCCGTCACTTATTAACCCCTTATTAGCCCCTGATCACCCCATATAGACTCCCTGATCACTCCCCTGTCATTGATTACCCCCCTGTCATTGATCACACCCCTGTAAAGCTCCATTCAGATGTCCGCATGACTTTTACGGATCCACTGATAGATGGATCGGATCCGCAAAACGCATACGGACGTCGGAATGGAGCCTTACAGGGGCGTGATCAATGACTGTGGTGATCACCCCATATAGACTCCCTGATCACCCCCCTGTCATTGATTACCCCCCTGTCATTGATCAACCCCCTGTAAAGCTCCATTCAGATGTCCGCATGATTTTTACGGATCCACTGATAGATGGATCGGATCCGCAAAACACATACAGGCGTCTCCCTGGAGCCTTCCAGGGGGGGTGATCACCCCATATAGACTCCCTGATCACCCCCCTGTCATTGATCACCCCCCCCTGTCAGGCTGCATTCAGATGTCCGTATGATTTTTACGGATCCACTGATAGATGGATCGGATCCGCAAAACGCACACGGACGTCTGAATGGAGCCTTACAGGGGCGTGATCAATGACTGTGGTGATCACCCCATATAGACTCCCTGATCACCCCCTGTCATTGATTACACCCCTGTCATTGATCACACCCCTGTAAAGCTCCATTCAGACGTCCGCATGATTTTTACGGATCCACTGATAGATGGATCGGATCCACAAAACACATACAGGCGTCTCCCTGGAGCCTTCCAGGGGGGGTGATCACCCCATATAGACTCCCTGATCACCCCCCTGTCATTGATCACCCCCCCTGTCAGGCTGCATTCAGATGTCTGTATGATTTTTACGGATCCACGGATACATGGATCGGATCCGCAAAACACATACGGACATCTGAATGGAGCCTTATAGGGGGTGATCAATGACAGGGGGTTGATCACCCCATATAGACTCCCTGATCACCCCCCTGTCATTGATCACCCCCCTGTCATTGATCACCCCCCTGTCATTGATCACCCCTCTGTAAGGCTCCATTCAGACATTTTTTTGGCCCAAGTTAGCAGAATTTTTATTTTATTTTTTCTTACAAAGTCTTATATTCCACTAACTTGTGTCAAAAAATAAAATCTCACATGAACTCACCATACCCCTCACGGAATCCAAATGCGTAAAATTTTTTAGACATTTATATTCCAGACTTCTTCTCACGCTTTAGGGCCCCTAGAATGCCAGGGCAGTATAAATACCCCACATGTGACCCCATTCCGTGAGGGGCATATTGAGTCCATGAAAGATTGAAATTTTTGTCCCAAGTTAGCGGAAAGGGAGACTTTGTGAGAAAAAAATAAAAAATATCAATTTCCGCTAACTTGTGCCAAAAAACAAAATTTCTATGAACTCGCCATGCCCCTCATTGAATACCTTGGGGTGTCTTCTTTCCAAAATGGGGTCACATGTGGGGTATTTATACTGCCCTGGCATTCTAGGGGCCCCAAAGCATGAGAAGAAGTCTGGTAGCCAAATGTCTAAAAATGCCCTCCTAAAAGGAATTTGGGCACCTTTGCGCATCTAGGCTGCAAAAAAGTGTCACACATCTGGTATCGCCGTACTCAGGAGAAGTTGGGGAATGTGTTTTGGGGTGTCATTTTACATATACCCATGCTGGGTGAGAGAAATATCTTGGTCAAATGCCAACTTTGTATAAAAAAATGGGAAAGTTGTCTTTTGCCAAGATATTTCTCTCACCCAGCATGGGTATATGTAAAATGACACCCCAAAACACATTCCCCAACTTCTCCCGAGTACGGAGATACCACATGTGTGACACTTTTTTGCAGCCTAGGTGGGCAAAGGGGCCAATATTCCAAAGAGCACCTTTCGGATTTCACAGGTCATTTACCTACTTACCACACATTAGGGCCCCTGGAA
Source organism: Bufo bufo (assembly GCF_905171765.1). NCBI lineage: Eukaryota > Metazoa > Chordata > Amphibia > Anura > Bufonidae > Bufo > Bufo bufo. Next base: position 391,731,787 of record NC_053389.1, on the reverse strand, counting down.
AATGCCAGGGCAGTATAACTACCCCACAAGTGACCCCATTTTGGAAAGAAGACACCCCAAGGTATTCCGTGAGGGGCATGGCGAGTTCCTAGAATTTTTTATTTTTTGTCACAAGTTAGTGGAAAATGATGATTTTTTTTTTTTTTTTTTTTCATACAAAGTCTCATATTCCACTAACTTGTGACAAAAAATAAAAACTTCCATGAACTCACTATGCCCATCAGCGAATACCTTGGGGTCTCTTCTTTCCAAAATGGGGTCACTTGTGGGGTAGTTCTACTGCCCTGGCATTCTAGGGGCCCAAATGTGTGGTAAGGAGTTTGAAATCAAATTCTGTAAAAAATGACCAGTGAAATCCGAAAGGTGCTCTTTGGAATATGGGCCCCTTTGCCCACTTAGGCTGCAAAAAAGTGTCACACATCTGGTATCTCTGTATTCAGGAGAAGTTGAGGAATGTGTTTTGGGGTGTCTTTTTACATATACCCATGCTGGGTGAGAGAAATATCTTGGCAAATGACAACTTTTCCCATTTTTTTATACAAAGTTGGCATTTGACCAAGATATTTATCTCACCCAGCATGGGTATATGTAAAAAGACACCCCAAAACACATTCCTCAACTTCTCCTGAATACAGAGATACCAGGTGTGTGACACTTTTTTGCAGCCTAGGTGGGCAAAGGGGCCCATATTCCAAAGAGCACCTTTCGGATTTCACTGGTCATTTTTTACAGAATTTGATTTCAAACTCCTTACCACACATTTGGGCCCCTAGAATGCCAGGGCAGTAGAACTACCCCACAAGTGACCCCATTTTGGAAAGAAGAGACCCCAAGGTATTTCGTGATGGGCATAGTGAGTTCATAGAACTTTATATTTTTTGTCACAAGTTAGTGGAATATGAGACTTTGTAAGAAAAAAAAAAAAAATCATCATTTTCCGCTAACTTGTGACAAAAAATAAAAAGTTCTATGAACTCACTATGCCCATCAGCGAATACCTTAGGGTGTCTACTTTCCGAAATGGGGTCATTTGTGGGGTGTTTGTACTGTCTGGCCATTGTAGAACCTCAGGAAACATGACAGGTGCTCAGAAAGTCAGAGCTGCTTCAAAAAGCGGAAATTCACATTTTTGTACCATAGTTTGTAAACGCTATAACTTTTACCCAAACCATTTTTTTTTTTACCCAAACATTTTTTTTTTATCAAAGACATGTAGAACAATAAATTTAGAGCAAAATTTATATATGGATCTCGTTTTTTTTGCAAAATTTTACAACTGAAAGTGAAAAATGTCATTTTTTTGCAAAAAAATCGTTAAATTTCGATTAATAACAAAAAAAGTAAAAATTTCAGCAGCAATGAAATACCACCAAATGAAAGCTCTATTAGTGAGAAGAAAAGGAGGTAAAATTCATTTGGGTGGTAAGTTGCATGACCGAGCAATAAACCGCTAAAGTTGTGGAGTGCCGATTTGTAAAAAAGGGCCTGGTCTTTAGGGGGGTATAAACCTGTGGTCCTTAAGTGGTTAAATGGGTTAAGAAACATTACAATTGCAATTTAAAAACTACCCACAAGGTGGCAAGATTGGTTTTTATTTCTGTAAATTTACTTAAAAAACACTAATAGAAGAATCTTTTCACAAATGTCTGAATTGGGAAAATACTTTTCAAATTGAAGATAAAGTTAACTAGTTAACAGTATTTACATTTAAGTAGATATTATTATTATTTAAAGGGAACCTGTCATGTGGATATTTGATTATAATCTAACTAATTATATACAATAATTAACTACTAAAAAGTACCTTAGATGTATTCACTTACTGGTGTGACAGATGGTTACCTCATAATATACACACAAAGATGCCACATTCCGCATGCTAATGAGCTGATTGGAGTCCAGCGTGATGTCACTGAGTCCAGCGTATATTTAATTCTGAGATCTAGCCACTCCACTGCCCACCTGCTGCTGATTCCTATGGAAACAAACTGTCATTCAGCAGCAGGTGGGCGGGGAGAGTCAGGAGCTCATGAATATTCAGAACTCATCATTATCAGCTGGAGCTTTTCAATACAAGATGTTGGCAGATTGACTGGGTCAATTAAAGAAAGTGACCCAGCATTTTGCTAAGAGAATCAGTCACTTATTTATGTTGCCCTTAGTTAGGACACCATAAAACTGGTGACAGGTTCCCTTTAATTCCTTGCGTTTCAGCCCAAAGGGTACCTAACAAGATTTTGGAATGTGTCTGTGGGATTTTATTCTCATTCACCCCAAAGTATATTTGTGACAACCAGGTACTTATGGACATTGCTTTGTGCATAGGGGCACAGTGGTGCTGGAACAGGAAAGCCCCTCCTCATCAATAGGTACTATCCATTATGGTATTGTTCTGTAAGCATCTGTAAAAGTCAAACTCAAATCTGACTGACAAATAGTGAAAGGCATTACTCCAGTGAACACTTTTTCACTGATCCGGAGTCCAGTGTCTATGGGATTTACAACACTTAGCATTGCATGGTGTACACTATCAAGCCCTACCCTCTCACTGACAGGCCACACAGTTATTATAGAAACCGTCCATGTGTCATTGGAGCACTGGAAAATGTTCTGATAATCCCTCTGACATTGTTACATGACCAACGTGGCCCTCTGCCTCCCTAATTCACAGCTCTGTCTGTCCTGTCAGTGCAACCTATGCTGCTTAGCTGTGAAGCCTAGCAGCCCCACATTGGCAGAGCCTCTGCTGCTCTATCTCTCTGGTCATTTAGAGCCAACAGAAACATCATATGAGGGGTGAATTTGATTGGCCCACCCTCCCGGAGACCCCTTAGTCAATTTTGTGGTTTCACTCTCCCAGAGAACCCTCAGTCAGTTTTGGGGTTTGACCTCCCAGAGACCCTTCAGTCAGGTTAGTGGGAGCCACCCTCCCAAAGACCCCTTGTTTAGTTTAGTGGGCCCACTCACCCAGACACTCCTTGGCAAGTTTAGTGGGCCCATACTCCCAGAGATCTCTCAGTCAGTGTAACTAGTGCACTCTCCCAGAGCCAAAACCTACTGAGATGCCTACCAGGATATACTGGATAATAGATACATATCCAGATTTTATTCTGTAATCATTTTGGACTTGAGCCTTGTTGCCTACTGAAGACATTAGTTAACTTACCAACAGAAATGTGTCTGTATGAAGATATTGGGCTCACATTTGTTTTTAGAATAGGGCCAGATAGGTCCTAATAAGGACACAGAGTGGGGTTGTCACTCTCGTGGTGAGTGCTTTGCAGAGGGGTAAAGTAGTGACTAGCTAGACAAGGAGTCGTCTGGCATTTATTTATATTGTCCAACCCTCAGCAGTTTACCTGTCGTCATCTAGAAGATCTATTTTAAAGATAAAGCAAGACAGAGGAGCCCACATTATTCCTGTATCTTGTATCATGTCAAGAACTCACCCATGAGAGCAAACGGACTATCAAGTTGGACTAATGTATGTGGAACGTGACCATCAGAGGGATGCGTGAGTGGGTAAAAAACAATATGCTAATATACATATTGTTAGCATAAACAGATGACAGATGTTGCTAATAGAGATGTCGCAAACATAAAATTTTCTGTTCGCAAACGGCGAACGCGAATTTTCGCGAACCGCCATAGACTTCAATAGTCAGCAGTGGCGTAGGGATCGCCATAGCAGCCATAGCAATGGCTATGGGGCCCTACGCCACTGGGGGCCCGCCGCCGACTGAGGATTAAAAAAATAAAAATCAAATTCATGTGACGAGTGGGCCGGACTGGTGCTGGGATAGGGGGCAGTCGGACTCGGAGCCGGAGGGCGGAGGTAGAGAGGCAGTCTGGGAGGTGATTGGCCGGAAGTGGAGGAGGCGGAGTCGCAGACTTGGAGCGGCACTTTCAAGAATAGGAAGCTGCGTGCGAGGTGAGCTGCTGGAGTGTGGGTGGGTCAAGTGCCGGGGCCCACTGCTCCTGGGGGGCCCACTGTGCCAGCTCACTCCTGCAGCTGCATATGATCGGTCCCAAATGTCGCTGCCTGCATGTCCCGGCTTATGATAAGCCCGGCCATGCAGGCAGTGTGCTGCTGCCTCTCATTCACTGACTGTGCGATGCTGCCTCCTGGCTCCGCCTCCTCACACAGCCAGGGAAGAGAGCTCGGGAGCCTTGAGAGAGAGAGACTTGCAGGAGGAGGGGCCGGGTCCCAGGAAAATAACCCGATCATTGCCTCCTCCTTCTGCAGTCCTCCGTGCTCCTGACATGCCCCACGTTCTTCTGTGATCACCAGAGGGTGACCAGTGTGGCTGCTCCTGCCTTTCTCCCATCACTGCAGAGTTGCTTCCTGTCCTGCTTGCTGCTGGCCTGTCTTCAAGCTAGTTAAGGTCCTTTTTTTTTCTTTTCCTTCTTTTGTGCAGTTGTTTAATTTTAACCCCTTGAGGCTCAGCCATGTCACAGTGACTGAGCTTTTTCCATTAGCCAAATAGTGAGTCTCAGCCAGCACCACTCCCCTCCCATGATGTCCCATTTACTTCTAATTAGGACACGCTGTAAGATTTAGCATGGAGAAGTAGTACTTGTAATGCTAAATCTTTAGAGCGTGTCCTTAGTAGGTGTTGTCAGTAGTTACTGTCACTCAGCGCTGCTGTCACCACCAAGTATTGCTGATGACCCACCTTTAGGGTCTAGTCACACGACCGTAATTCTGGGTCCGCCTCCGTAATTTCAATAGGGCTGCAAAAGATGCGGACCGCAACAGTTGTCAGTGTTCCCTGTACAGAGAGAGAAGGGGACCCGTATAGAAAGGATCAATATGAGGCTTCGTTCACATCACCGTTCAGCCATTCCGTTCTCCTGCTCAGTTTAGGAGCAGGAGAACGGAAAGGACGGATTCGGAACATAACGGAGCCTACGGATCCCATAGACTATAATAAAGTCTGTTAGGTTTCCGCTCAGAAGATGATTTTGGAGCAGAAACAAAAGTAGTGCATGCAGGACTTTTGTCTCCGCTTCAAAAATCTTCTTCTGAGCGAACACCTAACGGACCCCATTATAGTCTATGGGGTCCTTAGGATCGGTTCGGCTCAGTTATGTGCCGAATCCGTCCTTTCCGTTCTCCTAGTCCTAAATGGAGCAGGGGAACGGAAATGCTGAACGGTGATGTGAAAGAAGCCTGAGTTGTCACTGGGTTTTCACCGCTGTCTCAGGCGGCTGCCTGCATGGCCCAGCTTATGATAAGCCGGCTATGCAGGTAGTGTTGTGCTCCACTCACTATGCGGTGCTGAGACAATGTATGGAGCGGACTGCGGCGGTGAGCCTGCCCCATACACAGCAGGTCCTGTGACGATCTCGCCATCGTATAAGTGTCTGTCCATATGTATGTCCCTGTGTGGGTGTGTGTCTGTCACCTGTGTCTGTGTGTCTCTCCCTGTGTGTCACCATCACCATGCCCACAGTGTTCCTATGTCTTGACACAGCTGCATCAGACATTCTGTGCGGGGCAAGAAGAAGATGGAAGAGGAGGCAGCGCCACCAGCATGGAGTCCGTGGGAGAGACACAGGGAGGCACACTAAGGATGCAGGTAACACTACCACATGATCTACACTAGTGTTATCTGTGGTTTTTACATAGGACTGCAGGTAACACTACCACATTATCTACACTAGTGTTATCTGTGGTTTTTACATAGGACTGCAGGTAACACTACCACATGGTGCCATATGAGCTATAATACATATAATAAATAATATATAAATCTTATATTAATAAATAAATACAAACTCAAAATTGTGGTAGAAATTGGCCGTGGTCTTTTATTAAGGGTTACATAAATATAATACTGCTGATAAACACCATAATAATTAAATAAATAAATCACCAATAAATAAATACTCATTTTAAAATTCATTAATTCCACAAATTATCCCCCCAGCAAAGCTGGGTGACTAACCCCCCTTCAATATCAGACCACGACTTCTTCTTCATGAAAAAAGGGGAGGGCGGGCGGGACGACGTCCTCTTCATCCAGGCTCCGCGGCGGATAAGCTCCGGACCTGCTGAAATCCTCTTTAAATAATCAAATCTTCCCGCCCAAGAATATCAACTTCCAATCAGGAACAGGCAGAAAACAGGTACCTCAGCAACAGGTAAGCAACCAGGTACCAATCAGATTCCTCAATTAAAATCACCTCAGGAAAATGTAAAAGAACATATATTTAAAACCAAAAGGCGGGAAAATGATAAAATATAAATTAGCTTAACCCCTACACTACTGCTCAATGGCACCATGGTGGGCATTCAGTATAACTTCTGTGCCCACTATCATGGTGCCATATGAGCTATAATACATATAATAAATAATATATAAATCTTATAATAATAAATAAATACAAACTCAAAATTGTGGTAGAAATTGGCCGTGGTCTTTTATTAAGGGTTACATAAATATAATACTGCTGATAAACACCATAATAATTAAATAAATAAATCACCAATAAATAAATACTCATTTTAAAATTCATTAATTCCACAAATTATCCCCCCAGCAAAGCTGGGTGACTAACCCACCAGACATGAGGGAATTATCCCGCATGTCCCCCCCTAAAAACCACGGCCTTCTCAATCATGTCCTGCAGACCTGAATTAAATATATCATTTCCTATATCAGACAAATGAACCAAATCATTCCGATAAAGGCCTGTAACAAAACCTTCCAGTTCGGTATGTCTTATGGACCAACCATTTAGTTTAGGAAGAAATTTTTCTAAGTTTCTATTAATCCTCTTCCTAATTTTTTCAATAAAACCAAACTGCTCCCCTCTCCAAATTAATCTAGGTATAATTTCCGAGAATATCAGTGTTACATCAGGCAACATAGACTTAATAGATAACATATCTGATTTCATATAATCTAACAAATCTAAGGTCTTAATTTTGCCTAAATCATTACCACCAGCATGAATTATTAAAACATCTGGATGTGGTAATGAAACCAACTCACCCCTCAAAATCGGAATGATTTGGCACCATTTTAAACCCCTGAAACCCAACCAAATAATGGAAATAAAACAAGAACCAGAACAGTTATTTTTAAAATAATTACGCTCCGCAGCCCTTCTTTCTGCCCAGAACACAAAAGAATGGCCCAGAATCCAAATGACCATCTCCTTTGGACCTGAAAAAGATCAAAATCATTAAAGAACCAAATTAGGCCTAATATACAATTTAAATCTGCTAGATTCCCATCGACCAATTTTCTTAATTATCGCTTCATTCAATCCCAGGCCGGCAGCAACTGTTGCCGCGCCAATTCGGAAAGAATGAGACGAATAATTCTCTTTACTTAGATTCAGAATTTCCAAACATTTTTTCAATACAGCATTAAACTGATAAATTGTTAGCACTGACCCATCCTCATGAATCAAAAATGACCCTTTGTTCTGCGGTCTAACTCTAAGAAAATCGCCCACTGTTTTTACTGGGCAAAGCCGAGATTCGTTCAACATAGCTAATTTAATCCATGAGCCTCTCGCCAACTGATCCGTTTTTGATTTTCTAATAAAAATTTCAACAAAGTTACCAACTAATTTAACATCACTAATCTCTAATGGTGACACAGACCTTCTATTGGCTGCTACTAGCTCTCCTATCCGTAATGCCCCAAAAAATATCACCACAAAAGCAGTTTTAAATAAAATCGCTTCAAAAATTGAATATGTACACCTGTCTAATACTGACACTAAAGACCCGAGTAACTCAAAAGTTATTGGTCGTCTAACATCAGCTTTTATAAACGACCTTCTAACACCTTTCAAAAATTGTCTCACTATAAATTGATTAGAAAACGACAGATGACCAGCTAATTTATAAAAGAAAGACACACCCGCAACCGATGAATGTAAAACTGAATAACCAAAACCTTTATCTAACAGGGAACACAGAAACTGTAAAAATACATCCAAATCAACAATAAAACATGAAACATTAGAAAATAAACAAAACTGACACCATCTCTTCCAAGCTAATGAATATACTTCCCATGTACGCGGAGCTACAGACTTCTTAATAAAACTGTTGACTACATCCGGATAAGATCCCACACTCGCTTCGGGCACGGAATTCCAAATTTCTCTGCCTGTGGAACTAGATAAAAGAATCTTTCCCACTGCGCGCGGGAAAGTGAATCAGCTATTTTATTATCCTTACTAGCAATATATTTAGCTTTCAACCAAACATTAAGCTCTAAACAACAATAAACCAAATAACGTAATAATCTAACAACTACTTCTGAATGAGAAGACAAGCAATTAATTGCAAAGAGCACACCCTTATTATCAGTAAAAATCAAAACTCTCTTATTCCTAAAAACATTACCCCAAATGACTAAAGAAACTACTACAGGAAATAATTCTAACAACACAAAATTTTTATTCAAACCTAACTCAATCCACCAATCAGGCCAAGGTTCAGCAGACCATTGGCCATTTAAAAATGCACCGTAACCCCATGAACCTGAGGCATCCGTAAATAAACCTATTGAACCTGCCTCTGGAATTCATCCTGCCAAGCACAACGACCATTAAAGTGAATTAGAAATTCATCCCATACTGCTAAATCGTCTTTAAGAACTCTGGTGATCCTAACATGCGCATATGGAGATTTTAACCCTTTCGTCGCCATATATAACCTACGGGAAAAAACACGACCTACCGGAATAACCCTTGACGCAAAAGCCAGTACACCTAATAAGCTCTGTACCTCTTTCAGCTGGGCTTTCTTTACTGAAACAATTTTCCTAATTAACAATCTCGCCTTCTCAATTTTTTCCATAGGCAACCTAACTTCCATATTAACTGAATCAATTATAATACCTAAAAACTCGATCACCTGACCAGGCCCTACTGATTTCTCTTGTGCTAATGGAATACCAAAATAATGACAAATTTGAGAAAAACCTTCACATAAACGAGAACAATCATTAAAATTACCAACAAATAAAAAATCATCTAAATAATGTATAACATTCATAGAACCCAACTCTTTAATAACAACCCAGTTCAAAAAGGAAGAAAATGACTCAAAATAAAAACAAGACCAAGAAAACCCCATTGGCAAACATTTATCAAAGAAAAATTGACCATTAAAATGAAAACCTAATGAATTAAAACCTATCGGATCTACTGGCAAAAGACGAAAAGCGGCCTTAATATCTGCTTTTGCCATAAAACACCCTTCCCCAACAGAACGTATAAGAGAAACAGCATCATCAAAAGAAGTATATGCTACCGACGCTAAATCCTTATCCAAAGAATCATTCAAAGACTCCTTAGCTGGGTAAGATAAATGGTGGATCAATCTAAACTCATTGGGATTTTTCTTTGGAACAATTCCTAACGGGGATACCCTAAAATCGGAAAAAGGTGGAGAATTAAAAGGACCAGCTATCCTACCCTCCCTCAACTCTTTAACAATCTTATCCTCAACCACATCTAAATGCTTCTTAACTGATGGCAAATTATCATTTATTAAACAACCTTTCCCAGTAAATTTTGGTACATAAAAACCATTAACAAAACCTCTATGAATTAGCTCCGCCTTCAGACGGTCTGGAAACAAATCTAGCCATGGGAGCATTTTTTCCCACTTCACTGGTGTCTGCGCTTTTTGAAAAATCTCTGTTTGATTGATTTTGTACAGCGGATTGGTTAGATTTTTTAAAACACCGAAAAACAGGATGTGCGGCCGAGCAAAATGAACACTCGTGCCTGTATCTACAATTGTTCAACCATCTGCATGCAGACTCATTGTATGCGAAACAAACACCTTTTTTCGCAACAGCACCAGACACCATTGAATTAAATGGCCTACTCTGAAAACCACTCTTTTGCGGCAACATTAGACTAAGCCAAAGACCCACGTCCTTAGAACCCCAACTCATGTTACTATGTACCGCTAATTTCTGACGAAAGGTCTCATCATATGTAAACCATGCGAAGCCCCCGAAATTGCGGTACGCTTCCAAAATGGAATCCATATGCTGAAACAAACCAACACTACTATTAGGATGCTTTGCACAAAATACAGAAGAATAGATAAAAAAGGCCTGCAGCCAATTATTAAAAGATCTTGGCGCAACCCTCTTCCTATCCTCCTCCTTCTCAAATGCTTTCTTCTCAATTTTAAATGTATCTTTTGTAGAAGGGAGCAACGATAAAATATCAATGTACTCCCTCCTCCAAATTTTTTCCTTTACTGACTGAGACAAATGAAACCCCAAAGGAGAGCTGTCACACGTCAACGCTTCCTTTAAACAGGTCTCACTTATGCCAGCCCCGTTATCTAAAACTACAGTATTAGCTGACTTATTACTACTTAGAATATCAGCACCTGCATCAGCTGAAATATCCTTCCACACTGATGCAGGCTGATCCACTGTAACAGGCGCACTAGCTGCAGCCCATTCCGAAAACAATTTAGCTAAGCTACTTAACAATTTACTGTCATTATTCCCTATGTCGGTGGGCAAAGCAAAGCTCTGCCCACATATCTCCTCACCAGACTCCGGTCCTTGGTCCATGCTGGGAGTGCTGGAGGCCGGCAGTTGCGTTCTACTCAAAACCCCAGGTTGCGATACCGCACACCTGGAGGAGGAGCGCATACTGCTACCTTTCCTGGAACTTGCTTCTGGTGGCGAATAAGCCCTCTTTGGCCGCTTGATCCGCTTGGAAGAACGCGATTCAGCGCACTGGGCCGCGCCTCTTGATGACCTCACAGGCGCTGATACAGTCGCTTCATCCCCGATGTCATCACGCAGCGCGACGTTACGTGGCGCATCTTCTACCTCAGCCGAACAGCCGTCAGCCAAGCAACGCTGAAGCCACGCCTCTCCTCCTCTTGACTCGGCGCGCTGAATAAGTCTCTGCAGGAGTTCTTCCATCAGAACGGTGAGTTCTGGCTTCTTTTCCAGCTGGACTGTAACGGTCTTCTCTCACAAAATCTTCAGCTACACGAAGCTCTTGACTCGGCGCCGCTCCACTTCAACAAACGCCAGACTGTTCCTTGGCTCCGCTTTATAATATACAGTCCGCCGCTACTTCTCCGCTTCTTTACAGGTACATACGGCTACTGCCCCACCGCCGCCCGCTTCTGCCTGGAAATGCCGACGAAGCAAATAGCTCTTTTGCAGCTACGCCGGCAATATACCAGGGCTTCAGACGATGACCTCTCCTTCCAGGCTACGACGTCCTCTTCATCCAGGCTCCGCGGCGGATAAGCTCCGGACCTGCTGAAATCCTCTTTAAATAATCAAATCTTCCCGCCCAAGAATATCAACTTCCAATCAGGAACAGGCAGAAAACAGGTACCTCAGCAACAGGTAAGCAACCAGGTACCAATCAGATTCCTCAATTAAAATCACCTCAGGAAAATGTAAAAGAACATATATTTAAAACCAAAAGGCGGGAAAATGATAAAATATAAATTAGCTTAACCCCTACACTACTGCTCAATGCACCATGGTGGGCATTCAGTATAACTTCTGTGCCCACTATCATTATCTACACTAGTGTTATCTGTGGTTTTTACATAGGACTGCAGGTAACACTACCACATGATCTACACTAGTGTTATCTGTGGTTTTACATAGGACTGCAGGTAACACTACCACGTTATCTACACTAGTGTTATCTGTGGTTTTTACATAGAACTGCAGGTAACACTACCACATTATCAGCTCTAGTGTTATCTGTAGTTTTACATAGGACTGCAGGTAACACTACTACATTTTCTGTACTCAGATAGCCAGTACTGTGTTATCTGTGTTGTTACATAGGGCTGCAGGTGATATCTACTACATTATCTATACTCAGAGAGTTATCACTATGAGACCGGTAAAAATGTGAAAATAAATACAAGACGGATCCGTTCTTGCAATGCATTTGTGAGACGGATCCTCATCTGGATCCGTCTCACAAATGCTTTCAGTCACATCAAAATCAGCGGATCCGGCGGGCAGTTCCGATGACGGAACTGCCCGCCGGATCACACTGCTGCAAGTGTGAAAGTAGCCTAGGTGGCTGTTTCTTCGCCAAAATGCCATTAACCATTACCACACCACACAAATAAATAAATAAATAATGCAGCTGCGCCTGCCAGGCTTGAGCAGGTATATGTGTGAATAGGGAAGATGCTGAGATCCGGCTGTACCTCAAGCCTGGCAGGCACAGCTGCATTATTTAAAGGGAGGGGGGGGGGCCCATAAATTTTTTTTGCTATGGGGCCCAGTCATTTATAGCTACGCCCCTGATAGTCAGGCGAATTTTAAAACCCACAGGGACTCTTTCTGGCCACAATAGTGATGGAAAAGTTGTTTCAAGGGGACTAACAACTGGACTGTGGCATGCCGGAGGGGGATCCATGGCAAAACTCCCATGGAAAATTACGTAGTTGACGCAGAGTCGGGTTTTAATCCATAAAGGGCATAAATCACCTAACATTCCTAAATTGTTTGGAATAACGTGCTTTAAAACATCAGGTATGAGGTTGTATCGATCAGGTAGTGTAAGGGTTACGCCCGCTTCACAGTGACAGACCAAACTCCCTGTTTAACGCACCGCAAACAGTCTATTTGCACAACCGCAAACTGCACATTTGCACAAGGTTGGATACCAAGCTAGCCATGTCCCGTTCCTTGTCCTCACTGACGTCATTGAAGGTCTCTTCCTCCACCCAGCCACGTACAATACCAAGGGTCCCTGAAAGGTGACAACAAGCCCCCTGGGACGCCTGCTGTGGTTGGTCTTCCACCTCCTCAAAGCCACCTTCCTCCTCTGACTCCTCTTCTTCAGACTCCTCTCTCTGCGTTGCCGCAGTTTCAGCAATCGACAACGACAAGGCTGCTTCTGGTGGTGATGGTGACCACAACTCTTCCTCTTCATGCTCATCTACGGCCTGATCCAGCACTCTTCGCAGGGCACGCTCCAGAAAAAACGCATATGGGATGAGGTCGATGATGTTGCCTTGGGTTTGACTGACCAGGTTTGTCACCTCCGCAAAAGGACGCATGAGTCTACAGCCATTGTGCATGAGCATTCAGTAACGTGGCCAAAAAATACCCAGCTCCGCAGAGGCTGTCCTCTTTTTTTTTAATTAAAAAAAATCTGTTCTTAACAGTTTAATCCTTGTTACGTCCCCTATCAGGGGACGTGTATGGAACAGATTTTAGGAACCGGGAGATAGAAAAAGATGCTTGGTCGGTCCTCTTACTTCCAATTTTGGGCACTGCGCGTGCGCCGTGTAATGTACTGTGCAATCCCAATATGAGTGGTGTGTTTAAGTAGTACTATTCCCATCAGTTCAATCCCTGTTACGTCCCCTATCAGGGGACGTGTATGGAATAGATTTTAGGAATCGGGAGATGGAAAAAGATGCTTGGTCGGTCCTCTTACTTCCAATTTGGGGCACTGCGCGTACGCCTTGCAATGTACTGTGCCACCAGATATGAGTGGTGTGTTAAGTAGCACTATTCCTATCAGTTTAATCCATGTTACGTCCCCTATCAGGGGCCGGTGTATGTAATAGATTTTAGGAACCGGGAGATGGAAAGAGATGCATGGTTGGTCCTCCTACTTCCAATTTGGGGCACTGCGCGTGCGCCGTGCAATGTACTGTGCCACCAAATATGAGTGGTGTGTTAAGTAGTACTATTCCTATCAGTTTAATCCCTGTTACGTCCCCTATCAGGGGACGTGTATGGAATAGATTTTAGACAACCGCAAAGAGTTGTCAATAGTTGATACACTCATGACATAAATTTTATTCCTCTATGCGTCTGTCACGAGGGTGTCAAGAACCAGGCCTGACTCCGTTATACCCGGGGTCAGGAAGTCGCAGCGGTTGGCTACACGCTCTATGTAAGATAGGGCTGTTTCCTTATGGTAGCTTTCTGGGTTTGCTTTGCAAACCCTTTTGGCTCACTCAGGGATCCGTAGCTCCTTCTCCTCAGCTGTTCCTTGTCCAGCACTCCCAACCTCCTTATATTCCCCTCTCACACTTCTCTGGTTGCCAGATATAGCGCTTCCTGCCTTGACATCTATTCTGACCCTCTGGAGCTGTGTTGCTGTGTTCTCTGGTAGTTGGTCCAGAACGATACCCTCCGGATCCCTGTTGGACCTTTGTGGTCGCCCACCTGGGTGTATGTGTTTGTCTGTTTTGTCTGTCCTCTCCCTGGTGTTTCCCTCTTAGTGACAGTGGTGCGGACTAGCGATCCCACCGGCCCGTTCACTATCTAGGGCTCATTTTAGGGAAAGCCAGGGTTTACGCACGTGATCGCCGCACGGGTGAGGAACCCGTCTAGGGACGTCAGGGCAGTCAGGTGCCAGCCGCAAGGTGAGTTAGGGGTCACCACCTTTCCCTCTGCCTTGGGCAGGGCTTTCCCTTTTTCCTCCTTGTGTGTGACGCCGGTCATTACAGCGTCAATCTTGGTGTAGTGATGACTGTGCTTGTGCGCACGTTTAAGAGATTGCAGGCGATGGGGGTTTTTCAAAGTCTATGGTCCTGCTGAGGTAGTTCAGTGACAGTTAAGTGACCCAGAAAACAATGATGTGCAGTGTGGGCCCATTGTTGGCCTAGTAGGCTCTAATGATCACCTTAGATGATCACAAAGAAGATTAATGTTTTTTCTATGCAAAATTATCCAGCCGATCGCTTTTGGTCTGTTCACAATGAAGCAACGACCTTATCATCTGGGGTGTGCCAACATTGCCAACACACTCATAGAGGTTGTCGCTTCATTGTGATACGCAAGCCCCTTCATCACAACAAGGTAACGATCATGAAGGGGAATTGACACATGTATGTGCCTTTTTTTTTGTTTTGTTTTTGCAGCCACAGTGCAGCACCAGAGGCCAGGAGGTTATGAAAGAGGATGGAGTAAGAGGAGTAGAGGAGGTGTCAGCAGGCCTGCCTGCAAGTCGTGACAGCCGTCAGCAGGTTTACCTTAATGCGCAGTGTAGGCGATATACCTGCCCTGACCGTGCTTTGCAGACCAAGTATCAGTGGTCAGATGGACCCTTGCCCCAACACTGTGTGCCAGACATGTCATGACTTCCTTTTGCACAATCGAGTACAGGTTGGGGATTGCCATTTGTGCAAAGAAATTTCAGCCGGGTACCTTCCACTGCGGTGTCCCAATAGCTAAATTTTTTTGAAGGCCTCAGACTCCACCAGCTTGCATGGTAAAAGCTGGCAGGCTAAGAGTTCCGACAAGCCAGCTGTCAGACGCCGGGCAAGGGGGTGACTTTGTGACATTTGCTTCTTACGCTCAAACATGTCTTTGACAGACACCTGACTGTGGGCAGATGAGCAGGAACTGCTCAAGGCGAGAGACGGAGTGGCGGATGGTTGAGAGGGGGCAAGGAGGACAGCAGTGGTTGACGTGGCTGAAGATGCTGGACCAGGAGGAGGATGGCGGCTTTGAGTTTGTGTGCTGCTTGTACTCATGTTGTGTTGATCCCATAGGCATTTGTGATTTGAGACCATGTGCCTTCGCAAAGCAGTTGTACCTAGGTGGGTGTTGGACTTCCCATGACTCAGTTTCTTTTGGCACAGGTTGCAAATGGCATCGCTGTTGTCAGAGGCAGACACACAGCAAAGGAAGCAGCAGCGGGTACAACATCATCATCATCACACCGTACGTCCATGTGTGCCTGACTGAGACATATCCCTGTTATCTGCATCCTCTGGCAATAATGGTTGCGCATCATTTATTTCTTCCAACTGATGTGTAAATAACTCCTCTGACAGATCAAGTGAAGCGGCTGTGGTGCTAGTGTTGGTGGTGGCGGCAGGCGGGCGAGTGGTAACTTGAGAGGTGCCCGAAGCTGAGCTGGAGGAGGATGGTGTGTCAAGGTTCCGAGTGGAAGCTGTAGAAGATTGGGTGTCCTGTGTTAGCCAGTCAACTATGTCCTCAGAACTTTTCGAGTTCAGGGTATGTGGCCTCTGAACACTAGGCATTATTCTAGGGCCAAAGGGAATCACAGCACCACGACCACGATGGCCCCTGCGGGGTGGCCTGCGTCTTCCTGTCATTTTTTTTAGATTAGTTGTACTATGCGTGCAAGCTACTGTGACACCAGATATGAGTGGCACTGTGCACTGGCAGTAGTTGGCACAGTACACACTGTAGGCCTAACACACACGCTTGCAGGCAAGTAACGGCAATTAAATTACAGTCAAAAATTTTTTTTTTTTTTTTTAAATGTAATCTACTGTGACACCAGATATGAGTGGCACTGTGCACTAGCAGTAGTTGGCACAGTACACACTGTAGGCCAAATTCACACGCTTGCAGGCAAGTAACTGCAATTATATTACAGTCAAAAAAGTGTTGTTTTTTTTAAATTTAATCTACTGTGAGTTGCGCTGGTGACACTATGCACTTGCAGGGCCTGAAACACACTGACTGCTATTATTTTACAGTCAAAATTGTTGTTGTTTTTTAAATGTAATCTACTATGACACCAGATATTAGTTGCGCTGGTGACACTGTGCACTTGCAGGGCCTGAAACACACACGCGTGCAGGCAACTGACTGCTATTATTTTACAGTCAATTTTTTGTTTAGTTTTTAAATGTAATCTACTGTGACACCAGATATGAGTTGCACTGGTGTAACACTGTGCACTTGCAGGGCCTGAAACACACACGCGTGCAGGCAACTGACTGCTATTATTTTACAGCCAAAATAGTTTTGTTTTTTTTATGTAATCTACTGTGACACCATATATGAGTTGCGCTGGTGACACTATGCTCTTGCAGGGCCTGAAACACACACGCGTGCAGGCAACTAACTGTTATTATTTTACAGTCAAAATTATATATATTTTTTAAATGTAAGCTACTGTGACACCAGATATGAGTTGCGCTGGTGACACTATGCACTTGCAGGGCCTGAAACACACACGTGTGCAGGCAACTGACTGCTATTATTTTACAGTCAAAATTGTTTTTTTTTTTAAATGTAATCTACTGTGACACCAGATATGAGTTGCGCTGGTGACACTGTGCACTATTATTTTACAGCCAAAATTGTGGTTGTTTTTTTTTTTTTTTTTTTTTGTAAATTCTTTATTTTCAGAATATTTCAATCAAGCTATAGACAAACGTTGGCCATAAATTAATAGTATATAGAGTTAATGTCAAAGGTCATAGACATAACATATAATAACTACTTGATGTAACCTCACAGATCCATAAGTAGTAACTCGTGGTAAAGCAATGATCACAGTCTCCCATATTACTCCTTGAGGTGTTAAATAATGACCAAATTATAGCATAGCGGAGTGTCAAAGGAGACTATGGTTATCTGGATCATATGCCATTTATACATAAAAGGAGAAAAAGAAAAAGAAAGAGAAAGAGAAAAAGAAAAAGGGGAATAGAAGGGAAAGAAAGAAGAAGAAGGGGAGGGGGGAGATAAGAAGCAATGGTTAAGCTACTTCAGTGCTCAATAAATCTGAAAATGAGTAGAAGGACTAAGCTCGAGAATAGGGTGTCAGGTGGCGCCAACCCACCTGTAGTTTGTTATGTTATGGAGATGCCAGCTTATTTCACATCACTGCCCATCGCCCAGTGACCTCCAAGGGTGCAAGGTTTTCAGAAATTTCTCGTGGTTTCTGTTAATCCAACTTGTCATTTCTTCAAAACTACAGATTTGATTTACTTTGGCTATCCATTCCTTTATTGAGGGAGCATTCGCGTCTCTCCAGTGGAGAGGTATGATAGATTTGGCCGCCGCTATAAGGTGAGTCACTAAGTTGTGTTTGGATGGCCTGTAAAGGTCGGTTGGAAGTGAGAAGAACACCATTTCAAGTGTGATCTTTAGCTCAGTGGCCAAGACTTTATTTATTGTCTTGTTGACGCCTTCCCAGAATGGGATGATTAGAGGGCATGTCCACCATATATGGGATAAAGATCCCTCTCCATTGCCACATCTCCAGCAAAGCCGATCAGGGGACAGACCACATTTGTGTAAGAACTCTGGAGTTCTGTACCATCTGGATAGAAGCTTGAAATGATTTTCCTGCAATCGTATACATGGTGATGATCCATGCGAGAAAGCCAGGAGCTTTTTGAGTTCCTGGTCTGAGAAAATAATATCAAGCTCCTTCTCCCAGTCTCTAACATATAGAGGTTTTTTTGCCTCACTCTCAGCTCCCACCAAAGCGTATATTGCTGAAATTTTCCTCTGTTTACGGAGTGGGGACAAAAGAGTTTTTTCAAACTCTGTCAGTTGTCTCACTGAGTTGAACTTCTCTCTCAATCCTCCGCACACGGCACCTATGTATGCTCTTGTGAGAAAAAAGCTAGGGGAGTTTTTTATTCGTTCTGGTAACCTGCTCACTATAGATGTTTCTGTGTCTGGGGTTAACTCCCCCAGTCTAACTTGCGCTAATGATGACCATATTTCCTGGTGAATATCTCCTTTATTTCCTAGAAGGTCAGGAATGAGGTTTGCAGGTAATAGAGGGGACGGGTCAGGTGCTAGCTTTTTGCCTAGTTCTTTCCATGTCTCTCTTATCCCTTTCAATAAGGGCTCTGTATCTTTATTCTTAGTTTGACTCGTGTCAGTTAACCAGAGAAGCTGTTGGAGTGTAGGCCCTACACTATATCGCATGAGTTCTAGTACGTCTGGTTGTCTCTGAGGATCTACTAGCTCCAGCCATCTATTTAGTTGTATCGCTTGATAATATCTCGAGACATCTGGAAGTCCTAAACCACCGCCTGTTCTATTCCTAACTAAGAGATCATGTGCTAGCCTGGGTTTCTTTGCATTCCATAGGAATTTCAGAAAAAGTCTCCTAATCTCCAGGAAGAATGTTTTTGGTAAGTGTATCGGGACCAATTACATGACATATAGGATCTTGGGGAAGACGTAAGCTTTGATCACATTTTTTCTGCCCATCCAAGACAGATAAGGCATGTTGTACTTCAGTAGAAGTTGTGTGATGTCCTTTTTAAGGGGAGTGTAGTTGCATTTAAATAGATCATCTAGATTCCTTGGGATCTTTATTCCTAGGTGATTTATTGGGCCCTTGGTCCAGTGAAAAGGGAGGCGGTTCTGTAGGGAAGTTGCTCTGGTGTCAGAAAGTGAAATATTCAATATTTCGGATTTAGAATGATTGACCTTGAAGTCTGATATCTGGCTAAATAGCTCAATCTTTTTGACCAGTTGATCTAGTCCTTTATCCAGATTAGTCACCAAGAATAAAAGATCATCTGCAAAAGCGGTGCATTTTAGCTCTCCCCTATTATGTTTAACGCCTTCAATTTCCTGGGTCTGTCTGACCAGCTTAATAAGTGTCTCTACCACTAGTATGAATAGAGAGGGTGACAGCGGACACCCTTGTCTTGTCTCATTTGATATTTCGAAAACTGGGGATAGTGTTCCATTGACTTTCAGTCTGGCATGCGGCTGTTGGTATAGTGTGAGAATTGAGTGTATGAAGGGGTCAGGGATGGCAAATTTTTCCAAAGTTAGTTTCATGAAGTTCCAGTTGACCCTGTCAAACGCCTTCTCGGCATCAATGCTCAACAGGGTCAACGGGAACCTCTTTGTTTTGGCTGCTTGAATTGCGTGGAAGATCCGGTGTGTGTTGTCTTTCCCCTCTCTGCCCTGAATGAACCCTGATTGTTCTGAGCCTATCAGATAAGGAAGTATTTTATTTAGTCTGGTTGCAAGTATTTTGGCCCTGATTTTCAAATCTAAGTTCAAGAGGGAGATTGGCCTATAACTTCCGCAGTTCTGGGGGTCCTTGCCTTCTTTATGGATAAGAGTTACGTACGATTCCTGTGTCTGTCTAGGCAATGACCCTCCTTGTAGAAGTGCGTTGCAAACATCAGCAAGTCGGGGAGTTAGGATGTCCTGAAAGCTTCTATAGTAAAGTAAGGGCAGACCGTCTGGTCCTGGGCTCTTACCAGGGGGAAACTGAGTATGATAGCGGACACTTCCTCCAAAGTGATTGGGGCGGTTAATAGATCTATGTCTGCTTGGTGTACTGTTGGAAGCTTGAGGGAGCTTAGAAATTCTCTAATATGAGTCTGTCTGGTGTCAGATTGGTTTGAAGACATTGATTTGTTAAGGTTATATAAACCCTCATAGAATTGTTGAAAGGCTCTTGCTATCTCTGGTGTATCTTGAGTAACCCTATCATCGGGTTGTTTTATCTTGGGGATATATGTCACGTTTTTCGTCTTTTTTAGCAAAGAGGTCATCAACTTGCCCCCCTCGTCCCCATGCGCGTACACTTTATGTTGAAAGTTTAACATCTGTTTCTTCACTTTCTGAGCTAAGAGATTTTTGAGTTGAAGTCTAAGTTCTGTTAGTTCCTCCTGTTTCGGTTTACATGCGGATAGTTTGTCTAATTTCTCTAGCAACATTATCTGGGTTAGTATGGAGTCTACCTTTTTCTGGTGTTCCTTTTTTACCCTAGTACCAATAGAGATGAGGCACCCTCTCACGTACGCCTTATGTGCTTCCCACTGAATAGGTGAGGTGCCGTGTGAGGAGGAGTTGATTCCAAAATACAACTCTAGTTGAGATCTAACCTGATTGAGGTGAAGTCTGTTGTTCAACAGGGATTAGTTGAGTCTCCAATTCCATTCCCTCCTTGGTAGTGAGCCCAGGGTGAGGGTCAGATGACATGGTGCGTGGTCAGAAATAGTGATATTCCCAATCTCGGCATGGCTGGAGACAGGCAAAAGAGAAGAAGATGTTAAGATGTGGTCAAGTCTCTCATATGAGCCATGTGGGTTAGAGAAGAAGGAGTAGTCCCTAGCTGTCAGATTGCTAATTCTCCAAACATCTATCAGCTGAAGATCCTGAAACTTTCTATGCAATCTACTGATATGTTTCTGCGCTATGTGTGACTTAGATGTGGAAGAGTCAAGGTCTGGGTTTAGTACCAGGTTAAGGTCTGCCCCCAGGATCACCTGGCCTTCTGCAAAATGCTTTACAGTGTCTAGTGCCTTAAGAAGCCATTGTACAGTGGCTGTATTCGGGGCATACAGGTTAGCTAGAGTATATTTTCTTGATGCAATCTTCCCTTTTAAGATCAGGAGTCTCCCTTCTGTGTCTGTAAGCTGATAAGAAAGCGAAAAAGGTATGGACTGATGTATAGCTATGGAAACACCCTTGGAGGCTGAGGTAGAGTGAGCGCTGTGAAACCACTGGTTGAATGGTCGAGAAGGCAGCTTTGGCATCTTTTTCTAGCGCAGATGTGTCTCTTGTAAAAAGACTATGTGTGAACCCATTTTTCTCAAGGCTAGCATTACCTGACCTCTCTTTTGAGGTGAATTGAGGCCCTTAACATTGTAAATTGTCACTTTAATCTCTGCCATATTGTCACGGGGTTCCGAAGGTGCACTCGGTCCCCCATTGCCCGCAGAACTGTTGCTTAGCTTTTGGAATGAGGTTCTGTGTTTGACCTCATTCCCAGGGCGGCTTTACTAGCTGGGTGGCTCCCTGCTCCTAGTCTGCCTTGAGCGCCGAGCTGATCACTCGGTGCTCGACTGGTTGGTCTGTCGGTCATGTGACGCTGGCCACGTCACATGACCCTCACTCCCCACTATAAATACAGGCAGCCTGCTGGCTACAGGTTGCCTGTTAATTTCTAGGTTCCTGGCTATTTGTTGGACTGCTGAATACTTACCTGATCCTGTTCCCTGACCATCCTTTTGCCTGATCCTCCTGTACTGCGTTTCCGTCCTGGCAAAGGAAAAATGCTCACTTAATAGAGAGTAGTGGGGGAAGTGTAATAACTGTCTGAACACAGTGGTGCTAAACAGGTCTTATAATTTTAAAGACCGCAAAGGATATACACTGATGTGAGTGCTGTTTCAAGAGAGAGTAGCGGTACTCTAATGTCACTTTCCCCTCTTTATTTTTTTTTAATTTTTTTTTTTCCCTTCATGAGTGCTGGGTAGGATGGACAAAGGGATGGTATTGAATGGGGAAGGGGGGGGGGGAGAAAGGAGCGACAACAGCTCCATAGCTGGGAATTGGGCCATTAGTGGGGGAGAAACAGGCAGTATCTATGCAGGAATGTAGAACCTTAATCAGGTCAAAAACATTTCAATCGAAAACTGGGAGCGTACACATTGGCTCTTTGTTAGCAGTGAACCAGAGCCCTAGCGACTTTCCCTCTATTTTTTCCTTTCAAAATCGTAACGAATAACGGATAAGTTACGTTAAATAACACAAGTCCCGAACATCGAGCCTTAGAAATAACAGATGATCTTTATGTGATAGCGGACAGGCATAACTATTCCAGCTACCCGACAGTTCCTGATCGTATCTTCAAGGTGGTGGAGATCGCACTTCTGCTGCTGCTCTGTTCATCTTGGATTTCCCCTTAGACACTTTCTTCCAGGATTCGATCTGCGTGAGTCGAGGCAGGTCTGCAGGTTGGGCAATCGGCATCCATGATGGTACTTCCAGCGGGTGGATTCCTATGGCTTCCCAGGCTCTATCCAGATCGTCCGGGGTATGTATCGCAATACGTTTGCCATTCATTATAATCGCAATACCAAAGGGATATAGCCAAGCATATTGTATCTTTTGGGCTCTCAGCACATCCAATAAGGGTTTCATAGTGGGCCGTTTCGGCAGTGTGGAGAGCGCAATATCCTGGTAGAGGGCAATGTCCACCCCATCGTATGAGATTTGCCTTTTCTCTCTGGCTGCAGCCAGTATACGGGCAGTGTCCACAAATGACAATAGACCGCATACAACATCCCTGGGTCTTTCATTCGGCCTCGGGGCTGGTCTTAGGGCCCTGTGTATTCCCTCTATTATTATCGAGGCAGCAGACTCCTGGCCCAAAAAATCGGCGAAAATCTCCATGGCCACTTTATTCAGCGCTTCAGAGGCCCAGGATTCAGGCAGGCCCTTGAAACGGATATTCCGTCTTCTGCTTCTGTTTTCTTGATCCTCTAACATTAGCATCGCTCTGTTGAGCGCTGTAGTGTGGAAGTTAAGATACTCCTCCACTCCCGTGGAGTGCAACACAAGTTCCTGTGCTGCAGTTTCTAGAGACTCTACTCTGTGCCCCATCTGAGTAATCTCCGATTTTATATCTGAAAGTTCCACCAATACTGGCTTTATGGCCTTTTCTAGCGCTTGCCCCAGTACCTTAGTGAGGAATGATTTCGATACGGGTGAGGGGTCTCTAGATTCCACTGTGTCTCCCTGAGAGCTGTCTGCATCGGAGTCCTCTCCTTCCTCAGCGCATGCAGCTGCCGCCGCCATCTTAGGGCCCACGCCTGGTGAGAGGAGCGCTTTTTTCTTGAGGAAGCGCTGCATTGCTTGCTGGCTCTTTTGGGTTCTCGGCGTATCGGGGGTGTCAGAGCTCCTATCTCTCCCATATTTGACCATTTTGAAGTGGGTCACCGCTGAATAGATGGTTTAAATTGCTTGAGTGCCAAGGAGCCGAGGTCTCACACAGCCACCTGCAGTCCCGGCTAGGCTCTGCCCCCAATTGTTGTTTTAAAAAAAATGTAATCTACTGTGACACCAGATATGAGTTGCGCTGGTGACACTGTGCACTTGCAGGGCCTGAAACAGACACGGTTGCAGGCAACTGACTGCTATTATATAACAGTTTAAAAAGTTTTTTTTTTTTTTAAATACAAGTGTCACGACCATGGTCATGTTCGTGACTCCTTGAGACGCATGCAGTTGCCCACGGTCTGGTATTGTTCTCAACCAGGTGAGGGCTGCTAGTATGTTGCCTCACGTGTGGTTGCCGCTGCAACATAAGGTTCTTGGCAGTGGAGCAGCCTGAGCTGGTTGCTAGGCGGCTCGCTGTCTATGCATGCGGTTGCCTCTGGCAACGTGTATTTTTATGTGTGCACTTTGTTTGTTTGGTGTGCACGGGATTTAGTTGTATGTTCACTTTCCCTTTAAGTGGCTACCTTACCTTGTCTGGTGTTGGAAGGGTTAACTCCCTTCCCAGTGTGCGTCTGTGTGGGTGTGGCTACTTGGGCTATTTAGCCTCTGCTGGAAGCCTGTAGCTGAGGGGTACTCAAGGCATGTTGTATGCTGGAGTCATCCTCCTGGTATCCTTATGCCATCTCTCCAGTGAGGGCCACCCTTGTGGTCATAAAGTAATATCGTGATGTTAATCTTATGTTTGTGTGGTGTCTTACCTTATTGCAGCTATGTATCTGGTTTCCTGTGTGTTTAATGTGTGTGTGCTGTGTCCTTTTATGTTTGGTGTGGACATCAGCATTTGAGCACTGGTTCCAGTCAGTGTGTCTGTGGCAGGTAGGTGTGGAAGTGGTTTCACTCACCTGCCATATCCATATGTTGTTTATGTTTCCCTCTCCTTGCAGCTCGGCCAGTTTAGACTCCTGTTCGTCCGTGTCTAGGAGGAACAGGTCGTCTTACTCTGCTCCTAAGTCCAGGGATTTCCTTAGGGCTAGTAGGGACCCTAGTTACGGAGTATGAGCCCTCCTACCATCTGGGTTGGCTCCTATGGATAGGAGTCAGGGTCAGTATTAGGGACGCAATAGGAGGTGACCTGCTCCCTGATCCTGTTGTCCTGGCCTAGCATCTTCCCTTATTCCTATAACATCACACGGTTGAGGGTTTCCCCCATCCTAAACCGTGACAGCAAGCTACTGTGACACCAGATATGAGTGGTGGCACTGGGCAAGTGGGCACAGTATACGCTGTGAGCCTGACACACACGCTGGCAGGCAACTGCAATTAGATTACACAGGAAAAAAATAAAAAAGCAGACTGATGTACTAGCCCTAAAAGGGGCTTTTTGGGGTGCTGTCAGGACGTTGTCCTTACAGCAGAGATCAGATGAGTCTTTCAGGACTGGAGTGGACACTGAATACACTAACCTAGCTATGGATTTCTCTATTAAATCAGCAGCAGCTACACTGTCCCTCCTCTCACTAAGACTGCAGCTTCCGAATGAATCTAAAATGGATGCTGTCCAGGAGGTGGGAGGGTCTGGGAGGGAGGGTATGCTGCTGATTAGCTGGAATGTGTCTGCTGACTGTGAGGTACAGGATCAAAGTTTACTCAATGATGACGATTAGGGGGAGGACCGAACATCGCATATGTTCGCCCGCCGTGGCGAACGCGAACAAGCTATGTTCGCCGGGAACTGTTCGCCGGCGAATAGTTCGGGACATCTCTAGTTGCTAATAGGGCAGCATAATTAGTCTTGTGTCTTTTACTCTATGACTTGGGATAGTATTTTATTTGGCTGAAATATCTGGCTTTTTTAATAGGTTTTAGGATGGTGCCTCTTCAGTGACTAATATGTTAGTCTGGTACCATTATTTAGTGTTTTGACTAATATTCCTCGGTCAGTTAAATGGGCTTACTCTCACAAGTATAAATTATGGTGTAAATGTATAATGCCATGATGTAGTGAGCTTCTGCATGGGTCTACTGTATTGTACTCACATCATGTGAGTACAGTAGACCCACAGTCGGGTATGAACAGTGTCATAAAACAGGAACAGTGTCATAAAACAGTATGATGCTCAGGTCTGATGAGCCACAGGTAGTCCAAGAGGTGCAGCAGACATGGACCATTTCTTCTCAACCACACACAACTGACACTGGTGGCCAGCCTAAATGTATTAGTGGCAATACAGACCTTCAGCAATGCTTTATTCACTTAGCATTTTGTCATCTACTTTGTTCTTTGCATGTGTACTTGGGAAGCCCCTAGGCACATACAGTTGCAAGAAAAAATATGTGAACCCTTTGGAATAATATGGATTTCTGCACAAATTGGTCATAAAATGAGATCTGATCTTCATCTAAGTCACGACAATAGAAAATCACAGTCTGCTTAAACTAATAACACACAAAGAATGAAATATTACCATGTTTTTATTGAACACACCATGTAAACATTCACAGTGCAGGTGGAAAAAGTATGTGAACCTATAGACTAATTACAACTCCAAGAGCTAATTGGAGTGAGGTGTCAGCCAACTGGAGTCCAATCAATGATATGAGATTGGAGGTGTTTGTTACAGCTGCCCTGCCCTATAAAAAACACACACCAGTTCTGGGTTTGCTTTTCACAAGAAGCATTGCCTAATGTGAATGATTCCTCGCACAAAAGAGCTCTTAGAAGACCTACAATTAAGAATTGTTGACTTGCATAAAGCTGGAAACGGTTATAAAATTATCTCCAAAAGCCTTGCTGTTCATCAGTCCACGGAAAGACAAATTGTCTATAAATGGAGAAAGTTCAGCACTGCTGCTACTCTCCCTAGGAGTGTCCGTTCTGTAAAGATGACTGCAAGAGCACAGCGCAGACTGCTCAATGAGGTGGAGAAGAATCCTAGAGTGTCAGCTAAAGACTTACAAAAGTCTCTGGCATATGCTAACATCCCTGTTAGCAAATCTACGATACATAAAACACTAAACAAGAATGGATTTCATGGGAGGATACCACAGAGGAAGCCACTGCTGTCCAAAAGAAACATTGCTGCACGTTTACAGTTTGCACAAGAGCACCTGGATGTTCCACAGCAGTACTGGCAAAATATTCTGTGGACAGATGAAACCAAAGTTGAGTTGGAAGAAACACATAACACTATGTGTGGAGAAAAAGAGGCACAGCACACCAACATCAAAACCTCATCCCAACTGTGAAGTATGGTGGTGGGGGCATCATGGTTTGGGGCCGCTTTGCTGCATCAGGGCTTAGATGGATTGCTATTATCGAAGGAAAAATGAATTCCCAGGTTTATCAAGGCATTTTGCAGGAGAACTTAAGGCCATCTGTCCATCAGCTGAAGCTCAACAGAAGATGGGTGTTGCAACAGGACAACAACCCAAAGCATAGAAGTAAATCAACAACAGAATGGCTTAAACAGAAGAAAATACGCGTTCTGGAGTGGCCCAGTCAGAGTCCTGACCTCAACCCGATTGAGATGCTGTGGCATGACCTCAAGAAAGCGATTCACACCAGTAATCCCAAGAATATTGCTGAACTGAAACGAGGAATGGTAAAGAATTACTCATGACCGTTGTGCACGTCTTATCTGCAACTACAGGAAACGTTTGGTTGAAGTTATTGCTGCCAAAGGAGGTTCAACCAGTTATTAAATCCAAGGGTTCACATACTTTTTCCACCTGCACTGTGAATGTTTACATGGTGTGTTCAATAAAAACATGGTAACATTTAATTCTTTGTGTGTTATTAGTTTAAGCAGACTGCGATTGTCTATTGTTGTGACTTAGATGAAGATCAGATCACATTTTATGACCAATTTGTGCAGAAATCCATATAATTCCAAAGGGTTCACATACTTTTTCTTGCAACTGTATGCTGAAAATGTGCATTGACCCCTTTTACCCAGCATATGCCAAAAATATTTTCTTTTGGCATAGTATTGATGAATAATGGATATATCTATCTTGAGCAGGTGCTTAGTCTTTCCTCTCTCCCCTTGGAAAAAATAAAAATAAACTCTTTTATTCAATGTTTTTTTTAATTAGCCAATAAATTATATATAAAACTACACTTCACCCAGAATGACGACAGAAAACGAAGGCCCCTTTCACACGGGCGAGTATTCCGCGCGGATGCGATGCGTGAGGTGAACGCATTGCACCCGCACTGAATCCCGACCCATTCATTTCTATAGGGCTGTTCACATGAGCGGTGATTTTCACGCATCACTTGTGCGTTGCATGAAATTCGCAGCATGCTCTATATTCTGCATTTTTCACGCAACGCAGGCCCCATAGAAGTGAATGTGGTTGCGTGAAAATCGCAAGCATCCGCCAGCAAGTGATGCGGTGCGATTTTCACGCACGGTTGCTAGGAGACGATCGGGATGGAGACCCGATCATTATTATTTTCCCTTATAACATGGTTATAAGGGAAAATAATAGCATTCTGAATACAGAATGCATAGTAAAATAGCGCTGGAGGGGAAAAAAAAAATAAAGAAAATTATTTAACTCACCTTAATCCACTTGATCGCGCAGCCCGGCATCTCCTTCTGTCTTCATCTTAGCTGTGTGCAGGAACAGGACCTGTGGTGACGTCACTCCGGTCATCACATGATCCATCACCTTATCCATCACCATGGTAAAAGATCATGTGATGGATCATGTGATGACCGGAGTGACGTCACCACAGGTCCTGTTCCTGCACACAGCTAAGATGAAGACAGAAGGAGATGCCGGGCTGCGCGATCAAGTGGATTAAGGCAAGTTAAAAAAAAAAATGTAACCCCTCTAGCGCTATTTTACTATGCATTCTGTATTCAGAATGCTATTATTTTCCCTTATAACCATTTTGTCTGTGAGTCGCTTGCTCTGGTACTGCATCCGTGCACGTCGTGAGTTGCTTTCATCTACTTCGTTTCATTTTCATACACTGCCGTTCACGTCTTCAGGAGAGGTAAATTCTGTGCCATACTTCCGGCTCCCTGAGTCGGCATGCCTATACACATTCCTGCCCCAAGTTGTTTCTTGTTTTGTCTGTCTCCTTTCTTTTCCCCATCCAACTCCCTCCCGAGGCAGCAGGGGGGGCAGGGTCCGGCCCGCGGGTCCCCCCCCTCCACACGGCCTCCCCCGTCCCGTCTTTACTTAGGGCTCCGCTGCAGGCATGAGCTCCGGGTCGCATGGTCGGCGTGCGTTCCAGCTTGGAGCGCACGCCGGAATCCCTCCGCCAGGCCTGGGCCTGGTCATATGTTCGGCGTGCGTTCCAGCTTGGAGCGTGCGCCGGAGTCCCTCCGCCGGGCCTGGGCCTGGTCACGTGTTCGGCGTGCGTTCCAGAGTGGAGCGCACGCCGGAATCTTCATTTAGGCCCGGCAGATCCATGCGACGGGGCGGCTCCAGTTCGGTGGCCCCAGCCTGGGTTAATCCTGTCCCCACGGGGCCCTCCCCCTCTCGAAACACACCTTGATTCTGGCCCCACAACCAGGTCTCCCACCCTACATACTACTTAGGACAAGTGGTCCCCGTCCCCCAGTCTGCTGGTCCGCATGGTCACCCCCCCTGTCATTCCATTTCGAACCAGGCAAGCCTGGCACCCCCGTCAAAACAGGCTATATGTAGTAGGGGTATCTAGCCCCTGGGCAACAACGGCCCACGTCCACAAACAGCCGCAAAAAAAAAAAAAAAAAAAAAAAAAAAAAAAAAAAAAACCTCAGTAGGTCCCAACCACAAGTCATCTCATACGCACTCCCGCCGTGCCACGCAGCACTAGGCGGGAGGAAGACAAAGTCATCCTCATTTCCTCTTAAGGGTCCATTCACACGTCCGTAAGTGTTTTGCGGATCCGCAAAACACGGACACCTGCAATGTGCTATCCGCAATTTGCGGATCCGCACATCACAAACACTCTAATAGAAAATGCCTTTTCTGGTCCGCAATTGCGGACAAGAATAGGACATGTTCTATTTTTTCCAGGAACTAAATTGCGGATCCCGAAAAAACGGATCCCGAAAAAACGGATGCGGATCCCGAAAAAACGGATGCGGATCCAGGAAATGTGGATTTGCATCCGTTCCAGCCCCATTGAAAGTGAATGGGTCCGCAAATTGCGGAGCGAATGCGGACCCAAATTACGGACATGTGAATGATAACCTTAGGGAGAGGGCCCCGGGGGCCCCTGCTGGGCTGGAAGGGCGCTAGTTCCAGTACGGTGTTCAAAGAAATTGGGGGTCTCACTACAAGTGGGCCAGGTCATCATCACACGCCATACCCATTCAGCGGTCACTAAATGCTCACTGCAGTCATCTATTCTATAGTGGAGACAGTGCCATGTGTCATATGTATGTACTTTCACGTTATATGCTGTTTTCTACTCTACTGGTTCGCCAGGCTCATACCTACCTCTGCCTCCTGGATCGCCCAGGCACGCACCTACCTCTGTCTCCTGGTTTACCCAGGCTCATACCTACCTCTGCCTCCTGGATCGCCCAGGCACGCACCTACCTCTGTCTCCTGGCTCGTCCAGGCTCATACCTACCTCTGCCTCCTGGATCGCCCAGGCACGCACCTATGTCTGTCTCCTGGTTCGCCAGGCTCATACCTACCTCTACCTCTGCCTCCTGGATCACCCAGGCACGCACCTACCTCTGTCTCCTGGCCTCACCCAGGCTCATACCTACCTCTGCCTCCTGGATCGCCCAGGCTCGCACCTATGTCTGTCTCCTGGTTCGCCAGGCTCATACCTACCTCTACCTCTGCCTCCTGGATCGCCCAGGCACGCACCTACCTCTGTCTCCTGGCCTCACCCAGGCTCATACCTACCTCTGCCTCCTGGATCGCCCAGGCACGCACCTACCTCTGTCTCCTGGCTCGTCCAGGCTCATACCTACCTCTGCCTCCTGGATCGCCCAGGCACGCACCTATGTCTGTCTCCTGGTTTGCCAGGCTCATACCTACCTCCACCTCTGCCTCCTGGATCGCCCAAGCACGCACCTACCTCTGTCTCCTGGTTCGCCCAGACTTATACCTACCTCTGTCTCCTGGTTCGCCCAGGCTAATACCTACCTCTGTCTCCTCGTTCGCCCAGGCTAATACCTACCTCTGTCTCCTCGTTCGCCCAGGCTCATACCTACCTCTGTCTCCTGGTTCGCCCAGGCTCATACCTACCTCTATCTCCTGGTTCGCCAAGGCTCATACCTACCTCTGCCTTCTGGATCGCCCAGGCACGCAACTACCTCTGTCTCCTGGTTCGCCCAGGCTCACACCTACCTCTGCCTCCTGGATTTCCAAGGCACGCAACTACCTCTGTCTCCTGGTTTGCCCAGGCTCACACCTACTTCTGTCTCCTGGTTCGCCCAGGCCTGTCATCCTCCCCAGTTATGTTCTCTTTTCTTTCCGAACTTTATGGATTTGCCCTCTCAGGAACGTGTCCTGACCGTTCACTGGTACGAGATTTTGGACCAAGGTCAGGTGACCCAAGACATCGGTACAGGTAATAGCCTCTAAGCCCAGGTACGTACCCAGACCGACACAAGCCTTCTCGTAGGCACCGTCGTACTACGTTCTGGTCACATATAGTTATTGCATATTTTTCCTGGAACAGTCTGGTTATGTATTCCCCTGAATCACTCAGGTCTAAGTCTTCTGTATTTTTCCCTGGTCTCTCAGTGGGTAGGTAGTGGCCAGGTCCACCCAGGTCCAAGGTAATGTCCGACGCACCCAGGGTCCGTCATCTTCACAAAAGGCGTATGTAATCGCCTGATTCGCTCAGGACTCAATGTTGCCTGAACCGCTCAGGATCCAATGTATTTGCCTGAATCGCTCAGGTTCCATGCATCTGCCTGGAACGCTCAGGGGTTTTCCGCAGGGTCCGGCTGGTTCCCGGTTACCCGGTTCGTGTCCTGCATGTCTGGATTCCTGTTTCCCGCAGGTCTCGTTGCATGCAGCACGACTTCGGGCCCTGATTCTGGCAGTTCAGGCTCACCCAGCAGTTGGCCATGGCGCCCAGGCTGCATCCTGGTTCTCCGTCGCTTCATCCCAGTGCCACCAGATTTCACCTCTCTCCGGGTCTCGTACCAACGCAAGCTTATTGTCATGTAAGCAGGGTCTCAGGCCACCGGAATTTCGATCCATCCTCAATTGTGTCGCAGGGCTCCTCCGTGTCCGGTCACTCCACGGTTCAGGTAAGGTCCAACCGAGTGGCGGCTTTACGCTCCTCTGCAGCTCGGAGCCTTCCTTTATTCATCACGAGCCTCCATCCCTGGGTCTTCAGTATTGCCGGAGAGTTGGCAGTGCTGTCCGTCGATTCGGGTAGGTTGCGATCCCTTCTATACCATGGTCATTCCTGTTTCCTTTCCACTCTCGCCGGTCACTCGGCCACTGCTCAAAAGGAAAAGAAAAAAAAAAAGAGAGAGGGAAGTATATGTATGTGTACTCTCCTGACTATCTCAGGGTGTATTTTCCTGAATCGGGTTTCATATATTTCCCTGATTAGCTCAAATTTTCACGTATTTCCACGATTCACCCAGGTCTCAGTTCCCTGAATCGCTCGGGCCATGTATGTTCCTGGATCGCTCAGGGTTATGTATTTCCCTGAATCGCGCAGGTTTGTATTTTTCTGTCTCTTCAGGTTGACTGTATTTCCAGGTTGTATGTATTTTCCTGATTCTCTCAGGTCACGTATTTCCCTGAATCGCTCAGGTCTTATTTCCCACAGGTTGTACGTATTTGCCTGAATCGCTCAGGTCTTATTTCCCACAGGGAAATTTGCTTGAATCGCTCAGGATCCAATATATTTGCCTGAAAACGCTCAGGGGTTTTCCCATACCATCAGGAAACTACCAAGCCGGTGTCAAGGTTTACGAAGTTTTTCCAGGTCCCACTCGCAAGGTGGCTTGGATGATGTCTTCTACACCCTGGCGTTCATAGCCCACTGTCACCGCAATCTCAGGCTGTCATTTAACACCATCAGGCTGTACCTAGCGGGGATACAGCACTGCGCCATGCTTCATAATCCAAATAGAGGTTCCTTTTCTTCAGTGCAGACAGTCAAGGTGGTCCTTGGGGGGATCCAGAAGTGTGGGGATGCCCCTACCGGCCGTAGACAGCCTGTCTCCGGCGAGATGTTTAGGAGACTGTCGTCCGCGCTGGATGGACATTCTTTTGGGCACTCCCCTAGTTTGGTTATTAAGGCAGCCTGGTACCTCGGGTTTATGGGTTCCTTAGGCCAGGTGAGTTCACCAGCACCTCCCCTAAACGTCAGGGATTGCAGGTGCGGCAATTGTCCTGGGTCCATGACCCTTTGTCCTCTGGCTCCCTTCCACGAAATCCAATCGACTTGGGCCTCCCTCGGAGGTCAGGTTCTCCAAAACTTCGAACGATTGGTGCCCGGTCATGGTCCTCCGGCGATTGGTAGCCATGTTACCAGATGCCCCCCTAGATGGCCCGCTGCTTTCTTGGCGTGGGAGTTTCAGGACTTCGATCCAGTTCGTGTCCCACATCAGAACGCTGGCTTCAGGTCTCGGTCACAACCCGCTGGCCATCACAGGACACTCGCTCCGGGGCCGCGTCCTCAGCATGAAAAAGAGGGTCCCGGCGCACGTGATCAAATTCATGGGTCGCTGGTGTTCTTCTTGCTTCACGAGGTACATCCCGAACCCAAACGTAGAGATTTCCCAGGCTTTCTGTAACCTTGCTCTCTGAGAGGAATTAAATGTTTTGGACACTACTCTGCTCTCCTCGTCTATTTTTGCCCACTGCTAGGCTTACCCTTGCCCCTGGTTCCCGGCACAACACAGCCAGTTTAGGTCAGGGGAAGTGCTTCCCCCTCATCATAGCCTAAGCCTCTCCCATAAGTGGAAGGCTGAAAAGTCAGCCTGAATTTGTGGGAGGGGCGTCTTACCTTCTTAAGCTCCAGCCCCCAGCTCCTCAGGGCGCTTCTGTTCATACCCACCCACCCCCCCTGTTCTCAAACACTCCCTTTAGGGTACGCCCACTGCTAGGCTTACCCTCGCCCCTGGTTCCCGGCACAACACAGCCAGTTTAGGTCAGGGGAAGTGCTTCCCCCTCATCATAGCCTAAGCCTCTCCCATAAAATATATTTACTGTGAAAAGTGGCAAAACATTAAAATAAAACTACACATACAGTATCTTATATTGCTGTTTTCATGCAGTACCTACCACCAAAATAAAGCTAAAGGGGTTGTCTGTGA
This sequence comes from Bufo bufo, assembly GCF_905171765.1. Taxonomy (NCBI): domain Eukaryota; kingdom Metazoa; phylum Chordata; class Amphibia; order Anura; family Bufonidae; genus Bufo; species Bufo bufo. Next base: position 391,698,084 of record NC_053389.1, on the reverse strand, counting down.
TAATTCAAAAATTAAGCAATGCCTCAAAATGCTGAAAATTAAAAAATCATTATACATTCACCTCTTTTCAAATGGTCATTCTTTGTGCTGTCACTGGACGTTCATCTTCCACTCTTTATTTACAGACTGCAAGTTTGAGATATGTAGGTAGACAGCACACTGCTGTTTTAAAAGTTGTTATGGTTATATGATTAATATTGTGCGATGATTTAGGCTACTTTCACACTTGCAGCAGGACGGATCCGACAGGCTGTTCACCATGTCGGATCCGTCCTTCCGCTATTTCGCCGTGCCGCGCGCTCCGTCCCCATTGACTATAATGGGGACGGGGGCGCAGCACGGCGGTGCACGGCGAAATCCGCCGGACTAAAAAGTTGGACATGCAGGACTTTTTAGTCCGGCGGCTTTCGCCGTGCACCGCCGTGCTGCGCCGGAGCTCTGCCCCGTCCCCATTATAGTCAATGGGGACGGAGCGACGGTCCGGCGGCACGGCGAAATAGCGGAAGGACGGATCCGACATGGTGAACAGCCTGTCGGATCCGTCCTGCCGCAAGTGTGAAAGTACCCTTACGCATGTGGTACTTCACAATAAAGAGTGGTCTTTCATTATTTCTGTGTAGAGAAAGGATGGGCCCCAAGAATGATCTCCTCAAGTCGGCCCAAGGTACTCCAGAGGATAAAAAGTCCCTGGAGATAATTTCCAGCCAGGGACAAAAGGTCTACTAAGTATAGGCTGCTGCAGCTACCCTACATTTTTAGCTCTAGAACCACATTAAACATCTAAAAGATAATGAGCTGGTTAGCTGTTTTGCCATGCTATCATACAGTTTAGCGGTAACAGTCATGGTTTCTTTCATGGTGACTATATGGTGTTCAAATGGCATTTTTTATTTTCTTTTTAGTTGTAGTATTTAGTGTTGTACATGTAAAGTAGCCATGATCACATAATTTGCTAGTTTGTGGTATGGATGCTTCTATCTTGTTTTACAAGTCTTCTATTAGTTCATCCATTTCTGATCTGAACAGACATTAGACTTCAAAATCCAAATCAGACTGTGTTTCATGCTTGTGAATCATTGCCTCAATCTAATAGCTTCTCAACCTACAGTGGTAAGGTATACTGGCAGATAAAAGCTAATTTAATACATTTGAATGATACAAGGCAGTTCTGGTAAAATTCTAATTGGGCAACTTTTCAAAGAAATATAGCCGCTGTTGGCGCAAAACTGCAGCCATAGCAGCCCTTATCTCCTGTTGTGGGGTGTATGGACTGGTTCCCCAGTAGGTAATGGCCAGCATGCCAGTACTGAATTTATCAGCACTAGCAAGCAAAGTTTTTTGGAACTAGTCATTTCTGTGATATCTACAGGAAACAAAAGCCCCAGAGAAAGGTCTCAGATACAGGGGGTCTGGTAACCATAGGCTGGTGGAGCTATCCTACATTTTGAACTAGATAACCTCTTTACACATCTGAAGATTATTGTTGAGCTTGAATATTCAAATAGCAAATTTCTATTGCGAATATCGCTACTTCGAGAATTCGCGAATATTTAGAATATAGTGTTATACATTCGTTATATTGAATATTCAGCATTTTTTTCCATCTGAACACATGATTCCTCTCTGCTTCTTTCTTGTGGGCCAATCAGAATGTAACAGGGTTCCAAAGGTGCACTCGGTCCCCCATTGCCCACAGAACTGTTGCTTAGCTTTGGGAATGAGAATCTGTGTTTGACCTCATTCCCAGGGCGGCTTTATTGCTGGGTGGCTCCCTGCTCCTAAGTCTGCCTTGAGCACCGAGCTGATCACTCGGTGCTCAACTGGTTGGTCTGTCGGTCATGTGACGCTGGCCACGTCACATGACCCTCACTCCCCACTATAAATACAGGCAGCCTGCTAGCCACAGGTTGCCTGTTAATTTCTAGGTTCCTGGCTATTTGTTGGACTACTGAATACTCACCTGATTCCGTTCCCTGATGATCCTTTTGCCTGCTCCTCCTGTACTGCGCATCCGTCCTGGTATTGTGACCTCGGCTCCCACCTGACTACTCTCTTAGGACTCCTCTTGTACTTCTCTACTCTCCTGGTATTTGACCCCGGCTTCTCCTGACCATTCTTTGCTTAATCCTTTGTACTGCGTAGCTCTCTTGGTTCTGACCCGGTCCGTTCATGTTCCGTATTTTGTCTTGTCTGTCTTCCCTGCACGTATCCTAAGTTAGGGACTGTCGTCCAGTTGTCCCCTGTCATCAGGACTCGTGAGGCAAGTAGGCAGGGCCAGGGGTGAGGGTGGAGCGCAGTGGTCACTATCCTTCCCCCTGTGTGTGTGTGGACGTGACCGTTACAGATTAACAGGCCCAATAACCACTGTATCATGAATCCTCTTACTACCCTCACTAACCATGTCTCTAACTTGACACAGAGGGTGCAGGAGCTAGGAGAGAAACTCTGTTCTTGTGAGTTAGGGCAAGGTTCTTCCACTCCTCTGTCTTCCAGTCCACATTTTTAACCCCAGATCAAGCTCCCATAACCCTTTTCTGGAGACCGGAAGAGGTTTCTCTCCTTTAAGGAGAATTGCAAACTCTACTTCCGTTTGCGCCCCGTGTCCTCCGGTCCCGAGAGCCAACGCGTGGGGATTATCATTTCTCTACTACAGGGTGATCCCCAGGACTGGGCATTTTCGTTACCTCCTGGGGCCAGTTGTCTAACTTCTGTGGAGGTTTTTTTTCAGGCCCTGGGTACCCTCTATGACGAACCAGACAGGGCCCTGGTAGCCGAGACGGCTCTTAGGGCACTGGTTCAGGGCCATCTCCCTGCGGAGGAGTATTGCACCCAATTCAGACGGTGGTGTGTCCCCTCAGGATGGAATGAACCAGCCCTGAAGAGTCAGTTTAGGTCTGGTCTATCTGATAATTTAAAAGATCTATTAGTCAATTACCAAATTCCTCAGACCTTAGAGGAGATGATGACCCTAGTTGTCCGACTTGACAGACGAGTTAGAAAGAGACGACAAGAACGACAGTTCTGTTCTCAGATGGTGGTCCAGCCAGAGGCCTTTTCCAGGGACAACACTGAGGTCTCTGATGGGATATATGTGACTCCATTTTGTCTCATTTAGCCACGTGCATTACATTTGGTTAGTGTACTACAAAATACCCCTTCCCCCTATGAATGTGAGACACTTCCTTAAACTGTTTCATGGAATCCATACAGTTTGAAAGTATGAACAGTTCAAGCCATATAAGGACATCTCGTTTAACTGTATGCTAGCTTATGTGTATATACCTGATTGGTCAAATGCTGTTACTATGAGTCAGCTATTATGTTAATGCAGAGCTTATGTGTGACCATACTATTGGTCAAATACTAATGCTAACATATGATTGGATGTAAAGGAAGCTCAACCCCCTCTATTAAAACTGTTTGCCAGCTGTGAATAAACCAGAATGTATTGGAAATAGACATGTGTTCATGTGGTCTATCTTCTTCATTCTCCCGGTACCGGTAAGACTTAATTCAAGCTGACCACTGAAATCATGTGTCAGGGACACACGTTAGGCGAGAGAGTAAATTAGGCCTAACAGCTTGGGGGCTCAGTTTCCGGGATTGGGAGGGTCAACTCTTCAGGTCTACAGTGAAAGACATCAATTCTTGTCCGCCTTGGACCTGGGAGCAATGACCAAAAATCCCATTCAAGTAAGTCGAACCATCTATTTATGATTTCAGTGATGCGATGTCTGGGACACGCAAATGTTGATTTTAAGCGGCTCATATCATTGAGTCCATATCGTTAGGTATAAAATGTTGATTGTAAGAGGCTCATTTGGGTCCGTATCGTTAGATAGTGCACTATATATAAGAATAATCTGTTCCGGGAACAGAAGGATACAAGCTTGAATTAACTCTTATGTATATATAGTATAAGTATTTTAGAAGTAATAAGATTATCTGTTTGTGTGAGATACTGATCGGTTGGTCAGTGTACGGTCGCATCCCACTGTTATTATCAAATTGATGTATTTTGGGTTAACTACTGTTAATGTGTAAAATTGTTTGTGTTGTGGAGGACTGCAAGACGCCCCAGTTTTTCGGCTAAGAGTGATCTGTTGACCCGGAAAATTTGAACGCAAGTGGCAGTCCGAAACAACAATAGTCGATAGGGGTCCAAAGAGTATAGAGAGACATTAAGATACGAATCAGCTGATCAGTTGACAGGTCTTGTCGGCGCTATTTCAGTGCAGTACAGCCAGTCCTGACAGTGATTGTCTCACTTATTCTTTGAACTATAAATACTAACATGGGAGGACAAGGGTCTAAAACTAAATTCCCTAAACCAGAACTAGGAGAAACTTGTAAAATCTATGTTGCCCGTGTTAGTCCAACAAACTATTACCTGATCAACCCGTGGGTAGATAATCTAGCAGGCTGGACTGAGGTAATGGATGCTGCAGATCCATTCCCCAGGGACGGTGATAATAGTATTTATCATATGGATATGGTCAAAGGACTATGTCTAGGTGATAAAACAGCCTGGCCGCATTTCGATGCGGATCCTTCCTGGGACATGGAGTACATGTCCAGGGGAGGAGAACAGTGGCTGGAAATAGCCCCCCACTGGTATGATGCAGGTAATAGCAAGAAGAATAAGAATCTAAAAAGTCCCAAAAATGATAGGTCTCTACGTGAAATAGAACAGGAGGTAGGTACAAAGAAGAGAAGTCAGAAATCCCCTCCACCTTATAATAAATCCACCCCCACGGCACCTCTGTATCCAGTTCTGACTCAGATTGAGGAAGATGCTGTAACAGCGGTTATACCATTAAAACTAGAAGAAAAATACCGACCCCCCCATGCCAACATTTGGAAACATAATGGAGCGCGGTCTAAATATTGGCACACCGCATACTAGTTATACTACACGCAGTACAAGTAGAATGAAAGATGAAACAGAAAAGGAAGAATCAAAAGAGGAAGTCCAAGTAATCGCTCCCTTTCTGACAGTAGGAAAACACTTAGTAAAAAAGCCCATAGAAATAGAGGATCTCATCAAAATTATAAAGTATTGTCCCAAACCTTCCATAGCCCCACTGGGGACTATTACATACCTAAAAAAGGCCTGTAGAGGGCGCAACTACACACAGGAAGATTTAAGGCTTATCCTGGATGGTATTATAGGAACACACACAACCTGGAATTGGGACAAGGTTAGCTCCATATCTACTATTACACAACGCAGTGATGCTCTAGATTATCTATGTAATACAGAAGAGGGGGGCTGCTATTTGGTAAATGCATCAGCAGAATGTGAAGATACTAACCTGTGTTATCTATAAGATATTCCAGACAGGGCTCCAGTATTGGATTAGATCTTTCCCAATTGTATGTTCCGATGGTTTAAAATGTGCCTGCAGTGATGATGCTAATTGGAAGTGTCCACTCGTATCAATCTAAGGTTGCACCCAATAAGTCCTTATTCAGATGAGAGTAAAAGTTTGAGGAACATGTGGTACAGCTGAACGTCTTGATGTATTGCTTTACTTCCCCTGTTTGAACACTCCTGAAATGGGAGACGCAAGACAAGAGGAAGTAGAAGGCATGGTTGTGTACGGTGGGGGGCGATGTGTGTAACACTAAACAAAAAAAAAAAACTACATGGCATATAAGATGATTTGTTAATTTTAACAAAGTGACTGTATGATTAACATGTATATTGTTTTACAGTGACAGACCATCAGCAATTCTGGGTGTGGTATGAATATCTGCTTCCCGGAAAGCTGTGTTTGTCTGTGCTGCAAATTTTGGAATGTAACAAAGAGATTGTGTGATTGGGTGAAAGATACATGATTCAGTGGAATGTGAATGGGTGTGGCTCTGAGTTGTATGTACGTAGCAGAGCTGTGTGTGCAATTCATATTTTATGTGTAAGGGCGTGGTTATGAGCTGGTTTGTGAAGATGAGTACAGGAAAATGTATATGAATGAGTATGGAATACGGTATTTGTTTTTAAATATGCGCATTAAGAATTTTATTTTATTTTCTTGAAAGTTTTTTGGTTTTTTATTGGTACCAACAGCATTGATCAAGCTGTACATTTTTATTTCAATGAAAAGTTTTTATGGGCCCTTTGTGTGTTCATGTCTGTATTGTCAGATCTGTTTGTTTCAACGTTTGCAGTTACATGTTACATGTTCAGTGTTGTGCTTAACATCAGAGCTCTGCTCGTATGGACAGCTAAGATACTAATGGCAGAACAGAAGACAGACCAAAGTGTCCACCAAAAGGGGTGGACTTAGGTGACTCAGAGTGTCAGGAAGGAAATGTGAGCCCTCTATGGGAATAAATGGGGTACTGACAAGGACATACAGAACAGATTCCTTACCAGTAGAAACCATGGACAGGGAATACATCATGTCATGTATTTAGCATTATACTAGATTGCCCAGTCAGCCTATTGGGGAGAGATTTGTTCATTAAGCTTGACTTGCAGGTATCAGCAAAGACTCAGGGCATTAGAATACACTCAGATCTCATTCCAGTCTCTACACCAGTGCCACTGATTCTTGCAAACATACAGGACCACCCAGAGCTTAATAACATTAACCTTGCATTATGGTCCTCAAATGAATATGACACAGGATTCATAGATTGCACACCTTACAAAGCTACTGTGAAACCAGGTGTCATCTCAGTGTTCCAGAAACAATACCTGCTGTCAAAAGAGAAACTTGATGGACTTAGGCCAGTGATAGAAGAATTCCTACAAAAGGGAATCCTGGCAGAGGTGATTTCACCCTACAGCATGCCCATGAATCCAGTGACCAAGGCAGATGGTGCTGCCCGCTTTGTACAGGATTTAAGGGCCATCAACAACATCATTGTGCCTATAGCCCCTGTTGTACCTGATGTCACTTAATCATTATCTGCCATTCCAGCAGACGCTGTTTGGTTCAGTGTGATAGATCTGAAAAATGCTTTCTTTTCTATCCCAGTTGATAAGATAACCAGACTACTTTTTGCTTTTTCCTTTGACAGACGCCAACTGACCTGGTGCAGAAATGCCCCAGGGATATGCTGATTCACCTGTAGTGTACAGCATAGTCCTCCGAGCGATGTTAGAGTCATGGTACATCCCCCCAAGGTTCTGTGCTGCTGCAATATGTCGATGATTTATTACTGTGTAGCATGTCAGCGGAGGCCAGCATTCAGGATGGTTTTTCACTGTTATAATGGTTGTCAGGATGTGGTCACAAAGTGACACTTAAGCAAATGCAATGGTGTAAAATGCAGGTTGAATACTTGGGCTTTGTCCTCACAAAAGGTGAACGGAGAATCAGCACAGAAAGAGTCCAGCCTATTGCGGGTTTGGTCGCCCCGCACACCAAGAAGGAAATGTTGTCTTTCCTTGGTATGATAAATTACTGTAGACAATGGATTCCTGATTGCTCCCACTATTGACAATGTTTTGAGGCAAGCCACTCTGGATGGAAATCCAGATTTGATTGAATGGTTTTCTGAAATGTACAATGCATTTGATTATTTGAAATGTTTACTCATGTCGAGCCCAGGGCTGGGCCTCCCTGACTATAATATGCCCTTCCACATGTTTGCACGCCAAAATTGTAAAACCATGGCGGGTGTACTGACACAAGAAAACGGAGGCAAGTTGCGTCCTTGTGTGTTTTTCTCAAAGGTAATGCCCACCTCTGTCCAGGGGATGCCGGCATGTCTGTGTTCTCTTGCAGCCTGTGCTATGATGGTAGAGTTGACAAATTCTTTCACAATGTGACATTACACCATTTTGCACACCACTCATGATGTTGTAGGCCTACTCAAGGACATCCGCACTCAACACAGCAGGCAGCTGAGCTTATTGCACTCACTAGGACATGTATTCTATATGCTGATAGACCTGTCACCATTTATACTGAGAGTAGGTACACACATGGGGTAGTGTGGGACCATGGTATGATCTGGCAGAGGAGAGGATTCACGGCAGCAGATGGTAAGGATCATGTCTCACAGGGCAATGCGCTGGCAGTTAAGGTGGCGAAATGAGTGGCCAAATGCAACCTCACAGGTTTGTATAACCATTGGGAGATGCCATGTTTGGCACCTCCAACCACTGAGATGTTGCAAATGCTTACTGATCTTCAGTGGTATGTCACTGAACAGGAAAAGCAGGACTGGTGTTATCCAGTATTGCAGAAAAATCCTGAGATAGGATTAGTCTGCGAAGAGGGGAGGTTGTGTATTCCCCAACACAGTGCTTCCATCTTAAGTAGCACATTTCCACAGAGTAGGACATAAACAGCATTGAGATACTCATGGGTAGGCCTTTCCCCTCACCATGGGCAAGACGCCCCCTGGTAGTACAGGAAGGGGACTTGGACCTGATCAGAGAGGAGTAATAATCTGATCAAAGTCCTCAGTAAAACTGAAGAATAAGTTGCTTGTAAGTCTTTTTCTCTTTCACAGGAATCAACCTGTCCATTCCGGATAGGCGACCAGGTGATGATCAAGATCTTAAAGAAGGGAAAGGAACCAGGAAGTTTCACCTACGGACAACCCACCGAGGTAGTCGTGATCACCAGAACAGCGGTCCTCACTGAACAATCGCCCACGTGGATCCACGCCACAAGGATTAAGTTGGTGAAGAAAAGAGAGGTACTAACGGGGGCAGATAGCCCTGACCTCCAACGAGGCCCAGAGGTACTAACGGAGGCAGACAGCCTTGACCTCGAAGAAGATACAGAAGGGGTACTAACGGAGGCAGACAGCCTTGACCCCCAACAAGATGACGCAGTCGGGAAATTCCTCGAGATGGCTGAGATGCAGTGCCTTAATAATTGTAATTTTGTGTCTCCTACTTACTGTCCCATGGCTGTGGAACAGACAGATATACCTGAAAACAGAATGCAGAGGGGGAGACAGTCTATGCAAGACAAAGGAGAACTTATGGCTGTACCTGGCCAAAACACTGAACTTAACTGACTTTTGTCTCCGAACCACTTTATCCGCATCTAACATTTTGGAGACATGTCTGGTAGCAGTCCCCACCCCAGTAGCTGTATGGACGGGGCTCCTACGTTCCCAATGGAATGACACAGACTTGGAGGATCATGATGTTAAATACGGATATGTAAATCCTTATCATGCTTGTTATGACTGTCCTACATATGAGAATCTGCAGAGTAATATGATAGAAGTAATTACAGGTCTTGTCACAGCAGCAGGAATATGTTATAACTTCACCTGTGATAAGACACTATTGCCTCCCTGCATACAAGCAAAAATGCAGAACAAGACTAAGCCAAATATTTGTGATAGAGATTTAGGTAGTTGTAAAAAGATAGTATCAGGAAAGAATATGCAATGTAATATTACAAAAACAGTACCATCCCTAGACAAACATGTACCTCTACCAGCAGGATGGGTATTGGCCTGTGGAAATACTAGTCACACATATATACCGGCCAATATTACAGAGGGACCCTGTACAATAGCCAGGTTGACATTAGCAATGATACCACTATTCCCAGCAATGCAGACACGACAAACGAGAGACACTTCCCTACAGTTACCAGAATATTGCGATTATAATGTGAATCTCCTCTCTAGATCAGAATATATGAGTTTAGGGGTATCTATGATAGGAGTACCAGGTTTGGCCGTATATAACCACAGGACAATATCAAAACTTGCCTGTTTTATGGTAAAACAGATAAATGTCACTGGTGCAGTTCTGCAAGATATGCTGCTGGATATACAATCGTATGAAAAGGCTATCTTGCAGAATAGGGCAACTATTGACTATTTATTGCTCCAGCATGGTGTAGGATGCTCAGCGTTCGCAGGGATGTGTTGTTTCAATTTATCAGATCACTCCCGTGGAATAAAAGATAAAATAGGCCAATTAGAGGAGATGAGAAAACATATAAAACAGGATGTTGACCAAGGTTGGTGGGACTGGCTTTTTGGCTGAATACCTGACTTTGGTCAAATAAGATATGTTTTAGGAGTGGCATTTGCCGTGGTCGCTGCAATAGTGGGTCTCTGCTGTTGTCTGCAGTGTGTGCCCTCCCTTCTTACCATATGTAAAAATGTGGCCGAAAGAGGGGTACACTCAACATCCCTCTATACTCCGGTAGAGGTAGAAGAGGCAAACACAACCTCAACAAAGCCTCAGGATTATACTCCTGAAGGGTACATGGAATACCTAAAGGCTTACAAGCAAACCAAGGAAGAGCAGAGAAAGAACCATATAGTGTATATATATATATATATATATATATATATATATATATATTTATAAGGTTCTAAGAGGGGATTTGATGGGATATATGTGACTCCATTTTGTCTCATTTAGCCACGTGTATTACATTTGGTTAGTGTACTACAAAATACCCCTTCCCCCTATGAATGTGAGACACTTCCTTAAACTGTTTCATGGAATCCATACAGTTTGAAAGTATGAACAGTTCAAGCCATATAAGGACATCTCGTTCAACTGTATGCTAGCTTATGTGTATATACCTGATTGGTCAAATGCTGTTACTATGAGTCAGCTATTATGTTAATGCAGAGCTTATGTGTGACCATACTATTGGTCAAATACTAATGCTAACATATGATTGGATGTAAAGGAAGCTCAACCCCCTCTATTAAAACTGTTTGCCAGCTGTGAATAAACCAGAATGGATTGGAAATAGACATGTGTTCATGTGGTCTATCTTCTTCATTCTCCCGGTACCGGTAAGACTTAATTCAAGCTGACCACTGAAATCATGTGTCAGGGACACACGTTAGGCGAGAGAGTAAATTAGACCTAACAGTCTCCACCGAGGAACCCATGCAGGTTGGCATGACCCGGGGTAATCTTCGTCGCAGACGTGGAGAGTGCTTCTACTGTGGAGATCCTGGCGATTGGATCAACAAGTGTCCTAAGAGGGTCCTCTCTGACAAGTCTCCTAAAGCAAGACAACTTAAAGACCAGGTACACCCTGATTTTTCTAAAGGTAAGCTTTTGGTACCCATAACAATTTCTCTGGGGGTAAATAATTGGCCGTGTAAGGCCTTTATTGACTCCGGTTCAGCGGCCAGCTTTATTGACTTTGAGTTTGCTTGTAAATTGGGTATTCCAATTTTTGCTTTACCTACACCTATCCATGTCATGGCTATTGATGCTACTCCCCTGATTGGTGGTACGGTGAGGTCATGTACCTCTGAAATCTCTCTGTCCGTGGGTGTGTGCCACTCTGAGAGATGTTCTCTTCTAGTCCTGGAGAACCTACCGGTTGAGGTGGTACTAGGGTTGCCTTGGCTCCGTTTACATAACCCCACAATTGATTGGTCCAAAGGAGAGTTGGTGAAAAGGGGACCTAAGTGTGACTCATGCTTGTCCGTGGTCCAGGCTGGGGTTTTAGTAAGGTCTAATACATTACCCTCCGTTATTAAGGAATATTCTGATGTGTTCTCGTCCCTTATTCCAGAGGTTCTACCCCCCCATAGACCTTATGATTGCGCCATAGAGCTAATTGAGGGTGCCGAATTTCCTAAAGGTCGAATTTATAATCTTTCAGGGCCCGAACGCAAGGCTATGGAAGATTATATTAAGGAGAGCCTTGCTAAAGGGCATATTAGACCTTCAGTCTCTCCTATGGGAGCAGGGTTTTTCTTTGTTAAAAAGAAGGATGGTGGTCTTAGGCCTTGTATTGATTACCGGAGATTAAATAAAATCACTGTCCAAAATAGATACTCTCTCCCATTGATTCCGGATTTATTTAACCAGGTTTTGGGGGCAACCTGGTTTTCCAAGATTGACCTGAAAGGGGCATACAATCTAATCCGAATCAAGGAGGGAGACGAATGGAAGACAGCGTTCAATACTCTGATAGGACACTTTGAATATCAGGTGATGCCGTTTGGACTCAGCAATGCCCCAGCTGTGTTCCAAAACTTAATGAACAATATTCTTAGGGAGTTCTTAGGTAAATTTATTATTGTCTATCTTGACGACATTTTGATATTCTCTCCTGATTTCGAATCTCATGTGTCCCATGTCAAACAAGTATTAGAGGTGTTGAGGGAGAACCAGCTATCCGCTAAGCAAGAGAAATGTGTCTTGTGTTTACAGGAGATACTGTTTCTAGGGCATGTTTTGACTCCTCACGCCTTTAAGATGGATCCTGGTAAGGTTTCAGCAATTAAGGAATGGGTAAGGCCTTCATCCTTAAAGGCTTTACAACGGTTTTTGGGTTTCGATAATTACTACCGTAAATTTATCATGAATTTTTCTGTAATTGCTAAGCCATTGACCAACCTTACTAAGAAAGGGGCGGATTTGGAGAATTGGTCTACTAAGGCCATTTCTTCATTTGAAACATTAAAAAAGGCATTTAGTAGCGCTCCCATTCTGATCCAGCCTGATCAGGAGAGACCCTTTATTGTGGAGGTGGATGCGTCCGAGGACAGCGCAGAAGCAGTCCTTTCGCAAGGTCCTGCTAGCCTCACTAACCTGAGACCGTGTGCCTTCTTCTCTAGGAAATTCTCTCCCACGGAGAGAAACTACGACATAGGGAATAGGGAGCTGCTGGCTATTAAATGGGCATTTGAGGAGTGGAGACATTTTTTGGAGGGGGCAAGGCATCGAGTAACTGTTGTCACTGATCATAAAAACCTAATGTTTCTCGAGTCCGCTAAGAGGTTGAATCCCCGACAAGCCCGATGGGCTCTGTTTTTACCCGTTTTGATTTCTCCATTACGTTCAGGCCGGGAAGTAAAAATGTGAAGGCAGACAAATTATCTCGGAGCTTCCATGCTTTTCAACCCACTGAGACGCAGCCTGAATCCATCCTACCAGCAAACATCTTCTTAGCGGCTCTAACCCAGGATATCTCGGCTCGCATTAAGGCTGAACAACATCTGGCACCGGCATCCACCCCAACAGATAAGTTGTTTGTTCCCGTACAATTTTGTCTCCAGTTGTTGGGTGAGTGTCACGATTCTGCCTTTTGTGGACATCCGGGTGTTGAGGGCACTAAGGATCTGGTTTCTAGATCTTATTGGTTGCCCACTCTGACCAGGGATGTCAAGTCCTACGTGTCAGCCTGTGAGGTTTGTGCCAGGTCTAAGACACCTAGGACTGCTGGTAACCTACAACCCCTACCCATTCCCAGTAGACCCTGGTCCCATATCTCGATGGACTTTATAACTGACCTACCGCTGACGGAGGGTAAGACTGTGGTTTGGGTAGTGGTCGATAGGTTTAGCAAGATGGTTCATTTCATTCCCCTGTCTAAACTTCCGAATGCTAAAACCCTGGCGTCTATTTTTGTGAGAGAGATTGTTCGTTTACATGGCATCCCGGAAAATATTGTTTCGGACAGGGGTGTGCAGTTTGTGTCCAAATTCTGGAGGGCCTTCTGTCAAAGATGTAAAATTTCGTTGTCTTTTTCTTCCGCCTACCAACCTGAGAGTAATGGGCAGACTGAACGCCTTAATCAGTCTGTGGAACAATTCCTGAGGTTGTATGTTGCTGATGACCAGCAATTATGGGTCAAATTTCTTCCGTTGGCTGAATTTGCTTTGAATAACAGTGTCAATTCTTCTGCTGGGGTCTCCCCTTTCTTTTGTAACCATGGATTTCATCCCCGTTTTCATTCTGGGTCGTCCGTCTCCTCCTCTAACCCTGAAGCTGATAAACTCTCCTCCGAACTGTGCACAGTTTGGGCCCGGGTTCAATCGAACCTAGAAAAGGCTCAAAGTTCTCAAAAACTGAAGGCCGATAGGAGACGTTCAAGGGGGGTGAACTTTCAGGTTGGGGATAAAGTATGGTCCTCCAAGAATCTATCTCTCAAGGTAGCTTCTAGAAAATTTGCTCCTCGTTTTATTGGACCATATAAGATCACGGAGGTGATTAACCTGGTATCATTTAGGTTGGAGCTGCCTGAGTCATTCCACATTCATAATGTGTTCCATAAATCTCTACTTAAAAAATATTTTGAACCGGTAGTACCATCGAAAGCCTCGCCTCCGCCGGTTCTTGTTAATGATGCTGTCGAGTATGTCGTGTCTAAAATAGTGGATGTCAGGAAGGTTCGTAACTCCTTGCAGTACCTGATTCACTGGAAGGGGTATGGACTTGAAGAGAGATCTTGGGTACCTGCCAGTGAGGTTCATGCTCCTAGACTGGTTCGTAAATTTCATTTAGAACACCCTGAAACGCCATCGCCCGGTGGCCCCTCGTAAAAGGGGGGGTACTGTAAAGGGGTTCCGAAGGTGGACTCGGTCCCCCATTGCCCGCAGAACTGTTGCTTAGCTTTGGGGATGAGAATCTGTGTTTGACCCCATTCCCAGGGCGGCTTTATTGCTGGGTGGCTCCCTGCTCCTAATTCTGCCTTGAGCGCCGAGCTGATCACTCGGTGCTCAACTGGTTGGTCTGTCGGTCATGTGACGCTGGCCACGTCACATGACCCTCACTCCTCACTATAAATACAGGCAGCCTGCTAGCCACAGGTTGCCTGTTAATTTCTAGGTTCCTGGCTATTTGTTGGACTACTGAATACTCACCTGAATCCGTTCCCTGCCAATCCTTTTGCCTGCTCCTCCTGTACTGCGCATCAGTCCTGGTATTGTGACCTCGGCTCCCACCTGACTACTCTCTTTGGACTCCTCTTGTACTTCTCTACTCTCCTGGTATTTGACCCCGGCTTCTCCTGACCATTCTTTGCTTAACCCTTTGTACTGCGTAGCTCTCTTGGTTCTGACCCGGTCCGTTCATGTTCCGTATTTTGTCTTGTCTGTCTTCCCTGCACGTATCCTAAGTTAGGGACTGTCGTCCAGTTGTCCCCTGTCATCAGGACTCGTGAGGCAAGTAGGCAGGGCCAGGGGTGAGGGTGGAGCGCAATGGTCACTATCCTTCCCCCTGTGTGTGTGGACGTGACCGTTACACAGAAGGAAGCAATGTCAAGTTCACAATACTTAGTGCACCAATCAGTAATCTGTAGTCAGACCTGCTAAAATGTGAAGTTGCACGTAGTGCGAAAAAATATTCTAATCACTGCCGATTAGCACAATCGTGAATATATTGGAGCACTTTACTCTATCTGCATATAAAGTTATTGTAATGTTCTGCCGTGCCAACCATTTTCTCCAGTCTCAGGAGAAAGTCATGAAACTTCTAGCAGCTTGAAAAATGTAGCCAAAGTGACCCACACCTGTATTTTGCGTTACGAATTAGCATTATTCGGTTTTTACATTGACGATTTTTCGCATTCAATAAAATAATCTCAAATTCTCGAAATTCGCGAATATATGACGAATATTCTACAAAATATTTGTGAAATATCGCAAATTCGAATATAGCCCCTGCCGCTCATCACTACTGAAGATAAAGCTATAAATGTACAACTAATTACTAAAAGGACAACTTACAGCAGCGTACAAACAAATCACCTAAGAGGTTTTTGTTTTTTGATAACAAAAGATTATTTGACAAAATGGACACACATATGGTCTAAGGTAGTAAAGGGGTTCATGTAACTAGCACTCGTATTCTAAAGTATTTCTCCCTTCTACAAGGGTTTAGCGATGAAGTTCATATTGTTTTCTCTGGTAGTCTAGGTGGGAAAGAGATTCAATACCCAGTGGTCTAGGGTACAAAAGTGGTCAATAGCTTATTTTCTACCTGTCCAGAGTAAAAGTGGTGGTATGTTATTGGCCATGAGTAGGGGTAAGGATGGACAAAATGGACACTGAACTTCTTTGCGGGGATATATAAGAGTTTGAAAATGAGAATAAATAAACCTGGTTTCTTATCAGCCCCTTTCCAGTTTAGCAGGGGGGGGGGGGGAGCATTTAGTAGTCATTGGAGTGCATTTAAGAACAGATGAACCATTAGTAATTAACGTAGCAGCTCAGGTGACCAAGCTAGTGATGTATGTAGATAATGTCAATAACATCAACCTATGCACTAGGATATGCCCCCATTGTCTGATAGGTGTGGGTCCCACCTCTGGGACCCGTATATACACAAAAAATGGACCCCCAAAAGTTGTGGAGGATGCACTGCACAGCAGCCCTCCATTAGTTTCCATGGGGCCACCGAAAATAGCCGAGCGCTGGTGGCCACGCAAGCAAGGTGCACCTTCATTCATTACTATGGGGAGAGTGCTTGTGATCCTCTGGCCACCACCTTCCCCAATCCGTTCTCAGTGTAGGCACAGGTCCCAGAGGTGGGACACGCACCTATCAGACAATGCGGACATATCCTAGCGGTATGCCCCCATTGTCTCAGATGGGAGTACCCCTTTAACATGGCTATAAAATCAATTTTGTCACATACTTAGGAAATAAACTAAGGGAGACAAATGAGACACCATCTACAATTCAACAACTTTTCGCTAAAGATGAGCGAACCAGTTCATAATGAACTGTATTTGTTACGAAATTTTCTAAATTTCGGCTGGCTGGCAGACGAACCTGAACTTTTTCATTATACAATGACATTATATAGAGTGATACTGTAGGGTTTCTGGGAATTGTCTAAGAGCACAATCTGGACTAGCCACAGGAGTGGGCATTGCATGGGGTTCAGGGGTTGCAAAGAAGTTGCTGGGGGATGGGACCCATTAAAAAAATTAGCTGTGAGGCCCAGTCATTTCTAGTTACGCCACTGATAGTAACATACAGTAGGCTGAAAAAAGCCATCTGTCCATCCAGTTCGGCCTGTTATAATACATATTAATCCAGAGGAAGGCAAAACAAACCCCTGTAAGGTAGAAGCCAATTTTCCTCACTTTAGGAGAAAAAATTCCTGCCTGACATCAATCGGGCAATCAGAATAACTCCCTGGATCAATAACCCATCTCTACACCACTACCTGTATTGTTATTACACTCCAGAAATACATTCAGGCCCCTTTTAAACTCTTTTTTTCCCCAGATTTCTATTTATATAATCACTTTCTCATATACAAAATGTGATTTTCAAAGTATTCCAATACAAAGGCATCTATGGATTAACAAATCAGGTACAGTTCTAGCCAGTTCCCCTCTATCTGCCTCACACACCCTCCACCCTCCCAAACTGAAAGAAAGCGGCCTTACCCTACCCATTCCGACATTGATCATAAGCACTCAGGTAGTAAGACTACTACTGGTCATCCATTGTGACCACAACTTGTCGTACTTATGGGGGCACCCCCTTTTCAGAAACACTGCTTTTTCATACATCAACATTGTATTAACCTTAGATCCAATGCAAAGCTATTAGTTTTCTGGCTGCATACAGTAACCTCCCTATTGCTACTCTGGCCGCCTCATCTGCTCCAATTCTGTAACATAACCTAAGATACATATTTTAGGGTCCTTATTGATCCGTACCGAGAAGGCTCTCTGTATTGTCTCCAGTACCCCAACCCAGTACGTATCCAACCTTTGACATCACCAAAGCATGTGTAGTAAATCTGCCAGTTCCATCAGACAACGCGGACATTTTGCATCTGGTCTGACACTAATGTGATGCAAAAATATTGGTGTTTTGCACACTGTATAATAAAGAGTTGAGACAATTTCCCATGTTCACTCAGCGATGACTGCGGTACCGCCTCAAGAATGTTTCCCCATTGCTCTTGCGATATCTCCCCTAGGTCCCTTTCCCATGCTCACATAAAAGAGAGCGGGTGTGAGTCTAGAAATTTATCTAGCAACATTTGATAAATTTTGGATATTAAACCCTTCTTATCTCCCGCAGATATCACTAGTTGCAGAGTATTATCCTTAGAGGCCATCATTCCACCTTTTTTAACTGTAGAGTTGTATGCATGCCGTATCTGCAAGTATTGGTAGAAACTACCACGTGGTAAGTGATAATTCTCCTGTAAGCTAGTGAATGTTCTGAATTTACCCGTTATCTAACAGATTATCCATCCTAATTAGAGATGACCGAATTTCTTAAAAGTTCTATTCTGGCTGATTCGCCTGAATTTCACAAAAAAATCTTACTTCGTCACGAAGCGCATTTTTTTGTAAGTAGCGGGTGCAATGACAGGGAGCTGCGATAGCGCCGCCCCGTCATTGTACCCCTCAAATGCCGAGTTCATACATGATCGTGGCATCTGAGTGTAAAATTAACAATAAAAAAATTATCAAACTTACTGCCTTGATTTGCTTGCGACGGGCCGGCCGTCTCCATCTTGCTTAAAGATTTCGGCTGAAATCCTGTGCGGCACGAGATTACATCATCACGCTGGCTGGCGGGGTGACGTTTCATGTGTAAAATTAACAAAAAAAAAATAAATCAAACTTACCGCCTTGATTTGCTCGCGACGGGCCGGCCGTCTCCATCTTGCTTAAAGATCTCGGCTGAAATCCTGTGCGGCACGAGATTACATCATCACGCTGGCTGGCGGGGAAGCGGAGAGAAGAAAACCCAGAAATTGAATCTCTGGAACCGCAAACACACATTTTTCCAATTTAGCGTACAATTTATTCTCCCGCAGAATGAGCAAGACCTGACGTAGGTGGTCCGTATGAGTTTTGAAATCAGGAGAAAAAATCAAAATGTCATCTAGATACACTAGTACAAATTTCCCCATTACATGATAAAGTATGCTGTTCACAAAATGTTGGAAGACGGCTGGAGCATTCATCAAACCAAAAGGCATCACCAAATTCTCGAAATGGCCCTCAGGGGTATTGAAGGCCATCTTCCATTCGTCCCCTTCCCTGACCCTGACCAGGTTGTATGCCCCTCTTAAATCCAACTTAGAAAATCTTTGAGCCCCAACAATCTGGTTAAACAGGTCCGGAATCAGAGGAAGTGGATACGGGTCACGAATTGTGATACTGTTCCGCTCCCTGAAATCCAGACATGGTCTTAAAGAACCATCTTTTTTCTTAACAAAAAAAAAAAAACAGCGGCAACAGGCGACTTCGAGGGTCGGATGTGTCCCTTTCTCAAGCTCTCAGAGATATACGAACACATAGCGACCCTTTCAGGTTGGGAGAGATTGTATAAACGAGACTTAGGCAGCTTGGCGCCTGGGATGAGATTAATAGGACAATCGTACTCCCGATGAGGGGGCAGCTTCTGGACACCACTCTCTGAAAATACATCAGAAAATTCAGAGAGAAAAGATGGTACAGTCTTGGTGGAGACCTCTGAAAGAGACGCCGAGAGGCAATTCTCTGCGCAAAATTCACTCCAACCATGTAATTGCCTTGCTTGCCAATCAATGGTGGAGTTATGTTTAGTGAGCCAGGGTAGCCCCAACACTAGAGGAGTAGGTAATCCGCTTAGGACGAAACATGACACATCCTCAACATGAGCATCACCCACAGTCAAATGGATATTGTGAACTATGCCCTTTAACGATTTTTGAGAAAGTGGAGCGGCATTGATAGCAAAAACAGGTATATCCTTTCCCAAAGTGCATACCTGGAAACCATGTGTTATAGCAAATTGACTATTAAGGAGATTGACAGCTGCTCCACTATCTACAAAAATCTCACAAAAAATGTTCTTGCTCTCTAGCGCCACCCTGGCACGTAGGACAAAACGGGAACTACAAGCAAACGGAAAAGCTTCAATTTCCACATCAACCTTGCCAATGGTAACAGATGGAAAGTTTTTAGAGAATTTCTTTCTTTTTGTTTCTTTATTACCCTCAAAACTCTCCCTGAATCTTCTAGAGGGGCAAACATTTGCCAAATGATTTATACCTCCATAACAGAAACAAACCCTCCTCGGAGAGCTGAATCCTCTATTATTAGAGGCAAGAAGAAAACCCAGCTGCATGGGCTCCTCCTCAGAGGGGATTGAGAGAGACTGAGACCCCTGTGCACTGAATGAGACAGCCCCACTGTCCTTGGACTGAATATGACAGGAAGGAGTGATCTCTCCTCTCTCTCTAAGACGCCTGTCAATGCGAACAGCCTGAGACATGGCAGACTCCAAGGAGGCAGGTCTCTCATGAAAGGCAAATGCACCTGAAACTGAGATACAGTTCTACGGAGATCTGCTACCTCCAGTGAAAGACCCTGCATGCGTTCAGTCAAAAGTAAAACCAGATCCATGCTTAAGACGGTTTAGGCGGTTTATAATGTCACGGATGGTGTTGCAGAAAACTAGAAGACACAAATGAAGATCCGACTGACTTGATCCCAAACTAAGGAACATAAGGGTGAGCCCTATAAAAGCCCTATCGCTCTCCCTGACTGCTCAGCCCATGCAAATATCTCTATGATAGATAATTGCATGCCCTCGTGCCTCGACTGTATGACACCTGAACACCCTATAATAGTGAGGGGACATGACCACCGGCTCCCTACACTTAATACAGAGGGAGTCAGGGTGACCTAGGATCAAGCCAACAGGAAAACACAAATAAAGGAACAGACTTATCTGAGGAAGCAGCAGTTGCAGCATCTAGCATAGCACAATCCAGGAAGTTGTATAAACCGCAAAGTGATGCAGTATGGGAGGGGATATAAAGGGTTAAGTCCAGCATATAGAGATAACCCTTATAAAGAAAGATTAAACTTTAATTATTACTAAATTGACATATACTACACACAACAATATAGGTAGTGCTACCAGGGTATTCGGTGGACCAGTTTTTGAGGGAGGGGAAGGGGGGCGGGGAGATGCGTGATGTTGGGGAGAGGGATGATTGTCCCTACACTCGTACCCTAGTCTAGCCCTCTGCCCAGAGACGTCCCCTGTAGTGTTGAGCGCGAATATTCGAATTGCGAATTTTTTTCTCGAATATCGCAATTTCGAGATTTCGCGAATATTTAGAATATCGTTCTATATATTCGTGAAATAGAATATTCGTTTTTTTTCTTTTTTTTTTTTATTATATTTTTTTCTTTCCCACTTCCCTAAAGTTGTTCTTACCTGTCCTTTGGATTCCTGGCTTCCTGGCTGCTCCAGTCAGTGGCGTTTTCAACTTACTGCTATATTCCATATTAGCTAAATTACAATCTAATCTATATGTGTATTTTACGAAATTTCGCAATAGTCGCAATTGCGATGCGAGTAATATAACACGAAATATTCGCATGAAGATTTCAACTTAGCACTGCTATACTCCATATTCTAGCCTAATATGGAATATAGCTGTGCTAAGTTAGCACTGCTATATTCCATATTAGGCTAGAATATGGAGTATAGCTGTGCTAAGTTGAAATCTTCATGCGAATATTTCGTGTTATATTAGTCGCATCGCAATTTCGACTTTTTCAAATGTTCTTAATATTGCTCTAACTTCGTCTTTTAGAAATTTCGTAATATTGCTCTAACTTCGTCTCTTAGAATATTACGAATATTCTAAAAGACGAAGTTAGAGCAATATTACGAAATTTCGTAAAATACACATATAGATTGTAATTTAGCTAATATAGTGCTATAATCCCTTTTTTTTCCTGTAATTTTTTTTGCCTCTTCTGAACTTAAGTTTTGTAAAATATGTACACTATTAAAAATTATTACTATAGCAGTATATTAGCTTAAATACAATCTATGTGTATTTTACGAAATTTCGTAATATTGCTCTAACTTCATCTTTTAGAATATTACGAATATTCTAAAAGACGAAGTTAGAGCAATATTAAGAACATTTTCAAAAGTCGAAATTGCGATGCGAGTAATATAACACGAAATAGTCGCATGAAGATTTCAACTTAGCACAGCTATATTCCATATTCTAGCCTAATATGGAATATAGCAGTGCTAACTTAACACAGCTATATTCCATATTAGGCTAGAATATGGAATATAGCAGTGCTAAGTTTAAATCTTCATGCGACTATTTCGTGTTATATTACTCGCATCGCAATTTCGACTTTTGCAAATGTTCTTAATATTGCTCTAACTTCGTCTTTTAGAATATTCGTAATATTCTAAGAGACGAAGTTAGAGCAATATTACGAAATTTCGTAAAATACACATATTAGCCTAGCCATAGTCATTAGCATAGGAACGTTGCCTTATACTATCAAGATAAATTTTCGCAATATGCGAAAAAATAATTTCGCGATAATTGGAATAATTGCGAATATTCGATTTCGACGAATATAACACGAATATTCATGCGAATATTCGCGAAATATCGCGAAACCGAATATGGCACCTCCTGCTCATCACTAGTCCCCTGATGGTGGGAACTCCCTGTCCTCGATCCTCAGCTACTCACTCCTGCTATACCCTGTCAAGTACAGGTGGGAGGGGGATACCCCTGGGGATACTCCTATATCAGACAAACCGGCATTACAGGACCAACAGTGCCCTATGTATACAGCCCTGATGATGCAAATTATCAACAGGTCCACGGTGCACTCAAAAACAAATATTATTAAAAACACCCTAACGTGATAAATCCATCAATATGTTATAAGATAATTACAAAGGTACAATGACCATAGTTGTATAGTAAATCCCGACGCGTTTCCCCCACCATGTGGGATCATCAGGGGGTGACTTAGATATGATATTATACGATATTTGAATAGAAGATACAAAGAATAGAACGAGAGCCACTCCTATAGAGGGGGGGCCTCCGTGACGTGGGTGTAGATCACCGTTCACAGTGTAACAGAGTCTCTTATGTTTTAATATGCAGATTGGACCAATTGATGTTTCTAGAAGGAGGAGGAGGTACAAGACCAGATAGCGCAGACATAAATTTCCAAGCCGTCCAAGATATGTGATGGGCCTCTGTAAAAAGAAGAAGAAATGTGTACATGTGTTTATGCATACAGTTGTACACTCCAGGGGATATAAAGGGATGCAATCAGTGCAACTAGATGACAGCTGAGAGAGGGAAACGAGATGACAAAACGAAAGCAAAACAAAAGAACCTCAAGCAAGAGGTACTGAAGACCGTCTGTCAGAGCTTCTCAGATATCTGGCGGTGACAGCTACTTTATTATGCACCCGTCCATATTGGAAACCATGTATAATAGAGGAGCTGCGTACCTCTGCCGCCAATGGCTCTATTGCTATTGCAAACAGAAGGGGGAACAACGGACATACCCCTAGCTAATTGAAACAACCAGGACACTCCCCCATTGCGATCTTTTGGAAATGTGTATAGTATCTGCACCCATTTTATAAAACGCTGTCCAAAGCCCATGAACTGCAATGTGCACCACAAATAGCTCCACTCCACACTGTCAAAGTCCTTGGTAGCGTCGAGTGCGAACACAGCTCTATCTCCCACATTACTGCAGACTAGTGAAGACTAGAGATGAGCGAATTTCTAAAAAATTTGATTCAGCCGGTTCGCCAAATTTTTCGAAAGCCTTATGTACTATGTTACTATGTTTGATCCGAATTTATCTGTGGCAAATTGTGTTAAGAAACGGTTATTTCCTGGCGGCAGAGAGCCATTATAGTGGTGTAGAACACTGTGCCTTGCAGTAACATGCATAGGGAGTCTGCTGTGGTAGTGAAACAATACTGTGAGTCAATATGACATGCAGATGACAGGTGTCGCTCTTAGAATCCCTGCACACTTCACTTATTTGGGCAGTTACGGGGCTAAAACTGACCAAATAACTCAAGTATGAACTCAGCCTTACAGGTCAATGTTACTGTCAAAAATAAGCGCACTCCTTTTACACTGTTGTCAGCTGATTCCACATAGATGTCTACAGAACCTGTTCTATTAAACGCTTATACAAGTAGAGCCCCCCAACAGAGTGGAGAGGGTGTCAGTAGTAAGTTTGTGTTGACGTCACTGATTATTTTGCCCTTCCTCTGATCCATCAGAACAATAACCCCCAAAACACGGATCCTGTCTGTTGAGCATCCGCCTTCACTCGGTCAGCATTTGGTCAGTAATCCATCAGTATTGTTAAAGCCAAAAAAAAACAGGAGTGGATCCAAAACAGAGAATGGAATATTTCCATGTCTAATGTGTTTTGTACCAACTCCTGCTTTTGACTACCAAATCATAAGCCAATTCTGATGCAAAATAGGGACCATTTTATGCAGGCCTTACAGCTGTTACAAAGACAGGATCCATAGTGCGTCTCATTTTTCATTCCTTCTTACAGATCAGAAGAAGGGTCAAATACATGATGATGACAGCCGGGCGGAAAGGCAAAATAGTGGCCCAGTCATGAAGTGGGGAGGGTAGAAACAGCATGAGAAGTCCACAAAGTGGCCCAATGACAGAGTCTGGAGGTGGCAGCAGCATTAGGAGGAGGCCACATAGTAGAACAATGACAGTGTGGAGGTAGCAGCAGCATCAGAAGGCCACCGTGTGGTAGAATTACAGAGTGTGGAGGTGGTGGCAGCAGCATCAGGAAGAGGCCACAGAGTGGCACAATGACAGTGTGAGTGTGGAGGTGGCAGCAGCATCATGAGGCCACAGAGTGGCACAATGACAGAGTGTGGAGGTGGCGGCAGCAGCAGCATCAGGAGAAGGCCACAGGGTGGTGCAATGACAGTGTGGGGTGGCAGCAGCAGCATTTTCAGGAGGCCACAGAGTGGCACAATGACAGAGTGTGGAGGTGGCGGAAGCAGCATCAGGAGGAGACCACAGGTTGGCACAATGACAGTTTGGAGGTGCCAGCATCAGGAGACCACAGAGTGGATAGGTGACATAGTGTGTGGGTGGCAGCATCAGAAGACCACAGAGTGGCAAGGTGACATAGTGTGGAGGTGGCAGCAGCATCAGAAGACTACAGAGTGGCAAGGTGACATAGTGTGGAGGTGGCAGCAGCATCAGGAGACCACAGAGTGACCCTGTGACAGAGTGGGGAGGTGGGTGGCAATACCAGTACCAGCTGAAGATTGTGTGTGAGAGAAGGAGCACTTGGCATCAGATGTATGGCATCAGGCGGGTGGCAGCATCAGAATAGTAGCTGAGGCAGGTAGCCAGAAGAAACAGGTGTCTTTTGTCAAAGTGTTGGTGTGGCACCATGGATGATCTTGTCTGATGCATCAGGCATTGGTGGGTGGAAATCCTGGCTGATCCAAGCCTGATTCATCTTGACAATGGTCAGTCTCTCCACATTTTGGATGGACAGACAAGTTCTTCTCGGGGTAACTATGGTCCCAACCACAATAAACACCCGCTCTGATGCCACACTACTGGCCGGGCAGGATAGCTTTTCCAGGGCAAACTCTGCCAGTTGTGGAGACAAATCCAGTTTGGCTGCCCAGTAGTCCAGTGGATCTTCAATGTGGGGTGGCAGGGTGCTGTCCAACTATGCCACCACCTGCTGTTTCAGGTCCTGCTGCAGGTCTAGATGCTGCTGGTGGTGAGTAGTTTCTTCACTAGGCGAGTGAAGAATGCTGCTCATCGGCGAATCTAGACTCAAGTTGCTGCTGATGGAGCTGGAACTGCTCCTACCCCCCCACCCTGCCACAGCAGCCATGGCAGAGGATGAGAGGAACTTGAGCGCAGAGGGCCCACCCGGTCAGACCTGTGAGAGGATGGATGATGGTGCATATAGGCAGCGGCCAACTAACTACATAGGATATCTCTATAGTAGTTCAGTTTGTCCTCCCTCTCAGCGGGTGTAAAAAAGGCCCCCATTTTGGACCGGTAGCGAGGGTCCAACAAGGTGGAGAGCCAGAAGTCATCCCTTTGCCGAATGGTGACAATTCAGCTGTCACTACGCAAGCAAGTGAGCATGCATCAGGCCATTTGTGCAAGTGACTCGGAGGAACTTCCTGCCTCCATATCCACTGCATACTGCCACGGTGTGTCTGGGTCCTCTGCCTCTTCTTCCTCATCGCCCTGTAGCTTCTCTGGCTGCTCCTGGTCCTCCTCTCCTGTCACCTGTGTAGAAGAACCACCCATTTTGCAACACATTGCTTGTGCTCCAATGTCCTCGCCCTCCTCCAGTTCATCCCCCACAGGGCTCATGTGGCCTTGAGATCTAGGTGCCACGTCTCCAGTCCCCTGACCAGCCAGATTTACCAGCATCTGTTCCAGGACATGAAGCAGTGGAATTATGTTGTTCATCCTGTAGTCCTGGCGACTGACAAATAATGTGGCCTCCTCGAAAGGCCTGAGCAAACAGCAGGTGTCACGCATGAGCTGCCACTGGCTGACATTGAAGTTACACATGGGAGTACTCCTGTCCGCTTGGATCATCAAGAAATCATTTATGGCCTTTCTCTGTTTGTAAAGTCGGTCCAACATATGGAGGGTTGAATTCCAACGGGTGGAAACGTTGCATATCAGCCTATGTTGGGGGATACCGTTCTGCCGCTTCAGCTCAAGAAAGGTGTGCTTTGCGGTGTACGAGTGGCTGAAGTGCATGCAAAGTTTCCTGCCCATTTTTAGTATGTCTTGCAGATGGGTGGAAGACTTCAGAATCAGGAACCGCTTGACAACCAGATTGGATTAGTAGAACTACAAGTAAAAGCACACTGCTAGTCTATTGCACAAAGATATAAGCAAACACTGAATAAAAAATAGCTGCTTGGTGGCCATACTTACTGCAAGGGCAGTTAGAAGCTCTTTGCGTATATAATTGATCAAAATGATGTCGGGCCCATCTACCAGATGACAAGCTGGCTTCTAATCAGATGGGAAGTACTCTAACATGCCTCTCCTGGGCTTGCAGCCTACAATCTGGGCAAAGTAGCACCCAGCTATAACCTACACATGCCTCTTCCAGGCTGTCAGCCTGCAATATGGGCAAAGTAGAATACAGCTGTACAATCTATCTAATTAAAGGCACATGGTAAATGGGCGGTGGTGCATGGTTCAAACTCACCACCAGGGGGCGCCACCCCCCCCAGTTGCAGTGACAATAGGGAAGAAAAACAAACGAACCAGCACCTCCATATTAAGTAAATTTAAGAACGCAGGTGCACGACAACCAGATTGAACATGTGTACCATGCAGGGCGCATGGCTCAGCCCTCCTTGATGCAGCGCCAACACCATGTTCTTCCCGTTGTCAGTCACCATGGTTCCGATTTTGAGTTGTCGCGGAGAAAGCCAGGTTTCGATTCCTTGATGAGAGACATGCAGCAGTTCCTCCCCTGTTTGACTCTGTTCGCCGAGGCATGTGCTATGCTGGAGGGGCTGTGAATTGTCCCTGCAGTAGAGGCTGAGGACACGGTGGAGAATGAGGAGGCAGAGGTGGACATTGCTGCAGGACCAATGGCATGACAACGTGGAAGCGGATGTGGCGTCACCTTGCCAAGTTGCTAGTGTGGCTGTGCAGGAACCACATTCACCCAGTGGGCCGAAAGGACATGTATTGTCCCTGACCGTAGTTACAGCTCCACACGTCAGCGCTGCTGTGCACTTTGGCAGACACCGATAGGGTCAAGGACTGGCCCACCTTCTGTTCTACATACGTGTGCAGGGCTGGTACTGCCTTTTTCGCAAAGAAATGTTGGCATGGGTCTCTCCACCTCACCTCGGCACATGCCATCAGTTCTCTGAAAGGTGCAGAGTTCACCATTTGGAAAGGGAGGGACTGCAGCACCAGCAACTTGGCTAGGAGCACATTCAGCTTCTGCACCGTTGGATGAGTGCACGCATACTGTTGTCTCTTGGCAATCGCTTCGGTGATCAATTGCTGATGGAATGACTAACGATAAGTAGAAGGAGGAGCAGGAGCATCAGGACCAGCAGATGATGGGAAGAACAGACAGCTCCCTTCGGCTGAGGTGGTAGAGCTTTGACTGCCTGAAATCGGGTGCGTGCCACTAGGTGATGCAGCTGTTGCTGTGGCAGGCTGGACCACCACATCGGAGCCACGGTTCTCCCAGGCCACTTTATGGTGACGCTGCATATGTTGATGCAGGGCCGTGGCACCCTGGCCATGCTTCACCTTCTGCCCACAGATTCTACAAATGGCCATGTCCACCTCCTCCGGTGGCTTAACAAAAAACTGCCACACCGCCGAGTAGGTGATTTTACCCACAACACTCCACACTGACTGACTGCTACCACCGCTGCTTCCGTGAACCCCTGCACCACTACCGTACTTTCCGGGCAGGTAGGCTCCTGTAAAGCGGGTGGTCTACCCCGTGCTTGTTTGGCTACTGACCTCCTACTGCTGCCACCCTGCTGACTCCCGTCCATGCTAGTAACTTGCTGGCTCTGCCGCTGCCTCATGGACAAGCTGCCACCCTCTTCTCCCAATGATGATGAAGCCCCTAATTTACCCGGATCCCAAGAGCAATCAGCTACATCATCATCATCGAGTACTGTCTGCACATCACTGAAGTCCTCCTCAACGGTCTCTGGGTCAGAAGCTTGACCGCTCGCAACACCATCTCCCACGCCACTCACTTCTTCACTACTTGCCCGCCTACCGGAGGAAGCGGCAGATGTCTCCTCCACATCTTGGCTGGCCAGTAGCTGCTGACTGTCCTTTAGTAGCTCGTCCTGGCTGTATAGTGGAGCTGAGCCCACAGCATATAATACTACTCTGGCTGAGGGAACAGAAAAGTACAGATGCAAGATGAGGACAGGTAAGGGCACAGAGCCTGCTCCCGGGCCATGCCAACTAAGGGTTGTGTCTGACGAACCCACCAAATCTTGGCTGGGGGTGCCTGATGTCACTTGGGATGAAGTGGATGACCGAGTCAACCATTCAAGAACTGCTGGGTTGCTGGTCAAGACACGACCGCTAGATGACACCGGGAGATCAGGCCTCTCGCTGCGACTCCTGCTGCCACGCCCCTTTACTCTGCTGCGACCTGTGCCTGCGCCAGAAACATTTAGGCCTCTGATACTCCCCACTGCAGGGCCAGGCACTTCTCTGTCTGACATACTGTTAGATCAAATAAATTAATAAAAAAGAAATTGAAACACCCCAAAAATTTAGCAATTTTCTCATTCACCACACAACGGCTAATAAGACCTTTTTTTTCCCCACTAATACACACCAAAAAGGGCTTTAGAACATATAACTGCACTGCTAAATGGCAAATATATATTTTTTGCCACTAATACACGCCAAAAAGGGCTTCAATTTTCTAATTTCACCACACAATGGCAAATACTTTTTTTTGTGCCACTAATGCACCAAAAAAGGCTTTAGAACATATAACTGCACCGCTGAACGGCAAATAATATATATTTTTTTGCCACTAATACACTCCAAAAAGGGCTTTAGAACATATAACTGCACTGCTGAATGGCAAATAGGCCCTTATTTTTTTTACACTTATACACGCCACAAAAGGCTTTAGAACATATAACTACACATAGGGGCGTTGCTAGGGTCTGAAAACATCCGGGGCACAAGCCCACTGTACCACGCCCCTGTGAAGCCATGCCCCCACCCCATGAAGTCACGCCCCCCATCGCCACCGGGAAAGGAGGGGAAGGCCCTTCACAGTAGTTATTAACCCCTTTCAGCAGTCCCCGCTTCAGTGAATGGGAGACTGCTGAAAAGGGTTAATAACTACTATGAAGGGCCTAGCCGTCTGGGCAACCCCACAGATCATCTCCCCACCCCCCTTGTACTTGTTCAAAAAGTCATATACACCCTAAAATAGTACCAAACTGTCATCTCATCCTGAAAAAAATGAGTCCCTACACAAGACAGTAGCCCAAAAAATAATAAAAAACTACGCCTTTCAGAATGTAGAGACACTAAAAAAATCTTTTTTTCTTCCATAAATGCTTTATTATGTAAAAATGAAACAAACAACCAAAAAATATTTGGTATTGTTGCATCCGTAACAACCTGCTCTATAAAAATACCACATAATCTAACCTGTCAGATGAACGTTGTAAATAGAGTTGAGCGGACACCTGGATGTTCGGGTTCGACGGGTTCGGCCGAACTTCAGAAAAAAGTTCGAGTTTGGGACCTGAACTTGACCCGAACTTGACCCCGATCCCGAACGCCATTGAAGTCAATGGGGACCCGAACCTTTGAGTACTAAAATGGCTGTAAAAATGTCATGGAAAGGGCTATAGGGCTGCAAAAGGCATCAAAATGTGGTTAAGAGTGTGGCAAGTGCTCTGCAAACATATGTCAATAGGGAAATGACTTTAAATAACATAAAATACGTAAAAATGAAAAATAATAATCTTGATCTAGGAGGACGAGGTCCATATGGAGTAGGAGGTTGAGGAGGCGGTGGATGTGGCGGTGGAGGTGGAAGCGGCAGTGGAGGAGGAGGAGGTAGCCTACACTGCTTTTTGGTTTTAAATTTATTTTTATTTTTTTAAATTAGGGTACACCCCAAAACATTGGGAAATATAACCTGTGATAACCTCCCTCCAGTCGTGCTAAACACACGTTCAGACAATACACTGGCTGCAGGGAAAGCCAGCACCTTCAAGGGGTAAAGGGCAAGCTCAGGCCATGTGCCCAATTTGGAGACCCAGAAGTTGCAGGGGCTGACCCCTGTCAGTCAGTTCATGTAAACGTGTGCAAACTTACTGCTCCACCATGTTGCACGTCCCCGTGATGTTCACGATCCAATTTAATATCTGCTCTATCATCTTTCGATGTTCTTTTCTGCGCCTACCATGGTGATCACGGGTGGCGAGGAATCAGGGTTCCACGCCGGAGAGGGAGCGTAAGAAAGAGAGACCACAACCAAGGGAGGATTAATTTTTTCAAATTTAAAATTATAGAGTTGAATTATGGGACAAATTATTAAAGCATAAAAAAGTGACAACTTTTTAAAGTTTAAGCATTGAATGAAAGGATGTGGCGCGCATTAATTACTGAAGAATTTATGACATTTTATTCCCTGTCAACTATGCAGAGCAGGGGTTTCTATCCGGCAAAATTTGAAAAATGTCACCTGACAATGTAATTGATAATTTTTTTACATTTATGTTCCTGTCACCTATGTAGAGGTGCCCCAGTGACATCCACCATCCATTTGGATATCTTCTCTATCAACTTTCGATGTTCTCTTCTGAGCCTACCATGTTGATCACGGTTATCGGCGAATCAGGGTTCCACTCCGGAGAGGGAGCGTGAGAAAAAGAGACCAAATTTAAGGGAGATAAATTTATAAAGAATTTTGGGGATCGAGCAAAAATGTGGTAAAAGCTGTTAAATTGCAAATGTGGGAAAAATTACAGAAGCCCAAATGTGGGTCAGAAGAGTAAAGCGGAATTATGGGAAAAATTATTGAGTTTAAAATTTTGGACAAATTCCAGAAGCCAAAATGTGTGCCAGAAGAGTAAATCGGAATTATTTTAAAAATTATTGAGACAAGAATTTTGGACAAATTAAAGAAGCCAAAATGTGGGCCAGAAGAGTAAAGCGGAATTATGGGAAAAATTATTGAGTTTAAAATTTTGGACAAATTCCATAAGCCAAAATGTGTGCCAGAAGAGTAAATCGGAATTATTTTAAAAATTATTGAGACAAGAATTTTGGACAAATTAAAGAAGCCAAAATGTGGGCCAGAAGAGTAAAGCGGAATTATGGGAAAAATTATTGAGGCAAAAATTTTGGACAAATTACAGAAGTATAAATCACAGAGAAAATGCACCAAACGGATATGCCACTGACTATACTGGCTAGTCATAAATGCAGATATTAAAAGCTGAGACTTTCGCCAATATATTCCTGTCAGGAAAATATCGGAGCCCATCATTGCACCACGTCACGGTCACTCAGCATGGCAAAGGGTCCTACCACTACGCTACCTATGGTGTGAACACGGTCTGAAGGCGATGTAATCCAGCTCGCAGCCAGGCTTCCACACAAACGCCTAGCAGGACAACTAGTGCAATGTGAACAAAGCCAAGACTGCAAGCCACGCCCATATCAGACCCTGTGATGGAGGTCACCAGGTGCAAAAGAGTGTTTAAATGCCAGGTAACGGCACATACACTACATATAAAACAAGACAAAAACACAGAAATATAGTGGCAATACTGGAGGAGCGGCTCAACCCCTAACACTGTAGCGTGTTTTACATTGGGGGAGCAGCCCCACCGCATGTGGACCGCAGCAAACGACTATCCCCAGCAAAAAATGCATACGGTGGAGGATGTCGGCGCGGTCCACATGCACCACAAGGGCATCCTACACAAAACGGAGCATTGTGCGGATGTAAATACAATCATATAAATCACAGAAAAAATGCACCAAACGGATATGCCACTGACTATACTGGCTAGTCATAAATGCAGATATTAAAAGCTGAGACTTTCGCCAATATATTCCTGACAGGAATATATTGGCGAAAGTCTCAGCTTTTAATATCTGCATTTATGACTAGCCAGTATAGTCAGTGGCATATCCGTTTGGTGCATTTTTTCTGTGATTTATATGATTGTATTTACATCCGCACAATGCTCCGTTTTGTGTAGGATGCCCTTGTGGTGCATGTGGACCGCGCCGACATCCTCCACCGTATGCATTTTTTGCTGGGGATAGTCGTTTGCTGCGGTCCACATGCGGTGGGGCTGCTCCCCCAATGTAAAACACGCTACAGTGTTAGGGGTTGAGCCGCTCCTCCAGTATTGCCACTATATTTCTGTGTTTTTGTCTTGTTTTATATGTAGTGTATGTGCCGTTACCTGGCATTTAAACACTCTTTTGCACCTGGTGACCTCCATCACAGGGTCTGATATGGGCGTGGCTTGCAGTCTTGGCTTTGTTCACATTGCACTAGTTGTCCTGCTAGGCGTTTGTGTGGAAGCCTGGCTGCGAGCTGGATTACATCGCCTTCAGACCGTGTTCACACCATAGGTAGCGTAGTGGTAGGACCCTTTGCCATGCTGAGTGACCGTGACGTGGTGCAATGATGGGCTCCGATATTTTCCTGACAGGAATATATTGGCGAAAGTCTCAGCTTTTAATATCTGCATTTATGACTAGCCAGTATAGTCAGTGGCATATCCGTTTGGTGCATTTTCTCTGTGATTTATATGATTGTATTTACATCCGCACAATGCTCCGTTTCGTGTAGGATGCCCTTGTGGGGCATGTGGACCGCGCCGACATCCTCCACCGTATGCATTTTTTGCTGGGGATAGTCGTTTGCTGCGGTCCACATGCGGTGGGGCTGCTCCCCCAATGTAAAACACGCTACAGTGTTAGGGGTTGAGCCGCTCCTCCAGTATTGCCACTATATTTCTGTGTTTTTGACAAATTACAGAAGCCCAAATGTGTGCCAGAAGAGTAAATCGGAATTATTTTAAAAATTATTGAGACAAAAATTTTGGACAAATTAAAGAAGCCAAAATGTGGGCCAGAAGAGTAAAGCGGAATTATGGGAAAAATTATTGAGGCGAAAATTTTGGACAAATTACAGAAGCCCAAATGTTGGCCAGAAGAGTAAAGCAGAAATGTGTAAAAGGTGTTAACTTTTTTGGTGAGTCTACTGGAATTTGTGTTGACCCATAACTACACTGCTCAAAAAAATAAAGGGAACACTTAAACAACACAATGTAACTCCAAGTCAATCACACTTCTGTGAAATCAAACTGTCCACTTAGGAAGCAAAACTGAGTGACAATCAATTTCACATGCTGTTGTGCAAATGGAATAGACAACAGGTGGAAATTATAGGCAATTAGCAAGACACCCCCAATAAAGGAGTGGTTCTGCAGGTGGTGACCACAGACCACTTCTCAGTTCCTATGCTTCCTGGCTGATGTTTTGGTCACTTTTGAATGCTGGCGGTGCTTTCACTCTAGTGGTAGCATGAGACGGAGTCTACAACCCACACAAGTGGCTCAGGTAGTGCAGCTTATCCAGGATGGCACATCAATGCGAGCTGTGGCAAGAAGGTTGGCTGTGTCTGTCAGCGTAGTGTCCAGAGCATGGAGGCGCTACCAGGAGACAGGCCAGTACATCAGGAGACGTGGAGGAGGCCGTAGGAGGGCAACAACCCAGCAGCAGGACCGCTACCTCCGCCTTTGTGCAAGGAGGAACAGGAGGAGCACTGCCAGAGCCCTGCAAAATGACCTCCAGCAGGCCACAAATGTGCATGTGTCTGCTCAAACGGTCAGAAACAGACTCCATGAGGGTGATATGAGGGCGCGTCGTCCACAGGTGGGGGTTGGGCTTACAGCCCAACACCGTGCAGGACGTTTGGCATTTACCAGAGAACAAATTCGCCACTGGTGCCCTGTGCTCTTCACAGATGAAAGCAGGTTCACACTGAGCACATGTGACAGACATGACAGAGTCTGGAGACGCCGTGGAGAACGTTCTGCTGCCTGCAACATCCTCCAGCATGACCGGTTTGGCATTGGGTCAGTAATGGTGTGGGGTGGCATTACTTTGGAGGGCCGCACAGCCCTCCATGTGCTCGCCAGAGGTAGCCTGACTGCCATTAGGTACCGAGATGAGATCCTCAGACTCCTTGTGAGACCATATGGTGGTGCGGTTGGCCCTGGGTTCCTCCTAATGTAAGACAATGCTAGACCTCATGTGGCTGGAGTGTGTCAGCAGTTCCTGCAAGACGAAGGCATTGATGCTATGGACTGGCCCGCCCGTTCCCCAGACCTGAATCCCATTGAGCACATCTGGGACATCATGTCTCACTCTATCCACCAACGTCACATTGCACCACAGACTGTCCAGGAGTTGGCAGATGCTTTAGTCCAGGTCTGGGAGGAGATCCCTCAAGAGTCCGTCCGCCACCTCATCAGGAGCATGCACAGGCGTTGTAGGGAGGTCATACAGGCACGTGGAGGCTACACACACTACTGAGCCTCATTTTGACTTGTTTTAAGGACATTACATCAAAGTTGGATCAGCCTGTAGTGTGTTTTTCCACTTTAATTTTGAGTGTGACTCCAAATGCAGACCTCCATGGGTTGAAAAATTTGATTTCCATTTTTTTATTTTTGTGTGATTTTGTTGTCAGCACATTCAACTATGTAAAGAACAAAGTATTTCAGAAGAATATTTAATTAATTCAGATCTAGGATGTGTTATTTTTGTGTTCCCTTTATTTTTTTGAGCAGTGTATTTTGTTTTCGATCGTACATTCTATAGACAAATCTCCGGCACAGCCATGGGGGCACGGTGTGCGCCCTCCTATGCCAACCTATTTTTTGTTTGGTGGGAGGCCACACAGGTATACCCATTGGACCAGTTCAGGGATCATGTGGTGGGTTGGTATCGTTTCATTGACGACATCCTCTTCTGGCAGGGATCAAGGGAGGATTGTGAACATTTCATTGGCTATCTTAATGAGAATCAGCTAAACATATTCCTAACATACAAAATCTCGGAATCGGAGGTTGATTTCTTGGATCTCCGAATTGGATTGAAGGATTCCCATATTGTGACATCCCTGTTCCGAAAAAGTACTGCAACCAACAATCTTCTTCACTATGCAAGTTTCCACCCGACTCACTTGAAGAAAGGTATAACTAGGGGCCAGATTTTGCGCCTACGACGTAATTGTACTAATCTGAGTGATTTCAAGGAAGCCTCACAAAATTTGTCATCACGATTACAGGGAGGGGGTACCCCAAAAAGGTTATATCCCAGGCCTTTGAAAGAGCTAAGGAATCTAATCGTGAGGACTTGTTTGAACCCAGGATTAAATCACGGGACAACAAAATACGAGTGATCACCAGGTATAACAACTAGGGATGAGCGAACCCGAACTGTATACATTTTTGTAAAAGTTCGGGTTCGGTGTTCGGCGCTTTCTTGGCGCTTTTTGAAAGGCTGCAAAGCAGCCAATCAACAAGCATCATACTACTTGCCCCAAGAGGCCATCACAGCCTACTATTGGCATGGCTGTGATTGGCCAGTGCAGCATGTGACCCAGCCTCTATATAAGCTTGGGTCACGTAGCGCTGCATGTCACTCTGCTGATACAAGCGTAGGGAGAGGTTGCAGCTGCGACGTTAGGGCGAGATTAAGCAGATTAACTCCTCCAAAAGACTTCATTCAGTGATCGATCTACAGCTGTGGATCATTGAAGTGCTGATATTCAATTGCTCACTGTTTTTAGGCTGCCCATAGCGTTTTTATATCACTTTTTTCTGGGGTGATCGGCGGCCATTTTGTGGCTTGTGGTGCGCCAGCACAAGCTACCACCAAGTACATTTAACCATCAATAGTGTGGTTATTTTTTGCTATATCCTACATCAGGGTCAAGCTTTCATCAAGTGCATTTAACCATCAATAGTGTGGTTATTTTTTGGCCATATACTACATCAGGGGCAAGCTGAGCCTGTCACCAAGTGCATTTAACCATCAATAGTGTGGTTATTTTTTGCTATATCCTACATCAGGGTCAAGCTTTCATCAAGTGCATTTAACCATCAATAGTGTGGTTATTTTTTGGCCATATACTACATCAGGGGCAAGCTGAGCTTGTGTCACCCAAGTGCATTTAACCATCAATAGTGTGGTTATTTTTTGCTATATCCTACATCAGGGTCAAGCTTTCATCAAGTGCATTTAACCATCAATAGTGTGGTTATTTTTTGGACATATACTACATCAGGGGCAAGTTGAGCCTGTCACCCAGCGCCTAAAAAATAAACCTCACATTTATATTCAACCAAATCTGTACTGTTTTAGCTGGTCAAGTTATTGTTTGTGACCGTCAAAGCACAGTTTTTGTTCTGGGTTGAAAAACAATTCCCAAATTTGCAATTCTCAAAATTAGTGGTTTCTGCTGTATCAGGCCTACTTTAAATCTATCCCTAAAAGGGTATATTAGATTCAAGGTGCTGATAGGGTCATTCTGAAAAACTTAACACACACGCTACAGTGCAGATCCAAGTCTAATTCTGTGATTAAACGTATACCTGTCACCAAGCGCCTAAAAAATAGGCCTGACATTTATATTCATCCAAATCTGTACTGTTTTAGCTGGTCCAGTTATTTTTAGTGACCGTCAAAGCACAGTTGTTGTTCTGGGTTGAAAAACAATTCCCAAATTTGCAATTCTCAAAATTAGTGGTTTCTGCTGTATCAGGCCTACTTTAAATCTATCCCTAAAAGGGTATATTAGATTCAAGCTGCTGATAGGGTCATTCTCAAAAACTTAACACACACGCTACAGTGCAGATCCAAGTCTAATTCTGTGATTATACGTATACCTGTCACCCAGCGCCTAAAAAATAGGCCTCACATTTATATTCAGCTAAATCTGTCATTACTGGTGTGCCTGTATTAGTGTAATACGGTACCTAAATAGATAGCCAGATAGTGTTCATTGTCTGTAAAAAAAAGGCCTGAATTTTAATTCAATACATTGGCCCGAATAATATTTTTATTATTTCTTATTGTGGTGAACGGTAACAATGAGGAAAACATCTAGTAAGGGACGCGGACGCGGACATGGTCGTGGTGGTGTTAGTGGACTCTCTGGTGCTGGGAGAGGACGTGGCCGTTCTGCCACAGCCACACGTCCTAGTGAACCAACTACCTCAGGTCTCAGTAGCCAGCAGAATTTACAGCGATATTTGGTGGGGCCCAATGCCGTTCTAAGGATGGTAAGGCCTAAGCAGGTACAGGCATTAGTCAATTGGGTGGCCGACAGTGGATCCAGCACGTTCACATTATCTCCCACCCAGTCTTCTGCAGAAAGCGCACAGATGGCGCATGAAAACCAAGCCCATCAGTCTGTCACATCACCCCCATGCATATCAGGGAAACTGTCTGAGCCTCAAGTTATGCAGCAGTCTCTTATGCTGTTTGAAGACTCTGCTGGCAGGGTTTCCCAAGGGCATCCACCTAGCCCTTCCCCAGGGGTGGAAGAGATAGAATGCACTAACGCACAACCACTTATGTTTCCTGATGATGAGGACATGGGAATACCATCTCAGCACGTCTCTGATGATGACGAAACACAGGTGCCAACTGCTGCGTCTTTCTGCAGTGTGCAGACTAAACAGGAGGTCAGGGATCAAGACTGGGTG
The DNA here is from genome assembly GCF_905171765.1 of Bufo bufo. Lineage (NCBI taxonomy): Eukaryota > Metazoa > Chordata > Amphibia > Anura > Bufonidae > Bufo > Bufo bufo. The sequence goes on along the minus strand of NC_053389.1, from coordinate 391,660,269 downwards.
GAAGACGATGCAGGGGACGATGAGGTCCTAGACCCCACATGGAATGAAGGTCGTGCCACTGACTTTCACAGTTCAGAGGAAGAGACAGTGGTGAGACCGAGCCAACAGCGTAGCAAAAGAGGGAGCAGTGGGTAAAAGCAGAACACCCGCCGCCAAGAGACTCCGCCTGCTACTGACCGCCGCCATCTGGAACCGAGCACCCCAAAGGCAGCTTCAAGGAGTTCCCTCGCATGGCACTTCTTCAAACAATGTGCTGACGACAAGACCCGAGTGGTTTGCACGCTGTGCCATCAGAGCCTGAAGCGAGGCATTAACGTTCTGAACCTTAGCACAACCTGCATGACCAGGCACCTGCATGCAAAGCATGAATTGCAGTGGAGTAAACACCTTAAAAACAAGGAAGTCACTCAGGCTCCCCCTGCTACCTCTTCTGCTGCTGCCGCCTCGGCCTCTTCTGCTGCTGCCGCCGCCTCGGCCTCTTCCTCCGCCTCTGGAGGGACGTTGGCACCTGCCGCCCAGCAAACATGGGATGTACCACCAACACCACCACCTGCATCACCAAGCATCTCAACCATGTCACACGGCAGCGTTCAGCTCTCCATCTCACAAACATTTGAGAGAAAGCGTAAATTCCCACCTAGCCACCCTCGATCCCTGGCCCTGAATGCCAGCATTTCTAAACTACTGGCCTATGAAATGCTGTCATTTAGGCTGGTGGACACACACAGCTTCAAACAGCTCATGTCACTTGCTGTCCCACAGTATGTTGTTCCCAGCCGCCACTACTTCTCCAAGAGAGCCGTGCCTTCCCTGCATAAACAAGTATCCGATAAAATCAAGTGTGCACTGCGCAACGCCATCTGTGGCAAGGTCCACCTAACCACAGATACGTGGACCAGTAAGCACGGCCAGGGACGCTATATCTCCCTAACTGCACACTGGGTAAATGTAGTGGCGGCTGGGCCCCAGGCGGAGAGCTGTTTGGCGCACGTCCTTCCACCGCCAAGGATCGCAGGGCAACATTCTTTGCCTCCTGTCTCCTCCTCCTCCTACTCAGCTTCCTCCTCCTTTTCTTCCACCTGCTCATCCAGTCAGCCACACACCTTCACCACCTAACTTCAGCAC